>NC_138111.1:23647220-24860970 GCF_964146895.1 Miniopterus schreibersii | reverse complement strand
TTAGAAACCAACGTGTAGCTAAGGAAGCAGATGCATTCTAAAGAGGGTGATTATAAATTAAACTTTCTTAAAACCAATCTTAATTTCACCCATTGCAAAATTTTAAGTCCTCATAATTGTCTATATACATTTTCTTTACCCATGTTTCTTAGCCATTAGAGGTCCCTCTTCTGTGAATTGCTGGCTCATTAGTGCGTTGTCTTGTGTGTGTGCGTGGTGAAATAAAAGGCTTATCATTTTAACCATTTGTGGGTATACGGTTCCGTGGTATTTAGTACATTCACACTGTTGTGGTACCATCTCCTCCATCCATCTCCAGAACTTCATCTTCTCAAACTGAAACTAAACCCATTAAACACTAACTGCCCATTTCCCCTCCCCTAGCACCTGGCAGCCACCATTCTTCTTTCTGTCTGTGAATTGGACTTCTAAAGGTACTTCATATAAGTGGAATAGTAGTATTTGTCCTTTTGTGTCATCTTGGTTCACTTAGCATGATGTCTTCAAGGTCCATCCATGTTGCAGTATGTGTCAGTGTTTCATTCCTTTTTAAGGCTGAATAATGCTCCATTGTATGTGTGTACCACATTGTGTTTGTCCACCCATTGATGTACATTTTGGATGTTTCCACCATTTGGATATTATGAATAATGCTGTTAGGAACATTGGTATACAAATATCTTTTTGTTTTTCTTCAGATTGAGTTATAGGTGCCCCCCCCCTTTTTTTTTTTTTAAGAGGAAAGGAGAGGGGGGGAGAGAGAGAGAGAAACATCAATGATGAGAGACTCACTGACCGAGCCCGCAACCCGGGCATGTGCCCTGACCAGGAATTGAACCCCAATCGCCTGGATCCCAGGTCGATGCTCAACCGCTGAGCCATGCCCGGCCGGGCTATAGGTGCCCTTCTTGAAACTTCTGGCTTTTCCTACTCTGTGTTATTTGCCAGCTGTTAATTTTCTACCTGTAATTCTGAACATCCCTGAGGCTCAAACTGTTTACAGTGACAACCTTGAGGTAGCTTTTTCTCTCCCAGGATTTTGTCCACTCCAACTCAGTCAGTTTACAGATGGCGAGGTCTAGTCCCAAAGGGAAAGGACTTACTTGCCTGAGATCTCATAGCAGCGTGGTGGCAAAGCTGGGACTAGAATCCTTTGTCCCTTACTGTCTTGGGCCAACTCTATAAGCCCTGAAACTTAATTAGAAATGTGTGTATGCGTATTTATTATACAAAATATTAGAGTAATATTAGTGCAATTCTAAATATATGTACATACATGTAATAGTGATATTGCAATTGACCAATTTTTCTTTTGCATTTTCCTTTGAATATAGTATTTGACTTTTTTTTTTCATGAGAGTGTAAACTTTTGTACATGTTGCTATAGTCTTCATACCTTGCTTAAAAAAAATTAACCTTTTTTGAAAACTGACACGGTCTTTTTACCTAAACTTTCTGTCCCTCCCAGTTGATAGTCTTTATTTCTAACCATCTCTGAATGCTGTTATTTTTTAAATTTAAACATGCTTTTTAAAAATTCAAAACAGTTTTGAGTTATAGAACATAGAACGTGAATATTCTCTTAATCCTGTGTAAAAGAAATTACCATAATCAACAATTTAGTGTATGTGACTCCAAATAATGTCCTTGATTTTCTTTCTCTGTGTAGCATGGCCCCCCTTTCCCTTCCAAAACCAAGGTGCAGTCATTCTGTCTGTTCTCTTGATACCAGGGCCCCAAATGATAAGTTGCCAGCCTTCCTGTCTCAGGCCCAGCCCACCATATTACAGCAGTTTGAATTCCCTGACCCAGCAACCTGCACCCCTTGTCCATCACACACCCTTAAAGCCTGGCTTTCAAGCCTTTGCCACTCAACTGTCCTGTCTTTATTAAACCCATCTGGGTCTTTCTACTGTACTTAAGCTTCCTGGTCACCCTCACTGACAGGACTCACTCGACTTAGAATGCCTTTTGTTGCATTCAGTGAATTCTAGATCACAGATTAATTATTTAGGATTTCCACCAAAGGATTGTTTTAAGATTGGGCGATATATATTATTGATGGTATTTGTGACATTTAGCAGCTCAGGCTAATTCAGTGTGACAGGTGCTTTTTAAATGAGTTTAGGCATCCACTTATAGCTCTGTTATTCCTGGTGGTTTTTGAGGTGTGAAACATTCTTAAAATGCATTCTTGATAACAATACCATTATTTTTTGAGCATCTACAGTGTGCTGAGTGCTTTTCATGCATTTATGGCACCCTCAACAGCTATTATTACCCCCAGTGAGGGTAGGCTCTCTGGGCGTCTTATCCATAATTGCACAAATAGTGAGCTGCTAAACTAGGACTCTAACCCAGGTCTGCCTGACTCTGGAATATATGCATGAGGTACCACAATATTTAACCTTTTTTCCTTTTTCTATTTTACAGGAATATCAGAAGCTCTTTCCTGACATCCCCATAGGGTATTCTGGGCATGAAACAGGCATAGCCATATCTGTGGCCGCTGTGGCTCTGGGGGCCAAGGTTTTGGAGCGTCATATAACTTTGGACAAGACCTGGAAGGGCAGTGACCATTCGGCCTCGCTGGAGCCTGGAGAGCTGGCCGAGCTGGTGCGGTCTGTGCGCCTCGTGGAGAGGGCCATGGGCTCCCCGACCAAGCAGCTGCTGCCCTGTGAAATGGCCTGCAACGAGAAGGTGGGTTCCTCCCCCCTGCTGGGCTCTACTGTTCGAGAGGGCCAAGGGGGGCTTACCTGCCAGGAAGAGTCAGGACCTACCCAGCCTGAGCCCAAGTCAATGGGATGATAAAGGAATGCCACTCCAACCCTCTGAGTCTCGCTGGGCTCATGTTAGCAGCAGGAGAAACATACTACTTAAGTGAACTTCAGCAGTTCCTGCTGCCTAGGACATGTTATAATTTCTCACTAAGTCTCTGAAGTCTTTGGCCCCAGAGCTCTAGACTTCAGGAGATGTAAGGGGTAGTGGTGGTGGCCAGGGCCTCATGAGGCACTAAGGCAGGTCCAGTCTGGGGTCCCTTGGAGTAAGTAAGCCTTGAGAAACATTCAGGTAGAGGGGTTCCATGAGGCAGTGGGAGAGGGCCTGTGATATGTTGAGACATCCCTACTCGGGGGAGGCACTGGGTGGATGGGGGTGGCAGGTTGTCATGGGCGGTAAGGAGGGATGATGCAAATATTCCCCCAGGAGCTGTGTATCATTGGCCTTCAGGCAGAGAGGATGGTGAGGCCAAGGAGCACTGCCTGGTACACTGACAATCTGGGCTTCTTGGAAGCCATGGCCTAGGCCTCTCTTGGCCTCTGAGTCATAGAGCCAGATATCTCAGGGCTGCCAGGAGTGCAAACACTCCTAATCTGCTGCCGGCCATCTGGGTGAAGGCAAATATCGACCACCAGGCGTGCATGGGGAGTGTTGTCATCTTTTATTTTAGTGGGGCCCTACTCACTTCCCTCAAATTAAAGATATATAGACACTGGGAAATTACAATAATGGTAAAAAGAAACAAACTGCCTGATAGAGGAAAAGGAGAGAATTGTACCAGAAGCCAGAATGAGAACTGAGTGCTTAATTTGGTTCTAAGTCTGGTTCCCTGAGCAAACAGTGACATACATGCATAATCTGATATTGTTCATTGATAGATATTTGTCCTGGTACTAAATTCCAGAATTGATTCCTTGGCCCTTACATAGAGGATAGAGTAATAGTTTGTTTAGCAGCACAGTGGACAAGACATAGAAATGCTGGTCATGGGCCTCAAGTACCCTTCATTCTGCTCGCCTGCCTGTCCTGTCTGCCCTGTCCTAGGCCTCCTTTCCTGTCCCCTGAGGAGCAGTCACACATCATCTTGTGAGACCTCTATATGCCTGTTTTACTCAGCAGTGTGGCCATAAGGGATATATGTCCCTTGAGAACAGTGGACCAGGAATGAGGAATCCTAGGTTCTCATCCCAGCTCCTTGCAACCTTAACCGAGTTGCCTACCCTCTGTGGGCCTCAGTTTACCCATGTTTAAAATGAGATATTGAACTAAATGATGACAGAAGTAAATTACATAATTTTCATTTATCAAGAGCATTCTATGTCCCAGGTAGATTATATATATTATCATAGATCCTTATCGTTGTCTAACAAAAGATAGAGGCACTATTATTTCCCATTTTACAGAGAAACTGAGCCACGGCTGGGTTTGGACCAGCTGACTGACATAACCCAAGCCTTTTCCTTTGCATTTTATTGTGAAGGCCTCTCCTCTGAATCTGAGTTCACACCACACTGGCTGAGTCCCTGGCATGTGTGAGAGACTGCCCTAGGTACTGAGTGGGACAACAGAGTCCCTGTTCCCAAGGTACCTTGTGAAGACTGAACAGGTACCTTGAGTATAACTTGCACTAGTTACTTTTGTGACACTAGCACTGAATCTTAATTTTATCCACAGCTGGGCAAGTCTGTGGTGGCCAAAGTGAAAATTCCAGAAGGCACCATTCTAACACTGGACATGCTCACTGTGAAGGTGGGTGAGCCCAAAGGATACCCTCCTGAAGACATCTTTAGTCTGGTGGGCAAGAAGGTCCTGGTCACTATTGAAGAAGACGATACGATCATGGAAGAATTTGTAGAAAATCATGGCAAAAAAATCAAGTCTTAAAATAAAGTGCCATTCTCTGAATTCTGAATTGCCTTGCTTCTGAATTGTACTGTTGGGTATGTTGGGTGAGGTGGGACAGGAGTGGTCTCCAGACCTGGCTCTCATCCACTTCCCCTCCCTGACAGCGGACATTTTTGAGCCAGGCCCTGTGTCAAGCCCATTGGAGGGATACAAAGAGCAAATACAACCATCTCTGCTTCAGGCTGGCTGGTCCAGAAGGGGAGCTGGGCTCAAAAGCAAATCATCACCTTCAGTTGTGTGGGTGCAGGAGGGGCAAGTGCTGGCTGTATGGGTCCCCTCCTTTAAGCCTTCATTCTTATTGCCCACAAAGCCAACCCAAATAACCCCAGATTCCCCTTCTTTCCAGACCTCCAGCTGTCTCTCTCTCGTTTTTAAACCACTTATTTTATTAGTATTAGTATTATTTTGTTAATCCTCACCCAAGGAAGGATATTTTTTCCATTTTTTTAGAGTGTAGAAAAGAGGGAGGGGCGAGAGAGAGAGAAACATCGATGTGAGAGACGCATCAATTGGTTACCTCCTGTACGCCCGACCCGGGCTGGGATTGAAGAACCTGCAACCCAGCAGTGCTCAGGCCAGTGCTCCAACACTGAGCAGAACTGGCCAGGGCATATCTCCCCATTGCCTTATCCTCTGCGCACTCTGAGGCTGTGTTCAGTTAGCTGTATAGTAATCACTTGTATTAGAGAAGGTATTGGTCAAAGGCAGAGAAATACCCAAGGCTCTGATATCTCAGAAAAGAGAGGGAAGTGGCATTCATTCCTTTCATTAGCTATGGCCCTGGCTGGTGTGGCTCAGTGGTTAGAGCTTCGGCCCACGGACTTAAGGGTCCCAGATACAGTTCCGACCAAGGTCATGTAACTTGGTTGCAGACTCTATCCCTGGCCCCGACTGGAGCACGTTTGGGAGGCAACCAATCGATGTGTCTCTTTCACATCGATGTTTTTTTCTCTCTCCCTTCCACTCTCTCAAAAACAAACAATAGCTATGGAGTGCTTACTATGTGCCAGGCTCTGTTTTAGGTCCTGAGGATAACACCAAATCCCTTCCTCATGGAACTTTCATTCAGGTGGAGACAGATACGCAATAAACCATGAGCATAGTAAGTAAATCACAGTTATGTTAAAAGGTCATGTGCAATGGGGGTAAAACAGAACCGCGTGAAGGAGATGAGGAATGTGGGGCATGGGGTATTAGCAGGTTGTGGCAACTTTGAATATGGTGGTAAAGCAGAAATCAGCCCTTCTATGATCCGTAATAAAATTATAAACCCATCTAATAAAAAGGATTGTCTTACTTCCTTGAACAGAAGCATGAACCTTTCACTGAGATTTTCTATCATACTCCCCTTTATTATTTTGAACCCAGAGAGATGAATGATTCTTTTCAAATGTATTTTCAGATTCTTACTCTTTGTTCACCTTTGACCTTGTTTACTGTAACTCCTCTTGTTTCTGAGTGTACATTTGAGAGTCTTTTCAAATGCATAAACTAGCCTTTTGAAGTTTACTTGTGAGTATAGAACCTCCCCCTCCTGCAGATCCCAAAACTGTTTCCGGAAAGGCTCTCACGCTGTATGTGGGGGTGGGGTGGGATAGGAATCCTGGGATGTACTTGTGTGTAAAAGAGAACCAGTAAAATCGATGTGCTGAGAACTGAAGTGTCACAGTACCAATTTCTGGCTATTTACTCCCTTTCATTTTTCCCTATAAACAGACCTTGAAGAGACCATCAAAATTTCCTATCCTATGGCCTTTTTCTACAACAGCAGATATTTAAGCAAATATCTGAGACTTCCTAACAAGAAGAGACATAGCATTAGAGGGATGTGTTCCAGGGCCTGGAAACAGGATGTGGGTCTGGAAGAGAGGGAAGGGCCTGGCCTGGACTCTAGGTGAGAATGTGCAGTGGGTGGTTTCCAGCAGGGAACCAGTCGGCCGCCTCTACAAACAACACCTCATGTATATGAACTGCTGAGATGTTTCCCAAGAGCCATGGGAGTCATGGGAGTGGGGATAGGAGAGAAGGCATAGTTAGGGAAGGCCTCCTGGGGGAGGTAGCATTTTAGTTCAATCTTGCAGGTTGAGAAGTGACTGAGGGAGTTGGGGCATAGACTTGGGAAGTGACCGAAGTGTCCAGGGACTAGCAGGTGATGGTTTGACAGGGAACGGTCACATGGAAAGAAGGGATTTGGAATTGGTCAGGAAAGAAGCAAGAGCTTAAAAGCCTGCTGAGTTTGGATTTTGTTCTATAGGCAGTGGGGAGCTGTGGAAGGCTTCTGAGCCAAACATGGTAGACTCAGACCTGGACCTCCCACTCTCACACTTATTGTCCATCTAGCTTGGCTTCTTGGGAAAGCTGTCCCCTCCCCATAGTATGAACTCCTGCCCACCAGGCCCTGGCTGTGCAGGGCCACCTCTGTATGCCCTCTGCTAGGCTGACATCATTATCCCCCGTTTCCTGACAAAGCGCAATTGCAGAAACGGAAGAGAGGATGCAGTGGGCAAGGGAGGGTCCCTGGAATCTCTAAAAAATTAGTAAGGGCCAAAGATGACTTCAGTGTTGGTAAAGGATACTCACAAAGATGCCAAAAACGATATAATACTGTCATGGATAGGAACAGCAGGGAGGCAGAGTTTGTTTTCACATAAGCAAGAACTTAGTGAATTATCTTCAGAAGTGGTGAAGTCCCTGTCACTGGAGATAGTCAACCAGGGACCACTGCAAGGAAATTGTGGAGGAGGCAGAATATGAGCAAGACTGTCCAGGCCAAATGCCATGTACCTGAAGCAACATGAACTCCCAATGAAGACCATGGTTAAAAGAGACAATATTCAGCCCTGGACAGTGTGGCTCAGTTGGTTGGAGTGTTGTCCCATACACCAAAAGGTGGCAGGTTCAATTACTGGTGAGGGCACATACCCAGGGTGTGGGTTCAATCCTCTGTTAGGGTGCACGCGGGAAGCAGCTGAATGATTTTCTCTTATCGATGTTTCTTTCTCCCTTCCTCGCTTGAAAAATCAATTTAAAAATAAAGAGACAATACTCATATTTTATGTAAACATACATATTAGAAAATTGCTGTCATTTAAACATCTGTAAGCAATTTGCTATATCAATTAAGAAATTTCTACATATTCAAATCTGAAAAAGTGATCAGTACCGTTGCAGACATGGACCCCAAGGAAGCTCAATCCTCTCCTGAGAATATGCAAGGAATCTCCTGCTATTGCAAATGGCCCTAGGATTACCAGTTGTCTCAGCACTAAGCACATCAAGAACTCTGCTGGGTATGCTCACACACCCTGGCATGGCACAGCTGTACAGTTTTTAAGGCAAGTTCCTATCCTTTGCTCATTTGAGATTCACAGCACTGGTAGATAGGATCATTACACCCATTTTACAGATGATGCTTGAGAAATAAACAGTGACTAGCCTGCCCAGACAGGCGAGGCTCAGTGGTTGAGCATCGACCTAGGATCCAGGAGATAAGAGGTTCAGTTCCTGGTCAGGGCACATTCCTGGGTTGTGGGCTCGATCCCCATTCAAGGGCATGCAGGAGGCAGCCGATTTATAATGACTCTCTCATCATGGATGTTGCTATCTCTCTCCCTCCCCTGTCCTCTCTCTGAAATTAATAAAGATACATACATATATTTTAAAAGCGACTAGCCTGAGGTCACAATTGATTGTGGACCAGAACTGCAGTTTTCTGGCTGGTACAGGCCTTGGCACAGAGTAGGCATTTGATAAAAGCCACTTTCCCCCCTTTATAGTCTCTGCTACTCTCAATTCCCCCTCTAGGTGTAAAATCTCAATCTCAGAGCCCAAGGAAGATAATCCAAAGATGGACTAAGGTGCCACAGAGTAACCAAGCAAAAAAGCTAAGCATTACAGGCCCACTGAGAGGGGCTAGAGTGAGCCCAAACAGTACTCTTCTTGTATTACACTGCCCATATAAAAGTGCCATTTTTTAGGTCAAAAACTATTGGAAATTTGCATTTTTATGATTCAAACTAATTAATGCACTGGGAGTCTGTTTAAATTATAAGGGGGATTCAGCTTTGCATTTTCCTCACCCTACCACTGTCTTCCTGTCAAGCACCTAACAAGATACTTTTAATATAACTTAAAAGCTGTCTAGGGAATTTGACAAGTCAGGATGCTGACCCTTCAGAACTGAGGCACAGGCCCTGAAAAGAGGCCTTTCCCAACCTGCTAGAGGAGCTGGCCTCCCTGTGAGGTCCTGCCAGTTTGGCCTTTTCTATTTCTATCACTTCTTACTGGAAAATGGGGCTCTATGGGTTTCCGTGGCAATATCTGGATCTGAGGAGCACAGAGTGTCTGGGCTGCCCAAACTCAACTCGTAGCTGCTCTCCTTTGGGTTCTAAGACACTGGGAAAACTGCCCTTGGTTGCTTAGTAACTGCCACCTGCTGATTCTCCCCAGCATCCTGAACAATGACTAAGCAGTTAAATTCCCCAGGTTAAAGGCTGGGCCTAAAGGACTGGGCCAAAGGGCAAATCAGATACTTGCCTGGGGGCTGGGAGGGTGGCCCGGCCCTCAATCACCGTGGATGGCTTTAAGCAACTTTCTTTCAGGTCACGACCTTTGTCTCCCCAAAGGTAGGATGAGGTCAGGCTGGGTGATCTGTGAGGCTCTCGAAGCCCAGCTGCTCTGTGATTCAATGAAAGCCAGCTGCTTGCTATTCACTGCCTGGGAGGGCAGGGACTTAACTGCATTTTTCGGGGTGGGGAGAGTATAGGACATAGCTGCCCTTAGAAAGCTTCCAATCTAGTTGGAAAAATAGGTCCCAGGTTTGTGGCCCCGATACTGAGGGATTCTTGTAGCTTGGGGACACTTCCGTGGAGCAGTTAAGCCTGGGGAAGACTATGACAGGCAAAAAGAAGAAAAGGGCTTTCCTATCTAAATGTACATAGTGGGGGAGGGTAGCTGCAAAGGCACAGAGGTCAACTATGTGACACAGTTCTGCTCCAGGGTATCTGAAAAGAGCTGTTATAAGGTGAGGTGAGGTGCTTTTACCCCCTGGTGTCCTTGGGAACCTTTCCATAGTTCTGAGACATTAAGTGTGGTTTTAGGCGGATCACTCTGGCTATAGGTGGAGGAGGATGGGAGAGGGTTCAAGCCAGGCTCTTGCTGCTGCTCTGGGGAGGAAACATGGACAAGCTGAATGAAGTAGAGTGGAAAGGAGGAGGCAGATCCAAGGGCCATTGAGTAGATAAGAGCCAGGGCTGGGTGACTCATTCATTCACCTATTTACTGTGCACCTACTATGTGCCAGGCAGTTCTGGCTTCTGTCTGAGGGAGGAGGTCTGAGGCTAATAAGCATAACATGATGATTGGTCAGGACGCCCAGGGCTCACCTGTGAGCGTGTCCTTCCAGAAACCTGGGCTGAAAGGACGGTAGCCTAAGTGCTCTGGTGGCGGGGAGGTCTGATGAGAGCAGCAGCGGAGGGCCTACGTTTAAGGCATAACTGAACCCAGCCTAGGAGAGGAACCGTTCCAGCACACGGCATGACTGGCGGGGAGACTATCGGCGTGCTTGGAGAGCTGGCCGTGGGCAACCCCCGCCTGTGACCAGACCCCGGAGTTTGAGGGCGGTGGCTCCAGTCTCGGCCCCTAGGGCAGCCGGGGGATGCTGATGGCGCCCTCCCAGAGCCGCAGGGCAGGGTAGAGCGGCTCCTGGAAGGCGGCGCGGAAGGTGTGGAGGTGCCTCATGCCGTCCGACACATCGTAGAAGGCGAGGACGCCGGCCTCGTAGTCCAGGAAGACGCCCAGCCGGTCGGGGTCGCCGCGGGGCAGCAGGCGGCTGCGCTGGCTGTCGTGGAAGGCCCAGTACTCCAGGTCGTAGCGCTTCAGGCACCACGACTGGCGGTTGCAGCCCAGGCGGGCGGCGGCGGCGGCCCCGCGGCGCCGCAGGGAGGCGTAGGCCGCGCCCACCCACCAGCCGCAGCCCGCCTCCTGCAGGTCCACCTCCCAGTAGTGGCGGCCGGCGGCGAAGCAGTCGCGGCTCAGCACCTGCCACAGCGCGTCGAATCGCAGCGCGGGCGCGGGCCCCAGGCGGCCCAGCAGCGCGCAGCGCACCGTCAGCCGGTCGTCCGAGAGGCGCAGGCGCGCGTGCATGGTGTCGGGGTCCAGCGTGGGCGTGCGCGCGTCTGCGGAGGGCGGAGACACCACGGTGGGCCTGGTGGGCGGGGCCAGCGCCGCCCCGCCCCGCCCCGCCCCGGGGACGCCTCGGGCTCGGGCCGGACCCGCGGGTGTGCACAGCGAAAAGGAAAACTCAGAAATCGCCCGTGGAGAAATGGAAAGCCACCCTTTCAACCTTGACTGCCTCTGGGGAGGTGGCTGGGGGAGCATGGGAAGGAGAGCAAATTTTACTGCACACCCGGTGTACCATTTGCATTTTGAACCGTGGAATTTGTTGCCAATTTCTAAAAATTTAACTAAAAAAAACACCCATCACTTAACACTTAGGAGTATATCCTTCCAGTATTTTTACTTGCCGCTTTATCGCTTTCCTTAACATTGGTATCATACCACACATGCTCTTGGATAATCTGTGTTTTAATTTATTGATGTATTTATGAACATGTTTTACCACACCAAATAATATTCTTTTATTTTTTTAAATTTATCTTGATTTCAGAGAGAGGAAGGGAGAGGGGGAGAGAGTCATTGATCGGCTGCCTCCTGCACGCCCCCTACCGGGGATCCAGCCCACAAGGCGGGCATGTGCCCAGACCAGGAATCGAACCTCGATCTCCTGGATCTTAGGTGGATGCTCAACCGCTCAGCCATGCCCCACCGGGCAATATTCTTTTAAAGAGCATTTTAATGGCGAACCTAAGATTTTTATGTATGGGTGCATTATAATTAACCTACCCCCCTTTATAATATTTAGGCTTTTTGGGAGGCTCTTGAAAACACTAATAATGATTACATCTTTATGTATTTGATTATTTCTTTAGGATATAAAAGGTGTCCTAAAAAATGTATACACACCTTGAAAGTCATTGTTTATTAACATAGAGTTCATTTTCAAAATTTAAAAGAATCTACAGAAGTGAATAATTTTTTTGTAAATGCCTGTTGTCAGACTGATGACCGTTCTGGTACAGGGACTGCTGATAACTCAGAGCAATGGAATTGCAAACATCAATAATCATTTCATTGGTATTTGTGTGCCCTCAATTCATCAACTGTTGCCAGTTTTATACTGTAAACTATCTTTTATGTATCCTCATTAAAAAAAAAAAAGACTAGTGGCACTTTGGGGTAAATTTTCTTTGTTCAAAACTTGCTCTGGCTTCACCCATTATTTAAAATCAGTTAAACCTGAAAAGGAGTGAAAACTAAGTAAGTTGTCAGCTATAAAAGTGTGTATACATTTTTTGGGGATACCCTATATTCCTAACAGAGGAATTGCTGGGTCAACAGGGATGACTGTTTTCAAAGCCTTTGGTAAATATTGCCAAATTGTCCTCCAGAAAGGGGATAGTGATTAAACTCCCAATAATAGTTCTCTTTGCATTATACCACATACATAGACATAACATTCTTTTTAAAGTCTAGATCATAGAGTATGTGGATATTCAGCTTTAGTGGATACTGCCAAATAGTTTTCTCAGTAATGTTTTGAAGTTTTAATCTTCACCCGAGAATATTTCCCATTGATATGAGAGAGAGAGAGAGAGAGAGAGAAAGACATTGATGTTTGAGAAAAATATCAGTGGGTTGCCTCCCCAAGAGCCCCAACCAGGATCAAACCCACAACCTAGGTATGTGCCCTGACCGGCAATCAAACCCCACAACCCTGTGGTGCATGGGACAACGCTCTAACCAACTGAGCCACACCAGCCAGGGCTACCTGTGTAATTTTTTAAGGGAACAAAAATGTTCACAATATATCAGTAAATGAAACACAGATTACAAAACAGTATGTATAGTATGACACCATGATTGAAAAAAAATACATTAAATGTATAGAAATATACCAAAGAAAACTAAAAGGGCAAACAATAGTATTTATCTACTTCTACATATCTACTAGGTAGACATAAGCAGAAGAATTTCCAAAGCTCAACAGTGATTTACGAGTGATAGTCTTTTTAAAATTTTTGCTTTCCTTCGTTTTCTAATTTTTCTATAATAAATATTTTATTTCTGTATTTAGAAAAACCAGTAATAAAAGTTAAAAAACTAGGTTGAGTCTCTTAGGGGTACTCCATTTCTGTGATCCTCCGCCCACCCATGCACCCTGGGGGTCTTACATTTCAAGAAGAGCGATCTCTCTGGTGAGGGGCTGATTTTCAACAAGGATTCCTTCTTGGTGCTAGAGAAGCTGGACAGCTGGCATCTCATGTCTGCAATGAATTGTGAGAAATGAGTGCTGGTGCTCATGAAAGCAGCACAAATTATAAAACATAATAATAATATTATAAAACTGGAGATTTACATAATCTCTCTCCAAGAATCAAATGCAAATTTAGGTAGGAAATGCAAATTTACAGCCACAGGAAAACTCCAGGAACTATGTTCAGGTCTGACGAGAAATGCACTTTCCAGGGTCTGAAGCAAATTCAGTAAAAGTAGGTCAATGTGAGTGAGCCCTGAACACGGGGGAGGAGACAGCAGGTTCCGGGACCAAACTGAGAATCAACCACAGTATGTACTCAACAGTCAATGATGGGAGCAACCTCATGACAGGAACGCAAGTTCCAGGATAAAGATGGAAAGTGAGAAATTAAAAGAGAGTCTTCAGAAAGGTCATGTTCAGGCCTCATGCAGGCGAAAAGGAGTTCATGGGGAAACCCATGCCATGGTCCCCGTCTTCAACAGCTCAGTCAGCCAAATGGGGTGAGAAAGGGGCTCACTGGAGCTACCAGTCAGGGCAGAGAGTGCTCCAGGTCACAGAGGAGAGAGGGGAAAGGGCTCTGGGGCTTGGAGGGGTCTGGGAAGGCTTCATGGAGGAAGAAGCACCTCAGCTGAAACTAAAGGAGCGGGAAGATTTGGACACCCAGAAAAAGGATGGGGAGCTTTCCCAGTAAATGGGTATAGCGAGAGCAAGGACATTAACGGCATGTCAACAGTGAGGCGCCATGAAAGGTGTCTGAGTGAGGAGAGACATGAGCAGAATTTCCAAAGCTCGCTCAGGTGAGGAATGGACGGACAGGGCGAGAGTGGAAGCAGAGGCCCTGTTGGGAGACTGAGGCCTGAACAGGGACGGAAAAGGGACTGGGCTCAGTAAGCACTGCAGTGGCAGAAATGCCAGGGATAAACTTTACTGTTAAGAGCAGATTGGCGTCCAGAAGCAGCTGACAGGGGCGGTGGTGCTGCTGGATTCCATTTTGGCCTACTGAGCCTGTAATGTCTGTGAACACACACACAGAGAGCTGGGGCCGGGCCTTGGAAGGGCAGTGGTGCTGCAAGGCCCCATTCCTTCCGGTCCTTCCTGGGAGTCCGCACCTCTCAGTATTACCTGTGATAGTAAAAATGATGGCCTCATCTGGCGGTGGCTGAGGGGTGACAGCCTGGGAGGGAGCAGACTGCAGAGAATCACAGAACAGACTCTGGGACCAGAGTATCTATGCCTCCCAGCTCTGAGCTTCAGTTTCCTCATCTTTAAAATGGGGATCACGAAGGCACCTACCATACGGGGTAGTTGCTGGGTGAAACTGTGTAAAGGGCTTAGAACAAAGCCTGGCACAGAGCAAGTGCTAGCTGTTACCATGCACTCAACAGGCACCTCCAGTTCTTTGGGACGGAGCACTGAGAATGTAAATGGGAGTGAATGCATTATGGGACCATCTGCGTATCTTCTTGCCAGGGGTGGTGGTGGAGACTTCACTGCCCACTCACCGGATACTCACAAGCCCAAAGCTTCCTGGGGCCGACTGCTAAGGTTTTTTTCTTTCTTTCATATTTAACTATTTTTTTAAATTGAGATATATTTACTGCTACCATTCTGGCATGTGGTTTTCTTATTAAATAATTACATTTCAAGAAGAATTTTTCAGTTGAACTATGTGTTCAAAATTCCAGTGGATGTTATGGACAAAATGAACACCACCAACATTAAAAATCTGCTTTCAGCCCTGGGCAGGTGGCTCAGTTGGTTGGAGTGTCATCTCATACACCAGAAAGGTCCCAGATTCGATTCACAGTCAGGGCACATACCCAGGTTGCGGGTTTGATCCCTGGTCTGGGCGCGTACAGGAGGCAACCGATCGATATTTCTCTCTCACATTGATGTTTCTCTCTCTTTTTCTCTAAAAATCCCCCCAAAACCCCCATAAACATATTCTTAGGTGAGGATTTTAAAAAAATCTACTTTGATGAACTGGCTCAGGAAAATCCACTGCTCAGCCCTGCTGCATGCATCACGGTGTCCCGAACCGTGCTCTCCTGTCTCAGTTTGAAATTCCTTCCCTGGTTCTCTCCCACTCTCAAAATCTTAGTGATTAAGGCCCAACTCAAGTGCCAGGTCCTCCAGGACGGCTTCCCAGTTTCCCATCACAGTCCCTCTCTCCATCTGAGCTCCGCTGGCCCTGGCTGTCTTCCTCCGTGACTCACCTGTTGAAGTTGGCCTGCTTTGCAGCCAGGGCCTGGCCTCACCTCTCCCCATTTCCCAGAGGTGCTCGGCGGGTGCTTGCAGCGTTTCTGCCTTGCTTCCTCCCACCTCTTTCCTTCTCCTATCTCCCGATCTTCAGAGCTGGCACCACCCTGCCAGCCCCATTTGACAAGGTAGCTTCCAAGTTCCTCCACCTCATCTCCCACCACTGTGCCCCCTCTCTGTGCCCAAATCTCATCAAGTTCTCCCCTCTCTCTGGGCCCCTGGCACATGCTGTTCCTTCTGCCTAGAAGATATTTCCCTCAGATGTAAAAACAGCGACAGCAGCAGCTAACTCTTACATGGTGCCTATTATGCCCCATTCTAAGCACTTTGCGAATAACAACTCATTTAATCCTTTCAACAACCCTCTGAGGGGGGAACTGTGTTACCATCTCTGTGTTATGGATGTGGAAACAGGCAGAGAAAAGTTAGGTGCTTTACCCAGGGTGGCCGGGTTGGGAAGTGGTGGACCTGGGGCAGGAACCCGGTAAGTCTAGCTCCAGAGTCGTGCTGTGGCCCCTCTGCTCCCGGCCCTTCAGCTCTGCAGAGCTTACAGAAGACTTCCTTCAGGTCAGTATGCACAACCCCTTCTCAGAGAGGCCTCCCCCACTTCCCCACATAAAATATCTCCTCCTCCTCCTGGTCACCTTTATTCCACTTAATCTGCTTTCTTTTTCTTCAGAGCACTTATCACTGACGTATGTTCATTTGTTGTCTGTCTTCCCCCAGAAGGACTGGGTCCCACAAAGGCAAGAGCTGTGCCTGGCACATAATAAGGGTTCCATAAATGTTCTGAAGGAATCATAATAGCAGAGATGAATGAATGAATGAATGAATGAATGAATGAATGAACGAACGAATGAACGAACGAACGAATGAACAGATATTTCTGAGCACCTGTTTTGTGTCAGGCCCTGCAGGAACCTCAGAGCTGGACCCAAAATGGTTCTTGCCCTCCACGCATTTATGAGAGGCAAGAAGGGATTCATGCATCCAGGTCAAGAACACACTCAGGCAGGAGATGGGGCAGGCCCTGGGGAGGAAGGACAGAGGGGTAGATGTCCAAGGGAGAGAGTGAGCCCAAGGTGGCATGGAAAGGCTTCCCAGGTGAGCACAGCTGTACTGACCCTGCAGGGACGGTGGGACTTGACCAGGCAGAGGAAGAGAAGGAGTTGGCCATTCCAGCTGGGGCCCCGGAGCAGATGCAGTAGAGGTGTGACAGAATCCCAGGAGCAGAGCAGTGTGGCTTCAAGAGGAGAACAAGGTCTCAGAAGGGGTAGGAAGTGAAGTCAGAAGGGTGGGTTGGGCGCAGGCCCAGGATCCCTTGACCACCCAACCAAGGGCCACTGTGTGGGAGAGACATGATTCACGATGGCGGTCTTCCCCTTTGTCTCTGGGCTAAAGGACACTAAGGGAGTAAAGGACACAAAGTTGGTCACATGGTGACTTACTTTCCTTCAAGCGAACCTCTAGTGGCGTCTGTGTCATGTTCTGCATGGCTTCCAGGAGGCCCTTGAAGAAGGTCTTGATGGGCTCAAAAGATTGAGGCACAGGGTGGCACAGCTCCCCTGAGTTCAACTGATGCTTCAGCTCCTGCTCAGTGGCCATGAACTCCTGCATGGGACACAAGGGTCAGGGCTGCTCTACAGTGGCACCAGGAACAAACCCTGGCCATCAAGCGCAGGCCCCACCCCACCCTGCCCTGGTACCTTGGGTCAGCCCGGGGCCGTGCCCCCAGGGACCACCACACAGCAGGCCCTGGGTTGGAAGACTGTGGAGGTCCCATTTTAGCACTCCCCTCTTCCCTTCCTGCCTCCCATGCTCAGAGGTTTCTCTATGCCGGGCGTTAGCATTAGAGGCAGAAACAGGAGACAGGCTGACTGCCCACTTTTAAGTTGCTCACCACATCCAAAGAGGCTCTGAAGCTTTACAGACAATGTGACAGGGGTCTGCTTGAGGTACAGAGGGACAAAAAAAGAGTGAGGGGCCAGTTTTCCTGGGGAAGGAGCCCCTAGAAGTTCAACTGGAATGCTGCCAGAGGTGGTGTGGCCACCACAGTGGGGACCTTTCCTGTTTCTGCCTGGACAGCACCTTTTAAATACCCTTCCGTGTTAAGTGTGGCTTTGCTAGGTAGAAGCTAGAAAATGCACTCTCCCAGCCTCCTTTGTACCTGTGGGGCAGACACGTGATGAGGCATCTCCAATCCAAGACTTGCATGTGGAAATGAGAGGTGAAGCAGCATGTAGGGAACAGCGGTGGTGGAGGCTCCAAGGGCCAGTGCCTGGGCCAGAGGTGTGAGCTGTGATATCTTGCTCAGCAGAGAAGCAGTGGGGCCTGCCCTGGAGCACACCTGTGCTGTGGCCCGGACTTCCCTCGTGTTGCCTGGTCTTCACCCTGACTTTCTGGCCCTCCTGGAGATCCTGTGAGCTGCCTACTACTCTTTCAGAAACTCCTTTCTTGCTTCAAACAGTTATAGCTAAGAACCCTTTCTGTACTTTCTGAAGGGCTGTCCTGGCAAGCAGGCCCTGGCGGTAGGAAGTGATGCCCAAGCAGGATGGGCAGACGGATGCCTCAGGAGGATGGCCCACACTCAGCTGTTGGGCAGAGGTAGGCCCACAAGGCAGCATGCTGGGCCCTGGGAGAGGGCTGTGAGATGGTCCCCAAGCCCCATCCAGCCTAGGAAGCTGTGGGTCTGGAGTTCATCCTCATTTTGTGGGGAAGAAGATAAACTGTGGGGAACCAGGGCTAAGGTCCCACTCAGAGCTGCAGTGGACCTGGCCAGGGAGTCAGGGAGGGCAGGGAGCAGCCCTGGGGTGGCAGGATGGTGGCCCAGAGGACAGATGGGTAGGATGGGACTGGGGAGGGCGACGAAGGACAAATCTCACCACTTGGTAACCCCCAACTCCAGCATCTAGCACAGTCTGACACATTTAGGTTGAAATAAATGGATGAAACTGAGCACATCTGCTTCGTGCCTTTGCAGACTTAGAGAACAACCCCCTAGCCATGCGTCTCTCAAGACAGAAGCTGGGAATCATCTTGGATTCCACCACTTTCAATCACCAATCCTGTTGTACCTCTCAGACCTGCCTTCGTCGCTTCACCTCCAGGCCCCTCACTGGCCCAGCTCACCACCTTTCTCCTGGGCACTGCTGCCTCCTAATTTCCCTGTTCGCCTCCAGTCTGACCTGCCTAGTCCATTCTCCGGCCATCGCCAAGGTGACCTTTTCATAACATTAACCTGACCGTGCCATTCCTTGGTTCAAAACACTCCCCTGGCCTCCATTTCTTCACAGCACCAAGTCTGAACTCTATGGCCAGGTATGTAAGGCCCTCAGAAATGGTGGCTGTAAACGTTATTTCATTAGTCCAAGATGTAAATTATCTTCCTAACTATGTATATTTTCTGACCACTTGCACAGGGACAAGAAGGTCTACCTGCTAACAGGCAACTCTGTGTATTAACTCGGTGTGTAAATACTGTGCTCAATGCCACAGTAACCAAGATGAAATGTGGGGGGGTGCGTGGCAGGTGGCAGCTGCGAGGCAGAAACCCAGCATTACCTGCAGTAGCTGGACAGGATTGGGCTCCTGGCTGATACTGCAGATCCTGTCGGAGAGACTGTTCAAGACGTCAATTTGGTCCTCACAAGATATGATTTGCTCCCTGTATGCCTGGAGTGTAAACTGGGTATTTTTATCAATGACTTTCTTGGCCAGCACTTCTTCTTCATCAAGTAGTAATCTGAGTTCAGTGAATTTCTCCGTCAGCCAGTTTTTACTTGACTCTGCATGAGCCTAAAAAGAAATCCAGTTACGGGGGATATGAGTGCCAACTAGGAAATCCAGACTAATTAACATGAAAAACCTATTACGACATCTAAAAGCAAGGTGGCCAGTCAGGGACAAGATCAACTTATCAAAACTCAAGCTCTCCTGAGGACCAGCCATAACCAATTGGAACATGCATGGAGAAATAAAGGTCCTTTGAAAATAGTGGACAAAACAGCAATATATCTAAAAATAAAACCTAGCCGGGCCTGGCGTGGCGCAGCAGTTGAGCGTCGACCTGGGATCCAGGCGATCGGGGTTCAATTCCCGGTCAGGGCACATGCCCCGGTTGTGGGCTCGATCAATGACTCTCTCATCATTGATATTTCTATCTCTCTCTCTCCTTTCCTCTCTCTGAAATCACATGCCATATAGGTTAAATTGTCTTTGGGCTAGCTTAGGAATTAGTCTACATCTACAACATGGTTTCTATGGGTCATTGAGCCTGGGCACAAATATATCTTTGTTGAATGACCAAATGAAGGCAAGAAAATGTGTTCCAAACCCTTAATTTAGAAACACATTTTCAAGGCAAGGTATGTAAACAAATGGAGGACCTTTCTACAGAAACCAAGAGATCAAATATCTATATCTTCTCCCAACCAAGCTATGTTCCAAGTTTCTACAGATCCACTCTGTAAAGAAGAATATACAAAATAATCTTAATGACACTACACATTATTATAACTGAAAATACCCACAAGAAAACTTCAGGCGCAAGCATATGAGGCTGATTATGCAATATGGTTAAAAAATTTAACAACTCTGGCAATGAGA
Organism: Miniopterus schreibersii; assembly: GCF_964146895.1. Lineage (NCBI taxonomy): Eukaryota > Metazoa > Chordata > Mammalia > Chiroptera > Miniopteridae > Miniopterus > Miniopterus schreibersii. Next base: position 24,841,046 of record NC_138111.1, on the reverse strand, counting down.
CAAGGAAGTATGCTGTCTACTCTAGGCTGCATTGGTTCAAAGTGAAACTGGATCCCAGACTGAACTGGACTGAAGTGTGGACACGGCCGGATGGGGCCAGGGCAAGGACCTGACAGAGTCTAGCTGAGGAAGATCTAAGGCCTGTGGGAGAGAAAGAATTTGAGCAGCGAAGCAGCCCTGGACATGGAAGTGAAGGATTTTGCACAGGGAGTCCCCGGCTGCCATTCGAATCCATCCCTGCCCAGGCCCCCAGGGCACCCTCCGGTCCCGAGGAAGGAGGAACTTGTGAGGAAAATGGAAAAAACTGTTTTGCTGAAAGCTCAGTATGACTTTGGACATCCTGCTATGGACGTCTCTCAGGGGCCTCCCACCAGGGAAGGAGGTGTGCTTGCCAGCCCTGCCCAGGCCACATTAGCCATGACATCTGTGCACTCTGATATGTAGCAGTGGCTGGCAGGAGGAGGCAGGGGAATGGCATGTCCAGAAAGGTGGTGGAGACCAGTGGCATCGCCAGGGTCAACAGCAGGCCTGGCCTAGTCCTTATCTTCCTAGTCTCAGACTGGCAAAGGCTAGTTCATGTCACCTTCTGTCCCCAACCCCATGCTGTGGTCCAGTCCTTACAGCTCTGGTGGGTCACAGGGAAATGCACAAAGTCAGGAACCAAGGATGCTTACAAACTTCCCAGGGTGCCCATCTAGGCCTGTGTGCCTCCGGTCTGTTTCCTGGCCTCCTCCCTTCCCCCTCTGTTCACGAGAGCAGCAGGGCTGACTCCTGCAGGCCAAGATCCCCTTTCAGGCTCAGTTTGGTTAAAGGGAGTAGGAACTACAGGGAAGTTGAAGGGTGAGGGGAACAGCCAGGGTATCCCTGCCTCCCTGAGTCTCCTCCACCCTTCTGCTCCCACAGGACAGGGCCTGCTCTGGCTCCAGCTCCTGACTAGGTGGCCCTGGACTCTGCATTATGCTAATAACGCCTCCTCCCTTTGGCGGTGCAGCCCAGGGGTGAAGGTGCTTCCTGCTGGGCCAGTTGCCTCACCACGCCCTGGTTGGCTGCTCTGCCTCTTCCTTGCCAAACCCTCAAAGTGGACTTGTGTCTTTCTGGGTGGAACTTGATGGATACAGCCATGGCCCCAGGTCCACCTCTACCTTCCTATATGACCAATGACAAGTTATTTCCTTTTCCTGGGTGACTCCATCTCCAAGGGCCTTTCAGCCTGACACTGTATGCACATTCTGAATCCCTACCTAGGTCTGGATTCAATAGACATTAACCAAATTTAAATATATATACTTTTTCTTCATTTATGAAAGTATCAAAAGCTCACTGTAGAATATTCAGGAGTTTCAGAAAGAAGAACACAATCACTGCATACCATCATCTTATCCCAGTTTGAGTAACCAGTTAGGGTAGCAGGCAAGTGTTGAATTCCCCCTACACCTGCATGTATGAGCCCCCTGAGGAGCCATGAGGAGGACAAACAGCCTATTAACAAGGATGTCAGAGAAAATCCTTTAATGGGTGTTGGTTGGGGATTAATAAGGACCAAGTCTTTCTTGACTGCTCTGTGAAAAGGAGTAGTTAGTTAGGCCTGGTCATTGGCTTCTGAACAGCAGACTTTGGACCATGTATGAACTTTATTGATTTTAATTTGTTTACAAAACTGCTTTATGGATTAATTTGCCTACAAGTGGTCTTTGCCTTGGTACTGGCCTGTGTCAACAAGTATGGAGCAACATGGTTGCCCCAGACCGTGCTGCCCCAGACTGCCAGCCTCAGTTGGGCAGAACTCACAAGAATCCTCACAGATGTTGTACCTGTTGACCAGATTCATCACTTTTGGACATGTGTCCTGAAGGAAGTAAATCGAGGTGCCAGAAATGTTCACTGCAGTGTTATTTTACATTAGTGAAAAGCAGGAAATGATCTAAATGTTCAACATTAGGAAAATGCCTTAATGAGCCCCCCCCCCCAAAAAACCCCAAAACCCCAGAATCAAACAAACAACAAGAAAGGAAATCCTCAGGTGCCCAAAACAAAGAGGGAACTTGATGTCAGAGCCCTGGGCAGAAGATAAGCAGACACCTGGGGATGGATGGGCATGCAGGTATCTGAGAGCACACTCCACTGGGTGCTCAGGAGGGTGCTCAGGGCACCTGGCCCCATTCCAGCTGAGAATGGGAAGGGGGCCACCTGCACCAAGCCAGAGTCACGGAGAGCTGCTCCATGCACGAACTAGGCACCAGGAAAACTCTACCCACTGGCCTGAAGAAGCTGCAAGGAAACTTGTCACCCATCCAGGGTCATGGGAGAAAAGAGAATCACTAGCAAAACAAACAAATAAACCCAACAACTGGCTTGGAATCTGAACTCATGGAACCTCGAAACTAAAAAATTCACATGACACCTGGTCTGGAACTGCTGAAACTCAGAGTCCCCTGCAGATGCTCATGCCACAGTGCTCTGAAAGGCACAACCCAGGGCGCATGAGGCACCATGAAAAATACCTACTGAAGGTGTGGTGGTGATACAAACGTCAGGTCACACACATAAACGAACCATCATGTCTCACCTCCATACTGGGGATATGATACTATATAAAAGAATATTCATGCCCGGCCGGGCATGGCTCAGCGGTTGAGTGTTGACCTAGGATCCAGGTGAGGGTTCAATTCCTAGTCAGGGCACATGCCTGGATTGTGGGCTCGATCCCCACTCGGGGGCATGCAGGAGGCAGCCAATCAATGACTTATCATTGATGTTTTTATCTCTCTCTCTCCTTCTCCTTTCCTCTCTCTGAAATCAATAAAGATATATATTAAAAAAAAAAAAAAAAGAATATTCATGATAGCCCACGGACACAGGCAACAAACAGTGTACTGAAGGCCTGGGACAGGGCGGGAACTGGGTGGAGGGGGGCAATGGGGGAAAAAGGGGAGACATCTGTAATACTCTCAACAATAAAGATACATTTTTTTAAAAAGGGAAAAAAAAAAGAACATTCGTGTACAGAAGAAAAAAATCTCAGAATGTGACTAGTGGTTGACCTGGAGTGGCAGAATTATACCTGAATTTTTATATTTCAGTTCCTGCTTGTTGACCAGGAACTGAAATATAAATGCCCAAGGGAGACAGCCTGGTAAGACATAGTGAGAAGAGTGGGCAAGCAGGGGCTGGGAGATCTGGGCAACACATGCCCTTCTCATGAGCGTGTCCATTGCTCAGCTCTGACAGCTCCAATGTGAGAATGCAGGCACTTCCTACTTTTCCACAACTAACATTTTTTAATTTGGGTGCCCTTGACTGGAATCGAACCAGGGACCTTTCAGTCTGTGGGCCAATGCTCTATCTACTGAGCCAAACTGGCAAGGGCCACATCTAACTTTTTATACAAATACCTCTCAGCTTTAAAATGCTGACCACTAATTTTTCTTAATACCTTCTGAGGGCCACTTAGGTGTAAGTCCAATAAAACGTATTCAGGATTTGTACGCTGGAAACTACAAAATGCTGATGAAAGAAAACAAAGATCTAAATAAATGAGATATACCATGTTCATGAATTCTCAAGTGCTGTAATTATAGAGAGGGAGAATAAATTAGTGACTGCTGGGAGATAAGGATTGCTGGGGGTGGAGGGGCGACTATAAAGGTGAGGCATGAGGTAGATCTTGGTGGTGATGGAACAGTTTTGTATTCTGATTACAGCAGCGGTTACTCAAACTACACACGTGATAAGCTGATATAGAACATATATATATACACACTGCCAATTTTCTGGTTTTGCAATTGTACTATAGTTAGGTAAGATATAATCCTTGGGGCAAACTAGGTGAAAGGCACACAAAACTTACCATCTTGGCAACTTCTGGTGAATCTGTAATTATTTCAAAGTAAAAGTTTGAAAGTTGGGGAGAGGGTTGAAAGAAAAAAAACACTTCTTAGATTAAGTTGAAACCTGCCTCCTGAGTCTGTCCACGTGGATCCTAACTCTTGTCTTGGGAACTCCATGCTATATCTGCTCAGAGACTTGCAGTCAGTGAACCTGTGCCCCAACCGTGGTCTGGCTAAAAAGCTCAGAGCACCTCCCCCATCCCGTCAGGTGCGACAACTTTCGGTTTCCAAATCCTGTTGAACTGCTTTATCCGCCTGGGATTGGAGTCCTTCTCTTGAAGATGTGAGGGACACTATTAATAATTAAGCCAGGGCCAGGGCCAGAACTTTCCTCAGCAAACTGGGTCCTGTAGTCCTCTTTCAGATAATGAATGTTGGGTAAACACAAAGCTAATTCTGTGGCTTGGCGTTGGCCTCGGCATTTCCACTTCTTAGATTAAGCTAAAACTGGCCCCCCTAGGCTGTCCATGTGCATTCTAACTCTGTCTTGGGGGCCCCACACTATATCTGCTCAGAGATTTGCCAACAGTGAACCTCCACTGTGGGCTACTGACGCAGTCAGAGCCATTCTCCCTGCCTAACTTGTGTCAGTCAGCGGCTCAGAGCTCTCAGTGGAGCAGGCCCTAGGAAGGGCATCCCACCCCAGCCCTCACTTTCAGGAGGCTGAGAGGGTCAGGGACTGGCCAAATTCACATAAAAGGCCCCTAGAGACAGAACAACTTTTTCATAGTCAAAATGGCAGCTCATGATAACAGCAGCCTCAACTTCCCATTTAAAACCCACAAAAGAATCCATTTAAATAAACATCATTAGGAAAGGAGAAACCTGAAGAAAGTAAATATTTGTGGAAAATATTTATACCTTACTTTTCCTTTCACCATGGCAGTGAAACCTATAGAGCTATCTGTGTGTTCCTTAAGCTGTATATTACTTTGTTTAAGGCATTTAGGGGATGGAGGACTAGTCCCTTCAAGAGAATGGCCTTGGCGATGGTGAAGAAAGGCTACTCCTCCATTTTATGAGGTGTTACAGGCCAAAGCTGGGTGCTGGGCAAGGACAGACTCACCACAAAGCAAATGGAACAACAGCCTCAAGCCCCTCACTAGCAAGACCCCTTCATGATCTTGCACTGAATTTTGTGTTCTTTTGCTCAAAAAGGGCCCCCCAAATCAGCGATTTTCAACCTTTTCATCTCATGGCATACATAATTTCTAAAATTCTACAGCACAGCAAAATATATTTTTTGTCAATCTGACCAAAAAAAAAAATAGGTGTAATTTTTATTCATTCACACCTGACGGCTATTGCTGTGTTGGCTGTTGTCATTTTTTTATTTGACAATCTAAGGGAAAAGAGGCCAGTGCCCCCGACTAAATAGTCAGCTATCGCATGTTTTACAAATTCTTGCCGCATGCCGGTTGAAGATCGCTGCCCTAAATTTTGGAAGCCCCAGACCCTACCAAACCCGATCCCCTTTGAGGTTGGTTTTCTTTGCCCTGGCTCCACAGTGGGGAGAATCTCGTATCCGAGGAGAAGTGCGGGCATCTCAGCTAGAAGGAAGAAACGCCCACTTGCCTTGAGCTGTGCAGCAGCATCTTCTATCTGGTTTCTGTTGCCAACTTGCTGCTGCCTCTTGGTTGCCAGTTGCTTTACATATTCTTGGGTGAGTTTCTGTATGTGAAGGAATTAGGGAAAAAGTATTAATACTGTCACTTTCAAGATTACAAGGCTGCCCAGGGGTCATCTCCTTGTACCCTGTGTTGTGTATCAGCTGAGGTGTCTGAGGCTCAGGAGGTGAGATAACTTGCCCAAAGTCAAGTAACAAGCTAGAGGATGAGCTGTAAAGAGGGCCCCTCTGATCCTCAGAGTCCCGCATCAGGGATTCTTCAAACCATGATGCCCTCCTTCTTTCTAGGCTTGTGACCTGCTTTTCCAGTCCCTCAAATGGGACCTTAACGCAAGCAGCTTGGAGACCGGGGAAGAGAATTCACTTACAGAGTGAATACAGTGGTCCTTTGGTTTTCGAACATGATCCGTTCCAGAAGACCAAGTTCTGAAACGTTCAAAACCGAGGGATCAACAGCCGACAGCTGGGCCTCGGGATCTTGCCCTGAGCGGAAGCCGTGAGGCATGTTCCACTTCCGAGGTGTGTTGGAAAACCGAAGCATTTCCTTCCGGGTTTACGGCGTTTGTAATTGAAATGATCGTCAACGGAGACGTTCGAGACCGAGGCACCACTGTATTAACTGAGCACCTATTACGTGCTGGGCCTTGTTCTAGGAGCTACCTTTGTGGAACTTGCCTTCCAGAGGGATCTGTGGCCCTCTGGCCTGGACTAAGATTCCGAAGACCTGCATGTGTGAGAGGTCTGTGGGGTTCATGCTCCCCTCCCCCTCCCATCTGAAATGGCTCCCTTCCCTACCTCTGCTTTTTGCAGTTGCCATTTTTTCAAAGGCCTGCTCTGTGCCTCTTCCCACCAGTGGGACTTTCCCCCCTCCTTCCCCATCCTAGCTTACGCTCCCCTGTTGGGCCAACTGGGAGCTTCCTGAGGGCAGGCCTGCTCCATTCCTGGCTCCCCATAGGGACCAGATGGTGATCTAGAAGTGTTTGCCGAGTCAAACAGAATTACCTGCCAACTTCAAGCGGGCACCTGGAGCCACCCAATAAGGTATGAGCACAAGCCCCAGAGTCAGATGAGACCTCCTGGTCTGAGTCCCACGTGACCTGGGCAAGTGCTCTCACCCTTCTAATGCTGGGTTTCCTCAGGGGATAACCTCATAGGGTTGCGTGGAGAGGAAGTGCCCCATTAAGTGCTTGGTGTGGTGCTTGGCGGACAGTAAGTGCTTAATAGATGAGGCTCCTCTTATTTTAACATCTAACAAGCATTTGCTACTATGCACACAGTTCGATTCTAGTTGGGGTGCGGGAGTGGGGACACAATAGTAACCCGCGTTCCAGGAGCACATCCTTACCCCACCGTAATTTTTAAGTTTTCAGGTCTAGCTCCTTGGGTTAGCCAAGGGTAGCCCAGCCTCCTGCTGCCTGTGCCTCTGTCACAGGGTTATTTCTCCTATCTTAGTGCTTGGTGAAACCCTGCTCATTCTTCAAGGCCGGTTCCAGTGGCACCTCCTCCAGGAAAGCTTCCTGCGCTTCTCGTCCCTGGTTCTCATGGTCTTCTATCTGGCTCCCACTGACCACTGGCCATCCCAGTTACAATACTTACCACATCGTATTGTCACTGTTGTCCCCTCACCAGCCACGGAACTCCTCCAGGTTGGGGAAGAACTGATCTATTCCTTGACTCACTACGCAAAGTATGTGCTGAATGTGTTTGATGAATGAATGAATGAACGATGGATGATGGATAAATAGGTTAGTGAGTGGGTGTGTGGGTACAAAATGGGTACCCATAGGTAAGTGGGTAACATGTCCTATGAGACCCACAGCGATATCTCTGGACAGCACCCTTGTTAACCCTGGAAAACAGCTCCTTTTGAGGACCTATTATTATTACAGGGAATTTATATAAGAAAAGGAGGACCTTAGAGGCAGAGGCAGGCCTTGAATCCAGGACTCCACCTGCTGGACTGGCCCTCACACGGCCCATTCTCACCTTGGAGCTCCAAGGTTGTTAACCATGTGATAGTGTAAGTCATGCCATGCAAGGGAAAGAGCTCATTCATTGTGGTGCTGGGTTAGTCATGGAAGACTTCTTGGAGGTGTCAGTTAATAGAATCAATGTCCACTAGAGGCAGGTGCGCCTGTCTAACCCAGAGAGGTGGAGGGATTTGACCAGAGCTACAGAACAAATGGGCCACAAGGCTGGAACAAGAGGCCAGAGCCCCTGCCACTATTAGGATTAAGCAAGGGTGAGGGCTCCCAGGTGAGAATGGACCTTGGGGCCAGTCTGCCTGGTGGAGTCCTGGGTTCAAGGCCTGCCTCTGCCTCAAGAGCCTTCCTTTTCTTATTGATAAAACGGCTGTCCTAGCTCCCACCAGGCTTGTGGAATCGGAGTGCGGGGAAGGGGAGGGGGAGTGCAGCGGGAAGCCGATGCTCCCACAGCAGTCCAGCAGTCCACAGCCCCTCCTTGTGAACTCCAGGCCAGAAAACCAGATCTATCTGTGTAGCTTCCCAGGCTGCGTGGCTGTTTTCTAATAGGGAGGGATTTTAATATAGTTAAAAGGCAGATTTTCTTCTGGCGCTAGAGCAGTGTGGAGGATGCTCCATGGTAGACGAGGTCAAAGGTAAACGGGAAACAGCCGGGGCCCCCAAGTTCTCACTCTCACGCCTCTTCTGCCGCTTAGCTGTTGGCCTTGGCTCGCCTCCGCCCTACTTGGGCATCAGTTTCTCATTCTGAGCAACAGGTTGGCCGCCTTGACGATCTCCGGGCTGCCTTGAAGTTTCCAGGTCCTAACGGGGACTGGCAGGTGGGCCCCGGGCTTGCCCCCACTCCCCCCCACCCGCGTGCCCCGCGCGCCCCCGGGTCCCCACCTGCACGTGCGCCGCGTCTTCCAAAGCCAGGCCCACCGGGTGGCCCCGGTGCGCGCCCAGCACCGGGCAGAGCGCGCACACGCACTGCCGGCAGCGGCGGCAGAAGAGCTCGGCCGGGCGGTCGCCGTGCTCGGGGCAGCGCCAGCCACGCGCGTCCTCGGCCTCGGCGGGGCCCGGGCCCCCGGGGGGTCGGCACAGCGCCGCGGCGCCCGCCATCCGCTCGCGCGGGTCCTCGCCGCCGGGTGCTGGGGTGCTGGTCGGGAATCGAAACTGGACGGTGGGGCGGGGCCCGGCTCGGGTCGGCCCAGTTCTGGGGTGGAAGTTGTCAGCGCGCCGGCGGAGGTGGGGGGCGGGGGTGGGGGGGTGGGGGCGGGGTGGGGGGTGGGGCGGGGGGGCGTGGCCTCGGCTGCACCGTCGCCCTCCAGACCCGCAGGGTGCTCTCCCGTCCTTTTAGCCCCTGCTGGAGGCTCAGGCTTGGCCGAAGCCGGCTTTGTGTCTGGCCTAGAAGTGCTGACCACAGCAGAAATGGGGGTTTGCTCCTGCATACCTGAAAAATAAAACAGTTATTTTACCAGCAAAATAAATTGACTTGGGCATAGCAGAGGAATTGCAATTCGGGACACGTAAGCTATAGCAAAAACCATAGGCAAGTCCAAGGAGCAAAGGAGAGGAATGTTACTTTGTAAAGAAAAAGGAGGAAGTTGGGTGGGGTCATTTTGAAGGAAAGTCCATTGAAGGAAAGTGAGAGTGGAGGGTGGTGACAGTTTCTCATTGGCAAGAAGGAAGCCTGCCTTCCCCGGAGCAGTAAGGTAGTGCCCACTTGCACTGACCATTCTTCTCCTTGGACTTAGAGTGGTAGAGCCTGAGGGCTCCCCCTTCTGGGACTTAGAGTGGTAGAGCCTGAGGGCTCCCCCTTCTGGGCTCCCCACTCCATTTTAAATGAGGGTTCCCTTTATTTTCACACTCCTAATGGGCTAACTGGAAGGAGGTGGGCTCTCCTCACCCCTTGGTTAGGCTAATCCAGTCGTGCTTAGAAAAATGCAGTCCTCTGGATGGGACCAAGTTGACTGACCTTCCAGAGTGGTATGCATTTACCTACACTTTTCACTTTCCCTTGATTCTCCCTCGCCCTTTCCCCAGGAGAAATAACCATTCCCACAAGAAACACCCTGGAAACTCCAATTGCCCCCAGGTTCAAGTCTCAGCCTCAACCGAATGTAAATTGGTACAGCCATTATGGAAAACAGTGTGGCAGTTCCTCCAAAAATTAAAAATAGAACTACCATATGATCCAGCAATCCCACTTCTGGGTGTTCATTCAAAGAATGAAGTCAGTATCTCCAAGATATAGCTGCACCCTCGTGTTCATTATAGCAGTATTCACAATAGTCAAGAAATACAAACAACTTAATTGTCTTTCAATGGATGAGTGGATAAAGAAGATATGGTATAAGCATATACAGTGAAATGTTACTCAGACCTAAGAAAAGAAAGCCTGCCATTTGTACATTGATGAGCCTGGAAGACATTATTCCAAGTGAAATAAGCCAGACAGAGAAAGATAAACCTATACAGTATCACTTATATGTGGAATCTAAAAAAAAATTTTTTTTAAAGTCAAACTCATAGCAATAGAGTAGAAACATGGTTTCCGGGGGTGGGGAGAAGGGTACCAACTCATTATAAGATGCATAAATTCTGGGAATTTAATATACAATATGGTGACTATAGTTAATAACACTGTATTGTATAATAAAAAAAAATTTAATTGATTTTTATAGAGAGGAGGAAGGGGAAGAAGAGAAACATTGAGAAACATTAATTTTGTTGTTCCACTAATTTATGCATTCATTGGTTGATTCTTGTATGTATCCTGACAGGGGGTCGAACCTGCAAGCTTAGTTTATTGGGATGATGCTCTAACCAACTGAACTCCTGGGCCAGGGTGAAATGTGTTGAGAGTAGATCTCAAGGGTTCTCACCACACACACATGCACACAAATGGTAACTTTGTGAGGTGATGGGTGTGTCAGTTAACTTGATTGTGATGATCATTTTGCAGTGTATGCGTATATTAAATCATCACATTGTGAAACTTAAAAAATCACATACAACCTAAATACATACAATTATTCATACCTCAATAAAGTTGGGAGGGGGTTAGTTCCAGCTGCTACCTATAAGGCCCTTGGCATTTTTTTTTTTTTGGTTAATTCTTACCGAAGGATACTTTTTCCATTGATTTTTTTTTTTTTTTTTTAATCCTCACCAGAGGATATTTTTTCCATTGCTTTCCAGAGAGAGTAGAAGATAGAGAGCAAAAGAGAAAGAAACATTGATGTGAGAGAGACACATCGATTGGTTGCCTCCTGCATGCGCTGACCTGGGCTGGAGATCAAGCCTGCAACTGAGGTATGTGTCCTTGGCTGGAATGGAACCTGAGACCCTCCAGTCCACGGGCCGACACTCTAACCACTGAGCCAAACTGGATAGGGCTCCATTGATTTTTAGAAAGAGTGGAAGGGAGGAAGGGAGGGGAGAGAGAGAGAGGAAGAAACATTGATGTGAGAAAGACACATTGATTGGTTGCCTGCTGCACATGCCCTGACCAGGGGGGACTGAACCTGCAACCCAGTTACCTGCTCTTGATTGGGAATTGAACCTGAGACCGTTCGGTGCACCGGCCGACACTCTAACCACTGAACCACACCAGCCAGGGTGAGGCCCTTGGCTTTTAACACCCTTAATCTCTGCCCTGTCTGTGCTCTAATCTTGGTTTGTTTCCAGGCCAAGGAATAGGCAGTTTTCTGTTTCAAACACATTTTCCCCAAATGCCTGTTGCCCTACTCCTATGTACCCTTCAGGTTTCTGCCTAAATATCACCTCCTCCAGGAAACCTTCTTTGCTTATTCTCCCAAAGCAGCCGATATTTCCGCTATCTTGGCCCTCCCCTTCTCTCCAACCATGACTTAAAATTTCAGAGGGCAGGGACAAATTCTGTCTTACCTGTTTCCCAGCCTGGAAAAGTAGGTAATTAACTGTTGTTTGTGGAACAAAGCAAGAAAAGGAAAGTTCCATGTATTAAAATCTGTAGGCAGATGCTGTTTATTATTGTTATAGTCTTTCCTAGCACGATTCCACATCTATTTATTTTCATTTTTATTTATTTATTTATTTAATTTTATTTTACAAAGGTACAAGGAATTTCAGACACAACATTAAAACAATCAAACAGTTTCAGGCACGGTTTCATATGAAAAGCATAGATCAATTTCTGACTTCCTGCTTCCCTCTATGATACTCAAGTTTTGTTCCAGGAAGAACAGTTACTGTGGCGCTAAGGTGAAGACACCCTAAAGCTCATCTCCCAGTGCTGTCTTCATTCTCGGAAAGTTCCTGAGTCAGCAGTCAGGGGGACTCCCAGGGCATGGAGTAAAGAAATGGGTGCTCATTCTGCTTGCCCTGGGCATGAGGGCCTCGCCCTGCGAGTTCTGGGCAAGTCCCACTTCATCAGTCAAGAATATAAACAAAAAAGTAATTATTTAAAATGGCTTAAAAAAATATCTGATAAAAATTACCTATCCCACTCCCCTGCTGTGAAATAATTTAAATAATTTACTCTAAATGTAAAAAAAAAAAAAAAGTTTGTTCATGATGCCTTCGTATTGTTTCTAAGCTTGAGGTCTGGGTCCCTTGGGGTAGGGAGAGTTCGCTGAGGCGGCCTTCAGGAAGCTCCCCAGACTCAGCCCCACCTCCACTGCTTTGTAGCCAGTGCCTATAGGCAAAAGTTTCTTTTCCTCTAAGGCTGATCTTCCCTCCTGAACATGGGGATAATCATGCCTGCCTGACCCATGTTAGAGTAGAATGTGTCAGTGAGTGGAGGTGGGAGGGCTTTGTAAACTGTGAAGTGCTGGCCACAAATGAGGGAGGAGAGATGACCCCATCTAGTAGAATTCTGCTTCCCTGACAACACCTGGGATTTGGTCTTTGGCAAGCTTGGCAGGCCCCAGTGACTGAGTAAATGGAGGACAAGACAAGCAACTGGGGTGTCTGGAATGTGCAAGCAGACAGGGGGACCAGCCATGGCTAAGGGAGGGGGCAATCAGGAGCACAGAGCCCCCATCCTGTGGGAACTGGGGTGGGGGGATGTGGGAGTGGGCAGAGACCTGGCAGAGGGCTCAGAGCAATGCTTCCTGATTTTAGCCTCTGGCCAAGACTTAGAGGACAAGGTTGGGGTCCCAGCTCCTGTCTGGCGCTCCCTGTCCTCATCTTTACTGTAGATAGGTACAGATGCACTAGCCCGGTGGGTCTCCACCCTCAATGTACTGCAGAATCACCTGGGAGCTTATAAAAGCATACACAAGGCCAGGTCCTACTCTGCTGATTCAGCTTTGATTGGTTCTGAGTTGGGGCTGGCCATCTGTATTTTCTGAGTGCTCCCAAGCGGATTCTAAGGTACAGCCTGGGTTGAAACCCACCAGGCCTGGTGGCCTCCTGCAGTCCCCATCCTAGCTCCAGGATTACCCAGTGCAAAGAGTAAATCTCATTGTCTGCACCTCCTCGGTAAGGAGGTACTTTTAACTTCCAACATTCGCCGTCTCTAGGTGGGCCACTGTATTGAACTGAGAAAGAAAGAATCTCAGAGAAGGGCTCAGACCACAGAGTCACAAAAGAGGGACACAGAAAATGCTCAGGCTGGAAGGGAACGTTAGGGCCATGTGGTCTTGCTTTCTTGCCTAGTAAAATCCTCCTCCAGAAGCTCTCACGGCTGGGTGGCCAGGGGGTTCTGCGGGCAAACTGCCACCTCCACCTCCTGGAGCCTCTTCTGTTACGGTGGACTGACATCTGCCTTTGTCTGCCTGGCAGAGGCAGACTCTGTGACCCTAGGGCTTTGGTAGCTGTCGGTGGCCGTGGATGACAACTTGATGTCTGTGTCCCACATAAGGAAGTGTCTACCCACATCCGGTGGATTCTGGCTGGAGCGAGGATAGTTTTGCCCTCCTATCTATATTCTAGAATTGGGCTGAACCCTGACTTCTTTCCCTGAAGTTAAATTCCCTCTGCCCTTGCGCCAATGTCTTGTGAGTTTCCACAGCAAACCCAGATCATCCTCCTACAGGTAGTTTCCTTAGGTCAAGGCCAACATTTTGTCTTGGGTGGCAGATTCCAGGGGTCCCCTTGTTCAGATGGAGAAACTGAGACCAGAGAGGGAAAGGCTTGAGGTCACTGCAAGTCAGGAAGCACAGCAAGGCCAGAACGAACGGATCCCTCCTCTGTGGGCCGAGAACTGTATCAGACCAAAAACAGCAGACAGACAGACCCAGGAGACCAGAAGCTCAGCCCACCCCTGCTGAGAACACTCTGGGGACCTGCATCACTTGCCTCTCTTTGGGCCTCTCAATTTCTCCACCTGAAAAATGAGGAAATTGGGCCAATTACTGGTTTTCAAACTTCTAGTTTTTTTGAGTAGCAGAATTATGTATTCCATATAAGCCAATATATAAAACAGAAAGGAGAGCTGTCAGGTTGGAAAGGGGGGAAGAAGGGTTCAGCCCTCCTGGTTAGCCTGCCCCATTCTATAGACCACAGTTTGAAAATCACAGGCAGGTTCACCTTCTAGGTCCTTTTAGCTCTAACTTTCTACAATGTTCTTTCCCTTGGGAAGTTATAGCTTATCATGGACCCTTACAAACAGAATCAAACAGAAGGCAAGGTATCATGTAAAAAGAGTCAATTCAGACACTGATGTTTCAAGAAGGCAAATAGAAAAACGGCACCACGTCCCACTGGAATCTTTCGGCGATCGAGTTTCATTTTCTGGTAAAAAATATAGAAATAGTGGTTGTTCTTGGGGGACTCGTGGTTTGGTTCTGGACCTCCCCATGGAGCCAAGTGGTGTCCCTGAGGGCAAGGAGGGCAGAGACCTCTGCTCAAAACCATTCTGAGCTCATCCGCAAGTTTTTGATCTCCAGTTCCAACTGTTTGGCCTGGACCTCGCGCTGGGTCACCAGCTCCCGGAGTCTTCTGATCTCCTCCTGTTGCCGATAGAACATCTGTAGCAGCTGGGAGAGCACGGAATAGAGGAAAAGGTCATGTAGGTATCCTGGGATTTGAGGGAGGCAGGACAACAGCAGAAAGCATAAAAACCATCGTCCCTTTTGGACTCAGAAAGGTGGAGGTGATTAAACTAATGTGACTGAGGCCTAAGGGGGCAGCCATTGCATAAATCTTTTACAAAAACCTTGTTTCCTTCACCTAATAAATGAAATTCAAAAAGACTTGATATTTCAGACAGTTTTTTGCCTCCTTAGATTCTCCCATGGGATGGAAGAAAGGATATTTGGCCCTGATGTCTGGAAATTGGAGTTTTTACCACCACTAAACTGTGTGGCTTCAGGCAAGTTACTTACCTTCTCTGAGCTTTAATTTCCTCCTCCAGGAAATGAGGGTCAGAAAACTAACTTTAGTATCATCACAACTGCTGCCACTGTACAGAACGGTACAGGTGTTGGGTGCTCCCCCTAAGTAAGGGTCTTCCCTGTTCTCCGGGATGCTCACAAAGCCCTGTGAGGGTCACGGTATTAGTGCCCCCACGTTACCACTATGGAAACTGAAGCAAAGAGACTTGGCCCCTGGGGCCAGTACCCTACAGGTAGCGCTCAGTAGAGCTAGGATTAGAAGCCCTCCAAGAGACGCCAGGCCTTGACTTTTTAGCCGCTACCTACTGACTCCCAGGGCTGTTGGGAGAATTCACACCTACAGTATATCAGAGTGCCCTCCACGGGACCTGGCACACAGCAGGCACTGAGCGAATGCTGGCTCTGAAAGCACAAAAATCCTACAGGGTCAGAACCGGAAGGGGCTTTAATACGCAGCAAGTCACACCCTCTTCATTTTACAGCTGGTCCTCCACCCTCTGTCCGCAAGGCCCCCATCTGGGCGGACCGACAGCGCTCGTCGCCCGTTTGCTGAATGAATTAACGAAGTGAGTTAAGTAGCTCGGCCGGGCCACACAGCTGGTCGTTCTGCTCACCCCTCGTTCCTCTGCCCCCCGCGCCAGGGCAGGCGCACCCCCCATTCCCACCTCGTTCTCAGTCTTTGGTGGGGGGCACTCGAAGATGTCAAAGCCGTTCGTGAGCCAGGCTTTCTTCTCCTCCAGCCTGTGCTCCGCCGCCCACCTTGGCGCCTTCTCCTCGCGCAGGGGGAAGGGCCTCCGGCCGTCTTCGGCAACCAGCGCTTCTGTCTGGTCCGCGAGGTGGGGCGCGGTGGGGGCCGTGGGGCTGGAGAGAGGTCTTTCTGGGGGCAGAGGCCGAGGGCTCAGGATATCGGAGCCGGGCCTAAGGGACACCAGGACAGGCCCTGGGAAGGAAGCAAAAGGCTGTGTGAGGACTGAGGGCCCGTTAGCACATGGGCATGGGGGGCACTGGCGCAGGCAGGCAGCAGACACACAGATGCACACAAAAAGGGTGGGGGATTCGGCCACAGGCAGACAGGCACGAACCTGTGGACCAGGGCACTCAGAGTGCGAACCAGGGTCCCATGCAGGTGGCTCTGAGGAAGCCCAGCTTACCGGAGCAGCATGGTGCATGCCCTGGAGCTCCTCACGTGAAGCCTGGCCCTTGCTTTGTAGGGACAGTCCCACCCACACTGACATCTACCAGCTTATGAATTCTCCCTACACTCCTGGGAAGCAGGGGAGGCAAGCATCAGGGAGAATGATGAGGAAACTGAGGCCCAGAGGAGAGTGAGACTGTCTAAGGGCTATAGAAAGAGGGGCTTGGGGTGTAGAAGGGAAGGGAGATCCCAGTCACAGAGGCAGCAGCTGGCGTGGGGGTGGGGAGCACCCACAGCCTTCCCTGGGCTGGCCCTCATGTTGACAGGGCAGGAAGGGTGAGTCAGGGCACAAGGGCCTGGGGTGGGGGCTGCTGCCTAGAGGGTCTCCTGAGTAATTGTGGAGGTGGGGGTGGGGGTGGATGGGCACAAGGTCCGGCTGAGACTATCCAGTCACTCTGCACAGCCCAGAGCTTAGTAGTTTTCCATGGAGCAAAATCCCTTGACTGGGAGGGAGTGTTCTGAGCCACTTGGGATAAGTCCCTGCCTTCCTGGGACACATAGGTGTGACCATCTCAGCCACTGGGGACTGACTGTCAAGGACCAGTGCTGGGGTTTCAGGAGAATACACATACAGTTCAAACCCCTCTCAGCTCTCTGGGCCATAGGACACGCCATTTCCCCCCACGTTCGCCCGAGGCCTCTTCTCTGCCTTCCTCACCTTTATTCATCCCACCGAGCCACTCCCTGGCTGTCATAGAGGGCTGGGCCCCTGCCGTGGGTGGGTAGATGTCCTCCTGGTAGGATTCCGACTGCAGGAGAAGTCAGGACAGTGAGAGCGGGGGTGGTAGGGCAGGCTGCCCACAGAGGGCCCTTAGAGAGCTGGGGGTCCAGGCCCTTCCCAACCCCTGTGAATTGAGAAAAACAAGGTCCGGAGAGCAAAGGGTCATGCCCAAGGTCACACAGCAGCTCAAGAGCAGAGGTGAGGCAAGAGTTAGGATTCCTAGCTCCCAGTGATCCCTCACTGACCACGGGGAAGGCCTGACCCTTGAGGGAAGTGGCCATAGCCTCCCTGTTGCTACCTCAGGGGCATGAGCTCCTGGCTCCAGGGTTAGTCTTCTCCAGAAAGGGTTCCCCACCTCCTTTGCAGATACCCCCACCACTCTTACCCGCCGGGGTACAATCATAGACACAGGCTCAATGAGGCTTTTGGTTGTGATCAGTTTGTAAAAGCGGAAGATCTCACAGGTGGACACGTCAAGACCTCTCTTTGGCATGAAACCTGCGGGAAGATGGATGACAAGGGCCAAGCAGTTCCAGCTGGGCTGGGGTCACAGGGACCCAGTGTAAGTTGCAAAGCCAGGCTGCACACCTGGATGTGAACAGAGACCACCCTCCTCTCACCATTCTTCCCCTCAACAAACAGTTCATGAGCAAACATCTCCACTGGGCCAGGCCCTGTGCTGGGGAAATGGGGCTGAAATAATCAGAACTTGTCCTCACCTTCAAGGATTTACATGATTTTAGCTCGGCTTTTGTAGGAAGTGTGCTCTGTTCCAGGCCCTCCCTCGCCATCCCCACAGGGTGACCCAGGTACTCTTAATAGAACGTGTCCAGCTTTCTTTTGCTTACTGTTAGCATGGTATGTCTTTCTCCATTCCTTTATTTGTAATCTAGCTGTGTCTTTATATTTAAGTGGGTTTCTTATAGACAACATATAGCTGAATCCTGTTGTCTTTTTATCCCCAAACACACTGAAAAAGTAGGGGCTCTCTTAGGTCAGTCTCTCCCATCTCCGTGCTGTGTACCTGTTTAATCTTGGCCTAGAACACCTTCATTCTCTCCCCATGCTGTGCTCTGCCTCCTCTTTCCATTCCTCAAATGTTGCCTCCTTCAGGAAGCCTCCCAGAGAACCTCCTGCACACCTAACTAGAGTTCCCATTGAGTCAGACTGTTTACCCACCATCTTCCCCCCTGAATGTGGGCCCCTCCAGTGTGGAGCCTGAATCTGACTCATCCCTGTCTCCTCAGGTCCCAAGTGGCTTCAGTGCCCCACACTCACCGATCCCCTTCTGTGGGTAATAGGAGCGGTATTCCGTCAGGTAGTTCAGGTGAGGTTTTTCGGCGCTCACCTCATAGTAACGGATGTTCCCGTCTCCCTGAGGAAGAGGAGGGTATGTTTAGAGCCGGTTCCCATCAGCCCCCACCTGGCTCTCACTGCCATGAGCAGAAACCTCGTCTTCATAGTAGGGAGAGTTGGTAAAACCACCTCACACCAGGAATACCAGGAAACTGTCACCAAGGCAGTAGGATGGTCCTCTTTTTAACACTCAGTCCCCCCAACCATGATCCAAAGCCCACCCAGGTGCCTCCAAGGCAGAAGTTCTGGAGGCACAGGCTGGAACCCCACTCCCATCCAAGAGTTGCACACAAAGGTCAGAGAGGCATGTCCTGAGACCAGCCAGTGGGGCTTACCTCGAGGGGCATTTCTGGTTGTCACTGTCATAATGACTGGGTGGGGCCAGGGTGGGGGGATGCTGCTATTGACATGGGTGGGTAGGGATCAGGGCCGCCAAATACAGATGATAGCCCTACTCAATGAAGACCTGCTCTGCCCCAAATTTGAAGGTGCCTCTGATGAGACACACCAACTGGTCCTTTCTCATCTGGACCCAGAGTTGGGGAAGGGGGCCAGCTCAGGGTGTCTAGCTAAAGCCCTGGGCCCAGGTGCTCTGGGAGCCAGGAAGGTGGGAGAAAGGGGCTGGGCTCTCCACAGGGGGAGAGTGTCCAGTGGCTCTTGCCTGTCCCTGCCCCTGCCTTGCACCCAGGGGCCCCAGGCTGCTGTCTGGCCATCAGTGGGGCTAGGCTTAGGGTAGTTCTGCCTCCTGCCTCAGGATTCCATGAGGCCACCTTCCTGTCGTGCCAGACTGACCTTTCCCACCACGTAGAGCATGTTGGTGTCTGCGTCATAGAAGGGAAACAGCACACCTGAGGAGCCGTCCAGGTCTTCCTCTGAGAGAGGCTCGGAAAGGTTGTCCTGCAAGGGAAGGGAGACCAGGACGGCCTGCAGGTCACGCATGGGGCCCTCAGCGGTGCTCTCTGAGCTAAGAATTCCTGCCATGGGGCTCTGGGTGCATGTATGTGAGCAGCCACGTGAGAGAGAGAGCAAGAGACTTAGTGTGTGTGTGTGTGTATGAGAGAGCGCACACCACCTTGTATTTTGCCAACATTTTGCCCTTAACAAATCACATCCCACACACCTGATCTCACTCCAGCCCTCTGCTGTCTGTTATTTATTCTAATAGATGAAGAAGGAGATTCAGAGAGAAGTAAGTGATCTGTCCAGTCTTTGAAAGTCCAGCCAAGTGCTCCTTCGAATCAATACTGCTTGGCCTGGCCCCCACCTCACCACACCCCTGCCTCGGACATGCAGCTGCTCCTGCCCACATGGCTCAGTACTTCATCAAAAGCCCTCGCTCCAGCTATTCCTTCTGCCCAGAAGGCGCTCTCCTCCCTTCCACCCAGTCCTGATCCCACACACAGCCACGTGTCCCCCCCTCTCCCCCATCCTGACCAGTCTCCCTCTTTGAATGACAAGATGTACAAGGTCTGGGCTCATGCCATCAGGCTATTAGCATCTTCCTGTTATTCATCAATAAATTCAATCAATGAATGAGGGAATGAATGAATGAATGAATGAATGAATGAATGAAGCCAGAACTCAGCTAAGGAGTGACAGTGAGGGGTGCATGGTAGACTTACCTGGTCCCACAGGGCCATCTGCCGGTTGTTCCATCGGGACGTGCCGGTGGACAGCAGCTTCTTCATGTTCCCCAGAAACAACACTTTGTTGGCCCGGTGCCCCTTGTAGCTGGCTTCCTGGAGGGACACGTGCGGTCAGGGACTCCCTTGCCTTTGCTCACGCTGCTGCTCCACCTGGAATGCCTTCCTTTCTCACCACAACTCTGCCTCGAGAATCCTTCCAGAGTTATTTTTCTGAGCTACAAGAGGCAAACTTTTGCCCAGTCCCATGCTCTTGTTGAAAGATTATTGAGCACTCACTATATGCAAGGCATGGGGCTGTGCGGGCACTGTCACCCGGGTTATCTCATTTAATCTTCTGAGAGGGAAAACTAATACAATAGCCCATTGTTGCAGATGAGGAAACAGAGGCTTGGCCACCTGAAAATGCTTGCCTAAGGTCACATAGTAGATCAACAGTGATACCCCGAGGTCTCCAACCCCATGTCATGCCCCTGACAGAGCTGATGCACACTGACAAACTTTGGCATTAGACCAGGTTCAAATCCCAGTTTTCAATGTGGGTATGTTGCTTGGCCTCTCTGCAGCCTCAGTTTTATCATCTGAAAAATGGGGACAACATGTGTGAAAGCTTGCCCAGAATGTAGGTTACTGTAATGAACAATATTATTGCCCTGTTCTCAGAAGCCTCCGCCTCTACTCCACTCCTTGATCCTCTGACCCCAAGCCAGACTCCAGCCTTGCACTGACCTGGAGGACAGTCCCTGCTCGGGGGTCAAGAACCCGAATCTTGCGGTCTTTACAGGTGGTGGCAAGCAGGCTGCCGTTGGTGTTGAAGGACATGGAGAGGATCACGTCTGGGTGACAGTCAATTGTTTTCACCGGGCTCATGATTACAGATTCCTTTGTATCCAGGTTCCAGACCATCACCTGCATGGCAGAGAGTCGGCTCTGAGCACAGTGGCTGCCCCTCCCCTGGCCCCCACAGTCACACGCTGGACAGGCTGTAGTGAAACACGGTATCCCCGGGAGGGAAGCCACAGATGGCAGTCTGGCCAAGAGGCCTCAGGTGGGAAGATGGATCTGCCAGCAGAAATTGCCACGTGGTAGGAGGGGGAAGCTGGGAGTCAGACTGTCTAGCAGTGAAAAAAACACCATCTGCCTTGGAGCAACAAAACATCCATGCTGGAAGGATCCTGGGTTTTAAACAGGAGTTTCCACCTCTCACAGATAAACAGGATTGCCATGTTTAGTTGTGCAGGCTGCACTGCACAGCTCCAGGGCAATCCACATTCCCATAATCCACGATGTGAACAGCGCCCCCTGGAGTCTTGTACACAACCTGCAGAACCCCAAGCAGTAGCCCTGCAGACACACGTAGACAGATAAAGAGCACTTCTGATCGGAAGGGGGAAGAGGCCCTCCCTACCACTCCCGTTTTATCCATCACGGAGGCCCCTGAGTTGCCTCGGTAAAGCCCTATAGAGTTGTGAAGGGAAGAGTTTAAAAGCCATAGCTATGGTCACACCAACCCCATCTGTGTACAGATTGAGAAACGGAAGCCCAGACAAGACCAGGGACTTTCCCAGCTCACACTGCAATCAGAGGTGAGCGAGAACAGAGTATCAGTCTCCCATGCCATAGATTTCCCCAATCCACGGGGCCCAGCCCAGCCCCTCCAGGCAGACTAATGGATTGAATAGTATCCTCCCCAAACTCATGTCCACCTGGAACTTCAGAATGTGACCTTATTTAGACATAGGGGCTTTGCTTATGAAATTAGTTACAATGAGGTCATACTGGATTTGAGTGGGCCCTACATCCAATGAGTGGTGTCCTTATAAGAGGAGAGGACACACAGAAAAGAAGGCCATGTGACAACGAAAGCAGATTAGAGCAATGCAGCCACAAGCCAAGGATGCCTGGAGCCACTAGAAGCTGGAAGAATCACAGGATTCTTCCCTAGAATCTTTAAGGGAAGCATGGCTCTCCTAACACCTTGATTTAGGATTTCGTCTTCAGAACCATGCGAGAATAAATTTCTGTCGTCTTAAGCCACTCAGCTTGGTCCTTTGTTAGGGCAGCCCCGGGAGTTAATACACAGACCCACCTTGTAGTCGTAGCCCGCGCTGAAGAGGATGTTGGCGGCCGTGGGGTGCCACTCCACCAGGCCCACTCGGCGGGAGTGGCCCACCAGCTCCTTCCTGTAGGCCGTGAGGTTCCTTGACAGCAGTTGCTTGGGGATGCCCCAGATCTTAATCTGTCAGCAGAAGGGACGGGGAGTTCTCTCTGTGTCCACCTCTTACTCAGTAGAGGGGCAAGTGGGAGCCTCAGAGGGACAGCGGCTTTGCCAAGGTCCTCCAGCCCAAGCAGGGACTGGTACTGACCAGAGATGAGTCCAGGCCTCTCAGTCTGCCCCTTGGTACCTTCCAATGTGCCCCCCGGTAATCTCTGCCATCCTAATAACCGGAGGCAGTATGTGGTAGGTGGGCCACAAGCCTGACTCCCAGGCTGGGTATCAGAGCAAATCTGCCTCCCAGCATAGAACATCCTCCAAAGTACAATGGCCTCCCCCTGCCCCTTGTCCAAAAGGCCCTGGGTGGAGCCTTGAATGGCAGGAGGAAGGGTTTGTGCTGAATCCTCAAGGCACTAGGGAGCCAGCCAACACAATCTCTGGAGCAGGACAGGGCAGGCCCTTTTGGAGGGGCTTCTTTTATGTTCCTCAGCATCCCCTCTATGGAAACTGGCACAAGTCCTCTTAGAATTTTCTGCCTGCTTGTCCTGATGAATTGGTGTGCTTCCTCTGACCAGACAGTAAGGGTTCTGCAATACATTCTATTTTCCTTTTTGCCTTGGCTGCCAGGCAGTTCTGAGCTCAACCTCGGGCTCAGTAGCTGCAACCTTCCATTGCCAACGTTTCTAGTATTATTTCCTAACTTCCTGCATCTGTGGCTGCTGCGCTTTAGGGAACTGGCATAGCTCAGTGGAAATAGACTGGGCTCTGAAATAAGACCTCAGTTTGAAGTCTGGTTCTGCCTCTACAAACTGTGTGACGTTGGGCAAATAGCCGTACCTCTCAGATCCTCGACTTCTACATCAGAAAAGTGTCCTGCCTTGTGAGGTTGCAGGGAAGGGAAGACTGAGTGACATGACATGTGTAATGAGAGCCAGTGGGCTCACGATAAATGGTAACTATGAATTTTATGCTTATTTGAATCACCTGATCATATTTGGGTCTTCTTTAAAAAAGTCATACCCACTACATTTTAAAAGTGGCCTAGAATAAAAATTATAAATAACAATGAGCATTGTGGGAGCAGGGATTAGCTCCCTGGAACAGAAGAGGTGCTTAAATTGGTGGGCCTGAAGCCTCTAGGATGGTTTTGGTGTCCATACTCATCTATGGCTCCCACTCTTATCCTTTTAAAATTTACTTCCCTACTGTCTATGAGATCAAGTGGCACAATATTTTCTGGCCACAATAAGAATGCCCCTCATAGCATTTTATAGTCTCCCCAAAAGATGGGCTTTCCCACTGGAATATGAATCTCACTGGATCTTCACTAGGCAGTTGGGAGCTATTATGCCCATTTTATAGGTGGGGGAACTGAGGCCCATAGAGAGGAAGGGTCGTGCCCCAAGTTCCACAGAAGCCAGAATCTACATTACGCCCTCCCCACAGCAACCTTACCTCATGAAGGATGAAGGGGTCAGGAGCATCAGAGCCGAGTACAGACACTGTTCCACCTCCCTCTGGCCCAATCCCACTCCTTTTGGTCAAGAGAACAGCCAGCCGTACGTGCTGGTACTCACCGTGGCATCTTCCGAAGCAGAGGCAATCTCAAAGTCATCGAAAGGGTTCCACTTAATATCTAAGACGTTCCCTCTGTGCCCGCAGACCTTCGGGTAGTGGGGGTCCAACTTTCCCGTCTGCAAAACAAGGCCCAGGAGGGTTGGGGAGAAGAGTGGACTAATTCTACTTTAGCCTCTGACAGTCACTCAGTCAGTCAGCAATCACTGAGTAGACAGGAAACATAAGGGGCAGAACTGGGTGTGAATCTAGGACTTGCCTCTGTTCCCTGTGTGATCCTGGGAGAGTCCCATCACTGCTCTGAGCCTCAGTAAAATAAAGGCAATGACAGGCATTCACAGGGTAGGTATGAGGATCATAGCAGACAAGGTATGGAAGGGGTCTAGCTCAGTGCCTAGCACAGAGTAGGTGTTTAATAAAAGGACATTTTCCTTTCATACACTGCTGGTGGGGAGGCAAAAAATGGCGCAGCCCCTTTGAGAAAAAGTCTGGCAGAGCCTCAAAAGGTTAAACGTAGTTACCATAGGACCTTGTAATTTCACTTCTAAGGATATCTCCAAGAGAAGTGAAAAATAGGTCTACAAAAAACTTGTATATCAATGTTCACAGCAGCATAAAAATCCCCAAAAGGCAGAAACAGCCCAAATGTCCATCAACAGATGAATGGATACACAAAATGTAGTATAGGCACGCAACGGGATGTTATTCTGTTGTCCAAAAGAAGGACGAAGTATCGATGCCGCTACAACACGGACGAACCTGGACAACATGCTACGTGGAATTAGTCTGACATCAAAAGACACAAATACTGTATGATTCCACGTGGATGATACACCAGATGTGGTTTCATTGCTCGAGCAAACCGACGCATCCCCTGGTGCCTGGTGTTCAAAACCTTGACTAAAGCCTGTGAAAAATTCAGAGCAGGTAAAGCCATAAAGACTGAGAGCAGATGAGTGGCTTGGGGGAGGGGCCGATGGGGAGTGACTGCTGATGGGAACGGGTCTCTTTTTGGGGTGATGAAGTCACTTTGAAATCAAGACAGTGGTGATGGCTCCACAACCATGAGATATACTAAAACCCACGGGACCGTGGCCAGCCATGCGCCCCTCGCCAGGCTCCAGGCCTTCTGCATGCGACATCAGGTGGGCTTTCAACACCTGAAAGCTGATTATGTTGGTTCAAATTTTGCCTTTTTCCCATCTATAAAATGTGACTAATCATCTCTTCCTTGCAGGACTATATGGGGGCGAAGTGAGATATTGTGCTTGACAAGCTGAATGGTGACGTCCTATAGAGTTTAAGTGCTTAAATAAGAGCAGCTATTAATATATGTCTACGTTTGTGTGTGCACGTACACGTGTATATCAAAACTGAGGGAAAAAACTGGACAGAAATACACCAAAATGTTATTAATGTTTATCTCTAGATGGTGGGATAAACAGGGGTTTTTTAATCATCTTCTATGTCTTTAAATTTCCCCCCCAAAACTTTCTATAAAAACTATAAATTTCGCAATAAAAAGTACTTAAGACAAAACTCCAGACTTTCAGAAAAAACAGGTCTTTCCAGGATTAGCCCCAAATTTGTTATAAAATTACAGAACTTGAAGGGCTCTGAGAGACCAGGAGTGGTGAAAGCCCAGCACAGCTCTGGTACCTGCACTGGTGGCAGGCGTCACTGGTGGATCCCTGCACTCTGTCCCTGCCCCAGGCTGGAGGAGGGACTCGCCCAGCCCAGCGTCGTGAATACAGGGTCGTGCCCAGGGCTCTGGAGGCCAAGCGGGAGTCTGAGGCGTCTTTATTGCGCTGAGGGAACTCCGGCCCTCTGAGTCAGTGTCGGGCCCCACTTCCTGCACACAGCCTTTCCCTTCTCTTGGATCATTCTTGGGTCAAAGGGCATGGGCAGTGTTGGGTCTTGGGCTATGGTCTCTCAGGGCCCAGTTGCTCTCAGGGCCATTATCTCTACACTCTGGCCCAAGGCCATGCCCTAATTTCTGCCCTGAGAGTGCCTCGGAAGAGCTGATTGTAGGCCGGCCTTGGATGACAGGAGGCAAACTGCCCAGGAGCCCCATTCAGGCCCACAGCTCCCAGGTCAGGCTCAGGAGGTGCTTCAGGGTCAGGCATGGCCCAGACAGGCAGCTCCTCAGAGCTGAGCTCGGGCCAGTGCTCCTCCCAGGCCTCTCAGAGCAGGGGCCCAGCTCCGGACAGCTTGACCCTCCCCTGAGGCCGGCAGGCTCTGTGCCTGAAAGGGTTTTGTGCTGAGGACCCACATTAACAGACATTAGCCAGTCTGACGGGCTATTGACTGAGCTGCTAATAGCCCTGTCAGGGCAAGAACATTTATAATCAGGAGGCCACTTCCGCCCTTCTGTTCCTGAGGCCAGCAGTTAGCCAGGAACAAGCCTCTGATTTATGAGGGACACAAGCTCTAAATCAGGGGACATATGCCTGCTCTCCTTACAGACCATGGAGAACCTGCTTTGGGTGCAGGAGCAGCTGCTCAGCTTGGAGAAACACCACTTCCAAATCTCTGCCAGGCTGTTCTGGGCAGACAGAGTGGACAGGACTGTAGGACCCAAAAGGCAGAGCCAGGTGATCAATCATAGAAGGCTTCCTGGAGAAGAAGGAGGCCTTTGAATTGGGCCTTAAAGAGAGGGAGACTTTGACCAGGCTAGGGTGGAGGACAGGTATTTCAAATAAAAAATGCAGGGCCATAGGTAGGTTTTAAGTGGGAAGGATCCTGAAGCAGACAGCAGTGAAGGCAGACTGAAAAATGGGGAGAGAGGCCAGACAAGAGTTAGGCTATGGGAGTGGAGACAGTCACCCTGCACAGGGCTCAAGGCTGGGCCCTATGAAGAGATGCACATGTGGACAGATGAGTTATGTCCTGATTAGAGGGGGTAAGACTTGGGGCTGCCCAGAGGAGAGAGTTGAGCAGAGGGAAGGATGATAGGAATGTTCCCTAATCCTGGGAACACACTTGTTGCTAAAATGCAAATCCTGTTCCTATAAGGATTCAGGGCAGAGCATCATTCACCAGCCCTCCCCTTAGGTGTACACAGATGAGTATGAAGATAGTTTATGGTAGAATCCCATACCCAGGGTTGGAAGTGGTGAACCACAGAAGTTGTCTGGTAACCCCGCTTGATCACCTCCAGAGATGGGGAGCTCACTTCCTACCCAAGTGGTTTATTCCACTTTCAGATTGTATTTACTGTGAGAAAACATTTCTTACTTCGAGCCTGGTGTGGCCTCCTTATGGCCCCTCCCATTCCTCTCACTTTCTGCTTCTGGTCCTAGTTCTGTCCTTTGGGACCCCATAGACGCCCTCTCCACCCCTTCCCAGGCCAGCTCCTGGGAAATTTGAAGGCAGAGGACCCGTTCCTTGAGCAAATTCTTTTATAGACTAAACAGATCCATAGAACTGAAAGAGACTAAAAAAATTTAACAACAACAAAAAAACACAAACAAAAAACAAAACATGGACTAGCCCACACTTTGCATTTCTAGACAGGAAGCCAGAGTACAGAGGGAACAGGTAGGTGCTGTGGATGGAAGGCTCTGAGATTCAAATGTCGGCTGGGACAGGTGATGGACAGCTTGGATGAGGAAGGCAGGGCTTTATCTGCAGGCAGTGGGGAGTCCTGGGAGGCATCTGAGCAGGGGAGCGACATGGTGAGACACAGGCTTGAGAAGGGTCCTTCTGGCCTCCAAGAGCGCAGCAGTGAAGTGCCCCCTTCCCCTTCTCCCAGGCACCTGAAGCCTGGTGTCCATTCAACCCCAGGCCCCTGGCCCCCCTCTGGCTGGTCTACTCCCAGCAATGTGCCAGCGCCCAGTGCCCGCCCTCGCCTTCATTCCTCCCCGTCCTCCACACCTCACAGCAAAGTCCACTCTTCTACCCTTCAAGAGGTGCGTCTGCTGCAAGCCGGGCCCCAGGGTCAGGAGCCCAACTTGGCATGTCCCCAGGCTCAGGGCAGGCCTGTCCCCAGACCTTCCTGCTGTGCCCTATTCCCCCAGCACCGCACTCTGTCGCCAAGGCTGCAGGCACCTCCCTCTAATGGGCTCAGCCAGGGTCACAGCTTGCAAAAGGAAGGGCCCTGATTGCAGTCACTCCCTTCGGGACACCTGACACCGCCAGGGGCAGCCCAGCCCTTTTGAGGAAAACTTCCGGGACACAATGGTGAGGCCAGGGCCTTCCAGCTCAGACACTCCATTAAATAATTAGCTGGCTTGCTGCTTTCTTCCTTTGGCCCGCAGTCCCTCCCTTCCTCCACTCAGCACTCCACTGATGCTTCTCTGCCAGGATGCCACACACTCCCTGGTAACCCACAAGGAGCCAATGTCTGAGCCACATTCGGGTCCTCGCCCTTCCTGTTCAGGGTCCTCGGGGAATCCGTCTCCCTGAGCCTCAGCATCCTCATCTGTACAATGGGGCAATATCCCCTACAAAATAGCCTAATGGCATCTGTAAGCACTGCCCTGTCTGCCCAGAGCCAAGTGCTGCGGGAAGGGACCAGCACCTGTGTCCTTTCCCTCTCTTGGCCTCTGGTTTCTGCTGTCACATGGGATGTGGTTACTTAAGAAAATATCAAACAAATGCAATGCGGGGGCCTTCTCGACCCTGATTCAAACACAACTGGGCATTTATGAGGCGCTTCACAGGAAGTGGAAATCAGGTGACCCAGGAGCCAGCGTCTGTGCCGTGATGCTGGCACTGTGGTCAAGGCAGAAAATGTACTTAGGTTTTGGAATTGGATACTGGTTTGTGGGCATAAAATGACAAAATGTCCAGGGTTTGCTTTAAAATACTTCCGGGGGGGGGGGGGGGTGATGAAGCAAGAGTGGCAGTCTTGAAAATTCTAGAATCTGGGTGTAGAACATTATATTGTTTTAAATCTACTTTTGTGTTTGAAATTTTTTCATAATTATAAAAAAGAACTAGATTACAGTCTAGCTACTGAAATGTAGTTTGCAAACCAGCAGCATTGGCACCTCCTGGGTGCCAGAAGAGATGCCAGAATTAGCAAATAAAAATACAGGAGCCCAGGGATATTTGAATTTCAGATAAACAACAAATATTATTTTTAGCATAAGTATGTCCTATACGCTATTTTACCTATCCTGAGAAATTCTGTGTGAAAATAGCTTGGCAGTTTCTTATAAAACTACACGTTTGACGACCTTGTCACTGCACTCCTGGGCATTTATCCCACAGACATGGAGACTGACTTACGCTCACACAAAAACCTGGTGAATGTATATAGCAGCTTTATTAATAACAGCCCCAAACTGGAAGCCATCCAGATGGCCTGCAACGGATGAAAGGTTAAACAAACTGTGCATTCACACCTCAGAAGGAATATTACTCAACAATTAAAAAGAAAGAGCCACTGATAACACGTAGCAACTTGGATGGATCTTTTATGCTGAGTGTAAAAAGTCAAGCCCAAAAGATTACATACTGTATGGTTCCATTCATATGACATTCTTAAAATGGCAAGAGTATAGAAATGGAGAACAGAGGACTGGTTGTCAAGGCTTAAAATGAGAGTGAGAGTGAGAGTGAGTGAGGGAGTGGCTGTGGCTATAGAAAGGCAACACGGGAGATCCTGGTGATGCCGGCAACATTCTGTATCTTGACTGTACTGATGTCAATATCCTGGTTGTGATACTGGACTCTAGTCTCACAAGGTGTTACTTTTGGGGGAAACTGGGTGAAGGGTACACAGAATCTGTTATTTCTTACAAATGCATGTGAATCTACAACAATCTCAAAACAAAAAGTTTAATTAAAAAGAAAAAATAAGCAAGAAAAAGTTATTTGGCGCTCATCTGAGGTTCGGATTTAACTGGCATCCTGGATTTCATCTGGCTGCTCTGGAGCTTGTTGGAATGCAGACTCTCTGGCCCCACCTTGGATCCACTGAATCAGAATCTGCGTTGTGACACTCAGGTATGAGCTCTGACTAGTAGCTTCCAGCTCCTGTTCTGCCTGGACTCCTAGGAGTCTGTGACAGCAGCAATTAACATGTGTCCTCAAGCTATTTATGACACTATTTCAAAAAGCCAAAAGGGAATTAATTGCACATTTTACCCAAGATCACGCTGCACAGGACAACAGATTTCAACTCTCCAGAGTGGCTTTCCCACTGGATACAGCATAGAGCTGGACTCCTGCCCTGGCTGACAGAGCCTTCACAGCCTCAGCCCTGCTCCCTTCTCTGACCACCTCCCACTGCTCCTGCCCATGTGACAATGCACCAATTTGTTCCTCAAACTCCAAACCCATTCCCACCTCAGGGCCTTTGTACTTGCTATTCAGTCTACCTGAACACTCCGCTTCTAGAGCTTCTAGTGGCTCTCTGTCCAAATGTCAACTCTCCAGAAAGGCCTTCTCTGATCTTCCTGTCTAACCTAGGTGCCTTCTCCCCACCCAGATCACATTCCATCACATCAAACCATTTTATTTTCTTAATATCTGTTGTTAGTATCTATGCATACTGAATAATTCATACAAGTTAGAAACCACGACAGTTCTGGAAAACTCTGAGTAATAAAAATCAGGAAAATGCATTAATATGTAATTAATTAAGAATGCAGTTTGTTTGTTGGACAGAATCTTTTAAAAGCATCCAGAACTTGGAAGAAATAAGTAACCAAACAGGCCATCTCTAGGGGTCCTTCTAGCTCTGACCTTCAAGTCTTTCCATAAATCCCATTGTACACTTGTCCCTTCCCAGCTTGAAAAATTTCATTTCTCTGGCATATACTTCACACATCTCACCCTGGCCCCAATTCACTTCCCCAGGGTATTTCCTCCCCTAAACGGACTGTTCATTTGTTCTGGCCAGACAGTTCTCTGCATTGTTCCCTGAAGAGTCCACACACAGTCTCACCTCCGTGCCTTTGCTCGTGCCATTCCCTTTGCCAATTATGCCCTCCCTATTTATTTGAATGAACAATGATTGGGTAATGTGTTCAATCAATAAAAATTTATGAGCACCAACTGTGTGCCCACAATGTGATATATGGATAAACAAAGTACTGGCTCTTTATCCCCTCCTATTTCAAGTATAGGAAGTACTAGCAGAACACAAATGACTCTAATTCAAAGTATTCAGGGCATGATGTCGTAAGGAAAAAACACAAACAGGCTATGGTATATATCCTTAAAAGGAGAATGGTGTGGAAATTTGGGGGAGAGAGAAAAAGTGGCTATTCATGAACATGGTACATATTTCCATTTGCTTGGGTCATTAATATTGGTCTGTCAGAAATGCTCTGTAATCTTCCCCTTCTAAGTTTTGCTTTGTTTATGCCCAGGAATTCACTCTCCTTTTTCTATTGCATATGTTTACATTTTCTAAGCATTCTTGGTATGTAAATATACAATTCATTTTTTTATTATTTTTTACCCAACCACCTTCCAAATACTCATATTATTTTTCTAATAATTTAACTGTGTGTTCTTCTGTGTTTCTATGTAGTCAGTCTTATCTGTAAATAATAGTGGTTTTACTTCTTTTTCAATCCTTGTATCTTTAACTTATTTTTCTGGTCTTACTGTGCAGTCCTGAGCCTCTTATTTTATTGATAATATAAAGGGATGTTTTTAACATTTTTTCTATACAAATGATGCTTGTACCATATTAACAAAGATATGAAATATCACCAATAATGGGACAAACTGACAATGTGTGTCATGTGATGTGATGAACTGAGGATACAATATCACTTGTTTAATATTCTTGCCAAAAATGCATAACATGAATGTAATCATGAGAAAACAATTGGACAATTTAGGAATTTTCTACAAAACAGTTGGCCTTTACTGCTTAAAAATGTCAATATTGTGAAATAAAGCAGACTAGGAAGTATGACAATTAAATACAATGCATGATCCTGAGTTGGAATCTGAACCAGAAACAAAATTTCTATACAAACACATACGGAGAGACAAATATAAAGGACATAAAAAATAAATCTGGCAGAATGTTAACAATTGGTCAATCTAGATGAAGGATAATCTGTTAATTCAACTATTTTGGCAACTTTTCTATAGGTTAGGATTCTTTCA
Source organism: Miniopterus schreibersii (assembly GCF_964146895.1). Taxonomy (NCBI): domain Eukaryota; kingdom Metazoa; phylum Chordata; class Mammalia; order Chiroptera; family Miniopteridae; genus Miniopterus; species Miniopterus schreibersii. Next base: position 24,809,465 of record NC_138111.1, on the reverse strand, counting down.
AAATAAATGGTTTTAAAAATTGTTTCCTATATATTAGTAAAATTCCCTTTTCCTAGTTTGGAAAGAGTATTTTTTTTGGTTAATCCTCACCCAAGGAAATTTTTTCATTGATTTTTAGAGACTGGAAGGGAGGGAAGGGAGAAAGAGAGAGAGAGAGAGAGAGAGATATCTATGTGAGAGAGTCACATCAATTGGTTGCTTCCCACATGTGCCCTGCCAGGGAGGGGATCAAACCTGCAACCCAGGTACGTGCCCTTGACTGGGAATCGAACCTGCAGCCATTCAGTGTGCAGGCTGACACTCTAACCACTGAGCAATACCAGCCAGGGCTTGCAAAGAATTTTTATCATGAATAAGTATTGCACTTTATCAAATATTTTTTCTGCATTTATGACGACCATATGGTTTTTCTCCTTTCATTTGTTAATATAATGATCTACATTCTTAGATTCATTAATATTAGACCATCCTTCATTTCTGGAATAATCCTACTTGGTCAACGTATCCTTTTAATCACACAACTTAAAAAATAATTTCAGGACTATTCAGGCTTTCTATTTCTATTTGAATTAGTACTAACAAGTTATATACTTTTTATAGGAATGTGTCCATATTGTTAACATTTTCAAATATATTGTCATAAAATTGCTCATGTTAGTGTCTTGCTCTGCTGTTGTACTGCCTTTTGTTCCTGATGTTATTTGCACCTTCTCTCTTTTATTCTTGACCATCTGTCCAAAGGTTTGTCCATCAGTCTTTTTAGGAAGCAACTTTTGGCTCCTTTGACCCTCTCTACTGTATGTTGTATTCTCTTTCACTGATTTCTGCTCTTTACTATCTCCTTTCTCAAACTTTCTTTGGGTTTACTCTGTTGTTCTTTTTCTAACTTCTCAGGTTGAAGGTTTAGTCACTAATTTTCTAATATAAGCATAAAATATAACAATACATTTCCCTTGAAGCACCACTTTCCCTGCATCCCTTAAGTTTTGTGATATATTTTCTTATCACTCAGTTCCAAGTAGTTTTAAATATTCATTTTTATCTCTTCTTTGACCTGTAAGTTGTTTAGAAATGTGTCTTTAAATTTCCAAATGAATGGGAATTTAGAATTTATCTTTTTGTTATTGATTTCTAAATTAATGGCATTGGGATCAGAAAACCTGGTTAATGAGGTTCCAATTTGCAGCTGTTATTTTTAACTTCTGAAGTCCTCTGGGGTTTAAGTCTGTTGTTTTTGACTTATGGCGGCTTACATGCTGGGTGATCTCACATTATTAATTTTTGATCTTAATCTGTGGGACTCCTGTCCATACTGGAAATGTTTTCCTCTAGAGACTTTGTCTCTGCTTTTGCTGAGAACCTGAGGCACTACCAACCCAATATCAGTCTAGACCCTTTGGAGGGTCTCCCTTAAGGCAGAGACTCAGGCTCCTGAAAAGATCTATTAGATTAACCTATATGAAACTACCATTTGGAGGGTCAAAAACTGTGAAATATCAGCAAATGCATATGATCTGACCTCTACTGTCAACATCTACCCTTAAAAAAAGCCAGTTCTTTCTGTTCACTTACTGCTTTTCTCTCCTATCTTAGATTTTAGCTTAAGGTTTGTTTCCTTTTGTGGGGAGGGTAAGTGGCGTTGGAGATTTCCTGGATGTCTTGTCAACCTGGCAATGCATTAAAAGTTATATTTTATTCAGGAGTGAATTATTTTGCAGCAGGTTGGAGGGGAAGCCCCAGGAATCATTAGGCAACTGTTGAAATCCCAGGAGAGGTATATTTTTTCTAGTGAGGAAACCAAGGCTCACAGAAGTGAAATGACTTATTGAAGGTCACATGGCTGGTAATAAGCAGGTCTAGGACTTAAACCCATGCATTGTAGCAGAAAGCCAGGCTCATTCTACCTGCCCTCTGTCCTGAGCTGCCTCCAAAGAGCTGTTTCAGCCTGGGGCTCACCAGGCATCCTTACCTGGTGCAGGGGGATGACGAGGAAGGCCCCCCCACCAGCACACTCGGTCACGACCGCAATGAAGTGGGGGTTCACGGCACAGAAGTGATTGTCGTGGACGCTGTGGGTGATAGGCACTGAGTCGTAGCAGTTCTCCTTGCTGGCTGGCTTGCCAAAGACGTGGCGGAACTTGGAGCTCCGGTACTGGGGGTGCCATGACATCTGCAGGGGACAAATGGGACAAAAGGAGTCTGAGGCTCACTGCCTTGATAGCGGGGCACACGGCGATCTCACCTTGAGAATATATGAGAGGCTATAACCAGGACAGGGACGTGCTATGAAGGCCAACCAGTGAACAGGCTATAATTGGTGCTGCTTCCACGGACCTGGTGAGATGTGGCGAGGTGATGATAATTATTGTTAACCTGTTTGCTTTCATCCCTTCAAGTGTGAACACAGAAAAGCAGAAAAACCATAGAGAGACCTCACCACATTCCCAATCCACCATGTCACCAGACAGGCCCGCCACCCCGCCCCCTCCCAGCCCAGCCAAGTGGGTAACACTGTGCCCTCTGGAGCCAGCCAGCCTGCGCTCCAATTCCAGCTCTGCCTCTCGCCAGCTGGGCAGGCAAGTGACTCAGCTTCTGAAGCCTCTGTTTTCTCATCTGTAAAACGGGGACAACGAAGGCATCCTTCTCATGGACTTGTCATGAGGGTTAAATTAGATGATACATTTAGATACCTTGATCAACAATAATAATTACGACCACTATTATCTTCCAGGCATCTCGGGCTGTCCTGGCTTCTCACCCAGCCTTGTATTTATTTATTCAATATTTACTGAGCACCACTGTGTGACTAGATCCTGTGCCAGGCACTGGGTAAGCCCAAGCCCAGCCTTTCAGGAGCTGTGAGTGAAGCCACTGGGGAAGTCTGGGCCACTGAGACCCAGGGTGCTTTAGGTAATAATGGAGGCTTGTACTTGACAGTCAGGGAGGGCTTACCAGAGGAAGTGACACGTGAGCTGTGACTTGAAGGGCGAGGAGTTAGCCATGTTGGCAGGACAAGAGAGAGCTGGTGGGAGGTGTCACAGGCAGATGGAACAACTTGAGCAAAGGCCGCGAGATAGAAGAAAATATGGAAAGTTTGGGGAACTACATGCAATTTGGTAAGATTAATAGGAGATGTTAAAACAAAAACATACACACACACACACATATAAACATAAACTGGGCAATGTGAGTAAAGAGAATACCAGCCAGAGGTGAGCAGGGCCAGATCAGGAATGGTTTGTAAGAGGGTCCAGGCCTCGTGAGTGGCCAAATGCATAATGCTGTGTGGCCTTCCTTCAGCCTTGCTGCCGCTCAGGTCAAATCCTTGCCCCCAATCTCACTGATGCCACTGGACCCGCCCATCTATGCTCCCCATGTAGCAGAGGGATCCTCTGGATACCAACCCTGGTTGTACCCCTTACCACCCCAGCCCCCACCTTACAGCACCCTTCATTGCTCCCCATTCATTGCTGCCCTACAGGTTCAAGGTCAAACTCAGTCTGTCATTCAAGGCCTTCTGGTTGTGTCCCCAAGTGAATTCCAAGATTCACTTTTCCTTGCTCACCTTCTGAAAGGTACGTTCCAGATAAAGAACACCATCCAGCTTCCCTTGAGTCTGCTCTTGCATTCCCAGTCCTCTGGGGCCTTTGCCCTTGCCTTTCCCTCTGCTTGGCTTGCCCTTCCCAGCCACCTATTGCCTGTACCCGTGTCCACAAGTCCACATCCTCCCATTCCCCAGCTCCCAGCCCCCAGAGTCTTCCTTGATGCCCCGAGTACCAGAGACCTTGCTCTCCTGCGCTCCCCTTTACTCCCCACAGCTGTCTCTCCTCTGCCCTTAGGTCCCTGACACTGTCTGCCCTGATTGGGAGTGTGGTGTCAGGTCTCATGCTCTCTACCAGGCTAAGGGTTCCTCAACAAAAAGCCCAGCACAGTGCATTGCCTACCGCAGGCCTCAGGACCTTCCCAGGGGAAGACAAGTTTGGCTGGATACCCAAGGGGTCAGGACAAAGAAGGCATTTGCTCAGCCTGGGCAGCTGACCCTTAAAGCTCTTCTTGTGTGCTCAGTTCAAAGGCACACGATTAGACTGTTGATCTCAGGAGGTCATGGTGATCAAGGGCCAGACCCAGGATCCAAGCCCTTCCAGGTAGCCCATCTGCCTCACGGGGGCAGGTCTGTCCTGTGAAACTCAGACATTTCCACTCTCCTTTCGGGAACTTTGCCCAAAATCCTGGCTGCATTTGCCAGAGCTACAAGCAGCAGCACAGAATGCAAGGTCTGACTAATTAATGCCCATCTGATCTCAGAAAGGATGAAGGAAGCCTTACAGAAATAGAGAGAGCACAAGATAGAAGGAAATGGAAAAGCCATGGTGAGGAAATGGGGAGACAGGGAAAACGCAGGAACAAAAAGAGATCATCTGAAATGCAGGGGGAGGTAAGGTCCTGAATGTGTGCTGCCAGGTCCTCCACACAAGCGGTGGACCTCAGATTTGTGTCGGAGCTTCCTAGCAGTCAATTCGATAAGGGAAGCAGAATCAGAATGGGATTTAGTCAGTGTCTGTAAGATAAAAACCACCACCCACTAAAGAGCAGCACAGCTTTTTTCTGCGCTGGGTCCTGGGAGAAATGGGCCCTGGGAGTCCTCTTAGAAAGGAACAGCAGGGACAAAGGCCTTCCCAGGGCCTTGTCAATTAGATGGCAGCTGAGAAGCTGCCTTAGGCCTGGGATGGGGGTGAGAAAGTAGGGAGAAGTCAGCAGGCTCTGCTCCAGGTCCCCCACCCCACCTCTCTCTGAGCAGCAGTAGGGGGTGGGGAGGACCTCCCCATAGCCAATAGCGATGTTCACCAGACAGCCCATCACTCACCACACATCCCAGCCTCCTTGCAGTTAAGCAGCCCTCATCTAGCCATGGGCAGAAGAGACATGTGCCACTTCCAGGCAGAAGCACAGAAGACCTGCCTGTGACCATCCAGAACTCTTGTCCTTAGCACAAGAGACGAGGCCACATGTTCTAGACGGTACAGTTTCCATCATCCTGGGTCCCCCAAGGAACTGTATGGAACCCAGCATCCCCCCACCTGACTCATGTTGGACATATAGCACGACAGAGAAATAAACTGACAGAGCGGACCACTGAGATAGTGGGGTTATCGGAGCACAGCCTATCCATCCTGACTCTCACACTGCCCCATGCAGGCCCAGCCAGTGGTAGTGGGCCACGTTAAAGAACCTGGACTGAGGGCAATGGGGAGCTATTGCAGGGTTTAACTCAGGAGAGTGAGAAGACCAGATTTCACTTTCAGGTGGATTCCTCTGATGACTGAAAGGAGGAAAGCACAGACCAGCTGAGAGGTGATGGTCACCTGGGCTGAAATAGGGCAGAGGGGATGGAGAGGAGAGGCCACGTTAGTGAAATACTGAGGAGGGGGGCCAACCAGCCTTGGTGGAGTGCCCGTAGTGGGCTGTGGGGTAAGGAGGGTGGGTCATGGCTGCTGAAATCAACATGATCTGCTGATCATCAGCAGTCCCAGCCCCTCCGGCCACTCCCAGTGCTCTCCCTCCACAGACTGGGGCTTGGCCCCACACCTGAGGGACGGCTCTCTGCCCAGGGTCACAGTCAGGGTCAGGGGGCCTCAAGAGGCCTGGGAAACAACTCTACCTGAGCTCAGTCACCTCTGTGGAAGTAATGACTGGCCTTGGAGCAGCCTGAACGTCAGTGACCTTCTGCCTCCCTGACCCCAGATTCCTTTCCCCACCCCACCCATCCCACCACCTTATCTTTACTGCCAAGGTTCTTCCAGACCTATTGCCACAGAGGGAGACTTATAGAAGAGGGGGGTGGAGCAGCACCAAGCCAGGCGGGCTGCCTCTCCCTGTGCCCACGATATGGGAGTGTGCAGGTGAAATCTGTGTGACTGTGTGTGACTGTGTGTGCAAGTCTGTGCATGACCACTGCATCTACCAGGTGCAGTACCCATGTATTCACTCCTATATGCGTGTGTGCATCTGTTTGGATGTTTAATTGCATCTGTACAAGCATGTGTGTCTGTGCATGCATGTGTATGTTTAAGGACTCAGCAATTCAGAGAAGAGTTTTATTTTCCCCACAAGCAGGTACTTGCTGGAAACGCAGACCGTAGTGGGCCCTCAGTACTTCAAGGCTTCGCCCAAGGGCTGGCCCAGAATGCCTGATCCGGGCCAGGTTTATCCCATGCCACCGGTCCTATCTTGCCCGGTCCCATCTGGATGGGTCCACATCAATGCCACAGCAGGCCTTCTAAGGCTTGGCACAAAGCAGGGGTGGCATAAATTCTGTCCCATGCATGCTTAGTGGCCCTGATGCCAAAGGATTAGGCTCTGTAGGCTGTGAATCCCACCCCCCCGCCCCCCGCAGAGGATTTAGTCATCTCTGGGTTAACATCCCATTCAGTTGGTTTCTTAATGCCTGACAGTGGAATAACTGGCTGCCTGTCCCATCCCTTACAACTCTCCTGGGGATTGGTGTCTCTATTTGATGCAGGGGAAGAGACTTGACCACGATCATATCAGTAGGAACAATACAGGTGGGAAGCAGAAGCCAAATCCTCTCCAGAGGCCTCTCTTCCCGCCACATGCTCCTCTCTGACAGGTGAGAGAGACAGAGACAGAGAGACAGACACAGAGAATTTCCTGCCTGCCCTCAAAGGCCTGTATTCCCAGCCCAGCCCTTAATCATAACAGGACAAGGGTTAGCTGCAGGGTGGCTCAAATGAAACCCAAACTGGGTATGGTACAAACCAGCATAATAGATTATTCATTAATTGCACTGTTCCTGGCCTCAGGGAAAGAATGAAATTACCTGATTTGGTCTTGGAGACTCCAGGATGGGTAGATGTCTGGTGCTGCCGGCTACCATTGTCCCTTTTAAAGTTTGTGGTTCCACATCTAATATTTGGAGTTTTAGTTTATTTTTTCTCTTAAAGCCTGACCTTGTGGTCAGTGAGCTAGCCCCATAAGTGCCTTGTGAGTCCAAACCACCGCGCTTATGTCATATGCAGTTAACAGGGGGAGATTAGAACCACAAGTTTCCTAGTTTTAAAAAATAATATTTCTGTAAGAGTACAGAACACTCTATTTGAAGGTGATCTACAAAGTTCAATAATTAACACAATAAACACCTAGTTATGGGCAGATCCCTCACCTTGATTCCAATCCTTGACCGACTATCATCCATCATAGAATTTATGCTGATCCTAGCCTTGGCACCAAATTTGCCTAGGAAAGCTCCTCTCCAATTTATCCTGAACCCTTATCAGGGCCTCTGATCCTCCCAAGAGGGGGCGGGATTCTGGATCAGGAAACCAAGGCCCAGGAGTGAGGCCAAAGCTCCCCTGCTGTCAACGAAAGGCTCAGCTTGACCCACGGAGCCCTTCCTTCTTTCAAGGCAGAAAGAAGAAACCCTGTGAGACTTGTCCAGTCGTTTCTGAGGCCAGGCCCTGGTAGCTGCCACTTCTTGGCACAAGGTGACTTTACTGCTTTCCTTCCCCAGGCCAGCAGAAGGGTCTGAGTAATGAGGGTCTCATCCCTCAGGCGTAGTTTTTGTCCCTCCTTCAAAGCAAGCAGAGGCCTTGTCCTGTCCGTGGAGGGAGGTGGCCCACTTTCCTGGTTTGCCCCGGATGGGGACGGGGGATTCCAGGATGGGGGACTTTCAGTGCTAAAGTCAGGAAAGTCCCAGACAAACCAGGACAAGTTGCTCCCCCTCCCCCCTACCACAGAGGCGTCCAGAAAACCTTTACGATTCACATGCAATGAGTCTCCTTCAGTGACCAGTAACCCTGGCTCTGACAACCTGCCCATGAAGGAGACTTTACAACTGACTTCTGAAAGATCCCAACACTCTGACCAGAGAACAGACCATTTCAAAGCAGGAAAGCCCAAGAAGGTTTGTAAAGAGAGGTGAATATGACTTAATTCAATCACCAACCTTCACCCACCATTAGCTTCAAGCTTATTCTGTGCTAGGCCCTGTGGTGGGGGCAGGGGCAGGGCAGGGGGACCAGAGACAAATGATTTAGTCACTGCTTTCCACACGTTTACGTTTCTCAGGGAAATGACCAAGAGCAGGAAAAGACGAGAGGCCATGACCCTGCAGAGGTTTGCAACTGTGAGTGCACATTAGACTCGTTTACGTCACATCACTGGGTGGGGGACCCAGGCACCAGCTTTGTCCAACACGGAGCCTCCCGCCACACACGGTTTCTAAATTCAAGTTAAAATGCAGTGGAATGTAAAATCAGCTCTTCAGCCGCACTGGCAACATTTCAAGTGCTCCGTAGCCACGTGGCTATTTGGGTATCTGGCTGAATGGTGTGATTATAGAACATGCCCATCACACCTGTGTGACTGTGGGCAAGTTACTTGATGTGTCTGTTTCCTCACCAGTAAAATTAGGCACTGTAACAAAACAAAAAAATAGCTAACACTTACCTTGCTTACTATGTGTGAAGTATGTTCCATGTACTAACTCAACCCTTACAGCAATTCCATAAATACTATCCCCTCATTTTTACAAATATATGGAAACTGGGGCACAGAGAGGTTAAGTAACTTCCCCCAAATCACACAGCTAATGGGCAGCTGAGCTGGAATTCAAAGCCAATCTATTTAGTTCCAGGTCTACACTTTCTCACAGGGCTCTCCTGACGATTAAATGAGACAATCCACACAGCACAAGGAGCAATGCTGGGTGAATGCTTAGCGTTCAACAAATGTTCGCTGTCAAGACTGTTGTGGTCCCAGTGTTTACAGGATTTGATTTACTGCATGACAGGTATGTGCTGAGAGCCCAACATTTAGGGGATCTGAGTAAAAATTCCAAACCAGAAAGTGCAAAGTGGCCTGCTAGGCACCAAGGCCTGACCCTGGTGCTTACCACACTGATGGAGGGAACAGACAAGCAAAGTGAAAGTTAACAATCCCTGCTGATCAGGAAGAGCCTGAGGAGTGTGTATTTGTGCATCTTTCTGGCAGGGCCCTTCAAGTGGAGGCCAGCAGCTATGCTCAGCCCTGTGCTCAGGGAATAGGGCTCTTAGAGGGGGGAAGGCGCAGTGGCATGGCCCCACCTCGAATGCCCCAGCCCTATCAGCACTGGAGGCAGAGGCCCCCTGCAGCCACCAAGTAGAAAACAGTCCTGTCTCCAGGCTCTCTCTGCCTCAGTATCCTCCTGCCTCCGCCCTCTCAGTATCCCCCTCCTCCAGCCCTCCGGTCCTTCTGGTCCAGCACAGATGCCCTGCCACAGGCCACAGGAAACACAGATGGAGTCAGGGAGCGAGCCAAGAAAATGCCTCCCTCCTCTTGATGAGATTAGGCCTGAGGGAGTACCTCCTCCTGACATCTGACGCTGCCCAGAGCCAGGTCCCTGGGTCCTCAGGGGCAGGGCACCTCCTAAGATGGCCCCACCTCCCCCACCCCAGGGTCCCCACCTGCTCTCTACCCCTCCCTCAAGCTGTGCCAGGCCTGGGAGCCTTTCTCCTGGTGACTCTGTTGCCTCTCATCCCCACCCCCAGGTTCCTATCCTGCCCCCACCTTGACCCTGTCATTTTCCCTTATGAACCCCTTTGTCCTCAGGATAAAGTCCTCAGTTGGACTTAGGTTGTGAGGCCCCCACACTCTCCCCATGGACTTCTCATCTCCACAGACCTGCCCCTTGAGCCAAAGGGATTTATCTGCTCTCCCCTGGAAGTGTCATGTTTTCCCATACACCCCATCTTTGCTCATGCCCCTTCTCTCTGCCTCGAACCTACCAGCCCACATGAGTCCACGGGCACTTAGCTGAGCTCCTTGGATGCCCCCTCCTCTCACAACACCTTCTTGGGCCCAGTTCAAATAGAACCACCTCCAGGGGACTTCCTGGCTCCCAGGATTGATCAATCTCTCTGCCTATGAGGTAGCCCAGGGCAGGGGGAGAGGAAGTACCAGGTTCAAATCCTAGATACCATTTGTCTCTGGGCCTCAGCATCCTCACCTGTAAAAAAGTATCCTAATAGTTAACTTAGAGGGTCCTTCCAGAGTTTACATGAGATAATGGATGTAAAATGCCTCGCACATGTCTGGTGCTAAGTAGGAGCTCAGCTGATGGACGCTCTCTCCCCTCCCTCCTGTTCTGCTGTTTCTGCCTTCCTTCACCTGTCTATCCGTCCGTCCATCCATCCATCCATCCATCCATCCATCCATCCATCCATCCATCCAGACTCAAATGGCCCTCTCTTTTGCTTTGCCCACCCACAGACCAGATCCCATAGGCAGGCACTGAGGGGGAGATGGACCTGGCTCCTGTATTGAGATTTCACCAGCACCACCAGTCCTCCTGACCCCTACTCTGGGCATGAGGACCTGTCCTTTCATAGCAGGTGTGCTGGCCAGGTTGAGGAATCTTAATTCTGACACCCATTTGCTCCATGACCTTGGGCAAATCTTGTTCCATCTCAGGTTTTGACTTTCCACCCATAGACTGGCAATGCCTCTGCCCCGCCCACCTGTTAGGATGATCAGCTGAGGGCTCTGTGGTCCAGACACGCCAAACCCTGGGACCCGTGAGGGCTGTCTGCCTGGCAGCTGCCCCAGTCCTCAGAGGGCTGGTGCCCTGCCTGCCTTCACCCTCTGGAGACACAGAACAGGGCTTCTTCCGGTTTGTTCCCCCACCTCAGGCCCTGACCAAAACTCCATGCAGATTTATTGCCCCACAATCTCCTTATCTGGCAGTTTCGAGAGATAAGTCATGGGACTTTCTGAAGACACCTCCAGGAGACAGAAAACTTGGAGGCTCCACTTCCTGCTCACAGCCCATTCCTTGGCAGAGTTTCTGGATCTGTCTTTGGACAGATAGAGATACTGAGGTCCAGAGACGGAGAGGCCTTGCTCAGGGTCCCAGTGAGCAGGAGACAGGGCTGAAGCTCTATGGCCACCTCCTGTGATGGGCGTCTGGCCAGGGCCTGCACTCTGTTGTCAGCGGGTCCCTGCCTCGGACCCATGAATCAGCACACACCCTGCCCTGAGGCAAGGGCCCTGGGGCCCTGAGTGAGTTTCACCAGCATCACTGGGGTCTCCCAGAGCCTGTCCTGTCCTGGGCACTGTGGGGAAGAGCGGGTGACCCTGACAGGGGCTGCTGGCCCTCAGGAGCTCAGATTGATGGGAGAGGCCAAGGTATAGCCAGCAAGCTCAATTCAGGGCAAACAGGCTAAACAGGCTGTGGCAGGGAGATGGAAATCTGGGGAGTTAGTGAGGGCTGCAGGGCAGATTTTTGAGCTAAACCTTACAGAGTGAAGGGAAGTCACTCCAGGTGGAAGGCACAGTGCTCACTCAGCCACGCCCGGCAACACCGAGGCTCAGGGCGGGGTGCTAAGGTGAAGAGAGGGGCATGTGGTGCGGGGTGGGGAAGCGAAAGGCACATCCAGGAAATCACAAGGGTCTGGTTTGGCTGGGATCTGGCCAAATGCAGGAAGCAATGACGCCGCAGCTGGAGAGGTGGCCGGGCAAGGGCTCCGAATGCAGGCTATAGAACTGGCACTTGAAACTACGGGAGGCGCCCAAGTTTGTAACCAGTGGTGCGACCTGGTCAGAGCTGAAGTGGATTTAGCCTCTGCAACTAGGTAGTTAGAAAGTTTGCCCTGGGAAAGTACAGGGTGGGGCAAAGGTAGGTTTACAGTTGTTTGTATGGAAAAATAATACCATAATTAATAACAATACAAGAATAAACTCTATGTTTTGCATACTCACAATTGTAAATCTACTTTTGCCCCACCCTGCCTTTTCTTTCTTAACTTTGGGCTTGTGTCTAAGGAAGAAATAGTGGATTTTGTTTCATGGCCGGCTTCAATAGGCTGGAGGGCAGCAGAGCATGGTGAGGAGGGGGAGGAAGATTGAGCCCTTCCTTGTTTGGAATCAGGAGGAAGAGCGTTATTGATTAGGGAGGAGTATGCAGAGCTGGCAGACTTGGTGGCCAGGAATTGAGGCCTGATCTGCCTCTACAGATCTTAGCTCTTAGAGCAACCGAGTCAGGAGGCCTGGCCTACAGGCCACATGCCAGCAGTTGGGGCTTTAAAATCAGAAAACAGTTTTCTTTCATCCTTCAACCCATTCCCTGTGGTAAGAGTCCCCAGATGTGACTGAGGCCTGCTGCTCCTACACGCGCCTGGGTGGCCCAATGCTCAGTTTCCTAGTTCAGCGGCACACTTAGGAGGGTGATGGGGAATTCCTTCCTGCCTCTCCATCACCTGCACATTAACACGGAGAAAAGCGCCACTGCTCAGCCTTAATCAGTTCCCCAGCTAGCATCTGTAACAGCTGCCAGGAGATGATGGTGAGGCCACCTTCTCCCCACTTCCAGCCTCTTGGGGCTCTACTCAAATAGTTTATTCAGATCGGCCTCCTGGCCAACGGGAGCAGGAGGCCCAGCTGAGGATGAAGAGCAGAGGCCAGATGTCAAGGCTCCAGGCTGAAGGGGCACTTCCGCCCCAAGAATGACTCTCTGCTAGGATTGGTGACAGTATCTCTTTTACATTTTTTTCTTTTTAAAAATTTATTGATTTTAGAGAGGGGGTCTTGAAGAGGGGAGGGGAGGAGAAAGAGAGAAATGTGTTGTTCCACTTATGTATGCATTCATAGGTTGCTTCTTACATATGCCCTGATCCAAGATCAAACCTGCAACCGTGGAGTAGCGAGACAAAGCCCTAACCACTTAGCGACCCGTCCAGGGCCTTTCCTTTCCATTTTGCACACAGCAGTGGGTGTGAAACTTGAGAGCCCATCAGAGTCACCCAGAAGGCTGATGAATACCCAGATTGCTGGGCCCCTCCTAGAGCCTCTGATTCAGCAAGTCTGGGGGGAAGCCTGAGAATCTGCATTTCTAGCGAGTTCCAGGTGATGGTGCAGCTGGTCCAGGGACCACTCTGTGAGAAACCCTGCTCTATATCCGCTCCATGATTTAGAGTCCTTCCCATTCACAGTTCAGTTTATTCCTCACATCCACCTCAGGGTGGGGAGAATCATCCCCATTTTATGAATGCAGCAAAGTGTGCTCAGCTCAGAGCAATGGAGTCACGCTTCTGAGGTTATGCAGCTAGAAGGCAGTAGGAACCCGCTCTTCAAAGGCTCCCTGAGCACATGGCCACTTCCTAGCTCGAGCCACTTGGAGCTGTGATCTCTGGGGGCTTCCCATCTCTCAAATATTCTTCTTAAGATATAAACACAGGCTCAGGCCAGCACTCAACAACTGGGTAGGTGTTCCCATGACAGTTTCACCGTCTGGACAGCAGGCATCCAGGGCAGGTGGTCGGCTCTGGCTTCAGAATCAGAGACCCGGCTACAAACCCAGACTCACCTTCTCTGGGTCTCAGTACCGCACAGCACCTGCCTTTGGCCGGGTTGCTGTGAGATGGGGTGAAGACTGACCAGAGCATTTAGCCTTGGCACACAGGGTGCGTGACTAGTGGGCCCAGACAAGAGTCATCGAGGGATTGGGGAAAGATACTAAACCTCTCTGTGCCTCAGTCTTCTCATCTGTAAACTGGGGTCAATAACAGAACCTAACTTAAAGGGGATTTGTAAGGATTCAACGAGTTTATTCATTTAAAGTGCCATAGAGCAGAGCCCGGGGTGAGGTCTTTCGTCAAGCATGTGATGTCTTTTTATTTTAGCCTGAACTGCGCACACCCTTCATCAGTACACATAAGCAAAACCGTTAAAGAACAGAGTAGGCTGCTGTGAAGTCAGAATTTAAAAATCATGGTGGTGACGGCTGCCTGACAGTGTGAATGTACCTCAGGTCACAGAACTGTAGTTGACTCTGAACAACGCAGGGGTTAAGGGCGCTGACACGCCCGCACATTCGGAAATCCTCAAGTAACATTTGACTCCCTCAACACTGCAGTCATCCCTCAATGTCCACGGGGAATTGGTTCCAGGACCCCCGTACATGGGGGCAGATGGACTTCCCCCAACTGCTCACCCTTTCTCTCTGGACACCAGGGCCTTCTCTGCCTAGGTCTCCAGCAGGGGGTCCCGTGGGGTGAGGATCCTCACCACTGCCCCGGGGGCCTTCAGGACGACCTGGGTGACCTGCTCCCAGACAGAGGGACAGCTCCTATCGATTTCCCTCTGGCTTGCTGTCCTTCTGTGGAGCGGGCTCCGCTCCCCCGCTGAAGGAAGGGCCCCTTGAGGAAGCAGTGCCCTCAATGACCAGCACGTCCTCCTACCGGCCTTCAGCTGGGAGCCCTGCTCTGTGAACGGAAAGTACACAGATATTCTGATACCAGGGGCCCTTATTCCCTGTGTGACCCTGTTCAAGTCACTGTCCCTCTCTGGACCCCAGTGCCCCATCCATAAAATGGGACTGTACATCCTTGTCTGCTACCCTCCTGAGGCTTTGGGAGGCTCAGAAGGGAGAATGGAGGCAAAGGTGTTTTGTTTCTTTATTACATGATATGACCACATCGAGAAGTAGCATGGCAGTGGCTACAGCCATGGTCAGGGCCCTGCCTGCTGGGCTCAAACATCTGCCCCACCACACACCAGCCATATGACCTTGGACAGTTTACTCAACTTCTCCAGGCCTCAGGTTTTCTCATCTGTAAAATGGGATGGTAATAGCAAATGAGTTATATCTGACAAGCACTTAGAACACTGCCTGGCACATGGTACACGTAAGATAAATTCAAAATAAATAATAGTAACTTCTATTGATCATTCACTCTGAGCAGGCACTTTTCTAAGCTATTTACCCATCAGTGGATTGAAATGAACTTTTAGCAAAATGAATAAGAACTCTGAATAGAGCTTACAATTTAAATCAGAAGCACAGAGTTCCTTTCTTTTTACTCAAAGTGGTGATACCTAACGACCTAAAGATTCAGGGATGGGGGAACCATCTGTGCTGGGGGCACCAAACTCCCCTTAACTGGATGGAAACAAAAAGCCTTGGGCCCCTCCCTTACCCCCTTAGTGCTGGTTGAGAATCTAAAGCTCTAATTCTTAGCTAATCTAATTCTTAGCCAGACCCACTCTCAAATGATCTTATTATATCTGGGGGCAAGAAACAGATACAATATCCCAGGGTTGCCCAGGGTCAGGGACCCAACCCAGCTCTCTGCCCTCCTTTCCACACCATTCCACCAGGAAAGTCAGGGTCTTGGCTTGTACTGTTCTAGTGATGGGAAGCTCACCCCTTCCGGGGGCAGAAGAGCTCAACCGTTAGACTTCCTCCTTCTACTGAGCGGAAATCTACAATTTCTCCCCACAGCACACCAACCACATCCGTTGCCCTTCAGACATCTGAGGCCCCTGACCACGTGCCCCTGGGATGGCTTCATTCCGGGTTAGGGAGTTTCTTGCATGACTCAGTTTCCCATTGCCTCCCCATTTGGGTTACCGCCCCAGAGTGCTCCAAGCTGTCCCTGTCTCGCACCCAGACCATCCTCAGACCCTCCAGATGCAGCCTGAGAATCACTCACTAGAGCAGTTCCTCCAAAAGATCCCAGACTTCACATCTCAGAATAGTAGCACTGGCCAGACCCCAAAGAGATCATGGGGTGCAGGAGGGAAAACTGAGTCAGTATGCCCCAGGCCACCCAAACAGGGCAGAACCAGGAATGGAATCCAGGTTTCCAGCCCCCCAGCCCGGGACAGTCTTCTAAGAGAGGGAACAAAGTTTCCTTTGATCCTGTGCCTGGATACCATACCAAACTTTTCATTCCTTATCTGTGTTGCCATTCTCAGAGGGACGAATTCCAAGGATGGCTGGGGAAGAAAGGTCTTCTAATTGTGAGGCCGGAGGTCATTCATCCTCGCTGGGCCCTTCTGGGTCTCAGGTCTTTGAAAGGGGGCTGTCTTTCTTAGGATGGAAAAGATGGGGCTCCTTGGGGCCAGGAGAGAGGGCAGATCCCAAGTCTGTGGTGCTAGAAAGGCCAGCAGAGCCCCAGCAGCCCCCACGGTGGAAGGGTAAATTGGGGCACATCAACTCAACCCACATTTTCCAAGTCTCCAGCTGGAGACAGACCCCTGTGCTGTGGGCCCAGAGGGAGCCCTGGGGTCTCTGCCCTGGGAATGGGTAGGAAAATGGACACATCACACTCCACTCGAACAAGGTGTGATCACCAGCGTGGTGGTGTGTCAGCGTGGCGGCCACAGAGAAAGAATAGGAAGTTGGAGCAGTGGGACCCAAGCTTTTTTTTTTCAGTCGTCACCCAAGGATATTTTTTCCATTGCTTTTTCAGAGAGAGAGAGTGTGTGTGTGGGAGAGAGAGAGAGAGAGAAACATTGATGTGAGAGAGACACATTGATTGGTTGCCTCCAGCAAACGCCCTGACCAGGGCTGGGATCAAGCCTGCAACCAAGGTACATGCCCTTGGCCGAAATCAAACCCGGGACCCTTCAGTCCACAGGCCAACATTCTAACCACTGAGCCAAACCGGCTGGGGGCGGGGACCCAAGCTTTTAAAAATTACTTTCTTTTTTAGATAATTCTTTCTTGCACCCCAAAGAGTGTCTTACATACCTCACTTTGGAGGCCACCAGAACAGAAGATGGAGAGACCCTCAGAGGGGATTTTCAGGCTTCAATGGATGGCAGAGATCATCTCGTCTAACCTCCTCACTTTGCAGATGAGGAAACAAGGACCTGGGATGGGATGTAACTTGTCCAAGGTCACCTGCTAGTCAGTGGCAGAGCCCAGAGAGAACGCAAATCTCTAGTTCTTGATGGTAAAACCGGCTGCCTCCGTGTCCTGGCCACAATCCAGCCCCTTACTGGCCCCCTTACTATGCTGGAGGCAGGTCCCTGCATGGCTCAGCCCATGGGGCTGCCTCCCAGTGGCTGTGAGATCACTTATCGGCTCTGAGGGTTGCTGTGGGTGGCAGGGAGATGTGCATCCCAGCAAAGGTTACAAGTGCTATCAGAATGGGGAACATGGGGCCATCAGAGGCTTCACTCTAAAACCTCGTCTTCCTTACCTGTGAAATGGGTCTAATCAAATCCAGCTCTCAGGCTGTTGTTTGAGTGCCCATGGAGTCCCATGGACAGCTGTGAGCTGGAAAGTAACCTGAGGGCCGTTATTGCTGCGCATACACTCTGGCAGGTTATGTTTTGGGGGAGAGATCTGGGATGCCCGAGGATTCTGCTTTTGACCACCAAGAACACCTGGAGTCCCTGCAGCCCAGTGGTCCCAGGGTGTTCCAGCCCAGGCCTGGCATGGGCATGAGCAGCTTTGGACATGGGTCCTGGGCCTTCTGAGGCACAGACCTGAATTCCTGCTCCTGTCTCTATGGCTCTATTCCCCACTGTTGGGAAGGGGAAGTCGGGGAGGGGCAAGGGCAGTATGGAGGGGAACAGTCAGCCTAGGTGCAGGCAATAAGGGGGTGTATTTCCTAGAGAGCTTAAAAATAATAAAATCGACTAAAAATCTGACTTTTTATCATCATGACAGGCCCACAATTCTAAACAATGTCAGTGATAAAACACTTCCCTGCCAGGGTGGGCTGCTCCCGCCTCCCTGCTGCTGGTATCTGGCCAGTACCTGATTCTATTCCCCTTAGACTGAGCCAAACCCAACTGTATGTGTGTTGCATCCCAAATAGGCTCACATGCTTCCTGTCACCAGCTGCTTGTGTGAGTCCTTTGCCAATAACTCCCTCCCACCACTCTGTATGTCCAGCTCCTTTAAGTCAGCTAAGCTGCTCCCTCTTCCAGGAAGTCTTCCTGCATGCATCCCTGTCTGTCGCCCCGCTAGCCAAAACTCCCTTCCCTGGCCTCCTGACTCCCAACCTGGGTGTAGACTCAGCAACATTATGTTCTCGTCTCCAGAGGAAGGTTCAAGAAAGGAATCATGCTCTGAAATCTGGAGCTCACAGCACAGAAAACCCCACCAGGAGAGCCACTTCCTAGCTGTGTGACCTCAGACAAGTCCCACGGCCTCACCAGTCTGTGTCCCTGTGCACAAGGACCATCTCATCTTCATCTCAGCTTCCTTCCCTTGTGACTGCCATCCCTTCTCTTGGCCACACCCTGCACCCTGTTATCATGCAAGAATGTTCCACCTGCTTCCAAAGTCACTAATTCAAGCACCCCTGGCTGACCATACCCTCCCCACCTCCAGCTTTTGCCAGATGTGACCAGCCCTTTGTCAGTACCCCTGATGGATCAATAAAAACAGGTTCAGACCCAAGGAGAGAGCCCTGGACCACAGACCCCTCTCCAGGAAAATATAACCCATGGCCCATTCCTCCTTCCAGCTTCACCTTGCCAGGGATCAGAGCAACACTCAGTGCTTTTAATTCTTCAAAGGCCCATTGCCTGCGGCCTCAGGGGCTCCGCACAGTCTGCTTCTCTTGTCCAGGTGCTCCCCTCCCCACCCTCACCTGGCTATTCCCTACTCACTTTTCAGATGTCAGCTCAAAAATCCTTGCCTCAGACAGCCTTCTGCAGTGACCCTGGACTAGGTACATTACTCTGCACGCTGTCACACCTTCTCTATTCATCCAGGCGCCTCCTCCAGGTTTTGCCGGACTCCAGATCACTGCCCATATCTCCTTTGTCTGTGAGCCAACGAAGGCAGCGCCTGTGCCTGTTTTGCTCTGCTCTGTATCTCTAGCACTGAGCCTCGCTTCACAGGCAGAGAGTGATTGATACACGAACAAAGGTCTCATTGAAAAATTAAATGAAAAATAACTTGAAGCCCTGGCCGGGTGGCTCAGTCGGTTGAAGTGTCGTCCCATACATCAAAAAGTTGACGGTTCAGTTCCCCATCAGGGCATATACCTAGGCTGCGGGTTCGATCCCTGGTCAGGGCGTGTATGGGAAGCCACCAACCGATGTTTCTCTCACTTCAATGTTTCTCTCTCTCTCTCTCCCCCTGATAATCAGTAAAAACATATCTTCGGGAGAGGATTAAAAAAATAAACTTTAAGGACTAAATGAATGGGCTAGTCTGGGTGAGATTCAGGAATGTCTGTGTGGGGCAGGTCTGTGGCTGGGCCTCGCTCCGGTGATGGTCACAGCAAGGACGAGGCAAAGGCCCCGGCCGGCAAGCTCTCGAGGCTCCTTCCTACCCATCGCCCCCCAGCCCTCTGCCAGGCCTGCCTGCCCCATTACTCACAGCACTGGGCACTGCATGACCGGCCCCCTGGGGCACCTCTGAACTGGCAGACGGTTTACTCCACATTGTGAATACTCTCTTCTTCCCCAGGGCCAGAGCTCAGGAGCCTTTTCTTTGTGGGGTCGGGTGCGGACAAAGTGGTGGAATCTAGTCAGAGCAGGGTTAAAATCCCAGCTTTACCTCCTGCTGGCTGTGTGACCCAGCAAAAATCACTTAACCTCTCTGGGCCCCTATTTCCTCATCTGTACAAATAAGAGAAGAACATCTAGCCGGAGGTTGCTGTAAGGATTAAATGAATAAAAGTACATTAAGGGTCTAGTCTAGGGTTGGGCCTGCTGCGTGTCATGTCTAATTGATTTCAAGACAGTTTTTAACCTTTTAACATTTCTAAAACTGAAATGCAACTCATAGTCAGAGTTTGTCTGCCATTTTTTCTTTCCTAATGGATTATAAAACAATAGCATCTCTCCCACTAGATGGTGCCCTGCATGCAATGAAATTCAGCAGTGGCTTAGTTTCTTTACATCCTTCGCAAAGAGGCAGGAAGGTCTGTGGGAGCCCAGGGTCCAGAGACCACGAACACACATTGTTGAGGGACAAGGGCCTGCTGAGGTCTGGTATGACACGGAACCCTAACGCATCAGGGAACTTGAAGGCACAGGCCCTTTCCCAGCGCGATGGCCTCTGAATCTGTCCCGCTGTCCTAGTCCCACTGGGGGAGGGGGGGTCGGCGAGACCTCCAGCAGGACCCTCCCCTTTCTGGCTCTGACTCTATGCTCCTGGTGACATAGCCTGCACTCCCTGGCTTTGGGGGCAGTCTGGTCACAATGCTAACTGTGTCTGTAGCCACCTAAAATCCCCAGTCTTTGTCCCAAGAGGAGAGACCTGAGACCCACCCAGAGACCTCTCCTCCAGTGCGACCCATTTATTAAGCGACCCCAGGCTCTGCTCTCAACTGTTCTGGAAGGAAGCACTGAGATGCCACCCAGACCTCACTGCACCCTAGTGCGGGGGAGCCTCCTTAAACCCTGCAGCTGGTGATGCCGACTGGCCAGATTATCACCTCCATTTACTGTATATCAAGTACAGCCACATTTTTATAGAAATAAAATGTCTATCGCACACAGAAATTTCAAAATAAAGACAAAAGACAATAAAATTCTGCCATCTAGTGATAAGCAGCTTGATGTGTGTCTGGATATTTCTGTATTATTTACATGTATGTAGATATGTTCTTTTCCCATATTCTAACCCAAACTGGCTCGTGCCACATGCTCTCTTCTTTGATTTTCTAGTTATCAAGACGCTGCAGGCCTCTCTCTACACGTCTGTTTCCTCTCAGTGACCTCATGGTGCTCCCCATCCTCCATCCCTTCACCTGGCAGGTCCCCGAGGCATGCCCAGGCTGCAGTGCTTATGGCCTGAAAGGTTTCTGGGGGCATTTGTCCCCGCTTCCTCAGGATGGGGCTGTGATCAGGGCACGGCTGCCTTCAGGGCCCCACTAAGCAGAGCCACACCCTGCACAGAAGTCCTCCTGAGCTCTTAAATCAAGGGGTGTGAGGTGAGTGGCGGCTGTCTGTCCCTGCTGGATTTGATTGTAGGCCTTTCAAAACAGACCCATATTCTCCCAGACCCAGAGGCTGGCTGGGTGTTTCCCTAACCCCCAGGGGCTCCAGACATCACAATAAACAACAATGAACAGGTGTCTGGCGTTTACAGCTTGTAAAGCATTTCCGTGCTCTTCAGGCAATTTTGAGCCTCACAACAACCCTATATATTAGGCAAAGCAGATAGCTATTATCTTCATTTTACAGATGAAAAGACTGAGGCTCAGAGAGGTGGGGTGATTTATCAAATGACCTCCCTGTTTCCTCCCTTTCAGAGTCTGGCCGACTCCAAAATTGCACTAACAACCTGGCTCCGGCATCACCTCTTCCAAGGAGCCTTCCCAACCCCCACCCCACCCCAAGCTGTGCTCCCTTGAAGGTAATGATGGGTCTGGCTTATCTCCCCATCCACGCTCCCCAAGCATAGAAAAATTTCAATAGATGGCTGCTAGGATGAAGATCATTATGATTATTAAGGCAGGAAATAATCTCCCCACGTTACGTATGAGAACAAGGGGCATAAAGGGACAGGACTTGCCTACGGAGCACGCCAGTGGCCAGGTCAGGGCTCCCTTCTCAGAGGTGTGGCTTCTTTTGCCCCACTGCGTCCCTGCTGTCTGCAATCTCGGACTCCAAGCCACTGCCGGAGGGTCATTTCGGGCTCCTCTTGCACTGGCTGGGCCTTACCTGGTTCAGCCAGGTGTGAAGGGGGTGTTGTGGGAGGGGCCTGGCGAGGGTAGGCTCAGTCCCCCAGCCTGATCCACCACCCTGGGGCAGCCTTAGCAATAGCAACAGTAGCTGGCCATCCGCTGAGCACTTCCACGTGCCACGCCCTGTGCCAGCACTTTCTGTCTACATCTCACCTCATCCTGCGGCAGGCACCATTATGATGCCACTTTGCAGGTGGGCAAGGAAGGACCCCAGCCCAAGGCTCCCTCAGTGGCTGAGCCGGGCCTGGACACCAGGGCTGCATCCCTGGCAGCAGGCAGCCCCAGGAGCGTGTGGGCACAAGAACCAGAAACAAATGCACAGAGTACAAGAGGTAGCTCCTGCCAGGAGGTCTGCAGGCTTGGCTTGGCAAGGGCCCAAACTCTCCCTCCCCATCACCCGGCCACCTCCCCCCAGGGCTGGCTGGAGGATGAGACTGGGGCCCAGGGAACACAGGCTGGCCCTGGCGGTCCTCAAGTACCCCCTGTGGGCAGGGTCACACCACCTGCCAGCTCTCTGCAAGCTCTGGGCTCAAGGCCAGGCTGGGAGCAGCTGTCACATCAACCCTGCACAAGTTCTCAGCTCCCTATTTCTCCTTGTTAGAATAAGGCCTTACATATCTGCTCCCAGCTGGCTGTAAGATGCTGAGCAAGGCGCTGCCTTTCACTGGGCTTCACCTTCCCTCTCTGTGAAATGATGCCAGAGGCGGGGTGAGTGGACGGTGGGAGTGGGGGGTTGGAGGGGGTTGTCTCAATGGGACCCACCACCTCTGACATTGCAGGGTTTGCCTGCAGGCAGCATAGCATAGTGATTAAGACCCCGGACTCTGAAGCCAGATGACATGGTTCAAATGTATGGTCCTGGGTAAGGTGCCTAACCTCTCTGGGCCTCAGTGTCCTCATCTATAAAATGGGGATAAGAGTAGGAAAAAGACTGAAAGTAAATACACCAAAATATTTATATTGAGTATCTGAGATGAAAAGAGAAGATGTGGGTAATTTATTTTCTGTCTGTTTCCCCCTCTTTTTCTAAATTCTCCATTATCAAGTATTTATAATATCGAGTATAATAGAAAAAACAAATATACTTTCTTTGTAAATTAACTTTATTGAGATACAATTTACCTATAATATAATATACCTATTTAAAAAGGGGAAGAATAATGAATTAATAGTATGTATCCTATAGATTGCTTTGAGGATTGAATGGGTTAATGTATATAAAATCTTAGATGGTATCTGGAGCATTCGAAAGGCTATTGTTTGCTAAACAAGCCCAACACCAGCCTGGCTTCCTCTCCTGTCGCCTCACCCCCAGCACCAAGCTCCCCTGTCCACTGCCCCCATATTCACTGCCTGCTGCCAAATTCATCACCCTAGGCCTGGACTACTTCCACAATCTTCTATCTGTGCAACCCCAGAGGAATTGCACTAACAGTAAAATCTGGCCACGGCCCTGCCCTGTTCAAGAGCCTTCCATGGCTCCCCAGTGCCCTGGACAAAAAGCCCTCGCTCCTACAAGAGACACTGTTTCAGCAAGTTATTTAACTTCTCTGTACCTTTGTATTCTTAACTGAAAAAGAGGAATAAAACATCTGTAATATTTTAAACAAAAATAAACAACAAAAAAAGAGGAATGAAAATAGTATCTCCCTCACAGACTTATAGGATTCTGTGGTGTCTGGGTGGGGTACACAGTCTGACTCGTGGCCGCTCTCACCTGCCTCCTCTGCCCTCTCCCATCGTCACGGTGCTAGCCTGCTCTTCCTTGAACTTGCCAGGGATGGTCCTATCTCAGGGCTTTTGCACTGGCCGTTCCTTCCACCCTTCTACCATTCTGGAATGGCTCTTTCCCCACAAATCAGCCCAGCTCACTCCTTCACCTCTTTTGTCCAAAAGTCACCTTCTCAGTGATTCCCCCCCATACCCTATTTAAAACTACAACACCCTCCCTTCCATTCCCCCTTACACACCACGAACATCCTCCTATGTTAATTTGCTCCATCTCAGTTATCACCATCTATTTTACTTATTTTTTTCCTATTAAATTGTAAGTTCCTTTACAAAAAATTTTTTGGCCTATTTTATTTTTTATTGTCAAGACATCTCCCCCCCACAGAAAATATTTAGCACAATGTAGGTGCCTAATAAATGAATGGTTGAATGACTAAATGAACAATGTAAAGTGCTTAGGACAGAATCAGGTGGGTGGTAAGCACTCTGCTTTTTAATGATATCTTTTTCCATTTAGGCTGAACCAAATAAAATGGCCATTGCTTGTAAGTCAAAAGCAACTAGATATTGGCCATTTCACATGGTTTAACCTACTATGTTTCCCATGGCAGCCTGCAGGCCCCTGGAGGCACCTCAAAGTCTAGCACACAGGAAGTGCCCAATAAATGTTTGTCAACAGAAATGAATTCACCTACTCCTGGCCCTTCGTACTAGGTGTGATTGCAAAGCACCTCCTATCTGTCTGAAGGAGGCAACACACAGATTGTAGACTTAAAATAATAAGCAGAAGATCTTGCTGAATTATTTCTTGGTCCTCCTGAAAAATCTGTCCCCTGATATCTGGTAAAGAACACAAAAACAAAAACATACTATGCTCTAAAATAACCCAGGTTCTGGCCATTTGGAAATAACCAAGCTCTAAGGCTGAACGAAGTTTCTTCCCAGGGAAAAAGGCCAGCTGCCTGCCTCTAAGGAGATTCCTTTGATGATGGTGGAGGGAGACTGGAATGTTCTTAGGTTATCTGTTCACTGCTCTTTCCAATAAAGGTTTCAGTTAAAAGAGATTTAAGTCTAGAACATGGGTTATCAGAGCTGAAAAAAAATTCAGCAATCATGGAATCTACCTCATTTCACAGATGCTGAAAGTAAGGTGCAGAAAGGGGAAGGGTTTGGCCTAAGGTTCCAGTGGGGTAGAGGAAGAGTTCATCCTGGAATCTATGTCTGCTGATTTTAGTCTTGTGGCCTGTCCTCTGGACCACACTGCTTCTACGCTGGCCATTATAGTCATCTCTCTCTCTCTTTCTCTTTCTCTCTGTAGTTACTTCCGTATGGGAAAGTCCTCAAAGTAGAAAGCTGGGAGCAAAGGGCAATTAAGATTATTTTCATGGACTTTTGTAACGAGCTGTCAGATTGTCCTACAAAATTAAATCCACCAGAGAATTCCTACAGCATTGTCAGCAAAGAGGTTTATCCTTTCATATTTATTTTTGCTAATTTTATAGGAATAAATACAAACTGCTTTCATTTACTATATGATATGTGTTTTTAGACTCTCTCTCTCTGGTCTTGGAATCAGGATCCCTGGGCTTAGATGTTGGTTTGCTTTGTGACCTTAGACAAGTCATATCCCCTTTGGAGACAAGGATTCCTATCTCAAAAATGAGGGGGTTGGATGAGATGATTTCTTAAGATCCCTTTCAGCTTGGACATTTGTAATTTCATGGTGCATTTTTAAATTATTAGCATGGGATGACTTTTTAATAACCAGAATCTGCCTTGTTCCTAAACCAGGCTGAAATAGTTTGGACTAGCCGAGCAGGAAAACGGGGCCCAGATTTTAGATATGCAGCACTTAAGCCTGTGCATCAGAGCTACGTGGGAGTCACAGCACATATACTTAATCTGCTTTTACGAGAGGCTAATAACACTCGTTTGTGGTCTGGCTCCAAGTTCTTTGCTTCTCTACCATGGCCAGAAAGTAAGGCCATGGTCACCTTACTTCAGCCCTTAGAATCACAGACTTGAGGTCAAAGGTAGCTCACCCTGAGCAGGAAGGGCTCATCCAGCCTCTGCTGGCACACCTCTGATGACACAGAGCTCACTACCTGCACAGGCGGCCCCTACTTTCTTTCCCCTGTAAGAAAGCTCCTGGGAGAGGGGCAGGTCATGAGGGGGACAAGAAACCAGAAGGCCCAGACTTGATTCTCAGAAAATGCTGCCTCAATCAGGGCAGGCCAACAGAAGATGGGGAAGAGGCCCAGGCCTGGAGCAGGGCTCCTCTGGTTCCCCCTCTCACTCCAGACCTCTAAGGCAACTGCTAACCCAAAGGTGCACCGGAAGTTCAGGGACACATTCTGGTCCTAATGCAGGTGGGCTCTGATTACTGCCCACCAGGGGGCAGACACTTCAGGTCCCTGGTCCTGCCTTTGCTACCTTTGGCTCCAGCTGGAGAAATAGTGCTGGGCCTGGGGCTGTTCAGCTTGAAGGTGAGATTTATGGGACAGATGATTGCCCCGGGGTGGGGGAGATGGGGGGGATCTGATGTTGTCTAAGTGCCCAGAGCAGGAACACCAGATTCCAGATGTTTACAGCTAGTGAGATCCACATCAGAAGGGGTGTGCAATGGACAGCAAGACCTTCCAGAGGAAATCTTACAGTGGGGCTGGGCCAGATGCCAGAGGTCTTTACTCAGAGAGCATTCAGCCACAGTTCTGCAAATATGTGCTCTGTCCCAGACCCACCCCTCACCCACCCACAGCTCTCTTAGCACAGTCGAGCCTCTGGGGTCCACGCATGCTCCTGAGCCAGTCCTATCACACAGGGCTGGTGCCAGCACCTGAGCATATTTAAGGGACTTGCCATACCGTTCCCTAAAGCCAGGTGCGTGCGTGGGCCTTGTCCAGGCAAGCCTGCAGCCAAGGACCCCACCGCCTTCACCCCAGGAATCCCCTAGCCCCAGACCTTGAAGCAGGCTCGGCGTGCAGTCCCTGACCACCCCGCCTTGCATGCCCAGGCCGGATCCATAGGGACCTGGGGGTGTCCCCTCCTCCTGTTTTTTATACCATGGTGAAAAGTCCCAACACGGGTCCCGCGGGGCACTCAAGCCACAAGGGGGCCTGTCGGGGCCGGCTGGCCACACCCAGGGTGAGCTGCCCTCGCTGCGGGAGGGCGGGGTGGGCGGTGCGAACAGTGCCATCCGGGCCCCAGCCGTCGGGAGCCTAGACCTGGGGCGGCCCCTCCTCACGGCCCAGCGAGGAAGGGGCCACCACTGCTCCCGCTATCCCGATGGGGAAACTGAGGCCTGGAGAGGAGCAGCGCTTTGTGCAAGGTCACGCGGAGGGGCTTGAAGCCAAGTCCCCGCGCCCCGCCGGGTCCCCGACGCGCCCTGCCCAGCATCCCTCCCGGGGCGCTGCCGCCGGAGACGCAGCGCCCGCACCGCACGCAGCCAGGAAGGCATGGCCGGGGCGCGGGGCCGCCCTACCTTGGTGACGGCCGCGCAGGTGGCGCTGGTGTCGGGATCCGGCTCCGAGCTCCTCGCCGCCCGCCGAGTCCCCGCGCCCGGAGCCGCCGCCTCCTCCCCCGCCAGCCCGGCGGGCGGGGCCGGTGGGCGGGGCCGGAGCAGGCACAAGCCCCGCCCGCGCACCCCGCGGGGGCCACCCCTCCTTCCCCACCCCCCAACCGCGCTCCGGGCCCCCAAGGGCTGGTCTCGGGGCGGGCACCCGCGCCCAGAACGCGCGCACACCCGGCGCGGGAGCGCCGCAGGGATTGGGGCGGCCCCAGGTGACCAGGCTGAGGCTGGGGACAGTCGGACCCGCCCGGCTGGAGGTCCCGCCGGTCCCTCGCTGTGCCGCACGAGACAAGGGACGCGACCTCCGGAGCCTCCGTCTCCCCTTGGTATCTGCCACCGAGAACTATGTGAGAATTAGACGAGACGATCTCATTCACGCTCCCGGTCAAGTGCGCGCGCAGAGCCCGCCGCTGGCGAAGCGCGGAGTAAACGCGGCCCGGGAGCGACGGCGCTGGGAGCGCAGGAGCGTGGGGAGGACGCCCTCCTTCTCCCGGTGGCCGGGAGAGGGCGCTGCTGCGCAGCCTGGCAGGCTGGGGGCCTGAGTACCCTGGGCAATCCCGAGGAGATGGGGGCCCGCTTTGAATACCACCACCCCACACTTACTGAGCCAGGCACTGTTCTTCGCACCTTGAATGCATTAATTACTTCCCTCAACCGCCACAGGCCTATGAGGTTACACTATTACTCACTTATTGTACACATGAGGAAGCTGAGGCACGGAGAGGTTAAACACCTTGCTTAAGAACACACAGCTAACAGTTCAACACTAGACAGCTTGGCTCTGAAGCCCAAGATGATAGCCCCTCCACCTCTCTTGAGAAAAGCTCTTTGTTTTGTTCACTGTTGTATCTCCAGGACTTAGAACAGTGCCTGCAACATCGTAGGCACTCAGCATTTGTTGGGTGATTAAAAGCGATTGCTATATCCTAATTTACACGTTTCATTTAATCCTGATAACTCCTTTACAGATAAGAAGGAAGGCTTAGAGTTGTTAAGTGCTTGGGGGCTCTTGATTATCTCCTAAGAAAGAACAGCTAGGGCCAAAGCCTGTAACTCAGTGTTCACTGGGCACTTCCCTGCCCAGAGCCCATGGGCTCTCTGCCTACCACCCAAAGCCCAGCCCCTCGGTCTGGCCTGCAAAGCCCCAGCTCTGTGGCCGGACCCAGGACTGTCAGAACGGGCCTGCTCAGTAGGCCAGCTGAATGCACACTTCTGGTATCAGCACGGCAGTTAGATATTTGATGTTCCAAAAAAGCACATGGAAAATCAGAATGTCGTGGGAGTTCCTTATATTTATGGTTCAATATTGCCTTTATTTTTAATTACACGCAGGGGTGGGAGGGTGGGGTAGCACCATAACCTTTTGAAGGCTAAGGCACCTGAGTGTCTTAACTCACCTGGGGCTTAGACAGTATCTCTGGTGCATCCCTCCCACCCCCTTGCATGCTCCCATCTGTCAGTACCTCCTACTGGGCCATAGTGCTGATTGGGATGGGCCAGGAAACCAACACCTTTTTTCCCTAGGTGTCAGCATGGCCTGCTTTGTTTAATCTGCCATGTAAGGGACCAGAATATCAGTGTGTGTGTGGTGGTGGTGGTGGGGGGGGGGCAAGTTTTCCATTTACCTGCCCAACATGGAGCTTTCTGTACCATATGGTCCTGTGCCCATGGGGGATTAAGCTGAGAAATAGTGGGCAGGAGCTCCTGGGAGATGAGGTTCTGAATGTGGAGAGTAACCCTGAACCCACGTGGTCTGTGGCGGGGACAGGGGTGCTCCCAAAGTGCCCTCGAGACCCTTCTCCTCCTTTGAGGACTCCCTTTATTCTTAGGGATTTTGGCCCAGGGAGGGTCCCTGGGTAACTCCTCCTCCCCTGTAGAATGGGGTGTGGACCTCAGCTTGCTGGGGGTCTTATGTCTGGAGAGGGGTGCTTTGAGCAAGCGGTCCCATCCCCTGGGGTAGGAAGGTGGGGGCTGTGAGGGATCAGATCCTCCAGCCCTGGAAGGCAGCGGCCCCTGGGGATGGGGGCGACAGCTGTGGTGCAGGGCCAGGAACCTGACACCAGGGGTAGGCCCCAAGCGCCCTTCAGGAAGAGCGGAGGGAGGGTGGGCAGTCTCTCTAGGAGCAGCAGCAGCAACCCCAGACTTCAGGAGTGCGACTGCATCCCCGCCTGTCCCTGCTGCAGTCTGCCCATCAGGTGGATGTTTCTTCCTCCCATTTTTCTTTGCCTGGGCTATTCCCACAGGCCCTACACCACTCAGGAGGCCTTGGGCCAGACCTGCCCTTTCTCCTGGGTCTGTGGGGGAGGTGTTCTCGGTTCCACACAGGGGAGGTGAGCTGGGAGGAGCCATACCTGGTTTTGCACTTAGGGCCTCTAGGCTTGAGCATGCCTTAAACTCTCAGTGGCTGTGGGACTTTGGGCAGGTTAACCTCTCTGAGCCTCTGTCTCCTCATCTGTAAATTGAGCTTGGCTGTGGTGGGCTATTCTCTAGACAGGCAGTTCTCATGCCTGGCTCCAGCTCTAGCTCCCCTCTTCAGGTCTGGAGGAGGCCCCACCAGTCAGTCCTCATTGCTCTGTGGTCCCCAAACTTCTGTGTATCACGATGCCCAGGCCCACAACGGACTCTGAGCAGGGTAGTATTTCGTCGTTGTTAGACCTCACCCAAGGATATTTTTTCCATTGATTTTTAGAGTGAGAGGGAGGGAGGGGTAGAGAGAGAAACATCTATGTGAGAGACACAAAGGTTGGTTGCTTCCTGCACCTTCCCCCAACAGGGGCCAGGATCAAATGTGCAACCCAGGGATGTGCCCTTAATGGGGACTTGAACTTGCGACCGTTCAGTGCGCAGGCCAACGCTCTAACCACTGAGCGACAAGGCCAGGGCCAGCACCAGTATTTTTAAAAAGCTGCTTAGAAGATTCTATGGAGTAGCCATGTAGGGACCAGGCAGGTTACACAGTGCTGGGTCAACGGCAAAGCCTCAACCTTTCCCCAGTGGGGGAGGGGAGGGAGTAGGCACCCAGCTCTGGGCAGAGCTTCTCCTCTGCCTGGGGGGGGGGATAAGAAATGGGGGAGGAGAAGGTGGAGGAGAGGGGAAGAAAAGAGGAGAGGAGGAAGGGAGGGAAGATGAGGGAGGGAAAGGGGAGTAGGGAAGGAGGGAAGGCGGGAGAGGAGGGTGCCGCTGATCTGGAATTGTTTACTGTTTGCTGAGGAGGGAATCTGATGTTCCAGGCTGGAGTCTGAGGGACCAGCTGGGCCCCATCTCTCCTGGAACCTTGGGCCTTCTGCAGGCCTGAGCCCTCCTGGTGACAATTTCTTCATGAAAAGGCCACTCACTGCCTGTTGCACTTGACTGTCAGGCATCAGCATCATCTCCTTGTCTCCCCAGTAACTGCCCTCAGAGTTACAGCACCCAGCCTGTTGGGGGTACAGCCAGGACCCCCAGTCCAACCTCACACCACCATAATGCTTCACAGATACTGTCATAGAGGAAAGCGTAGTAAGATTGAGAAAGGCCACCAAGCCCCAATGTGGGGAACCCACAGGAAACCTGGTGTCCTTGGGCCACCCGCAGCCCCTGTGAATGTGGGAGGAAAAGAACCCCGAGTGTCCCCTCCCCAGGGCTGTGCAGGGGTGCAGCCGGGGTGGGGGGGAAGGGGCAGGACTGGGTGCCTGGTATGCCAACCAAGTTCACACCTGTGGGTGACAGAGGGCCTGTCTCTGGTACCCATTATGGGCATGATCTTATTCCCCAGCTCTGGACAGGAGCCTCAGATCAGAGCTAGGACTCGGCACCCCGAGTCCTTCACGCTGAAGACCACCGAGCTCAAGGCTACACTGACACAGACATGGGTTTTGCTGAGAAATGAGCTGCCACAGTCACTGTGTGGCCTTGACTCCCTGCCTTGAGGGGATAGTGGAAGATTCTGTTTGCTGAGGAAGGGCCTGGAAAAGCCCAGAAGTGAAGCTGAGTTCCTGACAGCCCTGACTTGGGGAGAGGCCACGGCTGTCCCTCTCACTGCCTCTTCCTCACCCTCCAACCACCTGTTTTTTTTTCAGAGAAGAGGTGACTCTTCTTGACCTGGCCTACGAAGCTGATGGTGGGAGATCAGGCTGGACAACTGACCCAGGGCTCTGTGCCCAACTGACATACCCAGGTTCCTCTTGGTGGTGGGCAGGGGTTTCCCTTGGGACCCCCCACCCCGCAATGGGCTGTGAACAGAAAGAAGAGCATAGGTGCCAGGCTCAGTAAACAGGCCTCGACAGTGGGAGGCACTCTTGTTCAGAAAGACAGAGCCCTAAACGCACAGGGTCCCAGCTCCTTGGGGAACCCACAGAAACAGCAGCCAGGATGTCCTAGGCTGGGAAGGCCCTTGTGGTGGGCTCACCCAGGGACAGGTGGTTACTGAGAATCACGTAAGTTCCAAAGCTTGTGAACTACTTCTTATATTTACACTATCTTATACAGATGAACTTAGAGAACATTTACGATTCCCTATAAAGACAGCACTCTTGTCTGTGTGCTAAAGTGCTCTGAGGAGGAAGTGAGAGAGGGCCAGATCCCTGGGTATGTGCTCATGAGATAACTCAACCAGCAGACAACGTTCTGATGGGGAGACTGGAGGCCAGAGCCAAGAAGGAACTTGCCCAGCATCAAATGTGATGGGGTTCAGGGGGCTGGACCACTGCTTCATGGCCGTGCTCCTATGGGCCTGCCAGTTGAGGATGGAAAGGGCTCTGGGGAGTGCAGATGGCCACATCAGGCCTCCCCATCCCCCTCGTCTTCGCTGGCACAACCCTCAGGCACCACTGTGTCCAGGGATGCCTGGGTCTCCAAGTACTGGGCCTTGAATTGCTCCAGCTCCTGCAGCTCAGCCTCCAGCCGCTCCCGGTGGACTGTCCGCAGCTGCTGCAGCTGTTTCATAGGAAAGGGGTTCATGTCGTTGAAGGCGATGTTCATCAGCTTCCTGGGGGAAGAGCACAGTCAGCCCAGAGCACACTGTCCCACGGTGCCTGCGCTCACCATGCTTTCCCAGGCAGGCCTGCATTCATTCTGCCCATATGGCTAAGGCTCCTGGCCCCTGCCTCGGGGAGCTCACCTTCCAGAGAGGAAACGGTGAAGAAGAAAATTTCCGTTCAAAGTCATATGTACTGAGGCAGGAGGAGGCTTAGTGCTAACTGTGGGAGCTCTAACCCACTAAGGAAAGGTTGGTCAGGGAAGGCTTCCTGGAGGAGGTGACATCTGAGCCAATGTGGGTGGTGGGAGTGGTGGAGAGAGCAGGGGTGGGTTCTCACCGGCTGTTGCAAATGGTCTTGGTGAAGAAGCGCAGGTACTGGTAGATCTCCAGGTGGTCCTGCAGCCTCAGGATCTCCTCCTCATTGTACTTGAAAATGGCCAGGGCATAGCGGAACACCACCTGGGGGCAAGGTGGGGGCTCAGATGGGGCATGGGGTGCCAGGGCAGGTAATCCCCAGAGGGAGGAGAACCCACACACCAGGCAGTGGGAGTCCCTGGACAGGCTCTAGAAGTTGAAAGCTTGGAGGTGACATGTGCAGGGAGGTCACAGGGGACGGGTGACTGGAAACCCCAGGGGGAGCACAGCTTGGAATCTGGGGAATGGGCTGAGTCCCAGCTCTACCCTGACTTGTTCTGGGACCCTGGGTGGACCTAATAGGGGTAAACGCTGTCTCTACATGGGGCGCTAGCAGGAACTGATAAAGTAACAAATCCGAGGGCTCTCTGTGGACCATGCAGTGCAGTATGCTGTCAACCACCGCGTGGAAATGCAAGACAGGGGAAGGCCTGCCCAGGGTCTTCTAGCAGGGTGAGGGCCAGAGCTGGCACCAGACCCTGTGCCAACCTCCCAATCCAGGGCTCGGTCCAAACAGGAGGAAGAGAAGGAGGGACCCGGGGGACTGGAGTGGCAACTGATGGAATAGGGATGTGCCCCCCAAGGTTGTGCTCCTGCTTCCTCTCCAGGGGGCAGAATCACTTTCTTTCATGTGTGCAAAGCACTTTAGTTTCCAAAGCGACGCTCCTAGCAGGTGTCCTCAACAGCCCTGACAGGTGTCACTGTCCTCCCACTTTCCAGGGGCAGAATTGAGACCAAGAGGATGAAGGGTCTTGCCCAGGACCCTCCTGCTCAACCCCCGGCAGCGCCCTACCTTCGTGCCCTCATATAGGAAGGCGTCCCAGACCTGGAGGAGGATATTGCTGATGAGACTGTCGGCAAAGACCACGAGGAACCAGTTGAAGGTGATGAAGGAGAGGTCCACGTGGCGCTGCCCCAGGTGGGCCATCAGCCTGGGCAGCTTCTCTGAGAGGAGGTCCTGGAGCACCCGCTGGTCCACCTGGAGGCGGCGAGAGGGCCCCTCAGCTGCTGCCCCGGGGAGGGGCTGCCTCCCTCCCCGTCTGCCCCTTCACTCCCAGCCACACACAGCGCTGGAGCCTCAGCTTGGGCCTTGCCCTGCCCGGGGGCACAGGCCAGCCTGGCTGCGAGAAGGCACTTCACCCCGCTGTACGCGGGCTGGCACACAGGCTTTAACAGAGGTCTCTGTCGGCTGCTAAGGTCATGGCCAGTGGAGTTCTGGCCCCTTTGCCCCTCTGAACCTCAAGCCAATCAGGAGCTCAGGCTTGTGCCAGCTGACACCACAGCTGCTTCTCTACACACATTTTGGGCCTGACGCACAAGATGCTCTGTGCACATCTCGGGGGAGGTCCTGGGGGCAGGTGTCAGGGGGAGTCACACTGTCCTGCTACCTGAACACCAAGGAATCCTCCCAAAGGGGGATGCTGCTGGGCGATGGTTGCCAGTGACCTCTCCGTGTGGTCACTGTCATGCCTCCATCCTTGTTTTGCTTGACCTGGTGATAACTCCCAGCAGTAGCTCCTTTCCTGGCTCTAAGACATGGTGCTTTTGTGGTTGGCCCCCCATCTCCAAGACAGGCCCATCTGAGTCTCCTGTTGCTCTTGTTTTCCTGTAACTGCTGGTTTCTCAGCCCCCTTCCAATTAAGTGCTCTTCCAGGCGTTAGCTGTCGGCGTGGCTACACTCTCCCTTTCCTTGCTCTCCCAGAACCACAGGTCCATGTGGAGGCCTAGTGTCCATCTTGAAACTTAGGGTAATTCATTCAGTTTAAGATGCCACTAAACCTTCTGAAGGACTTATGGATGAACTGATGATATGTCTGAGATTTACTTCAAGATCATCAAAGGCAGAAGAGTGGGTGGAGGTTTAGGTGAAATAGCACTGGCCTCCCAGCATTGATAATTACTGAAACTGGTGATGGGTACGTGGAGGTTCATATACTGCTTTCTCAATTTTTTTGGAAATTTGAAATTTTCTATACTAAAAAATGAAAACAAAAAATAGCAACCCATCATAACACACTGGTTGTACAACACACCTCAACTTCAGAGATGTTAAAACATGAAAATAAAATATGGAACATTTCCCAGCCTGCCTTGCAACTAGAGGTGCCATGTGATACAGTTCTGCCCAGGAGGAGTGAGCAGGAATTGCTGGGGTGGGGAAAGCTGTTGGAAAGGGAGCCAGCTCCTGCCTTCCACCCTCTGCTGCTTCCAGCCTAGGCCGTGGCTACAGAGCCAGAGGTGATGCAGCCGTCCTGGGACCACATGATGGGCAGGAGGAGGAAGGCCGCATGCCAGGATGGCAGAGCAGAGGGCGAGGAGGAGCCTTTGGCTGTGTCATTACCTGAGAATCCCCCATTTAAGCCACTGTTAGTCGAGGCTCTTCCCTCCATGAAGCCAAACACATCCTTACCGATTCACCACTTATTTCCTGATGACACCTACGGCTTGATCTCCAGCCCAACCTTTCCACTCCATACCTGAGCACCCACTCTCTCCCAAGATTCCCACCTAAGTGGATGTCCCAGAAGGAGGAAAGGTGTTGGGTGATCGTAGTAAGAAAGCAGAAAAGAATGGGTGGGCAGATAATGGCTTGGCAGGTTTGGGGTTGGAAAGTGAGAAAGTTCCCTCTGGGAGGCCTCTCTCCGTAAAGCACATGGCACTGATGCAGCAAGAACAGGACAAGGGGTGAGGCAGGGGAGGTGGGAAATGTAGGAGAGTGGAGATGGGGCATTTGAAATGGTTTTTCATTTATGCCTCTCAACAAACCCAGGAAGTAGTGTTCCTCCCACTCAAAAGCGGACAAGCCTGGGGTCAGAGAGGGGATGTCACTTGCCAAGGCCACACGGCTGAGTACTGGAGGGGCTGGCTTTGACTTAGTTCGCTGGACTCCAGGCCTGGTCTGTGCTCAGTGGGCAGTTGAGGTCATGAGCTGATGGAGGCAGCTGTGCTTCTCAGTAGGAAGGACGAGCGTGTGTGAAGAGTCGCCACCCCTCCACCCTCCCAGTCTCATCTCCCCCCACCTGACCTCTATTTTGAAATTCTTTCCTGGCAAATAGCAAGTATCACTAGATTTTCTTCTCCTCCCCTCCCCAGGAAACCTGTTACTAATGACATAATGTCACCACTGGGACACTCACTTCCTAGCAGTCCCATTGAGTTGCTACTGGCCCATTGTACAGAGGGATAAATGGAGGCCCGAGAGATTTCTGACTTTTCTGAGGCTCACCAGCTTGTAGGAACAACTGGGGCTGACCTGCATAACCCCTAAGTCCCCTCCCTGCCCTGCTTATTACCTGGGACGCTGTCAGTGTCTTGCTATAGTAATCGGCTGGCATGATGGTCTCCACAATAGCCACCAGGCACCAGAAGGCACTCTCCTCTTCACCCAGGACCAGCAGAGCGATGGCTGCCAGCCTGTGTGGGAGAGGAGGAGGCCTGGAGTGACCTTCAGAAGTCACAGCCAGGCAGCTCATGACAGAGATGGCTCCCTGGGCCCAGGGGGGAGTCCTGCCCCACCCGACTCCCTGATCAGGCTGGTGTCCTTGGCAGCTGGGGTGAGATAAACATGCTTTTGGGAGAACTACATAGGGGATTTCCAGAGCAAGGCGGATCATCTTGGAGCAGGAGCTTTGAAGTTCCATTGCCTGGGTGTGAATCCTGATCCTGCCATTTCCTTGCTGCGTGACCCTAGGCAAGTCACCTAACCTCTCTGAGCCTCAGCATCTTCCTAATAATAACAGGCCTGTCATGAGGATAAATAGTTAACACATGTTAAATGTCTGGCACAGTGCCTGACATGTGGTGAGTGCTTTATAAATGTTAGCTATCCTCATGTTCACATCCACAGGCTTTGAGACTGTTGCAAGTGTGCTAACCTCTCTGAGCCTTCCACCTGTACAGTGGGAACTAATACTACCTCCCTCCCAGGGCTGTGAGGCATCTGGAGGGAGAAGATAGACCCCACAGTGCTTTGCTCACTACCTGGCATATACCAGGTGCTCAATACATGGAGTTCTTTTTCTCCTTTGCTTCACTCTCCCCTGAAGTTATCATGGGGCTCTGAGATAATGGGTAAGGAAGAAACCCCCCCATTGCTGGGCAGGGAAGTCTGCCTGGAAGAAGTACTATTTTCTCTACTTCTCCTATCTTTTCTGATGGGTCTCTTCTGGGGCCAACCCAAGAACACATTTTCCAATATGTCCTTGTCTGTCATGATGCTGGGTGAACACAAGGCCGCGTATCCAAAGATGTGTAGGGAATGCTGTATACTCTAGTTCCCTCTCGCAGGCTGTGATACACAGTATCTTAGCAAAGCCTCAGAAATCCTGCAGTGAAAAGCCTCATGTGACCTTCTAACCAAGGCTGTCCTATGGGCAGCGGGCCCCTTCTGTAGAGTGCACCTACTGGTCACCCTTAGAGAGACCCCAGTTTACAGCACTGGGAAGGCTCACAGTCTCAATGGGCACACAGAGCACATTTCATGGTCCCGACGTTGATGCTTCCCTGGGCTTTTACTGGATTGGATTCATGACCTCCAACCTCTTCTCACGTTCATGTTTTAAAGAAACAGGGTCAAGTCTCAAAAGAAAAAAAATCCTTTTTATCTCCTCAGTAGGTTGAGGAGGAATTTCTCTTCATTCTGGCAAAATATTTGTACAGACCCTCATAAGTCTGAGCTGAGTGGATGAACAAACAGTCACAGGTCTCCTGGGAAACAGAAAGCTCTGCCCTCTTAGAGCTGGGGAAGGGTGGTGGGGGTGGGTGGGGCTCAGACGTCATTTAGTTCAGGGATAGCAAATGTATGATACACTGGCCACCACTCTCTTTGACTATGCCCAGGGCTGACATAACTAACTGATCATGGCACTCTTTCCCACTGCGTCTGGAAACTGCCTCAGAAACTCACAAGACAAAGCTCTAGGCAGCTGCATCCTACTGGTCTAGATAAATTCATTGTAGAGATGGTAGGACTGAGGCCCAGAAAGCAAAAATGACCTGCTCAAGGCCACACAGTCAGTTGGCAGCAGAGTGGAAATAGAACCCAGGGCTCCCAAAGTCCACTCCGGTGTTCTCTCCACCTCTCCCCATTCTACGGGAGCCTCAGGATGTGCTCAGTCCAGGAGCATGCTGCCAGCATTGGCTTAAAAGGTCAGTGATGAGAGGCTGTTGGTACCAACTAGGGCCTACGAACTGCTCAGGGCTGCAGACAGACTCCTACTTAAGGCATTTAGAGCCCAGTGGGTCTACAAAGAAGGGAGTGTGGTAATGGTGGGAAAAACAAATTTTAAAGCACTTCGCTTATATTTTAAAGGGAAATGGCTTTAAGTTGTTTGCTTTAAATTAGCACTAAATCATAATCATGACATCTATCACCCTCTAAACAGGCAGGATTTGTTGCATATAAGCAGGGTCTGTTCTCCACATGACAAATGCAGTTCCCATGGAAGCCACTAGATGGTGGCACTCAACAAGTGAAGGGGCCTGCAGGCTTGGGTTTAAGGGCCTTTGAAAGATTAACAGTACCCTCTACATCTGAACAGGTTCTATCACAAATAACTTTCTATTTAAAGCAGTACCATGACTATTTTTCTAAATACCAATAATCAGTAAAAAAAAAAAAAAATAGCATTCAGAGAAAGAAGTAAAAGAAATAGCCTGTGGGTGTCATCCCCCTTCTTGGTCTCAGTTGTTCCTATGTACCCCTGCCTCTTTCCACACAGGGAGAAGCTTCTTTTCTTCTGTAAGGCTTATCTTAAGACCTCCTATGCTATAGGAATTTCCCCCGCCTCTTCAGCACAGATGAACTGTTCTGGGGTTGAACTCAGAATTCCCAGTAATTATACACATATATGCTCAATTTCACCCAACTTACACTGAAAATAAAGTATCAAAAATATCTACCCTTGGGAACCATTCCCATTTGAGTAGGGACAGTCTGAATGTTTATTCTGTGTTGAATAAATGTCACACACCACCTATCTGAAAAAAGAGCAGAGTGGCTTATGTAAATTTTGCTTGAGCATATGTATGTTTAAACTAAGTCCAAAACTTGCTTTGGGAAATAGGAGATTGTGCAACTTCTACTGAGATAACTGGAGGCAACCATGAGAGTCCCCTACAGTACTGGAGAGGGCAGCCCTACCAGGTTATCCCATCCCTATCCCCTGTTCCCTGCTGTTGGACTAGAAGGAGAAATTAATCCACGCTGGGCCAATGAGATTTCTTCTTTTGGGAATTTAGACCCGGGACATGAGGGTATCGACAAAAGGGAAGACCTGCTAAAAGGCTCTAGACTCATGGGCTGAGGTCTCCATTCTGACAGCCTCCACGGGCCCTAAATGTCCAAGGAATGATGGACAGAGTCTGGTTACTGAGAGAGAAGAAAGCAGAAATGTGGAACGAGACCATGCATCCCCACAGAGGGCCCAGAGCAGTACTATCTCAGAGCTGCACAACTGCAGGGAACTTGTCCCCATGGAATAGGGAGGGAATGGTGCCCCCGGCTTCCAATGACCATGTGGTCTCTAGCTTTATTTTCTTTTCCTGGCTTGTGTTACAGGTTCCCCTGTAACATTTATAAATTCTCTTTTCCTTCGGCTCTGCTGAGTGGGTTTCATTTAAAGCAAATGATCCCTGACCCAGGCAGTTCCACAATTTGTGAGCTGGGCTGTGCATGACACAACCCCAGGGGACCATTCACCATGCTTTCTACGGGAGTGGCACTTCCTAAGCATAAACCAAAGGAGAGAGCATGGTATGAGGAACCCTGAGCTCTGAACCCTCTGTCTTGAACATGTACTTTCACCTGCTTGTCCCCATCTGTTCAGTGGGGATCATATCAAGCCTCTGTGGCTCACCTCTACGGGTTCTGGAAGGAGGCTCCAAAGAGACAGAGGGCTGCTCTGAAGGATAAAGGCTGTGTCCTCACCGGGGCTATGGTGCTCACCTGTTCAGGCCCTGGCAGTAGCCGATGGAGGGGTTCTGCCAGGAGAAGGCCAACAGCACCCGGCGGAGCTTGTCAGGGATGCTGGAGGTGGGACAGGTGAAGTGTTTGTTGTTGGTGAACGTACGGTTCAGGTCCAGCTCGATCTGGCGGGCAGCAGGGTGCTTGCAGGTCTGGCTCCGGCTCAGCAGCTCCTGGTAGCGGCCAGGGGCCTGCAGGTGCTGGACGCGGCGGTGGACCAGCCATCTCCAGACACGAGGCCGATGCTCTTGGGACACGCCCATCCGCAGCAGCTGCTTGAGCTCGATGGAGGGTGCAAGCTCACCCAGCGCAGCCCAGCGCTCTCGCAGTGGTCGCTCCATAACCTCGTGGGCCAGCAGGTGATGGGAGCGCACCTCCAGTGCCTGGATCTTGGCCAGCAGCTGCAGGTCTTCCACCTCATAGTTGGGGACCGTCAGGAAGCCATACTCATCATATTCGCTGCCAGCAAAAGCCCATGTTAGCAACACCTTGCAGAGCCCCACCCCAGATCAGGGGTAATTGGGGGGTGGGGTGCACCCTGGGCAAGGCTCCTGCCTTGGCTTCACCTTGGGTTAGCCACGCAGCTCTGAAAGGTCATTCAGTTCTCTGAACTTCAGTTTGCTCATCTGTACAATGGGTAGAGAAACTCCTGTTCTGCCTCATAAAGACCCACTGAGATCCTCTGTTGTAAACTGCTGGGGGCCTAGACAGTGCCTGGCACATAGTAAGTGCTGAAGTGACATTTACTCATTCATTCTGTGCAAATATAAAGGATCCTCTTATTACTCCAGGTTGTCTTAGGCCCAAGGAGTTTTGCACTGTCCATATAGAACCCCACTTCCACAGCCAGTAAGCCCCAAAGGATGGGGCACAGACAGCACCACTGACACACAGAGCTGGGAGAGCTGGGGATCCATTCCAGGTGGCCTTTCATTTATTCAACACTTATTTGCCCCTGTGTGTGCTCTGCATGTGCTGTCTCATTGAATCCTAGTACTCTTGTGAAGCAGGGGTCTTACACACATCTATGGAGGATGCATATGAAGCTCTGAGAGACAAAGTGACATGTCTAAGGTTACACAGTGAGAGACCCAAGTCTGGCTTCAAAACCTGGGCTCCAGCCACTCAGTCACCCAGCTTTCAAGGGCCTCTGACCCCAGCCACAGCCCCTTCTGTCATATTTAACTGTTCTTATCCATTGTGCTCAGGGGAGGCAGGTGGCTTGTCTTCTCTCCTCCCTTTATGACAAACCTCTGGGAGGCAGCCTGGGGCAGTGGAAAAAACAGAGCTTTGGAGGCGGACTCAGGTCAGCTGCACTAACGTGCTGTGTGGCCTTGGGCAAGGGGCTGCCTGCTCTGAGCCTGCACTGCCTCAGCTCTAAAATGGGGCTTATCTCAACCACATGCTCGTTTATCTGAAGATACGAGGAAGTAAGAAATGTGTGGTGCTCACACACAGTCAGGGGGCAGCTGGGACTCCTAGGGCACGCAGAGCCAGCCCTGCCCTGGCCGCCACTGGGCTCACCTGATGGGGTTCAGCTCAACACCGTCAGCAGAGGCCTCGCTGGCTTCCCACTGCAGCGCCTCCTGGATGAGTTGCCTGAGCAGCTCGGAGCACTCGCTGGCCTGGTTCCCTAGGGCCTCCTGCAGCCTCCGCAGCCCTGCCAGGTACTTACTCTCAATCTGGCAGTTCTTGGCTTGGAGGTAGGCACACTGTGGGGGTGGGGCGGGGGTGGGGGCTGGTCAGGCCATTTGGTTAGACTTGATTGCCCCAGAGGCCTGAGGCCTGAACAGCTTTAGGTAGCACGCCCTTCTCCCAGCTCTCAACACCACCCCTTCCGCACCCCCAGCCCTTCATATAGGGAAAGGAGATGGGCCCCGAATCCAACGGTTTATAACAAGGCAGAAAGGGCTCCAGGCAAGAGAGAACCAGGCCCAGGGCTCGAGCTGGATTCAGAAGGAAGAGGGGTGGGGTGGGCAGAGACAGCACAGGCCTGCAGTCCTATCCTGCCACTTCTGGCTGGGTGACTGATGGCAAATTACCTAACTTCTCTGTGCCTTAGCTTCATCTGAACAATGGGGATGATACAGAGTCTGCTTCAGGATTCTGGTGAGGCTTAGAAGAGCTGACATGTGCAAAGCCCTTCCTGGGGCACTTGGCCTAGAGCAAGTTCTCTGTAGGTGATATCACTGAGCAGTGCCCGGGGGATGGACATGGAGCTCTGGACACTGCCCTTGTGCCTTCTGCTGCCACCATGTGGGTTCTTTCTGTTCCTCCAACACATTACCTCTCTTCCAGCTCATGGGAGACACACTGCACACCCTTCCTTTGCCTGTCTTTTCCTTTGTGATCAGAGAAGCAGCAATCAGAGCACAGTCCAGAGGGAGAGGGGGCAGGTAATGAGGAGAGAGTGAGACAGGGGTGAGATGGTGAGGAGACTG
Source organism: Miniopterus schreibersii (assembly GCF_964146895.1). NCBI lineage: Eukaryota > Metazoa > Chordata > Mammalia > Chiroptera > Miniopteridae > Miniopterus > Miniopterus schreibersii. Next base: position 24,767,950 of record NC_138111.1, on the reverse strand, counting down.
AAAGAGTGGTGGGAAGAGACCAGAAAACGAGTCCCACCTCTCACCTTCATCAGGAGGGTTCTCTCCTTCTCAGCCATCTTTCTCCAGATCTTTGTGACCTGGTGGATCTCAGAATTGAGAAAGCGGTTCTGGGTCTGGTATGCTTCCATGTCATCCTGGAGAAGAGAGCAAAGCAGCTAAGGGCTTGCACTATAAACATCTCCCTAGTCTCATCCTCAAATGAGCTGCCAACACTTCTTTAGAAATTTCCAATAATGCAAACTAAAAAGAAAGTCTGAAACAAAAATAATATTACTGATAGCCCCCTTCTCTAATCTTGATCCTAGAATTAAATGGTGAAGAGAGCACTAAGCCTGGAGTTCGAGTCCTAGCTCCGACTTCCTTGCCGGGAGACCTCACCGAACTGCTCTGTTTCCTTATCTGTAAAAGGAACAAATACCAACTACCCACTGGGCAGCAAGGAGACTAAGTGAGGTAATGTGTTACAACACTAAGTACAGGGACTAAAACACAACACTCAAGTAATGTTTGTTTATAAAATAAATACATTTTGTCATATATTTGCAAATCATATTAAACAATTTTGGGTGAAAAAAATTTTTTTAATGTTTTTATTGATTTTAGAGAGAGAGAGAGATACAAACATCGATGAAAGAAACTTCATCAATTGGCTGCCTCCTGCACACTCCCTACTGGGGATCAAGCCTGAAACCCAAGCATGTGCCCTGACTGGTAATCAAATCAGTGACTTCTTGGTTCATGGGTCGACACTCAACCACTGAGCCACACCAGCCGGGCTGAAAATTTTTCTTTCTTAGTGTCACTTTGTAAATATTTTTCTATGTTGCTACAGAAACTTCTCCAGGGTAATTTTTAATGCCAGATGACTGTTCTATTGGGTGAATTTACCTTGACTTAGTTATAGTCCCTCTCTTGTTGTCTTCTTACTTCAGCCCTGGGTGTTCAGTCTGTTTTTGATTATGAATCATGCTGTGATGCACCTCTCTGAGCCTAGTGTTCCTTTTGCAAGTTGTCCAGTGGAGAGAGTAAGATGCAGCTACTGGGGTGTGCAAGGAGAAGCTGGCCCAGCACTAGAGTTCTGAGGCTAGGAGCCTGAGCCTCAAAAAGGAGTAGCCACAGCAATGGCTCTCAGTCTTTATTCTACTTGGATGGACACTGCAGAAGCAATGGACAACACACACTCACAGCTACACCTAGCAATTCCAGGGCATTTACTAGCTGAAACTCAACCCCTTTCTCTCCCACTCAAGAACATGTACTGGGCTGTAGGTGAATATGAGACACTATTGCAGGGGTGACTTTGGATGGGTTCTGACTTATCTGGAAACTAAGAACATCATGCCTAGCCTGTGGTGTTTCATTATCAGGAAAGAGACAACTGTGCACAGCTCATAGACGGTCCTGACCCTTCCTGGGTGGGTTTTCATTCTGGCCAGGAACCCTCCCAGCCCAGAAGCTCCAATTCGTGTGCAGGGTCTGCTGTCTTCTGCCTAGATAGTTGACACAGTGGGAGGGTCACATGATCCCAGGGCTCCTGAGCTGGAAACAAATGTCCTGGCAGACTTCACAAAGTGGCCTCTCAGCACTCTGTTGGGTTTTGTGATGCCCCCAACCCCCTGCCCCCTGCTTTCATTTCCCTCACTGTGCCTGGGCTGCAAGGCTGTACTGGAGCTAAACTTGCTCTCTGCTCTCTCCTCCTGGCCAGGACCCAGGCAGATCCAACTCCCCAGCCTGGATTTCCTCTTACCCTCCAGCTGTGTCCCTGCCCTAGATCAAAATCTAGGCTCTTTCTCTTGGAAAAGCTGCCGGTGGCATTGGCTGCTCTCTAGGCAAGTGTCTGCCTGCTTCCCCTTCATGACGCCCACTTCCTCAGCCTTGTGTGGCAGGGGGCAGTGAGATCTGTGCGGATCTTCCTATTAGCAGCAGGAGGGTCAACCTCCTGTGAGCATCAGGATTTTCCAGGACTGCTTCCCGCTCCCATGACAGTCTTACACTTCAGTGTCTGGAGATTTAGAGACTCATGAACACGGAGCCTGTGCAGGCTACCTGCGCCATCACCCCCAGCAGCTCGGAAAATAACACAGATGAGATCTCTGGGGCTCTGAAAGGTGGAGTAAGTTGCCGGAAGTCACAGAGCTGGTACAAGGCAAGGTGTGACTGAACCCAGGTCTGTCTGATTTTAAAGTCAAGTCCTAAACCACTGCATCTACTGCGCACTCTCTAAGCTCCCCCCACTAGAATTCACCTGGACGTCAAGTCTAGTCCCACCCTTCAAGGCTGTCCTTGGTAGCCTTCGGGCTGAAGGCACGCAGGGTTGTCTGATTTCTCCTAACCGGCGTTATAACACGTCGATGACGCATGTGCTGCTCGAGTCCAGCGCTGCCTGGTGGTCAGGACACGGACTCCAGGGCATGCTGCCAAGATAAAAATCCTGCCTCACCACTGAGCCCCGGGACAAGTTACTCACCCTTTCTATGCCTCATGCCCTCACCTGGGAAACGGGGATAATAACAGCACCACCTCGGGGGTCGGGGGTGGAATCAGTTAATATGTGCAAAAGGCTTAGACTAGAGGCTGGCGTGCGGCAAGCGCAGTATGCGTGTCATCTCCCTCACAGAGTTCTCACTTCTCCGAGGGCTACTCTCACCCAATGCGCTGCCCTCCCCTCGAAAGAAGATGCCGTTACTGTGGATTCTTCCCAAGTGCCTGGAACACGAACAAGCCTCCAGGCAAGGGAGAAGAGCTGCCAGTTGCCAGAGTTCCTACTATGTGCCAGGCCCATTTCCCCTATTGCACGTGATTTCAGCCTGACCACAGCACTGTGGGCTAAGTTTGAAGTACTATCATTCCCCTTTCACAGATAAGGAAACAAGCACAGAGAAGGTAAGATCTCAGTCGCGCAGATGGCACAGAGGGAGGCAGGGGACACCGAGGTGTGTTTGGTCCACCATAGGAACCGAAAACTACTTCCAGATGAAAGGACATCGGAGTCTGCTGCTGGAGCATGCCCTGCACCACCACCTGGCCCTATCTCCTGCTCCCATCCCCCTTTCCTCATCCCAGCTTTGGACATGCGGCATAGGGTAGAGAGGGAGGGCAGGGCTGAGCACCCCTGGAACAACTGTGGGTGTGGGGTGGGGTGGTGTCTGGGCAGCACCTTCTCATTCAGCTCATCGCCCTACCTTGAGTGTTCTTCCTGGCTCAGAACTGTAGGGAGGAAAAAGAGAGATCTCAGAGAAAAAAGTCATATGACAGTCACCAGTGAAGCAAAGGAGGGAAACAAGTGGGAGAAAGGGGACAGTTAGGAGCAACGAGCCTGCCTACCTTCATAGGGATCAGGAACCTGGGAAACTTCCTTGGGGAAGGCAGTAGATTGGTTGTGGGGGGACCTGGGGTATAGCTGTGACTCCGCTGCTTGTGCCGTGGGACCAGTCCCTTCATCTCTCCAGGGCTCGGCTGTCCCTGCCAGAAAATGGGGTGGGGGCAGACTAGATCTTTGAGTCTTTCCAGTTCTGATATTCAAGGTCGGTGATTCTACCCTCAAATTGACAACTTCAACAATAAGGGGGCATTTCCTTAAAGGTGGCTGTTCTCAATCACAGGGCAAGCAGGAAAATGGCTTGGACTAAGGAACTCTAGTCACGCAACTATTTCTAGCACAGGATGCTGGGCCTCTGAGGATCGGCTACATATACAAGTTTGGTTGACGTGAATCATAACCAGGGTCTCCTCATCTCTGGGCTCGCTGATAAATTAAATTCCTGCACATGCAAATTCAGGGGCATGCTTAGTCTCCTAGGGTAGTCCAGGCTTCCAGCCAGCCCTCTGGGGCAGTTGGGAGGTATCCAGAGAGCCTATTTCTCCGACCCCTGGGCTGCTTTCCTGGGTCTTCAGCAGGGGATCCCAGCAGGCTGGGCGAGCTGGGCAGGGAAGCGATCTGCTGGAAGCCATTTCCACTGCTGTGTGAAGCACGGAGAGTTTTCTAACAACCTAGCTACGTCTGTACTTGAAGGGATTTTGTTTTTATTGTGAACTCAAAAAAATCTGTTTTAAGGAAGACTCGGAGACTGGTTATGTGGTTTTCATGCTGAAAGAGGGGAGAGGAACCTGGGTTTCTGTTATCTTCCTTTAGCCTCCTGACAACTATACCACTGTAAACACTGCTCCCAGGCCTCAAAAGCTTCCAGGTTTCCCTCCCCCACCGCCACAGTCCTTCTTTGGTACAGCAGCATGGGAGTCCCCATGGTGATACATATGCATACGTATCTGGCTGCAAGTGGCAGGGTTTGGGCATGACTGGCTGGTTATCTGGCTGCCTTTAGGGACTGGGGGACTATAATCACCTATCCCCAGCCTCGAGCCTCTAGGTGTTCCAACAGCTCTTGTCACCACCCTCTAGAGAGGATGCTGCAGCCCATGGCAGGCATCACACCTAAAGTAAAGTTCCTGCCTTCTGTGCTACCACGAATCCCTGTGAGATGGGGCAGCCTTTCCCAGGTGAGAGCTACAGCCTGGGTGACGGGGAGGCGGGGATGGCGACAGGAGCTAGAAGAGGCAAAGAAGATGGAAGGCAGCAGAGTAGATGGATTAGTCAGAGATGTTGCTCCAAGGTAATTCCAGTTCCCCCGCCTCCTCAGCACAAGGAGCACACAAGTGACTGCCTCACAGCTGGTGCAAGGATTACATGAAACGATGCAGGTAGAGCACTTAGGATAGGAGCAGCGATTCGTGTCATCATTACGAGCAGCTCACAGCCAGCTACAGGTCCCTGTACTGTGTGCAGGACTGCTGGGGGAGGGCCAGCGTGGACCAGGGGGCTCCCAAGGTTATCAGTGTGACACATAAGTAACCCAACCAAGCCAGGCCCCAGGCGTGCAGCTGGTCTAGTCCTCAGGGGTTCTGACCCATCTTGGGCTCCTTCTAAGTTGTTAAGCTAGAGATACCTTCCATTTTCAGCCTAGGACACCATGAGAAGATCAAATTGCATTGGGCCTTCTGGTTAAGAAAGTGAGGAAGTGTGTAGCAATATTTCCACCAACGTCTATTTCAAATATGAACATTCCGGTATTAAGGGTTACCCCTGCTGTGTCTAGAAAACCCTTAAGGTGGAGGGTAGTGCCTTCCCCAAGAGCCCAGGGCCTGGAGGGAGTGGCGCCTACCTTCAGGTGCTCCATCTTCTCCTGTTGGCTCAGGAAGTTCCTGTCGGCAGAATCTGAGGGCACGAGGGGCTGGTTAGGGGGATGAATGAAGTCCTGGGTGACCTTCTCAGACAGCTTGCAGATGACCTGCTGTTTGGCCTGGTTCTTGTCCATGAGCAGCTGCACGTGCTGCTGCAGCTCCTGCACGTGCTGCTCCCGCAGGCTCGCCGTCTGCGCTAGACTCTCCCGCTCCTGTTCCAGGGCCTCCACCCGCTTGCCCAGCTCCACGATCTGCCGCACTTTGTGCCGCACCAGCTCCAGCCGGTCCTTGTCCTCGGCTGCTGCCAGGTACATGCTGGTCGCCCTCTTCTCCTGCTGGGCAGCCTCCAGTGCCTTGTGCAGGATCCTCACCAGCTCCTGGGCGGGGAAACGGAAACGTCTTAAGAACTCGCAAAAGGCAAGGCATGTGCTCTCACCAGTTCTCCAAACAGCCCTGAGAGGTGGCCAGCATCATCCTCTAGGTCATCTCATCTCAGCCCCCATTTTCTCTTTTTCTGTTCAAGAGTTATAACTTGACAGATGGTTCTCCAACTCAAGACTGCATTTCCTAGCTAAGCTTACAGCTGGGTGTGACCAAGTGACAATCCTACCTATACCGGGTGTGGACAGCTCTGGGTCATACCTTTGAAACCACTACACACATGCTCCCCTGGTCCAGTTCCCCTTCCTTCTAGCCAGGAAAAGGCAAGAACTACAGCAGCCATGTTGGACTCACAGCAGAAGTTGCATGTTGAGGATCGCAGAGCTGCCCCACCAGCTCAAAACTGCTCACTTACCTCTGGACTCTTCCATTAGAATGTGGAAGAGAAGTAAACTTCCAAATTGTTTCAGGCCATAGTATTTTGAGGCTTTTTTGTTACAGCAGCTGAGCTCGTGTCCTGAGTAATACCTGTCTATTTCAGAGGCCCAGCAGAGTAGAGTAGAATTTAAGCCCAAATCATCCAGAATCCAAAGCCAATGCTGGGTCAGTATTGACAGTAGCGGTGTAGTGGCACACAGGCATGGCTCTTCCCTCCTGTGGCAGGCATTACTAATTAACCTCAATACTCCTTCCTGCTAACCTAGTTGAGGCCTCAGAATTCTTCCTAATATAGCACCCAAGCAGGTACTACCAATCAAGCTGAGACAGCAAAAGAGAGGAAACACATTGACAATCCTGAAGACCCTCCCTACAAGGTTCATGTGGGGCTGGCCACACAGAGTGCCTCATCAATCTGTTTGTGCCCAGCCCCTTTAGCCCACCAAGCGATGCCTGCAAGGCTGGTGCAAGGAAGTGCTAGAGAGCAACAGACCTCAATTTACTCCTTGGAGGAGCATGTGATTCACATGGAAACTCAAGGTCTGCTTGGCTCCCCATGACTTGGAGCCTTCACCCTCCCCAAGATCTGTCTTGCCCCAAAGCAAGGGTGCAGATTCATTCTGGGCCAGGGTCAGATTATCAGAAGCCAGGCAGCCTAGCTGCCAGCCCCACATGAACCTTGTAGGGAGGGTCTTTAGGATAACGCTGTGTTCCATGCTAGCCTCATCTGGAAAAACAGAGTTTCCTAGAGACACATTAACAGTATCTGGTACCACTGTAATTAGCTAGTTATTAATAATAGGAAAGGCCAGATAGTATAAGCATGGCTATCTGGGCAGCTTCACCAGGAAGCTGCAATTTTACACTTCCCAGGGAACCATGGGGGGTCCAACAAAGGGGATGTGGATGACAGTTAGGGTGTCACATGGAAGAAGCCTGTCAGTTTAACCTGGAACAGAAATTATTGGCCAAAGGGGGTGGGGCCACCGCAAGTGCACAAAATCTTAGAAGGTTAAAATCCCCAGACAGAGAAATGTTCTCTTGGCTCTCCTGTTCCTCTGGTTTTGCTCCTGCTTCTTTGCATTCCCTGTGTTCCTAGGAGCCGCATGGTCATGGGCATGTGGACCACACACAATGGACTGACGGACTGCAGCTGGGAACACAAGCAAGCTAGCCTGATGCTGGGTTGGGCTATACAAATATGGAATGGAAACTCTGGGCAACGGCTTTAATCCTAGCTCTGCTGAAGACACAGCTACACTTCTTCCATGGCACAATGGAGGGAGAGGGGACCTTGGAAACTCAGAGGTTTAATTCCACGTAAATAAATGCCACTCATTCTCCTGTGTGAGTCTCAGAAAGTTTCTTTTCTTGTGATGTTGCAAGAAGCCCACTTCCACCAGCAATAGGTGGGGACATGGAGAGCTCCCACAGATAACATTATCAAGCCAAAGCAGTTAAATAAATGGATCAGCTGGATAGGATTATTCGCTAAGAACAATTCTATTTTAGAGAACTGCCCCAAATCATGACTTTATATGAGAAGTTAATAACAAGACCAAATTGGTGTGCATCTTCTCAATCTTTGGTACTAGTGACTGTCCCTTCTTTGCTTCTCTCTTCCATCCAACCTTTATCAAGCACCCACTCACTGCCAAGCCTTGGGCCAACTGCTGGGGCCCTGAGGGGGACTGGTCATATTCCCACCTTCCAAATCCTGGAAGGCTGGTGGAAGCGATGGTGAACCACTGTAATAGAGCGATTTCCTGCGACAGCGGGAAACAAGGTGTTTGTGGGGGCCCAGAGCAGAGAGCAATGAGTTCTGTCCAGGGTGGTGGTGATGGTGGTGGGAGATCAGCACCTTCTAGAGAAAGGCAGATCAGTTTAAAGGGATCCCTGAAGAACTGGGAAGGTTTCAAGACAACTGAACCAACAGCTCAGGCAAAGCCCCAGTGGAATGAAAGAGCAGGTAAGAAGCTTGGGTGCTGCAGGAAGTGGGGGAGGGTGGTTGCAAACCAAACCGGAATGTCTGGAATGAAGAAATCTCTTCTCAGGGCCCTGCTGAGAGAGATTAACATTCCTGTGGCTCTGGGATAACAGAGAAGCCCAGGCCATTTTCTGGTTCAGCTGAGATGTGGAGATCACCCGGGCAACTGACTGGTGAAATACCAACAGACACCACTGTTTGAACTTGTCTGAGGCTCAGAATCAGGTGGGTATTTTCCCCAAACTTTGGGAGAGTCAACTCTGAAGCCCATTTGATTACATCCAGCTGTCTCCCCTTCCCTACATCTGGCTCTCAAAATCCAAGACCAAGACACCAGCCCAGGAGGCTTTCCTCCCATCCTAGAATCCCTGCACCACAGCGGGAGGGAGGTGGGGAGAAAAAACCTGCATGGAAAGTATAAGATGGAATGGGAATGGATGAAAGATTCAGAAAACCTGGAAGGCCCTGGGAGACCTGGCCCAGCCACCTTGTTGTCACATGGGGGACCGAAGCCCAAGAAAGGAGAAGGGAGAGGACTAAAGGGACCTGGCAGATCCCCATGAGTGGAAAAACACACCATGATAGAGTGCCCCCAACTCCTAATCCAGGACCCCTCACTTCTCCATGATGCAGTTAATGGATTCTGCATTGAGATGCTTCTTTCCATTTCTTTAAAAACGGAAATAACCCATGTTGCAGGAAGTGGAGGAGGGTAAACAAGTAAAATGTGGGACATGAGCACACACACAGAGGAATATTATTCAGCCTTAAAAATAAAGGAAGTCCTCCCACCTACTATACACAGATGAATCTTGAGGACAATGTTAAGTGAAATACTCCAGTCACAAAAATGCACATACACACCATATAGAAATATTTAAAAAATGGAAGCTTCTGATACATCCACTTTGAAGCTGCTTTTGTCCACATCATGTGGAATGCACTCTGAAGTCTGCACCCTGTGCAGGGGGAGTGTACTCTCAACTCTGGCTAGGGTTCTAGGGGAAAAATTGGCTGCTCTTTGCCCCCACTGAGTTTCCTAAACAAATTACATGCCTTCACCAAGTCATCCTGAGTGAGCTAAGTTGGCCCCAGAGGGCCCCAGGCAGGGCCCAGGAGGAATCCCTCATTCCCAGCAGCCAACAGATGGTGAACATCACCACAAACAACAGCCTTCCATCTGCCAGAGCAGACGGCCTTCAGGCTGGGTACAATTCTGTCACCTCGGAAAGCCTGAGTCACCTGGCCAAGCAGCCATCTGGTACTATCTCCTGCAGTCCAAATCTCTTATGGGGCCAACACTGCAGGAGTCTGGGATAGATAATGACTTAATGGGTCTCAGAGTCGCCCTGTGGTTTAATATGACACAGGGAGGCACAGAGAGTTCATGCCATTTTTTCTGAAGTGCAGTTGTATCTGATAATGGGCTGTACTATGGGACCATGGAGGAGGCAACCTGTGATGACAGCCCTTGAACCTGGAGAAAAAGACCAGGGCCCTCTGTAGTATCCAACAGAGTTTGAGATATAAATTTTTTAAAAAATATATTTTTATTGATTTCAGAGAGAGGAAGGGAGAGGGGGAGAGAGAGAGACAGAAACATCAATGATGAGAGAGTCATCATTGATCGGCAGCCTCCTGCATGCACCCGACTGGGGATCGAGCCCGCAACCCAGGCATGTGCCCTGACTGGGAAATCAAACCGCCATCTCTAGGTCGATGCTCAACCACTGAGCCATGCCAGGCTGGGCCAGATATTAATTCTTAAAGAATCACTAACATTATTGGCAATGGTCACCTGGCTGTCTGAACCAGAAAAAGACCCCAGCTCCCATGTCCTCCTGTGGCCTCAGGTGGAAAGACGGTCCTTCCCCACTGAAAAGCCACAGGAGGGGCATCTGGTAGATGTGGGCCCTGAAGTCCAGGGGACTGTTTCCCCAGCTGAGGAACTGGACTCAGAGGGTCAGATGGAGAGGTGCTCTCCGACCAGCATTTCTGAATGCCTAGGGCTCGGTATCCCAAGGTTGTGCCAGCCTCCTCTGCCCCCTCTGGGCCAAGAGTTGGTCTCTTTTTGTCCTTCCTCTCTTTGGTTTTGGTGTCTGGGCTGGAGGTGAAACTCCAGAGTTGGTAGGGCAGGGCTCCCCCTTCCTAGTGTGGAATGAAGGCCTGCACTCTGTCCATCACTGCTATGCCCCACAAGCACATTTCCTGGAGGCCCTCACAGGCTCAGGTCTGATTCCCAGAACACTGCAGGAGGGTTCTTCTCAGAGCACCTCAGGGGTGTGTGTCATTCCTTTTAAGGCAGGAAGGAATCAACAAAAAGGGCAGGAAATGCTAGCAATAGCTAAGACAATCAAAGTCTGAATCTGCTGGGCAAACTGCTGGGGGCCAGGCACCAGGCTTTATGAATCTGGACATGGGCTTCTCCAGGAAACACGGTTATAACTCCACTTACAGATGAGGAAACTGAGGCTGTAGAGGTTGAGAGACCTGCTCAGGGCCAGAGCTAGAGTCTATACTATCTTATTTAAAAGACCTGTGATCTGAATTACCCACTAGACCAAAGTGCATTTGTGAGATGAGTCAGATAGCATGTAAATCCACTCATGTTAGGGGTCAAAAGCTAAACCACAAGACTTGCTCTCCTCCCACCATCTGCTCAAGGACAGGACTGGGATTTGCTGGAAAGTGAACCAGTAACAAAGTCCAGATTCTTTAATATTTGAGCAACTTCCTCCAGACATTTTCACTCTGACTGTAGGGGAGTTGTCCACAAACTGGGCAGTCCTTACTAATCTCCAAGACCTTGCCTTCATTTATTGAAAAATGGTGCATCCTCCAGGGTCACAGAGATCTCAGGGACAAACCTAAATGAAACCTCAGTCTCCCAGGGCCTCTTTGCTTCATTTGACAATTCATAATGCCTTAGAAGGACAGGCCAAGTCAAGGGAGGCTGCCCATATATCCTAGAAAGAAGGGTAAGATATGGTGAAAGGAGAAGTGGTGTTTACATTTCAGATTTCTTTTCCTGTTTAGGTTCGGGTTTGGGACTTAAGCTGCACAGGCAACTGCTCCAGCTAGAGAGCCTGGTGCTGCAGCCGCCCTCGCCTCCCTGCCACGTGACCCTCATTGTTCACCAGGTTGCCCTGGATGTGAACGCGATCTACCCTCTGGGTTGTGGACTTTTTAATGATTTTCATGTCTGTGTATGCGTGTGATCTGTTTTCGACAATGACGTGCCTTTTTTTTTTTTTAACTGCTATAATTAACTTCTCTATTAAGCCTAAATCTTCCTCCCAGTTATTGTTACCTGCTGGGCCTGACTCAGCCCCAGGGCCTAAAGAACTGTCTGCTTTCTCTGTCTTGTGAGTCCTTCAGAGATGTGCACCAAGTTACCAGCTGCCAGGTCAAAGGTCCCCTGGTTCCTTTGGTGGCCCCTCCCAGGGCCCTCCATCCAGATCACCCTCTTCCAAACACTCTCCCTTTTCGGGTGTGGGGTCAGACCATGTACAGTCCTTCAGGAGGGGTGTGAGAGGCAATTATTAAAGTAGGTCTCCAGAGACCCTGCCCTTGGTGGCTTTCCGTCACCTAGTTTGAGTGACAGCGTGTCCCTGAGTAATCAACAGCACAGCACATTCAACCACCCACAGTTTGGCCTATACCCAGAGGGGTCCAATGGAGCCTAGGGCCAGAGCTCACCTTCTGAGACTGTAACTCCTTGGTAAGCATCAGAACCTGCTGCTCCAAGGCCAAGGTTTTCTCCTGGGCAGTTTGGTTCCATGGGAGCACTTCAGCAAAGAGAGGGAAGGTGTTGTTCTGGCGCTTGGCTCTCTGAATGAGATTGGCAGTCAGAGAGGACTTGGGGGCAGGCTTCTGAGAATCTGCTGGATCTTTCCCTGACCAAGAGGAGAAACACAGAGGTTATGACCAGGGGCATTGACAGTTCTCAAATGAGCATGCTGCAAAAGTACCTGAAAAGCTTGGTAAAATGCAGACTGTGGGACCCTATACCCAGAGCTCTTCATTCAATAGGCCTGGGCAGGGCTTGAGAATTTGCATTTCTAAAACATCTCTAGGTGATACTGATGCAGCTGTGCAGGGCTGGACTAAATAAACATCATTTACACTGTGCTGGCCAGGTCATTCAGCCCATCCTCGAAACTGCCTGTCCCCTACTCTCAGATCCCCAATGCACAGGCTGTTTGCCAGGTGGTCTTCCCCTCAGTCACAAGTCCTGAAGGAATGTCTTGTTTCTTATGTCAGGGTCCTACCTCTACCCTCTGAGCAATTTTCAAAGTACACAGACCTGCCTCTTGATAGGAACATGGAACATCTGTACTCTGCATTCTTGCCCTGGACAGTAGCTCAAATTATTTGATCCTTACTACCAGCTAAGTTAGGAGACATATTTCCCATAGTTGGCTGCCTCGAGGCTGCACAGTCCTTTTATTTTCAATAGAGCCCAGGTCAGCAACCCATGGCCCACAGGCCAAATCTAGCCCACAGACTGCTTTTGTAAATCAAGTTTTATTGGAACACAGCCACACCCTTTCCTTTGTGCACTGTCTGTGCTGGTTTCACTCCACAGGGGCAGAACTAAGTACTTGCAACAGAGACTACATGGCTCATAAGGCCTCAGATATTTACAATCTGGCTCTTTCCTGAAAACCTTTGCCGACCAGTGCTAAATTTTATTCTTAAATCAAATCCATTCACTCAGGCTGCCTTGTCCTGCCATCCTCACCTCTGCTTTAGGGCTCCGCCATCAATCTGCAACCAGGGCCTGATTATATGGTGAAGGGACCTTGAGAATCTTGTTTACAGGGCACAGACACATCATGCCTGTTATCAGGCCTCAACAGAATTTCTCCTCAGCCTTCAGTGCCAGAAAAGGCTTTTCTTCTTCCAGAAACTATGTGTTTAGTCTCATGGACACTGGGAATAATCTAATCACTTGTATCTCCTTCTTTGCCATGGCTGCTGAGACACTTAGAGCCACATTTGTTGCCCACCCTTGGCTACTCTGAAGAATCTTATCTAAATTTTCTAACCCTAATTACTCATTTACTTTCCCCAGATATATATTTTAATAAGCTATCCCCAATTCTTTTGAGACTAAGGTGTTAAAAATAAGCATGTGGAGTGGGATCCCAGGGGAGGGGACAGGTAGGGCTTGGAGAACGAACCGAATGACTTCGCATCTTTCTTCTGGGGCCCAGGCTGAGGGCCAGCCAAACAGGCTTGAACAGATAAAGAGCTGCTCTAGTAGGTGACAGGAACCAGAACCTCCTTGAAGTTGTTGGGTGTGAGAATAGAACAGTCTTGTTTCAGATTTAAGAGAAACCTGGTTGAGCCGAGGATGGAGCAGCTGCAGGGCTCCGAGGAATGCCATGCGGCTCGCTTCCCGGCAGCTCGGCCCTGCAGCCCTGCTGGCCTCTGAAACACTGCTGCCCACCAGCCCTGCACGCAGGCAGCGCAGGGGTCATTGTGCTCGCTTTACAGTCGGGGGAAACGCGGCCTAAGACAGCTGCTCAGGCAGTGCCCTACGATCTCATGGGGGTGCCTCACGGCTGCCTGGGAGGGGCAGAGGATGGGGCACCAAGGGGAGCCCAGACTCCCACCCCTGACTCAACTCAGCTTTTATCCACTTTGGATATTAGATTTTGTTTATGGCATCAAGGTTTCATGGCAATAAAGACATCATTTTAAAAATCACTGATTTAGAAAATGAGGCCTCAGGCTGCAGTACAGGGCCAGAGGACTGGGCCTGAATCCTGGTCCTGTCACTCACTGTGTGGCCGTGAGCCAGTCACTCCACTTTTCTATCCTCAGTTCCTCATTTACTAAATAAGAATTTTCTATCCTCAATTACTAAATAAGAATAGCAACAGTATCTGCTGCTCAGGTTGCTGTAAGGATTACACAGGCTACTGCAGGTAAAGTGCTTAGTGCACATGGTAGAATCCTGGAAAGGTTCTAAGAGCAAGAAGCCAGTCCGAAGGGACCATGGCTATGATTCCATTTGTATACACTATCCAGAGTGGGCAGAGCTGTAGAGACAGAAAGTAGATTAGTGGTTGCCTAGAGGTGGAGGAAGGTGGAGATTGGGACTGATGGCTGAGGGAGGTAGGGTTTCTTTTTTGGGGGGTATTACAAATGTTCTGGAATTGATTATGGTGATGGTTGCATAGCTCTGTGAATATTCTGAAAGCCACTGAACTGTGTACTTCAAATGGGTGAATTGTATGGAATGTGAATTACATATTAATACAACTGTTAGCCCCCACCACTCCCAAAATGCTCAGAGTAGCCCTAGCACAAAGTAACTGCTATATATAAGTGCTAGTGTCATTATTATTGATTCGACACAGTCCTGATCTTCTCTTGGACTGTTCTTCTGATCTGCAGGGTCTCCCCAGACACTGCTCCAAAGGGGTGCTTTTTCTAGAGTCACTTCTACATGGCCCAGGGGTCCTGTCTGTCATGAGAAGAATCCATAGTGCTGCCTCAGCCAGTTTTCTCCCAAATGTTTCTAACTTAAAATATGTTCTAAGGGCGCCAATGCCATTTTCAAAGAAGCCAACTCCCCATCCCCCAATGGTGTGGGTCACTCACATTTTGTGAAAGAAATAACAAAGTGCTGTGCCACAGCCAGGAAGGATACCTAAAGGTCATCTGCTCTGCTTCTTCAGGCAGAGCCGACTGATTTCAGTCACTCCAGAAAAGTATTTTTATATTCTTTCTTTATATTAAAAAAAAAAGTAAGAAAGTGAAGTTTTCTTTTATTACTCCAAGAATCATGGCTAAGAGTTTCAGTTGGGGAGGTGAAAAGAGTTCCGGAGTTGGATGGTGGTGCTGGTTGGACAACAGTGTAAGTGTGCTTAATGTCGCTGAGCTTTACCCCTAAAACTGGTTAGGTTGCATGTTATATACAGTTTACTACAACAATAATATATCATTGCTACTAGATCCATAAACGCTAAAGGATCGCCCCAGAGATCTCCATGGTTGAGACACAGAAGCACAAATGCCGGTTTCTGGGGAGGAGAGGGGCACTCACTTGGTCTCTGAAGGCAGCTCAGACCTGGGCAGAGGCTTACCTGGGGTGCTGGGGTCAGGGGGTGGGGGCTGCTCCTCCCCCTGAGGCTCCCTGCTTGGTGGAGAATCTTCCCCTGGAGGTCCCTGGCCTGTTCCTTGGGCCTGCCTGTTGCCCCGGATGTTGAACATTGTGTTTCTGAAGGAAAACAGAGGAGCATGAGGCTGACAGCCCTGCCACTCTGCCCTCCCCTCCCTGCTGTTACTGCTAGAGCACAGGCTGCATCCCTACCCCCAGGCATAGCCCGGTCAGTCTGCTAAACCCCAGGCACCCTGTGTGAGTGATGCACCCCACCCCAGCCACTCCCTTACCCTCTCACCCCTCTAATTTCCATTATTTCATCAATTACTGCCTTCCACAATATTGCTTATAAACAATGTAAGATCGACTCCCCTGCCCCAACCCCAAGGCTGGAGTATAAGCTCCGTGAGGGCAGGGATATTTGTCTGTTTTGTTCACCAAAGTACTTAGAATGCCTGGAACACGGCCTGAAATTTAGAAGGCCCTCACTATGTATGTGTTGAATGAATGTCAAATGGATTTGCCAAACTAACTTTCCTAAACCCTTCATCTGGTCTTGTAACTACCTGGCTCAAAAATCATCAGTGGCTCCCTACTTTTGCTGAGAAGGGTTCCGAACATCTCCTGGCACCCTTCTCCTCTTGCTGTCTTTTCCTGCTCTCATCTGTTCTCTCTGAAGCCTTCACTGGTCATCTCACAGCCTCCAAGAAGCTTACAGCGCTTCATGAATGGGCCACGCTGTGACTAAGTACTTGCCTAGGCTGAATGATGATAATGTCTTTTCTTCACAAACTGGGCACCAGCTCACCTGCATGCTCGCTGGCACCTGGTGCTGAGTTGCATGTGCCCAGAGTGCAAGCTCAATACACGTTTAGTTTGCAGGAAGGAGCTAGGCAGCACCAAAGGCTGGCCCAGGACCAGGGACCACAGACAAATTCATAATGAATCAGATGAAAAGACAGTTCAATTGAGTTTATTTTTTCTTCGCAAAGATATAAATGTAGACATATTCTAAAATCAGTAACAAGGAAGAGAAAATGATTAAAGGAGTTCAGTAGGTCAGTGTTTTTCCAACTGCAAGTTTATAACTGGCAGATTGTAAAATCAGTTTAGTATCATGACCAGCACTTAAAAAACAAGATGGAAAACATGACACTGTACCCCACTTAGAGAGGGTTAATATTTTTTAAAATATCTGTGTGTGTACTGAGCTATTTCCCACTGTGGTCATGTCAACAATTAGAAAACGCTGCACTAGGAGGTCATTTATTTAAGGGCAGCAAGAGGGTGGTCAAAAAAGAGGTGGTGAAAATCTGTATATCTGAGCAGAATACTGGCTCTGCTAGATCATCCCGATGTGCTATGCAGACTTTTAACAATATGGGGGACAAACTACTCTGAAAAACCCTTATTCCAAAACACCTAGATGCTAGATAAATACAGAACATATTTCAAAAACATTTTTTTGAATTCCCAGGAAAGGAAATCTGTAGGTACTAAACATGAAAAAGGGCACATGACAGTTGTGGGCTCGATCCCCAGTGAGGGGCATGCAGGAGGCAGCCAATCAATGACTCTCATCACTGATGTTTCTCTCTTTCTCCCTCTCCCTTCCTCTCTCTGAAATCAATAAAGACATATTTAAAAAAAAAACACAAAACCTTATGGCTGCCCTAGCCAGCTTGCTCAGTGGTTAGAGCAAGCTACTGAAGGGTCTTGGGTTTGATTTCGGTCAAGGGCACATACCTGGGTTTAAGGCTAGATCCCGGCCCGGTTGAGGAGCGTGTAGGAGGCAACCAATCGATGTGCCTCTCTCACATCGATGTTTCTCTCTCTCTCTCCCTTCCACTCTCTCTGAAAAGCAACAGAAAAATATCCTTGGGTGAGGATTTAAAAAAATCCCCAAAACCTTACTGCTAAAAAATGCAGAGCCTGATGAAAAATTGGTGCTGATAGACTTGTAGGTTACCACAAAACTTTAACTGGTAAAAAATGCAATATCTGTGTGAGAAGTGTAACAAAACAAGGTATGCTAGTGTTCACTCCGTCTCCCCCCTCCATGGGAACAGAGTGCCTTCCCCTCCTCCTCTCGACTTTGGGCATGGCCATGTGACTTCCTTTGACCAAAGGGATGTTAGCAGATGTAATGTAAACACAGGCTTAAGCTATGCTCGCTGGCGGGGCTGGCACTCTTGAGAAGCCTGCCTCAGGTAGCTGCTGGTCCACGAAGATGAGAAATACGTGGAGAAGAACTAGGTCTTAGCAGTAGCTTAGAGTCATGACCCGGTGCACTTAGCCCGTATCAGCTGAACTCAGATGGGTGCGAAATAAATGCTTATTATACGGCACTGAATTCTGAAGTGTGTGTTTGCAGCATTATTGTTGTGAGAGTTGACTAGGATATAAATCTGTTCAGGGATCAACTTTTTTTTTTTTTTTTAATGAGTTATGATAACATTTGTTTCAGGTATACAACATATTTATTTAATAGATGTATACACTGTGAAATGATCACAATAAATCTAGTTAACATCCATCACTGCACATAGTTACAATTTTTTTTCTTGTGATCAGGAATCACCTGTTGATATCAAAAACCTAGAGCCTTGGTTGCAAGGGAAAGAAAACAAGGTTTGGACCCACACAAAGTGTAGGGTTGAAAATGAAATTTTACATAAAGATGGAACTCTGAAAAATCCATATCCTCTGTGAAGAGGTGAGTTAGAAAAAACATGCCTGCTGGCAAAATTAACACAAAAAAATTATAGGTGAAGGCTCTGGGTATTCCAAAGTAATTTGTAATATCTTTTTTTTTTTTTTACTTTTTAAATTTATCTTTATTGTTGAGAGTATTACAGGTATCCCATTCCCCCCCCCCCCCATTGATCCTCTCCACTTCCCTCCCACCCCCTTCCCAGGCCTTCATCCCATTATTAACTGTGTCCATGGGTTATGCATATAACTTCTTTGGTTAATCTCTTCCCACCCTCCACCCCCCTTCCCTCTTTCCTCTGAAATATGATCGTCTGTTGCATGCGTCAATGTCTCTGGATCTATTTAGTTCGTCAGATTCTTTTGTTCATTAGCTTCTTCTTAAAGAAGACCCTTCAACATTTCCTGTAGTGCTGGGCTGGTGGTGATGAACTCCTTTAGCTTTTCCTTGTCTGAGAAGCTCTTTATCTGACCTTCAATTCTAAATGATAGCTTTGCTGGGTAGAGCAATCTTGGTTGTAGTTCCATGTTTTTCATCACTTTGAATATTTCTTGCCACTCCCTTCTACCCTGCAAAGTTTCTGTTGAGAAATCAGCTGACAGTCGTATGGGTGCCCCTTGTAGGTAACTAACTGCTTTTCTCTTGCTGCTTTTAAGATTCTCTCTTTGTCTTTAACCTTTGGCATTTAATTATGATGTGTCTTGCTGTGGGCCTATTTGGGTTCCTCTTTTTTGGGACCCTCTGTGCTTCCTGTACTTGTAAGTCTATTTCTTTCCCCAGGCAGGGGAAGTTTTCTGTAATTATTTTTTCAAATAGGTTTTCAATTCCTTAGTCTCTTTCTTCCCCTTCTGGCACCCCAATAATATGAATGTTGGGCCTCTTGAAGTTGTCCCAGAGGCTCCTTATACTATCTTCATATTTCTGGATTCTTTTTTCTTTTTGCTCTTCTGGTTGGGTGTTTTTTGTTTCCTCATGTTCCAAATTGCTGATTTGAGTCTCAGTGTCCTCTACTCTACTGTTGATTCCATGTAAATTATTCTTCATTTCAGTTCGTGTAGCCTTCATTTCAAATTGGTAATTTATTATGTTATTGGTTTTCTCAGTTATTTCCCTAACAGTCTGCTTAAACATCCTTATAACCATTATTCTGAACTCTCTGTTAGTTTGCTTGCATCTATTTCATTTAGTTCCTTTTCTAGAGATTTCTTCTGTTCTTTCCTTTGTGACATGTTTCTTTGCCTCCACATTTTGGCTGCTTCCAGGTGTTTGTTTCTATGTATTAGGTAGAGCTGCTATGTCTCCTGGAATTGGTAGAGTGGCTTTGTGTAGTAGGTGTCCTGTAGAGTCCAGTGGCTCAGCCTCCCCAGTCACCTGAGCTGGGCCTTCTAGGTGCTCCCATGTGGGCTGTGTGCACTGTCCTGTTGTAGTTGAGCCTTGGTTGCTGTTGGCATCCCTGGGAGGAACTGACCCCCAGGCCAATCGGCTGTGAGGACCAGATGCAACTACAGCCAAAGAGCTGCTGTGCTGGAGACAGTCTTATGGATCAGGATTTACTTCAGTGGAGCTTTGGTGTTCACCAAGTGCGCCCCTTGAGTGTGTCACTCGTGGACGTGCTAGGGTTGTAATCCAGTGTCGTCGAGTCTGACCACCAGGTGCGCTGTCTCTGGGGCCTCCCGGGAGGTGCAAAGTCAGCCTGTGCCAGTGCCTTGCCCAGGGCCACCCAGCATGAGCTACACAGCAAACCATAGTTGGCTGCTACTTGTGCTGGGCTTGGAGGTGTCCAGGAGAGGCCAAGCTATGAGCCAATGCAGGCTGCTGCTAGTGCCAGGCCTGGGGCCACTTATCAAGCTGTATGGGGCACGCTGTTGCTTGTTTGAGAGATTTTAGGAAAGTCCTAAGCATGAGGCTCGAGAGGCCACTTGCACAGAAAAGCCACTGGAAATGGCCTGGATGAGCTGCAGGTGGGGAGGGGCAGGGCCTCCGGGAATCACGGGGCGGGGCCAAAGGTGGGAGTCAGGTGCTGGCTATTCAAATATGGCACCTGCCTGCCGGCTGCGTGCGGGGTGGACTCGCCACAGGAGCCATCGTCTCTGCCGGCTCTTCTTCCTGGGAGGAAGCCGCCCCTCCACCTCTCGCCCGGATCTCAGGCAGGTTAGTTCCTCCCCGAGTGTCCCAGGTCCTTTCAGGCTGCTGCCCGGTGCTGGGCTCCGAGGGAGCGTCCGAGTGAGTCCGTGCGCGGGCCCTTAAGAGGAGCTGCTGGGGCTCCCGCAGCCTCCTCGACCCTCAGGGACAGTCCCCGCTGGTTTCACAGCCTGAAGTTGTGGGGACGTCTCTTCCCGGCCTGGAGCCCTGGGCTGAGGGCCTGCTGTGGGGATGGGAACCCTCCCTCCTCCGGGAAACCTCCGCCGCCGAGATTCCCTCCCAGGTTTCAACCGCGGCACCGGGTGTGGGCCTGCGGCCGTGTCTCCATGATTTCAGCCCCGATCCACCCGTGTCCCTGTGTCTCCGCCCCTCCTACCGCTCTCAGTGCTTCTTCAGCTCCCTGGTTGTGGGGCTTCTGTTCAGCCAGATTTCAGGAGGCTCTGAGTGGTTCTGTATTTTAGTTGTAATTTTGATGTGGTTTCGGCAGGCGGCGGGTGCAGCTATTACCTACGCCCCCATCTTGTTTCTCCTCCCTATTTGTTGTTGTAATATCTTTGTTTGGTTTTGGTATCAGGGTAACACTGACGTTATAGAATGTACTGGGAAGTGTTCCCCCCTCTTCTTTTATGTGGGGGAAGAGTTTGTAAAGAATTGGTATAAATTATTTTTTAAATGTTTGGTAGAATTCACCAGTGAAGTTATTTGGTCCTAGGTGTTTTTGTTTACTTTTGTTGGTAGTTTTTTGATTACTAATTCAATCTCTTTACATGTTACAGGTCTATTTAGATTTTTTATTTCTCCTTGAGTCAGTGTTAGTAATTTGTGTCTTTCTAGGAATTTGTCTATTTCATTGAAGTTATCTAATTTGTTGGCATATAATTGTTCATAGTATTCCTTTATAATCCTATTATTTCTGTAAGGTTGGTAGTATTGTCCCCTCTTTTGTTCTTGATGTTAGTAACTGACTATTATTTATGCCTTTTCTTGGTCTGTCTAGCTAAAGGTTTGTCAAGTTTGTTGATTTTTTTCAAAGAATATTTAATCTGAAACTTATCTTTAAAAGAAAATCCAGTTTCTTGGTATAGTTGGGTCCAAAATAAAAATGAGATTTTACTTTAATGGAGAAACTAATCAGTTAAATTAAGAACAGAGAAGAAATTAGAAGTCAGTACTCCCAATACCTGACTTTGAAATTTGGTCTCTGACTCCTTTTACTCTGTTATTACTAAGGTCCTATTTTAAGGAGCTCAACTCCTTGGGCTAGTCACTTGCCCTTCCCAGTTCTTATTTTCCCCATGTAAAAATAAAGGGTAGTAGTCATACTAAAAACTAAGAAAGATGAGGCCATTAGGGCCACTATTTACTGAGTATTACTTTGTGCTGGGTCCTGTACTGAGCCCCATTATAATGTATCTCACAAACCACAAGCCACTTGACTTGGACACATCCCTATAGCGAGAGGAACTGGCTGGCTGGGGTCACCACCATTGCTGCCCACACTTCCCTTTGCCCAGGAAATGCAGCTTCCCCAACATGTCTAGGAGTTCACAAATAGTCAGCCCTGGGATGTGAGAGGCATAGAAACCTCAGGGCAGTAAAGCTTCTAAGCTCTAGCCCACATCTCCTCTGGGGATGGGGAGCTCACTAACTACAGACACAGGTGGCCACTATCCAGCCAAACTATTGTGCTTGGAGGAAGCATCTCCATTTCATAAATTTATTACTTGAGTTGGAGCAGTTCATAGATCATTTTCCGTGTAGGTTTAGCTCCAGGTCTGAAAGGCCTGGCTAGCATAAAGGTAATGATCATAGAGGCTTGTTCTGGAAAGAAAACCTTGGGCAAGCCATTTATCCTCTCTGAGCCTGGGTCCCCTCATCTGCAGTGGCGATGATGAACATATTCACAACAAACAATGTGGCCCTTCACGGACCAGGCTCTAAGCTGAACACTAGCAGTAGAACTCATTTAATCCTCACACCCATGCATTCAGCGCATTTAATCCTCACAACAGCCCAGTGGAGTAAGTACTGTTATCACCTCCATTGTACAGAAAGGAGAACTGAGGTTCAGAAAGGCTAAGTAACCAAAGCCACAGAGGTGGTAAGTGGTGGGGCTGAGCATCAGACCTGGATGTCTGACTCTATAGCCTGATAACTTAACTGTTATGATACCACTTCACAGGGCTGTCCAGACAAGTCAATGAGAGTATAAAGTACCCAGCATGGTGCTCTGGAAGTTCCCTTACTCCCTTCCCCAGACTATGACCTGGGCTCATGGCAGATTCAACTGCCAGCTCTGAGACCAGCCAGGACAAAGGAGTGCAGGAGACGAGGGCAACTCTGATCTCACTAGGCTATCCCCAGGACACTTGCAATGATCCCTTGCATTTTCTGTGGGTTACTGCAAGTGTCAGGAGGGAGGTAACCGATGAATCCCCAGAAACTTACTTCCTTTCTTGGTCTCTGCATGCTCTCTGTTCCACTTCTGTTGTTTGTGGCCTTCACCAGGCACAGACCTGACTTAATCTTGGTGAGACCACTCTGGGTACAGCATGTACTGGTTGGATGGCTGAACTTCTCAGGCCCCCTCAAACCTCCCAATTCTCTCCAGCTCCTACTGAGAGAAGCTCCCCAGCAGCACACCCTCTTTGTCCATCACACTGAGGGGCTCGGGGGCTCAACCTTACCCCATACTCCCTAAGTCTCTCTCTAGCTCAGCTCTCTCTCCTGAGTTCCAGGTTCCTCTAGGCAGTGCCTGTTGGTTAGTCTATCTCCAGGCCCTAAAGAACACTCATTGTCTTTTCCCTAAAACCTGCTTCTGTCCTGGGAACAGCATCACTACCCTTCTAGTTACCCAAGCAAATTTAAACACTGAAGCTGACAGAGGGAAATGCTGTGCCTCAGTCTCTATCCAAGTCCAGGGAACATTCTAGTCTGCTTTCTAAGAGGTCCAGTCTGTCTGAACTCCTCACAGAAAATATGCACCCAAACAGGATCAGAATTGGATATAGTTTCCATTCCCCAAAGCGTCCACTCCTTCAGTTAAGAGCAACAATAGTAGCATGGATAATATAGGGTGGGGTAAAAGTAGGTTTACAGTTGTGAGTACATGAAAGAGTTTATTTCTGTATTATTATTTATAAATTATTGTATTATTTTCCATGCAAACCTACTTTTGCCCCACCCTGTGTTTATTAAGTTTATTAAGTTTACATGCATTAACCATTTAACTCCTGCACTAATCTTACATGGCACTGCTGAATTGTATATTTACTAACAATTTAAGTGCAGCACAGAGAAATCAAACAACTTGCCCAGGATACCAGAACCCATCACTGGTGGAGCCAGGATATAAATGCAGGCAGCTTGACTCCAAAGCCCAGGCCATATTGCTATCTCCTTATAAACTACTTAAAACAAAGCATGCCAATGGGAAATTGTATATATAATCCACTGTTAAATAAAGAAGTAGCTAAAATATGGACATACAATAAATTACACATTAAACGTGAATTATTTGATGCGTTTGACACATGTAGATACTTATAAAGCTATCACCATATTACATTCGGCATGATCTCAATTATGCATGTGTGTACAGAAAATGAGGAGGAAAGAGACACACCAAATGCTAAGAATGCTTGTCTGGGTGATAGGATTATGGATAATGTTAAATTTATACCTTTCAAGATGTTTCTAATTTCCTACAAAGAACATGTGATACTTTCAAAATCAGAACAATAAATGTAATATTTTAAAGTAATGGCGTGAATTGAAAATAAAGCCCCTAGCCCTTGCCCCAGGCCCACCACCCTGCTGGGAATCACCCCAGATCACAGTTAGGCTCTGACTGAAGAAGGGGCTGCCTGCAGCTTGGCCAGCCCCTAGCCCCACTAGCACTTACTGTATTTCAGTTCCCAGGTGCTTGAGGGAAATATTCTGAAGGGCCAAGGACATGGCAGGGGCTGGCTGCAAGGCAGCTGCCACACCCACAAGTCCAGTGGGCGTTTTCACAGGGCACAGGAACTCCTCCAGCTCTGCTTCCTCTTGCTCTGGGGAACAAAGAAAAGGGAAATCACCCACCCGGGTCACTATACTTGGAAAGACCAGACAGGTGGGTACTATGGGCTCAGCTCTGACTGGGAGCAGGTGGGAGTCGGTGAGCTGCCTTAGCAAGTCTTCCTTGTGGGTTAACAGCAGCCATGAAGCAGGTGGTACACCGAATGTTCTGCAACCAGTAAATAATGCATTTTGCTGAAACAGCCATCCTAGTAACCCATTAAAAATATGCCGAACTGCAAATATTTCTACATCTGAGAATCCACCCTAAAGAAATTGTTTGAAATGCAGACAGCTTTATGAGCCAAGAGGCTCATCCCAGCACTGTTTAGACTCAAACTGATAATAATGTCAAGATCTAGGGAAAAGTTAAATACATCATGATGCCTTGGGACAATGGTGTTTTACTCAGCAATTTAAAACGATGCTAAGGAAGAATGCTTAAGAACACAGGACCTAGTATTAGGTTGAAAAAGCCAGATAAAAAATTGTATAGGGTCTTTTATCCTTTGAGACAGCATGGAGGGACCTGGAGAACATTATGCTAAGTGAAATAAGCCAGTCAGAGAAAGACAAGTGTCACATGATCTCACTTATAAGTGGAATCTAATGAACAAAATAAACTGACGAACAAAAAAGATCCAGAGACAATGAAGTATGCAACAGATTGATGACGTATTTCAGAGGGAAGGGGGGTGGGGGGCAAGAAGAGATTAACCAATGAACTTACAAGCATATATGCATTGCCCGTGAACATAGACAATAGTGCAGGGAAGGCCTGGGGAGGGGGCAGGAGCAGGGCGGAAGGGATCAATGGGGGGGGGGGGGAGAAAAGGGGACATCTGTAATGCTTTCAACAATAAAGATAAATTAAAAAAATTTTTTTTAATTGTATAGGAAAAGTCCCAAAGAAATACTTTGAAGTCTTAATGGCGGTCAGAACTGCATGATGGGATTAAAAATGAGCAGACTACTCATTATAGTTTACTCCCCCCCACCCCAATTTTCTATAGTAAACATGGGCTACTTTTATAAACAGAAAAATAATATATATTCATCAAAAGTAAATGTTAATAAAGAGATTTTACACTACAGGGATATTTTAGGGCCACAATGCTGAATACCAAAAAGCAAAGTAAAGCGTTTTGCATTGTTATCTGATCAGAAATACATTTAAATAAAAAGCAGGCAGAAAGTCATAGCATAATGTTAACACTGGTTGTCTCTGGGTGATAGGCTTATGGCTACTTTTCTGTGTTTTTCAAATGTTTTGCTTAAACAGTGATTCTTATACAGTGAGTACTTTAAAGGTTTAATATTAAGGAAGGTTTCAAGGCTAATGAAACCTTCCTTAATATTATTTGAGTATAAAAGAGAGGAGGCGAAATATTCAGAAGTTAGTTTTGAGTGTTACAAAAAGTGGAAGAGAGCGAAGGCCACTTAGAGGATGGTATGATCTTGACCAGGCAGCCCTGAGACCCGCAGGGCAGCAGACACCTTTCACTTGGAGCCCTCTTACTGAGAGGGTGAAAATGCAGGGGTAGAGGAATTTACTCTTGCACTGCATCTGCAAGAACATGCCAGGGAGAGTTGTTCAATCTACTCGAAAATAAACTTTGCAATCAAACTTGGCAAATAACACATTTGTTAATCCCTAGGAGGCTCCTTCAGATCCGTCACGCTGCCTAGTACTTGGCCATACCCACTCATTCTTTTGAGTTCCTCCCTTCAATTTATTTTCTCAGAAGTTTGGGCGTCTACCCTGAGGTTTCCAGGTGGGGCTGGAGAAAGTGAGACATTCAAAGGCATAGGAAGCTCCCAGCTTCAGAAGCAGGAAAAACATGCACAATTTAAGAACATTGGGTGGGAAGCTGGAGGGCAGGCCAAAGTGCGGGGAGTTCTGGGAGGTGGAGACAGATTTCTTCCAATTCAAGTCAGGAAGACTTCCTAGAGGAAGGGCACTGGAGCTGGGCCTGGAGGGCTGGAGGTGATTTGGACCTGCAGAAGTAGTGAGGGAGGATCCAGCTGTGGAAGTACAGGTAGTAGCAAGGGTTTCCAGAGCCAGAGTTGAGGATGCCAGAAGGGACCCAGAAATATTCAGAAGAAGGAGCCAATAAGGACAACGGGATGGGGGTGGCTAAGAAGGGGTCTCATCCGGCTAGAATGGCAGAGCCCCCTGGAGGTTTCAGCAGGAGCCTGAAGAAACCTGCTTGGCTAGAAAGGGCTACAGCTGTGGAATTGGAAGACCTGAGGTTAAGCCACGTTTCTCCTGGGAGGGCACTGTGACTGGGCTGATCACTTTTTCTCTTTTGGCTTCAGGTCCCATATTTTTAAAACTGGAAGGCCACTCTGCACTGTATTCTTCAGAATTAAAGTACATATATGAAAATGTTTAGAAAACCATAAATCCCCATACTACGGAAGCACAATTTTCAAAGTAGTCTTTGATGCAGAATTTGGGCTGATTCAAAATAATTAAGGTTTCCTTGTTTATCAATACTTTAACAAACAAAAAATTTACTATCTGTCTAAGGTTTTAATGTCTTGGCAAGTTCTTCCCTAACTGCCAATATCTGTTTTCCTTTAACTTCCACTTGTGGCTCTAGATCTACTGAGGTCACACAGAACTATGTCCTGGGGGTAAATGTCTCCACTGGTTGGTTTCACCAATGAGGAAACAGCAGTTCAGAGAGGGTGAATTTTGTGGCTAAGCTCCCACAGCTGCTAGCAGAGCCATGGATTCAACATAGTTCCTTACATTTCCTTATTACAGTAGCCTACTTGACAAGCACAGTTCCAAGAAGGGAGGGGTGGCCAGGAAGGGGCAAGGAGTTTCCAAAGGATAAGAGGCACATGATGGTGATGCCACAGTGAAGGTTAGCACTTCCTGCAGGAAACAGGACTGATCCAAGACTCTGGTCTGGGGCCTCTGGGCCTCTCTCCAGCCTGGAGAAGTACCGAGTGAGGTTGGCCACCTGAAGAGTTTTCAGCAGCATTTACCTATAATTCTCATTTTGACTGAACCGTAGAGGCTGTCCTATCACCAGTAGGAAGAAGTCATCGCCTAACAAAAAGGGCTTTGGCCAGCAGGTCACTGGTTTCCTGGAGGGGCCTGAACACATGGCCAGTTGCCTCCTCAGCTTGAGGATGGGGGGTATGAGTCTGCAGACTAGGGTTCAAATTTCAGCACTGACATTTTCTTACTGTATGACCTTGGACAGGTCCCGTGGCCTCTTGGACTCTCAGTTTCCTCTTCTGTAAAATGGGAGTAACAGTAACTATCTCATAAAACTGTTGTGATGACTAGATAGAGGATGCATGTTAAGAGTTACAGCAGTGTAAGTGGTGTGCATATTTTCATGATGATAAACATTTATAAAAGTGCTTTGTAAGATGTGTTCCACTTTGGCAATATGTCATTATCAATCTGTTGGCTTCCCCTTGATCCTTCTTGGCTTTGTGGAAACCAACGTTTAGGTAAAATATAAAATTAAGGTGTGAATGCTTAAAAGCTGTAGAGAACATGCCTTGCCGCTGCTCAAAGGCAATCCTGACACTGGACAAGACAATATCTGTGACTCAGTCAGACATGAGTCAGTAGGTTTCACTGCCCTGGTAGCAGGCTCCTGCTTCTTCCCAGAAAGGGCAGAGACTGGAGAGGTTGGGGCAGCCTGCCAATCCACGCCCTGCCAGCTTGCTCAAGACTCCAGCAATGTCTTTCTGGGTCAGCTGGGAAGGTTTCACAGGGGCACTGGGTCCGGAAGGGTGAGGGCTTGCTGCAGGATGGGAAAGGCTTCAGAGCAGAAGCACACATGCCTGTTTCCTGCATCTCCCCAGTGTCCTCCTTGGGAGACTGGTGCCCTGGTCACGACAACCACTCCCGTGTCTCCATGCCCACAGCAGGCCCAGAAGAGGCCCGCAGAGTGTGCTGAACCAAAGCCACAGAATTCAAAAAGTTGGAAAGGGTTCGGCACAGGAGGTGAACTAGCAGGATCCCACAGCTACTCTTTTGATAACCGGTTCTTCCCATTTCAAGTCAGGGAGGGCCTCTCGATGTTTCTGGTCTGAGGCTGATAGGGATTTGTGTTAACTCAGGCTGTAGTTTTCAGCACAGCCAGGGTTGTTTCGCTCCCTGGGAGGTGGGGAGTGAGGGTGGAGCAAAAGTATAGAAGCAAAAATAAATACACCCTTCCCCAAAGAAAGCCCTTACAAGCATAAAACACCCAGAATGTTCTCAGAAGAAATTACTGATGATTATTAGCAATAAAAAGAGGCAATTATCACCCCTAGCTAATTTGGATTGGTGGTTAGAGCATTAGCCTGTGGACTGAAGGGTCCCAGGTTTAATTCCTGCCAAGGGCACGTACCTCGGTTGTAGGCTAGATCCCCCGCCCCAGTCGGGGCACGTGCAGGAGGCAACCAATTGATGTGTTTCTCTCACATCAATGATTCTCTCTCTCTCCCCCCTCCACTCTCTCTGAGAAGCAATGGGAAAAAAATCCTTAGGTGAGGAAAAAAAAAAAGACATAGTTATAATAGTAATAGTGTACACGTACACATATAATAATATCATTAGGAAAATTGCCATGTATGGAGCACTAACTATGTGCCTGGCATTATGCTAAAGGCTTTACATTCTTCTCATTTAATTATAAAATTCAATGTATTTACTCAGACACTCACTCAACAAATATCCTCTGTCTCAGGCAGGGCACCAGGTACTGGGGACACAGGTGACAAAGACACAGCCCCCACCCTTTAGGGCAAAGAGGCAGAGATTGAGAAGGACACTTTAATTAGAACACAATGTGACAGGTCTCAAAATCGTCTGAAAGTGTTAAGGACTCTATATAGAGCCCAGCTGACAAAGTCCCAGCAGGCTTCCAAGAGGAGGTTGGCAAGAGTGGGAGGTGACACTAAAGTGTGGCCATCTAGAATAAGCAGGCATTTGCCAGGCCAAGAAGAGAGCAGAGGTGCCTCTGGTGCTGCTGAAAGGTAAAGCATGAGGCAGGCAGAGCTGAGACCAGGAAGGAGTGAGTATGGTGCTAAGAAGCTGGGACTGGGCCTGGGACATGGTGAGCCAGGAAAGGGAAGTGGGGGCTCAGGCTTTCATTTTAGAAAGCTCACTGGCTGCAGTGAGGATGGTCGGAGTGGCAGGCTGAGACATGGGGACATCAGAGAGGAGGCTGCTATGATTTTCTAGCTAACAGCTGAGGCATGGCCCTAGCCAGTTTGGCTCAGTGGTTAGTACATCGGTCTACGGACTGAAGGGTCCTGGGTTTGATTCTGGCCAAGAGCACGTACCTTGGTTGCAGGCTCCATCCCTGGCCCCAGCTGGGACGCATGTGGGAGACAACCAATCGCTGTGTCTCTCTCACATCGATGTTTCTCTCTCTCTCCTTCCCTTCCACTCTCTCTAAAAAGCTGAGGCATGACCTAAGGCGACGTCAGTGAAGGGGGGCCACAGGGAGACATGGCCAGCACTGGTGACTGACTGGCCTGGCTAGCTGACATCCAGGAAGAGACTGGGAGGCTCCTGATTATTGGAGCAACTGGGTAAATGGGAAGACTCAATGAGGGAAGGAAAACGGGGAGAAGGGCCCAGGGCAGATGAGCTCAGTTTGGGACACGTAAAACAGCCGGGTGTGGAGGTCTGGGATGTATTTGACCACAGTCCTGCCCTCATCCATTTGGCTTCCCTGTTAACTGGTGATGAGGCACCTTAGACACGCTGTAGATCTGTGCTGGGACCTCCTTCTCTGCGCTCTTGCCAGGGCAGCTGTGGGTGGTCTGTGCTGATTCTAAAATCTGCCAATCATATTCCTGGCTTCAGCATGGGGGCTGGGGGTGGGGTTGGGAGGGTGAGAGCTCCAGGACTCCTCCCTGCCAGGATGTCCTAGGATTGGGGATCAAGAACCTTCATTTGTGGGCCATGTGGGGGTGAGGGATTCTGGCTTATGAGAACACCAGGGATAATATCACTGGTCTACCCAGCTCATAGCACAAAAGCATTTGTGTAAAGAAGCAGCAACAATAACTGCATTTTCTCATTAACCTACCTCACAGCAAGTCTGTGAAAGTTTCATTTCTTAAGACATTCCCATAATCATCATCATAATAGTAGCTGACATTTATTGAGCTCTGACAATGTGCAGATATCACTCCAACCACTTAAGGTGTATGGATCCATTTAATCCTCAACATAACCCTAAGAAGTAGGTATAATTTTTTTTATCAACCTCATTTTACAGGGAAGGAAACTGAAGATCAGAAAGGGTAAGCAACTTGCCTAAGACCACACAAGATTAGGATTTGGACCCAGGTAGCCTGCCCTCAGAGCCTGTGTTCTTGCCCTTGAAGCTATACTGTAGCCCTAACTGATCCTGAGTCACATCCCTGGCTCTCTGCTTCTTTAGCAGAGGGCTGCTCCCACGCACTCCTAACGGGAGGGTATAGGCTTTGTCACCAAGAGCCCTGGGTGTGCACAGGAGGTGAGCCCGTTGGGTACCTAGTTCAAGGCGCAGGGCAGGCTCATTCTCAGCCAGAGCAGCGTCAGGGGCGGCAGGAGGTGCAGGCGGGCTGTTGTGGAACTCCCAGCGCTTCATCTGCAGCTGCTGCAGCCAGTACAGCATCACTTGCTTGGTGGCAGCCTGAGAAGCACAAGGGTTAGTTGGCAAGGCCCTGCGCCCACAGGGTGGCACTGGGTGTGGGATGTGGGAAGGCAAGAGAGGGTTGGTAACTCTGTCTTTCCCAGAAAGAAATTTCACTGTGGCTGGGTGCCCACCTGGAAAACACCACATGCTTCTTGGCCATAGAAGATAATCAGGCTGTGGTCTCCCACTTAGAGGTTCCTTAACCTATCTGGGCCTCAGTTTCCGTATCTGTACTATGGTGATGATAACACTCATTTCATAGGGTGGTTGTTATGAGGATGAAATGAGATAAGGAAGGTAAAGTACCCAGCATAGTACCTGACATACAGTAGGAGCTCAAAATGTGCTCACTGGGTAAAGGAATTTGGAGGTGCTAAGAGAGAGAGTAAGAGCTTTGAAATTCTGACCTGGGTGGGGCCCTGGTACCATTACTATCTCCCTGGATGGGGCTGTGGTACAATCGCTATGTCTATCTCCCTGTATGAAATCTCAATGTCTTAACTGACTTTTTGTGGAATGGAGACTCCCTTTTGTTTGGGGGATGTGCTGAAATCATGCATATGACTGGGAACTGGAAAGCCATATGCACACTACAACAAAGTGGCACTCTCCAGGCACCCCCAACCAGTTCATGGCTGATGCTGGCCCATCCACCACTGGATGGTCCAAACACCTATTCTCACATCCCAAACACCTATTCTCACATCCATTATGTCACCAGATCCTGCCAATCTCACTGTCAGTCTCTCTCCCCAGACCTAAAGCTGTTTGAATACCAGGGGGTAGGTGTAATTTGGCTCCACAGGCCAGTGCCTAGCACAGCCAGGCACATACACACGTGAATGGAATAGTAAAAGACAAGTGTTGGAGACCCTATAGACAGCATTCAATCTGTGGAAGGAGTCACATGGCCCATAAACCACATAACCTCTGAATTGCCTGCCTCCCCTAGCCTGGAATTTCTGGTTTCTATTATTTCAGCTGATTCCCCCACCCTGGTCACTAGCCATGCCTAGACAGTGAAGGGGAGCTGAAGCTGTGGGCTGCATTCAGGGGTCTCAATAGATGTTCAATTGGCTGGAGGTAAGGGTGGAGGGGTGTGAAGGGGGGGCGGGGTGGGGAAGGCTGTCTCCTGACACATTCTTCTCTGATGAGTGTGAATCCTTAAACTCAGCTCAGATCTGTCTTTCCAATTAAATTCTGGAGCACCTTCTCTTGGCATGAACATTCTGATCTTGGTCCCATCACCATGTGTTCATTCAACAAACATTTACTAAGCACCCACCAGGTACCAAGGCTGTATTCTAGGTGCTGGGAGTAATTCCACAATTTGTAGGTGCCTTTGCTGTTTCAGAGGCTTACGTATCTTGTTTTAAATCTCACAAACTACCCAGGGTCACACAGCTAGAAAGTAGCTGATGTAGAATTTGAATCTAATCCTGTCTGATTTCAAAGCACATGGCCTTTCCACTGTTTCAGGCTTTCTTAGTCAAACATGAAGATTAAACAAAACCTACTGACAGGGAAAACAGGTTTAGATATGCCCTGATGAACAATCTAGGCTGATCTGTGAAACGAAATGTTTCTCAGCATTCACTCCTCTTGGCCACAACATCAAGAAAAGTGATTCAGAATCTAGGCCTTGAGAGAGGATTGCAAAGCTCCTATCTTGACTATACTTCTGCCCCAAGTAAGAAAGTTAAGGTAACTGCATTGTCAGGCACACCCCAAAGTAAAAGTTTTGACACAGTACCGAGAGGAAGAAAGACTATGAGATTCCAAGTGTGGACCACATACACCACTCTCTGGATACCTGACCTCGGGACAGTCACTTCATCTCTCTGACTCAGTTTCCAACACTCCTGCCTTTGCTGTGGGAAGCCAGTGAGGACATGGGTGTGAATGTGCTTCCGAAAGCACAACAGCCTGGGCACCCGCGGTTCACTGGGCACTCGGCCGGTGACCACCCGCGACGCCCGGCCATGCCCTAGGAACTCATCCCTTAAAAGGGGAAAACGGCTCCATTTACCTTCAGGGTAATAATCCGGCTGGGAGTCTTGATTTCGAAAGTCCCCTCCTCGGCGTCCGCCTTGCAGTCAAAGACCGCACTGGAGAGGTCGATGCTGTCCAAGGGATTGGCATCCTGCGCGGTCCGCGAATAATACAGGTGGCACTTCCTCTCGTCGTAGAAGAACCAGCGAGATTTCCAGCCCCGGATGGGCCCCTTGCCGCCAAACTTACTTAAGTACCCACAGAGTTTCCTGGGGGCCGTTTCCAGGGACCGTTCGCAGCCCTCTGACTCCTCGGGCGGCAGCACCTCGGGGCCCCCGGCCGAGCCGGCAGGCTCTCGGGACCCGGGGGCAGGGGTGCTCGCCTCCGGGAGTTTCTCTCGGGTGCCCTCCATGGCGGAGGGTGAGGCGGCCGGCAACCCAACTCGGCTCCAATCTCGAAAGCTCAGGGGGGAACCTAGGAAAAGGGAGACCTCCGCGCGGGGGCGGGGCCAGCGGGGACCGGCCTTTAGGAAGGATGCGGCTGGCGGCGGTGAGTACGCCCCACAAACCGAAAACCCAGTGGGGCGGCCGGCCACACCCCTCCCAGCCCCGGGGCGCAAACCACGCCCACAGCCCGCCCCCTGCCTGCTCCTTATAGGCCCCCTACTTCCGGCTTCCGGCCGCGCCTGTCAGCCATCTTTACTGAGGGCAGCTGCCTGGCTTGGTTGGCGTGGTGTCCATGAGCTAGGTTAACCGGCGGGAGAGAAGCGGGAAGGGACGCCTGCCTTTGAGTATGCTGCCCTGATAACTCGCGTAGTGATGTAGAAGGATAGTTCCTTCTCATGCGGTCTGGGCCGCTGCCTTTTCTCCCCAGGTGCCGCGCGCGTTTCCGGGGGACGGCGCACCGCGCGGCCATTGGCTGAGGGAGACGCTGCGCTCGGTGGCGCGCGCGACTCTTGGGGTCTCCCCGCTCGCCGGGTCTCAGGCGTTTTACTTCTGCGCCCGGGTGGCTCTCAGCCGACTGCGGCGGCCTCCCCCTCCGTCCCTGCGGCCGCTCGCCACCTTCCGGCGCCGGTTGCTTGATATCGGGCAGCGGCAGGAACCCAGCGCCCCTCTCGGGCGGGGGCGGGCTCCGTAAACTTTGTAGGAAATACGTAGTCAATGCACCGCGGCCCGGACTCGCTCGGCTTCCTCCTCCTCCTCCCCTCGCCCTTGCCCTCGCCCTGCCTCCCGTCGGGGGTCGGGGGGCGTCCTCCCTTTGGGCGTGGGACCCTCCTCTGCCGCCTCTAGCCTCTAGCGTTCTTAGCGCCGTCTCTCCCTTTCGCTGACAAATGCGATCCTTACAGCATTACTTCCTCGAAAAGCTGGAGGGAATATCAATGACCAAAAATCTGAAATCGGGTAAGGAACTAATTAGGTACTTTTTGCAGAAGGATATGGAATGACACGGAAAATATTAGGATGAAAAAGTAGGCCGCAAAACTATTTTCACAAAACTTGGTATCTGGCTAAAAAGAACGTGTGTGAAGGTAAGGTTGGAAAGATGATGTGTAATATTGGCAGCGTTTCCTCGAGTGTAAATCGTTGTTTTAAATATACTTGTGAGTACACATCTGTCCTGTTAGTAAATTGCTCCAAAGCTGAGTGTAAGGCCTTCCATCGAGAATGGGGGTCATAAACCTTTCTCTTAAAAATTCCACTCCCACAGAAGCAGGAGGCACAGACAGACGGACTCGGGAAGCGCGGGCCGGCGGCCGAGGGTCGCGGAGGCCCCGGCGGACCCCGGGAAGCGCCCGGGAAGCGCCCGGGAAGCGCTGGCTGCGGGATCCCGGGGGGCGCGCAGGAGGCGGGCGATCAGTGACGACTCATCACTGGCGTTTCTGGCTTTCTCTCCCCCTCTCCCTTCCTCTCTCTGAAGTCAATAAAGAGAGATACATATTTTTAAAAATGATTAAGGCGCCTCTTTAGAGAAATACATAGCAGCCAGTTCTCCGGCGTTGTAGAGTAAGGACAGACATAAACACTCATTCTCACGGTAAGGAGCTGGGAGGGGTAATGCAGGTTTCTCAGCTTTTCCTCCCTGGTACAGGTTGGATTGTTTCCCCCCTAAATTCATATATTAAAGCCCTAATCCCCAGTACCTCAGAATGTGACTATTTGGAGACAGAGTCTAAAAAGAGGTAATTAAGTTAAAATAAGGTCATTAGGGTGGGTCTATTCCAATCCCAGGGGTGTCCTTTTAAGAAGAGGAGACACAGAGGGAAGAGCATATGAAGACACAGGGAGAAGAGGGCCATTTACAAACCAAGGGGAGAGGCCTCAGAAGAACCCAAGCCCAGCGGACACCTTCCTTAATCTTGGATTTCTAGCCTCCAGAATTGAGTAAATGAATTTCTGTTGTTGAAGCCACCCAATCTGTACTCCTAGCAAACAAATACACTAAACAGAGTGAACTTCCTTGGAAACCCATCAGGATACACAGCCCAGAGTGGCTTAGAGCACCCATGAAAATTCCCAGAAGCCTTATTTTATAAACATAAATTCAAATTCATATTAAACAGTTTCATATAACATATTTTACATAAATTTCCAAAAAATCAAAAGTCAAACTCCCGACAATCTCCACTTTGAGGGATGTGGGGAGGGACGGGATTAAAGTCTCCAGTTGGGGAGGTGGGTGGCAGGAAACGTGGCCACTGGAATTCACTCGCGGATTACAGCCTTTCTGGGCTTTGGATACCTCATCTGTAATATAGGGGTTATAATTCTAGCCAGAACATCCCACTGAAGGTGAAGGCCAAAAGGCAATGAAGGAAGATTTTCAAGTTGGTATCCCTAATCTGCAGGAACACCGATGTGCTCAGGGTTGCTCTAGGGAAAAAGAAAATGAAGAGGAAAAAAGATGAGTTTTAGGGTTAGGGACATCAGAGGGAAACTCCTGCTGATTTGGATGCATTAATTGCTGTATATCCTAATGGACACACTTCTGGTAATTACATCAAAATACAGTCAACATCCCTTCCCACTCTCCCCTCCTCCTTGGAGGATGTTGTTAGCTGCAAAGCAAGAGGCTGTCCAAATGTGACACCTTGCGGCCTCTGTGGTGTACTGCCCTTGTCTGCGTTAGGTGTTCCCAAGCTCTTTTGTCAAAGGGCTTAAAAGAGGCACCAAAGAATAACCCTCCTCCCACAACATGGCCCAAACAGGCAGGTTAATGTGACATCCTTAAAAACATTTTACATATGCCTTCAATCAACTTATTTAGTGAAGGCATGAGAAAGGAACTTTCAACAAAATCATGTGTTTCTTTGTGTTCAATAAGGGCTTATTACACGCAATAATGAACATTATACTTGAAGTTATTTGGAGCTGTCTTCCATGTCAAATTTTTTCCTTCTTTTACTATGGGATAATTTCAGTTCTCTTATTAAGAGTACAGTCTTATTGAAAATATGTTTAGCCCGGCCGGGCGTGGCTCAGCGGTTGAGCGTCGACCCAGGATCCAGGCGATCGGGGTTCGATTCCCGGTCAGGGCACATGCCCGGGTTGGGGGCTCGATCCCCAGTCGGGGCGTGCAGGAGGCAGCCGATCAATGACTCTCTCATCACTGATACATCTATCTCTCTCCCTCTCCTTTCCTCTCTCTGAAATCGATAAAGATATATTAAAAAAAGAAAAAAGAAAAAATATATTTAAAAAATTTTAGGCTTTCTGGTCAACAAAACATCATATACTTTCAAATGTACCTATTTTTTGAGTAATATCATTTTCAACTGATAATAAACTCAAGGATTCATGTTTATTTGACACATACGATTTTTAAATACATGATGTTTAAAGGAATTAGGTTCATTTAAACACAAGTCATTTACAAACAGGGTTCTCATTGGCAGTTTTCCTATAGAATTCTAAATTAGGCAAACAAAGACAGTGTTTAGTTGTGCAATATAACATGATCTTCAAGGTCAAAACTGGTTCCCCATCTACCTCTCAGGATTATTGTAACAAATGTTCACTCCATCAGTCAAATTTTGCATGAACGAACATAATGGAAATTCAATTCCACACATCAAGCACATGTCTTACAGCATTTAGTTATAGAATCTTGAAATGACCTGACAGTGCAGGCATTGAACACTGTTCAATTTTATGTTGCATTTCAAATTCTGAATGTAAACCAAAGAAACTTTAGTTCCAGGGAAACTTGCTTTTAAAGTTATTTTTTTATTTTGAAGAATCAAATAACATGGGGAGCATTTTTAGTTTAATCTCCACAAATTTATAAACCAGAAAAATTAAAAATCTAGACTTCTATGTTTTATGTTCTTGGTATGCTTGATAAGAAATGTAGCAACATCACTTAATGGGTGGGGAGAGGAAATTCTCAAGGGAAATC
Organism: Miniopterus schreibersii; assembly: GCF_964146895.1. NCBI lineage: Eukaryota > Metazoa > Chordata > Mammalia > Chiroptera > Miniopteridae > Miniopterus > Miniopterus schreibersii. The sequence goes on along the minus strand of NC_138111.1, from coordinate 24,730,874 downwards.
AAGTATCAAATCTTGGTGGTACCTTTAACACTCCGTATCACTAGATGTATGACTTTGGGCACGTTACTTAGCCTCTCTGTGCCCGAGTTTCTTCATCTGAGGATAATCACAGTACCTACCTGGCAGTGTTATTACATGGTTATGTGAGATAAACCACATAAAGTGCTTACACAGTGTCTGGACCATAGAAAGCATTAAGTAAGTGTTAACTGCTAGAATTAGTATGAGTCCTAGGAATCATAGGTTCTTTGAGCTGATAGGGACTGCCCAACATTCATTTGATCCATGTCATTGTCCAAACTCTTATTTTTATTCAAGATTCTATAATTAAACATTGTAAAACATGTGCTTGGTGTGTGGTCACCCTTGGTGGGGATGGGTATCGGGGATTGGGTTGGGGAACTTACTGAAGCAAGAAACTGGGTGAGGGAAGGAGTTAAATTTGGGGGTTTCTGACACTTTCTTGACCCTAGAATTTCCCCTCCCTCCCTTTTCCTTCCTTCCCTACCTTTTCTTTTCAGCCCATTGTCTCATCAATTTATCTATATAATCTCTTGTCTCATAGAAGCCAGGTTTTACTAATTTTTCTCGAGACTAGAGCAGATGAGATTTGGCATTTACTTCTGTTTCCTGCAGGAAATCTTTTCCCAAGTATGTTCAGTCTTAGCTTGTTGTGTGCTGTTTGTCTTTATGCTGCAGAATCTTCATAGACTCTAATTTTTTTTACTGCCCAGGAAGAGGCATATTTTATTGAGGTATATACTAATGATGTGTGATTTCTTATATGTATGATTTTATATAAATATGAATATATAAAATACATATTTATATTTTATATGTGTACATATGTACTATATAAAATATACATATATGTGTGATTATATGTATATGTGTATGCTATACAAATATAATCACACATCATAAGTGTAGAGCTCAAATAATGTTTATGATGTGAACACAGGCCTGTAACCAGTGCTCAGATCAAGAACCAGAACATTACCAGCCCTCCTCACTCCATCTTCCCCACCAAGGGTAACCACTATTCTGATGTCTAATAGATTAGTTTTGCTTGTTTTTGAACTTTTTATTAATAGAATCTTACAGCACATTCTCTTTTTATGTCTGGCTTCTTTCACTCTACATGTTTTTTAAACTTTTTTTTTTTTAATATATGTTTATTGATTTCATAGAGAGGAAAGGAGAGGGAGAGAGAGATAGAAACATCAATGATGAGAGAGTCATTGATCGCCTGCCTCCTGCATGCCCCTGACTGGGGATCGAGCCCGCAACCCGGGCATGTGCCCTGACTGGGAATCGAACCCCAATCGCCTGGATCCTGGGTCGATGCTCAACTGCTGAGCCAGCCCGGCCAGGCTACATGTTTTTTAGATTCATTCATGTTGTCGCATGTAGTTGTAGTTTCCCCCTCCATTCTCACTGCTGCATAATATTCCACTCAGTGAATATACTACATCATATTTTTTTCTGTTCTACTGTTGATAGCATTTGGGTATTTTCCAGTTTTTGCCAGCCTGGTCATTCCTAAGCAGCGAGTATCATATCCAGGGCTGGCATTTTCCCCAGAAGGGTGAGTACCTTTTGTCTTGCTTCCTCTGCCCTGGGATGCTGGCAGACTCCTTCTGCCAGCTCTTGGAGGCCTGAGGGCTCCGGATGCAGCGCTCAGGGGTGGAGGACTGGGGATGTGGTCAGTGAGCAACTCGGGCAGTTCTGTTTCTGCTTCTTCCATGCTGCTGGCTTGCCTGGGCTTCAGTGCAGTAAGGGCTTCCCCTCTCACATTGCCTGGGCCAGAGGCGCCCAGACTGGGGTTTACAGCCTTAGGCAATGCCACAGATGAATCTCAGAGGTGTGGAAATCTACACATTAAAAAAAAATTGTGTTTTCATGTAAGGATAATCTAAGATAAATTAAATAGGCATATTCTGGGTCATTTGAATCCAGTTACTTCTGATGAGGCAGCTTAAGGAAGTGGTGAGAGGGTGTGCTCTAGCATCAGACTGCCCATGTTCAAACTCCCTCTCTGCATTCCAGCTGTGTGACCCAGCACAGCACTCACCGTCTGTGCCAGAGTGTCTTTAGTTGCAAAAGGGAGGCAATAATTGTTCCTACTATAGGGTCCCCGAGATCTAAATGGATTATACCTGCAAAGCACTTAGCCTAGCGTTTAATGAGCATCGGCACTAAATCGCTATTTGATTTGTGTGTATTATCTGGGTGGCCCCATGACTGTCAACGGCTCACGAGAAAAAAGCAAAGGTGGATTGAATAGAGAAGTGATGTGTTAGAGCTGAGTGAAGGCCAAGTGACATCATGGCCTGCTGAATAAATGGAGTTGTCACAGTAGTTTAAATAAAGAAAAGCAGTGTGATAATTGAGTCATCACACCAGGCAGGCTGAATTCAAAGGAACGTGCCTGGGAGCAGTTGGTGCTGTGCTCACATGGTGAGCTGCAATTTATTTTTCAGCAGAAGCTCATTTGTCCCATTAAATCAGTATTGTTAATATATTTTTTATTGGTTTTGTAATTTTGTTTGCATTTAATTTATAAATTTGTTTGACTTTTATATGAAGGATATAAGCATGTGTTTATATCTAGTTTGAACATGTTTAGGTAATTTTCTTTATAAAAACAATTTAAGTCAACACCATGTCTTAAAAGGTGTCCCTACAGTTTCCAAGTTTGAACACTGCCCTGGGTCTTCTGCCTTGGAATTCAGATGGAGACAAATCAAATGTATTTCCTCTTGGCTCAGAGCCCTAACTCCCCATGTGCGCCAGAGCTCTCCAGTAACAGGCTGGTGGACCAGAGCAAGAGAGCAGCCGTGACCTTGAGAGCAAAGACAGCCAAGCCAATAGCTCTTCAGCACCACCAGGGCCTGCAGGCAGGCAGCTCCTCCAATTTCACTCTACTCCAAAGCTGTGAGCATGGACTTTGTGATATATGTGACTGTGGTGTTACTGGTTTGCTTTCTAGTATCTCTACCTTTGCATTCAGGATCTTTGAGATATATGGCTCCACGGGATAAAATGTTTCCTGTTACTTATATAACCTAGATTTCATCAGGTGTGCTGATGCCCAGTGAGATCTAGAGGAGATAATCCAGACTTCCCATCCCACTGCCTTTCCACGGCTTTGTGAATTCCCGGAGCTCATGTGTTCATGGTCACCTGCAGCTCCACGTTCCTGCCTGTGCAGGGAGCACATTTTCCCTTCGCATCTTCTTCTTTCATCCCCACTTTGACCTCCACCAAACCCCAAAGAATATTTGTCATTTTCTTTCATTTCCACCCAAATCCACAAGACTTTTGCTCGTGCAGTAAACGTTACTGAAGGTTTTCAGGGACATTCTGCAGGAGGCGGGTGGAGGAGAGGGGAAGGTTTATTTCACAGCAACACACATGACTTAAAGCTAAATTTTTGACCCCTCTGTTCTTAAAAGACTTTTGGCCACGCTGCCAGGTTACTTGAACATAGCTTCCCTCCTCTCTCACCTTTCTCTCTCCCACACCCAAATTTCTAGTCTTCTAACACAACTGTTGCCCTGGCTCTTTTTAGCCTTGTCTTCAGAATCTCACCTTTCCCCCCACAGAGCGTGTCAAGACATTTTCCCTGACAGCTTCCTGCCTAAGATGCATTCTGTTGTCGGGAGGTTAGAGACTGCTGGCTGCCCCACTGCACTTACTGGAGCTGTTCACTGTACAGTCTGCTTGTCTGGGAATATCAGCTCAGTGCTTACAAAGCACTTTCACCTACATGAGCCCCTGGATGAGGTATCCTATCCATATACAGATATGGGGCCAAGAAGCTCAGAGAGGTTGAGTGAGTCATCCAAAGCCACACAGCCAGATAAGCCACATAGCACCCAGGCCTGAAGAGTTTGAGATATAAGCCGTGTCATCACACACAGACAGGATGTGTGCTGTCTGATCATTCAGGGATCTGAGGCCATGCGGATCCTGGTGTAAATGATTAACATGCGACAGCCCAATTGTTTTTGGGAGTGGCTACAGCAGCCTCGGCAGGTACACACATCCTGCAGGAGCTGGCCTGCCAGTTCCCTCCCAATGCCTTCCTCCTCCTTCCCTCTTTTGCTGGCTAGCTCGTCTCATCTTCAGGTCTAGGTACAGGACTGGTTACCTAATTTGTAGGTCTTAGTACAAAATGACAAGATTGGGTTCCTTATTCAAAAGTTATTAGGAACTTCAAAATAGCAACAGCAGAGCATTAAGTCCAGTGTGGAACTCCTGTAAGCAATTACACAGGTCACATGCCCATGACGCCAGCCTGTATGGAGGTCACATCCCCCAGCAACATTCTCTGGCTCCCCATTCTGAGCCAGTTGCTTATCACATGCCACTGTCATTTCTTCTTTATGTACCTGTCTCCCATTAGTCCATGAGCTTCTTGAGACCGGTGTCCTCTTCACTGATGTTCCCCTGGTGCCCAACAGAGGCCCTGACAAAGGGCAGGGACTCAGTGGGCCCCATGGGGGTGCTTAGGGCTCCTGGAAGCGAAACCTGGAAGAATCAGGCAGTGAATTGTCATCTCCAGGCAGAACCTGCCCTGGGCCACCCAAGGTCAGACCGGGCATGACTGAGTGAGCCTGGGGTACTTCCCAGGGGTTTCAAGTGTTGGGTGGAGGTAGGGGAGGGACTAATTTTCTCTTTAATCGCTCCCTTTAAGGTCCTTCTTAACTCTTAATTTCTGTGAATCTGGGTCAGGTAGAGAAAGACCAGTCAGAATTCTGGTTCTGTTCCTGCCTTTGCCATGACTCATTAGGTGACCCTGGTATTCCTCCTCCACGTTGGACCCATTTCCCATCCTTGAACAGCCTACATCACATTGGAGGGCTGTATAAAAGGTGGCAAGGAGCAGGGCTCTCTCGGGGCCAGAATTCCGGAGACGTGCTCCTTGGCAGGCTCACCACTGAGGATCCCGGGCACTAGAAAACTCCAGCCTGGGACCAGCCTTCCAGTGGTCTGTGAGTCCAATGCCAGTGCTTCTGAGGCCTCCTCAGCCTGCTTTGGCCACTCTGCCCTTGCTCAGTCTTCCAGACCCAGCAACCGCTATGGACACAACTCAGCCAAAGTGTTCAATTCTGCTGAAGCCTCCCCGGAGCCTGTCCTGAGCTAATGGGAGGGCCCGGTGCTGGGGGGGACATCGAGGAAGTGGATGTGACCCCCATCTTCAGGGAACTGGTGGTCGGGGGTGGAGAGGAAGGCCAGAGTGAACATGTACCCAGTGCTGTGACAGAGGGACAGCGTCCTCAGCACAAAAATAGGAAGAGAGGATTTCATGTCGGGAGCTCTAGGTTTTGCATGGGACCTTGAAGAAGGGGAGGACTTGAGATGGAGCTGCAGGCTAGAGCCCAGCAGGGTGGAGGAAGCGCTAACAGTCTATAGCCCCAGGAGCAGGTGGGCAATGAGGCTGGAGAGGAGCGAGGCCAAATCTCACAGGCTGTCATGGCCTGGAGGGGTGTCAGGGCTATGGGGGCAGTGAGGCTGCTGGATTAGTCAGGAACCTTTTGACTGCAAGTGATGGAAACTGAACTTGGACCAACCCTGACAAAAAGGGCAATTTATTGGAGGAACGGAGGTTCCAAGGAAGGCCTGCGCTTCCCAGCATGGGAAGGCTCAGGGTGCTGGTGGCCTTTAGGAAAAGCTGTTCAGGGACTCACACGCCATCAGAACCCATCTCTTGACCCTGCTTTCCATTTTTCTCTTCTGTGGCCGACTATATTTCCCTACATGGAGGAATCCTGGGGAAGGGACTTGCTGGCCCAGCTCAGGTCAGGTTCCCACTTTGGATCCTCACCTGTGGCCAAAGCTGGGTCACATGGTAACAGGGCTGCTCTGATACTATCAGCGGAAGGCAGAGAGGGCAACTTCTGAAGGAAGGGACAGTGCTGAGCAGGCACCCAGAACTGTCCCTTGAGTTTCTGAGCAGAGGAATATGGCCTGAAATGACCTGCATTCTGCGCTTAAGAGTAGGCATTAAAGACGACAGTTTTCCCCCTTTTATTCATAAAAACAAATTTGCAACAATTTATTAAAAATTGATACCATGCAATTGGGGTACGAGAAATTCCTCATTTACATTTGATTCTGGCAGTTCCAGTCTAATTTAAAGCGTTTGTGCACTAACATCATTGGAAAACACCTTCAGGCGGAAGCCTTTTCGGAAATGTGCGGTGTGTTTGCTGCGTATAAAAGAACAGACCGTTAAATAGCTAGAGTCACTTCTGTGGGTCTTGTTATTTGCAGGGAAATTTTAAAAAATGGGTGAACCTACAGTATCATTAAGACAGAGAATGTACTTTGTGGGTTAACCTAGAAGACTGCACGTTCAGGAGTCACAATGGGTTACAGATGCACACACTCACCTCCGACTGTCCAATACTTTTGTTTCTTTTTTTCCTGCTATGCTGGAATAATATTTCTACGAGTATTTTTTTGTGTGTGTATACATTATGTACAATGAATTGTCTCTTTCTCTTTGAAAAATTAATGTGGCCCTTTAAATTAAATCTGGTTTTGGTGAAATCAAGAAAGCAAGGAAATACTGGTAATACACAGTGAGTGACAACACCGATTGTTAGTGCCTAAACAGACAATGACTTCAACTTGACCTGTGATGTGTTAACATTTTTCCCCCCCTAAAAGCTACAGTACCTCCATAACCTCTCTTTGGGGGAGGGGAGAGGAAAGCTATGCTATGTGAAATAGGGTATTTGAAATGTGGGCGATGCTAAGGTTCCTGTGGGCCCTTTTGTCAAAGCCTGGTGGTGACAGCAGCATATTCCTGACTTCGGTGGCCTGGGAGGAGATTATTGCCTGCCTGTGGAAGCTGCCATTAGGTTTCTTTAGGGAGTGAGCGACTGCTCAGTTGTGCAGATGTCCTGGACGTTGTCATTCAGGCCTTTCTTTAGCAAAGAATGAACCTGTCTAGGAATGTCACAAAAGTCATAGGGAGCTTCTCTTTCACCGGCTGATCCCGGTAGAGGGCTGTGCTGGGAACTTCTCTGGGCCACTCCCCTGGCTGTTGTGAGGGCTGAAGGTCATGGTCATCCTGATACCTCATGGGTCAGGGCCGCTTCACTGTTTGGTATGAAGCTTTCCTGCACGAGATCAAGTTTTGATCCTTAGAGTGACCCTGCGAGGTAGGCAGGATGGGTGTTATTTCAACCCCAACTTGTTAGAGGGGGGAGACTGAGGCTCAGAGAGACACTAGTGACTTGCCCAAGGTCATGGAGGGAGTCAGCAGTGGAGTGAGGACTTGAACCCGGTGTGTCTTACTCTCAGGCCGGTGCTCTTTGGGGTTCAACAAGGGAAGAGTGATCTTATGAATGAGAATCAGTGTGCTGACTGATCACCCCTGTGACCCCCATGGGCGCAGCTCACCAGCTTGTCTGGACTAAAGGCTGCCTTCTAGAAGCTGAGAGAAGCCCTTAGCTAGCAACCCCTTCCCCTACAAGTACAGGGATGTCTTCTAGAAGAATGCCCATGATTCACTTTGGTCAGAAACAAAGTCAGTGGGGGAAAAACAATAACCCAGCAAGCCCTTGGGCCCTGATGAGAGAGGTTAAAGTGCACAATCTTTCTTTTTTGTGTATGCTGGGAGCAGACATTCCATGATTAGCTCAGGTGGCCCCCACTTATTACCGGGAACACCTGATACAAACACAAGGACATGGCCAATGTGGTGGGTGCATGACCGACCGTCGGTGAATGCTGCAGTGTGTGTCTGCAGTAACGTGCCCTAAATCCCCGCGGTCCAGAACGGGTGTTATTGTGTTAATGTGTGGCATTTATCAGACAGTAAGGTCCCACCGGGAGGCATGCGAGCCAGCCTGCTCCCGCACCCCAGCCCTCGGCCACCTGCCTCAGAGCTGTGCCTGGCTGCCCTTCCTGCAGGCTCCTTGTTCCAGGAAGGCTAGGGGTGGCTGGACTGGCAGCTGGGGGCCTGGCTGCCCTGCCCACCTCCTTCCCCAGAGGTAAGAAGGGCCGGCCTGGGGGCACAGCCAGTGACGCGTGTGCAGAGGCAGAGGCCGTTTCTCCAGCAGCCCTTTCTCTTCCCAAGGCTGTGCAGTGACTTCCAGCTGGAGTTCTAGTGACTCTTTCCTTGTCTAGGTTTTTTTTTTTTCCAGTTTCAAATATCCCAGTTCCTCCTGTTTGCAGACATTAAGGAAGAAGTCATTTCCATTCCTCTTCTTTGTGAAAGAATAAAAACTTCACAAATAGGGCGCGAGGTGAGGTGCCAAGTGCGCCCCGTCCTGTCCACCTGAGTGCCATCCAAGCAGTTGCGCAAGGCCAGCATGGCGCCCAGCTTCTCTGCAGCCAGACCCGACAGTTCCTGTAGCAGACGCCTCTGCTCTGTGTGGTTCTGTCATGGGGGAGGCCCCGGCCCCAGGCCTACCACCTTTACAGGCCCGAGACCATAACTCGGAAGGAGGGTGGCACATGTCTGTGGCGGGGGCTGGCGGTGGGGCTGACACAGGGGCTGACGCAGCTGGCATCCACGCCTCCGATGGACGGGAGGTAGGCGTGGTGGAGAATGGGGAGCTGGAGGGACAGCCGGCGCTGGATGCTGGGGCAGGAGAGAAAGAGAGAGGGAGGGGTGTTAACGAAGGCTGCCTGGCTTCCCCTGGGAAAGTTCCTTGGCCTTGCTTTGGCTAGGAGGCTGACGGTAGGAGCAGTTTCCTCTGAATTCAAGATCCGCCCACCCTACCATCTAACCACTCGCCCACCCAGCAGGTACTTAATGCAGGCCTACCTGTGCCAAGTACCGCCCGGAACGACCGGGGAGGCAATGAACAAGGAGGACGCTTCCTGAGCTTCGGCGGTTCCTAGGAGCAAGGCTTTGCCCTGCCCACAGGGCTTGCTGCAGACACAGACACTTCTCATTCTCTGCTCTTGCAAGCCGCCACATGGACTTGGCTTTGGGTCCATCCTGAAGGGCTTCCCAGCTGATCCTCCTTCCCCACTGGCTCTGCCTCCCTGCCTCGCCCAGGACCTCAGTCCTTGCTGGGCCAGTTCCAACAGGTTCTGTCCTGGACTTTTGGCTTCTTTGGTGACTAGCATTGCGTTTTCAACACTGAGATGGGACACTCAGGGCTCTTTAAGATCTGTCCTTTCCCAGATTCTCCAGTTGAATCCTCTCTGCCCCCTCTGTAAACCCTACCCTCTGGCAGCTAGTTTCCCCTAAAACCCAGCTCCTGGCCACTCTCCATGCCTTTGCACACGCTGTTTCCCCGGCCTGCAGAACCTTGTTCTACTTCCCGGTCTGATGAACTGCTTTTCCTTCAAGATCCAGTTCAAACGTCCTCTTCTTTGTGCTAACTCCCCCAGAGCGTGAGTCCACTCCTCGCCTGAGCCCCCAGAGCCCTTGGTAAATTTCCGAGATGCAGCCAGAAAAACCAAAGCCGGGGGAGGGTTGCGTGACTGATGGAGGAGCAGAGTGGAAAGGGAGCTGCCTTCTGACTCCCTTCGACTGCCACGCCTCCACGCTTGCCTTCTCATCAGCCTTCACCTGACCGGCAGGTCAGGAAGTCACCTTAGTTGTTGGAAAGGCTGCTTTGGGGCAATGTGCGCAGGCCACCACCCTGCTCTGCTCAGCTGCGCTTGGTGCCCTTCTCACGGCAGCTGGGAAGTTGCATTCCCTATATTCTCAGGCCTTCTCTGTCCCCAGTGCCTGGCCATGCAGGGGGGATGAAACCCCAGATCTTCGCAAAGCCCAGTAGCAAAGGCAGTATTCCCATCATAAAGATGAGTTTACGTAACTTGCTCATGGAAACAAAGCTGAAACCAAGTAGGGTGGGACTCCTGCTTCTGTTAAACACGGAGCTTTGTGGGGGAGGCCAATCAGTTCACAGGGGCTGCCTCATCCCAAAAGACTGTGCCCTGGTAAGTAGGGCTTTGGTGGGATCTGAGATGGATGGGGACAGATGCAGGGCTGGCTGCCCCCACTCCCTAAGGACCTGCTGGCCAGAAGGGATTCTCCCAAGAGATACTTCACAGGTGCTCATGAGATAAGGGTGCTGGAGATCTCATTTTGAAATTAAAGTCGAACCTTTGTAATGTCAACTATGATCAATTCCTTAAGGAAAGATGGTGTTGGCAAAGAATCCAGGAAAAGGGAGCTGAAGAATAAACTCTGACCTAGGAAAAGGTGCCCTGTCTGAGCATTCCTCGCAGGGCCATCTACCAGCCATCTACCTGGGCAAGGTGGGCACTCTGCTGTCTGGTGGGATCCTGTTTGCATTTTCATTCATTCAACAGACACTTGCCAAAAACCTATTCGGCCCTTGAACCTGTGTTCAGTCCAAGGGACATGTGAAGGACCCATATCTTACCCTCAAGGTGCTGACACTCTATTGTAGGGAACTGATAGGTAAACCACTGACATATGCCATGTAACCATCAGTAATTGTTCTGACTGGGAGCCAGGGAGCCCTGGAGCTAACTGGGCTGAGAGGCTATTAGCTCTTACACTGAATGGCCTCAAATAACGTGGCAGTTGGTGATTCAGCTGTTTTTGCTGGTTCCTCACCACTTGTCACTTCTCAGGAGCTAACTTGCAGGGCTGACATTTCTAATCTCTGCTTCCGATCTGCTGTGAGCTGGAAAGAACTAAAAACTACCAGTGGGAACAAAGCAAACTGAGATGTCCAGGTCTTTGCTTAGCTGTTATCTTCTCACTGAGTCTTCTCTGACCACCCTATTTAAAATTATACTCCTACCCCCTTCCTCTGCTTTTTCTCTCCAAGGCATCTATCGTTTAACATACTAGGTTTTGCTTTTTTAATTAAGTTATTGACTTACCAGATAGATGGGTAGCTCCATGAAGGGAGCTGCTGTGTCCGACACATAGTAGGTCTCAGTAAATCATTGTTAAATAAATGCACTTAGCAAGATTACATTTTATACATAACAAAGGCAGTGTGCTAAGTGAAGAACATGGGATTTGATATGAGACAGACCCCAATTCAAATCCCACCTCTTGCACTTAGCAACTGGATGAGCTTTGACGAGTCACCACCCTTTTCTGAAAGTTAGTTTTATCATCTGTACAATGAGCATTGTCATCTGACCTGCACCATGGGGTTGCTGTGGAGTTCAAATAAAATAACGCACGTGCAAACATGGTGCATGGTAAACTGTAAACTGTTCTGCAGGGGTCAGGTACTCTGGCAGCAATTCTCATGGAGAAGGTACTTACTGTTCTGGAGAGTTTATATCTTCTATAGGATCTTTGCATGTTCTTGAGGGCTCAGTTGTGTTCCACTGCAGCTGGGGATTTTGATCGAGGTGATTTTTTAAAATGGCCTTTCCCCCATCTGAATGCAAAACAACAATATCACAACACATTGTATTGATTTTTAAAAGTCGCCAGTGCAGCCCTGGCCAGTGTTTCTCAGTGGTTAGAGCATTGGCCCGTGCACCAAAGGGTTGCAGGTTCCATCCTGGCCCCAGTTGGGGCACATGTGGGAGGCAACCAATCAATATGTCTCTCTCACATTGATGTTTCTCTCTCTCTCTCTTCCTCCTTCCCTCCCTTCCTGTCCCCTTCCACTCTCTAAAAAATCAATGGAAAAATATCTTCAGGTAAAGATTAACAACAACAAAAAATTGACAACGCAGTCTTTTTAGGATGCTGCCCTAGGAGAGAGGATGCAAAAGAGCCCAGCATCCCTCTCTTCAGCAGCTCTCCCAGGACCAAGGCAGGGAGCCAAGAAGCCCCCGCCCAGGGACAGAAGTGCGTGCTGGCGATGTGTATGGTGCGCCCTGTGCCCTGCTTTTCTCCAAGAACAGAGGGGAATCAGGTCAACCGGTGTAGGTGACATAACTTAGACATTAGAGGTTCTAATCTGAAGACCCTTTTCACTGGTGCATAGGGATGTAATGACAGAGAAAAACTCCAAGATGTGTATTCCAGGAATGGAAAAGGATAATAGTAATCTTCTGGTGGGAGTTTAAATTGACACAATCTTTCTGGGGAGTGGGAGGGGCACAGTCAATAAGCATCAAACACTATAGAAAGTGCATATATCTTTTCACTCAGAATTTCCCCTTCCAGGAATCCTAAGAAATAATTAAGGATCTGTGTAAAGATGCATGCAAGATGTTCAAATCAGTATTGTTTACAATATTGAAAACTTGGAACTAATCCTAATTTGTCCAGCAATAATGGATTAGTTACATACTAATATGTATGCATGGGGCCTCCATTCAAAGAAACACTGTGTAGCCACAGAACACGACGATGTAGGTGCTCTCAACCCTCTTTGTGCTTCAGACCACTCTTGGGGAGATTTAAAGAAATATAAAATATAAAAACCTGCCCCCCTGCTAAGAGATTTGGATTCATTTGGAGAGTGGCATCAGCGTTTTTCCCCCCTGCAGTGGGCAACTTTATGTATGTCATTCTGTACTCATGTGAGTACAGACAATTCTCCTTATTCATGGATTCTGTATTTGTAAACTCCTATTCACTAAAATTTACTTGTAACCCCTAACTCAATACTCCTGATGTTTTTGTGGTCATTTGCTGACACAAAGTATGGAAAACTTTGAGTTGCCCAACATGCACATTCCCAGCTGAGGTCGACACTGTGTACTTGCTTCAGCTCTCATGCTATTAATAAGTATTCTTTTTGTGGTCTATTTAGGGCCACTTTTGTCACATTTTTGTGCTTTGTGTTGGTGATTTCACTGTTTAAAATGGTCCCCAACTGTATGCTGAAGGGCTGTCTAATGGTCCTAAGCTGTGATGTGCCTGGAGAAAATATGTGTGTTCAATCAGGCGTAAGTGACACAGTGCTACTGGCTGTGAGTTCAATGTAAATGAATCAATAACGTACATTAAATAAGGTGACTTTAAACAGAAACACACCTAAAACAAAGTTCTGTATTGATCTGTTGACAAAAATGTCAACCTTTAAGAGGCTTGCGGGAACCTAACCCTGTATTTCCCTTAAGAGCAGTGGTTCAGGACTCACGAATTCTCATTTCACAATGACTTTATAAACCATAGGTACCATGAATAATGACAGTCACCTGTATATCCTTTGGGTAAATTCCAAAAGTGGAACTGCAGGGTCAGGACAACTTCTATTTCAACCAGCAATGCTTGAGAATGCCCATTTCCCCACCTGATTCCTCTCATTCTCAGCAGCTCTTTGATTTCTGAACTCTGCGGGTCTTACAGGTGAAAATGGTATGTCACTACAGATTTAATTTGCCCTCCTTGGATACGGAGCAACACTGAGCATCTTTTCATAAGCCTAAGAACCACCTGTATTTCCTTTTATAAGAACGCTCTTGCCCATTTTTCCTTTGGGTTGTTGGTCTTTTTCTTATTAATTTCCATATAATTACATGCACTTTATATGCAATTACATATAATTTCTCCTTATATACAAGGAAATGTTTGTTAACTGAGTTATATTTTGGCTTACTTTGTTGCTTAATTTTTTGACTGTACTTATGATGGCTTTTGCACTGTTAAAAAATTTTCTTTTGTCCCTGTTCGAGTGGTTCAGGCAGTTGGAGCTTCATCCTGTACACCAAAAGGTTGCGGGTTCGATTCCTGGCTGGGCACATACCTAGGTTATGGGTTTGATCTTTGGTCGGGGTGTGGTCAGGGCATGTATGGGAGGCAACTGATTGATGTTTCTCTCTCCCTTCCTCTGTAAAATCAATAAAAACATATCCTCAGGTGAGGATTAAAATAAATTTTTTTTCCTTTTGTAGTTGAATGTTGAACTTTTCTTTTGTGGTTTCTGTGTTTTACATCAAATTTAAAAAGTCCTTCCTCTGAGATTATAAAATAAATACTTACATGCTTTCTTCTAGTATATTCATGGTTTCATCTTTTATATTTAAATCTTTACCCACTTGGATTTTTGTGTAAAGTGTGAGGTAAGGCTCTAACATTATTTTTATCTCAATGAAATTTACTGAATGATTCATTTCCCCACTAATGTGAAATGCTCACCTTTTCCAGATACTAAAATTACTAAGAATAATTTTAATTCTTTCAATTTCCTTATTACCTCAATTTAAAAAATTTTAACAATCAATATACAATAAGTTTATAATATTGCTTTTAAATTATATTATATATAATAAAGTTAATTATAATTATGTTAATTTTATAAGAATACTTATTACTTATGTAATAAGAATAAAAGAAACAAGATTTTTCATTGACTTAAAAATTAATTTTATAACAAAAATGAACATATGCTAATGACAAAATGCAAACAATATAGAAATACATAAAATGAAATGTATAAGATTCCCTTCTTACCCACCCTTCCACATAGGTGGATTCTGTTAACTATTTGGTGTCTGTTCTCGCAAACCTTTTTAAAAATACACTTACACACATACACAAAAATGCATTTATATATAATGCTGGTCTTCACCTTGCTTTTCACTTGGAGATCTTACCATATCTGCACAAATAAATCCATCTCACTTTTTTTTTTTAATCCTCACATGAGTATATTTTTTGCATTGCTTTTCAGAGAGAGTGGGGGGCGGGAAACACTGATGTGAGAGAGACACATCGATTGAGCCTGAAACCAAGGTACGTGCCGTGGCCAGAACTGAACCCAGAGCCCTTCAGTCCTCGGGCTAATGCCCTAACCACTAAGCCAAGCCGGCCAGGGCCTACCTCACTTTTTAATAGCTGTATAATGCACCTTGTTTGGTTGTACCATAATTAACGAAACTACCCCAAATAATGGCCATTTAAGTTAATTCCAGCTTTTCTCCCCTAAAAATAACGTGGTGAACAGCATGTGTCTACATCTTCGCATGCATGGGAGTGCTTCCAAGGCAGGCTCCCGCTAGTGGAATTGCTGGGTTGAAAAGGTTTCACATCTAACATTTGGAGAGTGCCAGGCTGGCTTCCAAACATTGCAGGAGAACGCTCGTTTCAGCTTGCATTTCGCAGGTGGTGGGGAGAGTGAGTGTCCTGTCACATCCTACTGAGCACTCCTTTCCTGTACATTGACGTGGTGCGCTGGAAACTAAAGAACGTTGGGAGAAGCACAGGTGATCTATTTGCTAAGAACAATGTGCCCCCATCAGAACACTGGGAATGTGGCCATGTGTGTACAGGAGCAACTGGAGCCCAAGGGTCTGAGAAGCAGAAGCCCCAGCTCCAGCAGAATGAGCTCCAGATGGACACTGAACTGTGGCTGGAGATGTGGGCTCCAGGTGCCCCAGCTCTGCCTGTGTGACTTCAGACCAGCCCATCCCTCCCTGACCTCAGTTTCTTCATCTGTAAAATAGGAGGTTGATGGCTGTGTCTGATACCCATATCCCCACGTTTCCGGGGGCTCCACCTCCTCTTACCTGTGCTCTCAGTGAAGTTCCCCAGGTTGAGGATGTCATTGAGCTCTTGGTAATGGTTCTGTTTAATGTAGGTGGTCTTTTCTGGTGTGTCCTGCAGCTGCATGGTGACCTCTTCCAAGTCTTTATCAAGCTAGAAAACAAAGGCTCCAGCTGAGTCAAAGCTCTGGCCTAGTCCCTGCCCTAGTCCTGGCAGCCAGGCCTCGAGAGCCAAAAAGTAGCTCTCAGGGCCAGGCCTCGGGCTGGCTTTGGGAGGGCACTGAGAGCCAGAGGGGCTGCTGCATGTTGGGGAAGAGACACAGAAGGTCCCTGCCAGCTCTTGTTCCAGGAGAAGCTGTCATGGGAGGGGCCTGGGCTTTGCAGTGATGTGTCCAGTGCAGGCTTGTGCCTGATGGAGCAGCCTGGGGAGAGGGGGAGAGTTTTGCTACGCAGGCTCTGAAGCTGGACAAGCCTAGGGGCAGACCCAGGGCTGCTCCTTACTGGCTGTGTGCTGGCTGGTGAGAACTGAGTCTCAGTTCCTTCATCTGTAGAATGGGGTAATAATAGTACACACCTCGCAGGGTTCTTGTGAAGATTAAATGAGATAATACGATAAAAGTTTAGCCCAGCCCTTGACACATACTAAGAGAAATCTACTACTATAATACTATTACTATAATTATTATTGATACTAGTAGAACCCTTGGTGTGGGAGGGTGGAAACAGATCTGCAGGACTGGTCAGCTCTGAGCCTCACACTGTCATGGAGACTCAGGTCAGCAGGGATGCCTTCAGAGGAGTTAAGCAGGATAGATCCCAGTCGCCCTCAGGTTATATAAGAATCAGATGCTGGCTCTGGGCAGCTCAGTTCCTGCGAAGCCTAGGGAATGCGTGTGTTGGGAATGGACAGTAGTTGGGAAGGGTAGTGGGCATCCTATTACAATATAAGGGAGGGGACCACACCAACTGTAAAGTGCTGTTCCAATGTCCAGAGCACAGCTATAAATTGTTTAATAAGTTTTCATGTGGAGGAGGAGAGAGATACCTCTTTCTGTGTGACTCAAATGGCAAGGCTGGGATCAAAGGGTGGAAGCACCAGGGAGCCAGATTATGGTTCAAATCCAGGAAAAACCGCCCAACATGTTGGGGTTTTGACGGTGGCTTGGGTTTTGGGTTTCCTAATGTGAGTGAACTCTTCACTGCTGGAGTGTGCAAGTGGAAGTCAGAAACCTTTCCTCCTCTGCTCCGGTGGCTAGTGGACGGCGGCACGTCCTAAAAGCCAGCTTTCGATGCACCGACAACTGTGTAGAGGATCTTGTGGCCCTGCTGTGAGCCCCCACAGTAGGGCCTGCCAGATTAGCAACTGAAAATACAGAATCTGTCACATGTGCATTTCAGATAATAAGGAATCATTTTTTAGAATAAGTATATCCCAAATATTATATGGGACACACTTATACTAAAAATATGATTGGTTGTTTGTCTGAAATTAAAATATAACTGGGCATCCTATATCTATTCAGGCAACCCTCCGTCTCACTTCTTCCTTGGGACTCTTAGCTACAGAGTACATTCCCCAGCCTCCCTGTGGCTAAGTGTGATATGTAGGTTCTTGTCAATGTAACTGGAGCAAACCCAAAATGTGTACAATTTTGTATCACTTGCTTAAAAGGCAATCCCCTGCATGGACTTCCCTTCTCTTTCCTTCCTGAGACAGCCCAGGGTGTGCCTTCCACCTGGCTTTAACTGCACTGCCGAGGAAAGCAATGCCTTGGGGAGTGGCCCATTCTGATCAAATGGCCTCTGTCTGGTTCACAGCCACCCCGGTTCTTGAAGCCGTCAGGACAGCAGATGGGGAGGCACAGCCGTGATGTCCTGGAGGAGACGTGGTGGGAATGGCAGCTCTGAGAGTACCTCACGGGCACAGGGACTCCAGTGGGAGGAGGGGCCCTGGCTGGCAGTGCTGTGGGAGGTACCTCTGTGATCTTCATTCGCAGGCGGTGGTTTTCAGACTGCAGGCCCTCCAGGCGGGATGTGCTTGCTTGGTTCACGCTGGTGACAGAGGTGGATGTTTTAGAATCTTCTTTCTTCTGATTCTGAGTGAACTGGAAACGTCTGTTCTGAGTTGCTGCATCTGGGTTTGTTCTCAGAGTGATAAGCTGAAAGGACATATGTGGGTTTGAAAAGAGAACCTTGGGGTCCTCCCTCCTCTCCTCCCCTCCATCCAGCTTTCCCTGCAGGTCCTGCTCTGGAAGCAACAGGGGGCCACAGAAAGGACATAGCTGGGAGTCCAGAGCCCTGGGCCCAGGACTCTCTTTGGCATTTGCTCCTGTGTGACCTGGGGCAGGCCCTTCCCCTCACTGAGCCTCAGTTTCCTTCCTTGTCAGCAGAGTCTGGTCTCCTGACCCACATTCCACCGCATCCTAATCATTCGGCAGAGCCCCCTAGGGCCCTGAAGGCCTGGCTCCAGCTGAGCCTCGCTGTGCCTCAGGCCTTGCACCGTATGGAGAACAAACCTGAAGGTGACAGTTGTGAAGACAGTGGGATGGAGGAAAGTGAAGGCTTCTTGTCAGAACCATCGATGGGTGTTGGGGGCAGATTAGTGACTGGCTCTGTCATTTTCAAAGACATTTTTATATGAGAAAAGGTTGCCACTTGACCCTGATCTTATTCATTTAGTGGAGAAACATCTCTTATTTGAGGTGGGCTCTGGGCTCAGGACTGGAGAGCGGGGGCTGAGCGAGCCATGACTCCTGACCACCAGGACCTCATGGGTCAGAGGCAAGGGGCTGAGTTCTGAGAAAGGCCTGGAAGGAAGCAGAGGATAAGGGAATCCCAGGGGGAGGTAATGGCGTATGCCATCACAGGGGGAGGCCTGGGGCTCAGGGCGCTTATGGAGAAGGGCAGTTTGGATGGTGGATAGGGATTTCTGGGGAGACTGGAGGAGACTGAAGGATCCTGAAAGGCAGCCCAATGTCACAGGCTTGATCCTGGAGCCAGAAGGGCGATGCGACCTACTGAGGGTGACACAGCAGAGTGACACAATCAGAGCTGAGCTCAGAACCATCTGGCATCCTTTATAGGATGGAGAGAACATCAGAGTCCAGGCAGAGGAGTTGTGGTGTTGGCTGGAGCCTGGGCAGGTGTTTACAACTAGAGAGGGAAGGAATATTCGCCAGAGGCACTAAGGGCAGAGCTGACACTGCCTGGGAGGATGCAGGTGCCTTGGGCAGCCTCTAGGGGAGGGAGAGACCCTGTGTGATCTCTCCTCCTAGGCAGACACTGCCTCACTTGGGCCAACAACTCCTTCCCTACTCTCTCTGTTTCCTGGGACCCACCAGAGGTCAGGCTTCCCTCTGTATACAGACCAGCTACTGCAGGGGCTCCTAAGAGGGCAAGGCCTCTTGTTCGCCTGCCTGCTGGGCAGGATAATATTGGAAAAGCACCTCACAGGATGAATGAAAAATGTTAACTGGCTGTTAAAAACGGTTATTCTTTTTGACCCACTAATACTACTTCTGCCACTCTATCTTAAGGGAATAATTGGATATAAGGAAAATGTGTTATGTAGAAAAGTTATTTATAATATAAAAAGCCTGGAAACAACTGCAATGTCACAATAAGAGATCAAGTGGACAAGAAAGTAGAGAACTTTCCCTCAATGATGGTTATAAACATGGGAAATACAAAGGACAAAAAATTAAGTGAAAGGCAAACTGCAAAGCGATGTACGTGCTATAATTATAGCCATATCTGAAAAAGCATCACTGCCTAACTATTAAAAAACACTGGGAGAAACATATCAAAAATATTAACAGTAAAAAAGCAAACAAAAAAAACCCATTAACTGATTATTTTGGATAGTGGGACTAAATGAAGTTTCTGGATAATCTGGTTTTACTCTTCTGTGCTTTCCAAACTTTCTGGGATGTGAGTTGTGTTCATTGTGAAAAAAAAAAAAAAAAAAAAAGATGTGCACAACTTAGGAAGTGAAGGGAGCTGGGAAATCCCCGCGTGACAGAGCCAGAGGCCGCGGCCAGGGCGGCGAGGGTGGCTGTCGGCCACCGCCGGTACCTTGGGCACGAACACCAGGCAGAGGGTGATGGTGCTGCAGAAGATGATGACCAGCGCCACGATGCAGAACTGCACGTTGGGCTGGTCCCGGGTCAGGAAGGAGACGGCGGCCCCGATGATGCACATGATCCCCACGTTGTAGACGCTCATCCCGATGTACTTGCTGTCATTGAGCGCGGGGATGCTGACATTGCGGGTCTCCCAAGCTAGGAAACAACCGAACAGCTGAAACGGTGAACAGAAGGGAAGGTGGTCATTACCAAGTAGCGGCACGCGCTCGCTGCTCCGAAAAGCAACTGGGCTGAGGGTTACTCTGGAAGTGGGGGCTGCAGGGAGGGAGGCCGGGCTTTGCTGGCTCCACTCAGGGCCCTGGGTTGAGTCTGGGGTGCACACTGGGAGTGTCACAGCTGGCTGGTTCTCCTTCACCCTCACCCCTGGTTCATGCACAGACCCACAGGAGGCCGCAGTGGGAAGGAACTTCAGACATGACCTCGACCACCTCCCTTCATTCTATAGCAGGCGTGGGGAACATCTGGCCCTGCCAAGGCAAATGCAGGCGGGACTCAAAATTCAATAAATCTAGAAGCTTTTTTCATAGCGAATTTTAAAGCTGATAATTTTGTATGGCCCGTGAATGGATGTTATAAATACCCAAATGGCCCTTGGCAGAAAAAAGGCTCCCCACCCCTGTTCTATAGAGAACACTGAGGCCCAGAGAAAGGAAGGGGCTTGCCCAAGGCCACATAGCAATATGGTGGCAAAAGTGGGACTGTGTCTCTAGAAGTTCAGTCTAGTCTCTTTCCCATTATACCAGGAGGAGCCCCTGGGTCTGGGACTTCTGTCACCCCACAATGCAATAGCCACCCAAGAATAGAGACTATAGTTCCTAGTCTCTACATGGCAAGGTTCTGGACAATGCCATGTAGTGTGTACAAGTCAGACAAGAGAAAGATGTTTCTTTTGTCCTTCCTAATAAATGGAGTGGAATGTGATGGGTGGAGCTTGAACAGCCATTTTAGACCATTAAATCATCTTATACTACAATGTGGAAGCAGCATGGAGATGGGGGAGCCACAAGATGCAAGGAGCTCAGATGCTGGGAGCCCCCCAACCTCTCCTAGATTGCTTGAGAGGGAAATTAACTATATCTTTAATCACTATTATTCTGGGGGTTTTGGGGGTTTTTTTGGTCACTTGCAGCTCTACTCTTAACCAGTATCTCCCAACAGAATTGAGCAGGGTAAAACTCAAATGTAATCTGAAGCAGGGTGTTGAATTTATCTTCACAGGTGGTCTAAAGGGAGGGCAGGCTGCAGAAGGGAGTACAGATAAACGCAGGGCAGAAATGGTGATGTGAGTGGGAGGAAGTCCAGCACCTCCAGGAGGCCTTCCCACGAAGGCCCCTCTTCCCTGTGATCTCATCACTGCAGCTCGGGCATGTGCCACATCACAGTGAGGGCCTGTTTTAAGGTTGAGGTTACTTTGGCAGTACAATGCTATGTGGTAGAAGGGTGGCTGGCACAAGGCCGGAGAATCTGGAATCTGCTCTGCTACCCACTGGCTGTGTGACTCTGGGCAAGTCACTTCTCAGGCCTGAGTTTCACTATCTGTGAAATGGGAATAATACTTTTCTCACAGGGTCTTTCCACATGAAATGAAAGGATGGATGTAAAAGCATTTTATAACTGGAAATGTCCTGTACAGAATTAAAAAGGCATTTTGTAATTGGTATTATTCTATACAATCATGGTTGTTTTCCTCTCCTTTTCTTAATGTGTTATCTCACAGACTGATTTATTTTTAAAACATTCCATTTAAAATGAGGAATCAGAAGCCCAGAGAAGGAAACCAACAGCTGTGAAAGCCTGCTTTGTGTTGGTTCCCTAGAATTCAGCCTCCTTCAATCCCACAAGGGCACTGGGTGTGGCTGCCCACATCTCATAGGGGAAGAAGCAGAGGCTGGGCAAGGCCAAGTGACCTGTCTGGGTCCCATAGCAGTGAGTGTCAGGGCTAGATGGGTGTCAGGACTCCTGTTCTCTAACAGGGGGTCTGACCCTGCCTTGATTTTAGACTTTTGGACTCCAGAACTGTGAGAGAACACATTTCTGTTGTTTTAAGCCATCAGTTTGTTGTAATTTGTTATGGAAGCCACAGGAAACTAATATGCCATCCATGGATGGTACAGGCTGCTTTTAAGGGGGTGAGTTCCCCATCACTGGAGGTATGGAAGCAGTGAGTGAAAGAACAGTTGTTGGGGATGCTCTTGGGGGTCTGTGGGGTTTGAGGATGCTGAAACATCTGACAGCAGAGTGGGCCGACAGGGCTGTGCATGCTCTTTCCAGCCCCAAGATTCTGAGGTTCCAGAGCAGGAGGGGCTAGAGAGGGGCTTTCAGTTATGAACCCGAGAGCCCAGGAGGGCTGTGGCCATTCCTTTTCATACACTGGAAACAGTTAAGCATTTGTGCTGTCAAATACAGTTTTATTGACATGATCTGATAGAAAGTATTAGCTTTCCTGGAAGAGATACAGTCATCTCCAACTACTTTTGGAAGTAGGTGGGGAAGATAATCAATGGCCAAAACACTACAGATAAATCCAGTTTAGGGTCAATCTGATTCACATAATCTAATTTCACAGAGTCAGGATCAAGAACATGGCATCCTGGAAAGAGTCTAGTTTCATTTTCTTTATTCAGTGAGGGCTGGGGAAACTCAAGTCATGGATGTTGCACACTTCCTGTGACAGGGAGCTCATTCCTTCTCACGGGGCTCCATCACATCTGTGAACACTGCTCTGTTATACAAAGTCCTTCCTTACAGGGACCAGAGCTGCCTTCTGGCACCTCTGCCCACTGATGATGGCTCTGCCCTCAGGTCTGTGCCACCTGTCTCTGGCAGCTTTGGTGACCATGTCCCCCGAGTGTGTCTTTCTCTAAGCCTAGGACCTTAGGCCAGTCTTCAAGGTCCCATTTCCATTCTGGGCACCTCCTGTAGACACCTCCAGGTCATTACCTTGTGGGACTCAGATGGCAGCCCAGTAGTTCTCAAAGGACCTCTATGGAAACACAAGAGGGTCTCAACTAGTATGAAGTGGGGACAATCTTTGCCTGGGGTCCCCTAACACCTGTTCTTCTGGTGTGGCCCCTTGAAGGACTCAGGATCAACTGCTAACAGTTTTGGGGAGCAGCAGCAGGCGAGGAAGCATTTGAGAAGGGTAAGGAACCCCAGTTTATCTGACTTTTGGAGAGGGCTGCATTTTGCACTTCTAAGTGGAGGCTTCTGCGGTGAGATCTGAGCAGGGCGCAGTGGCAGCTCCCCGCCACTCGGGGACTGGGAGCGGAGGCCCGAGGTGGGGTGGGGGTGGGGGGGGTAGTAGGGTCAGGCGGGGGGGGGTGTAGGGTCAGGCGGGGGGGGGTGTAGGGTCAGGGGGGGGTGTAGGGTCAGGCGGGGGGGGGTGTAGGGTCAGGGGGTGTGTGTGTAGGGTCAGGCGGGGGGGGGGTGTAGGGTCAGGCGGGGGGGGGAGTAGGGTCAGGCGGGGGAGGGGTGGTGTAGGGTCAGGCGGGGGGGGGGGGGGCGCCTGCCAAGCCCTGCTGGGCTTGGACACTCCACAGCCGTGTGAGGAGGGTTCGGTGTGACCTTTCCTTTCTTTTTAACCCTCACCTTTGATTTTAATGGATGGTGATGAGCCGAATGGAAAGAGTGCTGGGTTCCGGGGCTGGCGGCCACCAGATGGCCTCTGCAAACCGCTTAATCTCTCTCAACCTTACTTTCCTAGTCTATGAAATCGGATGGTCCACGGGCCTCCCACGGATCTGGAGGACCCGGTGAAGCTGGGGCTGGGACGTGCTAGACGTCAACACAGGGCGGCTCCAGGCGTGCTCAGCGGCAGCTGCAGAGGCGAGCTCGCAGGTTCCGTGTGACTCTGCCACTTCCTGGCTGAGTGACCTTGGGCAAACAGAGCCTCAGTGTATTCATCAGTGGGACGGGGACATTATTTGTACTATCTCATAGGGTTGTTACGGAAATACCCTAACATGGCAGACACAGGGCTGGCACAGAGTAAGTGCTTAGTCCTGGGGGCTCTTTGATTTCTACGTTGATGGCTGCCCCCAGGAGAGAAAGTGTGACAGGGAAGCGGTTCCCTGCACTCGGCCTCCTGCTCCACACCTACCATGAGAAGCCCCTTGTAGGCATAGACGATGCCGAGCCAGATGGTCATGTGGGTGTTCTCACAGTGCTCCAAGAGAGGGCGGATGGAGATGTCCCGTCCTGCTGGGTCCGGCTGTGCAAAGGAAAGACAGAAACCCAGGGATGGCACTGGGCACTATTCCAGCAACTGGGTCCCCATCTGACTGCCCGTTTCCCTCCTATAAGCCACTGCATGTGTCACGGCCCAGGAGGCTTTTTGGTCCCCGCCTCTTTCCCCACCTCTGTGTTCCTCAGCGAGTGTTGACTGCCTCTGTTGTTGGTTGTGATCCAGCCTGCACTAAAGTTATATATGATCTTTATGCCCTCCCATCTTGAGTCAGAGCTCTGGAGGGTAGGGACTGGGTCACTTCTGTGCCCCTAGAACCTAGCAAAGACCTGGCCCAGAGCAGGCATCTGTAATATTTGTTGAAAAAGTGAGGATGAGAATGAAGCACAACATTAAGTCAGGAGGCCTTTAGGTATCTTTGGAATTAACTTGGGGAGCTAAAGATGCAAATCTACTGGCTGGGCCAATTATGGGGCCTGCCAAGCCCTTCTAAGGAGATCCTCTTGCCCACCCCATTAAGGGAGCTGTGGTGGTAGCAATGTTATGTACCACGTGACCCATCTGGAATCAGAGTTGACTGGACAAGAGGTGGTCGAGAGGATCCTACCCAAGCTCAGGAACAGAACTGGGAAACTGGGGGAGAATCAGGTAGGAGGTGGCAAGAGAAAAAGACACCCAGGGAATGCAAAAATATATACTGTATACATACAGGGTAGGGCCAAAGGAGGCTTATAGTTATTCATATGGAAAACAATGCAGTAATTAATAAATCATAATACAAGAATAAATTCTGTTTCATATACTCACAACTGTAAACCTACTTTTGCACCACCCTGTATTTCCCCCGAATCACTGAGAGTTAGTTGCAGACATCCTGACCTTTCACCCCTAAGTACCTAGCATGTATTTCCTAAGAACGAGGAGATTCTCTTACATAACCACACACACTTAACCAAATTCAGGAAATTTAACACTGATACAGTATATTATCTAACATACCATCCATTTTCAAATTTCACCAGTTGGCCTAATGTCCTTTAAGGCAACTGAGGATCCAATCTGGGATGATGTACTGCGCTCACTTGTCAAACCTTTAGTCTCCTTTCATCTCAAACAGTACCTCAGCCAACTTTGGCTTTTCATGTAACTGATATTTCTGAAGTTTCCAGTTCAGTTATTTTGTAGACTGTACTTTGATTTGGATTTGTCTGAATGCGTTTTGGTGATTAGATTTGGGTTACACTTTCTTGGCAGGAATCTGAGGGAAGTGATGTTTCAGCTTCCTCGATGCTTCACTTCTGGGGAACTTGATGGCATCTTGTCCCATTATTGATGTTAATTGTGATCATTTGGTTGAGGTGATGTCTGCCAGAACTCTCAGCTTCAAAGGTACCATTTCTCTCTCATAATTAATAAGTAATCTGTGGGAGATACTTTGAACCTGTGTGAGTATCCTGTTCCCCCATGAACATTAACTCAGTGGTTTCAGCATCCACTGATGATTCTTACCTGAGTCATTATTTTGGTGGTTGCGAATGGTAATTTTCTAACACCATGGTTCCATTTAAATACCTGGCATTCTACTGTAAACAAGATCTTTCCTTTCAGCTCATTTTAAGAAATGTGTATCAGTATGGACTTGTAGGTTTCTTTTTAATTCAGTGTCTTATAATCCAGTAATATGATTTTTCATTTTGATGCTCAAATTTTTTCCAGATTTCGCTAATGGAAACCCCCTGCATGCTAACTTCTGTGTTTTTCAATGTGTCCCCATAATTTTTTGAGCACTTTCCTACTTCTTGGCACAAGATGTTCCACGCTCTCCTTACACTTTCCTTGCCCCAGCCTTAGAATCAGCTATCTTCCCGAGGAGTCTTGGTTCTTTTTAGCAGAGATTGGTATTTAGAAACCAGTGTCTGGGGGTTAGATGTGCTCACTGTTTCTGAGGTATCATTACTTATGGGTCTGTGTATATATATATGTATGTATGTATGTATTCATTCATCATTATCTATCTATCTATCTATCTATCTATCTATCTATCTATCTATCATCTATCTATCTATCTATCATCTATCATCTATCTATCTATCTATCTATCTATCTATCTATCTATCTATCTATCTATCATCTATCTATCTATCTATCATCTCCTATCTATCATCTATCTATCTATCTATCTATCTATCTATCTATCTATCTATCTATCTATCTATCATCTATCTATCTATCTATCTATCTATCTATCTATCTATCTATCTATCATCTCCTATCTATCATCTATCTATCTATCTATCTATCTATCTATCTATCTATCTATCTATCTATCATCTATCTATCTATCTATCTATCTATCTATCTATCATCTATCTATCTATCATCTTCTATCTATCTATCTATCTATCTATCTATCTATCTATCTATCATCTATCTATCTATCTATCTATCTATCTATCTATCTATCTATCTATCATCTATCTATCATCTATCTATATCTATCTGTCTATCTATCTATCATCATAATCATCTATCTACCTACCTATCATCTATCTGTTCTAACACCACAGAATTCTTGCTGCAAATATGGAACAGAAATTCCATATTTGCATCTTTCTTCTTCTACAGTGAGAACACTGGTTTCCAATAACATCAAAATATTCTCATTTGCTTAATCGTACAAATAAACACAAAATAGTTTCAGAATTGCTACATCCATACACTACCAAGAAATTTATTAAGTAAAATTGAAGATTTCTTTGCACATCTGTTTGTCTTTAGAACAGATACCACTGAGGGGATCTCATCAAAGAGCCGTGTTCAAGATGTTGTCCTACTGAGGCCCAGGGTAAAGTCATATGCCAGAGGGTAAGGGGTAGGCATTCCCAGGGTCAGTCACTAGGAAGAAGGGGCACACCGGTAAGGCAGAAGGCAGGCCCGAGGCAGGGAGAGGATGGAAACCCTGCTTCTCTTGGCCCTGTTCTCTAGGCCTGGCCTTTGAGGCAGCAATGGCCTGGGCACCTAAGAGTTGGGGAAAGATGGTGCTCCCACATGGAAGCAGGAGTGCTAGGAGTGGTGGGCCTGTGGGCTCAGGCCTCTTGGAACCAGATCACCCAGCTGCACGCTCTCTAAGGCTTGATTTCCCTTTCGTTGTCTCAAGCCACAGAAAGCCTTAGCTCAGCCTCTATGGTCACGGAGCCCACACATGGGCTGGAGTGCCATAGGGGAGAGGAGGTTCCTGAAGCCTCTGCGGTGGTGGCAGTGGGTCCTAGTGAGAGACACCTCAGGGAAGGTGATCTCCAGGAACCATAGTCAGAGTGGACAAGGCCAGAGATTTCCCCTCCACTGCCGCCAGACCAGGAGCTGGACTGGATTCTACTAGGGGTGATGGGAGTTTCCTGATGTCCTTTCATTGTTTAAATGAGGAGACTGACAAAGGACTTGGTCCCAAGGTCACCAGTGACTTTGTGGCAGAACTTGGGTTTCTGTAATGTTGCAGTAGCACAGGCCCATCACGGTCATGCATGAATAGCAAACCCATTAATGATGACGGTGTCTGTTGTTCTACAATGAAAGGCACTAATTATGATAGACTCTTAGATTCTATGTGTAGAGGACTGATTCTGTCATACACTTTGTTCAATGTAATGATAACTCTGTTCACAGAAAGCTGACGATGGTTGTCTGGCTTACATGCCCCCGTGACAGACCCCTCCCTCCACTCTTGGAGAGATGGTTACACAATTCTTTTATTGAACCAGAACCTTCTCCTCCTGTACCTCCACCCACTGGTCTTTCCCCCTGGGCTCCCCAGAACAATCTCAAGCTCTCTTGTTTAGTCTGCACACCCTTCTTCAGGAGGGGGAGGGGAAGAGCCACACTTAAGGTACACACCACCTCCTCCCACATGTCATCCTGGTCCTTTAACCTGCTCGAGTTTAACATTGATCTGTGGGCCTAGGATCGAGCTCAACCTGGTAAAAGTGAGTCCACCTACATGTCCTTACCTTCCACTGGTGACTCAGATATTCCTTAGGGTTGACTAAGGCCCCATCAGGTAAGTTTCATCCAATTGCTTCCAGCTCTGTCTTCTCCCTTCTGCAGCTGACATTCCAGCCTGGTTACCTCTCCCTTGTTAGTAAACACCCTCCCCACCCCAATCCCCATCTTGGTCTGCTCTGATCTCTTTGAATCCTGAAACCCTAATTCTTAATGTGGTCTTTAGTCTCCCACCAAGCTTAAGCACAGCCTTGGCTGCAGAACTGGGAGGACAGTGGAAAACCAAGGGCTTGCGGAGATTTCAGAGAAGTCAGTGGTCCCAAGGGCAGGCAGAGAGGCTTCTACACCATCTCCCCAGGACACAGGCTCTGATCCAGGAACAAGCACAGCAATCTCCTGGTAGTGAACGTCACCCTCACACAGGTCTGTGCACACTGGACACAGATCAGAATGGCAGGGGTTGGAGGTGGTTTTAGGAGTGATGAGGTTCAGGTTCAGGTTCAGGCTGGGGGATGGAGAATTTGAATATTCAAAAGACCCTTGCACTGAATCTCAAAGCAAACTGTAAGAGCCACGCCTCTTCTTGTCTTAGCCATCCTGGCCAGGCCTGAGACAAGAGTTCAGAGAGATGTGCCTGGCCATGCAAGGGGAGGGCTGGGAGCACGGCCACCACCTGAGCACTTACTTGGAGTCACTGTCGTGCACCAAAGCGCCACTAGAGGACACCAAAGAACTGTGCAGAGTCGTGCCCAGTGGCTGTGGATCCTCCTCCACTGGGGACACAGAGCTACTTCTGTGGGGTGGGGCTGTAAGTGATGAAGCCCTCAGCACCCACTGGCCTTAACAAGGCCAGATTACCAGGCACCATGGAGGACCCCACCCCCCTTCCAGGACAGTGTGGATGGGGATGGGGATAGGGATTGGGGGCTACTATGGAGGAGCTGGAGGGCCCAGGCTGTACCTGCCTACCCCATTCACCCTGCTCCTACTGTGGGCCAGCCACGCAGCACAGGGCCAGTGAGCACAGGGCACTGACCCCTACAGATGCCAAGCTGGGCCCTCACATCAGGGTCTGAGCCACGACTCAGGCCACTTCCCTGCACAGCTGTGGACTACAGCTTCTCCACTGGCCTAAGAATGTCTCCCTGGCCCTGGATACTGGCTATAAGAACTGTCAACTTGTTTTTTTCTCTTCTTTAGTTTTCTTCCTTCTTTGCTGCTCACTTGGGTAATTACCTAAGTAATCATTCACTCACTCATTCATTCACTCACTCATTCATTTAATACATAACTATCAGGCACTACCATTTGCCAGGTATCATTCTAGGCATGGGGAATGCAGCAATGACCAGGCCTGACAAGAGCCCTGTCCTCATGGGTCTTCCATTCTAGTAAGGTCAGGATGATTCCATGAGAGGCAGCCTCAGAGGGAGAGTGGGTGGACCTCACCAGTAAGAGCCGCCTCAAGAACAGCAAGAGCCACTTGTCATGCGTGACGACATCTAGTTGCTAAGCTGTGAGAGCTCTATACAACTATCTTGTCAGAGCCTCATAAGAATTCAACAAGGTGTTGTACTCATTTACAGACGAGGCAACTGAGGCATGGAGAGGTTAAGTAACTTGCCCAGAATCTCCAGCCAGAAAGTGTCAGAGGGGAAATTCAAACCCAGGTCTGTCTGACTCCCAAACCAGTATTCTTTCTTCCCTCGCATGTGCTCTTCCCAGCCTCCCCTGTCTTTCTTAAAGCGTCCTGTAAAATTCCAGGGACAGTGGGTACAGACCTGCTCTATAAACTGCGAGGTGCTGCTGGTGGGAGAAATGACTTAATTGCTGAACACTCAATAGAGGCCTCCCCGGAAGCCCCTGGAGCGCTGTGAAGGCTGTGCTTTGGTGCTGCAAGCTGAATGCGAGCCGGTAAAGCTCTCTTCCTGCCCGACAGGGCACAGTGTCCAGCAGCGAGGCCACGCCTGTCTGTGATGGCCGGAGGCTGCAAAGTGCTCACACCTGACTCCAGGTCCAGCCGCTGCTCAGCGGGAGGCATGCAGAAGCTGCAGGGGGAAAGTCTCCCCATCTGTGCACTGAAAGGAGAGCAGCTGGCCTGAGAGTCTCTCTGCATAATGCAATTATTCACAATGTAGGTCAGCGGCCCCTGCAAACATCCTGCTTTGTCAGGCTGCATAAATGGATGGGCCAGGAGGGCGTCTAGGTATGAGTTGAGGCATTGAGTCCTGAAAGGTCAGAGGCCTTGGTCCTGCTATGGACTTGCTGGGTGACCTTGGGCAAGTCCCATCTTTTTAAGACTCCAGTTACTCATTTGCAGAGTAAGCCCATGGGTTAATTTACAGTATAATTAATGTGAGCCTGAATAATGGAGAGATGACTGTATTGTTTTACACTGACCGATTTGGGAAAAACTCAATATTTCTCACGTGCCTACTGTGCGCTGTGCACTGTGCTCCATGCTGGGGTCCAGGTGTATAGGCGGGTAGGACGCTTGCCTTCCCGGGGCGTGCATTCTAGCGGAGGGCACAGAAGACTGACAAACGGCACGGTACAGCTAAGAGTATGGCGTGTTCCTGAAAAGAGGTACAGGGCACTTTGAGGGGTGCTAGCAGGGGGACCTCTTGCAGATCAGAGTCTGGGAAGGTTCTTATGCAGTGGTGACATTTAGTCTGAGGTCTGAATGATGAGAAACCAGCCATGTGAGAATCTAGGGGGAGACCACTCCTAGGAGAGGAAACAGCAGGTGGGAAGGACCTGAAATGGCAAAGACATTGGCATATTTTAGGAACCAAAAGGAGGCCAGTGTGGCTGGAGTGTAATAAGTGGGGCCAGCACACAAACCACCTAGGGAGCTTGTTAACAGGCGGATCAGGCCAGCAGGTCTGGCTGCTGCAGTTCCCACATGCTCCCAACATGCTCCCAGGTGACACAATGCTGCTGGGCCAGGGACTGCCCTTTGGGCAGCAAGGCCTTAGAGGATCTTAAACAACAGGGTGACATTTGGTCCTCACATAGCAGATCTTTGGTTAAGAGTGAAGGTTCCTTTGTCACTCGCACACCTCTGACACAGAGTGACAGCTTAGCACAAGGTCAGACCTGACACTGCTTGTCTGTGTGTTTCGACCCTGGACCAGACCCCGCAATACAGTGCTTCTGTGTGTCCTGTGTGGGGCCAGGCAGGGAGGGCAAGGAGTCTGGGTGGAGGGCATGAAGGGTGCCCCAGGCTTCCCCTGTGGCCGTGGGTCTCTTGGTCTTTCATGCTGTCACTGCGTGGGTGGCTCAGGCTCTCAAACCCCACCTGGACAGTGCCTCTCTGAAGGAGGGAGTGCCTTTCACCTTCTGACCAGTTCCCAGAAGCTGCTCTCAGGACTTGCTCCCTGGTACATTCCTGCTTTTTAAAAAATTTCAAATTTAACTTTTGAAATAGATGGTAAAATTAGTAGGTGAGTGTGCGTATATAGATGTGATGGTCAGGGAGGGGAGGGTGTCTAACCTTTGGGCTGCATGTCAGAGTCTAGAGATGCTTTCCTTTTCCTGGGAAGGCAGGTGAGTCACAGCCTCTTTGGGGGGAGACTGGAGGGGGGTGTCCCATCAAGAAAGCCTGGGCAGGGAGGGAAAAGGGCACTTGGTTCAGATCCCAAGTCCAGCTGTATGACTTTGAACACATCTCTAAGCCTTTCTGAGCCATGATTTCCTCATCTGCAACCTCCCAGCGTTGGCAAGACAATCAAAGGAGGTAACCAGGGTGTTTAGCAGGCTTCAGACAGTGGAAAGCCCGCTCCTTGTGTGTAACCTGTCATCATTATCTCCCTCTGCAGAGTCACAGAGCGCTGGAGCCTGGAGGAATCTTCCAGATCCCTCCGGGGCTGGGCTGCTTATCTCAACAGCAGCAGCCCCACATCTCTAAGGCAGCAAAGCTAGAAGCTGTCGTTTCAAGGTAAGAATCTTTTTTTTTTAGAATGTTTGATTATAAGTTTGAGCGAATGTTTTCAGAATCCCAGGTCTGGAAGAGACCTGTGAGATCATCCACCAGGGTTTCTCAATGGGGGCACTTCCAGCAGTTTTCTTTGGAGGGGGCAAGGTTTTCTGTTGTGAAGAACTTGCCTATCCAGTGCAGGGCACTCAGAATCCCTGGCACTTGGGCACTAAATGCCAGGAATGTCCTCTGATCACTGTGACAGTTCATATCTCCCTCCCCTGATTCCCCATTTCCAAACACTGAGACGATTATGCACTAGTCCAATTCCTCTTTTTACAGGTGGAGAAACAGGCCCAGAAAAGGACTCTAGCAAGAGGGTGACAGAGTGGAGACTAGATGTAGGTGTCCTGACTTGTTCCATGCCCTGTGCCCTGCACTATGCTGCTGGTTGGCACAAGAGGGGCCAGCCTTGTGGGCTGCTCGCCAACCAACATTTATCAGGACTTATGCTGGGCACTGCCACATCAGCCCCCTGGAGCTGGAGGATGGTGCCCTCTGACTTCTGGACTTACCAGTCTGCTGGTGCTGTGCACCTTGCTTAGGTGCTCCTGGGGCGGCTTCCAGAGTAGCAGTATGGGGCCCAAAGCTGCTCGCCTGATGTCTGCTTTACGGAGGAAACATGAGGTGGGAGAGGTGGCTGGGCCCTGGCTGAGAAGGGCAAGGAACCCGTGCTCAGCATTAGAACCAGTGGGCCAGCAGATCCCTGCCTGGTCCTGTTCAGAGAGGCATCCTAAATTTGACCTTGGAATCTTGCAGGAATTTCTGTGGTTGTATAAGGGTCAGAGCTGGGGTGGGGATTCCCTTGGGAAGTTAAGGGCTGTCAAGTGCAGTAATAGGTCCTAACATTCCTAGCACTTTGCAGCTCATAAATCCTCATACTAGGATCTCTCTTTGATTTTGACCTCAGGGCAGACTGGTGAAGGAGCCAGAGATTTTATACCCATGTTACATGTGAGGAAACAGGCTCAGAGAGGACAAGAGACTTGCTTAAGGTGACACAGCAAGTCAGAGGCAAAGCCAAGTCAGACCTCTTTCCTGCAAAGCAGGTAGGGGTGCATCTCAATTTTGTCATTCCCTTCCCTGTGACCTGCTCTGTTCCCCTGCCTGTGGAGGTGGGCCTTCAGGGGTGCCCCTGTTCTCCTTGGGCCTGTGTCAGGAGCCTCTGGGGTGAGCCTCTGGGGCAAACCTGGAGCAGGAAGAGCTCACAAGTATGGCAGCTGAATCCAAAGCCAGGAGAGGCTGGGTCATGGGGGACTTCCACGAGGCACACTGTGAATGGGGCAATGGCACCGCTGCTTCCTGGGTGTTTTGGTCAGTACTTAAAACTCAGGTGGTTTCACCTGAACACCCAGATTTCTGGCTCCTTTTGGAAATGAGACACTGGGCCTGCTCATGAGCTGGGCGGTCTGCCACTGTCCCGATTCTGGGCTGCCAGTCCAGCACGTCTCCAGTCCTTGTTCCAGAGTCAAGTGAATGCCTGGAAAAGCTTTTAATTTTAAGGACATTTTTGAAGTAAGCGTGACAGCTGTTCTTGTTAAGCTGGTAAAGAACTGGGGAGAGACTAAGTGGTGACTGAGAGCAGCTAATGTGCGTGAGGAAGGCGCCCCGTTGCACTCTGTGTTGGAGGAGATGCAGTTCGATGAGAGTCCCCCCAGGGAGAGCCACAACTTCGGAGGAAAGTGCTCATTCTGGAGGGCATTGCCATGGGCACCCAGTGTTCCGAGGGGGCCCAAACCTCTGTGGGAACCAGGAAAGGGAGGCAGGAAAAGAGCATCAAGAGGAGAGAGAAAAGAGAGGCAAGGAGAAGGAGGGAAGCTGGCTGGGCCACGTGGTCCTTCCCCTCAGACTCTGTGCCTTCTAAAATTCTACTAAAATTCAGGAAATGCTGGATAGCAAGAGGGGATGCTTGCTGGCGAACCCGGCCGAGGGCTTGAGACTTGCCCTGGGTGATGTGGGTGGAAGAGAAAAGTGTCTGTGAACCAGGAACTGGCTATGGGAAAGGCTGGGGAAGGCAAATTCTCCAGCAGGCTCAGGATGTTCTGGGCCTCCCCACCTCAGGGGTGTGAGGCAATTCTTTCTGGATCTCAAGACCCAAAGAGACCCCAGATGACATTGGGATGCACAGAAATACAGGTTAACTTTTCACATGGTCACCTGACTTTTGCAGAAGCAGCATTATTGAGTGGAAAGGTTTGGTGGTCAATCTCGAGCAAGCAAGCCCTTTCCCCTCTGCCAACATTCAGTGAATCCATGGGTGGTACCAGGTGGAAGCACGTGTCTCCCAGGCTCTGCTCCTGGAGTCTGGTTTTCACCAGGACCAGGATGCCTGGATTCCTCAAGCCCCAACCTGGCCGGGCAGAAATCTGCAGGCCCGTGTTTCCCAGGGCACACGCGGGAACTACTGACTGTGGCTAGACCACCTCCACCCCGAGAGCAGAACCACACTTTCTTCCTGCAGACCTGGACAGGCCTGACCCCACACAGCTTGGTGTGTGGGCTGCAGGCAGAGGCGGGGGTCCCATGCAGGGCCTGGGGGGGTAGGAGGAGGCTCTGGGGCGCTCACCCAGGTGGGCAGGGGATAAACAGAACAATGAAAGGAGAGCAAAGGGAGACACAAGGGAATGAAGAGAAGGGAAACTTGTGTCCTACAGATGCCAATACAATACAGTAAGATTCTGAGATGTTGTTAATTAAGCCCTGACAATGAACAAAAACCAGAGCATAATGAAGGAACAGTCATTTGGTCGCTCTCCAACTGGACCCCACATACTACAATCCGCCCTCGACTCCCATCGCCAACCTCATCCGTGGCCAGGCCCCACATCGTCCACTCCCGGTCCTTTGCTGTGCTATGTCCTGGTCCTGGGATGCCCCCTCTTACACCACTGTGTACACTGCACCCATTCTTCCATCTCTGAAATCTCCCCAGGTCCTCCAACCCTGCCCCCTGTGGCCCCCGGGCTTCCTGCCTCTCTCTGGGGAGGGCCACTGCCTCCTGCTGGAGATCTCCGTGTTCAGCATTTGCCCCTCCCCTCTCGGCAACCCCACCATCCCTTCCACCAATTGTACTTCCTCTGTCTCCTGCCCCCACCCACGTTTACTGACCGCTCCCCGTGTACCAGATTCTGGGCTAAGAGCATCATACACACTGTCCCATTTCATCCAAGTAATCGCCACAGGAGTGAGCTCTGATACAGACCTGGGAGTCAAACCCATGTCTGCCTAACTCCCCAAACCTTGGCTTTACACACAAATCCAGAACTACCCAGCCTTGGACCCCCCAGCCTAGACCCCAAGGCAGCTGAGCTGGCCCTTCTCAGCCCTGGCCTGGCTTTGCCCACAGTGTCTCTCAACCCCTCACAGGGTCTGCTGCTCACTCAGTGACGGCCTGGCGGGTGGTTCTCGGCGACTCCCTGCTGTCAAGACTAAGCCCAGTTTGGTGTGAAATGGAAGGTGACAGGAATAGGGTGCGAAGATGCTCTAAGTTAGGAAGCTGGAGCCTGTGGGATCCTGGACAGAGCTACTACAGTCCACCACTGCTGTGTACGTGCGCTCAATCTAAAGGTTTTCAATGTCATTAGAGCTGCCTGACAAGCCTGGGTAAAGTGGAGCAGGGCCATCGGTCTCGTTCCCATTTCGCATAGAGGACACTGAGCCCAGGAATAGGCTGTAACTCGCCCAAGGTCACAGCAAGAAACCTGAGGACCTGGCACTTGAGCCCAGTGTCCTGACTGCCTGCCCAGGGCCCTTTCTGTTGTTCACACTCCTCCCTGCAACTCCGGCTAATTCTGGGAGTCCCAGCTCAGCAAGGAGAAAGGAAGCTGGCTGCCAGGACGAGCCTCAAGTGCTCCCTCTCGTGTTCCCCGCTGCGGCTCAGACTTCAGTCTGCCCTCGGCTAGAAGGCGGCAGGGCGACCCCGCAGTGCCCCGCTGTAATGGACAGCCACCTACCCTGCCTCCGGACCGGGCTCTGACCCAGGCCCGGCACATGCTCATTGTCAGCCCGGGTTCTCCTCTGAGAAATGCTGGAGTCACCTGCTCGAGGGTTGTTCTGAGCGTCGAGCGAGAGCCGGGAAGACAAAAGACTGCCCTGCCCAGACACACACGCCCCGGCGACGCGCAGAACAAAGCACCCAGCTCATCCGCCTGCTGCCATGCCGGGACGCACGCGGGTTGGGGGTCCCCAGGCGCAGCGCTGCCAAGACTGTTCCAAAATAGGGGGTTGCCAGCGGCGCCGCTGCCACTGCTGGCTGTGCGCGGAGCCCCGGGCCGCCCCAGGCCCCTCGCTGCCGCAGGCTCGCCTCGGCCGGTTTCCTTGTGCCCTGCCGGCGCTTTCTCCTCTGCACCAAGGAGGCAGTTTCCAGCGTGAGCGCG
The DNA here is from genome assembly GCF_964146895.1 of Miniopterus schreibersii. Lineage (NCBI taxonomy): Eukaryota > Metazoa > Chordata > Mammalia > Chiroptera > Miniopteridae > Miniopterus > Miniopterus schreibersii. Next base: position 24,694,835 of record NC_138111.1, on the reverse strand, counting down.
ATGCTCCAACTCATTGTAACTTCAAAGCTGTTCCCAACTCCTCCCACACACAGCCATCAACAAATAAATAATATAAATATAAACATAAATATAAATATATATAATGTTTCCTGAGGTCACACTATTCAATTGTTCTATTTTGTGCAATCACAGAACTTTGGGGCTTGAAGAGAGTCACTCAAGTGTCTTCTTTCACTTCCCTTCTTTAGTGTGCAGTCCCTGTCAAGGGTTCGTCCAGCCTTTCTTTGCACACCTCTGGTGATGAGACACTCACTACCTCTTAAGGAAGCCCAGTTCATTTTGGGGTAGGTCAGACTACAATGTGAACATTTTTCCTCATTCTAAGCTGAAATCTGTATCACCAGAACTTTCCCCACGGGTCCTGGCTTTTTGTCTTCCGGGGCCTGCAGGTCGTGCCTTCTCCCTCGGCCCCAGGACAGCCCGTCTGAGGCTTAGAGACAGTGATAGTGCCCCTTTGAGCCCTCCCTTTGCTGGGTTGACACCAATCCTTCCTACATGGCACAGTTTCTTATTCTTTCCCCATCCTGGCCACACTTCCTCTTGTCACTATCTCCACAGGGTCTGGGGCCCATATGAAAATATAAGGAGATCTGAGTAGGGCAAGAGGGGTGTCCCCACCCTGTGCCTAGAGCCCTATGCACCTGGGGCTGTCCCCTGAGCTTGCACTGGTTAGTTGGCAGCCAAATTACACCATGGAACTTGGCAGTCCACATTTTCATTGTCCACGTTTAAGGGACTACTGGTGCTTGGGACACACACACACACACACACACACACACACACACGCCCACGGGCGTCTGGTGTTCCATAGGGACCTAAGGAACCACATATCCTATGATGCAGAACTCCTGACAGTCCTCTCTGCTGCCCAGGAGAAATGCACTGGTGGCCCTGTCATCCCTCACGACACCTCAGGGTCTCCTTTTCCATTCAGGTTGTGCCACCAAGTATGCAATTCCAAAAATAGGCTACCAAAGGCTACTGGTAAGTGGCCTTAATGATCCTACCAAAAAAATTAAAAAGACCCAAATTAGAGGGGGGCAGTGGCCAATCCAGAGATAAGACAGGGATAAGAACAGGAATGCAGATTTAAAGACAATTGAAGTTGTATGTTTTTCCTATGAACCAAAGATGTGAGATGGCTTTGGCACAGCAAAAAGTAAGCATATAATCACCTCTAACATTAACTTAGCATTTTCCACATACGTAATCAAGTGTGGCCCCGCAACAATCCCATGCAAGGTAGTACAGAAGTATCAGCCCTGTTTTACAGATGAGGAAACTGAAGCTCAGAGAGGTTTGGTGGGCTGACCAAAGGGAATGAAGGAGTGGCAGAGGCTGGCACTCCTCTGTTATCCCATCTGCTCACCCACAGTTCTCAGCTTCTTTTCAGTTAGGGGGTCACATGACTAATTCTGGCCGATGGGCTATGGGAGGAAGTGACATTTGACCCTTGTGGGCTGAAGCCTAGAAGAGCTGTCACGAGATCTGTGTGCTGCTTCATGTTTGGGCCCAGATCACTAAGCTGACTCAAGGAAGATGGTTCCCCTGGAGGCCACCTAGATTTACAAGCAAACTTTGAAAGAGAAATAGACCTTTGATGCATTTTGCTGCTGAGATTTTGGGGTTATTACCGCAGCTTGGCCCAGCCTATCCTAATATAGAAGGGCAATTACATTTGTTTCAATGCTGAGGACTTTGCACATGTCACCTCATGCAACTCTTGAAGCTGTGAGAACAGGATTATTCCTTCTCTTTACTGTATGGGAAAATGAAGACAGAGAAGTGAAGCCACTTGCTCAGGGTCACAGAGCCACTAAGGTGTGGACCTAGGACCCGACTCTGCGTCTGTCTGATTGGAAAGCCTTGAAGAACTCTGGCGATTTGCAGAGACAGATGGCTATTGTGTTCCAACACCCTGTTGGGCTAAACGCTTCCTCTGAAGATGGAAGATTGCAGATTGCTTTTCTCATTCAGATTTTATGCCTGAGAAAAATCCTTGTGCTCTGATTTATTATAGCAACACTGATTTTCCAATTTTAAGACAACAATGCATCTTGAAAAAAATGGAAAGAAAACATTGAAACATTTGGAATTTTGGTTCAGATCCTTATTTCGTTTTGCTTGAACTGTTCAGGCCCTGCCTCATTTCTCTGCCTGCCTCTGGTCTCCCCCATTTGGATAGCCTGCCAGAGCCGCCTTTCTAAAACAGAGTCTAAGCATGCTCCCTCCTTCTCAAAGCCCACCAAGGCTCCTCATCAGCCTCCAGCAACACTTCCTCAATTAGAGTCGTCAGAATATGTCAATGTAAACATGCATCATGAGAAAGGGTTCCATGGCCAAAGAAGTTTGGGAAATGCTAATTAAAATTTTTAGTTAAAATATTAAATTGCAGGACTTTTCAGAGCCTTTAACTTGCTAAAGCCCAAGAGGCAGATGTATAGTTTCTGGGACTTCTTAAACTTTTGGAACATGAAATCTCCCCATTCCCTTTTATTTTGGGATAGCTAATGGGATTAATATTCTATATCATATACTTTAGGAGGATGTTGGCTTTTAGGATAAAGTCTGAAATTCTCAGTTTAACATTCAAGCCCTCCCTGGATGTGGTCCCAGGCCACCTTCCAGGCTCATATCACAAAGCCCTATCTCTGTCTACCCAAGGGTTCAATTCCCTCCCCCTCCCATCTTCCTATTCCTCAAGTCACTCAGTCCTGGGTTGTGGGGTTCTCTGAGCTGTAGCCTGGAGAGAAAACAGGGTTGAGGAACAATATCAGAAACTTCACACAATGCGCCTCTATTTGGGAGAATGTTAAAAACACTCTATTAGTGGCGTGGCTGAGATGAAAATGGGAATGAGGATTGCATGACTAATTGAAAGCCATGTGCTTACCGAGGCTCAAAGAATCCCTTTTAGAAACGGAAACTGGGCATGCATATGCCAATGAACAAGGCAGAATGGGTGCACATTGGAAACAAAAAGCACCAAGATATGCTGGGCAGAACCAAAGATATCAACGTAATTAATAAAGTAATTAACATGCACAGGAAACTCAAAAGCTGCCAGGAGGCTGATAAGAGAGGGTTATTTAAAAAAAAAAAAAAATTAGCAGTGTAGCAGGGAAGTGAAATGAAATTTTGCATTTCTTTTTTTTCACAGACCCCAAAATATTCTATGAGTAATAAATAGGCCTTGACTTACTGCAAAAATACCAGTGAGGCTGGGGCCCAGAACTTGCTGTCGACCTTCTCCCTGGCAAAATAATCGGCTCAAGCAATCAGCCAGCCCACCAGGCGCTGAGACTGTGGGGAGGTGCTTAGGCCAGGACAGGGGGCCCATATCAGGCGGTGTGGTCTAAGGCAAGTTTGCTAAAGATGCCAGCCTTGGGGTCAGGTTGCCTGAGTTCTAGTCCCAACTCTCATTCACAAATGATGGGACCTGCTGCAACTATTTAACCTCATTGTTGCCATCTGTAAAAGGGACCTAGACATAGCACCTCTTCATAGTTTTGAGGATTGAATGTATAAAAGCCCCTAGACCAGGACCTGGCTGTTAATACTATTATTCCCCCATGGCAATCCACCCCAGAAAAAGCTCCCCGATAACATATAAGTTCAGAAAAAATTTCAAAGTCTTCGTGAAGAAAGGCAGACCAAACTCTGTCCCCTCATGTCGTTTCTCTGTGCCTGGCTCCTGGGGCATTTTGAGGAAGGGCAGGAAGGTGGAACAGACATTTGAGGAAGGTGAAAGACGGCAGCTCATCAACTGTCTCGGGCTCTGGGATTTTGGGCTCTGGGATTTTGGTTGAGTCTGTGCCTCAGTTTCCCCATCAGAGAAATGAGGGGTTTATTTGGGTGATTTCTTAATTCACCCCGAGCTCTGAAATTCTGAGTCAACCTTGAGTTACACAGACAAGTGACTGTTAAGAGAGTAAAAATGACCCTCCTTGGAGGCTCCTTCTCTTCCTCCCCCTCCTTGGCTCTCAGGGTGGAAGCTGCAGAGTCATGGGGCTACCATGCCTCCCTCATCAACACATCCACTTGCTGTGAGCCCTGGGCCTTAGGCCTCTGCCTATCTCACCAACAGGACATCATGGCCCTGTCCCTGGGCTCAGGCTACCGGTGTGGTCCAGGGCCCATCCCTTGACTCCCTGCACCTCCAGGTGCTTACCTGCAAAATGGGAACAGAACTCACTGCTCATGGTAACTGTGAGGATTAAATAAGTGGAGTCGGTGGAAGTGCCCTGGAAGATGTAGATCTACCCCACACGTAGCACTGCTCCTGAAGACCTCCCTGGGGGGCTGGAAGGTACTTTTGTTAATTTCCTTAAGGAGTCAGGAAGTTCTGAGCCGGGAAGTGGGAACAGAAGCCATCATTAGGAAGTCCTGTGTATCAGGTTTAGTGCTAGGTACTTGAACATGTTATCCCAGTTATTGCTCACGGTAAGCCTGTGAGGGAGGAATGGATTTTTCCTTATGGGCACTGGGGCTCAGAGAGGGTGAGTCACTCACCCAAGGTCACACAGCTAGGAAGTGGCAGAACATGGATCAAAACCTTAGATCGCAGTGTTTATGGCCACCCATCATTCTTCCAAAGCTCACAGTGCCGGAGCCTGGTTGGTGAATGCATTCCATTTCCTTGGCATGGGAATGCATTTCCAGAAGCCTGCCATATATTTTTAATAATTGGTACGAACATGCAGTCTCTCGTCAGTTGGCTTTCTGTCTGCTGTAAGACGCAGATAAGAAAGAAAGAGATGAGCGGACGCAGGAAAATCCTCCATACCCGTTGGCAGAACTCACTCCAGCCTGGAGTTACCCTTCTCGATTTAATTCTCTGAGCCTTCTGTGTCTGACTCATGTAAATGACTTCTTGGGTGAAATATTAAAACACATGGGTGGATGTTCACAGTCTCGCTCTGGCAGCTCTGGTGATAATAGCTCAGAGGAGGGGGTCTGCAGCTTGTGTCTGGGAGTCGGATTCTATTCCTTTGAGATTCCTGAGCCAGGACCATGATTGTCTGGTCTCAGGGGGCCCAGTGACAAGGAGTCAGATACAGGAACACAGCAAGATGAGGGACAAGATGAGACGGCTCAGAAGCAGGGCGGCCAAGGGCCAGATAATAAATGATGCTTCCTATAATAGCTAACATTCATTGAGCACCCTTGACACACTAGGCACAGGCACGATCCCTTCTAATCCTTCCCAAAGCCCTAGGAGGTGGGTATTATTAATGTCCAGACCCATATTATGGATAAAGAAACTGTGGCCCTCAGAAGCAAAGTCACTCACTGTATTAGTTTCCTAGGGTTGCTATAACAAATTTCTTCAAACTGAATGTGTGGAAAAATCATCAAAATGTAAAGGCTGTCTTTGCTCAAGAACTGGAATGGCTTTACCAAGACACATAGTGGTCAGAAGATGCCAGGATTGCAGACAGCTCCATGGACTTGAGAATTTCTAGTAAACAGCCCATCCCCTGGAGAGCACCAGACAGGCAGAGACCAGAGTTTCTCACCTCAGGGCTGTCTCTTGGTGCCCATGGTGCTGCTTTGTCTTTTGTTTTGTGTCCTGAGGGGCCTCTGGAGCCCAAGTGAGTCTGGAAGGGACAAGGGACGCCAACAAGGAACATGAAATAAAACTCAATCACTTGCGTACCTAAGATGCCTCTAACACGAGATGCTCCAGAAGCACAGCTGTGGCTGGTGGAGCCCTTCTGTCCACACATGGTCCACAATGCTGACTACAGCCTGGGCTGAGCCAGGACCTGTGCCAGAAGGCCGATGTCCGTGGACATCCTTAAAATGTCTCTCTGGCATAGCATTCCAATTAAATCGCACCTAGCATTCTCATTTTAATAACTTAATCTGGAATTTACATCTTGCTGCCTCTCCCAAAGGGCCTGAGGCAGCACACAGTAAAAGCCCAAACACACAGGACGGTTAGAAAAATAAACACAAATGATCAGTAGAAGAGATAATCCTTAGGAACCTGAGATAAGATGGTCATTGCCCAGAGTGTTGAATTTGGCTCCAACTTTCTGGCAGCCAAGGTTAAAAAGAAAAGAGTGGCTTATTTAGTTATGATTGCCTGATTGAAGGAAGGATGTAGACACAAGTTCATGGGGAGAGCACAGCCCGTTTCCTGGTGCTGAATTCCGCTGGGATCTATCCTGTGGTCCTTTATCTCAGGGGCACTAAGTCAGAACAACAGTTCTTTATAGAAGATGCTGAATCATTCTTCAACTGGCAGCTTTAGCCCCATAAGTGGGCCCTTGATAAAAGGTGAGGGTGTAATATTAAATTAAATGGCAACTCGGCAAAGACATTTCTTAGAGAATCTGGCTTAATGGGCCCAGACAGATGGGTTGAAGTTGGACATATGGTGGCATGGGGAGAGAGTTCCAGGTGGAGGGAACAATTTATTCAATAAATATTTACCGAGCACGTACTCTGAGCCAGGCCCTGCCACTGGGTGCTGGGGACACACAGATGGCCTTGGCCTCTGAGGAGGTCATGGACTGGGGGGCCAGGTGCACAGACAGATACCAGTGGTGTGGCCAGATGAGGGGCAAACAGGGTGAGGTGGGGGTCTAGGCAGAGGCATCCAAGGCAGCCTGTTGGTCCAAAGGCTCCTGGAGAAGACGCTCCTAAACTGCCTGTTGAAGGGCACGTAGGGATTTTCTACATGAAGATGGCACACTGGGGTGGGGAGGAGGGTGTTTGGGGCGGAGAGGACAGCACGCACGAAGGCATGGAGTCAGGGAGAGCGTGATGCTGTGAAGTAACAACAGCTCAGGGTAGCTGAGCACGCGAGTGAGGAAGGGGGCCGAGATGAGGCCGGGAGGGAAACGGGGCCAGGTCCTCGAGGGCCTCCCGACCTGCTGAGTGTGGGCTTCCTCCTCTAGATGGGGAGAATTTATTTTCTATTTAACCCTCACCCGAGGATATGCTTTTTATTGATGTCAGAGGGAAGAAGGGAGAGAGAGAGAAACATCGATCGCTGCCTCCCGCACGGGCCCTGACCCGGGGATTGAACCCGCAATCTAGGTATGTGCCCTGACTGGGAAGTGAAACCGCAACCTTTTGGTGCACCGATGATGCTCCAACCATCTGAGCCACCCGGCCAGGGCAGACGGGGAGGGTTTTCAACAGGAGAATGATATCCGAGTTTAGATGGTGCAGCCCTTTCCTGAGAGGAGCTGGGCTAACCGGGGTGGCCTTTGGCTAACAGACCCACCAGAGGTCCTCATTACCCTGCCTGGAACTTGGTCTGCCTCTGGCTGGGCCCCCAGCTTGGCCACCCAGGACCCTGTGGATGACTATGAATGACAAAGACCTGTCCCACTATGCAAGGCTGGCAGCGATGACCTATCATTTGGAATGACCTTTAGCATCCAAGCCTTGGGCCACCAGGCTGCCAGTGAGCAGCCCACAGAGCAGAGTGGATCCTGCTCCTCAGCACTTGGCTCACCCAGGCCATTCTGATGTCTCTTTATTTCAAAATGAATAAAGCAAGATGGGGCTTGGACAAGCTTGTGAAGATACCTGATGTTTCCAGAAAGTGTCTGCTTTAGGACTTTTTAGAGCAACTGTAGAGGGAGGTAGAAGATAAGAGTTAAACTTATTTAAAACTCTATGTATCTGTCTCTCCCAATATCTGTTTCCATAGAAACAAGTGGAATAAGCCACCAGTTTCAAAGCCAAGTGTAGTCCATGACTTCCAAATCCTCCATTTGCTTCCACAAAAAAGGACGGTAAAAGTGTGGAATGGAGGGCAGTTTGAAATACTCCTCTGTCCCAGACTCCCTGAACTCGACCACTGCCCAAATAGCCAGGAAGGCCCAGCACCCAGCGGGCAAGGAATTCTTGACCACTGCCCAAATAGCCAGGAAGCCCCAGCAGGCAAGGAATTCTTGACCACTGCCCAAAGAGCCAGGAAGGCCCAGCACCCAGCAGGCAAGGAATTCTTGATGGAGGCCGCTTGGTAGCCTGCGGAAACAGCATTCTGCCATTTCTGTATGTGAATACCATACACATGGCTCCCATGGGTGACTGCACAGCACCTAATTCCATCTCTTTTGCAGCCTGCCCGGGAAGCAGATGGGGAAGGCCTCAGGGAGTGCAGGTGGCCTCAGCGTGCTGCCTCAGTGGCTCCCCTGTAGCTCTCCTGGGTGCTCAGTGACCTTGAGTGCTGTCTGCCATTTTGACTCTGCTTCCAAACCATTTCAGAATGACCAAGTGGAGCGCAGGTGGTGGCTTGGTATAGAAGGAAGGCTGTTTTCATACCATCAGTATGCACTGCTTTTACTTTTGGGGAAATTAGCTCAAATTATTTTCCTTAAAAGAAAAAAAGTCCCAGATGGGTGTGTATACACACACATACACAGGGTCAATTCTTGGTTTTCACCTTACTTGATCTAAAAACAGCATTTGATATACTTCATCAAAACTTTCTCCTAGAAACTTTCTTCATTTGGTTTCGTAGAAACCAAACTCATCTGATTTTCTTCTTGTCTCTGTGGCTCTCCCTACAGGTCTTCTTTGCTGTTTCTCTCCTGATCTCCAAACACTGGAGTGTGTGGTTGGTGGTCCCTGGCCCTTCTCTCTCCTCCATCGGTTTCACTGCACCCCCCTCCCTGTGCTTCATCCAAGGTTTTCAATATCATCTCTATGTTCACTGCATCCAAGTTCCCATCTCCAGCCCACACCTCTCCCTGAACTCCAGACCTGTATGTCCAACACCTACTCACCATCGCCACTAGTAAAGTAGGTGATCAAAAATGGGAAAAAAAATTCTTTTTTGCCAACAATACAAATTACATTTTAAAACCTTTATAACATACTTGACAGGTTTATCCACACCTGCTATATCTGAAGTGCAGAAACAGCTAATATTCCCATCAGACTCTGTAAAGCAGAGGAAGGAAAGGCTGAGATGCAGTGGAGGAGCATCGAGTGTGAGCATGGGGCCGAGTCAAGGGCGGGGCATCTGTCAGTCCTCGCATTGGTCTAGGGGCATTTGTCTCTGGAAACTTCTCATTCCTTCTTCAAATTTCCCCCATGCATGGACACATTCTCTCCTGTGCCTCTGCCCATGGATGGCTCTCTCTCCTGGCTACCCCCTTCCTTGGTGACTACCACTTTAAAGTCCCCTTCCCTGGTTCTCCTCCTGTTCCAATCACTGTTTAGCGGTTCCTGGGGCTCTAGTGATAACATCTTCACTTCTTACTGTACCACTCTCTGGGTGACCACACTCATTCCTTCAGCAACCACCCTCAATGTGCTGACTCTCCCACCAAGTCTCTATCTACTGGGCAAACTGCTCCCTTGTGCCCTAGGACCCTGCATCCAATCATCCAAACCCTTTTGCTCAGAAATGAACCCCTCATGTTCCCTCCCAAACCCATTTCCTCATGCTGTACCCTGCCTCCGTGAAGAGATCCACCATCCACCAACCAGCCAGAGATCTGGGCATTGTCCTTGCTGCCTCCCTGTCCCCACCCCTTGGAGTTAATCAATCACCAACCCTTACTTAACATCTCTCAAATCCACTTACTTTTCTTTGTTCCTGTTGCAACTGTCCTGCTTTAAGTTGCCATCAGCTCCTGCCTGGATTATAGCAAAAAGCATCTCTGAGCCATCTTGGGCCTCTAGCCTCACCCTCCCATTTGTTCTCACCCTGCAGGCAGGGCAAATTTGATCATGTCTCCTTCCTGATTAATTGTCTTTAATTTTGAAGGTTTAACTTCTCTGCTTATCACACAAGGTGCCTAACAACCCAGCTTTGCCTGCATCATCATTTGCCCTTCCTGTCACCTCCCCAAAGGCACCCTTGGCTTTAGCCAGCAGAGCTAATTTTTATATATATAAAATCTTTAAGCAAAAAAAAAGATACCCTAACTTCATGCTTAATAGTGAGAAATTAGATGCCTTCCCTAAAATTGGGAACAAGGCAAGGATGCCCTCTCTCACCACTTCTATTCAACATTGTACTGGGAGTCCTAGCTAATACAAAAATAAGACAAGATAGGAAATAAAAGGTATACAGATTGGGAAGGAAAAAATAAAATTGTTTGCAGATGACATGACTGTCTCTGTAGAAAGTCCCAAGGAATCAACAAAAAACCTTCCTGGAACTAATAAGCAATTACAACAAGGTTGTAGAACACTAGCTTAATATACAAAAGTCAACTGCTTTGCTATATACCAGAAACGAGCAATTGGAATTTGAACTTAAAAACACAATACTATTTATGTTAGCACCAAAACCAAAATTACTTAGGTATAAATCTAACAAAACAGATAATAGGTATAAGATCTATATGAGGAAATCTATAAAACTCTGATGAAAGAAATCAAAGTAGATCTATATAAATGGAAGGGTATCCATGTTCATGGATAGGAAGACTCAATACTGTTAAGATGTCTGTTCTTCCCAGCTTGGTCTATTGAGATTCGATGCAATCCCAATCAAAAGCAAGTCACTTTGTGGATATCAACACATTGATTCTAAAGTTTAGATGGAGGGGCAAAAGACCTAGAATAGCGAACACAATATTGAAGAACAAAGTCAGAGAACTCTGATACTATTTAAGACTTACTATAAAACCATAATAATCAAGACAGTGTGGTATTAGTGAAAGAACAGACAAATAGGTCAATGAAACAGAATAAAGAGCCCAGAAAGAGACCCACACAAATATTAGTCAATTGACTTATGACAAAGATGCAAAGGCAATCCGATGGAGAAAGACTATTTTCGACAAATAGTGCTCAAGCAACTAGGCATTTATGTGCATAAAAATGAATCTAGACACTGACCTTGCATCTTTCAAAAAATTACCTCAAAATGAATTAGAGACCTAAATGTAAAATGAAAAACTATAAAACTTCTAGAAGCTAATAAGAGAAAATCTAGGTGACCTTGGGTTTGGCAATGAATTTTTAGATGCAGCACCAAAAGCATGATGCATGAAAGAAATAGTTGAGAAGTTGGACTTTATTAAAAATAAAAAAATTATGCTCTGCAAAAGACAATGTTGAGAGAATAAAAAGACAAGATATAGTCTGAGAGGAAATATACCTGGCACATGACAGAAGCTATGTAAATATTTATTATATGACAGTGAGTGAGGATGTGGCACTGGGATGCCTCCAGTGGGACTTCAGAATCCGATTTTCATCCCCTGGACACTTGCATTACTCTCACTGGGCGACCACCTCCATTTATCCTTCCTGTTATTCTCAAACCCTTCATCCTGTTTATTTATCAAAATCTATGTGATCTAAAATAATTATGCTTATTTATCTGCATGTCTATCAGCCTCCACTAAACTGTGGGTGCCATGAAATCAAAGGCCATGGCTGCAGCGCTCACCTCTATCTCCCTAGTGGAAGATGGAAGATGCATGTGGGAGTGCTGGGCTGGGCAGTGAGGGCTATTGCTCAGCCATCACCCTGTCCTGGAGAAGCTGGCAGTCCACTGGGAGTGGGTGAGGTGGGCAAGGGGTGCATTCAACACAGATGAACAGCATGCTAAGTGTCCCCACAGAGGAATGTTCAGGATGCTAGGGAAGGGAGTAGGGAAGGGCAGGCTTGTAAATCTGATAGATTCAAGGAACTCAGGGACACATCCACATAGAGGTAACACAGGGGCCTGGTACTGAAGTCCATTTACTTGTCAGAGAAGGTTCCAGAAGGGGGGAAGCATGAACATTGGCTTAAAAATGAAACACAGAGCAAGGGCTGTGAATGGAATCCAGACATGTTCAGAGTATCCAGAGCAATCTAAGGCATCTGAGGCAGGTGAGAGGAAGAGAGAACAGAACACAAAAATCTCTGATCACCTCTCCTCCAAGAGTAGACTTTCTCTCTTGCTGGGGGTCCTAGAAAAAACAGTCCCTGGAAGAGAATTTAGGACACCTCATCCCCTGGGTACGCCATTCAACCATCACACTGTGTCTGACAGAAAACAACTGACAGCTTAGTGCTGTTTGGTGGAAAAAAGACAATAAACCAACAATAAACCGACAGGCCTGTGGGTCGACAAATCAAAGGGTTCTGCTACCATGGCAACAGAGTGACAGGGCAACCCTAAAATAAGAGAAAAAGAGGAACAGACCAGAAAAGGTTCAGAGAGAAATCTCAGTAGATACCTGGAGGGAAATACAGAGACAGAGCATGTGGGTTGAGAGCCAGAGCAGGCTCTCCTCCAGCCCCACCAGGGAAGGTCTGGATGCCCCGGGCAGGAGCCTCCACCATCTCAGACTCAGTTTTCTCACCTCCACAGAGAAGCATTTCTGTGGCAGCCCGCAGCTCCTCAGTTTGAGAACCATTGCCCTGGAAGGCATGGCAAGGGCTAGCGTTCTATGCACAGAGCTCCAGAGCAGCAGTACTTATTACAGAAAGGACGGAAGAAAGATACAATGGGTGATAGCAAACCATCACTTATAGGGATCAGACTGCACAAGGCTGATCTCCTTTAAAAGGTCCAGGGGGACAGGCTTCCTAGATCCATTTCTGGAGGCTGCTGACTCAAGCTGACTCCATATACATCCTCTCCCCACCAACAGCTGGAGCCTGGGGAACCCCTAGTGAGTACTCGGCCCCAACCTTAACCTTGAGTGGAGCCACAGCGTCCGTGTCCTCACCTGCCCTTGGGCTCAGCATCAAGCCAGCTGGGTCCGGTTTCTGTCCATCTGCCCTGCTCCAGGTCTTCCCACGGGCTCTGTTTAGCCTCCCTTCCCTCTCTACATCCGGGGCCCTCAGTCAGCCGTGACTGCAATTCCAGTCCTCATCTGTATAATGTGGAGACACTTCCCTGCTCCACCAGCTTCACAGATGTGGCCAAGGACCAAAGGCCTATGAATAGCCCTAAAAACTGCAAAGCGCTATGACGTGTTGAAAGGCATGGGCAGGGTAGGGGGTGAGAGGGCAGTCAGCGGTGTTGCCACTAAACTGCTGGGTAAGCTTGGGTAAGTTATATAACCTCGCTGGGTTTCCGTTTCCTCATCATTTGAATGGGATTACAACTATTCCACAGTTACTGAGGACACAATGAGTTAACACACAGTTAGCTATCATTGTCATCATCATCACACCCCTATTAGCATCACCGTGGTGACTATCATCACCGCACTAGCCCGGGGCCCAGGTAACCCATGGCAGCTCTTCCTGGTGCAGACATTCTGTCTTCATTTCCAAATCCTGGTGGTGGGTGAGGAATTCCCTCAGGGTGATTGGGGGGCAGGACTGCTCCTTTGCCACCTGTTCAGATGAATGGTGACCAGAAATCACCTCCCTTCTGGAAACAGCCTGTCTACCCATATGACCTCAGCTGAGCTCCTGCCCCCCGATCCATGGCACGGTCAGTGCTGGGTCTGTCTGGGTCTGTTTCCTCCCAGGGTGTACGCCTAAGGCGAGGAGACAGAGCTGCACAGCCCTAAATCTCCCTCCTAAATCCACGCCGTCAGGACGGCATCCTCACCACCGCTCCGACTGCAGAATTTCTCACTGGGCTGAGTAAACCCTGTCTGTCTCCAGACAAACGGGGCTGGGTACCTTATTTGCTAGAAAACCTTCTTCAGAAGGATAAACACTTCTGTCCCCAATGCATAGAACGACCATTTCCAGGTTAGTTTAAGAATTCACACTGAAAGCCACAAAAAGATTTCCCTAACCATGCAGAGGGAGAACTGGAGAAAATTCCAGTTTTCTCAACAGAATTTGCTACGCCATAGGGAAATCGTAGCATACAGCACAACCCAAGCAGCCAGCTCACTCCAACAAGTGCGTCTTTAACTGTTTCTCAAAGAAAATCAACAAAAACACACCTCCCTAATCTTGAACTTCGCTAATCTGGAGCATCCTAGGAAGTCCACTGAGTGAAGGGCAAGGCCGAATGCAAGACTATTCCAATATATGTTTAACAGCACTTTTATGTAAGGTTCTGTATTTTAACAACAAATTTCTGATATCAAATGTGTAAAAAGAAATCTATTATCACTTTGAAAATCATACAATAACTCAAAGGAGCTCTCAGCCTGCTTAATCCCTAGTAGCACTCGTTAGGGAACTTATTTTAAAGAAGAAAATAACAATGCAATGTAGTTTCTGGACAGACAGATTATATAAACAGAGATTTCTACAATGTGCAGAAAATATACTCATTTAAGTGGCCCAACATTTCTGCTAAATTCTGCATATATCAATATACCTAGACAAGTTCTTTCACCATTTCCTCCCCCAGGGGTGACGACCTTATACCTGGCCTTCCTGAAATAATGTGTGTCTCAAATGCAAGGAAACAGAAATAATGAGGTGTTCCTGATAGAGAATGTGGGCCCATGTGGACCTGTGGTGATTTCCCCACAACCACCTTGATTTCTTCTCAGGAAGTGCACCTTGGGCAGCCCATGTGTCTGGGAGCAGCACCCCGCAGGCCTCCCTCCTGTTGGTGCCCGGCACTTACCTCCATGCTGTATCTCTCCACCGTCCTTCTCAGGGGGTCCACAGCCTGCCAGCAAATCAGGATGCACAGGTCAATCAGCAGCATGCCCCCGACGATCACAAGCAGTTTCTGGTCCTTGATTATCTGCAGAGGGCAAGAGCAGAATACATGGTTGTGAGAGACAGCTTCCCAGGTACAAGCTGAGGGGCCAGGCCAGCGGAGGCACCTTCAGTTTGAGAATCTCCTGAGTCTCCATCATCTATAGGACAAATCAGCCAAGCTCCTCTGCTTGACATTCAAGGTCTTTCCTAAGCTTGGCCTGGTTGCTCCTTACACACGTGGCACTTCGTTAAGCCTGGCAACTCCTAGTCTGTGGCCCTGCTGTGATTTTCACCTCCCACTCCTTTTTAGGGGCTGGTTCTTTTGTCTGAAACACTTTTCTTTTGGTCTGGCAAACTCCTAATAATTCTTAAAGACTCAGATTCATTATCCCTTCCTCTATGAAGTCCCCTCTCACTCCCACAGCAGAGCTAATTAATCTACAGCACTGTTCACATACTTATCAGGAGTAGTAATAGTAGTAAGAACAAAAGGAAGAATAGCTAGCATTTAATGAGCACTTACTCCGTGCCCACCTCTAGGTTGACTGCTTTACATACGTTACCTCATATATAAAGACACATATTATCTTTCCCATTTTATGGATGAAGAAACTGAGGCTAGTGCAGGGTTAAAGAACTTGCGCAGTTTAATACTCTACTAAGAGGTGAAGCCCAGATTTGAACCATGTTCCTTTTATCTCCAGAGTCCATACCCTACAATATTTACAGCACCAACCCGACATTATATTAGGTTGTATACACGTCTGCCCTCCACAGTAAACATTTATTTGTGCACCCTCAGTACCTAGCAGGGCTTGGCACGCAGTAGGGAGTTTGATGGATTGAACTGAGATGAAGGAATATAAAAAGAAGAAATATAACTTCCATCCGTCTTTGCAGCCTGTGGTATCTTTATTACACTGAAATTCCCACCCCACTTTTTGTCCGTTTGACAGGGACTGGCCTGGGGACAAACGCTGTCAGTGCCAAAGCTAACTTGTGTTTCACTCACTGCATGTTTATGTGCCATCCCCCACCCCCAATAAAAGCTAATGTGATGAAGCAGTTCTAGAAAAGATTATAGAAAAAGAAACAAAGCTGAGGCAGAAGCTTAAGAAATATCACCAGGTCTGGCTTTTAATGATTAAAGCCATTTTTAAAGGAGAAATAGAAACTCAAGGGGCCTCTCTGCAGCTGAGCCACGAAAAGAAACAGGAAGAAAGTATCTCTGAGTTATTGCTGAAGAGATCCAATCCACCAAAACCACTTTACCTGGGGGCGAGCCTTGGTTGGCAAAGCCTTCTCCTTAAGATTTTCCAGAAGCATCTAGTGAATGGCTGATGCTTTTGCATAAACCCAGCTAATCTTTGTCCTCTGGGGAGCTAAGCAACACCATGCCAGCCTTGAGAAGTTGGGGAAAAAGAAAGAAATGCCCGAGGGGCTTGGGACTCCGAGGACAGGCTGGCAGGGTGATGCTCACCCAGTGCGGTTTGAGCCCCCAGGCATTTGCCCACGCTGCGCCTGACCCCTGGAAGGTCTTTCCCCAACCTTTCTGCTGGCACCCTCCTACCCTGAAGTCCCTATGAGTAGCCACTTCATACTGTATCCGTGATAATCTGACTCATGTCTGCCACCCTGCTACACTGTGAGCTCCGTGCCGCTTGGTTTTTGCTAATGGCCCTATTCTTAACACCTGTCTGAGGCCGGCACAGAAAAAGCACTCAGTACGCACTGGCCGATGGTGATGCTCTAAGAAAACATGCCCGAGCACTCACTCGGTGCCAGGCCCCGTGCTGGGCACTGGCAACACAGAGGGGGACAGACCCTGGCGCTGCCCTCCAGGGTCGGCACGGGAGACAGACCTGTCACGGATGATTACAAGACGGTGCTGGAAGAGAGGAAGTGGCTTCACGGGAGGAGCTGGAGGCCACTGGGGGCTGGGCAGAAGGGAGAGGAGGCAGCATTGCAACATCACGGAGCTGGGAGAGCTTCCTGGGTGGCAGTGAGGGAGGGACTACATCATGTCACCCCCGGTCCAGTCTCCTGTGACTCCCCATCACCCACAGACAAATCCAGCCGAGCTCTTCTGCTTGGCATTCAAGCCTTTCCCAAGCTTTGTCCGAACACTCTCCAAACACCTGCACTGCACTGATGCTTGACCCCTCCCTACTGTGTGACGGAGTTGTGTTTTTCACCCTCAGGCCTTTGTAGGTGCTGGTTCTTTTGTCTGAAACCCCTGTAGTTTCTGTGAGAGGCTTTGTGTGTGGCTGGGTGTGAGTGGGGTGGGTTGGGGGTGGTGGGAGACAGAGCTAGCTGGAGGGGGACAGCTTCTGTGACATAATGGGACCTCAGGAGGATCCGCTGGAGGTCTGAGCATCTTTCAGCATTGGTGTGATGGGAGCAATCTGCAGCACTGAGGGGTGGACCCGAGGCGGGAACCTGTGGTAGGAGACTAGTTAGAAGCTACGGCAGTTGTCCTGGTGAGCAAGGGGGAGGCTGGATGCAGAGCAGTGACTACCAGGATGGACAGGAGGATGCCGGAGCCACAAACACTGGGCATCCTCCTGTCCAGCCAGTTTCAGCCTCTCAGCCCTTTCCCCCTCCCCACACTTCCCCCACCGGTAAGTGCCAGCACCTCCAGACCCTGTTGTCGCTGCCACAGCTTTCCCATGTGACTAAAGGCGACTGCTCTTCCCATAGTCTTACTTCCAGGAGACAGTGACCTTGAACTTGCTCAGCAGTGCCAATTTTTCCTGGTTCCCTCCCGAGAGCTCATGAGGTGCAGGAGTGTGGAACACCTTACACTCCAGCACACAAAACCTTGGGTCTGTTGGGATTGAACAGTCTACATTGGACAAGAAGTGGCACATTGAAGGGAAGGAGCTGAGAAACACGGGGTGGGCCACACTCAGGGAGCCACCTGAAAGGGGAAGAGATCTCCCTTCTGAGTGGGTGCAGCCCCTCTTCTGCTGCTGCCTGAATGGGAAGGCACCCATGTGGCACAGCTGGCCTTAAAAGATGGGCACCAGAACTTACCTTTGGTAAATGTGATAGTAAAGTCTTTCTAATTTTAAGGCTTTACTAAAATTAGAAAGCCTTAAATCTGAGGCTTTGGAAAGACAGTGGAAAGACAGAATTTGGGATTATGTGGACCTGGCTGGAGTCCTCGCTGTATCTCTTGCTACCTGTGTGATCCTGGGCAAATCACTTCCTCTCTCATTCTGCATTTCTCATTTATAAAATGGCAAGGAGCAGGGGGACACAGGGAGCAGGGAGGCTCATGTATCATCTCTAAGTATGGTGTCAAGGGAAGAGCATGGGTTTTGGATTTAGAAGACCTCATTCTAATCCCAGCTCTTGACAAATGTGATCTTGGGCACGCTGCACATCGTGAGGCTCATTTCCACCTCTAAAACTGGGACCACTGAGCCCTAAGCTGCAGAGTTCATATAAGAGTAAAATAAGAAATATGGAGAGCACCTAGCTACAGTGTCTGGCACAGAGAAGATGCTCAACAAATGGTAGCTATTTGTTTACCATTACTTGGGTTTTGACAATTAGAGATTCTGTTTATGCGCCTGACAGTGACATCTAGGGGCAAAATGTGATACTGCACCTCAGCTCTACTAGATCCAGGACGAATTATCACACTGATGGATCCATGGTAGGAAGATTCTGAGAATAAGAGGCAAGGATGTATTTAATTTCCTTTGGGCACCCAAGATTATATAACTAGTCGTAAGATGCAAACTCAGATCTGATTCCAGAACCCGGTGCTTACTCATTCCTGGGTGCCTTTGCCTCAACTCTCACTCAGTGAGGATGGAGCACTAGTAACCTCCTAGCCTCAGAGAGAGAATAAAGTGTGATGGCATCAATGTGCAGTGATGTAGCACAGAGGAGTTTTGAAGAGAAAGCTGAAAAATAAGGAAGTCAGAGAAGGTGAGGTGAAACTTGAGAGCTGGCCTTGCCTAATGTGAGGATTCTTTGGAGCCCAGAATTTGTACAGTCAGGTCAGTGCTATATTTTAATTTAAGTTTTAGATCTCTTTTAAAAAGGCTATTTTAAATCACCTCTCCTTGATCTTGTGTTGTGTATATGCATGGGTATTTATTTAATTATTCACAATTAGTCTCCCTCACTATCATGCATACTCCAAATATCAGGGCAGGATATTTATGTTCTGTCCATATCCCGTGCCTAAAATAGAACCTCACTCAGAGTAGGCACTCAATAAGTTTTTCTGCAATTAATAAATGAAATGTAGTTTAAACCCATTCAGTCACAAACACTGGTCAAGTGTCAGGCTTTGGAAATGAGCCAGTTTCCTCATCTACAAAATGGGGGCGATAACTTCACAAACCACATTAGATTACCAGAGCCTGGCTTACAATTACTGTTCAACAGATGTCAGATATTATTATTAAATGTCACTTCCCATTGTTGTTACTGTCTGCAACAGAATCAAATCATATTTGTAGTGAGCTTCCTCTGTCCTCAGAAAAACCCATCTGCCCCACAGGAGAAGGTCCCATCTCTGAGTTACTGCTCTCAACTCAATGTTTCAATTCGGTCCTAGTAAGAGGCAGAATAAAGATGGCAGTGAGGCTTCTCAATCCAAGATCTTGTGATTGGCCCTTAGAAAAAAGGGTAATATGCTATCAAAATACTGAATTTGGGATCATCAAGTTACCATGTGTGAACAGGCTTCTTTTCCTTTAATGTCTTTAAAGATGTGCCCATATGGGTGGAGCTTGTGTATGTGCATTTGGGGAGGGAAGGCCATGGCGGGTGGAGGGAAGAGGAAGGGGGCCAGGGAAGGAAGAAAAGGGTAAAAAGACCATATGAGAAGAACGCGTGATTGCACTCACGGGCTTATGCATCCAGTGCGTGTGTCAGTAAAAAAATTAAGGGGTCCACTTCAATAAAAAAGTCTAAACTTAAAAAAACCAGCCCAGCCAGGCGTGTCTCAGCGGCTGAGCGTCGACCTAGGATGCAGGCGATCGAGGTTCGATTCCCGGTCAGGGCACATGCCCGGGTTGTGGGCTCGATCCCCAGTCGGGGGCGTGCAGGAGGCAGTGGATCAATGATGAATCTCTCTCTCTCCCTCTCCTTTCCTCTCTCTGAAATCAATAAAGATATATTTAAACAAAACAAAACAAAACAAAAAACCCAGCCCAGCCAGTGTGGCTCGGTGGTTGGGCATCAACCTATGAACCAGGAGGTCATGGTATGATCCCAGTGGGGGACCTGTGGGAGGCAGCCAATCAACGACTCCGATCGTTGACGTTTCTCTCTCTCTCACTTCCTCTCTCTGAAATCAATAAAAACATATTTTTAAAAAATTAAAAATAGAAATGAAAAAACCCAATAAAATAAAACAATAAAAACCAATCTTGGCTATATAAAAGAAAATCACGGATAATCCAATCCCAGTCTTGCCCTGCAACTACCACAACCCTTTCAAAACAATCTGATTCCCAGGCCTGAGGTTCTGATATGTGTATAAGATACATTTCTCTTCTATACCTTTAACCTCCTCTAATTTGGTTGATAAATGCAAACTTGCCCCTGAAATAACTAGAAAGCCTAGAGCAAAAGGTTTCTCATGCTGGAATGGTGTGTTCATCTGGCCTTAATCGTTTTCACAACAGACAAAACTGGTCACCAAATCTGTACTGAGAGCCTTTGGCAATTTCTCAGATAAGACCCTTCCCTGGACGCCTGGGCCCACCACCAGCCTGCGCTCTCAGTTGCTCAGCCTCCCAGGGGTGCAGCAGGGTGTGGCCACATCACAGTTCCTCTTCTGGGGAGCTTTCAGACAACTGAACTCCTACAGTCTCCTTGACATGTTTTGTCAATTGTTACCAGACAATCAGTGTTCTTGCTCACTGATCATATGAGTAATGGAACATAAAGGCTGGTTCTTTATTACAGATCACAATATGGATGAATCACATATTGGCACAGAGGAATCGACACTGCGACTCTTCAAAGCCAGGATGGAGCTGTCATAGTGGCAGCGCCTCTCTCTAACCAGAGCCGCGGAGCAGGAGGGCCCAGAAGTCCCTTGGTGCCTCTCAAACTTTGGCTGCGTCAGCATCGCAGGGAAGGGCTGGTGAGAAACATTTTCCTGGGCTCCAACCAGGATTCTTAGGGCTGTGGTGGGGTAGAGAGTGGGAGCTGAGGATCTGCATTTCTAACAAGCTCCTAGATGGTGCCACTGCTGCTGCTGCGGCTGGTCCAGACCTCACTGTGTTGCCATGATCTGGACCAGAGCTCTCCCACCTGGCTGTTGGTACCACCTGGGAAAGTCCAAAAACTCCTGATGCTCAGCCCCAGCCTCAGAGTTTGGTTTCAGCTGGTCTGGGCTGGTTTACCTCTTGTAGTTTTCAACAGTTTCCACTTGACTGCACCGTGCAGCCAGGGCTGGGAAGGGTGGCCCACCAGGCTTCTCATCTTGCAGACAGAAGGAAGCTGTCACCAGTGCTGCTGAGGCCCAGTGAGGGAAGGGGCCCTACAAGTGAGCATGGGGAGCGGGTGGCCAAGCGGGGCCCTTTCCTCTCTCTAAATGCAGCCTGCAGTTTTCTCAAGGCAGCCTAGTGTGGTGCAGGGGGCAGAGAAGGGCGGATATGCCCCCCTCCACTCTGGGGAGCAGCTCCTAAAGCAGCCCTTGCAGTGGAAGAGGCAGGTGGTGAAGATGAGGAGCGAGAGGTGCCGCTGGGCGCCAGGCAGAATCAGCGCAGGAAACACCACCATTTCAATATGTCCCCACTTTATAGATAGGGAAACAGAGGCCCTGAAAGGTAAAGAGGTTTGCGGGAACTCCCATGGCAGGTCAGAGGGGAAGCAGGGAGTAGATGCCTGCTCTCCTGCTCCGCCTGCTGGCCCCTCACGGTCTTGGGCACACCTGCTGTCTGCCACAGGGATGGGGCTCATAACTCGTTAACCGGATGGCACATGCAAGTTTGGGGTGAAGAGTCGGAACAACAGGTACCACGCTCCAAAGTGGGATGAGACCACAATGCAGGGTCTGCAGAGGAGATGTCTGTAAACAGGTTATACCCACATCAGGGGTTTAAAAAGTAAATGTATGTGTGGGAGGGGGGGTTTGGGGAGGTTGAATCAAGAAGAGGATTTTTGGACCCTGGCCTGGTTGCTCAGTGGGCTGGAGCATCGTCCTGATACGCCAAGGCTGCAGGTTTGACCCCGGTCAGGGCACATACAAGAATCAACCAATGAATACATAAGTAAGTCAAACAACAAAACAATGTCTTTTTTTCTCTCTCTCTCAAATCAATAAATTAATAAAAAAGTGTAGTATTTGATAAAAAGAAAAAAAGAGGGTTTTTGGAAAGAGGTGTCATGAGGTTACGAGACCCCGCCCTCAAGATGAGAGGATGGGGGTGGGGGGAAGGTTCCTCCTTAACCTCAAATCAAGAGAGAAGCTTTAAGGAGAACACTCGGGGGCTTGGTTGACAGGGGTCCCTGCAGCCTAGGGGACCCAATGAACGGATGCCTGACTATTGTCTGAGAAGCCTATGAGGGGGTGACAGGCTGGCCAGGAGCCCTTGAGGTGGGGGAGGGGGCAAAAAAAAGGGGCGGCTGCTATAGCGGGATCAACCCCAAATCCTTAAGATTGTAGAAGTGAAGGATGCATGAGTGCCTCCTGCACAGCAGAAGTGGCCCATAGGGCAAGGGGGGGCTGTGTGGCCCTGAGCAAGACAAGCTGGAGGGTGAGCTGAGCACAGGAGTGGGGGAACTGCAGATGCTCGGGCAGAGGAAGAAGCCACAAATGGCCAAGTGGCACAGTAGCTCACCCATGTCAAGGACACTGCTGAAGAGAAAGTAATGGGGGCTTTGAAAAACCCATGAAGACACCCAGGTGAGTCTAAAGGGCCTGCTTAACCCCTGCCAGGCCCAGCAAGCCTGATGTCAGCTACTGGCAAGTAAGGTCATTCCTGCCCCTTCCACTACCCCAAGCTCCAACTCTGGAGGGTTCAGAAACATTGGGAATGGGATGATGGGGAACAAACTCAGGCTGGCAAAAGAGAGAAACAGCCCACTTGCACCCCCTCTTCCAGGGTAGGTGGCAGGCGTGCCACAGGCCTGAGCTGGGGGAGGGAGAAGCTGTGCCTTTGAATGCAGTTTGAAGTTTTGGATATTATGATGGACTCCACATATTAGCTGCTGACCAGAGGACCTTCAAAAGTCATGAGACTTGCCCCAAATTTCATCTAGGAACGAGGGAAGAACACCACCACTGAAAGAGTGAAAAGGACAGTGATGGAGAAAGTTTTTCTCTGACATCCTAAGAGTCAAACTTAGTCAGCATGCTGGTTACACTCAACCACATTGGTGACAAATGCTTTCCACCCACATGCAGACAGAACTCCTGTCTTCCACGAGCCTCTTTGAACATGGAATGATTAAATCAGGTCCCTGCCCTGTGTCACTCCCTGCTTTCAAGGGCTCCCAGTGCCCAAAAGTTAAAAGTTCAGATTCCTTACCATGACTCCTGCCTTCCCCTGGAGCCTCCTCGTGCACCATCCCCATGAACCCTGTGGCCCAGCTACACTGAGCCTCTTTCAGCAATAAGAACATACCCCTTCTCTCCCCTGGCCTCTGCACATGGTTCTTTCTACAAGGCTCGAAAACTCCCCAGCCTCTGCCTGGCTAATCCCCACTCACCCTCTGGACTCAGCAAAGTGACACTTCCTACATGAAGCCTTCCCTGAGTGCTCACACCCCAGCACCTCCATATATCCCCACAGAGGCCTTATCACCGTGCATGGGAAACCCTTTGTTAACCGATTTCCCCAGGTTACTGAGGTGTAGAGGGGGTGGGGCGGGGCGGGGCAGGGATTGTGTTTATCTTGAATCCCCAGCAAACAGCCCAGTGCCTGGCACATAGTAGGTGCTTAATAAATATCTGTTAAATAAATGCTAAGAGGACACTGCAGGCACCCTGAAGCAGGAGTGATTACCTTCTTCTTCATCTTTACATTTTTGAAGATGGCGTGGACCCTCCATGTCTTTGCAAACATTGCCCCGAAGGCGGTTGTGTAGCCCACGGTGAGAATCCAGGTCCTGACCTAGAGGCCATGAGAAAACACATGCATTAGCATCTCCTAGGTGGGCCAGCCTCCTCAATGTTGTGAGTTTCCCAACAGAACTCTAGATGATGGGGACAGATGCTCTACATATCACAGAGTTTTACTAGTATCCACAGTCTTTCAGTCACCTTCCAATTTGATAGACATTTAGTTCTATCAGCCACTTGCCAAGACCCAGGGCCCTGGGCACAGAGGGCATTTGAGATTCAAATCCTGCCTTCGTTGGTCCCCCAAGGAAGCCAGCCATAGAGAGAGGCATGGAGGGCTCCAGGACTACTAAGGGATCAGTGAGAGCAACAGAACAGCCCTCTGACTTTCCCTCTTTCATTCCTTCCTTGAGTGCCTTCCATGTGGGGAGAGACCTGCAGAGGGGAACATAATCGCTGACTTCTCTGTCTTTTCACCTGAGTCTGCAGGAGACCAGGCGGTCCCAGGAACCTCTTCTATGGGTCCCGTGCTTTGGGCAAGGGATAGAGGAAGTCAGTAAGCCACAGGGGCTGAGACTGGACAAGTGGACGAGCCTGCTTATGGGTCTTCTCCAGTGCTCAGCAAACCTGCCACTCTGGCAGAGCAGGGCAGGACTTGGCCAGAGCTGGTCCTGGGGGGTACACCTGATTGGCAGCTGCACCAGACCAGTTCCAGCCATCATGAGGGGCTGCTCAGTTAGGGAGGAAGGCCAGAGGAAAAGCGTTTTGCCCTTCCCACTCCCCACCAGGGCCTATTTCCTCAGGCATTTGGAGAAAGAAAGGAGCTGATGCTACCCAGATTCTGCTGCTCAGCAATGCGCCCTCCCCTGCCCCCCTGCCATGGTTAGGCCGCTTGGCTCCTACTGCACTGTGCAGCCTCAGGAGTCTGGTTACTCAGTGCTAGGACAGCCTGGCCCCACAGGTCTCTGCTCAGGACTAAGGCCCTGTCTGGCTGCTGCTTATTCCCCAGGCCAAAGATGTGCCCTGATCCCCAGCCCTGGGCTGGTGGCTGATGGGAACTGCCAGCTTTGATAGGCACCAACAGCCTGGATCCCTGAAGGCTGGGAAAGGCCAGTCACCATCTGTTAGGTTTGGGAGCCTCCTGGATGCCCATTCCCTGCCTGCACTGTCATCATGGCCAGGCCCCACCTCTCCAGACTTCACCCTCACCAGCTGGACTGGACACCCTCCAATAGCCAGGACAATCGCCTAGCTCCAGGCTGGGCCCCACATCATGGCCCAGCCCTGGGCTATGTGCCACTGGGGCCTCCTGCTCACTGGGACAAAAAAGCCATGTGCTCTGTGAACTCTTGTTCCAGGCTTTGGTTTTTCCTCTGCCTTTCCTCAGCTCTGTTGAGCTAAATCTCCTCTCAGAAGTCCCCACGTCCCTCAGCTGAGCACAGCAAGAAGGTGGATGTGGTAAGAGAGAAAGGCAGCTGGGTTGGAGCAGACAGGGCAGGCCCTTGGTGTCCAGTGGAGTTGGATGCAGCAGGTTTGCTGTCAGCACATGAAATGTTCCTTCCGAGTCCCTTCACTCTGCCTTTCCAGAAATTTGGCGCTCCAGCTTTTCAGAGACAAAGCATGTCCTCTTCCTACTTTATTTGTGAAAACAGGAACTGGCTGGGTAGACCGCAGGCTGACCCCTCTAATCCAGAAAGGATGACAGCATTACAGTTATTTTTCAGAAACATGGACCTGTGAGGCGTGGATGCTGACAATGTATAGGTGAGCACTTAGCCCTTTTTTTTCAATTTTAAAAACAAGGAGAAATCAGACAGGCAAGAATGAATCACAGTCCTTTAGAGAGGGCATAGGATGGCCACTATTACCCACATTATAATACGAGTATGCAAGAAAAGTAAACTGTTTACAATAGCTGCAACATTGGAAGGAGCCAATTATTGCAAATTTAGGCCTGAGTTCATTCAATGACCAGCTCATACATTCCTAGTCTGTTAGGGTTGCACAGGACCTTATGGATCATCTCATTCATTCATTTGTTCATTCCTTCTTATGTTCATTCAGTAAGTATAGGTGCTCCTCCACTTATGCAATGGGGTTATGTCCCAATAAACCCATTGTAAGTTGAAAATATCATAAGCTGAAAATACATTTAATACACCTAATCTACTGAACATCACAGTTTAGCTTACCTACCTTAAATGTGCTCAGAACACTTCCATTAGCCTATGGTTGGGTAAAATTATCTTGCTGCTGCTGCCCAGCATCATGAGAGATATTGTACCACATATCCTCAGCCCAGAAAAAGATGAAATCCAAAATTTGGAGTAGGTCTCTATTGAATGTGGATCACTTTTATACCATCGTAAAGTTGAAAACCCCTAAGTCCAAACCAGTATAAGTCGGAGATTGTATTATTAGGCCAGAGGCGAAGGTACATATGATTAAAAACAAACAAACAAAACAACAAAAACCAGGGTGATGTTTTTGGAGCCATCACTGAGTGAGAAAACCACTTTGCAGGTGAAGCAGCTGAGGCTCAGCATTTAGGATGTTTTTCTCAACAATGTCACACGGCTCCGGCCAGGGCTGAGCCTGGCACTCGGCGCCTTGTCCCAGTCCAGCCCTGTCTCCCCCACGCCACGCTCCCTCCTCCTCACACGGAGTCTCCTTAACCCAAACCAGGTTCATCCACGCTCAGGAGTCAGCTGCCAAAGGGACAGGACACACGGGGGTGGCTGACGGCCTGGGGACACTCTCCTGGGTGATCTCAGCACACTGTCCAAGTGAATGGGCTGCCACGACTGTTAAGACCAATGGCTTTCATGCACGTTGACCATGTTCTCCTACCAGAAAACAATTTTCAACAGGAACATACACAGAGCATGGAAATTTTAAAAGGATGGTAAAGGGTGAAATAGTATCATTTTTACCTCATCACGCGGCTGACAAAGATCTCTTATTTTGGGTAGAAGTGTCATTCCAATGTGCTTAGCATTACTATATTTGCTTTGACTTTTTTTTTTTAAGTAGTCATTTTCAGGCCACTTGTCTATTTTGTGAGGGCTAAATTCATTATGACTCAATGATATAAATGACTTAGGTTAGCTAAAACTCAATAATATAAATTGAACCTGGCATCTGGAGTGTCTTGCCACATACTGAAAGCAAAGAACGGCTGAAGGATTTCCTGGGCAGAAAGAGTTGCAGGCATAGTAGACTGTTTTCAGATGGGCCTGCTGGCAAGGTTAGCCCTGAAGCTACTGTCTGGGAACCTAGACTGGGGGGGTTCCCATCATTCCCTCCATGGGTGACCCTGTGCCCGAACTGTTTGTGCAAACAGCATGGTTAATATTACACACCTGCTTTCCTTCTGGGGGTCTGGAATTTTGGTCTGTGCTAGGCAGAGGGGGCCTGTGACCCACCCCCGATAACCCTGAGGGGCGCTGAATGTGTAGCAAGCTTCCCTGGTAGACAGCATTTCGCACGTGTTGTCACAATTCGTTGCTGGAGAATTAAGAACATCCTGTGGGACTCCACCGGGAGAGGCTCTTGGAAGCTTGCACCTGGTTTTCCCTGGTCTTCGCCCCCTGAACCTCTTCCCTTTGCTGATTTTTCTTTATATTCTTTCAATGTAATAAATCATGGCTATGAGTACAACTAACGCTGAATCCTCCCTGTGAATTATGGAGCCGGGATAGTCTTGGGGAGTCTCAACGCAACGCCCCATCACTCTCTGATGTAACGGATTGACCAACACTCCGCTCCCGGGAGGGTTCCTGCATAAAGACCACCAGCCCGGGCCCCAGGGTGAGTCCAAGTGTTAAATATCAGTAAAGCTTAATTGCTTTCATTTTTTCTACATAAAAAGTAAATAAAAGCTGTAATATATTCTTCCACAAGATGATCCCAGTGGGGTCATGACCCATTTGGAGACAGCTCTTCGGACAGTGAGGAAACCACGCCAGAGGAAAGACTGAAAGCAGGTCAGTGGGACCCCCACAGAGCCGCCCACCCAAGACTGGCGCTGCTCAGGGTCAGCACCGGGTTAGGGCTCTGCAAAAGGGATGTGTTATTTCCCTCTCCACTCCTCCGCCATCTCTTGAAGATAGAAGTGGACTCTAGGGCTCAATCCTGTCGATTTAAGGGCTCTCCCTGGGTTATCACCTCCCATTTTCAGGCTTCAACCATTTCTTTTGTGCTGACAACTCCCTTATCTCTTTCCCAGTTCCTATCTTTCTTCTGAGCTCCAGACCTGCATATGCCCGTCACTGGAGATTTAGGTGACACGTAGGTGTCCCATAAAACCTTCACACTCCACAGCCAAAGCTGAGCCCATCAGCTTCCCCTGAGCAGCTCCACTTCTTCCCAGCTCAGGGAGGGGCGCCACTGGGCACCTGTTAGGGACCCACGTTAGGGACCTGGAAGTCCCCCGGGAATCCTCTGACTCACTCTCCTAGCCAATGCCCAAGCCCATCTCCTTCTCCCCCACCCCAGGCCTGTCCTTTGTCCTCTGTGCTCTCAGGGGTAGGGCCCCATGTCAGCCACTCCTGGGCCCCCTGCCCTCTGGTTCTGGCTGGATCTGGAAGGCCCCATGGGGGGACTGGAAGGTGCTCCTGCCACTGCGTTCCTGCCGTTTCTCTGGCCGTAGCTGGCTCCTCACATGGCTCCAGTCCTCTCTTTACCCTTTCAGACCCAGGAGTGGTGAGTCTTCCCGCAGTTGCTGGTCTCTGGGGGCCTCCACACCCCTTTGCTTCCTTAACCCCACCCACATCTCTCTTTGTGTGAAGCAGCGGGTGGCCTCTGTCTTCTGCTGGGGCTTTGCCACCTTACTCTCCCGTCTCTTGTTAGTACCTCTCCTCTCTGTTCCCACGGCGCTATCCACATTAGTCATCATGAGCAGGGCTCTGGAGACAGACTGACATGGGTTCAAGTCCTGGCTTTATCACTTGCTATCTGTGTGAACCTGGGCAGGTCCTGTAACCTCCTGGAGCCTCCATTTCCTCATCTGTGGAGTGGGGCTAACAGTAAGTCTCTGACTTCATAGAGTGGTTGCAAGGGTTAGATGAAAGAAGGCGCATCGTCATCAATGTCTGATTTTTGCTCTTGTGTTCCTTACCACCACTCACTGGACCACGCAGGAGCCTACAGCTAGCGGTCTCCCGCCTTTGCCTCACCTCCTGCTCATCTATCCAATGGAAATCTAAGCAGGTCTCTCCAGGATTAAGCCCTTCACTGCCCAGAAAGCCTTCAGGTTAAACTCCATATTCTTAGCAGGGTGCAGCCCCCATCACCTGATACCTCCTGCCGTTCCCCACACGGCACTTCACACCCCAGCAATTCTGCGCAGCAAAAGTATTCCCCACACACCTCACAGGCTCATGCTGCTGGGCCTGGCATCAGCTATTTCTTCCACCCAGAATGCCATTCCTCTTTTTATCTCCTTCACATGTTCTCATTTGTCCTCTAAAATCTAAATCATGGGCCACCTCCTGTGAGAAGCCGTCCCAGATGTTAGGGAGGTTATGGCTGCCTCCTTGTGACTCCTACCCTCACACGTTTCTGCTGTGCTGGTCATGCTTAGACGACATCTACATGATCACCTGTCTGCCACTCCCAGGAGACAGTGCTACTGGCAGGCAGAGCCTGCTTTGCCCACCTTCAGATCTTTAGAGCCAGCACTGAGGGGTGATCAGGCTGGGTGGCCCAGATAAAGAAGAAATGAACTCTTTGTCACCAGAAATATGCAAGTTGAGATGAGCAAGCACATGCAGGAAGACCACAGAGGGAACTGGAGCATTAAATAGCAAAAGAAGCTGAGTTCATGGCCTCAGTGGTCCCTTCCACCCAAATGAAACATGTTATCTGTGAGGTATTGAGCTCCCTGTCACTCCACATATTTAAGCAGAGCTTGGAGGACCCCCTATCGGGGTGCTAAAGGGGCATTTCCTGCACTGAGGGAGGTTTTATTTGGTGAAGTCCCAGGTGTCTCCTTTATGTGTAGCTCTATGATTCCAAATAAAGCAGAAGATTCTAAGGGCCCTAATGATTCTGTTTCCAATATGTTGCCTCTGCTACAAGTCTCTCCTGATTCATCTGCACAAAACAAACAGCTACTTTTTTTCTCCCAAAGTCTTAAACATATTTCCTCTTCTGATGTTAACATCGTTCCTTTTCTTTCCTCGCCCATAAAGCACTTGGGCCCCTCTGCACACTGCCTCGAACACAAACATCCATGGGGTGGGGGTGAAGAACTTGTCGCAGGCAATGCCATCTCAGTCTCAACTATGAAAAAGGAAAAAGAAAAACAAAAACAATTAGAGCAAATCTCCAAATGGAAGGAAAAATCTATGCCCAGAACAGTTCAGCTCAGCTGCTTGTTCAATTGATTTTGGGAAGGGCTGCCTGGCAGAGAGAAGGGCTTTCACTGCTCTTTTGGGGATAAGCAGGAAAATGGACACACAGCCACTCCAGTAGGTCTGTTCTGACAGACCACTGGGGCTGCTATGCTCTGGGCCTCCTGCAGGCCCCAGGCTGGGAAGTCAGACAGTGGGGGATGAAGACTTAGTGGCTGGCAGGATGCTGGGGGGCAAGAAGCTTTCCTGCTTTCCAAGGTTCTGAAAAGGGTCTTTTGTTTCATTCTGACTGCTCGCCCCAGGCAATCACTAGTGAGAGGGCAAGGAAGACCCAGACTGTCCAAAAGCAAGCCCCCGACCTCCCTTATACACAAGGGGAAGGCACGTACCCTGGAGCTGAAAGACCTGGCTTCAGCCTGGGGTCTCCAGGGCCTGCCTTGTCTTCCTGGGGCAGGTGGTGGTGGAGAGATTTGGCATGTGCCCCAACGCAGTAAATCTCTGAAGAACACACTCTATAAATAGCTTTAGGGGCTCTGTCTTGCCCAGGGTCCTTTAAGTAAGATCTGCACAGAAAATGCCCTTTAGCAATTCAGGGAGCCATAGGATATTCCAGGCACAAACAGGGGTGTTCTGGGACCCCAGTCAGGGCCAATGGGGCATCTTAGGAACTTTGGGGCCTATCAAAGAAAGGCCACCCTTTTGGGAGGAGGAATGTCTGAGAGGCACTCCCTTGGGACGCTTTTGGAAAGAACCCTCTCTTTCAGGCCTTCCCAGCCAAAGAACATATCAGGTCACAGGCTGAAATTCAGCTCCCAGCACCCCTGCTGCCAACACTCTTGTGCAGTGCACAAAACGCACAGCTGCACTCAATGGCCTTGGCTCAGGTGACAGAACAACACAGAGTGAGAGGAGAGGCCTTTCTTCTTCCCCTCATGACCCCAGCAGGTGTCTTGCCCACTGGAGGCTGGGGAGTTTTCTGGAAGTGTGACATTCTCAACATGGGCGGTGGCAGCAGGTGTGGGCTGTGCTGGGGAGGGGCTGACATGTGTCTCCAGGCAGTTCTCTGGACTAAAGACGTGGATGAGTGGGTGCCAGGGCAAGAGAGGAAGGAGAGGGTGGGTGTACCATGGTGACTGCAGCAGTTGCTGTGAAATTTGTGGGCAAGTAAGAGGCATCTTTTAGGACTTCCAGAAACGACTGTAGCTCCTTCTGAGGTGTCCCCTATTTTAAGTTCCCCAATGTGTCCCTGTACTTTGGACTCCCTCCCTCCCCTAGGCCTGTCTCTATCAGGGCATGCAACATAATGAATGGGAGTTACTTGTTGACCTACAGCTTCCTGTCTACGCTGCCAGCTCTCGGGGGGCTGCGATCTACACGGTCCAGCTCTGTGCCTGCAGGCCCTGGCTACAGTGGTGCCTTGGAAATGTTATCATATAAATGAATGAATTGTAAGACAGGGGCCAGGAGTGGCTTAACTGAAGGTGTGCGGGATAGGTGGACATCATCCGTCCATTGGCTGGAGAGTCTGGGGAACCCCTGGTGCCCTCCTTTGGAAGCCAGAGGGCCGAGGGAGCCCTTCACAACGGAAGGCTGCGGATGGCTAGGGACAGAAGAGGTGGGGGGGGGAGGCCACAGCTGTCAAGAAGGGAGCTGCAGCCTGTCCGGCACTCCAGTTGGTCCAAGCAGGCACTGTCAGAGCCAATCCCTGGGGCTGCGTCCCTCAGTTGGTCTGAACCTATCAGGCAAGACCCTCATCAAACTGTGTGGGCCTCTCCTGGCTCAGCCTTCCGACCACCTTCTGAAATCACAAAGCACTTTACCACAGCCAGCCACAAAAGCATGGTATCACATGCTGAAACAGCCCCACACCACATGATTGTATTAGGTTATTTTTCAACGCCCCCCCAAAAAATCCCCAAGGGAAAAAATATCGCAGATACTTATGGCCTTTTAACTGAAAACATCATGAATTCCTACTAGGCTTGAATTTACTTGGAAACCAATTGGGATTCCCAGAGAGCCTTTACCTTGTGAGTTAGACAATCCGAGCATCCTCTGGAGGGCCCAGTGCCTGAGCCCCTGCTGCCCCATGCCTTCCCAGCTGCTACCCACCTGAGCCCATTCATTCATCTCTCATGAGCAGGTGGAAGGCTGAGGGCATGCTCAGGACCCAGAATCTAACCCTACCTCTGGTGAGGGGACAGCCCTGTATCCCAAGATTCCAGGCGGAGGCCCAGGAACCCCTCTCTTCCCCTAGTTGCTCCTCACGGGACAAAGTTTTGGTGCTTTCATTTCTCTTACATGACAGTCTCCAAGAGACAAACACAGGGATAAAGCACAGGTTCTAGCCTAGACCTTGCTACTCTGTGGTCTGTGGATGCAGCCTCAGGATCACCTGGGAGCTTGTTAGAGATGTGGCCTCTCAGGCCCACCCCAGATCGACGGAGCCAGAACGTACACGCACTGAGATACCCAGGAGATGCATGTGCACACTGAGAAACACTATCTGTGCAGGTAAAAGGTGGGCTGGTCTCCCTTTAGGGGTGTAAGGACAGTCACTGGAAGGGACAGGAAGGACTTTTGGGAGCTAGTAATGGTCTGTTCATGATTCACAGTTGGTCTGGATTCACAGTTGAGTTGAGTTTGTGAAAACTCATTAAGCTATAACTTACGTGTATATATCTTTACTTTAATAAAAAGTAACAAAATAAATAAGTCAGGAGTGTCAACCAGAGGAGGCAGCTGGGAGATCTACAGCTGAGCCATGCTCCTCTCTGAGCTGCCTCTAGAGCAGCCCTGGGCTGGCCTGGCTTCCCCTAGCTCTTACGCCAGAGTCCAATGCCTGGGGAACTGTCTGAGTGCACTCAGAGGTCCCTCTGTGTCACTCTTACCTCCCTCACAGCCTGTCCTGAGGCCCCTTTCAGCACTCAAGGCAGCAGAGGCAGGGCAGCGTGGCTGTGACTTAGGCAGGTCCTGAGTCTGTCCCTGACCATCCTAGCAGAGAAGGCCACCTGAGGCCAGAAGTCTCCATGGCTGTACCTACACCCAGTCGACCAGCACCAACCCCACTGTCCAGCTTCTTCTTCATCCCAAATTTACTCTGCTTTCTCAGTGTTTCTCTTAGCGATGGCCAGAGGTGAACATAATTACCCAGACATAGTCCCATCATTCACTCCTTCCTTCCTTCCTTCCTTCCTTCCTTCCTTCCTTCCTTCCTTCCTTCCTTCCTTCCTTCCTTCCTTCCTTCCTTCCTTCCTTCCTTCCTTCCTTCCTTCCTTCCTTCCATGTATGTGACAATGGCTAGCATTTACTGACTCTTACTATGTGGCAGACACTAAGTGCTTTCCATACACTATCTCATTTAACCCTCACAACCCTATTATCACCCCCCTTTAGAGAGGAGTAAACTAAGGTCCAGAGACGTTAAGTAACTTCAACACACAGCTGGGAAGTAGTGCAGTTGGGATTTGATCACAAGCAGTCCGACTGCAACTCTCTTATGTGCGAGCCACTATGATATACTTTGGGGATGCAACAAAAAATGAATCAATAAATACACTAAAACCCCTGAATTGTGCACCTTAAAAGGGTAAATTTTTATGGTATATGAATTAGGTATACCTCAATTTTTAAAAATCTGAATGGACAAAAGTTTTGGTTGGGATATATGTTGACCACAACCCTAAGAATTTAGCCGATCTGTTTCTCCTGGTTAAACCAATTTAAAAAAAAAATATATATATATATATTTCTTTAAAAAAGATGAATGTAACATCTCAGATGTCTTTGTAGTTCCACAGAGCTAGTTCCAAGCTTCAATCCTGCCACTTGGCCATGGGTGACAGAGTTCTGGTTTTCTCTCCTATAAACGGGACAGTGAACCTGGCCTTGTCAGGCAGCTGTGGGGATTTGAAGGAAAGGCTGCGCCTGGCGGCAAGCTGGCCTTGGTAAAGAATATTGAATTCCATGAGGTCACAGGCTTGGGGCATTAACATGGCACCACCACCAGGAATGTTCTGAGAGTGCCTGAAGCTGCTGAGACCTGTGCTTGCTGGAGCCCAAGGCCCACCTGAGTCTCCGCATCCTCACTGCAGCCCCTCCTCACCCTCCACGCTCATGCTGGGGTTTCTGCCTATGATTCTAAAAGGAGGGAAGGTGTCTTTCCCCTTCTCTGCCCACCTTGCTCCCTCGCTGGGCTGCCAGAAGCTGGGATTCCTGAGCCAGGTCAGTGTGTAAGCTGGATGGGGCCTTCTCACCCCCCTGGCACCCAGACTCTGGCTCACACCCAGCACTGTCCTCACAGGCAGCTCCGTGCCCACAGGGGCCACGTTGCTATGGTGATTCCACTACCCACACAGTGTCCAGGGAGACAGCACCGTGTAGCTGGAGCTATTTCCAAGACTTGCTGAAACCAGGCTGGGAAGATTCCGGAAAGGGTCAGAAGGAGCGGGGGATGGGAACGAAGTCTAACTGCTTCCCCAGCAGCAGCTGTGTGTGCGTGTGCAGCTTGCACGCTCACACATCACCCACCCCCTGTCCAAGTTACAATGGCCCTTCCGAGCAGAGGCACAGCCTCTAGAGGGGCATCGACTTGTGACTGCCATAGGTTTCCTCCTGAGGTGATGTTCATGGTTTATCTTTGTATTTAGTTTCTATACTGAACGCTAACAACAAAAAAGGTGGCATGCATGCAGCAGCAGGACAGGCTGAACGGTCTTACACTGCTCCACATCTGGAGCTGGCTTCGTGGTCCTTGTCCTATAAGATTTCCCACAGAGCACAAAGTGGGGCTCCAGGAATTGTACTGTGATGGGGAGAAAGATGCCCACCCCTCTTCCCCTCCCCCTCCCCACTCCCTCAGTCACCCCATGTTTACGTAGCTTGTCTGAATCAGCTCATTTTAACCATGAGACGATCCTGTGTTCTCACACTCATTTTACAGATAACAACACTGAGGTGCAGAGATGCCTCATCGCTTGCCATGGTTAGAGCTAATCCGTGCAGGAGGCGGGAGTGACACAGGGCTGTTGTTTGCAATCTGTGCTCCCTGCACCAGGTGGCCCTGCGTCTACCTCTTTCTCCCCCTTGGTGGGAGTTCACTGGGGCAGCCTTCGGGGCCTGGAGAGAACAGAGACCAAGGCAGCAAGTGAAATAAAGGAGCCAACCCCTGGAATAGCAGGTGGAGCACAGCCCAAATTGCACCCATTGGGTCCTGATGTTTGGGCTCTAAACTCAAGAGCTTTCTGTTCCCCTTCCTGGGCAATACTGGGAATTAAAGAAACGACTCATGCACACATCTGTGCTGACCCAATTCAATCCAGAGTCATTAATCGATGCCTTTTCCCCACAGTCATGAATGTGGCTCCCCTCTGCAGAGCCTCTGAAGCAGCCCTGACTGCAGATGAATGAATCCTCAGGGGTGGTGAGAGCCGGCCCTGCCGTCCTCCCGGAGCCCTCGTGTGCGGAGCTAATGCTGATTTGTGAAGCACTTTATGGTTTATTCATACCGCCTTGCCAGGCTTCCCAGGACAACCTTCCCTTGCACAAATGAGCGCGACTCCCAGAATAGAATGTCAGGCTTCATTAAGAGAAAAAACCCAGGTGTGGGGGATGTCCCTTTTTTGTTCCCTAGCCTGCACCCAGTGTTTGAGGGATTTGGGTCAAACCCTGGGAAGCGCCTGTGCTTGTGAGCAGGGAGGGATGTCAGGAGCTCCTTTCCAGGAGGGAGAGGCTCTCCAAGGGCCGGGCTTCAAGTCTCTGCACCAAACACTCACACTCAGGCCAGTGAATGTGTTCCCAGCTGGCAGGCAGTGAATGATAGGGAGCCAGGCACAGGGGCTGGGAGGAACAGGGCAGAGCTCTGCTGCCCTTATTCTCAGCTGGGAGACTGAGGTGGGTCCCCCAGCTCTCGGAGATGCACAGAGGGATCAGAGCACTGTGTAAATTAGAAGGCACCAAACTAGCCCCTGGTAGCACTTTCATTATGGTCTCCTCAAGCTTGGGGAGGGTGTCCCCAAACACAGAGGAAAGAGGAAATCCTTGTTCTTCTCACTTAGCTTCTTCAGGGTGCCTCAGGAGCAGCCCCTTGCTCAGGCCTCACTGGTGCCCAGGAAAGCTGCCCTTAGACACACATGGCACCTAGGAAACTGCAAGGCACCCCAGGGCACAACAATCATGCAGAAATGTAGGAGACTTCATGGGCTTTACACCTTCCCTAAAAGACCTCCTACTACTGAAGTCACCATCCTGGGCCACAGGGTCACCCTCCTGAGGGGGAAAAATCACTAGTTCATAGCCACACAGACCTCTGAGCAGCTCAGCTTCTTCGGAAGCTGACTCTAGGCACCCCGATGTCAAGAACATGGGGGACCTGTGACTCCTGAATTCACCTTCTTAACTACCAGAAAGGCGGAGTAAAGTAGAAGGGGCTTGCTGGGCTTGGAATAAAAAACTTGGAATAGGAAGCTTGAACTGAGTGAGCCCTGCAGGACTTGGGGTTTGACTGCCCTCCATGTCCACTCAGAAAGGATGGATGCCTGAGTACCCCACTGACTGGGGTACTGGGGACATGACCACCCACTTCTCAAATGGAACCGTGTTTGAAAGGTTCCATCTTAATTGCTAAAGAATTCACACTGAAGTTACTGGTAACATTAACAACTTCTTGACTCTGCTGAGAGTCAGTCCAATCTAAAAATCTGCAGGAATCAGGGGAGCATCATCATGTACAACGTAAGATCCCAGGGGCTTCCCTCCTTTCCACCTGCTGTCTCAGGGCATACATATCCGATGCAGCCCAGAAAGCCCAAAGGTGGTAGTGGCGACCTGCAGCAAGTATGAGGGGTCCTCTGCTTGCTCTCCCCTCCCTGCCAACTTTCAATCCATCGTTGCCCAGCAGTGGGCGACACTGAGACTTTAGAGCAGCAACTACAATCTAAAAGAGTCTGCTTCACAAAAAGGGGCCTATCTTGTTCCCAACAACAAAAAAGCTGCTTCTGGATTAATTTCATCAACAGCAATCCTTTGACCATCCCTTCTAGCTCTGATCTTCCAGGAAGACAATTAGATGACTTATTGCATTTGGAACAACAGAGAGAGGCCCAAATGGCTAACCCAGTTTTGGAGAGATCACAGTAGTCAAAGTCCAAAAACAAATCTCAACTGGTCATCCTCATCTTAAAAAGTAAGCTGGTGATACTTTCCAACGAGAGTCAGTGTTACACAATTGCCATCTGCAAATGTATAAACTCCTTAAAATAATAACAACAACTACAAGGCAACAACAATTTAAAACATGTTAATTAATTTTCAAAATGATATTTCTAAAATATAGTAGATAAGTTACACTGTTTGGCTTCCTTAAGTATATGCATTTTCATAGGCGGTGATATAGTTCCCAAGGGGGCCAACACTGGGTTTTGAATGTGAAAAAATACTACTTTTTTTTTTATATTCACTTGAGGACAGGCTTAGAGAGAGGAAGGAGCGAGAAAGAGAGAGATCGACGTGAGGGAGAAGCATCTATCAATGCCTTCCGTACAATCCCCCACTGGGGATCAAACCCACAGCCCAGGTATGTGCCCTGACTGGGCTCAAACTAGCAGCCTTTTGGTGCACGGGACGGGGCGCAACCAACGAAGCCACTCCAGCTAGGCAAAAAATATTACTCTTTTATGTAGAAACTAAAGATATACATATGGTACATATGTCTTTGGTATTAAATTTTCATGAGGGGACGATTAGGGGAAATGTCTAAAATGGCTCCTTAGGGCGGGCAAGAGGAAACAATGGCTGAGAAACACTAAAGTAGAGACTAGCCACTAGCTCTCTGCTGTCTCACTCAGTGTTACCCATACAGACGTCTCTCCTTGTATTCTGTGATCGTTATTGGGGTAAATGGGCGGACTTGTTTCTTCTTAAATGGCCCTGACCCTGAGCCCAGGTATGGATGCTTTCCTGGGTGATAATTTTTCTCCCTTGCTTTTCTTTTCTTTGTTTTTTGTTTTAATCCTCACGGGAGGGTATTTTTTTCCATTGAATTTTTAGAGAGTGGAAGGGAAGAGAAGAAACAGAAAGAGAAACATTGATGTGAGAGAGACACATCTACTGGCTGCTTCCTGCACGTGCCCAGACTGGCGCCGGGATCGAGCCTGCAACCAAGTTTTGTGCCCTTGACAGGGAATCAAACCCGAGACCCCTCAGTCCATGGGCTGACGCTCTAACCACTGAGCCAAACCGCCAGGGCTCACTCGCTTTTCTAGGTTATCCAGTCATTCCTCAGCGGGCTATCTTCTAGCGGTGGCCTGTCAAGTCCGTTATCTTAATTTTACAGGCAATACTTAAGTCTAATCTGGTCTGAAAGCAACAACCTACTTCCCTGTTGAATTGTGTGAACAGCTGAATGGGCTGTCTTCTGCCTGTTCCTGTATTTTCATGCATTTCTGGGTTTGCATGTGTGTTTTTGATGGTTGAGGTCACCAAGAAAACCTTAGATCACGTTCCATTGGAACAAGCAGAATGACTTACAGTGCAAAGTGTTTCGAAGGTCTTTTCAGAGACAAAGGATCCGTCAAGGCCAAAGAGAAAGATGGATGCATAGGAGAGCATTCCTCCCAGGATGATGAGGTTGTTCATGTATGGACTCGACATCTTTATCAGCCTGACAAGACAAGGAGATACTACAGTTAACAGAACTGGTAATGGAGTTATTCCTTCAACAAACACTTTGACTGTGTATATATTCCTTCAACAAACACTTTGACTGTGTATACTGCTGTGAAGGCTAGAGGGAGAGAGAAACATGTAAGCCCTGGTCTCCTCCACCGCCCCCTCCCCAAGACTGTGCCGCTTATTAGGGGCTGTTTCCCCATCACTAAAGGACCTTGGACAGCTATCAACTTCTAGTTGATTTTTCTGCCTCCTTGGTCAACTTCACCTACCACTTCTCTAGGGGATAGCTTGTAGCTCAGGCTGGAAAGAGAATTCTACATTTCCATTCAGCAACCATCCACAGTGAGGGGGAAGATGGCCCTACCACAATCCCCCCGTGTTGAGTGGACCAGGTCTAGGAGGTCTACATGTGAGAATTCAGGTTTGCTCAGGAATTGTGGTCACCAGTGGTGAGTGAGCATCTACTTTGGCTGCCTGAAGCTCACACTGTCCTGTGCACAAAGAGGCCCACACACGTGGGTAGGAGCATCTCCCCTGATCATCAGGTAATGGAGGTGGACCACAGAGTCCTTGTCCCTACCCCCTACCCGTCTGCATCAGGCTGCTGCCGGGGGCAGTTTTGTACCCTCAAACTTTACAATCTTCTCTCTCACGCCCTTCAGGAACCTGCTGTGACTCCCAGCTGCCCAGCAACAACCAGCTGCAGTTCACCCTCAGAGGTGCCTCGATCCCCCGGCATGATCCACTCAGAACGTCTTGGGTTTTCAGGTGCCCCATGTTCCAGGTTTTCTTTTACAGACTGTATGGTCAATTGTTCCCTGAACATTTTCCTTTGCATTATGTATGTCTATTAATTCTTCCACATTTAAAAAATGTTATGGGGTATCAAGGTAGAGAGAGAAAAAGCTTGCTGTAAATTGTGGACCATTTACACGATCTTTCAAGGTGCGAGCAATGGGTCCAGCGTGTGGTCCTTGCCACCCACAGAGGTGCACCATTGGCAAGGCAATTAGCTGGCTGAATTTCCTCACCTGAAAAAGCACAGATCACACTGCCTAGGGCATATGTGAAGCTGAGATGAGACTGGGTTCCAGGAGGTCCTTTTGCAAACCATGAACTGCTATGGCAACTTCATTCTTATTATTACAGGGAGCTAGGGAGGGGAGAGGCCAGGAGTTGGGCAGGTTTCCTGGAGGAAGGGACCTTAACGAATAGGTAGCATTTGGGAAGACAGAAGTGAGGAAGATTTGGAACTGTAGTGACATAAATTTTCCTATCTCTGTAGATTTTTAAATCTGCAAAGCCAGTCAAAAAATTCACATGGATGGCAGCCTATTGGAAAGAGTAATGATAATATTCCCCAGGAGGCCAAGATGGTGTAGTTAAGGAATTAAAGGAGTTTAGTCTCATTTTAGGGGCAACTTACCACTATGATGGGAATTCTTGAAGCTTGTAGGAAGGGAATCTAATGTTAATTAAGATCTATGTGCCCAAGCCTTGTGCCAAATGCTAATCATTTAAGGTGTGTATGGAGTAGACAAAAGTTGCTTTAATTTTTTGTGTGGCAGGGTATGTGTTATTGGTGATAAAGAAAATAAAACAGGCAAATAAAACTCTTTTTTGTTCTTCAGGAAATAGATTTGGCCTGAGCAGTTGCTACCCCTCCCCCCCCAAAACAACAGCTTGGAGGCTTCTCCTTTGCAAACACAGAGAAGAAAAACAACTGTTCTGGAATCTGGCTTGTTCTTGGCAGCCCTGGAGGTCATGCAGTGTGGCTTCTGGGCATGATGGCAGAGCCGTGCTGCCCATGGGTGGGCACTGGGCCTGTGACTGAGAAGGTCCTGCTCTGAGTCCCTGCTCCGCCTCTACCACGACAAGGTAGGGAACTGGAAACCAAAGAAGCTGCATATGCTTGGTAAACACCACCACCTGGGGTGGTGGCCTTTTCTACCCCCAACTGAGCAGAATAACTCAGAAGGTGAGCTGCTCTCCTCTGGAGAATGAAGGGCATGTGTGAGGAAACAGAAATCAAGCAAGACCTGAAACCAAGGGGATGGATGCTGCCACATGCAGCAGCGTGGCCTTGGACAGTGGCCCATCACTGCTCTCATCTGTAATCCGAGGAGGGGCCTCCTGGACTGCAATGCGCTGAACCCAATGGCAAATGCCCAGCCTTGAACTCAGTGAATCCCACTGGCAGTGCTTCCCCAAGATGCTGGGGGTGGGGCAAAGACACTGGGGAATGCTGTCCTCTAGATTTCTCCTCCTGAACCACCAGAAAGTATACGAGCATAGACAAAGCTCTGAGAAGGCCTATGGACTTAGATCCTTCAGTTTCATTTAACCCCACCTGCCCTACACTTATCTGACCAGAGGCTCCTGTGTAACGAGAGCCCTGCCTCTGTGTGCGTGTGTGTATGTGCATGCGTGTGAGTGTGCACACATGCTTATAAAACATCTAATAACATCCTGGTGACTGAGCGGCACACTCTAGGAAACTGCCCTAAAATCTTCTGTGGCCCTGCAGAATCCGTCATGTGATGCTCCTACACTTTGTCCATGAGGTTTGTCAATTCAGAAAGCATGATCCAAGAGGAGGGCATCAGAGACTTACTTCTGATTCCGGTTCTTGATGTTGAAAAAGAGAAAAGCGCTGGCCATGATCATCCCCAGGATAGTGAGGGCAGAGAGGATGCTGTAGAGAGGTAGGGAGATCTTCCGGAGCTGCTCCAGGATGATGGTCTTGTCTTTGGGAGGTTCGGATCCTAGAAGGCCAAGGAAAAGATATCAGCTGAGCCTAGTGCAGTAAGTGCCTGAGAGCACCTCTGCCTGGATGTCCCTGACATCTGCCATCCGTGCACAAACTCTATGCGGGATACGTCTACCGGGTGTGTGGGCTCTGGTGGTTGGCCAGCCTGCCCAGCAGGGAGCCTTAGCCAGGACTTATTTCCCCTCTCTAAAAAGAATCAATAAGGAATTTGTGATGCATTTAATAGCCATTAGAAGACTAGAATTTGATTTGGTCTAATTACCCTGTTGAAAAACCGTTGCCATTTATCCCCAAAGGTAACAGCAGCTCAGAAAATGCAGGGCTGGGTACTGTGAATGGAACCATTGGGTGTCACTGGGGGTGAGAAACTTGGCTTTGGCTTTCAAGGACTCTGTGCCAACACATGACAATGTCCATCCCCCAACAGGGCGGGCGCCTTGCCTGTCAGTTC
The DNA here is from genome assembly GCF_964146895.1 of Miniopterus schreibersii. Classification (NCBI taxonomy): domain Eukaryota; kingdom Metazoa; phylum Chordata; class Mammalia; order Chiroptera; family Miniopteridae; genus Miniopterus; species Miniopterus schreibersii. The sequence continues at coordinate 24,652,971 of NC_138111.1, read as the reverse complement.
CTTGGAGATGTGTATGTGCTCTGGCTGTGGATTTTCTGACTCAAGGTCATTATGTTACAAAAGCTCTTTCTGGTTTTCCATTTTCATAGGACGCGCTAACCGTGGGAGGCAGATGCTGCCTGCATGCCTTCCCCTCCCTGCTGTGCCAGGACTGGGTGGAAGCTGTGGGACTCCGGGTCTCTGTGCCGGCGGAACTGCTCCTGCCCATTCTTCAAGGGCACGGGGAACCTGGGAGCCCCGAGGGACGCAGACGACTCATCTTTATAGAAGCTGGCGCAATTGTCCTGTTTTAGTTTTACCAGGTACAGGGTGGCTTGGGAGGACAAATGCAGGGACACCCCAACCCCCAACCCACTTCTTGCCAATCCTCTTTCTCAGCCGCTGTTTCAGGTCAGGTTTCTGCTGTAGAACTGTGAAAAGTTGGGCTTTTCCCTCCAGTAGGAATGTGTGGAATCAGCCAGGTGCCTGGGAGTGGCAGAGCCTGGGGAGACCCACTAGGGGTTGTGATGAACCCCCCACCACACGGCTGTACATGGGTGCCAGCCTCTCTTATGCCTCCCTTCCCAGGAGACAAGCAGAGGATGGGCAGATGTTGCTGCAGGGGTTGAGAGCTCCCCCAAACATCTGTGTTTCAAACACTCTGCTAGCAAGTTCAAATGTGTTTGGAAACATTCAGCGGATAAGAGGCTTTTGAACCATCTAAAAAGTCTAGGGAAGCTGCCAGGTTAGAAAGCAGCTAGGGACCTGCTGGCATGGTTAATGCAAAGTGTTAAGCAATTCCAAGTAAAGAGATTTTTATGAGTGGCTTCAAGGACTAAAAGTCAGGGCAAAAGCAGCCACAAGGTGACAGAGGTAACACCATTTCTTGCTTCCAGTGAAAGCTCAGTATCTGGAAACTTCCTCCCCCACTCCCCACCTGTAGCCTGGACAGCATTAGGCTGGCTCAAGTGACTTCTGGCTCCCAAACACAAGCGCCATCCTGGAGGCGCCCATGAGTTCCTGGCTGGAAACAAGCCTCTCTCTGGGCACTGAGAAAGGGGGTGAGGTTTGGATCAAATGTTATATGATGACTATCACCACTAGTGCTATAGAAATAACTTCAGAAAATTGACAACAGCTCCTCCTCCTTACTCCACCCTCCCTTCCCCCCAAATGGTGCCTCCCCACAGTGCATCCTAACTAAGACATTACGGAAGCCAAATGGTAATGACCTGTCAGAAGTGTTTCTAACAGCAGCAGCCCTGAGTTTTCTTTCTTGCTCCTCAACTGGTCTATGCATTTATTATTCATCCACTTTTCACCATTCCTTCATCCATCACTATTCCTTCCTTCATCATCATTAATGACGGTCAGCATCATCAATAATCACCTTCCAGCTATCAGGCCCAGTGCTGGGTACCAGTGATTCAAAGATAAACAAGACAAAGTCCCTATCCTAAAGGAACTTACGCATTAGCCATTTAAGAAGGAAAAGGCGATAAGCAATAACATTTATTGAGTGTACATCATGTGCTAAGCACTTTACGGAGATTTTCTCATTTGATCCACTTAACAATCTCCTGAGTAGAAAAGATTATTCCTATTTTGGTGAGTGGAGGGGGGTCGGCAACAGTTTTCTAGGTGGTGAGTGGCTTTTATAGCTAGTAAATGATGAAGTTGGCAGGATTTGAACCCAGATCTGCCTAACCCTGAAGCCTGTACTCTAAGACTATGTAAACTGCCTCCAATGGCAGTGTCTAGGTGGTTGATAATAACAGGCACAGGGAGACCCTAGCAGGAAGCAGGAAGCAGAGTATAGTTCTGCCTGATGCAATCAAGAAAGGCTACAGAAAGGAAGATAATTGGCTGTTCACCAGGAAGGCAAGGGGAAAGGGCATTCTGGGCAGAGAACCTGGCAGAGACAAAGGCATGGTGGTGTTTGGCATATTTGAGGAACTGTAAGCAGTTTGGTTGGGGAGATCTGAAAAGAGAAGGCAGAGAAATGAGGAGGGGTTGCTTCATGGAGGCCTTGGGGGCCATACCAGGGAGTGAGGCCCCTTGCTGTGAGGAATAGGGACTGTGAAGTGCTTTGAGCAGAGGTGGGACATCTTTAGCAAGACATGATGGCAAGGGCACTTTGGCTGTTAAGGGCAAAATGGACTTGAGGGGGTTAAGACTAGTTAAGCCCATCCACCCACCCACTCGCCCACCGACCCATCCATCCATCCATCCATCCATCCATCCATCCATCCATCCATCCATCCATCCACCTACCCACCTATCCATTCACTCATTCATCCATCCAACCACTACTTCAGCGACTCATATGTCCACCTGTTCATTCATTTATTCATCCACTGACTCATCCACTCACTTGCTCAATCATGTATCCATTTTTTCATAACATAATCACCGACTCTCAAGGTGTGTTATGTGCCACACCTTGGCTGGTGCCAGTAATTAAAACCAAATAGGATCCAGTCAGGGAGCTCATGGTCCAACAATCTAGAAATTTCAATACAAAGTGATAGTGGCCATGGTAAAGGCAGAGACAAAAAACTGTGAAAGCCAAGAGAAGGGAGCCATTAGCCCAGTTGGAGGCAATCGGGGAAGGCTGCACAGAATAGGTGTTATGTGATCTGGTTCTAGAAGCTGAGGAGTTCTCCAGTAGAAAAAAAGAGGGAATGGTTTTCCAGGAAGAGCAGCATGTGGAGAGGCCTTATTATCAACCCAACCAAGTCCTTTCCCAGAGGAAAAGAGAGTTAGATTTAGCTGGGCCACACTGAAAAAGAATTACTCCTGGCCATCCTCTGGTTTAAACACAGATGCCTTGGTTAAAAAGCCAGCACTCATACAGATTCCAGTGACCCATCCCAGGAGCTGGAATCCAGCTCCCACATGAGTGATGAGGACCTTGTGCTCAGTGAGTGAGTGCATGTGTTGAGAGGAGAGGATGTTTCCTCTTCCCCACAAAGCCAAGGACTCTGAGCTTGTCCCGGATCCTCAGATAATATCCAGGTTTCGGAGAAAATGAGCAGGCTCCCTCCTCCAAGAAGCCCTCTTGCCTTACCTTGGAACCTAATGGTGTCATTGATGATCTCCAGTGTGTCAGCCACAGCATTGTATTCTCCCACCTTCACCTCCCTGCTGTCTGTGGGGAGCAAGAGAGTGGTTGGTTAGATCTGAGTCCTGTGCTTGTGTCCGGGTGCCCCTCTCCCAGCTCTTGCTCTCCCCACAGGCCCTGGCTATAGTCTTGCAGGCTTTTCCTTTCCCCAGGTAGAATCACAAAACTTCCAACCTGATCTAGACTGGAACAAACACTCTCACACTGTCTCCTCAACTTGTCATTTATCCTTTGCTGTACATGTGTAGAAGGGGAGCCTACTCCCCTGTAACTGGGTTTTCTGCCTATTACCAAGTCCTTCCTGGTCACTGAGCTAAATGGTCTCTCTGTAACTTCCCCATGTCATCTGACTTTGCCCTCTCTGACCACACAGACGACCTCTGCTCCCTCTGCCCCAGGCAGTCCTGGAGATTGAAGACAAAGAGAGATCATCCCCTGACACTATCCCCCATCCCACCTTACTAAACATCATTTCTACTCCCCACTCCACCCAGGCCCCTCCATGGACCACACTCCACAATGTCACTGTCCGTCTGATAGAGTGCAGACCCAAGGACTGACCAATGTACTTTAGGCATGATCTGGTCAGCAGCAAATAGAGGGGACCATCCCCTCCTTCACTCTGCACATTATATTTCCATTGATGCATTCTGAGGTGGAATTAGAATCTTTTGGAGGACACACTGCTCTACTGTGTCACATTTAGTACAGAGTTTCCTTCACATGCACTTGTTCAGGTATCTTTTCAGACCTAACTGATACATTTGAATTTACTTCATCTTAGATAATATTCTGTTGGGGGGTTTAGGTCGGTGATTTTCAACTGGTGCGCTGCAAGAGTTTTTAAGACATGCAATAGCTCACTATTTAGTCAAGGGCACTGACCTCTTTTCCCTTAGATAGTCAAATAAAAAAATGACAACAGCCAACACAACAATAGCCGTCAGGTGTGAATGAATCAAAATTATACCTATTTTTTGTCAGATTGGCAAAAAATATATATTTTTGGTGTGCCACAGAATTTTAGTAATTAGTTTATGCACCAAGGGATGAAAAGGTTGAAAATCGATGCTCTAGGTCATTGTTTTAGTCATTGCCAGGGATAATGATAATGACAACTGGACTACGGTGGTGGCAGGGGGAATGGAGAGTCGTAATTAGATTTGACAAAGTTTCTTTTTTTCCAGGTAAAATCTGGACAACTGGGTGATCAATGGGTGGGGAAGATGGGGAACAGGGAAGTGAAGGAACTGACTGGGGGGCTCAGGTGCCACTTCCTGAGTGGGGAACCCAGGAGGGGATCAAAGAAGGGGAAAAGATGATAAATTCCCCGTTCAATGTGCTCAGCCTGAGGTGCCTGTCAGGGTAAAGATGTCCTTCGCTCTGGAGCTGGGGGAGAGGTCAGGGCTGGGGAGAGGGAGTTGGAGCCATCAGCATGTAAGCTGGGACTGGAGCAGCGGGCAGGGAGGACACCCTGAGGGACAGTGCTGAATGAGAAGTGAAGAGGGCCAGGGGCAGAATCCTGGAGAACGCCAACCTCTGGGGGCAGGCAGAGCAAGGACACTGCAAGGAGACTGGGAAGGAGTGGCCAGGATGCCAGGAGCAGGATGCCAGGAAAGAGTGGGCATTTTAGAAGCCAAGGAAAGTGACAATTTCACCATGGAGCTGGCCAGCAATGTCACATGCCACCGAGAGGCTGGGACAACAAGCCCCTTGAGTAGGGGGTCAGCAGATTTGGTGTGCGGGGGACATTGGTGACCACAGATAAAACAAGTGCAGGGAAAGGTGGGGTTAGAGGCAGAGTACCAACGGGAATGAGTGTGGGAGTAGAGAAAGGAGCCCCAGGGCAGAGCAGAGTTGGAGAGTGGGCAGGGAGGGGCTGAGATTAACCAAGCCCCACAGTGTGCCTGGATCTATGCTGGGAATTTCATGTGCCATTTTTTCAGTTCTCACAGTTGAGTGGAGTATATGGTTTCAGTTCCACTGTATAGATGAGGAAACCGAGGCATGGGCAGGTTGTAGCTTTGCCCAGGGTCCCACTGATACCATGAGCAGAGTCCAGTTTCAAACCTATTCCCACAGCCCATGCTCTTCCCTCACACTGGGCTGCCTGAGAGGTGACAGCTCCATGCAGAGCTGACCACTCCATGGGCCACCTTGCCTCCTGCAGAGAGGAATGCTTGCTCACCTGCTGGGCAGGAGGGTCCCCAGAGCTGTAGACCCTGGTCCTCAAAATGCCCAGAGGTTAAAAAGCAATGTGGTAGCAGGAATTCCAAGTGTGCACCCAGAATCTGCCTGCCGTGGCCCTGGCCCCAAGTGAATTTCTTTGCATGAATGTAGGTGCACTGCTGGTCCCTTAAAAACATTCAGGAAATGGAACAGGGAATTCCATAGGCCGGCCACACTTCTGCCTGTGTTTCTTTGACAGTGGGGTGGAAAATAGGCCTGTAAAAGACACTTCCTTCTCCCCGCAAAGGTCTCCTCACCATTTGGAAGGTGTCACACTGTGCAGGCGGCTGTCGTGTACCTGGATCACCCGGCTCCTAAATGTCGCATTAGCAGACTCTGCTGGGAGCTCCAGCATCCTTCCTCAGGCCTTTAGAAGTCTCAGCCCCAATCAGCTCCTGCCCCTCAGAAAAGGAGGCCCTGATTTATTTATTTGGCGTGGGGAGGCAGCGCATGAAATATGCAGGCTGATCGGAATAAATCATCAGGAGCCGGGAAGCAGTGTGGCTGCCCCCCTCAGGGCCCCCAGCCACAGCCCACCCCTCTGACTCAGGCCCTGCTGTACTTCCCCTGGCACCAAAATAACACTCAGCTTCCCACTGTGACCGTAATCACCATAATCTCTCCCTGGGGGCAGTGCCTGGAGGCTCACCGGCACTTCACACCTTCTTGCATTTAATGTTCACAGCAAACCATGAGTTGGACATAACTCACCCATGTATAGATGAGGGAGGAGCCTCGAAGAGGTTAAGTGCACGCCTGAACTTGGGTCCCCAGTTCTGAATGCAGAGCACCTTCACCACCCATACTGAGATGGGCTTCCATCATTCAGCCCACATTTATTGAGTGCCTATTGCATACCAGTAGCAGCCTGAGGTTTTTCATAATAAAGAACCCCTCAAAAACACAGCGCAGGCGGTGGAAAATTAGGGTATTTCCTTATGCTCGACCAAGGGGGCCTTGGGCATCTGTGCTGGAGGCTGGAGATATAAAGATGAAGAAAACTTCATAATCTCTGGCCTTGTAGTTTACTGCCCGTAGCCTCACCCAGCCCTACAGGGAGATAAAAATTTTTCCCATCTGCGGACAGCATTTCCCTTCCAGCTTGCACCCTGTGAGCAGGTGGCTATAACTGTAAAATGGGAACTTTCAGAGTGGCTATGAGAGTTAGAGAGTTAGGCAATTTCTGGCTTGGGGCCTACTTCACAGTAAGTGTTCAATAAATTGTAGTTACTTGAGTCTTGATAAAAGTAACTGAGCCATTTGCTAGGTCCCTAAATACCCGCTGTTTTTTAACTGCCCTTGGTTCCCCACAATGGTCCTTCTGCTTGGAAAGGGGCTTTCCCCTCCCTCTACCAAACCAACATGTCCAAACTTTATGCACCTCTTCCAGGAAGCCTTCCCAGAGTACTGCTCCTCCTCTCCCAGCACCCCATTTGCTGTGAGCTCGGGGCACTCGGTGACAGCCCTTTATGCTGGAGCAGTGCCCCAGGTGTGGCCAGGCCTTGTGATTCCTGCTGGCCAGTTGGTTCCTGAGTGGAACCTGAAGTCTTGCTTCTAATGTCCTGGGCAGCATAGAGGCCTGTGCCCAGCACCCTGCCCAGGGCCCTTCTGGGGTCTTAAGGTGGAAGGATGGTGCCCGCCGTGTTCTTCCATTCACCACGGCCCAGGTGGTGGCGGCTATGATAGGCACCCATCACTTTCAACTCTTGGTAACTCCACTGTGCAAACAATGCTAACCACTCATTCAGATACAGGCTGGCCTTGAAGACTGTGGACCAGGGGGTTTGTGGACAGACAGAAAGATCCACTGAGGGCTGGGAGGTGGGGTATTGAGCAGAGGGAGAGGGGTTGCAGCACTGGGTCTGTACGGGCTGACCACCCTGTCCCACAAGCTCTGTGCAGGTTGCCACTGACTCACTGTGTGACCCTAGGCAGAGCATTCCCTTCCTCTGGGCCTCAGCTTCTCCATCTGCAAATTGCTCTGCAGGGGTTCCAGTGGTTCTTAGCCCTGGCCAGGCACTAGGGTCACCTGGGGAACTTCTAGAAAATATAGATGACTGGTCCCAGCATGGGCCTATTATATTAGAGCAGCTGGGGATGGATCCTGGATAGCAGTATTTTTAAAAGTCCCCTAAGTGGATCCTGATGCATAGCTAGAGTTGGGAACCACTGGATTACACTGAGGGGCCTTCAAGCTGACACTGTTCTCAGAGGCTAAAAATACTGTGAAACAAAGAGCTCCCTTTCCTGCAGAAGAGTGCTGGTTCCTTGTTGTAGGGGAATAAAAGGAGTGTTCTCTTTTATAAAGTGCATTCTTTATTTCAAATTTTGGAATTGGATGATAGGTCCTGCTGGTAAAAATTAGACTGTCCCCCAAAAAAGTCCAGTCTGAAAATATTCACTGGCCGTGGGCCTGAGAACATCTACGAGATGGCTGGAAAATAGCTTCAGTCACAGAGTGATTCTGTTCCTGCCTGTATGGCAACCAACCCCGGCGGGAGAACCAGTTGGAGGGCTGCCAGCTTTCCGATTTAGCTGGATCCCCACATCCTGCTCCAGAGGGTCTACTCTCCTCACCCCTAAATGTCCATTGGCTCAAGATCTGAAGTGAGGAAGGTGTATGTGTCCTTAAAGTTTAATTGCTGTTGCAAACATACAGACTCAATGTATAACTCTGAGGTTTAAAACAAAAGATGACCTTGGCTCAATGACAATCAAAGATGCTATAAAATTACTCCATTCTAGGACACCCGCCCCTCCTAAGAAAATCCTAAATGCCTGGGTCTTGCTAAAGCGAGTGGGCTGCTTGGGGAGATCTCAGTAACTTCCAGCTCTTGTTTGATGATTCTGCAACTGCTCTGAAGGGGCTTCCTCATTTTCAGCTGAAAGCTGTTCCCCGAGGCTTCCCCTCACACCGCATATCACATCAGCTCCTGCTCCTGGCAGTTCCTCAGAGATGAGAATATGGTGACTCCAGGCCTTGACTCTGCCCTTCTCCAGGGTGATCAGCAATTCCTTAGGAGGCCCACCCCACCCCACCCCACCCCCAGTCTGGTCACTGTGGATGATACCTACAGGGCTGCTCCTCTCACTGGGGTGGGAGCAGATGGAAGCAGCTCCGGTGGCCGGGATCCTCACACACTCATCTCTGTCTTCACAAACAACATGCCGCTGCCACAATTTTAACAACTTAACTTCATTGACCTCTGTTATGAGATTTTTAACAGGGCAAGTGGACACTGGCCAAATGCCTTGGGAGTATAATGACCCTGCCAAGGGCATATCTGTCCATTGACTCACTCAAACTGGCCCAGGGGCAAAAGTTAAATACCAGAGGGGATATAGGATGCATACAAATACAACAGTTATTTGCACTTAGAACACCCTTTTTCTGTTCTTCTTGGCTCTCACTGGTCTTTCAGAATTCACCTCAGGTGCCGCCTCTCTCAGGTAGCCTTCTGAGAATCTGCTAGGTGAAGCCAAGTGTCCCTCCTCTAAATGCTCTCAGGTATCACACCCAGGTGGGGTCCTGTGTCTTCTCCCTACTGGGCCAAGGGCTCCCTGAGGCAAAGGGCTGCATCTTACCTATCTTAGCAACCCCTGTGCCCAGCCAGCATCTGGCGTGCAGGTGCAAGGAAATGATTGTTAACCAACTTCAAAAGCCCAAGCCATAGGACCAAAAAAAACAAAAGAATTTAACCATATCAAAATTGAGAATTTCTGTTCAACAAGGACTTAAAATTTATAGATAAGTGAACAAACGGGAGATGATGTTTACAAAGCCTAAAGCCAACAAGGGATTGATATCTAGATTATATAAGGGACTCTTGTAAATCAACAAGAAAAATACAGTGCCCTCAAAAGAAAAGTAGTCAAAAGATCAGGACAATTAACAAATGTCTAACAAGCACAGAAAGAAATGCCCAAACTCATTAGTAAGCAAAGAAATAATATTTAAAACCACAATATGATATTATTTTATACCTTTAGATTGGCAAAAAATGAGAGATCTGAGAACACCAAGTGTTGGTGGGAGGTAGGGAGACAATAATCATCATGCCAGTGGGAGTGGAGATGGGCATGGTGACTCACTAAAAGAGCCATCTGGCAGATTTTAGGCATATTCACTGTTCACACACCTTCTGACCCAACAGTTTTGGACATCATTTGTCCTAAAAATGCCCAGTTGGGTTCATAAGTGGACATGCACACACACCCTCATTATTTGTAGAGCAGAAAGTTGAGGTGACCTGGATGTCTATGTCACTGGGAGAGTGGATGGGTACAGGGTGGGGGTGCCCCATGGGGTGAGCAGTGAAAGCCATGGGCTAGGTGTATACACAGGAGCATGGAGGCATCTTAGAAAACAAAGTGCTGAGTGGAAAAGAAAAAGAATCAGGAAAGGCATGTAATCCAGTTGCATTGCCATAAATTCAAAATACATACACAAAACACATGAATATACTACATTTTGCAAGAACAGATACAAACACAACACATGCATTAAACACTTAGAACATCTGCCTTTCATTGGGGGGAGTAGGAATGAAGTATGAAAATAAATGAGGGAAATAAGAGTATAAACAAACAAACAAGGGTTTTTCACGTACCAGTGATAAAGTGGGAAGTATGTCCTAAGGAACCAAGATTGCACTTTTCTCAAGAAATTCTGGAAAGGGGTAAATCTGGGGTCATTTTCAAGAGTGCCCAGGAGAGGAGAAGGAAGGCAACAGTTGCCATGGCCCTTCTCTATAACAGTCACTAAGCCAAGAACATTCATACCCTCATGACATTGAATTTTCACCATCCCTCTTAAGGCAAGGAAAATGATCACCTTTTATTTTACTATTTTTAAATAAAAGCTGAAATGATAGCTCAGAGAAATTAAGGCACAGTGCCTAGCTATTAACAATCAGACATGCCTGCTTCCAAGCTCACATACTTTCCACACGATAGGAGATGAGTTCTTCATCACTGGAGGCATTCAAGCAGAGCTAATTCTATAAAGGAGAGTTGGTGCTCCCTTCAACATGGAGAGTCTAAGGCTCATGAAACACAAGGCCTGCTAAATAATTCTGACATCCAAACCACTTCTTTGGGCTTTCTGAAAGGTAAACCCTGGATCACGAGGCCTCGGTGGTGTCAGGGTCAGGCTTTCAGCCTGAAAGAAACCACATTCACATGTGCTTTTCCATTCCTGCTGACCCACATCCCTGCCTGTGTATCCTGCAGTTTGATGGACTATGTCTCCACTCTTAATTGTATCAAGTCAAGTGGCAGTTGACAAACTAGCCTTTCCAGAACCATGGCTTGGTACAGAAAGCTACAACACATGCCTCGACAGAGGACAACGATACTAAAAACCAGCCTTAAGAGTCTCAAACTGGGGTCAAACTTGCTCTGAAAGTTTTCTAGCAGGTTCTGGGAAATTATCTTCCTGCTTTCATAGGCAGTGGCACTCAGCCAGAGAGATTATGAAGCCCCGGGGGGGGGGGGGGGCGTGGACCATTTCTTATTCAACTTGGCTTCCCCTAGAAGATGTGGTAAAAGTGCCTGGCAGATGCTCAGGAAATTTGCACTGAATAGAACCGTATCTGTTACCCGAAGACCAAACGGTAATTAATGTCTGCAAATGGGGAGGACAAGCCTGCATTTCACTAGGTAGGTTCTGAACGACAATTATGTTGTTAGAGCGATGGAGGACCCCAACCCTTCAAATCAGGTGCTGAAATATAAAACGCCAAATTCCGAGTCTTTTATGCGACACAGAAATAGTATGAAATTCAAGCACATCATCAGTCACCGAGATTCTCACAAACAGGCCTAATGAAGGCAGGGACGGTGAGTGAGGGTGCAGATGCTGAGACTTCACGAAGAACAGCATAAACAAGGCTCTAATCATGGCTTCACTCAGCTTCCTTCCCTGCTGCAAATTCTGAGCCATGTTTAGACTTTGGCAGTAACATGAATTCTTCCTTCTCATGAGGAAAAAAAAAAAAGCCAATTCTCCAGCATTCATCTCATCTAACATGGTTTAGTGGAAGGCAGCGACGGCGCGAGGGAGGTGCTCGGAACCTGGAGCTGAAAGGCTCAGGCTAGCCCCACCACACCCTGGTGTGTGGCCGCGAGGATAATACCAGCCTTGCCTATGGTGATGGGGAGCGCCCTCAGGATAGTGCCTGAGACCAGGGTAAGAATGCGCGTAATTTATTTGGAAGGTAATCCTAGGACACAGCGAAGGGTTCAGGGAGGTGAGGCAGCGAAGGGAGGGGAGCCAGCACAAGGTGCATTATGAGCAGGTTTCTGGAAAGGCAACTGAGGGACAATCCCATTGAGAGTGTCCTCAGCTGACATCTGGGGACAGACTAAAACATACCTTGAAGTTCTTGGGAGTTTCCACCCAAGGGGAAAGGACACTGGGGGATCTGTCCTCCATCTCTCATCCATCCCTGGTTCAGGGCTGCCCCTGGAAGCGTTAATTCCCTGGACATCTGACCTGCTCCTTGCACAGGGTGAGAGCTGCATGTGCTCTTAAGAAGATGCTTATTCTGGAACCAAGGATGCTCAGAGCTATGGGTGGGCCACTGGATGGCATCTACCACACCTACCCTCCAGGACTATCCTGATGAGAGGCAATGGCTCTGGGAACCCTTGGAAATGGAGTAAATGGAGGGGAATGGGGGATGAGGAAGATCATTCTGAAGGCTCTGAAACCCCCTCTGGATTCAAAATGCCTCAGTTTCAACAGGGACCATGGGGTTAACCCTGGCACATTATTTTAGAATAGTTCTCTTTATCCGGCACTCGTAAGTTTGCAAAAAGATAGTTTCTCCAGCCTGGAATACAATGGCTCCCATCATGAATTTGCTTCGGTTCACATTTTTGTTGTCAAGGCTAACTGCTGTTTACCAGGCTTTCTGTCTTGACTTAAGTCATGGGAAACTATGAGTAAATAAAGATGTTCTTAAGTTTCCAAAAGCTGTATCACTAACTAATCCAGTAAGCATTTACCAAGAGCCAGCAGGAGCCAGGCAGTACGCTAGTAATGTAACTAGCTTCCCAGAACTAGAGATTATAGAGGAAAATCTCATGTGGCCCTTAACCCAGCCCCAGGAGGCAGGCAGGGCTGGCACTAATACCATCCCATTGTCCAGAGGAGAAGACTGAGGCTTAGGGAAATGAAGTGACTTGCCCAGGAGCAGATTTTGCAAAAGGAGACCCCACTGCTGGGGCTGGCTGCTTGCGAGTCAGCTCTGTCATGGCCCTGCTATCCACTGTCCCCTCTAAACAAGGGGGCAGGAGGCAAGGAAGAGAGGACGGGAAGAGAGGGTGTGATGGGCATGGCAGAAAATAATAGTGACCCATGCAAGGTCAATGGCATGAGGTAATTTAGGAGCTGGTAGCCTCCCCTTAAGCGGGGAGGCTTATCCTCTGGGTAAATTCCTGAAAGGTGCCAGATGATAGAGCCTGGACCAGCCCCTCTTGGAGGGGAAGCATGAGCCCGGAGAAGAGAAGGAATGAAATCACTGTCTCACAGTGAGTCAGGGCCCACTCCAAGCAAGTCTGTTCTCCTGTCTGAGAGACCCTATGTTCTGAGACCCTATGAATTTGGGTAACTCAACTATTGTGCTGATGTGAACATGCCCAGAGCAGCATCCCTCTGTCAACAGGATCAATGTCTGTTTTAAAAATGTGCAAGCAGGGGTATCTGCCGGGCCCAGCTCTGATAGTCAGTAAAAACTGAACACAAGTGTGGCGAAAGGAGAACATTCAGGCATAGGTGTGCATGTGAGCACACAGTGGCTGGCACTGCCACTAATCAGCTGTGTGCCCCGGAGGGAAACATCTCTCTTCCCTGGGCCTCAGTTTCCCCATTTATACCATGAAGTAGGGAGACAAGATCATCTCTAAGATCCTGTCCCTTCTGACATCCTACATATCGTTACATGTGGGTAGCAGCTACAGGGGTGGGCAGACAAAAAGGCATCACTGGGGTTTCAACACACCAAGGAAATCTGGATTTGCTCCTGAAAAGTGTCATAATTTTTGACAAAGTGCTAGTCATAATTGCTACTACTTGCTGAGCAAGAAACATGTGCACATATTTCTCTGTATTATCTCATCTAGTTCTTCTCACATCCTAAGAATATAGGCAGGTTTATATTTTTATTTGACAGATGAGGACATCAGTGCTCAGAGAGGTGAAGTCACTTGCCTGATGTTCTACAGCAACCTGAACTCAGGTGGTCAAACCCACCTCAACTACCATTTGCTACACTGCTTTCCTTATAAATGCCTAAAACCAGTCATTGGAGTTGGTGTCTAATCCTAACATTGGGAAAAAAAGGCAATAAAATTGGCACGCACTTGTAGCTGTGATTGGCCGATCAATATTTTACAAAATATTCTCCTAGAATGATATAATTTGAGAACTGGAAATGTGACAAGAGAATTTAGTTGCAATCACTCAAGGAAAAAAAAGTAAGTATCTTTGCCAAGATGCTTACTTCGTTCAACCAATGAAGAAGTAAGACTTAACAAATGGGAAAATAATTACGTTTGCCTAAAATTACATCTTTTGTGCACTCCAGAGAGCTGACATGCGTTTCAATTACCTGCCACGGGAAGACAAATGGGTAAATCTACAAGATTGCGTTACAGAGCGATAGTACCCAAGGACACCTCTCCTGATTGATCTGAATCTGGTGGGGATTTGTCTGAATGAATCTGAGTGACTCAATTTCATTTCTTGCTTTCCCCTGGATGACTTTGGGATCCGCTCAAAGTGAGTTGACACAGAAGGCACGGCTTCCAGAAACATCCAGATGCTGAAAAACACTGCCTTGATGAATGATCTGTCTAGTGCTTTTGACTAACAACCCTGCTAATGACTGTATTGAGCTGAACTGAGGTGTCTGCCTTGAGGAATGCCCAGCCCTACTCTTCACGGATGCCCTGTGGGCTCTGACAAGTTGGCCCCTCTGGGCCCAGTTTCCTCTTATCACATGAGAAACTTGGTCTGGATGATTTCTGAGGCCCCTTTCAACTCTGACAGCAGAAAAGTCCAACAAACGACCTGGTTCTAAAAAAAACCCAAATGGCCTGTGAAGAATGTGTTTGGGGTGATTATAGATTAAAAGAAACTACAGAGACACATTAACAAGATGTAAAGAGTGGACCTTGTGCGGATTCTCCAACAAACCAACTGTAGAGGTATTTTTGAGATAATCCGAGAATCAACATAGACTGGGAATGAAAGGATATTAACAATTGTTGTTAAATGCTTTAGGTGTGATAATAGTATTGTTATGTTTTCAAAAGTCATTATCTAGTAGAAATGCATACTGCAGTATTTATAGATTGAAATGAGATAATGTCTGGGAACTGCTTTAAAACATTACAGTGAAAACAGAGGGGTGATAGGGTGAGTCAAGATAAAGCAAGACTGGCAAAATGTTGATAATGGTTGAGGCTGGGTGATGGGTTTACTATGCTATTCTTTCAACTTCAGAGTCTGAAAATTTCTATAATAAAAAACTAACAAGGCAAGTTTTCTCAGAATATTGGGACTGACCTACCCCGCCCCCCAACTTTCATGAGTTTCTCAGAGTCATATGGGAAGACTGAATTGGCCTGAGAAGTAATACAGTAGAGGAGAAATATTCTAAATAAGTTGAAACTAATGTTTTCACAGTGAAGTGTTTTCTATTGACTTTGATTTCTCTTATCTGGAACATTATGCTTTCATTTGTTTTGATGTATTTTATTGCACAAAACAACATCCCTGAACACAGAATTCATCAACTAGAAAGAAGGAGCATCAAAAAGCCTACCTTGAAATTGAGTAAATTTAATGGTCCCCATTCTCTCCCCGTTCCGGAACACAACTTGACCCTAAAAACAACAGAACAAACAAGAACAAAAGAGAAATGCCATATTAGCTCAGATGCTACTGATCTCAACTGAAAGTCATTAACTGTACACTGCAATTATTAATATTACAGAAAAACCAGACTCCTGCTAGACCACAGATGCAAAATTAAACTAATTGTTTTTAAACTGGCTGTGACTTTATCTGGTTAGGAGCACAAAATCAATAATGGAACTAACACATGTGAATTAAAGCCGAGATATGCATCATCATTATCATCACAGCTATTTATTAAACATCCACATGTCCTGTGTTATCCTGGGACAAGGTCTTCCACGGTGCTGGAAAGACAGAGGCAGAGGTGAGGCCCATGGAGCCTGGCCCTGACTGCTCCTGTGACCCATAAAGATGTGTGGCTTTGCCAAGGCTACTTGGCTTGAGGACCAGAAGAGAGTTGGAGGTCAGTTAGCATTTTGTATTACGGACAGAGAATGTTTTTATAAGTTCTTCCTGAGTGGTGACATTAGCCCCAATTATAACAGAGCTATGGACATGCCAGAGACATGACTAGTGTCACAGGCAGCTGAGCACCTCTCGTTAGGGACCCCAGGGGCTAAAGACAGTGAATGGCATCTTCGCATCTGCTCTGCTGACTGATACAAGGGTTCCACATCCTGGGCTAAACAAACTGGGAACATGAAGAAGGACTGTGGTCTCTCCTTGCCAATTTATGGTCCACCTAAAATTCTGCAACCATGCAAGGGAAATTGATACACATTATATCAACGAATCTTATGACAAGCTTGAGTGGAAAGGGGGATTCTCCTGATTTTGCAAATCAAGAAACTGATCGAGGGAGGTTATGCCCTTTATGAAGGCTGCTGGAGTTCAAATCCGAGTTCTATTTTAATGTCCATGCTATTTCACTATAGCATGTTGTTTCTGATCCAGAAATAAATTCCTTCCTATCTTTCAACTAATGAGAAATCAGGAAAAGAAATGTCTTAAAGGTATATTGCTTTACTCTGATGTAAGAGCTACACTCTTACATCATCAGGTAATAGCACAGACAAGTTCAGATCCTGCTCAATTATCAGCTGAAAGTGACAGAAAGTATCTTCGCTTGGTGGAAACCCAAAGTCTGAGGCCCTGTAGTTTTTGGCACAAAGAGAGAATCACTCAGCCTGTTCTCAGAACAAGAAACACCTTCTAAGGCCACTTTGACACCTTTTGGAAATCCTGAAGACAGCTGTGAGTAGTATCAGTCTGAAACCAATGCCCACTGAATTCTATATTTAGGTGCCGGTAAGCAATTCTCTGGTGTGTGAAAACACTTCAGTCTTAAGGTGAGACAGGAGCTGTGATTTTACTTCTAGGGATGATTGGAAAACACAGAACATCTTCCAAAAGGATCACTTTTATGCAAATGAACCACTTTGCATGGGCGGGAAAGAAGCAGACGTGGTCCGCAAGGAGGACATTTCTTTGACAAAGGTGATCTAACTATTTCACCCACCTCCTGCCAAGCTTTGAAGAATTCCAAAGGCTTCTAGATATAAAATGTGGACAAAGTCTGCGGAATCCTTATTAGTTAAACTAAAAAGCAGATGGAACAGTATTCAAAGCTTAGATGGAAAGGAGTGGAACATGGCATGGGGGTGAGAAAGAATCTTGGGGTGAGAAAGAATCTACCTTTACTGTTGTTGTTTTTTCCCCTTCTACTTTTTAAACAGAACTAATTAGTCCATCTTTGAAGTAAGACCTGTCATACTTTATTTTACTAACAGTAATCCTTTTTTACCAACAGTAGCTCCTCCCAGTTCCTTAATTTCTCGGGTGATGCAGTGGAAGGAAGCCAGCGTCTGAGTTTAGACCTATCATAACACCTCGCCTGCAACAGGCTCTCAGTAAATGGCCGTAGTGATTTTTATTTAAAAATGTTTACTCAAAGAGAGCTGAAATGAAAAAGATTTTTTAAGCATCAGGGAGCTTTCCAATCCTTGGGAAGAGATTTTCCACAATGCGTGATTTCAGTTCGCAAAAGGGTCAACTGTTGGGCCTTTATCCAAGGTGTCCTCATCTCTCAGACACAACAGCGCCGGGTGACCGAGTGCTCGAACCACACTGTGTGGTGAGCACTGTGGCCTGAGCAGCAGTGGACTCTCACTCTACTCCTCTCATACTGAGCCATGGATGCCCTGGTGTGCTGTCCGGATGCCCCCATCAGGATGGAGGGAGGCACTCATGTTCCCAGTTGCTGACATCCTGGCCGCCGCTGAGTTGCCCTGCACCCAAAGGGAGCCATGCCAAGTAAGGTTATGCTCCTTCCTGGGGGCTAGCTGCATCAGTGGCCAACGTGAAGGGACATGGTTCTGGCCCCCACAGCTCAACTCAGAACTGTGAAGGACTCTGGGCTCCAGAGGTCCCCATGGGGTGCTGAGGCTGCGACTGCAGCTGCATCACATTTCACCTTGTCCCTCTGCCGATCCTGCTTCACCTCCCTCCCAGGCTGTTTCTGAGAACACTCCCTGATAAACTTCCTGTAGGCTAGTCTTTGTCTCAGAATCTGTTTCCTGGGTAACCCAACCTAAGACATTTTCCATCAAAGGTCACTGGGACTCTGTCTTTCTTGCAACCTGAAGGAAGCTGAGTGATGAGGCTCTGGGAACAGAGGCAAAGGATTCTGAGAGACGCCCACGCAGCAACTAGACGGCTCCAGCTTCACGTGCTGGGCAGTTCAGCCGGGCCAGCTGGGCAGGCTTTGGCTTCTTAAACCCCAGCCTGAGCAGGGATTTTTTTTCTCTCCTCCCCACACACATGGTCTCCATGTATATATATAAATGCCGTGACTCTCCTTAAGCTTCTGCCATGTGAGATCCCAGGGCTGTACTGAGGATCATCACATCCACTCGAGATCAATTCATGCGATGCATTAAGTTAATGCAAAGCAATGGAGTCTGGTAACTGGACGGGGTGGTGGCTGGTATCTGCTGGCTCACAATTCGTATCACTCTGTGTCCTCCTCTGTGTTGCAGGGGCCCAAACCCCGGAAACCACGTTTCCCAGAATCCCCTGCCAGCTGGTTCCCATTAGGTTCTGCTAATGAGTAGCATTCATGGGAGATTAGAAAGTATGCATAAGGGAAAGTCTATTTTTTTTTTCTTTCCTGCTTTGGTTGCAGCAGCAGGAGCTCTGAGTCATCGCAGGCATCTGTAGGCCCCGCAGCCCTGCACTGACATGGTGGGGGCGCTCCTGGCTACCTGCTCAGTGGCCAGTGGGGGGGGGGGTCCCCAGAACAGCAGACAGGGTAGTTGCAGGAACCTCATAGACTAGTGTACTTGGGTCCCCATTATTTTATTTGCATTCCAAATCATAGCTGTGGCCATTGCTGTAAACTCCTCGGAAGTTGGGATCCACTAGCAATCAGTGAGCAGTCAAGAAAACAGAACCCACTTTAGGCACTGCGGAGGCGGTGGCAACACCATGCCACTTTTGTTCTTGCAGCCCAAGAAGCTTGGCCGTTTCTGTGAATGCTCATCTCTGGTTTTGCTCCTCCATCTCTTCCAACAAAGCTGTAACCAGTCCCCTGTATTAAATCTCCCTACAAAATGCCTTACGTGGTTTCTATTTTCTTGACTGCATGCTGATTGATCATGAATTCTAACTTCCGAGGAGCTTATAAGAATGACCACGGAGCTCATTCAGAATGAAAATAAAGTAATGGAGGTAAAACCCCAGGTGGATAATTTATAAGGATTTTTGTTTTCTTGAAAATGATGTTGCTAATGTCAGGGAAAGCAGTCTGTTTCATAAAAGTCGATCCAAACTAACAGTTCAGGTTGAAGTGGGAGCCATAAAGCTACAATTTCTTTTTCAGAGAAAATCTTCAGAATGCAGAAGGTAATGTGGAAAAAAACTAAGTTGCAGCATTTGCCAGACAAGAGTAAATATTGGCATCAGTGTGACCTTGGACAGTCATTGAGTGTTTCTGAGCATCAATTCCCCTATTTGAAAACTAGTAAGAATAATACTTGCTCTTCAGGATTGTTTGTGAGAATTAAAGTAGACAGTTATGAAAAGGGCATAATTCAGGGTTGGTGCACAATAAAGGGTAACTCTCATAATTCCTCCAGGTAATTTGAGTTAGCAAAACTCTACCCGATGTCCGTTCAGAATCCTCAGAAAAATCAGTGGAGAGTAAAATGTACTCCAAGGATTCCAGGAGCCTGTAGGATTCAGCAGGTTCCTCTTAGAAAAATTGTTTCCACTGTTCATCTTTAATGCTTCACCTAAGCATGAGTACATTTCACTCCAATGACAGTTTGTGAATTGTATGGGTCAAGCCCCATGCTGGTCTCTTTCAATTTCACAGCAGAGGGCAGAGCCCTGGGCGCTGGGGTACACAGTCTCTGCAGATCACCATGCATTTGTTTAGGGAAGGATCTCATTCCTTAACATGACCCAAAATGCACTCTATCTCTGGGCAGTCGTGTTTGTCTTTAGGAGGTGTGAGCATGCATGCTCATCTGAGCATTTGATTTATGCAATGGGGAAACAAGATACTCCCTGACATGCCACTCAGGCAGCAAAATATCTAAGGAAATGGAAGGGCATTGGGGGATCCTTGTTGGTTCGCCAGATGGGGAAGCACATCGCTATCTGTGTGGATGATCCGAGTCCACCTTGGCCCATTCTTCTGCCAGCCCTCTACCTAGAACCAGACTGGTCTCAAATGAATAAACGAGGACTTTGAGAAAACATTGGGGCTAGAATACTGGTCATATTTTCCATAAAGGGTAGAGATCCTCATCATGTGGGCCTGAAGAAGCTGCCCTCTCTTTCCCAAGGGATGACAGGACTTAAAAGAGAAATACCAAACAATTGGGTACATCCATGCACATATTCTGCAAAGGTGAAAAATATTCTTTTCCCTGCATGTCCTCTTGGGCTATAGGTACAAGTCATATTTTGTATACTATTTAAAATATTTTCATACACAGAAAGTTCTTTTGATAGGCCCAAGCTTTGAGAAAAGTTTGATCTACCCAGTGAATCTTGAGCAGTGGGTTTGCAGGGAATTAAGAGAAGGGGCAGGATGGGAAGTGTGGTCTGCCCAACTGCCACCCTTCTGCTGATCAGCATGGGTGCAGTGGAGAGGAGTGGGGACCAAGAGGAAATGGCTGGATGGATGGCCCAAGAGTGGCGGGAACAACTTCCTCTTTTTTCTTTCAGTAATAATACAAGAGTCGGGCTTGTTTAGAATAGTAAAATATCAGAAATGAAGGAAATGCCCAAGAAATAGGGCAATAGTGAAGTAAACAGTGATGAAATATTATGACACATGCATAACCAGCACTGTTGAGCATCCAACATGTGCTGGGCATGTGCCAGGTAGGCTCCAGATAAAGAGTGGGCAAAATCAATATGGTTCTAGACTGCATGGAGCTTGCAGTCTGATGGGAGATATAGACATTAAGTAACAAATGAACCAATAGATAAAAATTACAAACTATAACAAGTGATATAAAGGAAAAAATAGGGTGATAAGAGAGAACTATAACAAGACCCCAAGTTAGACTGGTGGGGTCAAGAGGGCTTTTCTGAGGAGGTGGCATTTGCACCGAGACCTGAAGGATTAGTTAAGAGAGGGGTGAGAGCATCCTGGGAAGAGGGAATTACAAGTATAAAGGTCCTGAGGCAGGAAAGAGATTGGGAAATTGGAGGAGCTGAAGCGATGACTGTGGAGCTAAAAGTGGTAATTGAGGAGGAAATGAGTACGAAATGTGACTGTCAAGGTGGACAGGTGCAAGGTCATGCAGAGCCTTATGGGCTGTATCAAGGATGCCGGGCTTAATTTTGAATGTAAAGGGAGCGAGCCACTGAAAGGTTTTAAATTAAGGGTGACTTGATCTAAATTACACAGACCTGAACTTTATATTATAAAAATTATAAAAGATTTGAAAAAGTGATGATGTGATTGTGCCAGATGCTGGCTAGCTGTTCACCAAATCCATTTCCTTTTCTTCCTGGGAACACGGTTAGTCTGCATTTTCTGGCTTCCACATGAGAGTTCTAGCCAATGAAATGTGGGTAGAAGTGGCATATGGTATTTCAGGTCTGTCCCATGAAAACCTCCCACAAGACTCTTCATACTCCCTCATGTCCCCCATTTGCTGCTAACTAGATTTACAGAATCTATCAGAGAGCTCAGAGGCCTAAGGAACAGTGGGGATACGAGACAGCGAGCCTGGGTCTACGAACCATGTGGAAAGGCTCTCCACCAATCAGAAATGACGACTTGGGACTTTGCACAAAAGAGAAATAAATTTTTGCTGAGCTAATTCACTGAGATGCTGAGATATCTGTTACAGAAGCTAGCGTTATTTATCCTAATTAATACCATAATGCACGTAAAAAAGTCAGGATAAAAATTGTATATACAGTATGTTCATAATTATGTAAAAATCATTCCCATGAAGTCGAAATGTTAACACTAAGTAGGTCCTGGGTTGTGTGACTATGGCGTTTTCTTCTTTTCACTTTTCAATATCCTATAATGAGCACGTATTATTTTAATAACAGGAAAACTTTATTAAAAACTTTTTTGGAAAGGATGTTATAAGAAGGCACATTTATACAGGCAAAAATAGCAACATCATCACCAAGAAAATAATACTCTCTCTTGGAATAGATTAATTTTCATTGACAGCTTCAAGTTTTCCTGAATAAGAGCCAGAGCTCTGTGCAAACATAAGCACACTTCCCCCTCAGAATGGAAAGAGCAATGAAAAAGGGGCCTGAGGATGTAGGTTCGGGCTGCGATCTACCATTTTCTAGGAGAAGAACCTGGGGCAATTCCTTTCTCATCTCTGTTCTCAGGTTTTGCTCTGCAGAACATTCTTTACATGATTTTTAATTTCTGCTGAAACATTTGTGTATGTTATCTAAGATTTTTTTTTCTGGGGTTCTTCTTTATTAGTAAATTCTCAACAACAACCCCAGTGTGATGAACTATGTATTATAATCATCTACATTTTATAGAGGAAGAAATAGAGGGTCTGGGAGGTTAAGGCATTTGCCTAGGGTTGCGTAACTAGGAGGCAGCAGAGCTGGGACTCACCCCAAATCTGTCTGACTTCAAGCTCATGCTTCTAACACATACTATCTTGCTCCCCTTTGCAAGAACCAGTCCCAAGTAGCCTCGGGGAGGGGAAGGGGAAGGGCAGAGGCGGCAGAGGAGGAAAAGTAGCCAGTCAGGGATGTGTTGGCCAAAGTGTAACTACTGGCTTTTTTGGGGGGAAAAAGGGGAATTTCTGATTTGTAATGTTTGTCAATTTCCTTGGTGTAAATACTCCCACCAAGGCAGATTTCAAGCTATCAGCCATTTAACAACTGGATCTGTAATTCCTGTTCATTTAACAACTGAGTTGGCTCTCAGGAGCATGTAGGACGTGGCTCTAGCTCTCCAAGTAACTAAGCCAGTCCTTTCTGGCTTCCATATTGGAAATAGGAAGGGGAATGCATAGTTTTATTCTTCTCAGAAGTGGGGGCTTCAAATCAGAGTGGGAACAGCTGGAGAGAAGGGGCTTGTTCTGGTTGTCTACCTATTGTCTCAGCACCCCAAATGGCCTTCTCCAGTCTGCTCTGGGATGCTGGGGCTGGGACTCTGAGAGTCCCATCTCCCAGACTCCCTCCCCATTAGCTTCTGCCAATAGGAGACTCTGAAGGAGTGGGATGCAGGAGGAAAGAAGGACTCGGGTGCCCCTGTTTTCCTGCTCCTCTCAGGGTCCTGCCTCCAGCTTCTTTCCATACTTCTAGTGCCAGTCCTGCCACACCCCAGTCAGTGCCCTTCCTCAGGTATCTGAATACTAGCTGGGTGGGCCTTCTCCTCTGAGCGCCTTGCTTCTGAAAGGCTCATTGCTTCCTCTCATTCTTCTAGTCCTAGGGCTTGTAACTATTTCTTTCAGCAGCTGGTATCTCTGCTGCCTCAGCGTTCCCTTTATACTTCTTTCTCCTTCCAACACCTATTAAACAATTCCCATATTAAATCCCCACTGATTGAAATTCCTAGTTAGGTTTCTGTTTTTCTGACTGGACTCCCATCCTCTCTACCTACCATGTGTCCCTACAGGACTTGGTCTTCCAAGCACAAGCCCCACATGTCAGGCCCTAATTAAAATGGCCTTCCTCACTCACGTCCTTGATGGGTGCTAGCATGTACCTGCCCTGCCCTCACCTCAGGGGGTGCCTATGTCTTCTTCCTTCATCCTGAACTGCACATTGTAATTGCCTCCTGCTGGAATGGAGCCCCCCGCAACCCTCTAGGGCAAGAAAGAGCTCTTTCCTCTTTAAGGCCTGGGAAGGAGCAGGAGTGCAGACCATTTGTTAAACTGCATTGAGTTCAGTTGAATGAAGTGGGTTCCCTAGTTCTGGGAGGACAGTGGAGCAGTATCCTTCAGGAAGAGCTATGGAGGAGAAGAAGAGGGAGAGAGAAAGGGCAATAGGCAAGAGCAGATGCTCAGTTAGCGGCATGGTGTGAGAAGGACTGAGAGGTGAGCAGTGTAACATAGTGTATTTGCTGAGAGCTTCCCTGGGACATGTTGTGCTTATGCCAGACCCTGGGGAGTTGCAATGACTAAGCCAAAGTCCTTGTCTTCTAGGAGTTCCCATTCTAATGCAGGTAACAGGTTAAAAATAAAACAATTACAAGGCAGTGTGATAACTGATAGGAGGGGGTGGTTACAGAGGGTCATGGGAGCACAGGGGAAGGGCACCTCTCTCATGAGGAAATGGCTCGGAGGGGACAAGGAAGGATCAGTGTGAGTTAACCAGGCAAAGGGGATGGGAGAAGAAATGTTCTAGGCAGAGGGAACAGCACATGCAAAGGCTTGGAGGCAAGATGGCTCTGTGGAGAACCAGAAGGGAGGGTAAGGTTGCTGGTGGGAGGTACGCAAGGGGCAGGGGGCTGGTGGAAGCAAAGAAGGCAGGAGACACATCAGACAGGGCTTTGGACATTATAATCCAAATGGGGGCCACAGAAGGGTAGTAAATCAGGAGGTAACAAGTCCAATGTGCTCTTTCAAATGAAGGAAATCCTGCCATTTGTGACAACATGGATGGACTTGGAGGACATTACGCTAAGTGAGATTAGCCAGAGGCAGAAAGGCAAATACTATATGGTATCACTTATATGTGAACTATACAATAGTTAAACAGAGATGCAGAGAGTAAATGGTGGTTGCCAGGGCTGGGGTGGTGGGAGTGAAATGGGAAGATATTGGCCAAAGGGTATAAACTTCCACTTATGCAGGATGTGTAAGTTCTGGGGATGTAATGTATGTACATCATAGTGACTACAGTTAACAATACTGCACTGTATAGCTGAAACTTGCTAAGAGGATAGATGCTAAATGTACTCACCTAAAATATAAATAAATAAATAAAGTGAAAGAAAGAAAATGGTAAATTGTGAGGTAATGGGAGTATTAATTAGCTTGATTGTGGTGATCATTTCACAATGTATGCACATATCAAATCATCAAAGTTGTATACCCTAAATATATACAATTTCTATTTGTATATTTCAATAAAGCTAAAAAACAATAAAAGCTACTTTGCCTGGTGCATGGAAAATGGATGGGTACAAGGGCAAGGAAGCCAACTAGAAGCTGTTGTGGAATCCAAGGGAGAGATGGGGGTGACATGGATGGAGAAGAATCCATGATTCAAAACATAGGAAGAAGGTAAAACTGACAGGGCTTAGAAACAGCCCAAAGGTGAGGGCTGAGGAAGGTGGAGCAGCGGAGAATGGCTTTCCAGCTTGGGCAGATGGATGGATGGTGGTGCCATTCCTCACCTGCACAGTCAGCAAAAGGGAGCTGGCTGGACCAGTGAGTGGGGTCCTTGCCCAGGTTCCTGAGTGGGTGGCTGAGCCAAGAGAGCCTTGTACCTCTAAAGCTATACATCAAGAGGCCCCCTCCAGGCTTTCTGCCCCTACCTCCAACCTCCTTTCTTTCCTGGTCTTTTGCAGATGCAAGCATCCCCATGATTAGAAATATTTAATTTTGCTTTACTTTATGTTCTATTTTTGTTAAATAGATTAGTCTCCACCAGGAAAACCAAATTGCTGACCAGTCCAGCTAAAAGTCTGAGATATGCAATTTGCAATCTGCTGGAATCTTCCCTTTAAGCTGGGGTGGGCTGCAGATTGAGCGGGGGGAGGGGAGCGGGCAGGGCTCAAAGGAGGCCGCTGGTACAGCAATCAGTGGTCCAGGTGTGAGGCCAGGCGGCTCAGCTGCAGAGTGGCCAGGCAGAAACAGAGAAAGGCATAGAGAAATATTAAAGGGGAAATTGCCAAGTTGGGTACTCACAGGGGTACTCAGAAGGGGTGCTGTGTTGGGAGGTGGACCTCTGTGGTTTGAGCCTGGGATCCCCTAGCTTTTTGGTTGCAGTCTCTGCTAGTGTGTCAGGAGATTAAGTTTATGCTCTCTGAAAGCCAGGCCAAGAACGATCTTGTGTAGGAAGGAACCTTGACTAGTCTCCTGGATGGAAGTTAAGACCCTCTGTGTACACCTGAGCAGGCAGGAGCCAAGGCAGTAAGAGGAGAAAATAGGAGGGAGGTGTGTTTTTTTTCTCCCTGTAGAGAAGGAGGAGTGAGAGGTGGGGAGAGACCACAGGAGAACTGACCCCCTTAAGAGGGCTTGGTGGCCAAGGATGAACTTGATCAGGAGTAAGTAATGCCCAACTTGAAGTTATTCAAATGACATTCTCTGGTACAGATTTCCCTCTGCCTGTCCCCCAAACCTTCAGTGGAATCCCTCACAAGTCCTCATAAAAGGGGAAGTCTTTTTGTTGTTTTTTTACATGGTTGTCGTAATCAATGTGACCCAGAGCTAAGGAAAACAAGAGATTTCATGATGGTCCAAATCCTGAACGAATTCAGCAGAAGCAGGACCATGAGAGTGGGAGTCCCTGGGAATGGGAAGGAATCCTGAGGCTTGTATGGGCAACCTAGAACTGAGGACCTGAGAAACAGAGCTTCCTGACAACCTTCCCGAGCTCCCAGTGGCTGGCATCAGGTTACACACAGATGCTAGGGTTGGGCGGGAGGCTCTCCAGATCTTGACTGTGTCTTGGTTTCTCCATCTGTAAAGTGGTTTGTGGGTGAGTTTGTATCTGCCGGTGTGTGTGCACACGATTGCATATGCATGTGGCAGGGCAAGGGCAGGAGTGCTGATGTGTGACAGTCTCCCAGGCTCCTCCCAGCCCTAACGACCCTCAGCTCTGAGTCCTGATGACTCACCATTCCCATCTCCCACCTTGGAAACAGCGGACAGGGTGGCAGGCAGGTGTCCCTGGCAAGGCTGATTGAAAACCCATTCTCCCTTTTGGCTCCGCTCCCCCACTAGAAACCCAGATGGCTCACAGGCGGTTTGGGAATATTCACTTGGGCTAAACCTAAAAATCTTCCATCAACTAAAAAATCTTCCATTAATTCTCCTAGGAAGGAAAGAGACAAGAGTTAGCAGAGGAGAAAACAGAAGGGAGAGAAGGGCTGCCGTGTTAATAGCCTGACTGGTTGTCTCAGGCTGATTCTAGCTGCAGAAACCAGAGTGAAGGCTGTGAAATGCCAGCGATCAAGTAGAAGCAAACAGAGTGGGCGTCTTAAACTGTTTTCAGGGCTGGTGTGGGACTAGCCGAAGTTAGGGAGATAGACACAGGAGCCCCTTTGGGTAAGATAGGGTCTCTCTTCTCCCAGCCCATCACTGGCCTGGGCTTCAAGGGGTCCTCACTCCCATCCACAGTCACCCTTCTAAGACCCTTGTTCAAGTGATGGGTCTTGCTGGTGAATTCAAGTCATAATTCCTTATATTTATAGGATTTGTACCTTGTTTATAGCTGTCTACTTTATAGTGGACACTTATTTTTCTTGCTCAGCAACTGATCCCCCATGTGGATGATAATAAAACCAGAATCCTGATTTTAATTTAGAGATTATGTTAGTCAGGGTCTGTGACAGCCACACTCTAAGATGGCCCCAGTGATTCTCACCTACTGGTAATCACACCCTTGGAGAGTCCTCTCCCATGCTGAATAGGGCTGGGCTGTGTAAATAGTGGGATATCACAGACATGGCAGAGTGCGATTTCTAAGACTAGATCACTCAGAGACACTGGAGCTTCAGCCTTGCTTTCCTTTGGATCAATAGTGCTGGTGGAAGCCAGCCACCATGTCACGAAGACACCCAAGCAGCCCTATGGAGAGGTCCACGTGGTGAGAACTGAGTCTTTCTGCCAGTAGCCAGCATCAACTTGCCAGCCAGGCAAGCCAACTTGGAAGCAAATCTCCAGCCCCAGTAAGCTTCAGGAGACTGCAGTCCCATTGGTATCTTGCCTGCCTGTATATGAGAGACCCTCAGGCCAGAACCTTCCAGCTAAGTCACTCCTCAATTCCTAACCCACAGAAAGTATATGAGATAATAAAAATTTATTGTCGCTTTAAGATACTATGCTTTGGGATAATTTGTTGTGAAGTAATAAAAAATGAATACAGGGTCACTGGAGGAAACAGAATTCACCCTCAATGTTCAAAGAAAGAGACATTCTTAAGAACTACTTACAGAGTGGGGTCAGAATAAGAGCAAATAAGGGAAGGTGATGTGCCCAGGGATCAGCAGTGGCAGGAGCTGTTACATACCTCAGAGCAAAGGAGCAAAGGAAGAAATAGTGTCCTCAGAGCTTCATAAGAGTGGGAGACACAAAGGAGAAGACAGCCATGGAGGGAGGGGCACAGCTATTTCAGGAGATGGAGCACCGAAACAGGGCCGGGGCTGCACTGTGACCGGCCTCTCTCCTCTTGGCCTCCAATCTCCTGCCTAGACTCCCCACTGGCCAAATACAACCAGGAGCCTGAAGACAATGGATCCCAAGTGATGTCAGATATAGGAGCAGCCTCTCAGGGCACAGATAAAGGCAGATAATGGGTCTGTGGGAGGACAGTGAGGAGAGAGAAAAACCAACACAGAGCTCCACCAGGCCCCACTCTCAGCCTTTTTCTCATTGGTGTGCCAGTGCAAAGTTAGATTCCAAAGGATTCCGTGGAGAGAGGTGGGGATGTGGGCAGAAGTGTAAAAAGAACATGGGCATTAGAGGTCTGAAACCTGGACCTCAACATGTCCCGCCTTGAGAACTTGGGGACAGTTCGCTCTTCCCCCCTTATGAACTTGGGCAGGTTACTCAGCTTCTTGAGCTTTGGTTTCCTCTTCTATAAACTGGTCTAATGACATCTCCCTCACAGTCAGGGCTTGCTCCCAGGAAATTCAGGACCCAATGAGCTTCATTAGTGTTGGTTCCCATCTTGGAAACCTTTTCTCTTTCTCTTGGGAGGCCTCAGACATCTGAGTCGTTTCTCTGACTACACAAAGCTCAGCCCCAGCTGAGGTCCACTGACTGTCCAAAGGGGGGTCCACTGACTGCCTGTTACGGCTGCTACTGCTCATAAAAGTTGGGATGAGAAGCATGTGCCCAAGGAGAAGATGCCAAGATGAACATCTGCTCCAAACTCCATTGCAGTGGGGGTGGGTGAGGGAAAGAGGACAGGTTTCCCTTACACTGGAGTTTAGGAGCCCAGAATACTCTGTTCACAAGACTTTAATTCTGAAGATAGCTGTCCGGTGGCTCAGGCCATTAAACATGGATTACTGAGGCAGCTCTTCATAAGCTAGCTGATAGAATAACTAGATTTGAAGATGAACAGGGAATTTTTTTTGGTATACTGCAGAGAGCATTGCAGAGCCCACATGCACTGCCGGGGCCCTGCCAACTTCCTGAAAGGGAATTGACAGTGGTTATGGGGATTAACTATCTCCACATATGGCTTACTAAAGATCCTGTATGCTTGAGAGAGAATCTAGGTCACTGTTTTATTATATACTGTGGATCTGTAAATATATATACATATATATATACACACAAAATCCCTGAATGCTTCATACAATTACACCAAGCATCTACTAGAGTCACAGTCTAGAGCTGATCAATCACAATAGTAATTAATCCAATGCACCTTAAGGCCTTAAACCTTAGGCAACAGCATCATCCTACATATTCAAGATTAAATTACATACTATGCCCTCAGTCAACTGGACTCCAACCAGTGGTGACCCAATCAGTAGAACTTTGCCATTAGGAGAAAGAAGATTGGAAACTGAGGCCCACATAAAGGCACCTACTTCAACCTTGTCTCCCTTCCCTGCCCATTCATTTCTAAATGAGAATCAGGGTCCATCTAAGAATGAGACAGAAAGGGAGAGCCCACATGTGCCAGGAACTGTGCCAGACAGACAAGTGTCAGTTAATCCTCGTGACAATCATATGAAGAAAGTATTAATATATCCTATTGTACAGATGGGGAAACTAAGGCCAAAGGATTATCAGCTAAAGTCTCTTGGTTAGTAAGCACCAAGACTGGATTAAGATCCAGGTCTTTTGAAGTTAATATATTTTTAAGTCTTCTGTTTTATTTTGTTTTTTAACTGAGACCTAAATAACACATATTCATCATTGAACATTTGGAAAGGAGAGATAAGCAATGAGAAAGAATTCTGTCCAGAGACAACCACTGTTAACATTTTAGAATGCATTCTTCTAGTCTACATAGTTTTAAATTTTAATCAAAAGTGGGAATGTACCATACAAGCCTCTGTAACCTACCCTTTTTTTCACTAAATGATGTATTATAAACAATCTTCTATGCCATTAAATATTATTCTATAACAACTATTTTTTATTGGCTGCCAACAATTTCACTGTATAGGTCCATCAAAATTTATTTAGCTAAGCCCAGGTACTGGACATGTAAGTTATTCCCAGTTTTTCCTCTGCCCCACCATGACAGACCATGGTGGCATGAACTTTTTTTTTTTTTTTTTAAATATATCTTTATTGATTTCAGAGAGAGGAAAGGAGAGAGAGACGGAAACATCAATGATGAGAGTCACTGATCAGCTGCCTCCTGCACACCCCCGACTGGGGATCGAGCCTGCAACCTGAGCATGTGCCCTGACCAGGAATCGAACCCCAATCGCCTGGATCCTAGGTTGATGCTCAATTGCTGAGCCACGCCTGGCCGGGCGGGCGGCATGAACTCTTTAACTGGCCATGTCCTTAATCATATTACAATTGCTTCCTGAAGAAAACTTCCTAGAAGTCCAGTTTTTTTTTAAATCCAAGGGGATGGGATGTAATATTTATGCCATAGGGCATGAAAAAGTCTGAGTGCTTATTTCTAGAAAACATCCTCCTCCCTGCTCTTCATTTCTGAGTTTCTAAACCCTACCTGACCTTTGAGGTCTAGCCAAGTTGTCTAGACTAAAAGTCTATGCTCCTGGCCTGGGAGCTTCTTCAAAGTTTAAACCACTGACTAACAGAACACGAGCAACATAGGTCAGTTAAGATAATTCAGTCACCATATTAAAAAAGTAAAAAGAAACAGGTAAATTAATGTTAATGATAAATTTTATTTAGCTCAATATATCTCAAATAGCTATTATTTCGATTGTAGTCAACACAAAAGTTATGAATGACTTATTTTACATTTTTTTTTGGTACTAAGTCTTTGAAATCAGGTGTATAACTTACACTTATGGACCTGCCATATTTGAAGTGCTCTTGAATGGGGCTGGGGTGACCACACTGAGCAGTACAGATGTAGATGCATCGGACTCCCTCCTGTTTTCTTATGAGCACAGGGCCTGGCATGACTGTGAAGTCAGTCATGAAAGAATGAATGCCCCTCCTAATGGTCTCATCCTGTCTCCAGCAGGAAGTGATTCTCTCTGCTGTGACTCTTTAGAATCTGGAAACATTCCTTCTCGGACGTCTCTCCAAAGTCCTATCCAACACACAGCTATGTCATTACAGGCGTGCCAGTTGTGCCTACACTAGGACTCAGAGCCTACCCCTGTCTGATGATTGTTAGGGCTACAGCCCCGAGAACATGAGATGTTGAATGTGTTGGTACCAGGATGTGTTTATGTGGAGGGTGGGGGCTAAGAAGACAAGTGGTGACAGTCACCAAGTCTGACCCCAGAGACTGGGTCTGAACTCTATGGAGGGAGGGGCTAGGTGGAAGCTAAAGGGGCTATATTCAAAGGGGAATCCTGTGAGGCTCAGGGCACAGCAGTTAAACTCTGAGCCCATCAGTGGTGTGCTGGGAAACGCTTAACAACAAGCTCTCTTAGCGGGAGAAGGAGGAAGCCCTGACTTGCAGTGTTTGCCGATTGCTGTGGTATAAGTACTCCCATCACGACCAATTTCAAACTGCTAACGTGCTGTCACAGAACAGGGAGTTGGAAAGACAAGTACAGAGTCATCTGTAAGTCAGTTCCAACACAGCACTGGGCCCAGCTAAGCAAGTGTGACACAGTGAGGAGCAGGCGGCCTTCCTCCCCAGTGAGGACTGAGACTAGAGCAGCCCTGTGGGGAACCCATACATTGTGGGTCACTGGGGAACAAAGATCTGGCAACAGGGTGGTGAGAAGCCTCCACAAGTGGCCTGTGGGCACTGGATGTCGCCAAGAGCCCATGGCACTTGGCCAAACAAGGACCATTTGTGAGGACTCTGAGCTGCCTTCCAGAGGAAAGACTAAGAGAACTGTGGGAGGTGGGATGGGACTTGAGGCCATGCTGTTCTGCAGGTAGGGGGCAAGACATCAGGAGGTTTCCTTAATGTTATAACCTTATTTTTAGACAGGCTGGAGAGGGTCTGGCCATACATCAAGTCTGCCTCCCCATGGACTGTAAATGCCTGAAGGCTCAAATCAGATATGTGCTGCACACACGTATTTCCTGCTTATAATAAGCATTTGGCAAACATCTTTCTGGACCCAATCTTTGCCTCTGCATATGTGGAGTATTTTTCTGCAGGATTAGGAAGATTGACTGTACCATCCAGTTTTCCCTGGGCCACCAGGCAACATTTTAGATTATCCAGATGTTAAATTGTACGGAATCCCATAAAGTCTATAGATGCATTTCTTTAATTTACTGTAATAATGTTCACAGTGTACATAACTTGAGAAACATTCAGTTCAAAATGGGAAGTAACTGCATTAGAAGTATATCCTTGATCACCCCCCTTTCTATCGTAACTGGTCAAAAACCAGGCCTTATGATTTTTCTCTGGCAATGTGCCTTGAATCCTCCTGCTCCTCTCTCTGCACACTCACTGCTGTGGTTGGTACCAACCTCCTGCTGTTGCCCTTGCTTCCTTCTAATCTGTTCTCTTCCATTGCAACCGGGGAAAAATGCTTAAAAACAGCCATCAGTCTGCTCCTTTGCTAGCATCTTTCCATGGGGTCCCACTGGTTTTAGGATAACAGGTGCTACCTGATCTGGCCTCCACTGACACCCCTGCCCCTCTTCCCAGGCTCACCCCATCCTCTCTCTCTGCTCCAGCCACACTGGCTTTATTTTGCTTTCTCAGAGGTGCCACACTTCTTCTTATTCCAGGGCCTTGGCATCTGCTCCTCCCTTTCCCAGGGATGCCCTTCTATCCTTTTTGCCTACTAGTTCCTGTTCATTCTTCCATCTCAGCCTCCTCAGGGAAGTCCTTTCTGATCCCCGGCCTGGTTAGGCCTCCATATTATATACCCTCAACACACGCTGTAGCTTTCAGAGCACTTTTCACAATTACAATCTAAATAGCTATTCAGGTGGTTATCTATTTATTGTCTGTTTCCTTCTGGGAACTATCTGGGACACAGCTATCTCAATGCTATGTCCATAGCATTCCCCTCCCCAGGCTTCTCATACTACAGGTGGTAGCACATATTTGTAGAAGAAAATGAATGAGCAAAGAGAAACAGCCACTTCTCTCATTTGGGCCAGGTTTTTACACTGTGTTCCCATCACTGATAATAAAATTCCATGGGCCAGGGTGTTTGATTGGTTCTTGAACATATAGCTAATTTCTTCACTGTACACCTGATTCCTTTTGTTGTATAAACAAAAAAACGCACAAAAAACAAAACAATGAAAACAAACAAACAAAAACACCCATAAAATGCATGATATAGATGAGCTATAGCTTTCTTCTTCCACCAGGGATCTCTCCTCAATCATACACATCACTTTACAGTTTGTACTGCACCTTCTTTTTTCATTTAGAGAGCAACCCAGCAGGAGGCCCTTGGTCAATGTCTCACTTTGCAGAAGAGAATGCAAAGATTAGAGACTTCTCCGAGGTCACCATTGCTCAGATGTAGGGGGCAGAATGAAAACCCAGATCTGTGGACTCCATGTCCAGTGCTCTTTCTGCCACACTGAGCTGCCTCTCTCTCGCAGCAAGCTAAACAAGCCACCCAAATGAAACTGTCACTTTAGTTTTGCCCAGAATTTTTCTCAAATGATTTCAGAATCATTTCTGCAACTGGAACATCTCTCAAAGGAAGAAAACTAGTTCATCACAGTAATCAAGTCTGTCATAGAGGACGTGTGATGATGTTTGAAAATATAATCCTATGAACATTGGAACTGACAACTCTGAAACATCTCTAGGCTAAATCTGCTAATAACAGTCTTTAGTATTCAGGTTGGCGCTCACATGGGTTGGTGTGATACGTTTCACAGCAAAAATGCCCTAATGAGGAACTTCCTCAAACAGTAACCGGGTAGGGGACAGATTTTAATGAGGCTGAATCCCTGAAAGGGTGAAGCGTGAGTGAAGAACAAAGGCATGCGACAAAACGTGTTTCTATACGTCAGATGACAAAGATGGGTCCCACGTCAGAAAACGTGGCCAACACTTTCTAGAGATCAGGACTTGTATAGAAAAGGAGCCACGGCATCAGGGCCATCACCTCTGAAGATCCTCTGGAAAAATGTGCTTTGATTGGAATAAAGCATACCCACGTGAATTACAATTACGTCTTCTAGGCCTGCAGTTCACTCACTCACTCACTCCTCACCCACATGTCCACCCACCAATTCGTCCACTCATTCATCTTTGTCTAACTCCCCAGCTGCCCATCAACCAACCTACCATCTACCCATCTATCAATCTATCCATCCACCTACCCACATAGCTATCTATTAATCCACCCACATACTCATCCATTCATCTATCTACCTACCTCAACCCCCATCATCCACTCATCTATGTCCATTCACTCACCGCATATCCATCCCCCATTCAGTCATCCAACTATCTACTCACCCGCCACCCCTCTGTCCATCCTGTTATCCATTCAACCAGCTAATCAGTCTTTCCTGTATATCTACATGTGAAAGTGCTGAGGAGATATTGAAAAGGTTGGAGACTACAGTGGTCATAAAAAATATCTCTGATATATTTGTTTATCAGAGGCACTTATGGTTACCATAAGTTGAAACTCAAATATAGGAGGACCACGATCTAGCAAGTGAAAACAGAAAGAGGTGAATCTCAGACTCCACTCTTAAGAAGCTGGTAGTAGAAGTATCTGTGTAAAACTGGCCAACTACTTGAGAATCAAATAATTGCCCAAGAGAAACTAATGCAAGGACTTCCACATTGTGGTTGCTCGGGTTTGATGGCCATGTTTCGAAGGCCACCACAGGCAGCTTCACCCAAAGCAGCTCTGCTCTTGTCTGTTTGATGGACACCCACTTCTTGGCCTAATGCCATATTTTATTATTAAAAACACATGGATGTGGTGAAAGGGCATTCAATAAAAAGGCTATTAACCTTACCACAAAAAATCTCGTGTGCACAAGTACAGTACTGTTTGTTGCTTTGGTAACTATACAAGCTGGCCAAGAAAACCAATATTTTGCTGCCGGTTGATTCCTCTCCTTCTCTCTCATTCTCTTCCCACTCTTTTATGATTCATTTCTTAGCCGTTTCAGAGGACAACCATAGTGTCTTTCAAGATAAAGCAAAGAAAAAGCAATAAGGAGGTCACAGTTTCCAAAACCTCCATCACACATATACCACCTTCAAGATTTTTGCAGCATCCACAGACCATCTGTGCTTTTCTTTACTAAATATCTGCCTCTCTAAAAAAGAAGACTGAAAAAGAAACCTTATCTCGCTACCTTAAGTGCTAGTTATATTTTTGTAGTACACATTAAAATAAAACACAACTATTAAAGAGTATAGATCTGCTGGAGATTATTATGCTAAGCGAAATAAGCCAGTCAGAGGAAGGCAAACATCACATGATCTCACTCACTTTTATGTGGAATCTAATAAACAAAAAAACCTGGCGAACAAAATAGGTCCAGAGGCATAGATACATGGAACAGACTGACAGGTCTCAGAGGGGAGGGGGCTGAGGGGGACAGGAAGAGATTAACCAAAGAACTTATATGCATATATGCACAGCCCGTGCATACAGACAATAGTGTGGGGAAGGCCTGGGGTGGGGTGGGGGTGGCTGGAGGGGGCAAAGGGGGGGGAAATGGGGACATCTGTAATACAGCCAACAATAAAAAAAGAGTGTAGGTCTGAATACCAGCTAAGACCATTCCCTCTCCTGCCTCTGAGACCCACCAGGGGACCTGCCACCACCTCCGCTATCCTCGAGCCTGACCTGAGGGCTTGGGCCAGGTTCCCCCATTAAGGCTTTACTTCATCTGTTACAGCAGAAACTTGCTTGTTTTAAGTTTTAAATAAGAGAGTTTAACAAAATCTTTCAAAATCTTTCAAGGAGCAAATTTGAAAAAACAAAAGTAATTTTAAATGTAATTTTAATGTTAATGAACATGTTAAATGAGGGACGATGACACTGGACTTACATGTAAAATCTCTTGAAAAACAAGTCTGAGTAGCAGTGGAACAGACTGATGAGTAGCTCTCCACACGGTGGGTACAAATACACATCAATTACATTTTAGGGGTGTGCGGATGTGCATGCGTGAGTGCACGTGAGTGCACCTGTGTGCTTATGAATGTGAGGCTGTGAATTACTAAGGAAGGCAGGAGCTGCAAGAACGACAACTGAAGCAGTGCATGGGGACCTATCAACCCCAGTGTCTCCTGGAAAATTAAGTCCTGGTGTTTGACAGGTCTGTGTGCACCTGGTATCCAAATGCATCATCCTTCCGTGTCATCCTCACAGTAATTTAGCACTTCCCATATCCCAGCCACCCTACAAGCCTTTCATCATCACAACCCTTTAAGACAGGCCTTGCTGTTATCCACATGGGATACTGAGGGGCCCTGCTCAGGTTCCCTCTTAATGGCAAAAACACCCCCCCCCCCCCAGGTGCTGGGAATAATGGCTACTGAGGGTCCCAGCAGGGTCCCTTACTGAGAATTACCCTCCACCATGGAGAATAGCCTCGCCCGAGAATATACCCTTCCCAGGGCCCAGTCATGGCCTGTGACTGGCTGATGAAAAGATACAAAGGCCCAGGCCCAGCGCCTCAATCTGTACAACTCTGAGAGCCATCCTGGCTCCAGAGCTCCCCTAGGATCAGCTGTAGTTGTAACTACAACCACATTTCAGATCAGTTTCTTGCTCTCCCCAGCCCTGCAGCCCTCTCTTCCTTACATTGTATTTCCTGAGCTCATTTTCCCACAAACCTTCCACACACAACGCTCTATCTCCAAGTCTTTACAAGGAGCCCCATCTAAGACATTGTCCCCATTTTACAGATGAGGAAACTGAGGTGCAGAGTTAAGTTCTTGCCCAAGTTTACCTGATTAGTAAGTGGAGCCAAGATATGAACCTAGGAAGTCTGTCCCCAGAGCCTGTGCCCCTAAGCACTTCACACTATTGCGTCTTAGGAAGACAAAGGTGGGCACACCCCTCCAGTCTCTTTTCTGCCTTACCAATTACTGGTTTAAGCAAGAATTCTAGGATGCTTGAATTCCATTCAAAAATAAGAAAGCAGGGAGAGGTTGTAAATCCTTGAAAAAATGGATCTTCCCAGCTTTCTTTACCACCACCCCTTTCCCCCCACGCAGGGCTGGCTATGAGCCAGGCAGGCACAGAAGGTCACATCCGAGTGTGTGAGAGTAACCTCTGCATGAGCACGCACAGGCAGAGCTGGCATCCATCAGTGTTCAAAGCCATGTGTCTTGTCAGCCAAAATTTATGTCAGCTGTCCTCCCCAATCGAAGAAGACTTCCCTCCAGCTTAGCAAGCTCACAGGCTAACACACCTTGACACACACGTAGGGTGTATTCTGGACTCATGCAAAGAGAAATGCATGGGATGTATTATGGAGCTCTTCAAAATTGTTTTTCCAAGTCCAAGATCAAGGTGTCAGCAGGGTTGGTTCCTTCTGAGGGCTGTGAGGGAGGAACGGTTCCGTGCCCCTCTCCCAGCTTTTGGTAGTTTGCTGGCAATTGCTGGCACTCTTTGGCTTATAGAAGCAGCACCTCACATCTGCCTTCATCTTCACTTGGCATTCTCCCTGTTTGTGTCTGTCTCCAAAAAATTTCCCCTTTTTATAAGGACACTCGTTATATTGAATCACCCCAATGCAGCAGGACCTCATCTTAACTGATTACATCTGCAGCAACCATATTTCCAAATAGGGTCATATTCTGAGGTACTCTGGGTTAGAAGTTCAAATATGGATTTGTAGGGAGACGCTATTCAACCCATAACAGGGGTTATCATGAGGATTAAGTGGCATAGTGCATTTAAGGGCTTAACATAGTACCCAGCTATAGTGAGCATTCAAAACTATAGCCATTTCTACTGTCATGTCAGTAACTGTCACTCTGATTACCATGTTGCTGGCTCCTTCCTTTGTCTGTTTCTTGCAGGGACCCGGACAGAGTCTGTACATAGGGCTGCTGTTGAAGCTCTCATAAGATGATACACGCCCCCGCACTGCTTTTCATACAGAAACAGCTATTTTCCCCCTGACTTGAGGAAGTCAAACTTGCAAGCTTTGGAAGGCTAGGCATCAATTCAAACAAATTACTAAACCACATTATTTTGATCTTTCAAATTTATCTGACAGCAGAAGGAGTAGGTTTCTTTCCTGTGCTGTATGTTGTCTGCAGTCATTTGTAATTGTGTTTAAATAAATGGGGGGGGGGGCAGCCAAGCAGCGCCCAGAACACAAGGTTTGGAGACACCTGCATTTAGAATCAGAAGACCGAGGATGCAGCTCTGAATGAGGCTCACCACCAATGCACCCTGGGACCGCAGAGTGGCTACTTCATAGCCTCACTGAGCTATAAGGTCCTAATTTATTCAATCAACAAACATGGATACTGTGGACTAAAAGCCAGTATTATACAAGGCACCAGGGGTATGGAGAGAATAAAAGGCCCCCAGCAAGGGGCTCACAGTGCAGTGGGCAGGGCAGATGAACACACAATAGCCCACTGTAGACGGGAGGCCACAACATCGAACTCTTCCAACGTGGGGAGAGTGGTTTTTGCCCTCCCTCCCATGCACCCCACATGGTTGTTTGCTCGGCAAATTGCCCTTGGGGGCAAACTGTACGTCTTACTCCTGCCTGGCCCAGATCTGGCTTATAGGAAGGTACTGGGGATGCTGGCTGGAGTAATGGTTATACCTGAATGGTTAAGAACATGGGCTTCTGAGTCAGCCAGACTGGGCAGTTCTGAATAAACTCTGTCACTCGACACCTGTAGGATGTTGGGTAAATCATTTATCTTTGCTTAGTCTGTTCCTTTCATATCTCCGACATGGTCATTAATTATCTAAATTTTTCATTCCTACTCTGTCCCAGGCATCTGGTTCTAAGTCTCAGGGATACAGCAGAGAACAAGAAAATGAATAAGTAAAACGTGCCTCACATCCGATGGGGTAACAGCTGTGAAGAATGAAGGCAGTGGGTGGTGCAATTTTAAATAGGGTGTCAGGGATGGCCTCACGGAGGTGACATGTGGACAGAGATGTGACATAGGTGAGAACCAGCTGCAGCTCACTGGGAGGAGTGTTCCAGGTACTTGGAATTATACATCCCTCACCTTGCAGCTGTTTTGAGCATTGTATTTACTTATTTTATTTATTTATTTTTTTAAACATATCTTTATTGATTTCAGAGAGAGGAAAGGAGGGGGAGATGAGAGAGTCATTGATTGGCTTCAGCCCGCAACCCAGGCATGTGCCCTGACCGGGAATCGAACCCCGATCTCCTGGATCCTAGGTCGATGCTCAACCGCTGAGCCACACCCAGCCGGGCTTGAGCATTATATTTAATAATGTGTGCACAGTGCTTAGGATGCTGCCTGGGATGCAGTAGGAGCTCAGTAATTGGTAGCTGTTATTAGCATTGCATTAATAAATATAATTGTGTCAAGGAACAAAGGAGACAGAGAATATAAATGCACTCTGTGCACAGGACAGCCACACATCAAGGACTATTATTATTAGAGTTGTTGTTTATTACTAGCAACTACCTCTAGGGAAGGCTCCTGACAGCCTCAAGTCACAGAGGGCCCATCAGCAACCCTGTCAGCAACTGTCCCTTCCCCTCAGACCCTGGGACTTGAGCCCCAGAGAGATGCTGATGGAAGAGAAGAGTAAAGGATAGGTTTCTCTCCTGCCTTGGGAAGGAAGCAGTGACAGTCCCTCCTCCCCATCCCAAAACACACACACACACACACACACACACAGCAGGGAGATTTCCACAACTAGGGTGAAATAGTGATGCCAGCTATCACAGCAAGAACATGGGAATCACTATTAGCAGATTCAAGAACAGATTCCTGTTAATAATTCTGTTGTCAGTTCTGATTATTTATTGGGTTAAAAAAGGCTTTTTAGTTTATAGAAGCCTGGGAGGCAGCCGAGTAGAATGGGACTGAATTTCTCAATCACATGTGGATTCAATCCAACGAAGTTTACTCAAGGTTACCAGTGTTTACCGAGCTTCTGGCAGGTGTAAAGTGCTAGGAGAAGTACTGTGGGGACCAGAGGGATGAGACGTGGTCCCTGCAAATCCGAGAGCTGCTATTTCGCTGGAGGAGACAAATCTGGCTCTCGCACAGGCTGACTGTGACAAGCAAAGTGCAATGGAGTGTGAGGGAGAAGAGACTGAAACCTGGTGTGGGAGAGGAGATGGGGCAGTTTGGTGCTAAAGTTATACATAGATAAGAATTAAGTTACCCTCTTGAAAATGCTTAAATCGCCCACCAAGACACATTGGTGTCTTAGATTTGGTCCCCCAGAAGCAGATTCTAGGACAGGGAGTCATATGCAAGTGATTTATGAAGGATGTGTTCTTAGGAGAAACCTGTAGGAAGAGAGGAAAAGGGAAGAGGCCAAGCTTGGATGTGGTTGCAGGGGAGCCTAGCCTCAGCCCAACCCTGTGGGGAGCTGTGGAGGGTGAAGGGCACTGGCAGTGTACCACCACACTGGCTGGTCACTGCTGCTGGCTGGGCTGGGTGTCAGTCCCAGGCACCTCCAGGCTGGGAGCTCACGGGGTGAGCCATTAGCAGAGGGGATGGGCAAACCTAACCTGAAAGCCTTTGGGGGAATGGGCAAACCTGACCAGACCCCTAAAGTGGATCACAGGAGATCTGGCTGGGGTTCTAACAGCATCTGCTGCTGGATGGGTGAGAACAAGTGGAGTATAGAAGAAGTTCTGGAAGGGTTTGCTGTTAATCCGTCAACAGCCAAGAAAGGCTCATGAAAGAAGTCCTTAGAATAAATAGGAAACCTTGAGTGACATCGGGAGCTAGCATGAGGCCTCTGGACAACCCCAATTTCTAGGTCACACAGTAGACACGTCACACTTGGACAAGTGTCTGACAAGTTCTCTAGCGATCGCCTTGAGTACAAAATTGAGAAATAGGAGGGATCATGAAAGCCCGGGGGCTGGAGTCATGATGGTAGACTGGACAGTCCCCAAAGGGATCAAATCCTGGACTGGAAGACTTTCTCCACTTCTGGTGGAGCTCCTAGTGCTCTGTTTCTTATTTCACTCAAATTCAACCTAAAAAAACAAATCTATAAGCTAGATGGTGAGATGAAATGTAAGTCATAAATAGGTGGCTGGTGGGAAGGCTAACGGTTAGCTTTTGTTACTGGGGAATAAAACCAGAACCCCCAAAAGATTAGACAGACAAGAGAGATGGGCCAACTCTAACAAGATGACATTTAACATGTGTGTGTTTGGATAAAAAGTCAACTGCACAACTTCAGCTCCAGGGTCACAGCAGGGCAAGGTAACAGCGGGTTTCAGCCCACAGTGCGATTTCCTGGTACCTGGAGTAGTAACTGGATTCCAACCAAACTGAATTTATGATGTCTGTTTTTTCAGGGAAAACGTTGACATGGGTGGAGAGCAGCAATATTGAGCCTTAGTAGAGATAATTATTTTTAATTATTTTAAAATCTTGCATAAAAACTTGAAGATTAAGGGACACACTGGCAAGGGCTGGATTCTTGTTCGTCGGCAACAAACGGATCAATAAACTCTGCAAATCGTCATCTGCTGTTCTTTATCACCTTCCTGGTGAGATCAATTAGAAGATAACAGCCATCAGAGGGACATGCCTGAAACTAAGGCTGCTGGCCTCTCCAGACAGATGTTAAATTGAGATGTCCAGACCCACAGCTGACCAAGAGAGGCTGGGCAGAGGGTGAAGAACGGATCTATGCCTTAGAGGAACTTCCAGGTCACCCGTTTTGCAGCTGTGATTACTTCTACATTAGGCCGCCACAGGGAATGAGGCAGCAATCACAGGAACCAGCTTAGTAAAAATGGGCCCTCGCCTCACAATCAGAAATATTCCCCAGGAGCTTCTTTCAATCTTTCTATGGCCACATGCTCTTTGAAGCCTCATTGCCCCACCCAAACCTGGTGTACACACCCTCAGTAACTTTCTAGGAAAAATATTATGCATATTACATTTTCACAACAGGGTACAGAGATTTTATTAATTTAGCCTTTGTCATAGGCACCACAGACTAAATATAGTGCCATTTTAAAAGACAAATTAGAAGGAACATTTACCAAAGGGGGTATACTGCTGGTGAGGCCACTGTATCTTAGTCTGACATACCCAAATGATTTGTCCACTTTGAGATCTAGGACATCACTCTTTTATTAAGAGACTGGAAACTGAGAAGAATTTAAAAATAATCACCCAAAGAAAAGTAAGACTTTGATTTTTCACCTAGATGCTTAGCACATGTTCCCAGGCATGTTTTTGAAGGGTTATATATCCTTCTGTTGGTGAATTTAGGGTACCTCTGGTAGTAAATGTGTTCCTGGAACCATGCCCTTAGGGAATCCAAGGTGGGTAGGATCCCCAGGCCATCGGGGTGCAGGTGGAGCGACAGAATCCCATTTCTGGTTGTTCCCTGAGAAGAGTAGCTGGGAGAAGAACTTCTTAGGAAGATAAAGCAGAGCTGGGCCCCAAGATAAGCCAGATTCCCAGTGTGGGCTGCATGGCAAAACTCTCTTCTTCCACATGCCCACCAGGAGCCACAGGCCCAGCTCCCAGCCCAGAGTGTGCATACTGAATCAATTGAAATTGAGTCACAGATATAATTAATTTAATGTGTTTAAACGATTTTCTGTATAGTAAACATGCTGAATGAGGGTGACCCAGGATAAAGTGTCTGCCTGAGAGGGGAAAAATGGATACTGTGTGTGCTGTATAATGAAAGCCCTTCAGCAAATAGGAAATGCTTCCATTTATTTCTACTTCCCCTGTTCCTTTCCTTTCTAATTCTTTATTTATGACTGAACTTGGCCTTCTGTGGTCTCCTTGGATCACAGAGACACTTTTTATTTTGTCAGAAGACGTCCTTTTTTTTCTCTGATCAGGGGACAATTTTAATGAAAACTGTCTACAACCCAGTGACAAGCACATATTAATATGTGACAAAGAGGACAGGAGAAATGGGGGGTGGGGGTGGGGGAGTGGAGAACTGCTTCTCTATTGCAATCTCTTTCCCAACTGAAGGGGGACTTGCACGAAGAGGAGGAGACGGCACCGAGCGTGGGGGCAGGAGCGATCTGGGCTCCCGGCCTCGCTGCGTCAGTCTTTCTGCGTGACTCTGAAAGCTCCCTGCCTGAACCCGGATGCTCACCTACAGTCCCAGGCGGCTGAGTGTGAGGATCTATGAGGCCGCTTTCAGTTCTGACGCTCGCTGAGTTATGAGTCACAAGTCGGAGCAGGCATAAATGTGTGTCAAGGAATTTCCCATTAAAAAGAAACTCATCTTCAAGCCCTGTAAGGCAGTTCAGGCAGTCTTATCTAATTGTTCATCAAGTAGGGATTATGAATTATTTGGCTTAGATGAAAGGGAGCACTTAGAAGTAGTTATAAATTATCTCCCACTAAGACACCTCAGGCAAAATGCCGAGTTCTAGGATTATGAGAGACAGCAAAATGTTTCCTAGATTCTGTAGCTCTCTATCCAGTCATTTCAACTTGAGGTACTACAAATTCATTCTATTAAATAAGCGATGAGTGAAAAGAAGTGTGCCCATGTTTTGAGACAGCTCTGCTACAGTGTTACCGGTGGGCCCCTGGGGGACCCCATCCCTCTCTAAGTCTCAGTCTGGGTTTGCACCATGAAGAGAAAGGCTCTCAGAGGTCCTGGGTGCTCTGTGGAGCCTTTTGGAGGGAGGGATCTCTGGGCTATTGGGTGGGATGAGGAGGGGGCTGTGGGAAGAGGGGGTGAACAGACAGGGCTCCGGACTCCTCCTCTGTTCAACTGAGAAGCTCCTCTTTCATCTGTATGATATACCAGGTACCATGTGAGATTTTATAACAAGAGGTTCTGAGGATAAAAAAAATAATTTTTTTTAAACCACTCTTCTGAGGAAAGCTGTTAAACCTTGCAGTCTGAATGCAGACTGTGCTATAAACACCCACTTTGCTGGTTCTCAAGCTCCGGTGTGCATTACAGTCACCTGGAGGATTTGTTAACCACAGCCACTGGGCCCCGCCCTGCAGATTCTGATTCAGTGGGGCTGGGGTGGGGCTGGAGAATTGGCATTTCTAACCAGCTCCCAAGGCACACTGGTGCTGCTGGTCCCGGGTACACTTGGAGAACCTCTGACTTTTGAGAGAAAGGCCAGTTCCCTCAGAAATGGGCTCCAATATACCTCCCCAGCCTTGTCATGCCCCTTTCCAATTCTCCCTGCACACACGCAGGTGCTCCACCTGACCAGACTGCCAGCCCCTCTCTGCATGTCTAAGGCACAGCCCACATGCTGCCTCTTCCCAAAGGACTTCCCTGACTTTTTCTCAAAAGGTCACAGAAACCCTTCTGGGCTCACACAGTTTCTCCTGTGGTGCTAAGCACCTCTTGTCATTTGTGTTCAGGCCTGGACCCTGCATCTGGACCCTCTTACTCACCGTCGTGTCCACACCATTGTCTACACCCCCAGCACCTGCACAGGTGCTCAGTG
Organism: Miniopterus schreibersii; assembly: GCF_964146895.1. Classification (NCBI taxonomy): domain Eukaryota; kingdom Metazoa; phylum Chordata; class Mammalia; order Chiroptera; family Miniopteridae; genus Miniopterus; species Miniopterus schreibersii. Next base: position 24,608,417 of record NC_138111.1, on the reverse strand, counting down.
CCTGGCCCACCAGACCAACAGTGCAAGCCTGAGTGCATGCACGAAGGAATACGAATTTTTAAGAAATGCACTAATCAACCCATCTTATCTACTCCTCTTAATATGCCAAGAGAGACTGATTCTATAAATGACTCTTTAAAACTCAGGACAGCACTTTAGCCATTTCAGCCTATTCTTTAGACAAATGTTTCATATTTTCTGGGAGCAGAGTCAATGGCAAACACATCATCATGAGACAGAAATAACTATCACTTAGGTCCATTATAAGAAGGTAGTGTGCCCGGCCGGGCGTGGCTCAGCGCTTGAGCATCAACCTAGGATCCAGGCGATTGGGGTTCAATTCCCGGTCAGGGCACATGCCCGGTTGCGGGCTTGATCAATGACTCTCTCATCATTGATGTTTCTATTTCTCTCTCTCCCTCGCCTTTCCTCTCTCTGAAATCAATAAAGATATATTTTAAAAACAAAAAAAAAGTAGTGTAATACAACAATTAAGAGCCAGACCCAATTCAAATTCCAGCTCTACCTCTGATTAGATTTAGTGCTTAAATGCTCTGAGCTCCAGGCTCCTCACCTGTAATGGGGATAATAACAGACCTACTTCCTATGGATGGCACAGGGATGCAATGAGGCCATTATTAACAATAACAATTGCTAGCATTTATTGAGTGCCTACTATGTGCCTAGCACTGGGCATACATTATTGAGTCTAATCTACATAAAGTGCTTATTAGTACAGTATCTGGCACATAATCAGCATTCAAGAAATATTAGCCATTATTATCATTGCAAATTTTCCTAACTTCTGTGCAAGACATATATCCTTATCTCCATTTCCCAGATGAAAAACTTGAGGCTCAGAGCAAGTTGCTTGCTCAACAAATATTAGCAGTTTTTACTCTGTAATGGCTAATCTTTATAACACTTAACAGGGTAGGTATTATTTCCATTTTGGGAATGAAAACTCTGTTTAAAGAAGGTAACTTGAAAGTAAAGGTCCAGGATTTGAATCTAACTTTGGGTCTAGAGCTTCTGCTACCTACCCCACCCCACCACCCAGTGAATTCCACCTGCTTTGTGTGCAGTCAGCTGATAATGGCCTTTCTAATCCATGAGTTACAGAGAAGCATTTTCCCAACGTGTCAGAGAGCATCACTGCACCTCCCGTTTTAGCAGCCCTGAAATCCTATGGCTCACAGAAGTTATTTCAACGATCTGAGAGAAGGGATCCGGAGCCAGAGGGTGTGTGACACAGCCCTCCTGGCCTTTTACGTCTCCAAGGGGCATAAAAAAAGCAGAGCCCAGGGGCTCAGGACTGACCGTGACCCCGAAGAAATTGGTCTCATTCATGGCGTTAAGGATGATCCTGCCCAGCGTGTGGTCTGTGTAGTTGAAGTCCTGGATCCGCTGGTGCCGGCTGCTGGCGTGCAGTGTCTCCATGGCCCTCTGCAGCGTCTTGGCGATGACCCAGATGCCATCGTAAGCATACCCGTGGAACTTGCTGGGCCCCACGCCTGACCGCTTGTTGTTGTACTCTCTCTCATACTGCTGTGGTGTCTGGAAAACAAGGGTGGGGGACACCAAGTTACAACCGGCAGGCACATCAGGCACACAGTGTCGAGCGCTGAGACTCTCCAAACCTCCAGGCATTATCTCATTTAATCCTCACCAAAACCTTGAATGGTAGGTACTATAATCACCCCCATTTTACAGGTGAGGAAACTGATTCAGAGAAGTTGACCTGACTAGCACCACAGAGCTAGTGAGTGGCAGGGCTGAGATTTAAACCCTGGTATTTGGGAGGTTAGGGTGAAGGAATCATGAATCCTAACCAGGGCTCCTCCATTATATTTGCAGGGCCTGGGGCTAGAGTACCAGTGGAGGTCCACAGCCTTATGTCTAAATATGTAAATTCTAGATGTTAACAAAAATTGTTCAACAAAATCTTTTTTATTCCCTATCATAATAAATGTACCTTCCTAATGATCTGGAAGGCCAAGTGTGAATTCAGAATTCTAGGGCTCCTCAGGGATCAGGCTGGATGTGGCAGCACGGGGAAAGCTGGCCGTGCTCTGTGGTCCAAGCCTAGACAAACTCAGTCCACACCTCCTCCTTCTAGCATCAGTAGCCCCTTGACCACCCCAGAGGTACGGTTGACCCTTAAGAGGGCTGACCCAGGCAAGGGGCTCCCCAGGGACCAGAAGCAGATCCAGCCATTTGGGGAGGGAATTTGGGGAGTGGTCTAAGAAGGAGGGAGGTACAGGCTCTGGCTGGGCACATCCTTGTGGCTTTGTGGGCTTTGAGCTCCATAAGGCCTGAGTGGGGCTCTCTTAGAGCATGGGGCCCAGGGGCCCAGGTGCCCAGGTGTAAGGGCTGTTCTGGCCCTACATCACACCATTCCTCTTTCCTCTTCCATAGTATAGCAAGGTCTGTTAATGACACGGCATTTAAAAAAACATCTTGCTCAGCTAGTGTGGCTCAGTGGATTGAGCAACATCTTCGATTCCAGGTCAGGGCACATGCCTGGATCGTGGGCTTGATCCCCAGTAGGGGGTGTGCAGGAGGCAGCTGATCGATGATTGATGTTTCTCTCTCATTGATGTTTCTATCTCTTTCTCTCCCTCTAAAGTCAATAAAAACATATTTTTTAAAAAAACAGAATTCTTTTCTCCCCTTGAACTGAATTTCATAAAAAAATTTCTTTGGTGATATTAATATTCTGATTGTGGTCACAAAGTACTGAAAGTGCCTTTTGACTCTAGTCTCTGAGGCGTACACATCCAAATGAGTGCTGTCCCAGGGAACCCATTACCCTCAGCCTCTCCATGGCCTTTTCTCAAACCACTTCTGAACCCCTCTACCAGAAACGTCATCAGAGCCCATGGCTTAGTCTTTGGAAAAACCATCCTTGGGGACAAATCACACATAGAAACCATTGATTCACTGTCAGTTTATACTGGGAAGGGCCCTTAGGTGTGTTCATATATGCCCCACCACTGAGGCACAGAGAGGTCCAGAGATTTACCCAAGGTCATACAGCTTATGTTTTGTGTGTAAGCATGTGTGCGCACATGTGTAGCCAGACTGGTCTAATTTCAACTCTGTTACTTCTCTCATTTTTTACTTTTGAGGGCATAATTGCTCTTTGAAAACCACCGCAAGTTGTTTGGGGCCAGGTCTAGTGCATAGGAGGGTGGTGAAGCTGAGCCATTAAAGGTTGGATCATCCCATGGCTGGAACCCAAGTCTCTTGCCCGTGGCACAAGGGGTTAACAGAGTGGGGTCACTCACGCAGGTGCCTGGGGATGGGCAAGACCCTGGCACTGTGGACCGTGCAGATGAGGAATTCTGCTGGAACAAATGTGGATGCTGGTGTCCCAGCAACGGAACCACCTCCTTCTTTTTTGTTTCGGCTCCTGTTGGATGGCTCAGGTTTCATCCCTGTTTACAGTTTTCCTCAGAAATGCATCGTGTCCAGCCATCACATTCTGTTCATCACTCAGAATGCACAGCAGAAACTCTCTTCAAGGAGGCAGCACCGTCTCCAGCCCGGCTCAGCCCCTTCTCACTGTTAATCATGCCCCCCCGCCACATCCCCGGCGGCTTTCTGCCATCATCCTTCACCCTCTCACTCCTCGGGGCGCAAGAACCAGTCCATTAGGAGGCTCTCCCAGCCTCAAACCTTTTTGGGTCCTTCGATCACGTCAAGTTTGTTTGCACCTCAGGGCTTCTGCACTAGCCGTTTCCTCTGCTGGAAAGCTTCTTCCCCATGAAATTCTTGGCATCCCAATGTCAACACTTGTCACTTCTCAGGGACAGCTTTCCTGATCTGCCCTTTCTAAAATCCCCTCACCCCAGGCGTTCTCTATCCACTGGTTTTTATCTTCTTTATTGTACTCTTTACGTCCTGAGATTTATTGTTTCTTGTTCCAACCCCCCTCCCCACAACTTGATTTAAGCTCCATGGGGTCAGGAATGCTGTTTTGATCACTGAGGTATCACCAGAACCCCAAACAAAAACCTACAGAGACCCTTTCTAAGTCTGTTTCTCCATCCGAAAAATGAGGAGGTTGGACTGAGTGATCTAGCAGTGACCTCTCAGGAGTAGAGGCAAGAGTCTGGCAGTGTGACAAGGACACAGGATGTGGAAGCAGGCCGACCTGCCATCCAGCAGCAGCTCTGTGGTTTGCTGACTGTGACTGGGTGGGTCCCATCTCCCCCAGGTCTGCATGTCCTCCCTTGTTGGGTGGCCACGAGGGTTCAGTGAGATGAAGGATGCAAAGTGCATGGTACAGTGTCCAGGGCATGGTAGGCGCCCACAAATGCCAGCCCGTTATTAAGAAGAAAGGTTCGTGACATGAGCGTGGGTTCTTCAAGCTGGCATTCAGCACAGCTGCTTGCCCCGGATGCCTGGCAGACCCCGAGACGGTGCCAGAGCCCATGCTGACGGGCCAGCATCCTCTAGTGTGTGGACAGCCTACCTATACTTCCTTAACAATATCCAATTATTGGGCATTTAGGCAAAAGCATCTTTGTATTTAAGTTTCCTAAACACATACTGACAATTTTTTTTCCCAAAATAAATTCTCAAAGATATAATTGCTGAGGGAAAGGGGATATGAAACTTAAACATTATTCATGCATATATAGATAGGGCTAAATTATTCTACTCAAATATGAAAAGTTAAAATTCCACTGTGTATGAAAGCACCCATTTACCTGTATCTTTGACAACAACAGATATTTTAATTTTAAAAATCATTGTCAGTTTGTTAGGTTAAGAAAAAAGTATATCTCCTTTTAATTTTAATTTGCATATCTCTGATTAACAATTAAGAACGAGTTCCTTTCAAATTTTGATGGACAATTTTTATTTCCTAGGTGCATGTCCTTTTAATACCATATTGCTGTGGCAGTGGTCACACCTTTAATGTTTTGTTTTAATGCATTCTTGTTATTTTTCCATCTTTTACTATTTGGCTACATATTTCTTTGATGTTTAAATGCAATATGGGTTGATTTCTAGTTAATTCAGCTACTGGCTGTTTTAAAAGTATTAAAATGACTTGAATGTGTAGTTCTGTAATTAATTGCTGTGGGCATAAAATAAATGAGATCCCTTTGACTTTTCTCCTCCTCGACTTTGCTTCTATGAGCTTTTTCTGATGTGCGCAGAGGCATCCGAGGGCTGCTGGTGTCTGTCTTTGGGTCCTGTTTGTTCAACCTAATAACTGCTTTCAGATGACATCTCTGGACTTCTTTCCTACTCAGAACATGTCACTGGGGCACCCTGCAATGTTTCTGTGACCTTCTTAAAGTCAGGATGAGACCTGAGTGCGGTCTCATCAGGAGGGAAATGAGTACCATTTTAAAATTTCCTTGATATAGTTTATTGGGGTTATTTTTTGTGGGGATACTAGGGGGATCAAGATCATATTGTTTATTCAATTAACCAGGGCCAATGCAAGTCCCCATAGATCCTTTTTACATGTGTATTTATAAATCCCTATCTTTTCTATCTCAAAAACTGTTCTCCATCCCAAGGACAAGGGCAGAAGGAGGGTAGGGAACACTGGAAACCTGGCTGTTTACCTCATTTCTGTGGGCGGAGTCCTTGCAATGGGACATAGGTGTAGCTGAACTCTGAAAGGTGACCTCATTCTCCCTGTCTTTGCAAGCACCAAGTTGAAGTTTTTGCTACCACCTTATATCTCGGGCCATTCATCACTTCCCAGGTGAAGCCAGCACCAATCTCCCTTGGGCAAAACAATGACAGCAGGAAGAAACAACTGCCTGAGAAACAGTAACAGTGGCTCTTGCAGCAGGCCTCGGATTATTCAGGGCAGAAGCATTTCCCTTGTAAAGCAGACACTGGAAGCTGGTTAATTACTCATTATCTGAGGTCAAGGGTATGAGATGCTAAAAGCTTCTGAGAAAATAACTTTGTATAGATTTTCCCAATTACTGACAGGTTGTGCTCCAGCATATTTTTGAAAGGCAGTTGATGGAACTTGGGACATATTTTCCCACAGAAACTCTGTTATAAATAGTGGTTAGGTTCCCGAGCTAGCCCACACAGGCTTGCTGACCCCACAGTGTGACTAAGCCTTATGGGTCTGTCATCCCAATGGAACCCAGTGGAGTCTCGCTTTCAGGGGAGGGGGCCTCATGGACTGAACAGAGGACAAAGACACATCTCCAACTGCCACCCCTTGGCCCCCACCCCCTCCAGCTGTAAGACTGGCAGTTTCTCCCTAGAATTCCTTATAAGATGTTGGAACCACACAGTCTCATTTGGAAGGTACACTTGGAGATACTTAGTCTACTGGTTCCTGTGCTCCAGCTTGTGCATCACCTGGGAGCTTGATAATAAAGCAGATGCCAGGGCTCTGCATTTTGTTTCTGCGTGTCTGTGAGATAACTTAGACATTCGTATTTTTAAAAATCTTCTAAGATTTCAAAAATACACAAATCAGTCACTGTTGATTAAGCCCCTCCCATAAACTGATTATTGGATCTCTTCAGTAGTAACTCCCAGGTGTTTGTTGCGCTCCTCCTGAGACCCTCCAGTGTGGGACGCTCACTCTCTCTCAGGCAGAGCCTTCCACTGAAAGAATGCCTGATGCCTATGGGACTGCCCTTCCAGCTGCACAGTTTTCACCTATCTCCCTGTAACTTACATTCAGCACGCTACATCCCTCTGTGAAGCCACAATAAACACCTGCTCCCTCTTGCTTACCCCATCCCCAATGGACTCTTCTCCTTTTAAGTGAAACAGTCTCAGTTCAGACGTCTACCCTGACTATGATGAAATAGCTTATGTCAGACCAAAGCTGTTACGAAGAAAGTTCAGAAAAGCAGAATAAAATATAAAAAGAGTTATTCAAAGGCATCAGAAAGCAACCAGGACATCCAGGACTTGAGGAGCCAAGATTCTGAAGAGAGGAGAAATGCTTTGAGAAGAGTCCAAAATTTTTTGCTGTTTTTCCTTGAAGCACCTGATCATTTGTAAGGCCAGTTGCAGAAACAGAAAGCATTGGCTCAGAGTTTTAGCAGTTCCACAGGGAAGGGAAAACAAAAAAACTGTAGTTTATGAATATCAGAGCAGCAAGGCTTATAGTGCCAAGGTCTCAGAAAAAGGAAACACAAAAAAGTGAGCCCAGTATTCAGACTGGCATTTGCACTTGAAACATTTGGTAATAACTGCATAAAGCAAGAGGCTACATAAAGCAAGAGACTGAGAAGCCAAGCAAAAAGTGGTGCTGAGGGGCTAAGCAAAGAAGCAGAAGTGTTTGGAGTTTCATAGTATCAGGAAGGCAAAAGTTGGAATCCAGGGGCAGTAAAACACCCCAGGATTTCAGGGGAGAACCCTGAAATACAAATATCAGAAATGAGGGCAGACAAAAATAGAGCAGGCCTTACAAAAACTAAAATCAAGCCTGAATCACCTCAATTCCTGATTGGATTAAAGTGATCAGCCTCTATCCTTGGTGCCTGCTTGAAGAGAAAGAAATCTTTTCTGGAGAAAGATAACACCATATGTAGTCTCTACAGATGTTCATATCCAAGTCAACTAATCAAATTTATCATGTATACTAGGAGATAGGACCACATAAGAAAAAAGAAAAGAAGTAAGTTAAGTAATTTGGAAAAGAAGAAAAAAGTAGGATATAGAAACAAACCCACAGGTGATCCAAATCTTGAAGTTATTAGACATGGACTTTAAAATAGCAAGATTTATATGTTCAAAAAATAAATTAAAAGATAGAGAATATCACCAGAGAAACTGGGAGCTAAGAAAGAAAAAAAAGGAAATTCTAAAAGTCACAAATATAATAACTGAATTTAAGAATGCAATAAATGGATAAAGCAGCATATTAGACATAGCAGAAAATAGGCTAGTGAACTGGAAAAAAGTTTAGTAGTAAATATTCAGACTAAAGCACAGAAAGGGAAAAGAATGGAAAATAAGAAATGAACATAAGCAATGTATGGAACAAGCTAAAAATGTATAGCATGTGTATAATTGGTATCCTGAAATGTGAGGAAAGAGAGACTAGGCAGAAGCAATATTTAAAGAGATATTTCCCCAACACACATCAACCCACAGATTCATGAAGTTCTATAAAGTTTTGGGAACTCCAATCAAAATAAACACACACAAAACCCCTCACCTCAGCAAAGCATTGTAAAACTGCTGAAGACCAAAGCAAAACCAAAAATCTTAATAGTAGGCAGAAGGAAAAAGAGTTGCATTACCTTCAAAAGAGCAATAATAAGCCTGACAGCTGATTTAATAGAAACAATGGAAGCCAGAAGACAATGAAATGACATCCTAAAGTGCTGAGAGAAAATAATAGATCATCTAGAATTCTACACCTAGTTCATAGATCTCTCAAAATGGAAGGTGAACACACTTCTAAAAAAAAAGATAGGAAAATATCTCCATGAGTTTGGGTGGGCAAAGATGCTTAAACAGGACACAAATATACTATCATAAAGCAGACTAATAAACTGGGTGACATTAAAATTAAGAATTTCTGTTCAAAATACAACATTAAAAGAGTGGAAAGATAAAATACAGAATGGGAGAAGATATAAATAATACATATAGCCTTCCAAAAATTCATATCCAGACTATAAAAAGGATTTTTACAAATCAATAAGAAATAGGGAGAGACTCCAAATAGAGTCAAAATGGCCAATAAAGATATGAAAAGATGTCCAACTTCATCAGTTATCAGGGAAATAAGTTTAACCTAAAATGAGATACCACTACACACTTACTAGACTGGCTAAAATTAAAAAGCTGATAATACCAAATGTTGGTGAGCATGTGAACCAACTGGAACTCTCAATCAGTGCTGGTGGGTGTGTAAATTGGTGCAACCACTTTAGAAATCTGTTTGGCAGGATCTACTAAAGCTGAACATATGCAGATCTTAAGACTCAGATATTTCACCCCTAAGTATACGCCTAATAGTCATTTGAACATATATTCACCAAAATATATCAAGTACCTACAAATAAATCAAGCAAAATATGTACAAGAATTCTACAGAGAAAATTATTAAACATATTTGAGAGAAACTAAAGAAGATCTAAGTAAATGCAGGGTATACAAAATTCATGAATTGGAAGACTATAAATATTAAGGTATCAGTTTTCCCTAAATTGATCTACAGATTCAATAAAATTCCAACAAAAACCAGATCAGGTTTGTGTGTATGTGAGTATAAGCTGATAACCTGATTTAGAACTGCATACAAAAATTCAAAGAGACAAAAATAGCTAAGAACAACTATGAAAGGAGGGAATCCTTATTACTTGTCATCAAGACTTATCACAAAGCTATAGTAATTAAAGCAAAGGTGTTTTGGTGAAAAAACAGACAAATGGAAGAGAAATGAAAGTTTAGAAGGAGAGCCCGGCCGGGCGTGGCTCAGCGGTTGAGCGTCAACCTAGGATCCAGGAGATCGGGGTTCGATTTCCGGTCAGGGCCCGGGTTGCAGGCTCGATCAATGACTCTCTCATCATTGATGTTTCTATCTCTCTCTCTCCCTCTCCTTTCCTCTCTCTGAAATCAATAAAGATATATTTAAAAATCATAAATAAATAAATAAATAAATAAATAAATAAATAAATGGAGAAAAAGTTATCTGCACTCATTTGATTTATGATAAAGGTAATACGGCAGCACAGTGCGGGAAATTATGGACTTTTCAATAAGTGATAATGGATTAATTAGCTATCCGTATGCAAAAAAAAGGAAGAAAAGGTGTCTTGATCCTTACCTCACACCATCCACAAAATCAACTCCAGCCTGACTGTAGATCTAAATGTGAAAAGTAAAACAATAACACTTCTAAATGACAAGAGAGGAAAATATATTCATGACCTTGGGGTAGGCTTTGTTAAAATAAAGAATTTCTGTTCATTAAAAAATACCATTTAGAGGACTTCTCGGCAGCTGAGGACAATGCAAGCTATGTATTAATTAACCTCCCCAAACTATACTAATTGGCTTTATAACTGCAAAAATTCTACACAAGATCATACCCTCACCAATGACTGAAGATGGGGAATACCAAAACTGCAAAGTCACTGTGAGTAAAGAGAAAAATTAACAAATTCCAGCACTGAAATCACTTAGGCTTTTGCCCTACTCGTGCCGTGGTGCAAGGCTTGTGGCAAATGTAAGACTGAAAAAACTGTGAGGAAAACAGAAGATAAGAGCCATTTAAGGGTGAAGTAGAATAAGTACCAGCAAGATGAATCCACCCTAAATCTGAAGATACTAAAAAAGTAACTGGACAGACCAAAACACTTACTATAGAAAAGGGATTTCAAGTCTTTACCTAGAGTTGTAAGCAACACTGTACATAATAGCCAAAAACTAAATAACCAAATGCCCCCTTAAATAAATCATGTGTAGTCAAACAGTAGAATACTATATAACAGTGAAAATAAACAAATGTCTACATGGAACAACATAAATTAACCTTACTAACATAATGTCGTATGATAGAGGCAAGGCCTGTAGGTATTGAATGGGGCAGGGCATAAAGATGGCTTTTAGAATGCTAGTAATTTTCATTTTCTTGACCTGGGTGGTGGGTACATGGTTATTCTATTTAAATAAAAACAATTCTTTTGAAAAATCAAAAGTAACCCCAATTCCTTCGGTTGTTTCTCACCTCACATAACTTTGAGTTACGGACTCATCATCCATCTCACTTCTCCTTTTTCCTACCCCTGAGGCTTCTGTGCTGAAGAAGGAAAAGAACTACAATTTGTTGGGCACCTATTTTGTGTCTGGAACTTTGTAAGATACTTTCTTCTGTATTATCTCATCTCTAAAAGCTCCATGTTCTTTGTCACATGCTCCCATGGCAGTGACAATGAGATGGGTGCAGCGTTCCATGGGTCATTGGCTCTAAGCTGAGGACCCACTAGATTTGTGTTTCCTCCAGTTCTGTTGATTAAACAACTGCAGGTGGTCGCAGAAGCTTCTTGCCAGAAAACATTATAAAACTCTTCAAGAGAATGAGCCTATGCCTTTGATAGAGTGTTGGGGCCGTCTCTGGAGTCCCCATTGAGCCCAAGGTTCTGTGAACATCTCCATCTGGTGCCTGGCCCAGCTCTGTGTCTTAGCTGGGAACTATAATGAGAAGATGTCCTTAAGAGCAAGGCTGAGCCATCCCCAGAAAAAGTCAGCCAAAATTGCAAATGCTAACCATGGAAACAAACCTAACAGGACTCTGAAAAGTGAAAGCTGACATTGTAAAGCATCAATGTCAACAGGGTCACTTTGAGGGAGTAGAGTGGTGATGGGAACCTCAATGAGGTGAAAAAGCCAGACATTAGAGCCAAAGCAAGTGATCAGAGGCCATTGTCAAGAAGTTTCTAGAAGACTGAGCTCTAAATGAGCTTGGGGAAACCAGAAGGTCTGCACTTGCTCCATCATTGGAAAATCAATAGGAAGGGACTGATGAATGTGCTCTGGAGGGAGACCATGACCTTTGTTGTTCCTCCCACCAGAAATCTCCTGGGTGTCAATGAGAGAGCTGGGGAGAGCCTGATGCTGGAGACAGGCGAATGGAAGAAGGAATCTCGGGGAACGCATTCCAAGAGGGAAAACTATTCCACCTGATTCTGTGATTTTCTCAGGAGTCACCTTTATCCTGGGGATTCCAGGGTTTAACATTATTATAATCGTGTCACACAGCTTGCTGTAATTACCTCATACCACATTTACATAGTCAGAGAACTTAGCTTGGAAAGGACACCAGCAGTTATGAGGTCCAATCTCATTTTCAGTTGAAGCTATTGAGACCCGGGGAGAGAGAGAGGTGGTGGTTTAATTGGTGGGAATGCCAGGATTTGTGCCAGATCTCCTGATCTTCTGCTAGGTCACTTACTAACATGGGCCTGCTGGGATGTCACATAAAGGGCCAATTTGGTTGCATTCTGTTCCTAAGTGTGTCACAAGTCTAGAGGGATAGCATGGTAGATAGGAAGGTGCACGGCGTGGAAAACTGGCAGTCCTGGCTGCAAGTCCTGGATCTCTCCCTGGCCTTCTGGAAAACGATATCCATTTCCTCGGGCGGCCATAATAAATTTCCACAAACCGGGTGGTTTAAAACAACAGAAATTTATTTTCTCACAGTTCTGGAGACCAGAAGTCTGAAACTAAGGTGGTGCTGGGGTTGGTTTCCTCTGGCAGCTCTGGGGGAGAATCCATTCGTGCCTCCCCTGGCTCTGGTGCCTGCCAGCAATCCTTGGCACTCTTCATCTTGCAGATGCTTCACTTCAGTCTCTGCCTCCAACTTCACGTAACCTTCTCCCTGTGGCAAATCTCCCTCTGTCTTCCTCGTAGGAGGACACTTGTTATCGGATTTAGGGCCTACCCAGGTAATCATGGATAATTTCATCTCATGATTGTTAATTAAATCTTCAAAGACCTTTTTTTCCCCCAAATAAGGTCACGTTCACAGGTTCTAAGGGTTAGAATGTAGATATATCTTTCCAGGGGTCACTATTCAACCCACTACAGGGATCTTGGGGATGTCCCTTCTGCCCCTTAGCTTCCCAATATGTAAATAGCGAGGATGGCAAGAACCTGTTGACTTGGGATGGTTCTACACATGTTTGCTTGTCTTCCTGGACACTGATGGACCCCAAAATACAGGCATCAACCCAGCAGCCTGAGCCATGCTGACCACCATCCCCAGCAGTCATGAAAGATGCAAATTCAAATTCAAGAAACATTTCTCAACTCTCTAGAACTTCCTTTGACCGTAGACTTTTGAAGGCTGGTTGGGGAAGTTGGCTTATGGTCAGACCACAAATAGGAATGCTTTGTTAACTCTGGGCCCTACACCTGGGGAGAGAGCATTCAATAAGAGCAAGTATAAAGGACAGATGAGCTCAGAAAGGGGCTTGACACATACAACTTGTTCAGGGCCAGGATCAGGGGGTCGGCGAGCGAGGAGCTCCCTTCTGGTGCAGAATTTAAGAGGGAGCCAAAACCCTCAGTAATCAAGATAAATAATATTTTAACAAATCAAAACTAATGCAAAAAGTCTATGATGAACAAAATATTAAAATTTTAAATAAAGACAAGATCTAATCCTACAACCATGTGACTCAAATCACTTAGCTCACCCTAAACCCAGTCCTGAGGATCTTGTCTTTGATTAAAATTTTGATATTTTGTTCATCATGGAGTTTTGCATTAACTTTGAATTTTAAAAAATATTGCATTAAAATATCTTTTACCTTGATTACTGAGGTTTTTGGCATTCCCTTAGATTTTGCCCTTAGTCCCACACATGGAATCTGAGTTCTAACTGGAGGGACATGCTATTTAGTTTGGACTAGAGATGCTTCCAGGGATGTGGTCACTGCCAAAAGGACCTGTGTGAGCCCACATGGACCAGTTGGGGACATTAAGGGAGAAATAGTGAGTCCTTTGGTACTGGAAGGATCTGAGAATCTGATGAGAGGCTGGTCTACATGATCTCTAGGAGAGCCCTAAGGCCTCTGATTCTAAGAGGCAAAAGGCTGCAGGTGTCCCTGTGTAACTTCAATCACCGTGTAACCTCAGTATAATGTAAGAAAGGCTGCCTCTTGCCTCAAAGACTTTGGGGACAGGGGCTGGGTCTCCTGGAATGTTGGAAGCTGCCTCAAGCTGAGAGCCTGCCTTTGCTCCCACAGTACTGCTCCACCCTGGGAGGCCCGGAGTCAGTTGTCACTCCGTGAGATGAAATGAACAGACCCAGGAATAGCCCCAAGGTGTCCCTTCACAGGCATAGCAATACAGGGTTAAGTTCAACCTCCTCACCAGCCCCAAATAAAAAAAATTAAAAATCAAAAAGGAAAGTTGGTGACCTGGGAAATAATTTGTTATAAAGTAAAAATATTTGCTCCAAGGAACCCTACAAAAAATGATCTTCCCCGAATGCATTCCTGTGCATGGCTCACATCTGTGCTTGCCTGCCTGGGGTCACATCCACGCTTCTGAGGATGATGGTTGAGGCCCTTCCCATGGCATCTTATGGCCCTCACCCCCACTTACTTCACAGATCTCATGTCTAATCATTTACGTCTTTGGTCTTCCTTAAGTCTCTCAGTTTATTTATTGTACTCTCTGCCTGTATAGAATTTTTTCCCTAAGTTTTTGTATGTTCCTCAAATTTTATACTATTTTTAGATTAAAGTATAGGGTATTCCTGGATCAAGTATCTTTTAATAAACTGCAAACTTTGACACTTTTAATAATAACACTTGCTGAAATATAATGAGTTGTTTCTACTCATTATTCAACATCTCAAAACCTTTTTATATATTCATTGATTTTGGTGTAAAAATATTTCTTTCAACCTTTCCTAACCAGAGTGTTTTTCTAGGATCTCTCAGGTGCCAGCATGATCTAAAGAGTTGTTTACAAAATGTGTCCTAATGATTTGCCATTTATTTGACAAATCAATAAACCATTCTTGTAGAGTTGGCTCCAATTGAGATTAAATAATGGATAAAAATAATACATACATATTTTACTTTACATGAAGTTTATTCTTCAAATGAAACTGGGTCTGTAAGAACTCGAGTTGATATAGAATTTAATGATCTACGCTCTGAGAAGACAGAAAAGAATTATGTGCACTGATGTACTGAACTTTGGCTAGCAGTAAAAACTGAGCCATGTAACCATCTTCACCAGGGCTGTCATCACCTGATTCTTGATAACACTCACTCACACTGCTAGAGAACAGTGTATGTACTTCTGAAATACTTTTACATGTGCCATATTGCCTGGTTCCCTCACAGCCCTACTGGACAATCAGGGCAGGGGTTCGGAATCCCTAATGAACATCCGGAGGCCCCAAGGAACACCTTGCCTAGGTTCTCCTCCCAGTTGTGACAGTACCAAGGTACCAGGCACCATGTCAGCCACCTTGCACAATCTGCTATCAGTCCTCCTTGTAACCCCAGAGGAGGTAAAAGTCCTCCTTTTACCACTATTATACAGAAGAGGGAACAGTGGCTCGGAGAACTCAAGCTCAAGGTCACAGCTGCTAAGTGCCAAAATTGGGATTCAAACCAGGCTGGCTGGCCTACAGCACATGTTTCCCCAAGTCTACTTGAGTCTTTCTTCTTTGAGTTAACAAGAGCATCAGTGTGACTGAGAAACAATATTCCCAGTCTGAGGGGCACAGGATAAAACCATAGCAGAATCTCAGAGGCAAAACTTGTCGTTGGTACAGCAAAAGTCACAACTCCACCCTTTACATGTACACTGTGTTATGAGCTTACGAAATACCCTTACCCCATTTGACGTCCACAGTTTCCTAGAGGGGCACGCAGTGGATGGCTGGCTATTCCCATTTAATAGATAAGTGAAGCTCAGAGAGGTCAAGTAGTTTGCTCAAAGATACAGAGCAAAGGGCACTTTTTGCCAACATAATCAGACAACGTGATAAAAGGACACAGACCAAGGCACTGACCTTTCCTGAGATGGTTTTGATCTGCTTAGAGCTCAGGGGTTCAAAGTCCACGCCGATATAGCCCTCCATGGCAGCAAGCAGATTCTTCCGGAGACAACGTGATGAGTTGGCTTCTTTATGCACCTGCTCCCACCAGAAAGGCTCATACCAGCCCGGGATAATCCACTGGTATTTGCTACCATACATGTTCTCCTCATATGCCTGCAACAGATGGGATAACCAGGAAGGTACCAAGAATTAAACATTTGTTCAAGACTTTGTGCCCTATGAGAGAGCTGTATATGTATGTTGTGTGTGGCGGAGGGAGGGGGGACTCAGGCTTCCTCTTAGCAGAGAATTTATTAAATTTTTAATATAATTTTTCTATTACTTGCTTGGTCTCCTCCTTGTTATCTCTCAAGGGATCCCAGGTAGTTTGTGGATAACATGTATAATAGAATAATAAAATTAAAACATAAGGACCTGAAAAAATATAAATTATAGTATGTTTACAGGAGGTAAAGGGAACAGAACATAGACAAGTCAAACAAAGTTTCCAACACTATACATAATAAGTTGAATATTTCACCAGGAACTTCCTGACAGCCCAAGAGAAAAGGGCAACAAGATCATTTGCCTAGCCCTCATTATCAATAAGGAGAAAACAGACCAGTTCTTCAGGGAAACAAAATGTTTTCTAGGCTTTAACCCTAAAAAAAATGCTTCATGTTAGCGAGCATGGTATCAACGGTATTCCTACAATAAACAGATTTCATAAGGCTATTTTTGTATAGATCTTCACTAAAAGCTGAGATCGTAATCTTAAAATACAATCCAGGGGAAGCAATTTTGCAAGAGGCCAAGAAAATTTAATCTAAGTATGCAATTTATATAAGATGCCTCTTGGCAAACTGAGCAGTCTCTCTGAATCTTTACCCAAAGCTTGGTGTGCATAAATCCAATCTTAAAAAAAGTCCCTTACATTTGAATGCTTTACATTTATCTTATTTGTCATTCATGCTCATCCTTTGAGGCAGTTAGGGCAGAATTTATTATCCTCATTTTAGAAACGAGGAAACAAAAAATCAGAGACTGAAAGTCACTTTCCAAGGTCACACAGCCAGGGAGAAAAGTCAGTCCGGAACCTAGGTCTGCTGACTATCATGCTGCAAAACCACACTGCCTTCCTTCCATTAAAAGAAAATCATCAGACTGTTCTATTGGACCTCTATTTGGCTTTGGTACTTATTGTGATGATATTATATCAAGAAAAGAATGCTTTTTGATAGCTTAGATGCACCCAGAAAATTCCACTATGTAGGCATGTCATGTGCCATCAAAAGTTGGCCCAGAATGAAGTTTCTAAGTAGATTCAAAGTTCATTTTTTGAAATTCCCCTCTATTCTTAGCAAAACAAAACAAAACTTTCTGGAAGCTTTCTCAATCTTAATGGGTTGAGGCAAGAAGATAGCCCCACTTATTAGAAATGTACATTAAATAAGAGTCAATAGAGAGTGGGGACATGAGGAGGTCTGCTAGTAAGACACCAAGGCAGATTTTCATCCCTCTCTGAGGACAGAGACCATGTGATAGCTGAGAGGGGAGGCAGCGCTGAGCCGGAGTCAGGGGCCTAGCAGGGATCTGCAGTGATAGCTCTTTGACCTACTACCTTCCCATTAGAAGTTGTTCCTTGTGAGTGAATTTTCCAGAAAACACACGCTTAGTCCATTTGAGTGACAACACGCTTTGTTTAGAACATTAGTCAATTTTATGAAGATAAAAAACTGTCTCCTCACCTGGGGGAAAAAAAGCTTACAGTCAAGCAGCACTAGACTCTCTGCCCCACAGCAGCTGGGTAACTAGCACATGACACCTTGGGCCTCACCTTTCTCATCTACAGCATGTGGAAAGCAAAGCCCCTTACACTGGGTTGGAGTAAGAATTAAATGAGATCATATGTGTAGCAGGTCTGCCCAACGCTACACGCAGGGACGTTTTAGCTGCTCCTTCTTGTTCCTTTCTCTTTTTGGTAACTCGGAGTTTCATTGTGAACATCAGTCGTTATTATGAGCCACGCACGTGATACTCTTGGGGGTAAAGAAGACTGGTCCAAATACCAAATGGCCCTGGACAGTATCACTTGGAGTTTGGGATCCACTTTTTATGGCTTTGTCTCCTTTCTAGCTGTCAGATGTAGGCAGTCACTTCACTGCTATCAAGTCCCTCTCCTCACTCAGAATTTGCTGCTTTTAGACTGCTATGGGCTTGGAAAGCGGGGACTGTGAATCATATGTATAGAGCAAACATAAACAGGTTTTGAGTGAGGGTCTAAAAGGGAGGTAGACTGGACTTAAATATATCATCCACTGTCTAAAGCAACTGCGGAGAAGCCTGTGGGACTCCATTCCCGTACTCCCAGGTTCAAAAGAGCTGAGGTTGTTGGGCACGTGAGCTCTCAGTAGCTGCTGCTATGCTTGGCTGTCTCCTGTGCCAGATAGCGAGTTCCTGGAGGGTGGTGTCTGCTCCTCCAGGGTCCTCAGTACTTTTAGCACAGTGCCTGGTGTACAGAGGTCACCCAACAAATGGCTGTGGAGTGACTGAATGAACACATTTCCAGTTTACCTGGTCACCTTGTTTTCCATTTTCTCTGCCTCTGGTAGAAACGTGGTCTCAGGACTTGTTACCACCAAATGGGCCCTGCCACATGGTGGCGGGGTCCTAACCTCACCTTCTTTAGTGCCATGAACTGCTTCAATTTCTATTAGCTGTAGACAGGGAACCACGATGAGAAAAATTTTAAAAATCCCATTTCCTCTTTTATTAATTTTCTTTTTGCCTCCTCCCTCCCCATGTAAGAAGGACATTTCCCTGTAATATTATAGTTCACTAAAGTACAATGAGAAACCCTCACATCAGTAGAGCACTTAACATTTGGGAAAATGGTCTCCCTCCGGTGGCCTTACTTAAGCCTCTAGACAACCCCTTGAGGCTGACGGAACAGGGACCACTGCTTCCACTGTAGAGGTGTGGCAGGCAGGGACCAGAGATGTAAAGAACCTGCCAGAGGTTACACAGCTGGCGGAACTAAAACCAGAACCCATGTCAGAGTGCTGGAGAATTGAGACCAGACCACCGAGGAGGGAGGAAAAGACAAAAGCAACATGCCATGCTTGGACTGCGCTGGAGCCAAAACGAACATTTTGCCACAGGGCTATAAATAGGCCTTGCATTTGCTGGAGTCTGCTCGCCCACTGGGTGGCAGTTCCAATCTCAAGAACACAGCAACATGCTGCAAAGTTTGCACTGCGACATTTGGATGGCAGGGACACGATGTTTCCACTGGTGTGTGCGTTGACCCCAACATGAGCAGGAAGTCTCTCTCCTTGGGTCTCTGTTCTGAGCAGCACCCCTCCCTCTTGCCCCTCCATCACCGAGCAGACTCCCTTCAGGACCTTCCAGACTTGTCAGAAAAACTCCTTCCTAACCAGGTAAGACTGAAGGTCCTGGAGGGCAGATCCATCTGAGGGTTTGACACATGGAATAAACACCCAACCCAGGCCTCTGAGAAACTCCTGCATGAACAAAGTGGCCAGCAAAGACTCTAAGGGAAGGCCCACTTCAAAGTACTAAAAATCCAGTAAGAGGAAAGAGAAAAGTGGGTGAGCAGGTAGGGTGGTGTCCCATGCCATGTGGGAGGCAGGCAGCCTGAGGCTTTGGGTCAAAAGGAAGACAGCCACACCATCTGTTCTGAAGCAGAAGCCACGGCTGGAAATGCTACTCAGAAAATAATCCCAGTGCATGGCACACAGTGAAATCGCAGCCATGCCCCAGCTTGCATTTGGCATAAATCAGACACGAGGTTTGTCTGTGGAAGTGGCCAGTGCCCAGTGTGGTATCTGTATGGATTACTTTTATTAACTTATATTTCTTGGAGTTATTACCCACCATGTGCCAGCTGTTTGCAAGGCCTGGGAATATGGGGGGCAGCTTTTTCCCTAAAAGAGATCACATCCTCCAATTATTTTCCTTTTCAAAATGGGTCATTTCTGGACCTTACATGGTAATGTATACGGTTTTATGAGTTTTGAAGTAAAATGTATTAAATCAATTTGCTGTTTTAAAATTTTTTCTCATGTTCCCCTTAGATTTTCATATGAAATGACCGCTTGTAGCCCTTAATTGATACACAGGATGCTTAATACAACCTTATTAAGTCCATTAGTTAGTAAACTCTGCCAGCCCACTGGTGGTCCTTTAGATACCTGAGACCTTCCATGACAAAAAAAAAGATCCCTGACATTTCCTGAGGGCTCCCTATATATACCAGGCGCTGTGCAAAGTGTTTTTGCTCATTTAATCTTCACAAGATAGGTATTATTATTATTCCCACTTTATATATAAGAAAACAGAGGCTCAGAAAGTGATAACAACAGGCCCAAATTCAGTAATTAAGCAGCAGAGCAAGGGTTCAAGCCCAAGCAGACAGACTCCTGAGCTCTCAGCTCCACTCTGGATCTTCTGAAATGTCAGCCTCCTGGTTGCTCCCTCCTCCCTGGTAAATCAAGAGATGATCAGGCAGTTTTCTCTTTCCTCCTGGGTTTTTAGGATGAAATATTCCTGTGCAACTGTAGCTTCTGGCAACTGCTTTCTCCTCACTCCCAGTCTCTTTTCAGTTCCTGCATCTCTTCTGAAAGAGGGCACCAGGTGATTAGCTGGACATCCTAGGCAGAGTTTGTCCAGCACAGAGCAAAGGGACCACCCACCCTGTGTGTGGACATGCAGCCTGAAGTCATCTCAGCTCCCTGGCAGCTGTACTCACACTGGTGACTATAGTAACTTTGAAGTCAACCAAGACCCCAGTGTCTTTTTTGCTCTCATCACACAGTACTCCTCAGTTATGCCTCTACCACCTCTGACTTAGGCGGAATTATGTGTTCTAATATAACCTTCTATTAAGACTATTAGATTTAACGTTCTTGGATTTAATCAAATGTTCCAGCCTGTTAGGGCTCTTTGCACCCGACTCTGTCATCCAACATATATCACAACTTCTAAAATTTCTACCAGCCTGCTTTTTATAATTTTGTCCAAGTTACTGACAAAAGTTCAAAGAGAACAGAGGCCTGTGGCCATCACTAGAGACTACTCCCAAAATAACCTCGGTCTAAGAGGAAGAACGTTTTGGGCAGATGACGACTCACATAACTAGTGGGTCCTCGTTCTGCTGACCTTTCTCCTGACCCAGGGCAGACGAGGGGGAGCCAGGGCATCGATATGGAAAGACTTAGTTCCTGTGTTAGAACTCCTATATATACTTAGGTTAGAACCTCATATGGAAAAACGAGAATCAGATGGGGAATCAGCTGAACAGGAATGAACCTCGCTCTGCCATCAACTGGCTGAGGGTTATAAAGCCCCTTCAGCTCTCTGGGCCTCTATTTCCTTATCTGTAAAGTGAGATAATGATAGTTGCTTCACATGGTTATTGGAAAGATTAAATGAGATAAGGTATAGAAAATTACTTTGTCACCTGTCACGCACCAGACAATTGTAAAGGATTCAGGGGCAGACACTGAATAGTTGACAATTTGTTCTAAAGCTAAGACTCTGAGCCCTGCTTACAGGGCAGGGAGGGGCCGGAGGCGCATGTCTTGCCCCTGTGTCTGGTATCTCCCTCTGCACAGTGCAGATCGCAGGCCTCCACTGAACATGGCTGAGTCGAGAGGACTTAGAATTAGCAGACAGTTCTTAGACAACAGGTTAGGCAGTAGATTTGGTCAGTTACGGTCCCTGGTTCCTCCTACGACTGCACTGTTCTGAGCCCTGGGGTTTTAGCTCCATGAAAACAAGAAAGAGCAGTGAGAATAATACTTTTGCTTCCAGATTGCAGTCATAGGATCTCATTCACTAGGCAGTGAGAATTAGTCCAAGAAAAAGTTTCATGAACTTCCCCAAAGAATCAAATGACATGATTAAAGTTGTACTTACACAACAGAACACTTTTGCTGCCATATGCTGGTCAAACTGGCCCAGGATGATCCTCACGTCATTGCCCTGTGGATAGAAGGACATGTATGTAAAGGTGAACGGACGATGGCACACTCTAGAGTGCTCAAGGCCACGGGGAGAGAATGTTCGTATATCCTAGGCTCCCAGCCACGTGCTCTGCCTGAGCAGGGCAGGCAGGCAAATACCTCATCCCCAGGCCAGCCCAGCCCAGAGTCTCCAGCCTTCTCTGGAGCCAGCTTTCCCTTGGCTCTTGCTGTCAGTGCTCTCATGGGCAAACAGTGGGATAAGTCTGCACAGGCTGGAGGCTAAAGCTGACAGCTCTAAGGGGCCTTGGCCTCTCCCCTTCTCTCTTCCAAACCCTGCACAGAGACAATGTCTAATCTTCCTCACTCTATATGTAGAGAAACTGAGGCCAGAGGGGAGAAGGGAGCTTCCTAGATTCCCAGGAAGGTGTCTACAGATATGAGACATGAGACCCAGCAGACGCCGGTCCCTACCCCTTATTCTAGACTTTTCTACCTTCCTGGAATCCACAAAACTTCCCAATTAAGTTTCAGAGTCTCTTTGAGTTCATATATCAGCTCTACCAACAAGCTTCAAGGGTGGCCTCCTTTGTTCCAACATAGCCTCAGTTTCCTGATCTGCAAACTGCGGGTACCTACCTTACAGGGTTGCTGGGGGCACCAAGTGAGGTAACCCTCATAAAGCATTTAACATGGTTCCTGGAGCATAGTAACTGTCCAACAAGTACTAGCTAGTATTAGTATTTTATAACCTTCCCTGGCCCATTTTCATTTCAAAGGAAAATCTATATTCGAAAGCTCTATAAAAGGTTATTTATTACTTTATTATCTCGATGTGTTTAATAGGTATAAGTTGTCTAACAGCTCCTGGGACTCATTTATTAATTCAACATTTACTCCACGTCTGTCTGAGGCTCCTTCCCAGGTCAGGGTAAGGGGCCCTGGTTACTGCCCAGCGGGTGAGAGGCCAGGCTGGGCTCTGCCCCATAGAGAACAGGCTGGAGGGTGTTCTGGGCAGCCAGCAGGAGGCCAGCTGGGTGCCGGCCTGCATGCCTGCTCCCCACCGTCCCTTCCTGCCTTCTGCTGTGAGGCTCAGCCTTGCAGGTGGTGCTACCTTCCCACCGTTCATCCCGTCCTCTCCAACAGGCCTCAAGGCTCTTTGATGCATAAAGTGAAGCATGCTTTTAAGTATCAGTTTTTAGCATCTTTCAAAATTGGAAAGTGCTGACTGGGAGGCCATTTTACTCATCATGTACTTTAGCAAAATAAAAAAGGCTTGGATTCTAAAATCATCCTTCGTTTGCAAGCAAGAATGGAAAGAAGAAGAAAAAAAAACTTGCTCTGAAAGGACTTTAAAAGATCATTAACAGAGCAGTTGAAGGAAGGCCAGCCTTTGTCATTACCATGTCTGCAATGCTATAAAAAGTTCTAAGCTGCTTCCGTTCTATGGACATGCTCCCAGGCACACTCCAGGGTCTTTCTGCTTGTTTGTTGAAATCTTCTAGCATTTCTTGCTGCTAACAGTTTTCATCCATCCATCCAGCAAACATTTAAGGAACATCTACTTTGTGCCAAACCATGTGTTGCTAAACATGATATAGTAGAAACAGCTTATTGGATTTTGCAGTTAGGGAGACCTTGGTTCAAATCCCAGCTCTACCACTGACCAGTTACAAGACCCTGGGTCTTATTCTCCTGAAGCCTCAATTTCCTTATCTCTGAAAGACAGATAATGCTGCCTACCTTGCAGGTGGCTGTAGGATTACGCTATGAAACCCACCTACTGGCTTCTGTGGTGCTCACTCCTGGTTCTCCCAGGCACCTCAATCTCAACAGGTCCCAAGCTGAGCTCATCATTTTTCCTTACAAGCCTCTTCCTCCTCCATCTCTGAGACTGAGACTGGTGTGACCAACGTCCCACTCTGCCAGGTGGGAAACTTGGCAGTTATCTTAGGTGATTGGGTCTGTCTGCTCCTAGCTCCCAAATCATCCCTGTCCCTCCAGCCCCAGGGCCCGGGTTAGGCACCATCATTCCCTACTCGGTGAACCACAGCAGCCTCCCACCCAGATCCTTGCCTTTAGGCCTGCCCTATCCACCCTAGTCTCCAAAGAACAAATGAAGGGATCATTCCAAGGTTCAAATGTAATCATGTAAAATCCATTCATGGCTCCCTAAGCTTTGCAGATCAGTCTCTTAGCTCTTCAGTAGAGCATTCAAGATTCTTTACCAAATGACTCCTGCACGCTTCTCAATCACATTTCTCACTAGTCCTCACTTCTCACTACTCCACAGTCTGCTCCTCGTTCATTCATTCATTTTCTCATTCTATCCCCTTTTTCTTTCTGCAAGCTCATCCATCCAGAATGTCCTTCCCTCCCACCCCACTCATTTGGCCTGGATAGTTGTTACTCACCTTTCATGCCTTAGCTCAGGCACCCCTACTCTGAGAGGCCATCTCTGTCCCATCAGTCTTGGTGGCCATTTATTCCTCCGTGGGCTCAGAGCACTCTATCATGGCACAAGACCACTTACTTCTGTATCTTCCCCACTGGACTGAGGGTAACTTCACTCATCTCTGGGTCCCTAACTCCCAGCACAGGGCATAGCACACATATCAATAAATAGGCACTGCATGCTTGATGAAGTGAATGAACACTATGTGAAGCACCAAGCACAAAGCCTGGCCCATACTGGTTATTTAGCAGCTGGTATCATCACTGCACTAATATCCTGTTAGTCCAGGACGTAGGCACTGACTGGGTTCACCATGTCCATTTCTTGAACAGACCAAGGGACCCATAGCTTCATGGCTGACCACTTGACCACCCGCTGACAGATAAATAACCAGCTCTGCCATTTGTGGATCATTTAGTGTTTCCGTTGTCTTGACAACCAAGTTTCATGGATTGCTTGGTCTCTGTTCCTAGGCTGTTAGGATTGGATGGGGCCCAAGGGATTAGTGATCTTAGTTAATCTCTTCCCAGAGAGACAAAGGGCTTCCTCCAAGACTGCACAGCACCCTAAAACCAGTGCTCTTGCCTTGGTGCTCCCTGACCTTCAGAGTGCCCTAAGGGAAGATCCTATCCAGAGACAGGCTGTGCCTGATATAGGGAGGTATTCATACCCATTCTAACTCTAGATGGTGAGTAAGAGAGAACAAGGTGCTGCAAAGTCTGGGAAGAAACAGGACAAGCCGGTACCCAGTGCAGCTGGGACCTGGGATCCCAGGGTTGGGGAGAGGACAAGGGGAGATGCAACTGGACTGGGACCCTTAGCGGGGGCCTGGAGAGCCATATAGGGAGTATGGGGTGCTTCTCAAAGTAGGGTATGTGCATCCCCAGGACACGAGGAGTGGTCCTGTGAGTATGAAAAGCATGATATACCTGGTTTTTCTTTCTGGAGCAGCAATTTATTGGAAGATTCAGGGATGGGGTAAAGGTTTTGGATGTTGGGGATCTTATAAGTTTTTAACATGGGTAGTACATTCTCACAAAAGTCCCAGAATCACACTTTTAAATGTTGCATAACTAGTATATTTTCCTGAAAGTCCAGAGAGTGGAAAGAGAAATTTTTCATTGGCAGTGGCCTCTGCTTCTGGCCGAGCACCCCGCCTCCCTGCCAGGGGTATAAGCACTTTCCCCATGGTTGAAAGGGCGTGGGGATAGTTTAAGGAGTTTTGGGGAGGGGAACATAGAGAAGGAAAGCCATAAATGCCCCTGAGGATAAGAGTGACAGAGCAGAGCTGTGACATTACAGAGAACCCAGAACATGACAGAGGTCCCAGCCCTTCCATGAACTCTTAGCTCTGCAGGGGGTCACCTGAGTGCAGGTAGATGACCTAATATTGGACAAATGACAACTTCTTCTCAGATGGCTGGATCTAAGGTTGCTGACCATAATGGAGACCTATGTTCATGCTCTCAAGAAGCAACACCCATAGGGAAGGGGCAAAAATGGAAGGAAATGGCCATGGCTTGGGAGGCCCTGGGGGAGAGGATGTGAGGCCAAAACTCAGGATGGATTTTCTTTCCTCATTCCTAGCCCAGTATCATCTGTGGTCTAGAACCCCTTTGTCTCTGAGATCCTTAAAGGGAGCTAAAATCACACACATATACACAAAAGTGACACTTAAGAAGGATGACCCAATTCAAAAATACCCGTCTGCAGGGGATCTAGCAAAGAAAATAAATGACAACTCCTGAGCTCCGTCTAGCACTTGTGCTAAGCAGCACATCAGTCTCAGTCTAGGAGGTAGGTGTTATTATTATGCCCACTCTGGAAAGTTTCATGAACAAACTGAGCCTCCCCCCCGCCCCTCCCCCCAAATCTAGACTTTCCCAGGTGCAGTAGACACCATTGGTCCTGCTGGATTCCCTCCTTGGTGCTGGCACACCCATCCCAGCTACGGTGAGGGTGGGCTGCTGCTAAGAGCTCATTCCCTTCTCAGCTAAGGGGGGCTTCCTGGCCCCAGGAGGCTATGCCAGGCCCCAAGCTCCACAGCAGCCAGTGACTGACACGAAGCACACCTGTAGAAAACTCCAGCCCCTTTGCTGAAAGGTGATAACAGCCCTGTGGTGCAGGCTATGCTCCAGAGACCCTGTAGGGCCAGACTAACCCGTCTCCATCAAGACAGCATTCTGGCCTAGCACCCCTCTAGCCTCATCCTGCTTCTCTCCCCTTCTCCGGAGCGCACTCTTAGTAAATCATTTTCACAAGAATCTCAGGCTCTTTCTAGACATACACAGGTAGAAAGTGGTAGTGCAGGTCTCGACCCCAGGTGAGTTGGCCGCCTGTGCTTCTCTCTCAACCCATGTTTAATAGCTTCCTTGTTTTCAGAGCCCCAGCCCCAAAGATCCACTCAATCTACCCCACTGGGCTGCTGAAAAATCCAATCAAACCGTGTTGCATGCTGTAGAAAGAGATGAGGAGTTATGAACCCAGGGCAGCTGAGCTATTATAGGCTGGCCATGATGTAGGCTGGGGGTGGCCTGACCTGGGGCAGTGGACACTGGGGAAGGGGTCTCTCTGACTATGAGACCTGGGGTAAGCCCCCAAATCAGCCTAGATGTTTTCCCAAGTCCCTACTGGCTCTGACAGACTGATTCCACACCCAGAATGGGCATGCTCTTTTGTTTAGCTAAAATTAGTCTTTCTTAGACTTTTTTTTCCCCCTCACCAAAAATGTCCTTAAAGGCAGAGAAGCAGCAGACATATACTCTTAAGGGAGAGAGTGGAAAGAGAATAGTCTATGGCAGCCCACTGGCAAAGCATGGCAATTCTTTAAAGTTTCTTTATCTTAAAAATTCATGTATAGTTAGCATTCTAATAACATATCTATGTTTATCTTAAGACAAAAATAAAGCCTTTTCTTTCCATATCTCTGAGCAAAACTGGCCTGCTGGGAAGATGTACAATATTTACTCTAGTTTTGTGTCCCCTTGGGGTGCTTGTATGAGCCGCAGTTTCAGGCAGTCAGGCTGGGTTCCTGGCCTCCAGGATTGGGATGAAATTCCCACGAGGCCTCTCCCATGGAGCAAAGCGGGGAACAGGCTACCTCAGGCCTTTCTTTGTGGTCTTCTAGTGACAGGTAGAATAATGGGCTCCCAAGACATCCACGTCCTAATTCCCAGAACCTATGAAAATGCCATGTGACATGGCAAGGGGGAATTAACACTGCAGATGGAATTAAAGTTGCTAATCAGCTGATTCATAAAATAGGGACATTCTCCTGTAATCTGAATCCTGAATGATGGGTTGGGGCTGCTCAGGGGAAGATGGATAAAGCAAAACTGAACTGAACAGAAGCCTGACACACTCCCCCACAGGGCCCAGTGCCACACCATGGAAATACCCAGGGGCAGCCCTTTCACAGGGTGGCCTTCCAGTCAGGTCTGGCAACATTAATGCTAAAGGCCCCCGTTTGGAACAGGCCCAGAATGAGCTTAACCGCCTGGGGTCTTCATCACACAGAAATGGTTTTGTTTCCTGGCTTTCTTTAGATTCACAGCTGCTAAATCAGCCTGATTAATTTCATTATTCAGTTCCTCTATGTTCTTGCTTATCTTAGCTTGGGTGATCTATCCAAGAAGGAGAGAGACATGTTATGGCTCCAATAGTTTTGTATTTTTGTCAATTCCCCTTTGTATTTTTTAATGGGCTTTTCTTTACATACTTCAGTGAGATGCAGTTTGGAGCAATAATGGTCCGTGAGTGTGTTCTTCTCGTGGTGAATAGTACCCTTATTTATAGAAAATGACTCTCCCTAACACCTGAACCTTGAATTCTGTTTGCTCTAATATGAACACTGGGATTCTTGTTTCATTTTGGTTTGCTTGGTATACTGTACCTTTGCCCAACCTTTGACCTTTGACCTTTCTGTGTCACTCTGTTGTAAAAAGCTAGTTACTCTTCAAAGCACAATCGGAAAGTCTTTGCCTTTTCATAGGGAGTTTGAACTATTTGAATTTATGGTCACGCTGATGATATTTGGTCAGTTTTCTGGTTTTCACATTTGCTTTCTGTTTTTTGATACATGGACTAGATTTTCTTTGCTTTTATTTGCCATGTTTCAGAAACTTCTTTTGCATTATAGTATATTTACCACTAAGTTATTGTAAGCCTTCTTTAGCTTATATTTCTCTAATTATGAAACTCATGAGCAAAATGGTCTTTTGGAGTCCTTCTCCTATGTAAGACTAGGAGTTTAGCATCCTTTTTTTTTTTTTAACTCATCCACTTCTTTGGCTCTGTTAATGGACTTTAGACTTTTACATTCAATTACTGTTATTACGGTATCTATTTTTGCATTATATGTACATGTATGTTTGCTTTCAAGATGAATTTTTGCATCTGTATACACTTTTATAACAATTACTTAAACTTAGCTTTCTTTCCATGGGTTATGGTGGTTCCTGCTGAGCCGTGTCTGTCATGACCTCAGCTATGAAGTTTGCCCTGGTTCTAGAAGGCTGACATAGGACTGCAAGGACCAAGTTCTAGAAGGGCACCTGGCATATGCATCACCTGAGCCTCACGAATCTGAGCATGTCTCCCCGTGGTCCATTGTTTCTGGGACTGAACGCTGCAGAGGAGTCAAGGTGGCCTGGATTTTGCACCTTTCTGGAAAATATGCTTTTTTCTGGCCTAGATACTTGTAGGTTTTCCCCTTTATGTTTGTATTTCAACACTTTTGCCAAAACGCGTCTATATATGACTCTCTTTTCACCACTTCTGCTGGAAAGTGGAAAGGCCAGCTAGTCTGCACATTCCCTTGTGAACTGTTGATTTTGCAGTTCCATCATGATGGAAGATCGGCAATTTTGTTGGCTCCAATCTAGTAGGTCTCTTAAGCTCATTTAAGTTTGTCTCCAATTTTTTAAAAATAAATTTCTTATTTGAGAACAGTTTTAGATTTACAGAAAAACCACAGAGATAGTATAGAAAGTTCCCATATGTCCCTTACACAGTTTCCCCTATTTTTAACATCGTATGTTAGTATGGTATATTTGTTACAATTAAGGCGCCAATATTGACTCATTATTATTAGCTAAAGCCCATACTGTATTCAGAACCCCTTAATTCTCTTCTCTAATGCACTTTTTCTACTCCCGAATCTCACCCAGGATATCACAGAACATTTAGTCATCATGTCTCCATAGGTTCCTTTTGACATAGACATTCCTTATTTTTAAAGACCTAGACAGTGTTGAGGAGTATTGGCGAGGTACTTTGTAGAACAGCCTTCAAATAGAATTTGCCTGATGTTTTTCTCATGGTTAGACTGGGGTTATGGATTTGGGGGAGGAAGACCATAGAGGTAAAATGCCCTTTCATCACATCATTTAAATGGTAAATTCTATCAATAGGACTTACCAAGGCTGATGTTGACCTTGACCACCTGTCTGAGGTAGTGTTTGTCAGGTTTTCTACTGTGGAGTTTTTCTCCCCACACCTCACACCCCTTCATACTGTACTCTTTGAAAGGAAGTCACTTACCACGGGGGTAGTTCTGCTCTACCTCTTTGAGTTGAAATATCTACATAAATTATTTGGAATTCTTCGGCATAGGAGATTTGTCTATTCCATCTCATTTACTTATTCAATCATTCATATCAATATAGACTCATGGATATTTATTTTATACTTTGGGTTATAATTCAACACTACTTTTATTTTATTGCTCTAATGTCCCAGCTGTGGCCACTGGGAGGCTCTTCAGTTGGCTGCTCTACTCCTCTGTGTGTGGTGGTGTTTGGAGCACTCCTTATTTTCTGGCACTACAAGACATCCCAGGATCTAGTTCCTGAATCAGTCCTAGAATCAGCCATTTCTCCAAGGAACCTTGGTTACTCTTCCTTGAGAATGGTATTAGAAACCAAGATCTGGGTGCCAGGTGTGCTTGCTGATGCTGGGGTGCCTATTTTTTTATTTTGGTTTTGTTTCTTTTGTCCTGATTTTCCCTTAGGCTCTCCCTTCTCCAGCATCCATAACTATTATCTTTCCTCTCATTAGATTGATGTTTTTGGCCATTTCCTCTGAATCTCCAGTTTGTCCTCCATATTATTGATTTTTATTTTCCTTGCCATTAACTCTGCTCTCTACTATTTCCAATGAAGATTTTAATTCTATAATTTGCTCTTTAGTTTTCTTCCTTGTTCTCTGCATTCCCTTCTCTATCTTCCCCCACAGTGAACCAGAGGTTTGCCTTTTCTCAGAGCTTTCCAGAAGTTACATTTCTTTGTTCTTGAGTATTTTACCCTTGTGTCCTGTTGGCTTTGTCAATCCAGGCTTGGTATTTTGCTTATACACACTCAACAAATTTACTGAGAAAATTAGACTTGGTTCTCAGTGATGAGGGAATAAAATAGTGACCACACAGACAGAAACTGCTGTCTCCTACAGCTTACATCCTAGTGGGAGGAGACAGATGCTGTTAATGGTTGAACTGTGTCCCCCAAAGAAATGTTGAAATCCTAACCCCCTAATACCTCAGAATGTGACCTCAATTCAAAACAGGGTCACTGCAGATATGATTAGCTAAAATGAGATAATACTAGAGTAGGGCAGGCTCTTAATCCAACATGACTAGTGTTCTAATACAAAGATGATGTGAAGAAGGGGGAAATGCCATTTAAGGCAGAGATTATAAGACAAGGAACACCAAAGATTTCCAGTGACACCAGAACCTCAGAGAAAGGCATAGGAGAACCCCAGAGCCTTTTAGAGAACACGACCTTGACCTTGGACTTTCAGCCTCTGGAATGTGAGAGAATAAATTTTCGTTGTTTTAAGCCACCCAGTTCGTGGTATTTTGTTAAGGCAGCCCCAGGAAATTAATACAGATGGCCATCAGTGAAACGGAGAAAGAAATTAGCAGACAGTGGTGGGGGGTGCGGTGGGAGTGGGGGGGTGAATGGGTGTGAGAGGGGCAGAGGTTTAAATTTTAAATGAAGCAACTGGAGAAGGGAACAGTCTGGGAAAAGGGGACTGTTCAGCAAAGAGAAGAAGGGGTGAGAAGGGGCCATGCAGGTTCTAGGGGAAGAGTGCTCCACGCAGAGTGTCCTTTGCCCATAGACTGAGCATGCTGCTTTGGCTCTGCTCTCCCAGGCTTACAGGACACTGGAGTCATTTCTCAAAAGCGCAGCTGGGTGGGTGGAGGGGAAAGCTGGGCCCTGGTGTTGCCCATATCCAGGTTTGAATTCCAACTCACCTCTTTCTACCTGGGTGACTTGGTTTGAGTTCCTTAACCTCTTTGGGCCTCAAGTTCCCATTTGTGAAATGGGGGTACAAAATTTCCTCTGTCCAAGGTTCTGGGGTGGACTAAACGAGGGAGTAGAGATCAAGGGCTGTGCATGAGGACCTGGCCCTCGGCTAGTGTGCTGGAAAGGTCAGCTGCTATTTCATCATTGTCAACATCACTCCTGCCTCTGTTGGAGATAGTTGGTTGATGAGCAGAGCACCCAGTTCCATCGCAATTTCCTGTAGACTTTTAACTAGTGCTTCTGCTCCACACACAAAGGCTCTTTAAACTTTAAAGCCTGCAGAACTTGGCAGGGCCTCTGAGGCGCAGGGAGCTATTTCAAGTGCCCACCCTGGGGAGACACTGTGTGTGGCAGGAGACTGTCAGTTCAGCACCCTCCACCCCCCACCCTACCCCAGGTACTCGCTCCCTGCAGAGCAGGCACTCCACCCCTCTGGGTACTCCAGGCCCCACACAGCCCAGCTCAGCCCTCAGACCATACAGCCTGCTGGGGAAGAGCTTGGGCAGATCCAGTCCCAACCACTGAGCTGCCAGCAGGCACTCCCTAGCTACTGTTTCCCTATCTGCAGAGGCTCCCAGGGCTGAAATGTCGCACACAGGTGCAATGACTGCCTCCAAGCAGGGACAAACAACTGTCCTCTGCTTCCCTTGCTCCTCACTTTTGGGCCTCTGTTCGCTATCTGTGAACTGAGGGCTTTGGAAGATGAGAGCTCTAAACTTCCACCTGCTTTGACTAGCGCAGCCTGGGACCCACCCAAAAGAGAAAGAACATGTCAGCAGTTGGAATCTGGAGTCTCCATGACAATGACTTTCAATATGGGCATGAAGGAGGGGAAGAGAGTAAAAGAGGAAGGTGACAGTTCTAAGCATGTTTGTACCTGCTTGGAAACCCCTAGCAACTCCCACTGCCCTCAAGATAAAAGACCAAACTTCTTTGCTAGGCATTCAAGGCTCAGAGAAACTGGCTCCAAACTGCTTCTAGCCTCAGCATCTTTCCCCTGACCCCACCTGATATGCTAGCCTCCTGAAATTCCTGCTGATTCCAAGTGTGATGGTAACTGTGAGCCCAGGAGAGGGTCTAGCACAAACAAGGTATTTGAGAGAGTTTGCGGAATGAATGGACAAATGATAGTTAGAGACCACTCACTTACAACTGGGCAAACTTCTAGTTGACCTTTTCTGTTCCAGGAGTGAGTGTCACTGGAGAGAGTCAGGGGCCTGAGCTTTCAGTCCTAACAATATACTTCCTTGCTGTGGTCTGGGCAAGAGAGCTCCTCACACTGGAGATGATGCTAACTTGTGCCCTGCTTGCCTCTCAGCTGTGTTGACAGACACAGAGTCACCAAGTAAGCTCTCATGGCCATGCAGCTGGCACTCAGACCTCTGGCCAGTGCTGGACAACAAGCAAAGGGAAAGCCAAGGAAAGCCAGCTCCTGGGAGCTTCTCCTCATGTCTGAGGGGCCAAGGATGAAACAAAACAGCCTGAACTCAAGGCTCCTTCAGAGTCAGGGAATTTGGGAACCCCAGGAGCATGGTATCAGTCTGTCCTTCAGGCCGTGGCCAGCTGCACCTACCTTAAGCTTCTTGACACTGGTGCAGGGATCATTGGAGAAGCTCTCAGTGTCTGAAATCTCGATGTCCTCACCATACAGAACCCCGGTCAGGTCATTCCTCACCTGTCACAAAGAAAAAGTAGAGGCTGGGTGTGCTGGTGGTCACAGGAAGGCTGGATCAGAGAGGTCGTCCTCGGGAAGTGGTTCCAATGGGTGAGGTGATTTTCTCCATCAACATAAGAGTGGCGTTTACCTTCATTATAAACTGGAGCACCCTGTGGGGCCTTGGAGGTCCCCCAGCCCTACCCCACAGCTGGCACGTGAGCACAAGGAGGCCAGACAGGGAAGGGGCTTACTCAAGTTGCCCAGGAATTCCCTGGAAGAATTAAGATGAGCATCCAAGTCTCTGGACTTTCAGGTTGGTGTTTTTCCACAGGGCCACACTGTCTCCAAATCAGAGTATTCAAATATATCTTAACAGTATTTATGTTTTGTATTAATTATTTATAATCTTACTTCACTTATAGGGTGAATAGCCAAGATATTCAAATGGACAATGCAGAATGGAGGAAAGAGCAGGGGTGTATGGAACCAGCCTGTAATGTTATCATAACAACACGTCTGCTGACAAAAAGAATGGCTAACACCTGTGTGCTTGAAAAGCAGAGGGCTGCGGCCTCCAGTGCTCACCAGGACCACCCAGGAAAGATACTACAGAGTGGTAGGGACTGTGGCAAACTGGCAACCACATGCCCTATCTAAGGTGGCAGCTCCAATCATGCCATGTCAGAACATAGTCCAGAGTCACCAGATCTTCTGATTCTGTGGTGAGAAATCAGAAATCTAGATTTTAAAATATAAGATCCCCAGATTTTAAAATATTGATACTATTTTGAATTTAAAAAACAAAAAACAAAGTTAGAACCAAGTCAAATAAATCTGCAGTCTGTATCTGGCCCATGGCTGTGGATGTGGCCCCTGACATAAAGCAATAGAAACCTGCCCTAGCCGGGTTGCTCAGTGGTCAGAGTGTCGGCTGCCGACCAAGGTCTCAGGTTCGATTCCGGTCAAGGCCACGTGCCTTGGTTGTAGGTTTCATCCCTGGCCCCAGTTGAGGTGAGTGCGGGAGGCAACCAATCGATGTGTCTCTTTCACATCGATGTTTCTCTCTCTCTGTCTCTCCCTTTCCCTTCCACTCTCTCTAAAAAAAAACAATGGAAAAAATATCCTTGGGTAAGGAGGAACAACAACAACAAAAAATAAAGCAATGGAAACTGGATTGTGTGTTTTAGTAGAAAAAAAACAGGTTAAGGGTGTGGCACCCAGGGTCCAGGTCCTGCTCTGTCACTGACTTGCTTATGGCCTCGGCCTCTCTGTGTGAGCCTCTCCCTCTCAAGTCTTCAGTTTCTTCCTCTTTAAGAGAAGGTGATCCTTAAAAACATTTCTTGTTCATACCCATTAAGATGGTAATTATTAAAAAACAGAAAGCATTGGTGTGGATGTAGAGAAATGGAAACCCTTGTGCAGTGTTGGTGGGAATGTAAAATGGTGCAGCTGCTGTAGAAAACAGCATGGTCATTCCTCAAAAATTAAACCTATAATTACTATATGATCCAGCAATTCCATTTCTGGGTATAGGCCCCAAAGAAATAAAAGCAGGGACTCAAAGAGATATCTGTATGCCCATGTTCACAGCAGCACTATTCACAATACCCAAAAGGTGGAAGCAACCCAAATGTCCATCGAGGGATGAATGGAAAAACAAAATGTTGTACATACACATACAATGGAATATTATTCAGCCTAATAAAGGAGTGAAATTCTGACACATGCTACAACATGGATGAACTCTGAAGATATTATGCGAAATGAAATAAGCCAGGCACATGAAGACGAGTATTATTCCATTTATATGAGGTACCTAGAGGAGTGAAATTCATAGAGACAGAAGGTAGAACAGTGGCTCTTAAGGGCTGGGGGAGGAAGGATTGCAGGGTAATTGTTTAATGGGTGTAGTTTCTGTTTGGGATGAAAAAGCTCTGGAAGCAGCTGGTGGTACTGGTTGCACAACATTGTGAATGTACTTAACACCACTGAACTGCATACTTAAAATGGTAAATTTTATGTTATGTATATTTTACTACAATAAAAAATGCACTTCTTGTTTTAAAAACTGGTAGATTCTTCCAATGTATATATGAAAATGTTTTGAATAATTTGGCCCTCAGTATCACAGGATGGTCACGGGAAGCCACCACTATAGAAGGGGAACAAAGGGACTTCAATGGGAACTGCTGTATTTCTTTAAAAGAAATATGACACATCAGGGGGAAATGTAAAATTCTGGGTAGCAAGCCCATGGGAGGGTAGTTAATCGGTGCTTTTCTGAATGCCTGAAGTACTTTGTGATAAATGTTTTGTACTGAGAATGAAACTGCCACAGTCAGGGTGAAGCTTGTCCATCCTTAGTTTTTACCTCCATTTGATGGAAGAGTGGGAACTAGTTATATGAAAAAAATTTGACTTTGCCATTCCCGTTTATTTCTGCTGCTTCAATTTCTTTCTGGATGCAGGGTGTCCCATTATCTGTTCTGTGTGTCATGAGGGTGTTGTGCAACAGCAGCAATGCTTAAACACAGAAAATATGCAAAGGCGCCCCTGCTGGAAGGCAGTGCAGCTTGACGTACACACTGCTGGGCCTGTACAGTCAGGCCCAGCTTTCCACTTGCATGCTACCCAAATTTAGAGAAACTACTCCAGCTCTCGAGTCTTTTCACCTCTAAAATGGGGGCAATATAGTGTGTAGCTCACAGGGTTGTTTCAGGGCCTAGTAAAAATGCTGAGGGTGTAGAATGGTTTTGTAAACTCTAAAGTTCTTACACTGCTAAAAGCTGGAATGATCATTTCCAGGCTTAAGGCAAAGCATCAAGGTAGTCAATGGCTTGGGGCATCTCTCTTTGTATAAGTGTGTGCTTGAAAGCTGTATACAATTATGGCAGATAAAATATTTTTTAGTGGTCAGAACCAAAACACCCTAGAGGTCATCTCATTCTGCCCCTAATTTCACAAATGAGGAAACTGAGTTGTGACTCCAACCCCAGTGCTCTCTGCAAGCTCCCAGGCTAGCTCTTCTGGATCCTATCAGATGTGGAGGGTTTCTGAGGCCTGATGAGCCAGGACAGGTCAGAACAGATGGTTGGTGCAATCAGGCACTCACTGCCCATAATTTCAGCACCAAGAAGTCTGTGCTAAGCTCAAGTATTTATTCTAATGGACTTTTTAAGGGAAAGCAAATGGAGGAAACCAGTAATAAATGGTATTTTAAACTAACCAAAGCATGGAAAAGAAATAATGTAATGGTCTTCCTCACAAGAAAAACTATCCACACCCTCACATGTGGATAGAAGGATCATTCAGTTCACTGGGCAAAGACTTACTAAGCAAATTTGAAAAATCGCCATTTTTTTCCTTCTGGAACTGCAGGTATGTCTTGTTTAACAGAGTCACTGTCTTTTGGCAGTTTGTTATAAACTGCATTTCTGCAAAGCAAATCCTATTTTCTTATTCACTTCCATTATAAAAGCAGAACCATGTTCTGGGAAGGGAGTAACCCTTCATTCCCAAGAAAATAACACACACACACACACACACACACTCAGGTATTGCCAGGATCCCACTGGGAGCCTAATCTGCATACTGGGCCCAGGGAGAGAGCCACCAAAAATCTGATTTGCTGAAAGGCCCTGGCCACCAAGGGAGGGGGGAGGAGAGATGGGCACTGGTGGGCAGGGAGGGGAGAGAGAAGAAGGCTGCCCCATCAGCTGGAAGGGAGGGCCAGAATGGCCAGTGCTGCAGGGAAGGCACAAGCTGGGGCCCCAGGGATAATAGAAGGGGGATAGAGAGGTGTTGAGTCCTTAAAAGTGAGGGCGCTGGGGCCAGCTCACAGGGCTGAGGTTGCCTAAGGAAGAACTCCCCTTGTTTTCAGAGCAGTGACTCTGGGCCCCGCCACTGGAGCAAATCCATAAGGAGCCAAAGTCACCTGGCACCACACAAAAGAACAGGTGGGCCAGAGCCCCAGGAATAAATAATTTGGGATGGGCTTGGAGGCAAAAGCTGTTGACTTTTTTCCCTCAAGAACTATAGTATAGCTTCTCTAAAGAGGGCATACAGATGGCCAGCAGACATATGAAAAGATGCTCAACGTCACTAATCATCAGGGAAATGCAAATTAAAACCGCAATGAGATATCACTTCACACCTGTCAGAATGGCCACCATCAATAAATCAAAATAAGTGTTGATGAGGATGTGGGGAAAAGGGAACCGCTGTGCACTGATGGTGGGAATGCAGACTGGCATGGCCACTGTGGAAAGCAGTATGGAGGATCCTCAAAAAATTAAAAATGGACCAGACCTGGAATGCTGAGTTCAGTTCTGGTTGCGTTTATCAGGGACAGTGACAAAGTGGCTCAGGCTCAGAGGAGAGACGTGTGGCTAGGACAGGAACCAAGGGCCCTTCAGGACATGGGGGGTTGGGGAGTATAAAGTTCACACGGAGTGACACCAATTACTCCTCAGCCCTCCCCTGCAGTCTTGGGAGTCAAAGATCCAACTTCAAGGATTTTAACAGTTGAACTCAGTCTTCAAATTCTAGGGAAATTCAACATTTTAACAGAAGTCAAGAACCAGGAAGAATCAATGGCTTTGTGGGAAAGCCCAGACCATGGGGACAGTCCCACTCAGAGTGAGCAGGGCGAAAATATCATCAGGTCCGATCAGCCATCTGAACAGCTGGGCCTGTGGGTCAGCACACAACTGCCCACCCAGTTGGCTCACTGGGCCATGGGGCTTGTCACTTCAATAAAGCCATCACAGTGGTCTCGGGCCTCCAACAGACTGAGCGGACAACTTCCACCCACACACTAGGCAGCGGGCACACACAGCTGGTTTTCACCATTCCTGTGAGATGCAGGGGGAGAAGGGGACAGGTTGGAGGAGGAAAGGAGATGAGAGGAAAAGAGGGGAAGTAATGAAACTGGGAAAAGGGCAGATTCAGAAGAATTTTCTGGCTTAGCATAACTCAGTTCATACGACCTATTTTTAGTGTAATGTGGTCCACCCTGCTCCATCGGAGAGGCCTGTTACCGGCTCTAAGCAGGCCACAGTGCCAACCCACCTGCAAGGTCCCCTCCCAGCTGTGAAGCTTGCACCTCTCCACTGATCACACATCAGCTGCCCAGATGATGCTGGGCATGCCCACTCTCTGGAAATCATCCAGTGACTGGGGTTATGAAATAACTGTATTATGTGCCTCACTCTGAATAAATGCCCTGTGGGTCAGTCTGTTCTCTCCACCTACCCCTTCCCTGCTTCAGGGTCCCAGGACTGTATCTGCATGTCCTACTAGGCTCCTGTTCCCTGCAACTTTCTGCCGCCCACAGGTAGGACCAATGAACTCTCTGCCTCTACAGATCTCCTACCTTAGTCCTGGACACCCCTTGTCCTCCAGAAAAATGACATAAGAAGCCCGAGGTCAGGGCCCTGGGGGTTCACCCCATGTCAGCCTATCAAGGGGCCTTCTCAGACCCCAGGCCCTCAGTCTGGGCTCCTGCTTCATTCCCAGGACTAGAATTCCATCTCATGCCCAGTCACTGCCTGGCCACTAGGCTTGAGTCCCTTTCTGGGCAGCTATCTAGTGCCTTGTCGTTCCAGAATGGGGCCCTTGTTTGTTCTTGCCCACCTCTCTCTCTCTCTCTCACTCATTCATTCATTCAAGATATTGACATCTCTTCTGTTCCAGGCACCATGTGAGGTGGTAATGGGGCTCTGATTGATGAGCAAAACCATTTACTATCCTGGGTCTCTATATAGTGGAAGTAAGAGACATTAATCAGATGATCACCCCGGAACCCACCAAGACAAGGAAGGGCACTCAAGTTCAGGCACATGCTTCTGGGAGAAGCTGTCATGGAGAGGCCAGATCCAGGCCAGGGGGTAGGTAGGAAGAAGGATTCCAGGTTGAGAAGCAGCGTGTATAAAGGTCCTGGTGGGAGGGAGCTAGTGGGGAAACTAGAAGAAGAGCTGGGCTGGGCTAGAGCAGAGCGTGGGCCAGGCAGAGGGAAGGTTGTTGGCATGAAATGAGAAAGAGGAGGAGGCAGGGGCAGACCATGAGGGCCTCATAATTCACATAAGAGACTCTGGTCTTGAGCTTAAGCACAGTGGGAAGCAGTTACAAAGTTTCAGAGAAGGGATGGCATGATTAGAAATGTGTTTTAAAACGACTTAGGCTGTTGTGGGACCAATGAGAGGCCAAGGGCATGAGGGGAACAGGAAGGCCAGCGAGGGGGCAACAGAATCATCCAGGTGCGAGATTCTGGAGGCTGAATAAGGAGACAGTGGTGGAGGTGGCAAGAAGTGGCCCGCCTGAAAATACATCTGGGGCAACTAATAATCTGTATAAGTCATCAATTACTGTGCAAGAAATTACCCAAAATTTAGTGGCTTAAAACAAGAAAAATTTGTCTTCACAATTTCCATGGATCAGGAATGTAGGAGCCACTCAGCTGGGCGATTCCAATGTGCAGCTAAAGTTGGGAACCACAAATTTTAGGGGTAAAAGCAACAGAACTGCCAGGCTCACAGCTGGGCTGCAAGCTTGCCTGAAAGCCCCATCACCTACCCTCACCTTCTCCAGGTCCAGGGCACCATCTGCCTTTAACAGCATGAACTCCTGCCCTGCCCTCTGCTGCCCCATCCAATAGTTATGCCTCATCTTTAATCCCCGATCGATCCATCCTCTGCTCCTGACCCCCAGCACCACAAGCAGTGCCTGACCATGTTAGAAGGGAGAATGGGCAGAAGGAAAGGAGGGAGAAGGGCATGAGAGAGAAAATGAGAAAGGGAGAGGAGAGAGGCAGAGTATTATTACAGCTACAAGTTACCAGGTTC
Organism: Miniopterus schreibersii; assembly: GCF_964146895.1. Classification (NCBI taxonomy): domain Eukaryota; kingdom Metazoa; phylum Chordata; class Mammalia; order Chiroptera; family Miniopteridae; genus Miniopterus; species Miniopterus schreibersii. The sequence goes on along the minus strand of NC_138111.1, from coordinate 24,568,637 downwards.
CTGCCGCATGTCCCAGGTGGGAAGGCTCTGACAGAGCAAGTAAAATGTACAGTGGAGGCCGTGGGCAGTATCAGGGACCCCAGGACACCTGGCTTCTGTGGCCAGCAGCTCCCCAGACGCCCTCCCTAGTGAGGCCACTGCCCCAGCTCAGGAATCATCCAGAAAGGCAAAGATCCAGGAAGAGATGGGGAGAACGGGGTCTGCACCACATGCACTTCACAACTCTTAAAATTCTAATTAGGTTACGGAAATGAACTTGAGAGCAAAGCGAATTCCCAGGTCTCCTATGGAAGTGGAGGTAACCTACTTTGTCATTCAAATGTGCTCACTATATATAGCCCTGGATTGTACTGAAATGTCACTCCTCTTACCTGACTAAAGCATATAATTACAGATTTACTTCTATTCATTCATGAAATGTGTCTTTGCTTGATTAAACAGTTCATTCAAGTAAAACCCATTAAAATATGGAACATGTTAAAATGTGGCTCATTAGAGGCAGAGGGCACCACTGTCGTTAAATGCTAATGAGGATAAACAGGCATTTGAAACACTCAAATCTTTGAATAATTCAGGTCACTTTTACTGGGGCTGGAATTCCTCAGAAGCTGCCATTAATATAAGCTAATTGAAAAATTAGCCTGGAGAAGAGTAGACCAAGGCAGGAAATGATGGCCGACTTCAAACACAGAAGGGCTGTCATATGGGAGAGAAGGCATCTGATTCTGGGCACCCCTGTGGTAGAGGGGGGAACAACAGGTAGATGATTCAGGAAAGCAGAGTTTGGCCCAAAGCCTAAAAGGACTTTCTAAAGATGGAGAAGGCTGCTTTGGTAGATAGTGAGCTTCCTGTCATCAGAGGGGTACAAATAGGTCAGGATGCTTGAGAGGAGATTCTTTCACCATCAATGCTTGTGGTTCCAAGAGAACAAGTGTTTCAAAATTCCACCTGCCCTCATTCTTCGCTTTTTCTAATTTTATAGTGCTAAAGCAAACCTCTGCAGCTCTGAGATTTTTCAAAGACTTGGAGCATGGGTTTAAAATCCTGTAGAAATATCTGTGTGTTTATATTTCCACCTTTCCAAACCTGATGAACTTTCATTGAAGAAACTGTTCCTTTTAGTTCAATGGAGCCATCTCATTTTCAGATTTCTACAAATAACTGAGCTCTTAATAACCTATAATCAAAGTTTAATGTATTTTTTAAAAAAAGATAAGTACATAAGTTAACATGTATTAGATCTATTGCACATATGTGGTACTTGCACATGGGCAGTAGTACCTGGGTATATATGCATCTGTGTCCATGTGAAGACCACACATATGAGCGTGACACTTGCATGTTCACAGTACAAAGCCAGCACGTTGAATTGTGACCCCTCAAAAGGTATATTGAAGCCCTAACCATCAGAATCTGTGAAAGTGACCTTATTTGGAAAACGTTTTTTTGCAGATGTTATTAATTTAAGGATCTCAAGATGAGATCATCCTGGATGACCTGGGTGGGCCCTAAATCCAATAATAAGTATACTTACAAGAGAAATGAAGAGGGAGATTTGGGACACAGAGCCATGAGGGAAAAGGCCATATGAAGACAGAGTAGAGATTGGAGTGATGTGGCTATAAGCCAAGGAACACCTGGAGCTACCAGAAGCTGTAGGAGGCCTGGGAAGATTCTCCCCTAGAGCCTTCAGAGGGAGTATGGCCCACTAACATGTTGATTTCAGAACTCTGGCCCCCAGAACTGTAAGAAAATGAATTTCTGTTGCTTTACGCCACCCAGTTTGTGGTGATTTATTACGGAAGCCCCAGGAAATGAATACACTTGAGGCCTCCTGAGACCTGGCTGCTTGCTGGTCCAAACCAGGAGCCCTCAGAGAAGCCTGGCTTCCTGTCCTGTCCACACCTCACATCATAGGTGAGGCCTCCTGAAGGGCACCCTGGCTTCCCTCTAACTGACTGGTTTTCTGACTTCGCGAGAGTTTCCAAAAGCAGGAAAACACGTGGAGGACCAGAGCGGCAGTGTCATGAGATATGGGAGTCTGGGTGGAGGCCTGCCAGCCTCATGGGCTTCAGTGGACAGCTCAGGAGTCCAGATCGCAACTTTGATCTGGTTCACAGAGCCGACCATGAGTACTGGGGCTATTACATCCATTCCTCAACATACAGAGCAGACCCTTGAGGGAAGGGTTTTGTTGGATTTCCAGGATCTGGCATTGTTCCTGGAATGCAGTGGGTATTCTAAACTGAGATGAAGAAGAGAATGAACAAAGGCACACTGAGGATGCACAGCATCCATCCAGGCTGAGATGCAGTGGGGTAAATATTCTGAGCCCGGAAGAGTTCATGTTGAGTCTTGAGCTGGTCTTGTAGGAATGAGGCAGATGCCCAGGGACTGGGCTGTATGCCTTGGCCTGAAGACACAGCCCACTGATACAAGTGCTCTGCGTGCATCCCTGTAGGGATCCATGAGGCCTGAGGGCGGGTGGAGTTCCCTGAGGACATTTCCCTGCCCCTCTTACCTGGCATAGGGATATGAGGACCTGTGACCTGAGCCCTGTACAGCCACTCACATCAAGCCCTTATGACAGCTCCTACCTGCTGGTGGACCTCTGGCCAGTCCACAGGATTGGAAGAGGGACCCTGACAGGTAGAGATGGCCAGCAACAGACAGGCTCCCACACCCAGGACCCACCCAAGACATCTCCGTCTTCCCTCACAGCCCTCACTGCCATTACCCCATTACAGCAGTCCTCCGAGGGGAGAGGGGAGAGCCTGCAGGGACAGCCTTTTCTCTGGCCCACCACTTGCTCCTCAGGGACCATCTCCCAGAACCGCACTGTAGGGCAGGAACATACTGGAGCCATCTGCGTCAGGGAGGGCCAGGTGACTCAAGGGAGCTAGGGCCCCTGGCTGACAAATCCCTCTTCCCATCAGCCAGTCTTCCAGTTTTAGCAGTTCCAAAGAATCTTAAGTGTGATAAAGAGAATAATATTCCCCCTCCCGAAAAAAAAGTCCATGCCCTCATCCCTGAGATGTGTTAACTTACAGGGCCAAGGGGAATTTGTAGATGGATTAAGTGAAGTATCTTGAGATGGGAAGACCATTTTGGATGATCTAGGAGGCCCAGTGTAACCACAGGGGTCTTTATAGGGGAAAGAAGGAGGCAGGAGAGTCAGTGCGAGATTTGACCAAAGCAGCAGGGATGGAGGGAGACTTGTTTGAAAAAACCACACTGCTGGCTTTGAAGATGAGAATAAGGCCAAGAGCAGTGACCCACCTCTCAACTGCACAACCTGTGCTCAAGGCCACTCTCGCTGGCTAACCAGACTGTCCTGAGAGTCCGCACATCCTCCATCTAGGACCCCCAGAGCCCAGCACAGGGCTTTCCTGAGGAGATGGGACCAAGGCCAGACCCCCTTCTTGGAAAATGCACAAAACCTCCCTTTGCGCCCCCCAGCTAGCAGTCTTCCCTTTGCCACACATTTTTCAAGATCACTCTGCAGGCAGGGAGTGAAGTCAGGTTACACTGAGCTGTGAGGGAATTAAATTAGCTATCAGAACCTCATTGCTTTCCTGTGACAAAGTGCCTATTGCTTTAATTGAAGCAGACTCATGGGACCAAGCCAATATTTACAGAAATATTTGGATATTAATAAAACAGGGATATTATCCAGTTAAGATGATGAATATAAACCTCTATAGGAAATCAACGAGATGCAAAGTGCATCTCTGACACCAAAACAGAGGAGGGCTATTAGAGAAATCACACCTGAGAGCAGTAAAGGGAGCGGAATGCGAAATTGCTCCCCAGCTTTCAGAGCCCCATCCCTGCTCTTTGTCACCGGAGGAACAACTGAGGGAAGTCCAGGTTTGTGGAGACACCCCCCCTGCATTTCCAGAGGAGCTGTCACCAAGACTAGGCCACCAGCTTGGCACTTGGGCCTCAAGGAAAGGGCTAGGACTAGTGGGGGGAGCCACCAGGAAGTCAATTCCGACTGCCTCAGAGACAGGCCTTTCCAAGAAGAGAGGAATCCATGGATGGAAAGGCTCATCACTGCCGGTGTGCAGGCAGAGGCACAGTTGCTACAGAAGGGATTCAAGCATGAGACAAAGAGGCAGAAGAGACTGCTGGAGCTGAGGGAGGGCTCAGATTCTCGAACCTGTTCCCAGGATATGAGGGCACAGACGCTGAGGCCCACCCAGGTGTTCTCACATCTGCAGAATCAGGACAGCTCCAGGCAGCTCCATAAGCTGGAGAAACAGCTGGATCCAAGTGTCCACCTCTCATTTCATGGTGTAGTTAAAGGATTCCTCAGAGACCCTGGGACATCACTGCGCTTTATGGGTACAGCTTCCTATCCAGTTCTACATTCCAAAGCGATTCTCTGTCCTCTGTGCTGGAGTTCTGCCTGACGTCCTACAGCCCTAGCACTTAAAGCCCTCCTTCTTTGCCTTCACTGACTCCCTTCTTCCTCCAGGACTGCAGATTTGGGTTTGGGTGGACAGAGGAAGTGAAGGCATAGGTACAAACTGCTCCCCAGAGCCAGCCTCTCTTCCCCTCCTCCACTATTCCTCAACCGCCTCCTCCCAACCCTTACTCCAAGCCCCCAGGGAACAAGCAGGACGTAGGGGACATGGCAGGATCAATCTGGAGTACACTGAATTCTCTCAACAATCTTATGAAGCAGATGCCAATGCGACCCCCATTTTACAGATGAGGGACCTAAAAGGTTAAGTGACTTGCCCAAGGTCTTACCATTGATAAGCCGGAGGGCTGAGATTCAAACTTGTGTTTCTCTGCCTCCGGAATCTAGGAGGGTTGGGCAGAGGGTGAAGACAGGAGGGGGTTGGGGGCAGTACTAGCCTTGACCCCAGGGTAGGTTCCTGCAATGATAGACACAAAAAGGGCTTGTTTACTTGAGTGCTCCCCTCCCCCAGACTGGGAGGCCTGAAGGGTCAGGAATGTGTTGAGGCTCTGGGTACCGATTCAGGACATAGAGCAATCAGGGCATTTGGGATATAGAAGAGGGCAGAGCTGGGCACATGATGGGGCAGGCTTAAGATCAGGTGACAAAAGGAGGAAGTGGGCAGACGCCTGAGATGCACTTCACTGCCTGGCCCTGAGGTCACTGCAAAAGGCACCCTCTGTTCAATGGCCAAAGTTGGCACTGCCACTCTCAGGCCCATTCTGCACATATCTGAGAGAGAAGCTGAGCTCAGAGCATCAGGCCCAGGCTATTACACACCAACCCACCAGCCCTCATTAAACAGCAGGGGAAACTGACGCCCCAAGAAGAGTAGAGACTTACCCCAAATCACACAGCTGACTAGGGGCACAGCTGGAGTCAAACCCAGTTTCCTGCCTCGCAGACTGATGCTACCCAAAGCTGTGCCTTTCACAGCAACAGAACAGCGACCCCCCACCCAAAGCCACCAGCTGCAGCCCTTCTAGGACCTTTTCCTAAATCCCTTCAAAACAAGATAGGAGCTGCTTGAAGGCAGTGTCCAACCTGGGTCCTCAATGTTCTAGCACCAGCACAGCGCCTGGCACAGAGAAGCTGATCAGCATTAGCCCTGGTTGGCACCCCTGGTCTTGCCCAAAATACTTCCTCTACAGTAAACTTTCTTCACTTCAACTCTCTGGATATGCCATCTGTTTCCTGCCAGGACCTTAATTGATACAACAGGTATACGTCTTTTAGGCAGAAGTCATCAAAGTGTATACAATTTTATATCCCAATTTTTTCAGCTCACAGTTTATCATATACCTTTATAATTGATTTTTACCACCAACCACAGAAAAACTAATCACTTCAAGTTCCTGACCCATGCTCTCCTGTCTTCAAGTCATGCTCATGTGTAAGCCTCACTGCAAACAACCCCATCTCCATGAAGGCCCTCTGGATTTTCCTATGAGCTGTGCTCACCCCTCTGGATGCCTGCATTCTCTGCTCCTCCTTCCCAGGACCCCCCTTTCTTGGCCCTGTTCTGGAGGAACTGGGAAGTGCCTTGGGTCATCCACATCCCTACAACAGCACATAGCATGAGGTTTCCTTGTCCCTAGTGCAGGTGGCTAGGGGAGAATATCAAGGCCTCATGGACTGATGGAGAGGAGCTAAGCTGTCAATAGCTCCTCCAAGGTCAGAAAAGACAGTCTGCCCTTACCCTGGCCTGAAGCCTGTGGAGCCAGCCTGTAGAGGTGCTGAGTGTGTGTCCTGGGAGGGAGCTGGCGGGTCAGGTGAGCTGGCCACGTCCTGGGGTGGACACTGCATCAAAGTGCTAAGTAGGCCGACAGGACAGGATAGGGCTTGAAGCTGTGCTAAGCTAAGCAGTTTTTATAATGTATCTTCCTTAGAGCAGTATCCAGAGGTTCCAGGGAACAGGTACTCTGCAGAGTACAAGGGGAATTTTCCAAAGAGGATCAGAATCTGGAGGTACTGGGGTTGTGGTTATTGTCATGGTTTATTAACCTGTCCATCTGCCCCTGCCTGAGCTCCCAGAGGCCCTGAGGCCCTGTCTGAGTCCCTGTCATATTCCAGCAAAATGGAATGGAATCCAGTTCAGCCAACACTGGCTAAATGAATGAATGAGACCTCAGACATCCCATTCATTTGCCTGAGGTGAGCATCACTTACACTTGCTGCCCAGCATTCTGAGGAGGCTTGAGAAGCAGCTATGCTTCACCTGTATCAGAGAGTGTCAGAAAAGATGAAGGGTTCTTAGACAAAAATGATGGAATGTTCCAGAAAGGAAGCCACAGAGCAAAAGTGGAGAAGGCTGCACATCCATGGTAGTGAGAAAGGTAACAATGACAACTCACGTTTACTGAGCACCCTTTATATGGAAGCCCCTCACACATTCATCTCACTCCTCTTGACCTTTGGTAAAACTCAAAAGATATCATTATGACCAGTTCATGGGTAAGTAAAATGAGATTCAGAGATGTTGAGTTAGTTTCCCAAGGTCACACAGCTAGGAAACAAGTGAGCTGGGGGTTTAACTTCAGGTCTATTGTTTTCCACAGCCCATGCTATAAACTAGGGGTCAGTCTCTGTAAAGGGCCAAATAATAAATATTTTAGGTTTTACAGGCCATACAGTCTCTGTCACAATCATTAGACTCTGCCTTTACATCGCAAAAGCAGCCACAGACAATGTGCAAATGAATGGCTGTGGCTGTGTTCCAACAAAACTTTATTTACAAAAACAGGAGGCTAGATTTGGCCCATGGGTCCTGCTCTAAACCCACAATAAAGAGCCTGTGTTTCTATTTCCCTTCTAGGCCAGCAGTGGGAGAGAGGCAAGAGGACAAACTGGAGTCGGTGGTTCTAGACTGGAATGCTGGCTATGCCCCCATTGGCTGGGCCACCCAGGGGAGCAAGGCAACTCTCTGAGTGCCTTTTGCACCTTTAAACGGGGCAGAGCCACAACTTATCTTGAGGTTGTTAGAATAAAATAAGTGAATACATGCCCAGGGTCAACCATGGCTGAAGTTCAATATATGGCAGGGTTTATCATCAGAGGCAGCACAGTCAAGGAGGGGAAGTGGAGAAAACATGACGTGAGGCTGGCAGTAGGGAGGCAAGTGCGGGTGGTGCCACTGGAACTAAACTCTAATAGGTGTGTCTTCTCACGAAGGCAGGTTGCTTTGGGCTTTCTGCAGAAGAATGTTATTCCACACCCATGAAACCCCCGAAGGGAATTCACAGCCCCGTGGTGGGAGGAATCTTCACCATCCCCGGAAGCAGCAGATGTGTGGTGCTTGGTGACTCCCCACAGAGGGCAGGCAGGCAGCTGTTCGCAGACTTGATATGGCAAATTTTGTGACGTGCTGTCTTCCTGGGGCAGGCAGCCAAGCAGTGATAGGGGGCCTCTGCACCCCTCCCCACAGCCTGCTGCCCACGTCTGCTGATTCACGCGGGAGAGCCTGGGTGTGCCAGGAGAAATCCGAAATGGCTCTCTAGTGAAACTCAAGGCTTTGGAAGGAGACTGGGGACTTGGAGGCAGGGGGACAGTTTCTTCTCTGTTTCTACTTTCCAAAGGTCATAACTCTGGCAAAGAAAGGAGGATGTGGGGAAAGTCCATTAATATTGCTGAAAGCCAGGATGTGGCTTACAACACCAGATGATGAGCCCCTGGCAAGGGATGGCACTCACTGCCCCAAGCCTGGTACCACCATGTTTGCAGGGAGCATTACCCATCTATTCAACAGGATGCTAGACTGAAATTTGAATGGGAGAGAAACAGTGCCTAGGAAAAAAAGTATAAAACCAGATATGATAAGGGTTACACGTGACGTACAAGGAATATAAAAAGGGGCCACAGAAAAGGAAATGCTCAGAAATTGTCATATCTCTGTACACTCAAGTGCAAAGTATGGGTAACAATGTTAACTCTGAAACTTTTGGGGAAGATGGTTAAGTTGAGCACAGATGTCCAACTCCCACCTAAGCTACCTCCTTCTGAAAGTGACAGCATGGACCAAGGCAGTATAAAAATAGGGGGAGTCTGCTTCAGCATGGGAACATAGGAAAGAGTGCCATCAATATGCCACCAACTTTGAGGAATTTCTGCTAGGTACAGTGCCAGTGAAACCAGATTGAAGCCTGACTCACAGCTCTGCTTCCTGGGAAAGCAGTGTGGTGCTGTGGGGAGGGCGGATGTGCTCACAGGACCAACCTCACAGCCTCAGATGCAGTGAATGCTGGAGGAGAGGCTGGGCCATAGATGGGGTGCAGAGCCCATTGTGGGGAGCCCAACTTTCATGTGCAGCCCAACAGCATTCTTGAGTGCTGGGCCATTAGACCCAAGGACAAGCAAAGCCTATCCAAGCCCACTTTCCCAGAACAGGCCGGGGCAGCTCCAAGCCACAGCAGGCAGGAGAACAAAGGAAAGGCCAGGAGGAACAGTGCACATCTGGAGCAGCTGTGCCAACAAACTAGAGAAGAAATCCCTGCCACACCAATGCCTTGGGCTTGCTTGTCCCTGACTAGTAATGTGAAATTTCATCATCCAGTTTTCCAAGTTAATATCTGAGGTAAAGAATCTAACAGCATTGAGATAAAACAATGAGGGGGGCCCAGGATAACTGACCCATGCTATAAGCAAATACCAGGTCAAGGAAGACTTAAAAGGTACATGAAACCTATGAGATTTTTCTGAAACATAAAGGAGTCAAACAAGAAATGCATGCAGAAGAGCATCACCTCTGAAAAGATCTGCGATAGGAATGAGAAGTCAATTGTTGTGTCTGTTTTGTACTTGGAGGAGATTAAAGAAAACCTGGTCTCTAAGATGTTAAGAAATTCAATATGCAATAAAAGATACTGAAACTAAAAGAAGCTGGCAGAGTTAAGATGATAATGACAGGAAATGAATAATGTTATGAGACTTTAAAAAAGCATTAGAAACATTAAAGAGCAGAATTGAATTGTGGAAAGCCGATGGATGTTATGAAGGAACGCTGAGATATTCTCTCGGAATGGAGAGTGAGAACTAATGTAAAAATGAACAGAGAGAAAGTAATAATATGGAGAATAAACCACAGAGACTCACTGTGAACTTCAGCTGACCCTTGAACAATGTGGGGTTGGGGCCCCGACCCTCTGCTCAGTTGAAAATCTGCATGTAATGTTTCACTCCCCCCAAAACTTTACTAATAGCCCACTATTGAACGGAAGCCTTACTGATAACATAAATAGTCAATTAACACATACTTTTATGTTTTGTGTATTATATATTGTAATCTCACAGTAAATAAGCTAGAGAAAAGAAAATGTCATTAAGAAATCATAAGGAAGATAAAATATTTATTGAAAACTATCCATGTACAAGTGAACCAATGCAGTTCAAACCCATGTTGTTTAAGGGTCAAATGTACTGGTATTTCTAAAAAGATATCAGAACAAAAGAGTAATAATTAAAGATATAATAGAAGAAAACTGTATTCAGACCACCCAGTTCTTCAAATAAAAATGGTAATCAGATTTTAGACAAAATAGATAAACATCCAACAGGTGCTGTATTTTCTTTTTTAATTCCAAGGCTTAAGAAAGAATCCTACAAGCATCCAGCACATGGGAGAAAAAAAAAAAAAGCTTATCTACAAAGGAATCAAATCAGATTGTATCAGATTTCATTACAACATTGATGTAATGTCTAAAGAGGTTTGAAAAAGACTATTATGACCACAGAAAGCTACACTTCATAGGAGAAGCAATAGAGAAAAGCTGTGATCTATGTAACAGCATGGTAGATATAAAACCCATATACTCTTCCTGAAAAATATTACTCAAAGATGTACTTATGCTGTGAAGAGATAAAGCAAAAGGCACAATTCATGAAAGATATGCCAACAGAAATAGAAGTCCTAGAAATTTTAATCTGAATCTTCAAATCATAATTACGATACAGTTTTAAAATAAAATCAGTAACTCAAATAACAATTGAAAAATATTCACAATGTAAAGAATAAAGTTAAATAAAAACTCAAATGATAATAATACAAAGTTAGAGGTGATGAGAGATGGGTAGTAAATAAATGCTAATTTCTGTAGCTAACAATAGATTTTGCATTTTTGTATTGGTATTTAGAAAAGTAAAAGCCTAGTATTTTAAATTGAAAATGCAGTTATACAATAGCCTTATTAAATGAGGATGCCATATTATTTAGTTAAAATTACAGAATTTGGTCAAAGCAGTAATCAAACACAAATTTACTGGCTTAAATACACTTGATAGCAACAAAAAAGAATAAAAGTAAGTAGGCAAATCAAGAGGTTAGAAAAAGAATGGCAAAACAAACAAAACTAAAGAATGAAGGTATTAAAAAAGAAAATCAGAAGTAAATAAATTAGAAAGTAGGTAATAGAGCAGAGTCAATAAAAATCCAAGTGCTGGTTCTCTGAGTGACACACACACACACACAAAGACAACAATATTTCACTGAAAATTTAACTTGTGATTTTTGCTATTTTTTTTTTAGCAGGATAAATATCTGGAAAACTTGTCTATCTCTGGTAGGGGGAGTAATATTTAAAGGAAAGGTAAGTGAAGCCCCCCGCCCTCCAAACCACCAAGGTGTCTGCTTTAAGGATGAGCTTTACTCTGCGGCAAAATAGAGTAGGACCATTTAGGGGTAGGGTTCTAAAAGAAACCCTCTCAGACTCTTGGGGGTTTGAATAAGTGAAAAGAAAAAGCCAACAGAGGTTCTAGATCCATGGGTGAAAAATGGCCAAATCACTCCAGACAGTGTTCCTTCATCTTGGGAGTAGCTCCATATGGAAGCAAAAATGCTATTCGAAGAAGGCTGCCATCTGGGAATCTGCTGAGGAGCTTAAGGATGTCAGGAAATGTGTCCAAGGACCTGGATCAGCGGTGGTAACCAGTCCCACCAGTGTTAACAGCACCACCAGTGGCAGTAGGCAGCAAGGGCCAAAGAACGCAGGCTCTCCCATGTGGTGAGGGAAAGGCCACCATTGGTGTTGGCTATTTTGGAGGAAGGTGACACTTAGAGAGGGAGATGCTAACGCAAGTAAGTGTGGCAGGTGGAATGTTTGATTCAGATTTAATTTAACTTGATAAAAAAGGAAATGTGATCATTTTTTGCATGCTAGATTTAAGATGTTAATACCAGTTACATCAATAAAGAAGCAAACTAGCTAGTGTAATCAAGAAAAAATGTGGGGGGACATATCTGTAATGAGAAAGAGCATATAACAAAAGACAGAAATTTTAAAATTTCACTCAAATATATGGTAATACATTTTAAATCTCAAGGAAATGAACTATTCTCTGGAAACTATAAGTTTATAAAATCTACACAAAAAGTATAAATCTAAAGTGATCAAGACGCATGGAAGAAGTCACAAAGAATTTGTAAAAAGGGTGGGGTGAGGGACATAAAACCCTGATGGTTTCACAGACTCATTTTTTATTTTCAATGAGAAGCTAATTTGTATATTCTATAAACTGTTCCAAAGGCAACTGCAAAGATAGAAAGCTTTTTGATTTACATTGTAAATCTAGAATAACTCTGAAAACTAAACCTGATTAAGGATGGCACAATCAGAGTAAAATATAAGCTCCTCTTACATGTACTTACGGGGGGGGGGGGGGGGGGGTAATCTTAGGTAATTAAATTGATTAAAAGAATAGTGCAGCATAACAAAGATAGGTTTAAATTTAAGAATGCTAGTATGGCTCAATGTAAAGGTGAATTCCAGGTCCATTTATTCAGGAGCACAGTCAACATCTCTATCTGGATTTCCAGTAGGCGTATCTAAATAGTCTGTTAACTTCCCTCTCTAAAACTTGCTCCTCTGCCTTCTTCTTCAAGTTAATAAATAGTAACTTATTCCTTCCAGGTGCTCAGGCTGAAGCCTTCGGTACCATCCTTGATGCCTCATTCTTTTTCACTCCACACATACAGTCCATCAAGAAATCTACTTTGTCAGCTCTATTGTAAAAACAGATCAAGAAACTAATTGGTTTTAATTATTTAGTCCAAGTTACCACCTTCCACTCGGGCCCTTTTAAAATGTAAGACAGATCAAATCCTCCTTCCTTTTAAAAATTCTCTACTGGTCCAGAAATAAATTCATACTACTATGGTCAACTGATTTTCAGCAAAGATGCCAAGACCATTTAACTGAGGAACAGTCTTTTAAACAAACGATGCTAGGACAACTGAATAACCTCATACAAAAAAATGAAGCTGGACCCTTACCTTACACCATGTACAAAAATCAAATAAAAATGGACAAAGATCTAAACATAAGAGCTAAAACTATAAAACTCCTAGAAGGAAACAGGCTTAAGTCTTCATGACCTTAGATTAGACAATGGTTTCTTAAATATGACACCAAAAGCACAAACAACAACAACAACAAAATGAACAGATAAATTGGACTTAACCAAAATTAAAAACTTTTGTGCAAAGGACACCATTATGAAAGTGCAAAGACAACCCACAAAATGAGAGAAAATGCTTGCAAGTCATGTATCTGATAAGCATCTAGTATACAGAATATATTGAGAACTCTTATAACCCAACAGCAAAAAAACAACCCAATTAAAAATTGTACAAAGGAACTGAATAGGCATTTCTCCAAAGAATATATATACAAGTAAACTAGAACTTACACATCTTGTAAGTGGAAGTTCATACCTTTTCACCACTTTCACCCATTTCCCCTACCTCACACCTCTATGATTCCATTTAAATGAAAATGTCTTTTATAGGCAAATCCATAGACAGAAAAAGATTTGTGGTTGTCAGGGGTGGGGGATGGGGAAATGAGTGACTGCTAATGGATAAGGGATTTCCTTCTGGGGAGGTGAAAATGTTCTGGAATTACATATCATTATGTACATACCAAAACCCATTTCATTGTATACTTTAAAATGGTTAAAGTGGTGGATTTCATATTATGTGAATTTTTCTCAACAAAAACAAAAAATGATACTCCCCGATAGTTTCTCAAATGACTCAAAGTATAATCCAAAGTGCTCACAAATGCCTCGTAAGAGCCAGAAATGTCCACCCCCAACAACTGACCCACTTCCTCACACACTCTGTTCCGGCCGTAATGATCTCCCTCAGGGGCCCCAGCACCACCAGAACCACTCCCACATCAGAACCTTTGCACATGCTGTTCTTTCTGGAACCCTCTCCTCTTCTCCCAGATATCCTATGACTTGCCCCTCACTGCCTTCAGGTGTCTGCTCAAATGCCACCTTGTCTTTGAATCTCTCCTTGACCTTGCCCCACCCCTCATGGCACATCCTATTCCCCTTACCCGATGTCACTTTCCTCCCAGCCCTCCTCATCCTCTGACGTATTATACATTTATCTGCTGAGTGCTCTTCATCATCTCTCCCCCCACACTAGAATGCAAGCTCCTGGAGGACAGGGACTTTGTTTCATTCACTAATGTGTCCACAGTACCTAGAACAGTGGCCCACACATGCTGGACACTCAGTAAGTATGTTTTAAATGAGTGAATATATTATGTATTATAGAATGACTATGAGGAAATTGATGACTATAATTTGTCACACTAATAGAGCAAAGAAAAAATCACATAGCTGTTGATATAGATTCTAAAAAGACATCTGATATTTTAGCATATGTATCTGGTTCAAACACAGAATAAATATAACGTTTCTTAACATGAAGAAGAATATCTATTCTCCCAACAGACATCATACCTTACAAACAACATTCTCATTAAAGTCAAGAACAAGTCAAGAATATTCATTGTTATCAGTATTTTCAAATATAACTCCAAGAGGTTTAATGAATGAGGCAATAATAACAATAATAATTGCTAATATATATTGGGTGTTTCTTTGGGCACAGTTCTAAGTCCTGAGTGCTTTATATATACTAACCATTTTAATACTCACAACACCTGAGGTAAGATGAGTATGTTCCCATTATCAGGGACACAGAAAAGTTAAATAATTTGCCCAAGGCCACCCAGCTGATAAGCAGCTGAGCTGGAATGAGAACCTAAGCAGTCATTCTGTTCTGCACTATGCAGTGCTGCCTCATAAGAAATCATTTAGATAAAGATGCTATAATGCTGCAAAACAAAGCACATTTATTCTTGCTCCATTGGTTTTGTTGTCTACCTAGAAAGCCCAAGGGAATTAAGAGAGGAAAAACTAACAGAAGTAATTAGAATTGAAAATGGTCAGTCATAAGATGTATATACGCTGATCAATAGCTTTCCTATATTCTAGCAATAACCACCTTTAAAATGTCAAGGAAAATAGATCCCATTCCCTAAGGCAATAAAAATACTTTAAAATAAACCCAACATGAAATGGAAAGGATCTGTATGAAGAAAATGACAAAACTTTACTGAGGACCCAATGAGAAATTTTGAATAGAGATGTTCTATGCTCATAAATGGATAGACTTGGTATTATAAAGTTGTCATATGTCCCCCAAATTAATTCTGGAGTTACTGAAATTCAAATAAAAACACCTACCACATTCTTTTGGAATCTTAAAAAAATTAAATTGGTGAAAATAAAGGCAAGTGTGATAATGAAGGGAGGGCTGCTTATTATTCACAGCTGATGGAATGTGAGTAATGTGATCACTTCCAGCCTAGTCCACAGTCACCCTCCACGTGATACCCCTCCGTGGGTGTTTCCCTTCCAGCCCACAGAGGAACTTTAAAGCCACATGCTGAAGATGGTCACCTTGAATCCCAGAATAACTGAGAAGGGGTCTACCACACCAACCTGTGCCTGACTCACAACTTCACGGAATAATATTCAGAACACCAGGATGCCAATTCCAGAACAGACAGATCAATGGAACAAAATTTAAAAACTCAGGACAAGTATACAGCCACACTATCCAACAGAATGGTCACTAGCCACATATGGTTACTGAGCATTTGAAATGGTTAGTTTCACATGCTGAATGATAGTATTTTGGATATATTGCATTAAATAAAATAACATTAAAATTAATTTTACCTGTATCTTTTCAGTTTTTTAAATGTGGCTACTATAAAGTTTAAAATCACATGTGGCTTGCATTATATTTCTATTATACATAACTGGTCTACAATATTATTTAAAAATGTAGTATATTATTTTCTAAAGATAAAATTTAGCATAGGTATTTTAAGTGAAACAGGAAAATATATATTAATTAAATGCTGGAAGAATTATTGAGTGACTGTGGGGGCAGGAGAAACAAAAGTTTGAAATTTGAGGCCAAATGTTGAAATGCCAGATAAATTTAAAAATGAATAAAAGAACTGGAAGAAAATGTACGTGAATATTTACAGAAATTCTTGGGATAGGAACAGCATGCCAAGCATAGAATTAAAAGTGAAAAAATGGCCTTGATAAATTTGACTATATAAAATATTAAAATTTTCAATATTACCAAATAACATAAAAAGAAAAACTGAATGTCACATGAAACATGGGGATATATCTGTAACAAATGTGATGAAGGGTTAATATCCTTATTTTATAAAGAACTCTTATAAATCAGTAAGAAAAAGAACACTCCAATAGGAAAATGTGCCAATAACATGAACAGCCAATTTACAAAAGGAGACAGAAATGAAAAAGATTCCTAGTAAAAAAGAAATTCAATCTTAGTAGTAATCAAAGAAATGCAAATTAAAATAGCAATTGCCAAGGTTCAAAAAAGAATAATATGCAATGTTGGCAATGAGTGCTCTCATATACATTATGAAATTCTAAATTGGTATGATCTTTCTGGAGGACAATTTGGCAACATGTACAAAAGGTTCTAAAGTGTGCATACACTATTTCTAGGAATTTATTCTCTGAAAATAATCAGAGATGTTCATATAAAAATACAAGGATGAGTTTATTGCATTGTTGTTTTGTAATCAGAAAAATTGGCAACTATCTTCATGTAATGGAGCTTCTTGAGTAATTATGGCACGACCATAGGGTAGAATATTTTCAACAGCTATTGGAAAAAACAGCAACAGAGAACATACATCTACCTCCTGTACTATTCCTCAAAATGGCAAAGATTTTTTTAAGGAAAAAAAATTTCTAATGGTTCTGGAAAACAATTAAGAGACCATCAATGAGCAGAATATTTGTAGAAGTATTGGAATATAGGAAAAAAGGGCACAGATTGTAGGATAAATAAAACTGGAGGAAAACATAGCCCAAAACACATCAGAGGGCGCTGTGACACAGGTGGGGGCTGTTCATGGGGGTCACCAGGCCCACAGTGGACAGGCCACGATGAGTTACAGTGGTGGAGAGTATCTGCTGGCCTGAGAAAACATTCCCACTCAATTGCTAAATTAAAGAAGCCATTCTTATGCTCTTTGTTTATACATGTTCACTTATATGCACTGAAGAAACAGTCGAAACATATGCCTGTAGATGTTAACAATGACCTTTCAGCGGGTATGTTTATGGCCAAATTTTCATTTTCCTTTGTGCTCCTCTATGTCTTCCAAGTTTTCTGCATTGAGTACATATCAATATTATGGTTAGAAAACAATAATTAGTATTTTAAAATAAAGAAGCAAAAATAAAAACAGAGAGAATTTGAAATATTTTATGTAAGAGAGTAACTAGTTTTATTTTTCTTTTGAAGTACTGCAGTAACCTCCTGGCTGGTTTCCCAGACTCTAGGCTGCTCGTCCCACTCTGCCCTCAGGATTGCTACCATCTCTCGCCCCCTATTTAAAAACCTCCTGTTGCTCCCCACTGCTGATAGGTAAAGTCCAAACACAGAGGCATGCAGGGCCTTCACCATTCTTCCTTCCTCCCAGTCCATTCTCCCACTTCTCACCCTGCACACTGAGCTATCCAGTCCCAAC
Organism: Miniopterus schreibersii; assembly: GCF_964146895.1. Classification (NCBI taxonomy): domain Eukaryota; kingdom Metazoa; phylum Chordata; class Mammalia; order Chiroptera; family Miniopteridae; genus Miniopterus; species Miniopterus schreibersii. Next base: position 24,551,285 of record NC_138111.1, on the reverse strand, counting down.
ACACTATTTGCTGGTTCTTAAAGGCTCCACACACCTTCCAGCTCCACTCCTTTGCTCATGTTGCCTGGCATTACCCAAACCTGACAGATGGGCCTTGGGCAAAACTGCAGCCAGAAATCGACCAGAATAGCTCTGTGGACCTACACACTACAAGATGCACTGTCCCGTTAGCCAAATATCCTGGGAAGTGTGGTAGGAGCAGGTGTGGAGGGACAGTGCAGGTCTCCGAGATTCAAGGTCTGGAAAAATAACAAAAGTAAAAATTAAATGCAGAATCCCATGGTGAAAATTCCAGGGGACTGTGAGAAGGTCCCCTTGAGACATGGGTTGGTTGGTCTGTACATCCACCTCCTCGTTTCCGTGGTGGGGAGTGGTGTCGGGGGGTGGGGATACTGGTTCAGACCTGCAGCCTCCTCTCCACAAGGGCAGGCACAAACCTGGGCTCACATCCACACCTGCCACCTCCTGGCTGTGAGACCTTGGCAAGGTGACTTAATCCTTCCTGAGAGAGTGCTCTATAAAACAGCGACGGTACCATGCTGGGTGACTGAATGTTATCACCTGCACAAGTAGGCATCCCAAAAATGGCAGTAGATGATGTCATAATTACATTTCCCTACCTGGTGCAATAGCGCTTCCCGGGGTTAGAGTCATGCTCTGGGAACCAGGCCCAGGGCCATGCAGAAGGCCTGACATGTCCCTGGTGAGGGCTTTGAGATCACTATGGATTCCCTGGACTGCCCCCCCTTCCCTGAGGCCTCCGGGATCGCCTTCTGGGCCCTCACTCACCCCATGTTCCAGGGCCCATTGGCCTGGGTGTATTTATCTTATCTCATAGCCCTGGGGAGCTGAGAGTGGCACTCACCCAGTCCTGCATGAGCCCTGGTGCTGGTGCCACAGACCCACAGTCCAGCACCCCATCTGCTGTGAGCAGGGTCAGGACAGCTCCTTGGTATGAATTGCTAAGTGTGTGGTGGGAGAGTGCTGGGTTCTGAGGACCTGGTTCGGAGGGTTAGGGAGAAAGCATCCACTAAGCCCTAGGGTCTTCCTCCCTCACTTTGGATGGGGCAGTCATCTCCGACCTGTTTGGAGAGGAGGGAGGAGGAACATAATGGGCCATTTCTCCCTGGGGGCAGAAGCTCTGAGCCAGAACAAGGCATCCAGTTCAGAGGCCTGCTTTTTGTTCAAAGGCTTAGCCTCTGGAGCCACCACTGGACAAAAAGTCTTGGATGTGTTCTAAGATATGCCACCAAGATAGCAGGAGCACTGGAAACTGCAGACCCTGATGGGTGGTGCTTCTCACCCAGGTGGGATCTTCCCACTCTGAAGGGATGGGTAGGGCAGGGCACCTGCTACACTCTCCCTGGGGGTACTCATATGGACCCCAGAGTCAGCCCCATGGAGCCTGGGCCTCAGAAGGCTGAAGGCCTATGGGTCCATTCTTGACCTTGACCTTCAGTCTCTCCCTTGAATATCTTCATTGGACTATCTTCAGGGAAAAAACCTATTGCCAGTACTACCGTCCACCCCTCACCTACGTCCATCCCTTAAATGAACAGGCAGCCCTGTGTACTTCATCCATCCCAGTGATCCCCAAACTGTAGTCTCTCTTACATCCCATTAGAGGCAATTTCACTGCATAAGCACCCCAACAATGTGCTTGCTAGCTTAAACAGTCTCACTTTTCAAATGAGGGTTCCATCCTAAATAATAACATCCATTAACTGCAGTTTTGATGGGCAAGTAATCTTTTCTCCTGGTATATAACAACATAAATACATAACTATTAAAATTGTACACAAATAATGTCATGTATACATACCACCCTGGGAAATAGGAGCCCCACTCCCACCCCACCAATGCCAAAGAGGCTGCCACAGACAGAGCCTTGGTGTGGGCAGGATAGATATATATGAAGCAGTCCCTGCTGGCTGGCCCCCAGGCCAAGCCTCTCCCACAGCTGAAGGCAAGAGGCCAAGAAGGAAAGGGTGTTTCTTGCCTGGGGGCAGACAGCTGAGTCACCTAAAAGCATTAGCAAGTTCTTCAGAAAAAAATTTGGGGCACGAATGGGACACTGGGATCTTTAGGATTAAGATCTGATCAGTCAGGAGTCCTCTCTTGCCTCCTAATGTTTAGAGGATCTTTGGATATGTGGGCTGCACAGGTGATCCTGCAGCCTGGAGGGAAGCCAAGGACACCAGAGGTAGCTCAATCCCTCCAGAGAGCCTGGCTCCTTTCTCAGATAAAGCGGGCTTAGGAGCATAGTGGCCTCAGCTGAAGGCCACCCACTCCTCCAATACAGGGGTTCTCAAATGCATCAGAGGCTCTGATTCACGGGGTCTGGGGTTAGAGTCCTCAAATTTGCTTCTCTATCAAGTTCCCAGGTAACAACAACACTGATACTGCCGGTCCAGGGACCATACTTTGAGAACCACCGCTCTAGAGAATGGGATTACCTGATCCTGCAAAGGGAGGATTCTAAAGTGTTGACAACTCAGAATGAACCTCCCAGGACGACAAAGCCAAGGAAAATTACTCAGATACAAACTAGTGTGTATATTCCCAATGCCCAACACCAACACCACCCAGAAGCAACCACGTGACAGGTTTCTGGTGACTGCTGGTTCCAATAAACTTTCCATTGAGATCTCAAGAAGAGTGCCCACCATTAAACAATGTCACATCCAAAAAAGACCCAGTTAAGAAACAGCAGCATAGACTGAGCTGAGTTCTTGGGAGTGTGACTTACTGACTTGGCCAACCCTCCCTTTGTCCGTTGGTTCCCCAGTGACTTAGCACAGGGGCTGGGATTTCTCAGCACCCCCATCCCGCCCCCAGGTGCAGACTGACTAAGGCAACAGAGGGCAAATCACTGTGTTTGCCCCTAAGAACTTGGTCTAATGGACAGATATTCCTTACTGAACACACACATGCCCAGGGAGCACGCAGGGTGAGGGGACAGAGAGGTCAGCCCGTGGTGGTGGGTGACCGATGAGAAAGCAGATGGTGTATTACACTGCACTGTGCAAGGAACTGGTATAGGGAGGAACACAGCCGGCACACCTGAGCCGGGTTGGGGAGGATGCTCCCACAGAGAGGGGCCAGCATGGAGGTGTGCTGAAACAAAGGGGAAAGTGACTGAAGGCAAGACAGAGTAGGAGGCCTCAGGGGACCATGAAGGGTCTCTCCAGCCACGCTGAGGAGCGCAATCCTGCTCAGAGCAGCAGGAAGGCTGGTGACTCTGATAAGGCTGGCTCCTGGATTAGACGCAAGTACAAGATCCCCCACCCCCAGGCTACCGCTCCATAGTAATAAGCGGTAACTTTAGAGGAAGTGACCAGAGAGACCCCTTTGGTGGGGCAGATGGTGACTTGGCCATCGGGGAAGATTTCAAAGGGCCAGGAAGGGCTGGGGAAGGCTGAAAGGGCAGGTGCTTTGAAGGGGAAGCTCTTGTAGATGGTGCTCTTTTGGTCTTGGACAGATCAAGGGCCTCAGTGGGTCCCGACACTTGGGGAGGTCTCTGGTATGGAAAGGTCAGCCCCAGAAGCCTGAGATCACTGAGGATGAGCGACTGGGCAGGGAGTCTCGAGCCTGCTTGGAGGGTGGGGAGGGAGAAGAGTGATACTTGTGGCAGGCACAAAACCCAGCCATGCCGCTGGGCTCCTGAATGGGGGGCAGCCATGGGCTAAGGAACCAGATTCTAGATGATGATAAACATAACAGCTACCCCTTGCATGGTGCTTATTACTAACCAGGCATTTCTCTTAGCACATTCAGTTTCTGAGCTCACTTAATCCTCATGACAACCCTAAGAGTTAGTATTATTATCTTCATTTTCAAGACGAAGAAATGGAGGTCCAAAGAGGTAAATAATTCTCATGGCCACACCCCTGGGAATGGCAGGACCACGGTCACTGACCAGATCTCTCTAAGCCCTCATCACAAATTCTTTAAGCTAGGAATGACCTTAGAGTCAACTGCCTGCCTCCCTTAATTTACAGGGGGGAAACTGAGTCCCAGAGAGACTGAATGGTTTGTCCCAAGGTACACAGTTCATTAACTGCATCAGAGAACTGGAAACCAGAAGAATAACCTGGTGAGGAATAACCTGGTGAAGAAGAATAACCTGGTGAAGACAGGACCTGGAACTGGGGGGGGGGGGGCAAAATACCCGTTACTCTCTGTTGGTTGTCCCAGGCGCTGCTGCTCACTGCCTTTCATCACCACCCCAAACCCTGCCTCCATCCTGTGCCTGCAGTGCCCATGTGGGTGTCACTCGGCATTCTGGCCTCTGACCTCTCTGCCCCTCATTCTGGTAATCTCTACGGCCACTCTGCTTTAGCTATTCACACACACACAGAGCCTGACTCCTTAATCCCTACATCCCTCCTCTAGCTCTGACCACAGCTTCCCATCCTTCCACTCTCTCCACCCCCACGTCATCAAGCTTCTAAGAGACTTCCAGAGATGAGCCCACAGGCCATCTGCCTGCCTGACCCCCTCCATCTTGGGTCCCATGGACCACCTGCTCAGCAGTACCCTCAATTTTACCTCTCACTCCCACTCTGTCTTCTACCTGGCAGGGTCCCAGTGCTGGGTCAAGGCTATTCTCCACCTTTTCCATCCTGCTCCACAGTCACCATGCCTGCTGAAGGCAGTCATGCGGCCAAGCAGACTGGGCTACTCTGAGCACAAGGGCTCCCACCACAAGAGGGCATCATTTCCACCCTGAAATCCTAAGCCAGTTGTGAATGGTGGCACAATGAACACCTGGAAAGCCTGAAAGGGTTCTAATCCTGGGGTCATCTAATGTAATTGTTCTGGGGGGTGGCCTGGGCACCAGGATTTGTAAAGCTCCCCTGGTGTTTAAAAAAATGTACCCTATCCATACAGGGGAATACTACTCAGCTGTATAAAGAAACAAACTTCTGATACATGCACATGGATAAAGCTCGAGAACACTGTGCTAAAAAGAAGTCAAGCACAAAGAAGTACATGTTATATAATTCTATTTATAGAATTATATGAAAATATGAAATTTTCGGAAAAGACAAAACTATAGAGCAAGCAAATGAACCTGGGGCTGGGGATACGACTGATGAGAAAATAGGCAAGAGAAACTTTAGAGTGATAGGTGAGTCCTAAGACTGGATTGTGATGATGGCTGAACAACAATATTAAATTTTCTAAAAATAACTGAACTGTATACTAACAATGGAATGAATGGGATGCCATATAAATTATCCCAATTAAGCTGTTAAAAGTGGATAGAAAAGAAAAAGGGAAAAACCCAACTTATGAAATTTAAGTTTTGTTTGGTATTAAAAAAAACTGCCCTGGTGATTCTAATGAGCAGCTAGAGTTGAGATTCCCAAGGAAGGAGGCCTGATAGCTACTGACTCCAAGGCCACTTCATTCTTCTCTGGCCCTTGACAGCTCAGGGCCTTGGCACCTCACAGACCACATTATTATTTTTTGAGTGAATGGATATGCATTCCTAGAGTTTGTCTCATGAATTAGTGGCATAGAGAATGCCCATTTAATAGCACCAAGTATGTATAAGTCTTTCATTTATGTTTTCTCATCTAACCCTCTCACCTCCCAGTGTCTGTGAGGTGGGAATAAATCTCCTTATTTACAGGAGGGAAACTGGGATCTCATTCAGGTGAACTGAATTATCTGGCGTCACAGTCACTGCTTGGCAGAGCTGGGCTTAGAGATCAGCCCATCTGGTACCAAGTCCTTCCTTCTTCTCTCATATCATTTAAATCTTTGATCCAGAGAGGGCAGGGCTGAAGCAAGCTCAATCTTGTCAGCCACTGGTGTTGGTTCTAGCAGCAGCTTTAGATCTGATATGTCTGAGTCAACTAGGTGAAGTGAATCGTCTGGGTCACACAGCCATTGCTTGGCAAAGCTGGGCCTAGAGATTGGCATATCTGACCCAAGACCTGAGCTACTTCTGGGTCACCACTCAGTGTCCTTAAATCTTAGTGATCTTGGGCTGAAAGGAACATCTGGTTCCAAGGTGGGATGGCCCTCAGCTCTCCCCGCTTTTCAGTCCCAAAGTAGTGAGCTCCTTGAAATTAAGGTGTCCACCCCCCCCACCCCCCACCCCCGCCTCCAGCTCCCTCCAACTTCAGGATTGCTTTCATTTGACATTCCTTCCAGTGTACCAGTCCGGAACAGAAGTGCTCGATGCTGCTGATTGACCAGTTTCATAAAAGGAATCCAGTTTCCTCTGTACTCACAAAAAGCTGTTAGCCCCTGGCAAGTTTCCAGGGCCTGCACTCCAGCAATGCAGCCCAGACATCAGGAGAGGGATGCCAAAGCCCTTGGGCACAGAGAGGAGTCAGCTGGGCGGAGAGATTTAAATCAAAAGGGGTTCTTGCCAGCAATACCACCAAGCAACTTCCTGTCTTCAGAAAGGAGGTTTCCCTCTGAGATGCCCTGAAACTCGGCTGAGGGCCCTCACACAGCTGTGCAGGGATGAGATGTGCTACCAAACTGTTAATACCTGTCCCCAGTGGGTGGAGACGGTATAATGGAGAAAACACTGACCAACAGTCCAGAGGGTCGGGCTTCCAGCCTCCTCTGGGCTCTTTACCAGCATGTGCCCCAGGGCAAGAACCAACCTCCCTCTGCAGGCCTTAGTTCCCTCATCTGTCAGATGGGAACCATAACCCCTCCCTATAGGGCGGTTGGCTGTGAGAGTGCTGGGGAATCCATAAAACACTCCACCAAGTCTGGACTGAAAATTTAACCTCTTTAGACCAAGGCTTTCAGGTTTTTCAAATCTCCCAGGTCACATGTAGTTCCCACATGACTGCTGGAAGTTATGCATGGAAAGAAGGAGCAATGGTAAGTCTAGACTGGGAATCTGCACCCCAGGATTCAGTCCTGACTTTTCTGTGAACAATCTTTCATGACTTCAGAGATGCTTTGAAACCCTGAACTTTTCCCATCCCCTATCTGGGTCTCAGTTTCTCCTTTTATATAATGAGGGGCTTAGGGAGGTGTCTCTAAGAGCTCCTCAGGTTCTGACAACCAAAGACTGTTGGAAAAAAGCAGGTCCCTCCAAATTGCTGCAGAGTCCCATGTTAATGGGGCAACAGACTGGCTCTCCCCATCAACCAGTTTCATACTCATTTCAGAACCTTTGTCAGTGCCGTAAAGGGCAATCTTCCAGCAAAAGCCTCTTCAGTGTTTGGCAATGAAATCACTCCCACTGGAGGTCAAGTACCCTTTGTGCCTCTCCCTAAGGACTGAGAAACGGAGAGGTGGGAAGATGAGGGCCAGTCTTGCCTGGGAAAAGCTTGCCTTGTTTGGATGACCACAGATGGTGGGGCCAAACACTTCTGCTTTTCAAGCACCTCCCAAAACATCCCTCTCTATGCATGAACTTTACAGTTTACAAAGTTCTTTCAAGTCCATGACTCATCTGATTTTGGCAAGAATACTGAAGGGATCGGGGAGGAAATTGAAGCTCTCCAAGGTCAATGCACCGAGTGGCCTCTCCTTCCCATGGGGGAGATGGGCAGAGTCTCAGAAAGGTAAATGCAGAGGTGGGAGGGGGAGGGGTGAAAAAGGTGAAGGGATTTAGAAGCACAAATTAGTTATAGCCCATGGACACAGACAATAGACAGATGAAGGCCTGGGATGGGGTGGGAGATAGGTGGAGGTGGGGGGGAAATGGGGGACATCTGTAACACTCTCAACAATAAAAGAAATTTTAAAAAAAGAAAAAAAAGAAAGGTAAGTGCAGGGTTGGAGTGGAAATTGGGTCTCTCTGTCCCCCACCTCCTTGCCACACCACTCCCTGCAGGAAGGGGTGGGAACTTTTCAATTCTTCCTGCTGAGGTCTGCATGGACATCTGTCTCACACATTTCCTCCCCACAAGGCTCAGTGTTTTTCTCTTGGGCAGCTAAACACACCTGGAATGTCTCGCCTTGTTGGGAGGCTCCAAATATCAAGAACACATGTAGAAGGTGAAAGGAAAGTAGGAGCTATAAGGAGAATGGGAAGAAAGACAAGAGGCAATTTTGCACTCATCTGAGTGGGAAACTTTTTAAACATTTGATAATATCCACTCTTTGTAAGGATGCAGGAAAATAGGAATTTTCAAATGCATTGGTGGGACTAGAAATTATAACAGCCTTTCTGGAAATCAACTTTTTTCATTATTTTAAATGACCTAGTAATTCTACTTCTAGAAATCTACTAGGTGGGAAGGTGTTGGCTGTGCTGTTAAAAAGCTGTAAACATCCATAGGGGTCTGGTTCAATAAATTACCATCTACCCATCTGGCAGAACACCACGGCCCATTAATAAGACTAAGGTCAATCTAGACTTCTCAGATCTGTTGTAAAGTGAAAAAAGCAAAATTTACAGTAGAAAGTCATTGGGTTTACACAAATATATTGAAAAAGTTCTGGGCAGAATGAACACTGAACTGAGAGAGGGGTTCAACTGGGAGAGAATGTGGGAATTGGCAACCTTTTATTTTTTTTACTATATGTATTCTGGGGTTCTTTTTTGTTTTGTTTTTTATTTCTTAAAAGCAAAAAACAAACCAAAATTTAAAAAATCACCACGTATAATGTGTTTGTAAACCATTAAAACAAACAAACAAAAAACCCACCCACTTGACCAGGTGACACTAAAGTCTTTGCTCCAAGCCAGCTCCTCCCCAAAACTTGCCTCACAGGAGAAGTGGTGTTGGTGGCACATCATGATTTTAGATGGTCACTGCAGCATCAGTAAGAAGGACAATAAACCTATAGGAGCGATGAGGGAATACGCCACACAAGTTAGCCAAAGTCACAATGAAAGGGAAGGGTTCCCTGCTGAGCTATCTAGGATGGAGGTTTTCACCTGTCCCACGCACAATCAAATTCCCTGGCCACCAGCTCTGTTTTGTCAATGGTAAAACACCTTTGGTCCTGCTAATAAAAGTGTGCTTAAAAGTCCTGTGATGTGCCCATTCCTGATTCAGACAAAATGCCCTTGCCTGGAACACTTGCCCAGAGATGACAGGAGCTAACAGAGGTGAGAGCATGTCCCCCCTCAGCAAAGCATACCTCAGAGAACCTCTGCACATCTTGGGTTAGTGTGCCCACTCGCTTCCAATGGAAGTACTTCAGCAGCTTCAGGATGGCTGGATTCACCGCATTGTCTGATGGGACAGTCCGGAAGAAATAAGGGTATTTTTTCTTATCAGCTAGGACAGGTGTGGTCGCCGCAAAGGAAAGCTGAAAAACACAAAAGAGGGAACACTTTTACTGGTGGGCCTCACTGCTCTGAGCCTAGGATCTTTCGGAACAGAAAGGACCTTTAGTTCTGACTTGGGAACAAACACACAGGGCAAGACATTTTAAAACCTTTTTATTGTAAAAGTAATACATTATAATGGAAGAGAAGATTTTAAAAATGCAAAATAAGGAGAAAGAAGGAAAAAATGGGCCAATAATTTACTCCTTGCCAAAGAACCATCATTAATGTTGTAGTCTATTGCCTTCTGGTCCTTTTTCCATGCACAGTAATTTTTAAAAAAAAGATTCTTGAGATCATTCCACATACATAATTTAACTGTTCCCCCACACACATACTAAACATTATCCTACAAGTATTCAGCCATCCTGTTCAAAACTCCTTGTAAACATTTTCATAGCTACATAATATTTCAGTATATGAAAGTACCATAATTTACTGAATCATCTCTAATTTGAGGCATTTAGATTGTTTCTAATTTGTCATTATTGTCATATTATTCTGCAATCATCCTAGTGCACAGCATTTTTTTCCCCTAAATTTCAGACTATTTCTATAGGATAAAGTCTGCATATAAAATTTCCCAGATAAAGGATACTTTATCCTTATTGTCATAAAGGATTGTATCAATTTATATACCCACTACCCAGGTATAATTAGAGAGCCAATCTCACCATTCTTGTCAACAGAGGAAATAAAAACATTCTAATTTTATAATGATTTATACTGAAAGACTAGAATCACATTGCAGTAATTGGTTATGCATAATGTTTAATCTTTTTCCATGTGGTCGTTAACTAGTAGTATATCCTATTTTAGGAATTTGCTTTTTCGTGTCTTTTGTTTCTTTTTTTGAGTGGTAGTCTAATGCTTTTCTTATTGAGTTTAATGAAGACTTTTATATGTATAGCATTCAAACTCAGGCTGTTACAGTTGCTGTAATATCCCAGTTTGTTTGCTTTCCCATTTTGTGTGTGTATTTTAATTTACACTCAGTAGTCAAATCTGCCCTCTTTCCCTTTATTATTTCTTCTTTTTCTTTCAAGTGCCAGTAAGTTGCTAAATTGGATTTTAATGATCTGTCCTACAAGGCCCAGCTTAAATGTCACCTCTTCCGTAACACTTCCTCTGATCTCTGATCTCCCTTCCCTCAGCCTAATTCACAGAAGGTGCCTATCAAATTTTTTATCTTTGCAGTGTGATGGTGAGAGAATGGTATCTGGTAGCTCTAATTTCCATTTATCTTATTATTAGTGAGGGTGAGTATCTCTTCCTATGTTTGAGAGCAATTTGCAGGTTCTTTCTGGAAACTTCATATCCTTTGCCTGTTTTCCAATTTGACTCGTTTTTCTTATCAGTTGGTAGAAACGATCTTTTATATAAAGGAAATTAACCCTTTGTGATATAAGTTACTAGTTTCTCCCCCAGTTTGTATACCTTTTCTTTTGATATTTCTTATAGTGTCTTTTGCCTTACAGGGTTGTTTTTTTAATGTGGTTGAATTTATCCACTTCTAAATTTTGTCTTCAGATTTGGTGTCGCATTTCCCACTCCGAGATTATAAAAATTCTGTCATGGTTTCTTCTAGTCTGTCATCCCTCCCTTCCTCCCTCCCTCCCTCCTTTTCTTCCTTTCTTCTTTTGTTTCACTTAAATCTTTGATCCAAAAAAGGGCACGGCTGAAGCAAGCTCACTCTTTGCTGCCACTGGCTTTCTTCCCAAACTCTTGCTTGTCCCAGCAGCAGCTCCAGATCTAATACTCTTCAGAGTCCAACTTCATCATCCAAGGAAATAACATCCTGGCACCCCCAGGCCCCGGCTGAAGATGCTCTTGTCACCTGAGGAAGCATTCCTTTTCTCCCCAAGACTCTGGCAGAGTGGGACAGTGGAAATCTTGTCCCTCTTCCTGGTCTGGCTCAGAGGGCAGACACTACCCAGGATCCCTGGATCTCATACATCCACTCAGCAGCCTAAACAGATCCCATCTGTTGGAGCTGAACGCACACCAAACAGATCATCTGCTATCACCTGGAACTAAAGAGCCCCTACAGGATCCAACTTTTAAGATCCTTGGAGAGACAGGAACATCATCCCAAGGCTGATAAAGGTCAAGGATAGAATGGCTGTTAAAAAAAATTCTGGATACAGTAAGGACCAATGGGAAGAACATACAAAGAGGAAAATCTCAGCTGGACATATTGAGGAACACTTGCATGCAGAGTTGTCTAGCAGTGAAAGGCCTGCTGTTAAAAGTAGTGAGATCCCTGTGTCTCGAGGTATACAAACAGAAGCTGAACCATGACCTAGAGAGAACACAGCGGAGCTTCAAGGTGTCTCTGAGCTCCCCCAAAACTGTATGAAAAACCTTGTGTGGGTGCATTGTGCACATAGACACATTTTTCTGAAAAGAGGATCCATGGCTTCCACCAGATTCACAAAAAGGATCCTACAACCCAAACAAGATCAGCACTCTAGCTTGCAGGTGATATTTAGGTCGCATAGTTAGCTCAACAAAAACAAGCTCTGCAGTCCCCTAAAACCCAGTATTCATGATTCTTTTCTCAGTATTAAAACAACACTTCAAGCCTCCCACAGTTACCAGTATAAGAAGGAGCTATTAGAAAAATCAGGAGCAACTATTTCAGGGCCTGCAATAGTATATGTGCCATCACATCCCCCAAAATGTTTTTCTAATACAATTTGGAAAATGTTGGTTTTCTGATGTGATTTCTGAATCACACTCTGGTTGATACTTTACCATTATTGTCCCATTAGTTCCAGGTCCACAATTAATTGTTGCTTGAACAACCTCATATGTTTGCCCTGTAGGTAATTACAGTGGTTACTGTTCAGTGAATAAATGGTCCATTGTGTTTACAATGGGCTTGAAGTACAATATATGCCCCGGGTCTAAATCATGTTGGGTGCAAAATATTAACTGGCACTGACATTTTCTGCACCATTTGAGATAATGCACACTTTGATTAGATAGCTTGGCATCACTGTTCCTCTGGCTTTCACTCCCTAAAACTTCCTTCCATGAGCAAAGATTGCAGGTGCCTACTTGCACTGCTGAACTGCAGAACTGGAGGAACCTGCAAAATCATCTAGCTCAGGGGTTCTCTACCATAGCTGCACATTGGAATCACCTGGGGAGATTTTTAGAAATATTAATGACTTGGTCCCACTCCAAACCAACTGAATCAGAATCTCTGGGCACAGAGGCCAGGAATTAGTATTATTTTAAAATTTCCCAGGTGATTGTGATGCCAAGGGAGGGTTGAGAACCACTGATACAAATCAATGCCCTTAGGTTTATTCTTTCAATTTTATTTTGCATTGGTTTCAGGTGTACAGCTTAGTGGTTAGACGATCATATACTTTACACAGTGTCCCCCAACTGGTGCCATACATAGTTATTGCAACATTATTGACTATATTCCCCAATCTTTACTTACATCCCTGTGACCATTTCGTAACTACCAATTTGTACTTCTTATCCTGTCACCTCTTTCACCCAGTCCCCCAACCTCCCTCCCCTCTGGCAACCACCAGTCCACTCTCTGTGTCTCTGAGTCTGTTCCTATTTTGTTTGTTCATTAATTTTGTCCTTTAGGTTCCACATGTAAGTGAAATATGGTATTTGTCTTTCTCTGACTTATTTCACTGAGCATAATACCCTCTAGGTCCATCCACGCTGTCACAAATGGTAAGATTTCAATCATTTTTATGGACAAGTAGCAGTCCCTTGTATACATGTACCACAGCTTTTTTATCCACTAGTCTATTGACAGGCACCTGGGTTGCTGTAAATAACACTTCAGTGAACAGAGGGGTGCATATATTTTTTCGAGTTAGTGTTTTCGGTTTCTTTGGCTATACACCCAGAAGTGGAATCCCTGGGTCATAAGGCAGATCCATTTTTAATTTTTTGAGTAAACTACATACATTTTCCATAGTGGCTACACCAATCTGCATTCCCACCAACAGTGCACAAAGGTTCCCTTCACATCCTCACCAACACTTGTTTTTGATTTATTGATGATAGCCATTCTGATAGGTCAACCTTTAGTTTTGAATAAGCAGGCTGAGACCCAGAAATGGGGAGATATTGATATACTGACAGTGGCCAATAAGATATCAATAATGGCCAATAAGAGAGAAAGAAGCAGGACTCAAATCCAGGTCTAGCCCGGCCGGGCGTGGCTCAGCGGTTGAGCATCAACTTAGGATCCAGGCGATAGGGGTTCGATTCCCGGTCAGGGCACATGCCCGGGTTGTGGGCTGGATCAATGACTCTCTCATCATTGATGTTTCTATCTCTCTCTCCCCCTCTCCTTTCCTCTCTCTGAAATCAATAAAGATATATTTAAAAAAAAAAAAAATGCAGGTCTAAAGGAATCTAACACCAGTGCTCTTTCTCTTCTTGATGGCTGCCACCCGCCTCCTTTGTGCTCGCCAGGCCTTCCTCCCCAGCGCAGTCACTCAGCATCTTGAAACCCAAGGCCTGTTGCATTAGGGCCCTACCTCAAAAGACCCAACCTTTCTGGGCTCTCCTGCCTTATTTCACACAACCAAATTCATTTCCAAACACACGATGATTGAAGCTTTGAGTTAATCCCTAAACCAAGGATTTATTTCAGAGAGTACTTTTAAATTTATTTTATAGTTTTGTTATTTCTAGTTTTATTGCATTGTTTTGAGAATTTGGCATGTACAGCATCTGCTTTTGGAGTTTATTGAGATTTTCTTTCTGGCCTATTATACAATCAATTTTTGTAAAAGTACTATGGCGGCTGGAAAAGCAGATGGAGTCTCTAGTTGTAAACTATAAAATTATCAGACTGCTTATGCATAAGCAATATAATCAAACTAACCATTATAATCATCACATGCTTTGTATTTTTATTTACTTGACCTATCAAAGACTGAAAGGTTTGTTAAATTTTTCTCCATTGTCTCTGACAATTTCTTCATGTAGAGAGTAGGGCAAAAGTAGGTTTACAGTTGCTCATATGGAAAATAATACAATAATTAATTAATAATACAAAAATAAACTATGTTTTGCATACTCACAACTGTATACCTACTTTTGCCCCACTGGTAATTCAACGTTTTTTGTTTTACATCCTTTGATTTTATGTTGCTTTGAGCATAAATGTTTATCACAATTACACTGTTATTTTTCAGCAATGTATACCCTTGCTAGTACAAATACCAAGCACTTAACAGATAATCATTGAATAAATTGCGGATTAAAATATTTTTCAAGGTAAAATAGTTGGTCATTTTATTATTTTGTTTTATATCTTGCTTGATATTAATATTGACACTGTTACTTTATTTTTGCCTGCATTTGCCTGCCATAGTGCTGGTCCTCCTTCTATTTGTATTCTATTAATACTGTATTTAAGTATGTTTCTTGAAAGGAGTACATGAATCAATTTTAAATACATATGCTTATTACCATAATAAATTCTTGGTTTTGCATTTATCATCTTGTTAGCACTCTTATTCTTTTTAATGCTTCCTTTTTGTTTCCTTTGTCCCTTTTGATATTCAGACTAAATATATATACTCTTCTCCATTCTGGATATATTAATCTTGCTTCTTGTTTCAACCTTCTGGAGTACCACCTAATATTCTGAAGAACAATATGGGATTGAAAACTTGCTGAGAATGAGCCTCTGTTGCCTTGACACATGATAGGATTTAGCTGGGTATAAAATTCTTGGGCTACTGCTTTTCCCCTTTGAAATTACAAAGTGATGCAAAGGAGAAACCGGGGCTAGTTTGATTGTTGTTCATTTGTAGGTATCTGGTTTTCTCTGCCCGAATGCTGGAAATTTTTTTTTCTTTATTCTTAAAATTTGCCAAGATAGATCTTGCTGTGGCATTCTTGATCTTATCTGGGACTCAGGGAGTCCTTCAATCTATATACCCAAGTCTTTCAACTCATAAAATATACACACATATATACTATATACTACATGTAATATGTACTATATAAACATATATTAAATAGAATATATAATAGTATACTATTATATATATTTACATTATATTCATATTCTTTTCTATCCTCCAGAACACCTCATTATCTGTGTTGTCTTCATTCTCCAAATCCATATCCATCATATTTTCTTCCATGATTTCATCTCTTGTTCTTTGTCCTCTGCATTCTGGAAGAGCATCTTATTTTATTCTCTCTTTTATTACAGGGTATGTGCATATTCAGTTTCACTAACTTCTGGTGAAATAGCTATACCATTTACATTCCCAGTAGCAGGGCACAGGGGTTTTCATCTCATCACATCCTAGCCAATATTTGGTACTACCTTACTTTCTAACCTTTGCTAATCTTTTAGGAATAACGTGGCACTTCATTAGCATTCGACTTTGCAGCCCTTTGACTGCAATGTAGTGAAGTAGCTGTACATAAACATGTTAGCCATTCAGGTTCTTTGTTCTGCAGGCTTACTGATTTGCTTTTCAACAGCCTCAGTTTTAAGCTTTATTGTCTCTAACATATTTTTATTGTGTTACTGACATTTTTGGTTTCCCAGTAATTTTTTATGATCATATCCCTTTTCACTCCATCCTTTTATCTCAGGCTACTTCATGGAGACCATGTTTTTTCTGCATATGATTGAGGATACCAAACATCTTCCTAAACTCTTCTTCTTTATCCCATGACAGGTCATTTTCAGAGGAAGACTCTTCTTATGCTTCTTCTGGGTACTGTGTGCCTTTGATTATTTTTGCAGCACTTTTTCAAAGGCTGAATGTTAGGTGTTTTCAATGTATTCATCCTCAAAAGCAAGCAGGTCTTTCCAGACGTGGCTTATCAAAAGACATATTCTGTGGATTGCCGCTGGCCCTGTTTTCTGTTTATTAAACTGTGAGTATGCTTCTCAGACAACTGTAGACTAAGTATCTGAGCACAGATTCTGGTGTCCAGGAGGCTCTCATTTTATGCTGTTCTACATACTGAGGTAATGTCTTTCCCTCAGTGCCTGATTTCCTGGTACTCTGGATCAACACAGCAAATCAAATCATACACTGTTGCAGGGTTTTTCTTTCTTGCCCATAAAACTTTACTTGGGAGGTTTCTGCTTCCTGGGATACAATGCACTCCTAGTGCCCTCCTGTTCTCTTCCTATCCAGTTTTTCCCCCTAGGAGTTTATAGCTCTGTCTAAATTTAGAAAGATAGATGCAAATGAAGAGAAAAAGCATGTTGGTTGCCTCCAGGATCAGCAACTGTGAGTAGAGGCATAGTTGTCCAGTTTTCTGGTGGTAAAAGTCCTGGGTCTCTATCACAGATTGCAGGGGGAAAGAAGTAAAAGTCTGTCTATCATTTTTAGGACAACTGTTATTTATGAGGCAAGGTTCAGAATGCCAGGAGGCAAAGTTTGGTAGGACTTTCTCAATCCGGCTCCATCTACTTTATAATTAGTGAAGCTTCCAAACTTCTGGAATGTCAGTGAGTCTTAGAGCTCCTTGGGTCTCTGAGGTAGGAACTACCATCCATTTTACAGCTGAAGAGACCACGGCCAGAGAGGTGACATAGCTGTGCAAGGTCAGTGTGGGAAACGTGGAACTGGCCCTTTGACTTCATACCTACTTCTCTTTCTTCAACCAGCTCTGGGCTGTCGTCCCAGATGAGCTAAGGCGATGATCCAGGTCTTGCTCCTCCTGCTGAGACCCGGTGACACAGGGAAGAGTTGGCTTATTGCACCACTTCCAGAGTCTCTCCAACGTGGCAAGGTTCCATGGCAGGCACAGTTGGTTCTGGAGATTCTGGGGGACACACTCTTAACCAGCAGGTGGGATGGGAAGAGAGCCATCAGCCTCTGTCTCTGGGTGGGAAGCTCGAGCCTGCCACAAAACGTTTTCTGAGGATTTAGGGTCTGCACGTTAAACATGAAGCGCCCACGGGCAGAGAGAAGTGGGGAGCGGAGGCAACTACAAGGCCACTTCAGGGAGCTGGGAAACCAGGCTTAACTGCATCTCTATGACTGTGAGAACTGGGCAAATCATCTTCCCTCTGTAGGGGTCTATTTTTCTCATCTCTGAAAATGATGGATTCGACCAAAGATTTCAAAGGTTCCTTGCAGCCACAAAATTCTATGCTTCTCTCTCCAACAACTGAGGAATATGATTAAGGAGTTAGTTTTGTGTGGGTGTGTGTTCATTTAATCTGATTTTATTCAGATAATTGCTGTTGTGTCTCACTCCTCTTTGCAGATATAAACCTGAATAAAAATTGTATATACACCTCCCAAATTCAGAATCTTGATTAACTTTCCAGCCACTGATGAATTGTTGTTTAAATGCAGTTCATTCTTCACCTGGTTTGGGGCCTCTGAGTTTAAATTTTCTGCAGAAATAAACCATTTTTCAGTGGCAAGTATGGCCAAGAGCAGCCCTACTTGCTAAATCCTAGGTGAGAAACTCGGGCCAGATGGGAGAGGGGAGAAATGATTGAGGCTTGCTCTTTTCTCTGCTCGGTTTAATCTTTTTCCATGGGGTTTGCTGACTGTTTCTGTAATTAAATGAGGGAGGTATTTGTCATCTAGGGTTCCTTTCAACCAAGATGAATGGAACACAACTTTCTCAGGAAGCTTCTGACAAAACCCTGTTTATGGCCAGTGCCAGGATGTGTATAAAAGCACAGGGCTGTGTGCACTGGGAACTCGGGTCCACTTCAGATCTGTGCCAGGTCACCACTGCGCCCAAGCCTTGGAGAAACACTGTTTGGACACAAAATGCCCCAACATAGATGCCCGTGAGATTAATGTGATGTGGAGCAGCTGCAAAGCACCTCCCAAGTTAATGAAGGAGAATGAATGCCTGGCATTCGTGAGAGTTCTTGAGGGCCCTACTCCCACAAAAGGCCTGTTTGGGCATCGTGCAGACTTGCTCTAAAGCTTGAAACCTCTTTAGTAAGAGAGAGTCGAGCTGGAACCACTTGGGGAACACATCTCTCCTTCCTCTTGCTGAGGTTTAGTGTTTAATCACTCAGAGGCCCACAGCAGTTCAGCTTTTACCACCCACTCTCACGGCCAAATTCTTATTGGGAACGCATAACCATTTGTGAGGGAGGTAGGGGAAGCATTATCATCTTTGTCTTCTGTCGAAGAAACTGAGGCCTGGGCAGGTACAGTGACTTGCCTGAGGCCCTGCAGCTAATAAGGGACAAAGCTGGGATCTGAGCTCTGATATTCTGACTCCTTGAAGTTGTTGCAGAATGAGCGCCTGCAGCGGGGCAAGCATTGCACAAAGGGCTTGGCGTTAGCTTTCTCATTTAATGTGCAAAACCACCATATGAGGTAGATACTATTATGATCTGCATTTTTCAGACAAGGAGACTGAGGCTCAGAGAGGTTAAGTCATTTGCATTTGGTCACACAGCAAGCAACTGGCAGAGCATGGAGACTAACTTCACAAGCCTTCACTTATTCCATAGACTTCTATGCTGCTTCTCTGTGATAACAATTTCCAAAACACATTTACTTCTTTAGTCTAACTTTTCATCTTCATAACAACCCATGATATAGGTAGACTAGACTTTATTACCCTCATTTAATAGATGAGGAAACTGAAGCTCAGAGAGGTTAAGTGACTTACTCAAAGTCACTTGTTAGCAAGTGGCAAGGTTAGGGCTTGAACTTGGGACTTTTGTTCTGGACATGCAGTTCTCTCTCAAATATGCAAGGCTGATGCTTAGGAAGGCAGTTGGGTACAACCTAAGAAAGCTACCGGGCATTTAAAAGGAGGGAGAAGGAAAAATGAAATTTGCTTAAAAGAAAAACAATCATACTGCATCCATGGCTTATTAAGCTTTTGATTCCCCAAAATGATCCAATTCAGTTATATGAAACAAAACTCATAGGTATATTTGTTTTTTTTTATTTAAGAGAAAATTCTTCACATTTTTCTTTTCAAACTTCTATTATAAAATACAAACTACATATATAAGTGTATAAAATATGGATGTTCAGTTAAAGGAGTAATAAAACCAATATCTAACTGCCTATCACTTAGCTTAAGAAATGGCTTTTATTTATTTGTAAATAGTAAATTGTAAAATAATTTAATTCTTTGGTCTCTAAGATACAATTTTTTTTGTTATGTGGCATCCTGTGATTTTTGCTTCCTTCTTCACTTCCCTCTTTAGAATTTCTATCATTATTTCATGTAAAGAAGGTTGGAAAACAAATATTACTTCCTCAAATCCTTTCTTTTTCTTTTTTACAATAAAAAATGGGAGTGAAATAGAGAAACAGCAAAAACAAGTCAGTGCTGAGAGAGCAGTTTGGTCCATAGGCATTTGGGGTTTCAGTTTGGACAAGCTGGGTCTGAATGCCAGCTAGGCAACTCTGGGAACACTGCTTCACCTTTTGGGATCTTTCTCCTCTGTAAACTATAGTGACACACCCATCTCAGGGTGATTGTGAGGTCAGAAATAGCAGTAATTAGCAACCAATTAGTGATTGCTAATGTAAGATCTCAACTCCCAGACTTAGAAGTTATAAGATTAGATAGATGGGATTTCTTACAATTATGAAAGGACTTTTAACTTATAAGGCCCTTTCCCTTATAAGGAGGAGTGGAGGAGTATACCCATTTTACAGATGAGACGCCTCAGTGAATGAAAGGGTTTGCTCGTAGAGATATGGCTGCCCCCAGGCAGAGACATAATTCTAAATTAGGCCTTCTAAATTTGAATCTAGTGATTTTGAAATGGTTTGTTAATTTAAAAAAAATAATGATTATATTGCTTGTCTAACTGTGTACAATTAGAATGTATGTCTTTAATTTTCTCTTAAACTTCTGGTAAAATATTCCATTTTCCCCCTCACAGCTGTGCAGGTGACAAATGCAGGAAATTAACAAATTACATTAGAAACCTCTTTGGTTTCCTCAGTTCCTTTGCACTTTGCTTTCAGCTGATGTCTTTAGGGGTAAGAAGAGCTCGCATGTGATCACAGCTGTGAAGCCAACTGCCTTTTAATTACCACACTGCAAAAATCATGTCTCCTCATGTCAATTTAGCACCTTTAATTAGTTGATAGGTTGAAATAACATCCATGGGGAAACGTGCTGGGGCCCAGCTCGATGAAAGAGGACACCGCATATTTATTTGCGGGGTCTTCCCCTCTCTTCAGGGCCAGCTCCTACTCATCCGTCCAAGCCTGCTCACAGCCACCTCCTCCAGGGAGCTGTCCCTGCTGTCCCTCAGTTCTCTTAGCACTATTTCTTCCCCTTGCTGTGAGGAGGCTGAATCTCAGGGACATCAGAGCTCCAAAAGAAGGGGTCATCTTAGGTTCAGTGTACCCTTGTGAGCCAACACCTTCCATAAACAAGGGAGCAGCAGATCGCTGGGCAATAGATCTCTGAGGTTTGTTTCCTGGCTAGCCCTGAGAAAGTTAAGTTGGATCAAGATAAAAGATTCAAAGATGCTTCCCAAGAATGTGAAGTTTTCTTCAGTGAGGCAGAGGAAGTCATCCTAAACCAGTGGGACTGGGCTAGGGGCACAAGGAAATGAAAATGGATATGCGGCTATGGAACACAATGGCCCAGTCCCTTTATGTATCAGCTGCAAGTCTACCAGCAATTTATTGAGCTTCAGTTTCCTTACTTGTGAAATGGAGAGAATAAGTCCTTTCCTAACTCTCCAGGGCCCTTTAAAAAAAGAGAGAGAGAGAACTTGTACATGAAACTATATTATAGGAAGTCAGCCTTTGTGCTAATGGACTGTGAGGGTTAGGAGGCTCAAGTGGTCTGCTCAACCCCACCTTTTCTACCACTCCAGGCTCTTTTCTCACCCTCTCACTCCAGCCTTGTATTTCCCAAAACATACGTGGCTCTCTCTCGTTTGCCTATGAAGAAACCTTCCTAAACACTCCCCACCTCCATCCAGGCCTTACCACACTGTATTACAATTGCATCCTTACTTCCCTCAATAAGACTGCAAGGTAATAAGCACTTAAACTGTCACAAAGAAGCAATCAAATATTTGTTGAACAAATGAATGCATGAATGAATGCAAATGAAGCAAACTTATTGTGCGGGGTCCCAGAGGGAAAACTAGGGTCAATGTCTGACTGTTTCTGGGAGGCTGATATAGATCAACGTAAAGCAGAAATATTTAATAATAAGGTGTTCAAAAATGAATCAAAACCTTGCAAAGTACTGAGTTCCCCATAACTGGAGGTATGCAAGGAGAAGCTCATGAATCGTCTATCTAGCAGGGTCATGAAGGGGATTCCCAAATGGGCAGGGAGATTGCATTAGTCAGTATTGTGTCTTATGGGCACTGTTGGTGGCACATCCAATGATTTTTAAGTGAGCCCAGATCAGTATTTTATATCTTAACAGGAATGTTTTCTCTTTATTTACTTTTATACTATATTCTTAGCAAGTGACACTAGTTTCCCATTCACAGTATCTAAATAAAAGGATAAGTCAACTTAAAAGAAAATATTAAATAAGTTAATAATACAAGTGGTATATGGGTTTGGCAAAATTAAGAAAGTGACACGCAAATGATGAGGTCTGGGAAACAGAACTGCAGGTACAGTAAGGAGTCTTACAAAAATATAGGTCCTCAGAAATAAAACCTATTCAATCTCTATCACTTTCCATTAAATTAAGTCCTAATATGAATTTGAACAATCTAGAATAAGCTAGACTTTCATATGGGCACTGGAGAATGGGCACTATCAGAAGTACCAAAAAGAGGGTAGATCTCTCAAATAAAAGAAATTCATTACATAGAAAAAAAGAAATAACTGTAGAAATAGAAATGGCCTAAGTAAGGGGGTTGCCATGTTAAGCAATATTTGGGATGTTTTTGTACTAAAAAATTGTTTTATATTTATCTGAAATTCAAATTTAGCTGGGCATCCTGTATACTATCTGGGAACGCTAAGTAACCATTCAAGTCAGAGATGGTAAATACACTTGAGCCAATGTGACACTGTCAACAGGGGCTGACAGTGGCTGCTGAGAGAAGCGGGTTAAGTCAGTGGAGAGCATGTGGTGATCAATTAGTTATGTCTGCAATTAGCACAGGAAGGGGAAGTAATGGCACCAACATCATTCATTTATCTACCATCCTGGGCTTGCCCAACTCTTCATTTTACACTCTGAGGACAAGGGACTTGCCCAGGCTCGCAGCCCAAGTCCACAGCTGGGCTGGACTAAACTCATTTGCTGCCCCATGCTGCCTGCCTGAGATGAAAACAGAACGCTCCCAGTTCCATGATTATGTAATTTCAGACGACCCTCAGCAAACGTGAACACCCACATCAGCGGCCAGAATGCACACAGCCAGTCAAACTCTCCACCTGATCCAATTCATCATCATGACTACATTTGAATGGCCCAGAACACCACCAAAAATGTGAAACAAAATCATTTACAGAGAGTTCTGTTGAAAAAGATGTCACTGTGACAGAAAGCACTCAGGGGTCTGAACCACTGCGCTCTTTCTGTAATATCTCAGGAGCTTTCAGTAGTACCGTTCTATATTTGACTCTTGGTAGAAATGAAAAACAACTATGCTTTAATTATGAAGCAGATATTTCACTTACTGTTATTGAATCGGGTGGGACTGAACTAAATTTGGGTTTTCTTCTTCATCTCTCTATTGGTCCCCTCCTCTTTTTGTAGGTCCCTTCCTGGTAAAAGTAGGAGATTGCACTAAGTAGCACTTTATTTCAGCTCTAAAACTTCACGATTTTGTAATTCTATGCTTAATTTACAAACAAAGGAAAAATTCTTTATTTAGGTGATAAAAGAAAAATTGCTGGACTAGAGACATCACCACCAAAAGGGTTTTAAACCAACCTCTTTCACAAAGACATTTAGCCTAATTGTTTATGTCTCCACTTGGATATTAGCCTTTTACTTTTGGCTCTTCTTAATCAAGTTCATTCATTAGTTTTCTCATTCATTCAATGAAGATTTATTTTCTAGAAAAATTAGATGAGTTTCCTCTTGACCTAGAAATCCTACTTCTAGGAATTCATCCCCAATTTACCCTGGCATAAATATGACACATAGCCAAGGTGATTCCAACAGTTTGGAAACAACCCAAATGTCCATCAGTAGGGGACTGGCTGTATGTCCACAAAAAGAAGTGCTATGCAGCCATAAAAAGAATAAGGAATGCCATATAATAAGACAGTGAGTTCTGGGAAAAGTAAGTGAAAAAACAAGGTGCAGCATAGCATATATAGTATGCTCCCTTTTGTGTAAGAAGGAAGAAGAGGAAAGACATACATACACACACACACACACACACACTAGTACATATCTGCAATAAGAAACGCTGGAAGGACAAATAAAAAACTAATAAAAATGGTTATCTATATAGGAGTGGCTTGGGACAGAACAGAGGCAAGCTGAATCAGAGCCAAGAATTTTCTACTTGTCGTATAGCTTTGACTATAGAATCATATAAAAGTTGTATATATATTTAAAATAAAATTAATAAGAAAAATCAATCCCAAAAACTTAAAACAAATGACAATGAAGGCACTTAAGACTATATGGAGTTGCTAATATAGCCACACAGAAAAATTTGCAAAGGGATTTTTGGACACATCTTTACTGCCCAATTAAAGAGGGATATAGTCCTCCCTCCCAACATACACGTGCATGCGCACACACACACATTCACAGTTTTTTAATTGTGAAAAACCTACAAAAAAGTTGAAAGAACAGTACATGAATACCATATACCTTTCACCACTCACCATTTTCCACATCTACTTTCTTCTCTGGCTCTCTCTCTAAATACACATATACCTTTAATGTATATATGTTCACATATATACACACATACATTCATGCACACACACATAATGTTTTGGTTTTAAAGCATTTGAAATTAACTTATAGATGTTTTAATACTTTACTCCTAAATAGTTCAGGATGAAGCTCCTAAGAATGACATTTTCCTATACCATTACATTCTTTGTTATCACATTATGAAAATGAACAGTAATTCAGTATCAGCTGAATTACTGTACAGTCCACATTCAGATTTCTTCAATTTCCCAAAAATGCCCTTTACATTTTTAAAATTCAGGATCCAATCAATATTCATGCCTTGCATTTGGTTGGTATTTTTTTAGTCTCTTTTCATCTAAGAACAGTCCCTTACCTTTCTGTTGTTTTTATTGTTTTCCACAACATTAACTTCTTTGAAGAATCCAGGCTGGGTGACTTGTGGAATGTCCTATATTTGTCTGATTGTCCCTCATGGTGAGATTAAAGTTTAAACATTTTTGTTTAAAACATTAAATATTATATTTTCTAGCTCAGTCCACTGAAAAAAATCTAGAAGCAGTGAGCCCCAGTAGCAATGAGCATAACCAGCACCCAGATCTTAGTTTCTAAATATGATTCCCCACCAGAAAGAATCAGGGATCACTGGAGAAATGGCCGATCAAGTCCATGGCAGGTAAAATATTAAGTGCTCAAACTAACTAAAGGCAGAGAGGGGAAGAAGGGAGACAAAGGGGCAGGAGGATAGAAAGAAAGTGTTAAAAAAAGGGACACTCTTTTGTAGAGAAGAATGCCAGCTTTAATGTAGAAGGAAGACCAGAATTAGAAATGACCATTTGCAACTCCAAAGTAATTAACAGTGACTCAGGCAAGGACCATCAATTGATGCTAAAACCACTGGGTAAAAGATTATGGGGAAACAAGATACTCACATGGTCTCACCCCCCAAAGATTAGCTAATAATTACTGAGAGGGAAAGGTATCTTCACAATAAACCTAGCAGACCACCTTAGCCACCAGATCAAATTTAGCATCATCAGTAATAGTCAAATGTAGGCCTCCTGACGTGATGCACCAGGGAAAATGTGGGATAAAAAGGGTAGCATTCTTGCTTAAACTGTTTAACCTGAATCTAATTATGAAGAAAAAAATCAAGTCCAGATTTGGGATTTGTGGGACATTTTATTTACAACTGGCTTGGGCTTTTAAAAAAGATCAATGTCCTGAAAGCAAAAAAAAAAAAAAGGAACATTCTAGATTAAAGGAGACTGAGCACATGACAGTAAATACAATGAATGCTCCTGGTTTCGATCCTTGATCCCTTCCTACCCACCCATGCCACAAATAAGTGGCAAAAGGACATTCTGGGACAATTGGGAAAATTTGAATATGGGCCACATATTAGGTAATGTTACTGTTTCACTATTAATTTTTTAGATGTGATAATTATATTCTTGTGATATAAGAGAATATAATTGTTCTTAGGAGAGTCATGCTGACATATTAAGGGATGAAGTGTCATTATGTCTGCAAATTATTATCAAGGGCTTCAACAAAAAATCAGGTGGAGAGGTGGGTAGGGGGCAAGAGAGAGAAGAAAACAAACATGGCAAAATGTAAACAACTGGTGAATCTAGGTAAAGGGAATATGTGTTCATTGTGCTTTCTTTTAACTTTTTTGCAGGTTCGAAATTTTTAAAAACTGGAAGAAAATCTGGAAGAAAGGTAGAAACATAAGGAGAGCAGCAAAACCAGTCTGCATTAAAACATAACGTCTGCAACTGATTGAAATACCATCTATTTAATATATTTTTAAAGATCCATGAATTCGTAATGCTACTTACAAAGGGAGAGACTGAGAAAGGGAGGACCCCAAAACAAAACAAAAATGAAGATTCCTGGAGGCTCTCTTGAATTCCAGGCCTGGATTCTGGGGTTCCAACTGCCAACAATGGAGATTCGGCCCCGCCCTCACAGAGGAAGCCACAGTCACCAGACAAGCCCGGCACAGAATGGGAATTGAACCTGTGATGATGCTTCAAGGCAGATGTGTCTCCTGGAGGCAGTAATCTGGCTGGAAAGGCTTCCCAGAAAAGAGATGCTTAAGCTGAGAATTGAGGACAGATCCCTTTTTGCTAGCCTGGGCTGCTGGATGGGGCCACAGATGCCTTGCTGTGCCAAGTGTCTGCACCCATTACTCTAGCAATGGGTCTAGTTTCAGAAGACACAGAAGACGAGAAGGGAGCCAGTCCCTGGCACACACAAAGCCAATGCACCATCTTAGAAGTAACTGGGACAGTGCTATGGAACAGCTTGGGTGGGAACTTGGGGGAAATTTGAGAAAGTTATGCTTATATTGGCATTTGGGCATAATCTAAACAGTTGTCTAACCTAGGATTGTTTTTCTCAAGTTGAACACTTTCTGCTTTATAAGGCTCTATCTCTTCATCATAGAAATAATAAATTATTTAATCTTCTTAGTAAACAGACTCAAAGTGAAAACCTTCTGTATAATTCAAAACAAAATTAGGCTATGATCTATTTAAAAAAAAATCAACCCATTCATTATAAAACCTCCCAGAGTAAAACGCTTAAGTCCTATATGCTTGAAATACTTAGCATAATTATTGATTTTCACCAACAACCAGTCCATCTATTTTCTGAATTCAAAAGAACCATTTATTTTTTATACATAACAAGTAACTGGATGAGTAATAGGTTTAAAAGTGGTGTGTGTGTATAATGAATGATTTACAAGGACAACACAGGCCTGCACTGAGAAGTTCATGCCAGCCTGAGTTGTCATCTGCTGACAGGGATGAAGTTCCTTGCAGAGGTGGGCTGGGGAGGGACCCCAGAGACCATGGAGGGAACCTCCCTCCATGGCCTCTGGAGAACACACTCCTATGCCCTGAGGTGTGCTCCCAGCAGGCAGTGAAGCAAGTCTCTGCTCTCTGCATCTTGTTTTCCTCATTCTGAAAACAGGCCTGATGCTTGCTCTCCCTTTCCCATGATATTGCCCTGAGGATTAAATGAGATTGTGGGAGAGGCAGTGCACCTGCCTAGTGGTTGCCAGCAGGGACCCTGGAGCCACTTAGTCCTGGCAATCCCTTGGCAAGACAGTCAACAGCTCTGTGCCTCAGTTTCCCCATCTGGTGGAGAGAAAGAGACAGCAGAGCTGAGAACTACCTCCTTTAGAAGCTCATGATCTGAGGCCTGGTTCCGGTTCCCTTTCTATTCCTAAGCCACTTACCACTTAGGCATGCAGTTCCATGTAGAATAGTGGGAACAGCCTTGCAGTTAGGCCAAGAATCACCTAGGATCCTGTTAAAATTCAGATTCAGGGTCAGTAGGTCTGGGGTGGGGCCTAGCCATGTGCATTTCTAACATGCTCCCAGGTGCTGCTGCTAGTCCATGGACCCCACAGCTTTAGAGGATCTCTAGACTGGTGTTTCCCAAATGTCCCTGATGATAAGGACTATCCAGGGCACTTGTTAAAAATCAGCTTCCCAGGCTTCTCCCCTGGAGATGCTGATCAGTGGACCTGGGAACCTGATTTTTAACCAGTAAACCAATAGCCTGCCCCCACTGTGGCCCACCTGATGAATCCTACCATCAGATCCATTTGGGAAATGTTGCCTAGTACAATCCCTCACCTGATGCCTGAATCCCCTCTTAGCATCCCCACCCTGAGCCCCCAATCTTTACCTGAGGGCAGCTCATCAGCTAAGGCAGAGGTTCCCGCCCACCTCTGTACAGCAGAATCACCTGGAGTGCTAACAAGGGCACAGTGGCCCAGGCTCCTAGATGCAGATCACAGGCTGGTGAGGGCAACCAACTCGTCCCCATTTGCCTGAGACTTTCTTGTCCACACTTCCTGCTCCACAGTTATTAATTACTTCTACCCCTCACAACAACCCTATGTGGTTGGTTATTATACCCATTTTACACACTTGTCCTCCTGGAGGGAATTACTCTTCTAACTCCCTCTCCAGCTCCTTCTGGACTCAGCTTATAATTATAGGCTCAATGTAATCTGCAGTCTCATGCTGCTTACTAGCAGCATCACTCTATTGTGAATAGTGTGAGTGATTTATTTATTTAGAATGAATTATTTACACCCTTTACATATCTAGAAGGGGCTGAGGTGGTGAAAGATACATAACAATGAGGCTGTTGGAGTTACATGCTGGGAACTGGTATTACTTTAGATACCATGGTCTGGAATCAATAATGGGTGGGGGTGGTCAGAACCTTGAATTGAATCTTTAACCAGCTGGACAGGAAAGATATGAGTTGGAGTCATTGGCAGGAATAGACTGGGAATGGCCATGCTCTCGACAGCATCATGCCATTCTTTGCCTCTGCTTCTGTGAACACTCAACTAAAAAAGAGTATGTGCACCTCTTACAGCTACCATGGGCTTATTTTGCCTTTCCTGCAAGTTCTCTGTTTTAATTTTACTGTTCTGAATCACCTTCATGGTCTGTGATAGTTCATTTCATCCATACAACTTTGAATCTGGAGAAAAATGGTGTCTCAGATGGCAAAACATCAGTAGTAATAATATTACCCTTATATCTCTAGGGTCTTACAGTCTGCATGGTGCTTCCACTTGCTCCACTTTTCCTGTCCTGTCTCATCCTCTCATTGGCCCCAGAAGAAGCAGATTTAGCTAGCCCATTTTGCAGATGAGTTTAGTGAGGCTGCAGGAGGTTGCCAATTTGTCCAAGCCTGTTCTATCAGTAAGAGACAGAGAAGGAACAATTACCCAAAATTTCTGGATTCTAGGCCCCTGTTCTGACTACTGCACCAAATTGCCTCTCTGCCACATCCACCTGTCCTAAGGTGGCAGCGCTGGGCACTGGAATTCACACTAGTTGGGAAAAGCCTGTGAGAGTATACAGCAGGCACAACACTTGTTGAGTGAGGGAATGAATAAATAAATATAAGCACGAGTCAGTGAATGAATGAATGAGTGAGAACAGAATGCCTGTCCTTCCCCACAGAAGATCAACAGCTACTGCTGGCATCACTTCTGAGAGCTCATACTTCCTCCTACCCATTTGTGTCTAAACTAAAAGCTATCAACCTCTCCTCACCTCACACATGACATTCCACCTGCTCTCAAAACCAGGCTTTACTGCCCCAGGCATCCAATGACATGGCCAGGAAGGCCCATCCATAGCGACTGGTCCTTGGGGTCTCTCCTGCCCCCTCCACTTGGCCCACAGAGCATGCCCTTAATATCACTTCTCCTCCTCCCCCACCCTTTTTCTTCTATGAATCTAGAAGGTGGAAGCATCTCATAGATTATTAATGTGCTAAATGGCCCCTCTGGAGACCAGCGCCAAGAAATGGCTCTGACCCGCCCTGGATTATTGGCCTCCATTCTCTTTCTTAGGAGCCACAGCAAAGTTTCCAATGGTGCCTAATCACACCGCCATTCCTAAATGGTTTGCAATCAGTCCACAGTCCCTATCACCTGCTCCACAGCAAGGGCGTGGCATCACATGCGCTGGCCTGCTGGAATTTTTATTTTCATTCCGGAATGTAAAGCTCCTTTTAATCAGGTGTACAACATAGTGATTTGACATTTATATGCCTTATAAAGTGATCACCACGAAAAGTCCAGTATCCACCTGTCACCATACAAAATCATTGTATTATTGGCTATATTCCCTCTGCTATACTTTACATCCCTGGGATTTGACTTGCTGCCTCTGAGAGGCAGACCCTGTGTGTATTTTAAGTGTCTTGCTAAAGAGCCTGCATCCTGCCCTGCGCCTTAGTTTCAGGGTCTGCAGTGCTAGAGTAAACAACTTTTGTTGCTGATGCAAAGCAAGGGGTGATTTTTAAACACCCATCGCTGTAATCAAAGGTCTGATCCGAGCGGAGGAAACCTTATCATTGTAACAGCAGCTATTGTTTTATAGTCTATAGGAGTACTTTTACTTAAGAAAAAGAAAAGCCTTTGCTGATTCTCACAATTGTAAGAAACACGGAGGGCTAGCTTGCTATTCCCACTTTCCAGGAGAGAAAAGTGAGGCTGAGAAAGATGACTAAGACAATGGTATATATTACAAAGCACTGGAGGGCAAGCCATGGGACCCAGCTCTGCTGTTACTGTGAGAACTTGGGCAAGTCCTACCCACTTTAGGCCTCTGTTTCCCAGTCTGTATAATGGGGAGACTGAACAGTGATTACTGAGTCCCTTACCAGCTTTGCCTTTCTATGAATCTACCTCAAATTCCACAACCCACAGCTATGTAAGAAACAATCTTTTGATTTTTCAGGCAACCTATAGCTTTAATAAGATGATCACTTGGGAAAATTAAGTCAGATGACAAAATTTCTGTTCCTATGATGCAAACGGCATTGACCAACAGTTTAAGTGATGCTGGAATTCTGTAAATAGCAAAGGGCCCGATTTGGGGGTTTTCACTGATTTGTTTTTTTTAAGTGTTAAAACCAAGCATGATTTAGGGTTTTCAGAAATCAAGTCCCAAATGTGCTGGGACACAGTTGCCAACATGTCTACAAACGCAGTCAACGTTCTCCTCCTGCACGCCC
The DNA here is from genome assembly GCF_964146895.1 of Miniopterus schreibersii. Lineage (NCBI taxonomy): Eukaryota > Metazoa > Chordata > Mammalia > Chiroptera > Miniopteridae > Miniopterus > Miniopterus schreibersii. Next base: position 24,520,642 of record NC_138111.1, on the reverse strand, counting down.
TCCTTTCCTCCCCCCCCCCCGCCCATGAGCTTCTCCAAGGATACAGCCCCATCCCACAAACTGAAATGCTCCCTTCCAGGAAGGTCCTCGAGGGAGGGCCAAGGCAGGCAGCAGGCGGGTGGGCTGCCGAGGGGACTCTTGGGACTGTGCCAGGAGAAATGCATCTACAATTTCATACTAATCTGCTGCGGCTGCCTTTTAAAGGACAGGCTCTGCGGGATGTGGTTCTTGACGAAATACTGTTTGCGTTTTCCTGCGAGCAGCCGCTTATCCCTTCAGGAATCTGACTTTATTTTCATCAGCTAGACTATTTCTGTCTGTGAGCTGAGGAGGCCACCGTTTCACTCCCAAGAAAGAAGTTTTTCCTGGTCTCTAAGGTCAAAGCCCCTCTTGCCACATCTCTTATACCTTTGCTGGGCTCTGTCTCCCGCTCTTGTTCCAGCTGCCCTGCCTCCATCTTCCCCACTCAGCTCCCAATCCTCCTGCCTTTCCCCAAGAAGGACAGACTAGTCTGGTGGGAGGTCTGCGGAACTGATCCAAAAAATTCAAAGCAGGGTCTGAAGCAAGCCACTTTCAGATCTCTGAGGACAGGATTCTGAGGGGGTCTGAAAAATTTTTCAAAGGAAACATATCAGTTAAAAAGTATCAGGTCCAGAGATAGGAGGTGAGAGCTGAGGTGAGGTAGAGACCATTTCAGGCCTTTCGCTTTTCTTTAACAAGGGGCTGCAGCTGCAGAGCCACTGGGTCCTTCCAGGTCTGGCAGGCTCTATGATCTGCCCTCATGATTAGGGACGAGCCTGAGGCCTTGAAGGCAGGAATCTAGAGCTCTGTCGGCAAACATTGCCTGGGTGCCACTCAGCATCTGAGCCTAGCCCGCACCAAGCCCAGGGTCAGGGGTGAATGAGGTCAGCCCCTGACCTTAGCCAGCTCCAGGCCAGGGTGCATGCAGGCCCAGGGCAGTAAACACCACAACAGGGGTGTGTGGGTAATGGAGCACAGGGGAAGGGGTGGGGAGCTTCACAGAGGAAGGGCAGGCAAGCTGCACCAGGAAGGATACGCATGATCTTGCCAGGTGAAGAGGCCAGGGGCAGAGGAAGTAGCCTGTAGTAGGCTGGCTGCATGCATGTAGGAGCAAGAAGAGGGTGGGGAGAATGGCAAGGTAATGGAGCACCTTCTTGCCACACCACAGACTGTGGGCTTCATCCTGGCAGCGCTAGACTATTTGCCCCAACGGCATCCCCTGCTATCTCCTCCACAAGGGCAGCATGAATTGAAGTTCTCTGGACCAGGAGCACTTGTTAAATCCCAATGTCTAGACTCTAGATGAACTGGCCTTAGAGATGACCTGGCTTATCAAGTATCCAGAAACCAATTGCATCTAATCACCTGAGCTGCTGGTATGGACACAGCAGCAGGGGTAAGGAGTGGGATATCCAGTCCTTGAGGGATTTGATGAACCCCCTCACCTGGACCGGCTCAGAGCAGAACCAAGAATGTGCATAACAGGAGCACATCCCCAGACCCTATAAGTGACTCTTACAATATAGTTTGAGAGCCACCATCCTGGTCTATGCCTACTCTATGTATTAAATCTCCCCAACAACACATCTGGAAGAGAGTGAAATGCTTGGGGAATCTTGGGAAACAGAGAACTTACTGCTTCACAGCCAGGCAGCCTGTGCCATGCTGGATGCCTCCAGCCACGAGCACAAACCCTGCTCCCCCCAAACTTCACCTGTTGCTCCTACTTGTCCCCATCTACATCACAGGGAAGCAGCAAAATCTCTCAAAGGGCCATCCAGCTCTGGAGGCCAAGACTCCCCCCTCCTCCCCAGCATCATGTGTTCTCTGGTCTCTGAACATGCTGTATCTAATGGCTACACCCCAGCCCTTCCCAGATGACTCCCAGGCTATGCCCTGTGTGTCATTCCCAATGGGAAACCCAGGTCTGAGCCCCCACCTTGGGCAGAGTCTGACAGATGGGAGAGGAACAGAGCCTGTAGGTCAGACCCTGGCCTCTATGAAGGTCCTCGAATCTAGCTGGAGGAGCTGACACTCCCAGTGGCTAAGGGACTCACATCACGACTTAAACAATATTAGCTTCTTGACGCAGCATCCATGAATCAAGAAGCCCGGCAAAAGCAAGTTAAATTTAACCAATTTCAGTACCAGGGTGTATTTCACCCCTGTCGCACATCCCTATTTTTGTAGCACCAGGAAACTGAAACAACCGATTACGTATTCCAGGCCATCTCCCCCAAAGGGAAGTCAGAGCTACTTTTCAATTACACAAATTACATGCATTTTCCCATTTGCGAAACTCTGTTTCAGAGCTCAGTTTTGAATAAGTTAAGGGATTCATCAAATCCCATGAATGACAGCAGATCCACTCACCCAGCCCTCCACCATCTCTGTAAGCAAACTCAGCCTCCTAGAAGTGGGGGGGAGGGTCCCCAGCATTTAGCCCATAACAAATGGGGCTGTGTTCCCCGAGAATGGGGGGAGACAGAAATCAGGCTGCAGGGCTACTCCCCATCAGGATCCAGATCTTTGTTCCTGCATCCCCCTTGCCCAGGGGGCTCATCCTGAGATTCTGCTCTCAAACTGCTGGGCACTGTCCAGTTCCTAGGCCCTCAGTGTCCCCACCCATGCATAATCCTTGATCTGCCCCAATGTCTGTCAGCAGATGCCTAGGGTAGTGGTGGCTTGTGCATGAGAATCCAGGAGCCTGTCAACAATGCAGAGGGATTCTGTTGAGGTGGCTGAGAACCTATATTTTCTCCCAAGTCCTCCACCTCCCCATGATCAAGTCTGCATTGTGAGAAACTGCAGTGGAGGGTTCAGGATCCCAGCCTCTTCCCAGCGCTCAGTTCAGTCCAGTACTCAGTGAGTATCTCCTGTGTGCCAGGCCCTGTGCTAGGCACTGACAACTGGGAGATGAAGAAAATGGGAGCCCCTGCCCCCAAGAAGCTTACAGTCTAGTAGGGAAGACTGGATATAGAATACACTGTTTTCCACAAAATGTAAATACCGTATGCAATGTAGAACCATGTTTCTCAGTCTTCTTTTCACTCACTCTTCCAGAAGACTGATTTTTCCTAATCCTTTCCCACTCTTGAAATTTTAATACCACAGATAGATTATATACCTGTTTATGTACTATATGTATGTCCTGTGCTTTATACATATAAAGATATTTTTGCCTACTCCCCACAAGAACCAATTTACACCCCCTTGGGGGAGATGGCGTCTATTGAAAAGGCACTCTTTAGGGAAAAACAATTAATTCACTTTGGGGGCTAGGGATGGGAGGCACAGAAGGAAAGGGATCAGGGAAGGCATCACAGAGGAGGGGGTATCTATCTAGGATTTTGAAGGATAAACAGGAGTTCTGCAAAGCAGAAAGGGGAATCAGCATCAAGTCTCCCTTGCTGGGCAATCTGAGCTCCTGCCTTGCTCTCAGATGTTAGTGGTAGCTAGCCTCCAAGATGGTCCCTAGTGATCTTCACCACCACCCCACACACACTAAATGCGCGTTAATTTGTATAATCAATAGAATATGACAGAAATGATAACATCGACTTCTAAAGCTAGGTACTAAAAGACTCTGCCACCTCTGCCTTGAACTCATTTTGGGGGAAGCCATTCAAGCAGCCCTATGGAGAGACCCACATGGAGAGGCACCAACTTGTCAGCCAATGTGGAGGAGCCACAGTAGGAGCAGATCCTCAGGCCCCAGCCAAACCTTCAGATGATGCCAGCTCCCAGCCTTCAAATCTTCCAACTAAACCTGTAGCATCATGGAGCAGACACAAGTCATTCTGTGGGTCTGAATTCCTGACCCACAGAAATAATAAATGATTATTGCTGTTTTAACCACTAAATTTTGGGGTGTCAGCAATAAATAACTAAGACAATCCCCATCTCATATCCCGGTTCCCTATCTGGTCAACTCCTCTAGGCTGGAGGCTGTCCTGTTCATTCTGAGGTCAGATAGCTCTGGCTGGTAAGCCAGGAGTTTCCAACAGTGGCTCCTTGGAGAATTTCAAATCATCCCAGTGAGGCTGTGAGAGGGCCAGTAACCTCCCTAGATTCCTCTCTGGGTGAGGATTTCCCAGACAGCTTTATCTCTCATCTGGGGAAAATGTCTACTTGCTGATCCTTTGCCCCGCCATCCCTTCCTCCTTCCTTCCACCCTCTTATCATTCAGCAGGCATCTAATAAGGTCTGTGAAGTGTTAGGCACCAGGAGAAACAGGAGTAACTCAGGCCCTGGTTCCGTCCTCAAGGAGCTCAAAGCCCAGCTAAACATATCCTCACATCTGCAGAGCCCTAAAAGAGGGACAGGCAGAGGAGCATTGGGGATGGGGCGAGGGTGCTGTACATGCTCACTAGAAGTAAACCGGGAAGTGAGAAAAAAAATTTCTAGAAAGGCTACTTTAGATAGTGCAGTGAGGAAAGACTTCCTGGAAGAGGCAGCATTTTAAGCTGGGCCTCTAAGAATAGGTAGGACTAACATATTGGACATGAGGAGAAAGGATAACTCAGGTGGTGGGAACATTGCTGCAGGAAAGGCCAGGAGTGCTAAGAATTGGGGTTTTCAACCTGGGGAGGAGCAGAAGATGGGGCAGGGGTGACAACAACAATGAAACTAGGAACATGTAATGCTTATGATGTGTCAGACACACTTGTAATTACTCATTAACCATTTAACCCATACAGCAGCCCTATGAGATCAGTTCTCTTACTACCCTGACTTTGCAGATGAGGGACTGAGGCTCAGAATGGTAGCTCAGAGTGATGAGCAGCGTGTGGAGGGAACTCCTCGGCATTCAGAAAAGGAAGCTCAAGTAGAGAGGAAGGGAAATGACTTGACCAGGGTCTCATGGCTGCTTATAGGTACCACAGGGCCAGAAGCCAGGCTCTTAGGGCACAGTGAACTATGCTGGCTCCAGTTACCTGGTTAGGTTTGCACCGTCACATGCAGAGCTGCTTTTCGGGCCTCATCTCCTGCTGCATCAGCCCACATTCAGTGTGGCCTGCTCCAGCCACAGCACATGACTCATGCTGTCCAAGCCCACACACTCCCACCTCCCGCTTTTGCACACCCAGTTTCCTCTGCCAGCAGCACTTTCCTCAATGTCTCCAGCTGTCCAACACCCTCTCCTCCTTCACAGCCAGCTCAGCATCCCTTTCCTCAGAAACCTTGCTTGTCCCTGGGCTGAGTGGGTGCCCTTCCCTGGGGCCTCATCTTGCCTCATCATTCCTCTGCCATGGCTGGCTCCCACCTCCCCTCTACCCCCAGCAACCCAGGGCCAGATTCAGAGAGGTCTTCAGTTAATTCAAGCAAGCAGAGCGAAATCAGATCCTCCTGCCTGCCTCTTAATTTTCACTCTCACCACCCTGACAACCCACCCACCATGCTCCAGCCCCACTGCCCTCTTTTCTGTTCCTTGAACACACCAGGTTCCTCCCCATCACAGGTGGTCTGCGCTGGCTATTCCACCCATAACCATGGATGCTCTTCACTCAACCAGTTCCTTCTCATCCTTCAGGTCTCAGGTCAAATATCACCTGCTCCATGAAGACTTCCCTGACTGCCACAAGGCAGTCCTATTTATCCCCTCACTGTTTATTTCTGTCTTAGCCCAGTTTCCTTACCATAGTCTTACCTCGAGGGCCAGAGTGCCTAAGTTTAACTCATGGCTCTATTACTTATGAGCTGTGGGTTTTCAGACAAATTACTTAGTTTTTGTGTACTTCAGTTTCCTTGTCTATAAAGTGGGGATAATAATAGTACCTACAGCATGGAACAGTTATAAGGATTAAATGAGTTAATGCATATAAGTGCTCAGAACAGTGTCTGGTATGTAGTAAACATAATATGCATATTATACAAGGGTTAGCTCTTAGTATTATTACTTGTTTATTTATTTATTGCCTCCCTCTTAGAATGTAGGCTCCAAAAGGATAGAGACAATATCTGTCCTGCTTAGCACTATACCCCCAGTGTCCCAAAATTCTAGGCATACAATAAGTTGCCCATTACATTTGTCAGATGGATGGATAGATGATGGAGTAATGGATGATGGAGTAATAGATGATGGATGGATGAACAGATGGATGGATGGATGGATGATGGATGAATGGATGAAGCAAAGAAGTAAAACATGTACATGGGCAACCACTCATCCCAGGTGGTCACATATTTCTACACTCTTCTCTCTTGCATTCCAAATAACAGCTAGCACCAGTGAGTTTCGCCTACAACAGACCACACACTCACTGGTGGAACTTAAAACAGTGCATAACATTTGCCAGTGTAAAGAGTAAATAATTGGCCGGAAGCCCCAGGAAAGGCTTAACAGAGGAGAAAGGCAGTCTTAGTAGATAAGAGAATTTCAGTTGGGGAGGGAGGTTTGATAAAGGACCATCTGGTTACGGGAAAAGAGAGAGTAGGGCTCTGACGCCTAAAGGTCCAGGGTACGCCTGGGGAAAGGTGGGTTGTCTGGAGGGACTGAGGCATGGAATATGTGGGAGGGACAGGAGATCACACTGGACAAGCAGACTGGCTGGATGCTGATGGCCCTGAGAGTCAGGCTAGAGAGTCACTGACAGATTTCAAACAGGTGGTATTAGAGCTATCCTTTAGAGACCCACTATGGTTGCCATGTCAGGATGGGCAGAAGGTCAGGCCAAGGAGGTGGGAGCAGTGGGAGGCTGTGCAATCACCAGGAAAGGATGGGTCAGGGCCTAAACCATGCAACTTAAAAACCATGTTGGGCAAGGAACCATTCCTGCAAAAGATTGGTGGCCAATCAAAACAGTCCCCCAACCAAAGGTAGCTTGAACCTTACCTGCACCAGATTCCAGCCTTGGAGGGACTCTGCGATGATGGATGTAACAGATGGACAGACGCCTCCAAACACCATCAAGTGGTTTGGCCCATATTTTATTGCATCGTAGAAGGCTTTCAATCCTTTCGCATTATCACACTGGGGAGCAACACACAGAAAGAGAAGCCCAAATTAGAAACAGCTTTCCCCAGGGGCAAGAGCCCAATAGTAGATTCACACAAACAAATCTGCCTCATGGGAAACCTTCTGAGTTTTAGTTCTCTCATTGGTGGGGCCTCTCTTTAAGCCAGCCTTGAGCCCATGCTGTGAGCTCCATGAAGTATGATCTTGGCACCCCCCCAGCCTGGCTCCCAAATGCTTCACAGTCTCCACCTTCCATAGTCATTTATATTTAGGATTGTTATTATCAAAAAAGCAGAAAATGACAAATATTGGCGAGGATGTGGAGAAATTAGAACCTTCGTGCACTGCTGGTGGGAATGTAAAACGGGGCAGTTGCTGCAGAAAACAGTATGGCAGTTCCTAAAAAAGTTAAACAGAATTACTATATAATCCGGAATTCCACCTCTACGTATATATCCCAAAAAAATTGAAAGCAAGAACGCTAACAGGTATTTGTACACCCGTGTTCACAGCAGCATTATTCACAGTAGTCAAAAGGTGGAAACAGCTGAAATCTCTATCAACACATGAGCAGGTAAACAAACTGTAGTATATACATATAATGAACTATTATTTGGCCTTAAAAAGTAAGGCAATTCGGATATTCAGATATATGTTACAACATGGACGACCCTTGAAGACATTACACTAAATGAAAGAAGCGAGGTACAAAGGGACAAATCCTGTGTGATTCCACTTACACGAGGTACGCAGAGTAGTCAAATTCACAAAGACAGAAAGTAGAACGGTGGCTGTCAGGGGCTGGGAGAGAGGGGAGGGCGAGCTGGTGTTTACTGGGTACAGTTTCATTCTGGGTGATGGAAACATTCTGCAGATGGATGGTGGTGATGGTAACACAACAATGTGAATGCCCTTAATGCCACCGAACTGTATGTGCACCTAAAACTGGCTAAGCTGGTATATTTTATGTTATGTATATTTCATCACAATAAAAAAAGGAGGAGGGGGAGGAGGAAAGAGAGAAGGAGATAAATCTAAAGAGAAGAATTCATCCAGCAAACACCTGCCAAGCGCAGCATTGTGTTCGGCCCAGCTGGAGGTTCAGGAAACAAAAGTCAGACACAGCCCCTGCCAAGGAGCTCACACACGAGAAAGAAAACTGACCACTACAGCAGAGCCTGGAGATCGACCACGGAAATGAAAGAGGGCCAACGGCCGCAAATGTTAGGAGCCAGTACGGCTCACTTCCCGCCTCAGCACCTCCACCTCTTTGGCTCCTGAGTGTCTGGCTTCCCCTGGGGCCCAGTGAAGCCCATTCACCACCTAGCAGTTTGAGGGGCGTCTATAAAACATAAATTAGTCTTCCTTACTCTTCTGCTTTCTGTGCACTTAAAACCCAAACTCTTATCAGAATATGAGTCTCAAAAGGTTAAAAACATTCTCATGAAAATCAATAGTGGGTACATGTCACCGTTTTATTTAACTTATGAGTAACTGTACCTGCAGGATGACAAAGTGGATTCAAAAGAAAACTTAAGAGACAGATTTTTATAGTGAATGGAAAAATAAGAAATTAGATACAGAACTGGTTCATGTCCTACAGGGCAATAAAACTATTACCTTTGGGGATAGAAAAAAATTGAAAACTAGCACAGTCTACCTGTTTTAGAGAATTATAAGATATCTGAGTTTTAAATTCCCCCAGTCAGATGACCCTTAGGCAGGGCTGTTGGAAAATGTTCTATTAGGTCGTCTACATAATAACTACTTTGCATTATTTACAAGTTTTGCTATGATATTCTTAACCTTCCTTATCATAATGGATATAAGAAGCCACAAGATCCAGCCCTATCTCTCACTCTCACCTGACTTCCCTCCACTCTCCCCCTTGCTCACCCAGTACAGCCTCGCCAGCCTTTTTGTTCCCTGAAATTGAAAGCAATTTACTTCCTGCCCCTGGGCCTTTGCACTTACTGTTTGCTCCAGGAATAATATTCATTTGGTTCTCAACATGGCTCACAACTTATCATCACTCAGGTCTCAACACAGCTGTTCCCTTCTCAGTGAAGTCGTTACTATCCTCCCTTCCCCAAATGGTCCCTACTCCCAGCCACTCACTAACAGGCCACCCTATTTTAGTTCCTAAAATTATCTGAAATCATCTTTTCTATGTCTTGGTCTTCCTGTATTGGCTGACCTCTCGACTGGAATGTAAGGCCCCTGAGGGCAACAATGTTTATTATTATTTTCACTGCTGTCTCCCCAGACCTTGGACAGGGGCCTTGTCAGGGCTCAGTAAGAATCAGCTGAATGCCAGGAGCCCTGCGATGGTCTCCCTGTATCTACTTTCTTCCCTCCTTCTACTTCCATGTCTCTCTCCTGATTTGTCTTCCTCTCCATTCTCTGTCCTCTTTCTTCCTGTTCCCCCTCCTGTCCCGTAAGTGACCATAATGTGAGACCAGAGTGGGTTAGTATCTGTTGCTCCTTCCTTGTTTATCTGAGAGACTTGAGACTGTGGCTCACAGTGGGTGCTAAAAGGGAGAGAAAAATGAGTCCAACATAGTTCCTGGTCTCGGGGAGCTCACTGTCTGATACAGGCAGTGAGACAGGGGCGTGGGTGGCCATGTCACACGGTAGACAGTGCTCAGTGCTGGGGTCAGGCAGATCCAGGCTATGGGCACCACAGGGGTAACCAGGAGGGGCTCTGGGGGCAGAGCACTTGAGACTGAGTGTTGAGGGCGAAGTGACCCGGGCTAAGGCTACTGAAGGCTCTGAATGCCAGGCTCGGGAGTTTGGATTGCAGCCTACAGAGTCAGGGAAGAATTCCATTAAAAATTTTTTATTTAATTCCTAAATTGGCCAAGTTATTTTTTGTCAAGAAAGAGAGAAAGAGAAGAGAAACATGGCAAGGGATGGAGGAAGAAAGATTAAGTTACTGCTTCTTGGGCCCTCTATTAATGGTCCCTGTTCCTTGACTGAAAGCAACACTTCCTACCCTCAGTGAAGCACAAGCAGACAGAACAGAGCAGTTCATGTTTTAATTGTTTCTATCATGATTTACTGAATCATTTCCCGTTTTAATACATTCTGGTAATGATTTTAGCTTGTTTTCTAATCTGTAGCTAATGACGATGATAACATAGTACCACACGATTTATAATCAAAGTTTCATTAAAATAATATTAGCAACAATAAACTAATTAATACTTGTTTGCTCAGGAAACATTTCCCCAGTACCTAGTCTGTGCAAGATTCTGTTTTAACAACAATATCCTGGCTTCTCACAAATATACAACTTCCAAATATGTCAACCCAAAAACCTGACAATACTTGACAACCAGTATAAGAGCTGGAAGAATCTTCCAATGTTCAAAAATGTTTATCAGACTCAGTTTTCACCAGGCTGGGCATAGAAGGCAGAATTCTGGCCCCCATGTACTTTGCCCCTTGGTCTTACTCTCATGAATTCGTGATGTTACATGGCAAAAGGGGCTTTGCAGATGTAATTAAGGTTACAAATCAGCTGACCTGAAGGTATTATGCAGGTGGCCCAATGTAATCCCACAAGCCCTGAAAAGCAGAGATCTTGTCTGGCTGGTAGCAAAGGGGAAACCAGACATTCAAAGCATGAGATCAATTTGATGTGCCTTTGTTGGCTTGAAGATGAAGGGGGATACATGGCAAGGAAATGGGAACCTCCGTCCTACAATTGCAAGCAACTGAATTCTGCCAACAAACTAAATGAGTAGCGCCTCTGGCTAAGGACCCAGCTCAGCCAACCTTGATTTTGGCCTTGTTCCTGGAGCAGAGGACCCAGCAGGGTCACACAGGCCTGAACTTCTGGCCAGTGGCCTGTGAGACAATACGCAGTTGTGGTTTAAACCACTAGATCTGTGGTAATCTGTTACATCAGCCATAGGCAACTAATACAGCAAGTAAAATAATAATCTCTTCCTTCAAGTTCAATGTAGTCCATATAAAGAGCTCTCTTTAATGTATAGATAAGATCCTTCATGGTTTGTGTGGTGTTGAAATGTTTTTCTATTATAAATTAAAGATAGTAAGAAGATTTTGTTTTTAATGTACTAATGTGGCAAAATGAAAAGTTTTCCACCCTATGTAAGTTTCTGCTCCATGACGACCATTCCCCCACCCTGTTCCTTTAGCCTTTGCTGCTCCGTGAAATCCAAACATGTGTGGGCGTTGCTAATCCAGCCAGCCCTGCACCCTCTCTTTCAGATGCAGATGCTGAAGATTTGTTCTCAGTGTGAAGGGACTTGTCCACTGTCCTTTCAAGATTAGAGGAGTGATTTGGGGATTTCCAGTGGAGAGCTTTCTCAATAATCTAGAGAATGCAGCTCAATGGGCAAAGGGAAGGTTAGAGCTAGCAGCGTTCTAGAAAGGACCATTCTCCCCAGGGTAATGCTGCAAGCCCAGGCCGCCTCCTTATCACACTTGACCTGAGGCAGGAAAAACAACCTACTCAGCGCCAAGCAGGCTTCCTTGGCTCCCCCAAAGAGCACTTCTGCTGTGAATAATAAAATAAAAATCACGGAGACGGATCTGTTCCATCTTCAGTGCTACCTCCCTCACCCTCATTTCTAATACTGTATCTTCTTACCTGACATGATTAGTGTCCCAACTAGCTGGACTTCCCTGGCCAAAGTTGATTCTTTGTGGCTGGACCAGCTTGGGGGTTTTCAAAATGCTGCCCAGGCAGGACCCAGCAGAGATGTTTTAGGGCCAGTGAAATGGGCTCCTTCAGCCAGCAGCTCTCCTTGTATCTATTCTTCATACAGCATCAAGCTTACACAGAATACTTTATTTGAAAACAGGATTTTATTGCTAGCAAAAAATGAAAACCACAAAGGAGATGACCCCGAAGGTTCTTGCCTGTGTATGATTTTTATCTTTGGCCTAAAGAAGGGCAGATGACTATCCTGCAGGTGAGTCTAGTTGAGCGAGTCACTTGAGCACACACATGACAGGCCACCATTCACTGAAAGCTAATCCACTACACATCAGTTTGCCTGATGGTCAATTCACCAAATCACTGGGGAATTCCTCTAAGCTGGAGCTTCCCGAGGGATTCCTTATAGACACTTCACATGGCCATTTCACAAGGATTTGTCCTTTCAGCTCAGGTGAAAGGCAATCTCCCCTCTATTTTATGTTTCAGTCCTTCCTAAATGCTGCACTTGGAGATGCCCCCTAATGCCTGTTTATTATCGTCCTCTTATGGACCAACCACTGCCTGAGCCAGAGAAATGCAGAAGCATTTCTAACCCCCATTTAAGGTGTCTGTCAGACAGCTCTTAGCGAACTCACTGGGCAAAACCATCATTCTGAGAAATTATTTATGTCAAGTTGCCTTGGAGCGATTTGGCTTTTGATAAATTGCTCTCAGAGCCCCTATAAGGGGGTTCTTGTGTCCTGGAAGAAAGCTATGGGCTTTATCATGTTCTCAGAATATCTCTAGAAGAATTCTGACAGATGGCATGGCCATAACCAACTAGCAGTTGGCAAGGTAATTCCAGCAGTTTATATTCTTATGCAATAGTTCACAGTTTAATGCCACTTGGACATGGACTCTGGCACACGGTAGGTCCTGAGTAACTGTTGCCTCCCCTCCTTCCCTTCCTCTTGCCAGTATTTTTCCCCTTGGCCTTTCATTGACTCCACATCTACAGTAGCTCATGGTCACTACCTTCAAACTCCTTTCCACTTCTCATTTCCAGTGGTTTCCCCTTCCCTAGAAGGATGGACTTGTCACAGAGAAATCACAACTGGTACATTTGGCTCTTAAAATTCAGCACCTATCAATGGGAATAGATCTAAAAGCCATGAAAATCAATTTTTAAATGAAAAATTGGGACTACAGAATATAATCTATTTTCATTTAAATCTCATTTTTAAAGATGAGAAGACTTTTTTTACTTGAAAATTTCAAAGAAAATGTTGCTAAGAGTTAAGATGTAAAAATGCCAAGAAAATGTCAGAGTTAATAACAACCCATTTGAAACTGGGAATTACTCCATGCAGAATTTCAGAACTGAAGGAGAATTTGAAAGCCAACGTGTCCAACCTGCCCCTGATACAAGTCCCCTCTGTGCATCACACTCCAGGAGCAGTCAGTATTTGCTTATATCCCTCGGGTGGCAGGGGTCTCACTTCTTCATCAGTTCATCCTTGGCCAGCTCAGCTTCTCAGAGAGCTCTTGTGTTGGTCTTGAAATCACCCTTCCTTTTGCATCCCCTGTTCTAATTCTTAGCTAAGAGGTGAGCAAACTTTTCCCATAACGGGCCAGACAGTAAATATTTCAGGCTTTGTGGGCCTTGCAACCTCTCAACCTTCTGTAGCACAAAGGCAGCCATAGACAATACACAAACGAGTGTGGCTGCATTCCAATAGAATTTTATTTACAAAAACAGGCAGCAGCCAGATTTGGGCCACGGGCCAGTTTGCTCATGCCTGTTCTAGAACCTCATAGAACACTTACCATCCTTTATTCCCATGACAGCCCTTCAGATACCTCAACTCAGCCAGCCTGACTCCAAGAGGTGTCTTGTTTGCCTGATGATCAGTTCACCAAGCTAAGGGGAGCTCTTCTTTCTAAACATACCCATACAATATGGCTTCACACCCTTCTCATCTGTGCGCTATTCTCTGGAAAGGCTCCAAAGACAGATATTTCTAGGACATACCCCCAAATACCCCTATCTGCCGGCACAGAAAAGGAACATTAACATGTGTTGTGCACTCACTATATGTTAGTCATGGTACACAGAACTTCACATAAATTATCCTATTCATGCCTCACATTATCACAGGGTAGGCACTATTATGATTTCCATTTTAGAGATAAGGAAACAGGTTCAGAGAAGTTAAATAACTTGCCCAAGGTCACACAGATGTAAGGATTCAATCCAGGCAGTGTCACTTCAAAGAGTTGTTTTATTTTAAATAAGAATGTATTGTTATATAATATTTCCCTCATAGAAAAAAATCTACCATTTACATGTAACTTATATAAGGTATAAAAAATAGTAATATAAACATACAGGATACTCAACACCCATCTTATGTTGCAGTCCATCTGTGCCCACCCTGTACCTATCCCTCCTTCACCCAGAGGGAACCCCTAGACTGTTGCTTCTCTTTATTGCTTTATTATGTTTCCTAAACACTATATCATTTAATTGTACTTGTTTTTAAATGCATATATAAGTGGAATCATGCTTCATGCTGTATGCTTTGCCCAAAACTTGTCTCTATGGCTTCACATTATGTTTGTGATATTTTTGTTGCTGAATATAGCTGCAGTTCTTCGTTTTCATAGCTGTGTAGTATTCCATCATATAAATATGCCACGGTTTTGTTGCTGTTGTTGTTCATTCCCCTGTTGAAGGACACTTGGATAGCTTCCTGTGCTTTGTTTGGTTGCTGCTGTAAGCCAGACGGGTAAACATTTCCATCCACGTCTCCCAGCACACACTGCAGAGCTTCTCTAGGGTATAAACCTCGAAATGGAATTGTTGAATCACAGGATTTCCCACACTTTCTCAAAGTGGTTTTAGTCATTTATACTCCCACCAGCAGTGTTTGAGCAATCCCATTACTGCACATCCTTATAACTTTAATTTTGGCCAATCTTGTGGGTATTTGATATGTAACTTCAATTTGTACATTGTGATTATTAAGGAGGATGAGCCATCTGTTCACATGTTTATAGGCCATTTGTGTTTACTCTTTTGACCTGGTGACTTTGCCCATTTTTCTATTGGGTTGTTTGTCTTTTCCTTATTGGTTTGTTTGGAGCACACCTAGCCACAGTGCTAAAGTGAATGAAATGATCACCTCCTGCATTCTGGGCATAGACTTCTATTAATGTAGCCTCAGACTGCAGTCCTTCTATTCAGCAATACTTCACACAGAGCTTACTGTTAGTAAACACTACTAAATCAGCTCATAAAATCTGGGTAACAAAACACCTATGAACCTTTCTCGGGAATTAAGAAAAGGAGAAGAAGAAACTACTTGGGGATAAAATTCAGCCAACCAAAAGATGAATCAAAATGCAGATCTCAGGAATGGAGGGCCTGTGATAAAAAGGAGTGATTGTGAGCACTGGACCCATTTAATATGAAACAACCGGCAATGTGATGATAATGTAACATAAAATTCAGGAGGCAGAGGAGGGGGAAGGAGTTGTAAAATTGCTAATTTCCTCTTCTTCCACAGAAGGACTTTAATCGATACCATCTAAAATTGAAAACTGGAGTTTAAAAGCCAGGACTCTAACCTCACTGCTTTTCATAATCTTTTATTACCCTTAGATATTTTAGAAATAAATATTTTCTGTAGTGAAGGCAAAATTGCTTAATGTTGAGCAATTCCTTCTGCTTTACTTTTCTTTATTTTCCTGTTACATTCAAATAAATAAAATATAACATTAATTTTAATTAGCATGTAGTAATAGCCTCATTTTATCAAATTATTTCTGTCCATCTCTCTACTTACATGCATGGAAAGATATCCGGAATAAGAGTCATCTAATGTTAGAGATGGTGAGATTTGAGTGATTTTTTTTCATTCTCTTCTTTGTACCTATTTATTTTACTTGAAAAGTTTTAAAGCACATATTCCTTTTATAAAAACAGAAAGTCATTTTTAAACTGGTAGGCTTTTCTCAACCATTTATCTCTCTCTTTCTGTGGTTGACTTTCTGAGCAGAAGAGCAGGACCTTATATTTATTATTGTTAAATCATCTTAAAAATTAGCCCAGCACACCAGCCAACTGGATTAAACACACACTATATTGTTTCTCCATTGAGATTAATTCATTCAAACATCTTCTGGGCATCTACTAAGTGCTAGAGGAGAAACAGGTCCCTATGGCATATACAAATTCCTTGAACAAAGTAGATACTCAAGAAATATTTACTGACAAATTAAATTTGGAAACAAGAAGAGTAATAATAACAACACACTAAGCCCCTAAATAGCATTTATTTGCGCCAGGCACTATTCTAATTTCTTTATGTATATTAACCCAATCCTCACAACCCTATTATCTATCTATCATCTATCTATCTATCTATCTATCTATCTATCTATCTATCTATCTATCTATCTATCTATCTATCATCTATCTAAATATATCTCTATTGATTTCAGAGAAAGGAAGGCAGAAGGAGAGAGAGAGATAGAAACATCAATGATGAGAGAGTTGTCAGTGACTGGCTGCCTCCTGCACGCCCCTGACTGGGGATCGAGCCCGCAACCCACGATCTCCTGGATCCTAGGTCGATGCTCAACCACTGAGCCATGCCCGGCCAGGCACCCTATTTTCTATATTTTAACAGATGAAGAAACTGAGGGTTAGAGAGGTGAGTAATTTGAGTCAGGGGCTCAATATGGATTCAGGTGCAGAGAGTTTGGCTCCAGGATCCATGCTCTATGATATCTGTGTTGTACTCTTCTCCCTGGGCCAACAGAGAGACTACATCCCCCGGCCTCCCTTGCAACTAGATGTGACCACTGAGTTCTGAGCAATGGAATATGAGCAAAGGTGATGTGCACTATGGCCAGAACTGACTTATAAAACCATCCATGGGCACTCAGTGCTCTCTTTTCCCTCCATTGTATGAGTGAAGAAGACTCCAGAACCTAGAAGTGGTGGATCTCCCCCAACCTCAAATCCCTGTGGCCATCAGGGAGGGCCACCACCGCTTCAAGAGAAACTGTCACAAGGAGGGCAGCCTCACTATATGAGAGCCTTCCTGAACAGTGCCTTCGGGATATGCCCCCCTCTTCTCAGGCAACCCCAACCCCTGACTGAGCATGGTGGTGGCACAGGTGCTCACCATTTCTGGCCAGTACAAGACTCAAGCATGGGCAATCTTTGAGCCCTTTAGTCTGGCTGAAACTTTCTCAGAGCTGCACCGCCTAAGTCTTTTCCTATCCACATCTCCTGCCTGCCCCTCCCCTTTCACAGGTGTCACCTCACAGTCTGAAGACCTGCTCTGCCTTTCTCTGCTCTCTCTCCTCCTTTTCCTTCACAGACAATCCTCCCAGGGAACCTCTGACTCTGTCCGGGCATCTGCTTCCCAGAGGACCCAACCAACACTCCCCCATCTGCACTTGAATATGACATGAGCAAGGAAAAAGACTAAGTATATTAAACCACTGGAATACAAGGTGTTTGTTACTGCAATTAGACTGCATTGAGTAATAAACATTCTTAATTACCTGCTGTAAAAATTTTGAAATATAAGAAATCAAAACACCTCGGAAACCATTAGAGAAAGGTGAAAAGAGTTTTAAAGTGAGACAAAAAATGTTATGGGCAAGTATGCTATATATGTAAAAAATGTCCCCCTATCATTCAACACACTGACATTAAACCAAAATTTAAGGGACATAACCAGATATACTTAGATTTGCTGCACTTGGCTTAGTCCCCTCTGTCCCTCCTGTCCCCCTATGTTCAGCAAAGGGCTTGGCTCCAGACAAGTGTTCAATACATGCTGGCTGGACAAATTACTGCTGCCTGGTGGATACCATCCCTGCTGGTGGATACAGCCGGAAATAAAAGTAGTCATATCTGTATTTTGGTCCCAAAGAGCTTGTTAACTACAGCCATCTTGAGTTTTTTACACCCTTTCCCCAGGGTGATGGACAGACCATCTGCTTCTAAAAGTCTCCAGAGAGCCAGACTGTCCATCCTGGATACTGAGTAAAACTGGCATTTCTGTGTTCTCCCTAAGCAGTCACTGAATTCTTGGCTGGCTGCAGATTGTTATTTGAGGATGATGGAGCTGTACCACACATCTCTCCTCTGCACCGGTAAAGCCAATTACCCAATTTACAAAATGTTTTTCAGAGACTGGTAGATACAAACTGCGTTTCCTAATTAACTGTCATAAGTACTCCCGCACATGCAGGTGTGACATTTTAAAAAGTCAGGGTCACAAATGCAAAGCATATGCATGCTGCCTGTGGTAGTGGTAGGGGTGCTCCTTTCCATAGTTTTGCACAAATATTCTAAGTTTTTGGCCCTTTCCCTGGACATGAGGGCCAGGGTCACCTGCTGAGGAGGGCCGGCACTGTGGCGTGTGCCACGGAGCCATCTCCACTCCTTTCCACTCTACATATGCCCCTGCCATGTGATTCTGAGGGGCACAGTGGTTCAGCATTGCTAAGGGCTGGGCCAGGTATGGGGGTATGAGATGGGTGAGATGTGGTTCCTGCCCTCAGGGAACTTACCATCTAGGAGACGAAAGACACAGAAACCATTTAGCAAAATGCAGTAGGAAGTGTAGCCGCGGTTTGGATCAGGAGTTATAAAACACTTATTTGTTCCATTAGCACTCACAGGAGGGTGATTAAAAGCTAGATCCTGGGGTAGGTGCTGGGGATACAGGGAAGGTTACATATGATATGGTCTTAGACATCAGGGAGCTCTCATTTCACTGGGGGAGAGAAGATTAAGAGAAAAAGCATAACACAAGGCAGGATACAAGTGGGAACTATTGCCTGGCTGGGCGTGACTCAGCAGTTGAGCATCAACCTAGGATCCAGGAGATCGTGGTTCAATTCCCGGTCAGGGCACATGCCCAGGCTGTGGGCTCAATCCCCAGTGGGGGGTGTGCACGAGGCAGATGATCAATGACTCTCTCATCATTGATGTTTCCCTCTCTCCCCCTCTCCCTTACTCTCTCTCTGAAATCAATAAAGACATATTAAAAAAAAAAAAGTGGGAACTATCATGGAGATATAAGTCATGCAAAAAGGAAGGAATGTTCAATTCACACTGAGCCATTTTGCCAAGACTTCCTAGAGGAGGTGACATTCTAGATGAGCCTTGAAATGAGGAAGAGACCGAAGTGACAGGAGGGCACACCAGGCCGAGATGCCAACACAAGCAAGGGCTCAGAGGTGAAGAGTGTAGGACATACAGGAGAAATGAAATGTCTGCTTCTGTGGCAGGAGCACAGGGTAGAGAAGAGACCTGGCTGGAGAAAGAAGCAGTGGGGTCAGAAAGGCCTGAGCAGCACCCTGGGGAGACTTGCACACAGGGCAGGAGTGGTTTCCTTCCTTTAGGCAGCAGGAGTCACCACAAGGCTGATCAGGGGAGTGCCAAGAGGAAAGCTGTGCTTTACAGATGCCTCTGGCAGCTGATGTAGTAGAGGAGGCCTAATGGAGAAGGCGGCCAGATGAGAGGTGAGGGCAATGATCCAGGCGTGAGGCTGGATGGACAACCTGGCCCAGCACCCTGGGAAGGACGTGTCCACAGTGGAGTTCACCACTCAGGGGCCCTAATTAACTAAGAGGCTCTAAGGCTTGGGTATGACCAGCCCATAATGCCAATGGGACCCAGAAAATGGGTCACCTCAGTGGCTTTCTTAATAAAAACTCAGTGATGGGGAAGACCAATACCAAAGTGATAATAAAGCCAGCTATGTTAGGCGTAGAATAGGCCCTGAACAAGGGCCTCAGGTCTGGTCCTGTGACCTCCTCCTCACCTGGGCTTCATTTATAAAATAAGACAGTTCAGTTTGTGGGTTTATCAGTCAGAAGAGGCTAGGTTCTAGTGCAGGAAAAAAATCTCAATGGAACACTGCGGAAGAAATTGACTTTTCTCTCAGCAAGAGGGGCTTGACACATCGCAGTCACTCAGGGGCCCAAGCTGATGGAACAACTGTCATCTAGAATGCTGCCGGTTGCCAAAGGAGAAGGAAAACATCTGGAGAGTTTCAACCAGAAATTTAATGGAACTCACTGTCCAGATTTGGCCCCACCGAAGTACCAGGGACCCAAGGTGCAACCTGGCTAGCAGGAGAGGGGAACTAGGTGTCAGGGAACCTACAAATGACTGCCACAGTCGATCTCTCAGATCCCTTCCTGCCCTAACAGTCTGTGGTTTGGTGTATGTTCCAGGCCAGATTTTAGTTCAATTTACACGTATCAGCTATGTTTCTTTAGCACTGACCTACATGCCAGGCACTATGCTAGATTCTTTACATGCATTATCTCATTTACTAGTCAAAATGTATTATTCACAATGATCCTATGAGATGGATACTATTATTATTCCTCATTTAACAGAGGAGGAAATATAAGCTCAGGGAGCTTAACTGACAAGCTCAAGGTCACATAACTAGTAAGAAGCCAGGACTCACACCCAGGCTATCACATTCCAAGCCTTAGCTCTGTCTTTTACAATCCAAGCTGTCTAGAGATGGGTGAAACACCTTGTAACACAGTGGGCCACCTGTCACTGAAGGTATTTGGGCAGAAGCCTGCAGGACGATGCTGAAAGGATTATTTCACTGAGTAAAGGAACAGACTCTAATCCTGAAATTCTACAAGGAGAGAAAAGGAGACAGGAAAAGCAGGGGTAAGTCTTGGGAATAGCAAGTGGTTTTCTGAGGTGGAGCACCCAATGGGTGGATGGGAGAAATGAGAGGTGGGGCTGGAAAGGGAGCTGGGGGCAGCCTTTGGTGGGCTCTGAGCACCAGTATAAAGGGTTACACCTTATTCTGGGGCCCTCGGATATTTTTGTTTTGGTTTGGTTGTTTTTTAACCATTTTACCATGTACAAGTCAGTGGCATTAAGTGCACTCATAATGTTGTGTAACCATCACCACTATTTCCACAACTTTGTCATCATTACAACAGAAATGATAATAAACCCTGAGGAATTTTTTAAAGGGCTTAAATTTGTTAATGACAAATCAGAGCTGAGATAGTGATGACACCATCAGGTTGAGATGGACAACACTGGCCACCACTTGAAGAATGTTATTGGAGGGAAGAGAGGCTGGCAAGGGGATGGGTGATGAGATCAGCACAAGGGTCCAGGCAGGAGACAGAAGGAGCCAAAGGCAGGGCAGAAAGAGGGGCAGAGAGAATCAGTCAGATTTGGAATAAGAGGAAGGGAAACTGCAGAGGGAAATGGGAGTCCTAGCTTTCTCTAGGGGCCCTGTGAGTCCTGGGCCACCAGAAACTGAGGTAGAGAAGTCAGGAGGGGCCTTGGGGTCCTGGGGATACTGCCAAGAGGCACTGGCTGGCTGCCCACTCCACTGACTTTCCCTAGGGAGTCACATCCCTGAACCTGGCCGCCCTTCCTGGGACACGGGCCAGAGCTGCCTCCCTGGCTCCCCCAGAGGTCTGTAGGCTGACACAGATCCTGCCTGCGCTCACTCACTGGGCACCTGCTTGGAGATGAAGGGTGACTGCAGACCAAGATCATCACTGCCATGGCTGAAACCACACTCATTGCTCAGATGGCCCGCCCTCCCTCAGCAGAGGCTCAGCTGGAGTTAATTATGTGCCTTTCTTGTCCTCCAGCTGGGGACACAGTGGTCACTGCCCTGACTAATGGATGAGGGGTGGGCAGCTGTCACACATCACCATGACTAGGGAATTCTACTCAGGGGACCTTCCAATTCCTCAGTCCTGTCACAAATCCTCCCACTCTCCGCAGCCGAGCTGCTGCCAACACCTGTCTTCAGAGGCCCTTTCAGAAGGTGATTTCCCCGCACCCCAACCCTATGGGCCTGCTTCCTCAGTTCCCATCCCCATGGCCACGTGACCCCACAGGCACAGAACTGACCTCACTTTGAAGCTGACTTCGGGGGTCCTAGCTGCCTTAGGCCTACCTGTGTCCCCATCTCAACACCCTATTCCCATACCCCAGCTCCTCCAAGTCTGAAGTACTAACATGCCTTTCCAGGTTTGTATCCCCAGGTCCCAATTCTTGCCTGTCCCCCCATCCACATTCTACAGCTGAGATCTTGTAAGGTGGTCCCCAAGCCCATCATGGCACTGACCACCCAGATCGCAGTGCCTAGGGCTGCCCTTGAACTCTGAAGGATGTGAAGCTTCCCCTGCCTGGAAAATGGGCCAGAGGGCTTTCAGCTTGAAGCCTAGCTAGAGACAATCCATAAAACAGATAGGACCGAGTGCTAGGAGGGGAGCAGGAGGCTCCAGAAGAAGGAATTTTTTTTGAGGACCTTGGTAGGAAGTGCTGGTTGAGGGTGGGGGAAGCTCCAGGGGAGGATGCATTTCAGGGGTGGGGCCCAGGGGAGGCTCCTGTGGAGCTTCTGGGGGCAGTCTGGGACCAAGTGCATTTAGGGGTATGATCCATTCCAGGAAAACCCCTTTGCAGGAGCCCTTGACCATGAGGCTGGCAAAGCTCTAAGAGCAGCAGCCTTTGGAAGGTCAGGGGAGATGCAGACCCTCGAGGGCAGCCCATGCCAACCCTGGTGGGGGACTCACATCCCTGTACCTCCCTTCTTTGTAAAACAGCGAGGTAATGCTGAGAAGGCCTAACTAAGCATGAGGGAACCCCTGCTCAGACACAGCGTACAAGTAAGGTGCCTGTGTCCTCTACACCACCTCCTCCCCAAGACTCTGCTCCATAAACACCTGTCACAGACTCCTAGGCCCTTTCCCAGGTGGAGGGCAAAGAAAAATTACCTTCATAAATCCTGCAAACAGAATAGGAGGCTTTTTCAGGGTCTATTAATTTTCATGCAGAAAAATATTATGATTATTTTTTCCCTGAGTATCTACCTTGCTGTGAAATTATTACTTTGTTTTCTTTTTAGGTTTAACAGATCCTTCCTGAGCCTTGAAAAATTATTTGAATGCACTTTTTCTCAAAATTAAGAAGAAGAAAAAAACAAGCAGGAAGTGAAATAAGGCAGACAAAAAAGGACAAATACTGCATGATTCACTTAAGTGAGGTACCTAGAGTGGTCAAATTCACAGAGGCAGAAAGTAGAATAGTGGTTTCCAGGGGCAGGTGGCATAGTTATTTTTAATGGGCGCAGAGTTTCAGCTTGGGAAGGTGAAAAACTTCTCGAGATGGATGGATGGCAGTGTTTTCACAACAATGTCTATGTATTAAATGCTATTAAACTATACACTTAAAAATGGCTAAAGTGGTCAATTTGATGTTATGTATATTTACCACAATATGAAAACAAAAACAAAAAACAAGCAGGAAGGTAATAATATCTTGCCCAGGATAGGTTTCATGGCCTTCCTGGGCCTCAATTTCCTAACCTATAAAATAGGAGAGAAATCCATCTTCCCTACACTTTGAGCCTTGGTAAGGAGAGAGAACCTGTACTTTTGTTTTTTGCCAGGCCAGGAAAGTTTTTCAACAACACTTTATAAAGAAACTAAAGAGAAATCAAAATGGAACTAAATAATGAATATACAGAAGCACAAATTAGCCTCCTAACTGGAGGGCAGACAGTGCAGTCAGGAGGCTGAAGGCCTCCAGGCCTAGTTCCCCTCTGCTCGCTGCTCATGAGGAAACTGGAGTGGAAAGAAGAGAAGGAAGTAGCCCAGGGCACAGAGCAAGTCACTGAGTGAGCTGAGGCAGACCTTTCTGCCCCAGATCCCATGCTCCCCTCAACTAGCAACAGGCCCCGAACTCCTTAGACCGCATGTGGATTCTGCCATGACAGCGACATCTACACCCTCTGTGCCTGGCCAAGCCCAGGGCATCTTGCTTCCTACTAGAAGCCTTAGCTCAGTGAGATGTCCTTTCTTTTGGCTAACCCAGCACCCTCTGGGGTGGACTGACCAAGGGCAGGCCCTGGAGTGTGGCTTTCTAAGAACAGGGCTTTATCTTGTACCCCTGTAGCATAGTTCCAAGGGTCTGACCTTGGAGCCAGGTGCCTGGGTTCAAGTCTCCCACTTAATAGCTGATTGACCTTGGGCCAATTCTTTAGCCTCTCTGTGTCTGCTTCCTCCTCCATAAATGGGCATAATAGTGTCTACTGCATATAGCTGTTGTGAGGGTTAAATGAATTTTCAAAGCTCTAGGAAGAGCACCAGGCACCTAGTGAGCATCTGATAAAGGTTAGATATTGAGCTTACCCTCCTCAAGAACCCTACTGTCCCTGCATGCGTGAGAAGATCTGGGAATGTTTGCTAACCCCCCGCCCCCACCTTCACTAGGGAAATAAAAGGAGTCCAGCAGCCGTGGGGGTGGGCACTGGCTTATAAGTTCCCTTCTCAGGCTGCACATCAGACAGCAGTGGAGACCCCAGGACAGTGCCACATGGGGGGAAATTCTCACAAGTCCCCCCACTCTCACTCCTCTCCAAGCCTGGTCCAGCCTCAGCCCTGCTATGGAAGGAGCAGGTGCTGTGGTCACGACAGGCACCATATGGGGACCAGCCCCTCTATATTTAGGGCCAATCTGTTGACATGACAACCAGGCTCCCCGACCCTGCACCCAGTCTCCATCCTTGCACTTGTGTTCTGCCAGGCACATCCTCTACTAGCCGCCTCCTTGGATGGAGGGGCATCTTCACAGATTTGGTCAAGACCCTTTCCCCAAAGAGCAGCAGACAGGACATCACAGCAGGCTTCCCTGATTGGGAACAGGGGAACTGGCAGCTCCACTCCCCAAAGCCCAAATGTGAGGCTTAAGGAAGCACAGAAGGAGGGCTTTCCAGGAAACCAGGGTCTGACTTGCCTTCCCCAGCCAGGAGCTGATGAGGGCCCATCCCTCTGCCGTGCTTAGTTCCCAGATACTCATACTTTGGGAATAGGCAGGTCAGGAAGGGCTCACAGAGGTACTCTGAGCTGAATGCTGCATTCTACTATTGGGAAATCCAAGTGGGGTGGCTTACTGTGACTACACAGACCCCATCCCCATCCCTACCAGCCCAGGATTCCCTCACCCACCAAGATTCCATTCTTGTTGCTCTAAAAAAGATGACAGAATGTGCTGGCTTCTTCTGCATAACAAGAGAGCACACAGAATTTTATTTTTAAACCAGCAACTTTTCGACCACAAACAACACCTCAGGGACAAGACACATGGACTGAATGCCCACTAGGGTAGCAATAACAACAATGGAAATCATAATAATAGCTCTCAGCTCTTGAGGCTCCTCATATGCCCAGCAAATCCTCAACTCTTTATAAACATCATTTCAAGTACCTGAATGTTCATGGCATCCCCACTTACAGATTTGGAAACGGGCTCAGAGAGTTTTAAATAACGAAGTCAAGGACACACAGCAGAAGAAGAGCTGGGTTTGGAGCCAGCCTATCAATGCACTTACCCCTGACCTCATGAGGTCTCAGGGCACCAAGGATGAAGTGGCAGCACTTCCCTGAGTCACCTGGGCTGATGGCACAGACAAAGAAACTCACAGCAATATGCTCAGAGAAGTAAGGAAGAATGAAACCATGCAAGGAGAGGGGAAAGGCACATGAGAGGGAGATTAGGAAAGGATGCTCATTCAGAAATAGATCTAAGAGCCAAGCACTGAACTAAGCACTTTTCATTACATCATCTGTCCACCTTGCTTAAGGGTTTCTTGGGTAGTCAGGGGAGGTGACTGACCAGAACTAAAGACACTAGAAGTGGCTTCTTAGAGGAGGAGGCTTTTGAACTGGAAGGAAGACAGGACTGTCTTAATTTTCCACAGCTCAGGAAATGCATCACCTATTTTATAGGCACAAAGTATATGCAATAGTCCATCCTGACACCACACCCACACTGAATTCTCTACATTCTCTAGAAACAGAATGGATGTAAAATTACAAGGGGCGATGTACTGGTTCATAATAGAAGATAACAAAGGAAGTTTACGTGGAGGCTGGCAGATGCAGTCAGCTGAAATAAATAAATTAAAACATGGCATTGTTGTCTCTTTGTGTATGTCAGTTTTAACTACTGTTTACTGGAAAACTAAAACTTCACATGTGGAAAAAGAAAAAAAATCCCCAAACTTGTGCATCATCGGTCTCTATGTAATAGATCTACCTCGGGGAGGGGAGGTGGACTTTCATTTTCGGCTGTGATGGTGGGGCCCAGCCAGTGGGGTGGACACAGCTGATACTCAAGCGCCTTGAATGTTTTTCCACATGGCTGGTGGATATGTGGACCTAAAAGCTCATCCAGTGATCTTGAATGCAATTAATCTGTGAGAGGGCATCAGGATCCTCCTCAGCCTCAGAGCCCACCACAGGCCTTGTGGGGTGGACAGGAGTTTCTCACACGCACGCGAACACACGCACACACACACACACACACACACACACACATCCTCTATATGGGTTCCACTCTGTCTTTTACTAACCAGTCACTGTTGCCATGGCTGGCTCACCTGCCCCTGGGAGTGAGCCATACCTGAGGACAAGAACCATGCCTGGACCATCTCTTTGGGGCCTGGCTCTGAACTAGAGCCCTGGATCACTTTGCCAAACTAAGCATGAGATAAGACAGCGCCCTCAGTTGTTGGATCAGTGGTGAGACGGTGTCTCATCCTGGGTGGGGCCTTGAGGGTGAGGACCCCATAGGGATTTCCAACTCAGTTCCTCAGGAGGCCCCTCAAAGCACTGACATGGCGGATCCCACTGGCCAGGCTTTAGTCTCCCACCACCATTTAACCAGGAGGGTTCCCTTCTGCAGATTTTGCACATTGGGCACCTAAAAATTTTGTTTGAGGGCTCTGTAGCTCAACAGAAGAGTGGCAGCCAGGAGACCAGAGCATCTCACTCAGCCTGCCCTTGCTCATCAGCCCCTCTTCTCGGAATGCCCAGGCCCTGGTGAGCACCCTCCTCTCTCCTTGCCTTCCAAGGCTCAGCTCAGATGTCCCTTTCTGTCCCAAATCTTCCCTGATGCCAGGAAACAGGACTGACCACTTCTTCCCTGTGTCCACAGACCACACACACACTCTGGAACATCGCCAGTAATGGCAGTGAGTGCCCAGACTCCTGGCTACCATAAAACACACCAATTCCAAAAAACAAAACAACAACAAAAAATCAGAATGCCATTGTAGGTTGTCCAATTTTATTTTTTCAAGGACATTCAATAACAAAACAGAATGAACAAACAAATCCTAACATCTTCTAACAAACAATTTAATTTTTAAAAGGACATGATAACATGTCCTTTTAAGAAGAAGAAGGAGGGAGAGGAGGAGAGAAGGAAGAGCACTGCCTCAATGCAAAGTATGCTCTTTAAAACAAACAACCTTAGCTCAGGGGAAAACATCCTTATTTTCCTCATGTCGCCATGGTCTGTAAAAGCTCTACAGGGCCAGTATGGGCCCAGGGCTGGTCACTGTGAGCATTTCCTGGGCTACACGTCCCATGGGAGACTGGGAGCCCCCAGGGGTGAGACTGTCAGCATGGTCATGGAGGGAAACCATGCAGGCGTGGCTGTCCAGGACAATGGGTGACAGGGCCTCTCTGCCCCCTGGCTGCCTGGGAATGTGATTTTTGGTAATGCCCTATCGTACAACGATCCAGCTCTAGGCAAGGCCCCTGGCTAGGCTGCTGAGCTGGTTAGAGAAGACTTTACTTAAACAGCTGCTTTTTCTCATATCACTCAGGAAACATTCCTTACAATAATATTAAAATACAAATAAACCTGCCCAAGCACTTGGGAACAATTCACCGTTGTTAATTAACTCAATGGGAAAGGGGAAACAAGGAGGAAAGGGAACTGAATCTCTCATAGAGATGCTTGGTTTCTTTCTTAACAAATTACCCTGCACTTGCCACAGTTTCTACCTTCCTTAAACACCCCCAAACAGCCACTGGATCAACAAAGTGGGGGCCACAGTCTGTAGTGGAGAGTCCAGGATCCCAGTCAGAGCAGGCAGGGTCTTGGGTGAAGCTGGGTGGCCTCTCTGGGACTCAGCATCCTGTCCTATAAAGTGCAGTGACTCCTTTTCTACCTGCCCTAGAGCTGCAGGGAGGGACAGCTGAGACACTGGATGATGCAGGCTCTGGAAACTCCGGGACTGAGCAAATGCAAGGGACTGCTGCTAGAATTATCATTATTGTTGTTGCTAATAAAAATGCTAATAAGTATACGCTAAGAAAGAATGGGCTTCCTGTAAATAAATACCCCCGATCTCTCTGGCCTGTCTCATACAGCGCACTTCATTTCATTTGCCAAGGCATTCACTGTTTCAGGGAGATTATCAAGACCCCCAATGGCTGTAAATAATCTTCCAGCAACTTCCTCCTTGCCTGCTACAACCAAGATCCGAGTGGACTTTCTGCAGCAAAGAATTTGGTCTGGAACAACTTTTCTACAATAGCCAATGTCCATTCCTGCTGGAGAGAGGAGGAATTTAATATTTGTAATTACTTTTTAGGGAGTAGTTTACTACTGGAAATGTTGTAATTGATTTTTCATCCGGCTTCCCCTGGTTGGTATTATTCGTTCAAGCACCCCCGCTGAGCTCTCCAACTACAGTCTTTCCCTCTTTTTCATATGCCAGCTGTGTTTGCTTTTTTTGTCTTCCCTCAAGGGAAAAGATAATGTTTGCGATTTTTGCACCTCAGCCCTGTGCTGGGCACATCGGTGAAGCTAAGCCAATGCACTGGGAACAAAGACCAGAAGAAATTATTTCCCCTATCCATGCTTTCTTTAACTGCAGCTCAGAAACCCCAAATGGTTCAGGGTAAGAAACTGGCCCAAAGCTGATTAATTTTGTGAAACAGACCTTCCAGGGTAGCATACAAGATCTTCAGAAGGAATATTCAGGTTTTTACTTCCCACCGAGAGCTTTAGGAACCATAATTAGAGCATCGTGGAACAACAGGCTCAACTCTGGTTCACTAAGTCCCAAGAACCTTCTCACCGACACATATAAAAATATGTGTCATTCTGTTTGAAAATATCACCTCTGATTCAGATTTGTGCTTACCCATTGCGTTCAGTGCATTTTTAAGGAGCTCTATTTGGCTGGGTTTTGCCAACTGGAAGCTGGGACATGGAGGCCCGCCCAGGCACAGGGTAGTGTTTTTCAAAGACTTCGGTGTCAGAACCACCTCGGGGGCTCATTAAAATGCCACTTCCCAAGCTCTATTCCCGACCACCAAACAGAAATCTCTAGGGCTGGTCTATTTTTAATTAGCATCCTTGATGATCCAGATGCACGCTGAAGTTTGAGACGCCAACTCATTTTTCTGCCAAGGAGTTTTACTCAACAACCTCCCTCCAGCACCCCCTCCCACATACACATACATTTATTTTTACTTTAGTGAGTGACTATTTCTTCAGGACAGGACATCAGCGAGGTCTATGAGATCCCAAAGCCTGCAGACTCTCCAAAGTTGTCAGAGTCTTGGTCTATAGTCCAACATTCCCCTTACCCTTGCTGCAATGGCTACCAGCCACCCACCTTTTAGGTCCTCGTGTTTCCTTTTGTTCCAGAAGACCATGTTTTTCAAGCTTCGCTATTCCATCTGCAATGTGCATAAGGCTGGGCCCAGGACAAGCCCTCAGAAATTGCTTGTTGATTGCCCTACACTTGGCAATACCTTCATGGTTTGGAACCACTCACTGGAATGTTGTTCCTTAAATATGCATTTATTGACTGCTAACTGGATATTAGTATTGACAACAATTACAGTTGTAATAATACTAGTGATAAGATTCCTGATATAATGGCCTTTCTAGTTTACAAAGATGTGTCACAATTTCCCTTTTACTTTCACAGTCATTTGTAACACCAGGACAAACATGATCATACCCACTTTACAAATGGGAAACAAAAGCTCAGAGAGAGTAATTTTCCTGAGGATCTATAGCTAACTGGTTACAGGGTTGGTGCTCAATCCACCCATTCAGGCTTTTGAACCTGAAGCTGATGAGCCTGGAGAAGAGCTCACATGGGGCCCAATTGTGGCCCCCACACTCTGGTGGATTCTCAAAAGCAGAGAGTACAGATGTGATTTCTTTCATTCCAGAAGGAAAAACCAGAACCAGAATGGGGTGGATGAAGGGGCAGAGAAACTATAAGGTGGCATTTATCAGCTGAAAGAACAACTTTTTAAAAACCAGGGCTATTCAGAAAGGGGATGAAGCGGTGACAGGCCAGCCAAACCTGGAGATGACCAGGCTTTAAATGTCCACTTGTAGGATAGGTATTGAGAGGATTAAAGCCCTGGAAGGCTCTTCTAACCCTGATAGTCTGAGCTATTGTTCTGTCACAATTCTGTACACTCTAATATAGCTGTCACCACCTCATCTCTATTCTGAAGAATGTGACAAGCACAGTTTTACAAAGACAGTAAACAGAAATCCCAGCCAAGGTAGTACTGCAAATGAAATTCACATTTTGAGGTCCCCTCCTCCTCACTGTGTCAAACACATAGCAATGATAAAGCTAAAATACAAAAATAGAAAATTTAAAGATATAACATAACTTTAAAAATACGATAAAATTCTCAAGAAAAAAACAAACACACAACATGGCAAGTGGAGATGAAGAAAACTCCGGGGCAGAGCCATATTTAGTGCAAAGGGGAACCAGAGCCAAATTCACTATTGGAAGCAAAGCAGGTAGCAAATAGCCTCCACTACTCATGAGAAAAGCTGGAACAAAGTTCTACCAACTGCTGCCTGGCACTGTAGACCGCACAAAGCTGCACGCTCAGGGTGGCAAGACAACGAAGCAAAACAGAGTGACGGATTGAATGCAAAAATGGCCCTAATTATTCAGCCTTTTCTGCACTCACAGCCTTTGTAATATGACTTTGCAGCTTGCTCCCCCAATAAAAGGTGGAATCTACTTTCCCACCTCTTGAATCTGGGCTGGCCTTCTGACTTGATTTAGCCAGTAGAATACAATAGAAATGACAGTAAGCTGGTTCCAGACACAGGCCTCAAGAACTAACAGAAAAAGACAGTTTATAATGAGTCAGTAACCAGATAGACAGCAGATGTTTCATCAACAACAAGAGATCCAAAAGACAAAGTTCTGAAGGCAAATAACTATTTGCCTGGAATTCTATACTCTGCTAAACTATTACTCAAGAGTGAGAGAAAAAGAGACATTTTAAGACATCCAAATATTAAGAAAGTTGACCACCCGTGACCCCCACCATATGCACTGAATACAACTTAAGAATTAAACCCAGAAAAGGGAATGAGATGCTATAAAACAATGGTGAGCAAGAACATTGGTAAGACTTGCTGGCAAATTTAATTACTAACTAAAAACCAAAAATAATAACTATAAATTCTGTTTAATTAGTGGAACCAAAATTCTACGAAACAAAAAATACAGAGCAGATATTTAATGGTTTGCTTGACACTGTTACAATTATTGTCAGATTCAGTAAAATAGAAAGATATGGAATATCTTAGATTTTAGGAGGAAAAAGGAATATAATTTAGAATGTATGCTAAAACGTTAAGGGTATTACGCCAGCAGAGAAAAAAAGGGGGGGGGGTGACAGAAGGAACACCCAAAATAAGATGGTTAAAATATGTCTGTAATCACAACAAATATAAACCAATTAAAGCCACCTATTAAAAAACAAACTAAAATGAGTATAACAAAATGAGATGAGGAATGTTATATACAGTATGATGTTTATATAAAGCTTTGAAATACTATATATTGTTTGTGGACATGGACATCTGTAGTAAAGTGTGAAAACAGAGATGGGAGAAAAAAAAACTAACTTCCATACAGTTGTTATTTCCGTGGAAGGAAGAAGAGAGGGAAATGGGTTTGGGGAAGGGTAAAGAGGTGGCTTTAGCTGCATTTGTAATGCTTTAGTTCTTTGAAAAATGAGATCTGGAGGGAAAATATTCACATTTTTCAAATCTGAGCTGTAGGTATAAGCTATATTGTATTTTCTTACTGTATGTTTGAAATATTTTGTGACATGTTTTAAAGGTGAACGGAAGGAAAGGAGGAGGAGACAGAGGAAGGAGGATTAACCATGCCTTTTATTTTCTGTATTCTGAAGCTTTGGCATCTGGGACCTTGCTGACTCTGAAAGCATTGCCCCTCCCAGGGTTAGCCAGTTCTGAGAGATAGCAAACAAACTACCCAGTAAGTCTTTTACAGGGAAACCAATCCAGAGCCCATACCCCCAACCACTTCCTTGGGCTCTCATACTCTGGACCACTATCCACCTGCCCTAATTACCCCAGGGCTAGGCACCAGACACCTAGGGCCAGCCCCTAAGCCCCAGACCTGCTAAAGTTACTCAAATTAGCTAATCCTAAATTATTTACCATGCCTAGCCTATTCCTTCCCGTGGAAACACAGAAAGGCTCATGCCCACGTTTTCCCTACTCCCTCTGCTTCCTGATCACCCCCATGTGGCTCTGCACGGCGTGCTGCGCATCCTGCTTCCACAGGACTGTGAGTATAACCTCCTTCCACCATGACGGTCATTTATTTCCATGTCTGTATGTCTCCTATACCTGTTCAAAACAATCCTTGGTACCCTAAAAACAGGAAAAGAAAGAAAAGAAAAGAAAAGAAAAGAAAAGAAAAGAAAAGAAAAGAAAAGAAAAGAAAAGAAAAGAAAAGAAAAGAAAAGAAAAGAAAAGAAAAGAAAAGAAGGGAGGGAGGAAGGAAAGACATTAAGTTCAGCCCTATTAGAGAACGTGACCAAAAATTGAGACTATAAACTCAATTCATCAGAGCTGGCTCTTTTTAATACAGGTCTCAGTGATTTCACTGCCCAGAAAAAGACTTTCTGGGTAAATCAGCCTCCTCTCTGCCTTTGCATATGTTGTTCTCTCAGCCCAGAACAGTTCTCTAACTTGCAGCCCTATCTAAATTCTTCTCCTTCTTCTAGGCTCAACTGATACCCCGCTTCCCTGACCCTTCCACAGAATGAATCACTTGGCTTCTCAGTTCAGTCCTTTGCTGGCTGGGCCAGCTTTGTCTCCCTCATGTGATGGATCCTGTGGCAGAGATGCTGTTGGATTCACCTCTGAATCGCCAGCCCCAAGCAGGTGTGGACACACTACAGCGCACCATTCATGTCCATGCAGATGAACCGGATGACAGTTACAGCCCTCAGAGGCATGGAGAGTCACTCCTGGTAAGAGAATTACTGGGGAAACACAGGAAGACTACAAGCCCATCTCAGTGCAGCAGCTGGCAACATCCACAGTGGAACCACGAAGACAGCATCGACTGTTCCACAGGAGTGAATTTTTAGATAACTCAAGTGTATATCTTGAAATGCCAAAACTTTCAAATATTTCTGATAGACTCATTTTTAAAATGCAATACATATTTACACATGTCTGCAGGTTTTAGACATGTTCTTATTGTTTACAATTCTTTCTCTATCCCACCAAGAACCTTTTTAAAAATAGCTGAGGTAACAACACATGCTTGTAGAAAATTCCAACAATACAATAACATATCAAGTAGGAAAAGCAAGCTCCTCCGTGCTTTCCATCCCTCCAATTTCACCCTCCAGGAATAATCACTGTGGACTCCCTGTTCTCCTAGACAAACAGAGCTGTACACAGCCCCCACTCAGACCACTTGGTGTCTGCCCGCAACTGTGCAAGGCGTCTTCACACATTTGATTTAGAAGCAGTTCTGTGAGGAAGGGGTAATTATTGCTTCCAGAATAACAGCTGTAGTCAGGAACTGACTCCAGAGCCTGGCCGCCTGGCTTTGAAATCCTGGTTCTGCCATTTATGAGCTCTGTGGCCTTGGGTGGGTTTAATTCTGTTTTGTGCTTCAGTTGCTTAGTGCCAAAAAACGGTGCATACTTCCTAATAAGTTGTGGGAATTAAATATATTGACACACATAAAGGACTAAGAACAGTTCCTGACATGCAGAAACCCAATGAATTACTATTTCCACTTTATAGATGAGGAAACTGAGAGGCCTAAAGAGGTTAACTGACTTACCAAATTCAACAGATGATTATGAAATCAAGCCATGGACCTGTCAGGAGGACCTGAAGCTCCAGAAGGCACGGGGTGTGGGGTGTTTATTCTGCTCTATGACTTAATTTTCCCAAATGCTCATCTGACATTTTTTTCCTCTCTCACCCTCTGAGTCAGATGGTAAGCTGTCATTTTTTGCTGGTAGTTCCCTGCCTCCATCAACCCAACATCCACATCTAATTGGTTGACTTGCTGTGGACTGGACACCAAATATAAGACTGTCAGTGAGAACAATGTACAAAACAAGTACAGTGAAGCACAGAGTAAACCCTAAGCAGAGCTCCCATTCATAAACCAAATGAGTCCCAATGAAAGTCTTCTTTTCCAGCTGCTCAGAGACCTGGAGAGTCCTGGCTGGGTTCGGATAAGCAAGGTGGCTGGATCCATGCCCCCTGAAAAGTGAGTTATTGATGTAGGAATATAGTTTCTAACTTTTTAGACTAAAATTTCTGATTTAGGCATTTTTAAATTTCACCACTCTTAAAATGCTGAGCTTTGACAGCATGTTTCACTTTAAATGC
Source organism: Miniopterus schreibersii (assembly GCF_964146895.1). Taxonomy (NCBI): domain Eukaryota; kingdom Metazoa; phylum Chordata; class Mammalia; order Chiroptera; family Miniopteridae; genus Miniopterus; species Miniopterus schreibersii. The sequence goes on along the minus strand of NC_138111.1, from coordinate 24,486,409 downwards.
CCACATTTCATGTCCAGGTACCACACGTCAGTTCACAGCCACTCTCCATTTACATTCTGAAGGCGTGAGACCGAGAGTCATCATGAGGTGCCACACTGCATTTAAACCACATCCTAACTCCCCACAATAAATCCTCTTTACAACGGATGGTTGCAAGTTTCTGTCAGATGTGTGTGTATCTGAATACTAAGCTATGCCAAAAACTAAACACACATAGGGCCACAGCTCTGGGTTGGACCCCGGGGAGACGGGGTAGGTACCAAGGTAAGCAAGACCCAGGCTGCACCCTGAAGGAGGTGGGGGTCATAAAAATAAAAAGCAGTGTGAGAAGGATGTCTGTAGGAGGGGGTACAAATACCACTTGAGGAGAGCTAGGGACACTACTTGCTTTGGGGCCCTAAGGACCTCTAAGATTTCTGGTCTCCCAGTTATATTCTTGTGCTTGTTGGGCTCATTATGAAAGCCTGTGCATTAGACACTGCTGGGGCCCACACAAACATACCATGCTTCAGTAGGACTGACAAGGAAGATAGGATTTTCTGGATTATCTGGACAATCAGATAACTTGGGTTCTAAATGGATTTCTTTGGCCTTGATTCTCTGATTGGATTACCTCGAAATCCTTACCTCTCCTCTGGTGAATATGGAAGACCTAGATCATTTGTTTCAGAAAATCAAGTGCTAAAGTCATAGCGGGGATAGGCTCAACATGGGAGTTATGTCATTCACGGGTCGTCCCTGAGTGGGCTGCTGGGTGAAGGGCTGGTTAGGAGTCCAGGCTGAAGAAGCAGAGCTGGCAAGAGCAGGGAGGCATTAAAGGCCAAACACACTTGGCAAACCGTAAGCCAGCAAATGTGAGAGACATGGAAGGGAGGGTGAAGCTGAAGAGCAACTGAGGCCATAATCGCCATGGAGACCTAGACGTATAGCCAGACAGACCCGTGTCCAGTTTGGCTCCACTACCTGCAGGCTGTATGATCCTGTGCATGTCCCCTTACCAGCCTTGGTTTCTCAGCTATATAATGAGATGACACCCATCCCATCAGGTTGTCTGTGACAACAGAAAGAAAAATGTACGTAAAAATGTTATCCCAGTGCCTGGTACATAAATAGTGCTCAAAAAAGTAGCCATTATTCTAATTCTTGCCATTAGTAAGAAATGTGTCTTTTATTCACATCAGAGACCCATGTCCCCCATAGCGGTCGGGCTTCAGGGTGAACAGATCCTGTGACCCCAGCTCTCTAGTCTCAGACCTCATGAACGCAAGATCCCACTAAATGGCTCAATAATAGGGGCCCTCAGAACGGGAGCGAGACTCAGCATAATTACCAATCTTGTGTGCTCTTTGTAATCTTGACTTTGTGGGGATTGTCTGATTATAATAGTTGGGGGTTTGTGTGCGGTATTTAATTAAGCAGATAAAAGTACGTTAGGATGAAACAATAGTATCTCTAATTTAAAGGCCTGTTCTGAGTCTTATCCTAAAACCATGACGAAAGATGCTTCCATCCAAAGAAAAAGAATCCCCCCCCCCTCCTCTCTTTCTCTTTCCTCACTTGACATCCAATTAACAAGGCTCCCACCTAACCACCACTTTCTGGTGAACAAGCTGTGGTCAACCACTCCTCCTTCATTTACACCCAACATGACTGATGGGATCCAGAAGAGAAAGGGACAGAGGAGGATGCATGGGCGGTGGTGAGTGCCCCAGGCTTTCAACCCCAGCCCCCGGCCCAGAGCTCCGACCTCGGACCAGTCACTCTCCTGATCAAGCGAGTTTCCTCCTCTAATTTAAGCCTAGCCTGGCTCTACTTTTTGAAAATAAAATACATATTACAATTTGTGCCCATGGGACTAAGATTTGAGGGAGATTTGTAAAATTACATAAATATAGCTTAAGAGGGATAATTAAATGTAATAAAAATAATGCCCAGCTAACCAGAGTCCAGAAAGAGATATTAGCAGGTAACGGGATGATCTCAGAGGTCTTGTCTAGCTCTAAAGTTCTATTATTTTAATTCTGAGCTGTAAAATGCCAACATTTACCCAAGTCAATAAACATCTAGAGACTGATATTTCATAGGAATCCAAGTCTGATTTTTCAATATTGATTTTTGTGAAGTCAATTTTGGTTGAAAGCGCCTTTTAAAATTGGTGCTCCTCTGGTGTCGAATGTCAACATTTATTTTTCCAGAACTCTCTTTCCTGTGTGGACTCTGGTCAGCGAATGAAGCTCTTTGATACTTGAAGTTCCTGTTTTTCTTGGTTCTGACTGAGGGCCTAGATAAACTGTGTAGGGTATATTTTTTACCGAGTCTTTAAGGTTCCTGTTTGGACATCAAAAGTAAGTCCTATTATATGCTTGCCCTTCATGAAAACGCTTGGAGAGAAAGAGTCAATGGGTGGGGGAGAAAGGAGTTTTCATTTGTGGTCTAGCCGAAAGCTTAGAAAGCTTCAAGTAGACCTGCAATTCCCCATTCACCTGCTGCATGACCTTGCACAGGCTACTTACCCTCTGACCTTTATTGGGTTATTTGCAAATAATGAGAACACCTAACTTATAGAGAAGCTGTGAGAAACAGATAGCTCAAGCCAGTGCCTGGCCTGGAGCCTGGCCCACAAAAGGTGGGCAGTAAATGGCAATCTTCTTCCAACCCCGTGATTCATTTTCCCTCCACTGTTACATTTTATTTAAAATTTTTCAAATCTATAGCAAAGTTGAAAGAACAGTAAAATTAACACCCATATACCTTTCATCTGTTCGCCAATCATTAATATTTTTCCATATTTGCACCTCCCTCTTTTCTTCTCCCTCTCTCCCCCTCACTCTCTTCCCCCTTCTCTCTCTCTCTCTCTCTCTGCCCATGAATTACTTGAGTGTAGGTTGCAAACCTAAGACCATATCAGCCCTAATACTTTGGGATGTATCTTTTAAAAATAAGGATACTCCACCTAACAGCATTCCCACTATACAGTTTGAAAAGTAATATTCATTAAATAATATTATTTAAGATAAAATTCGTTTTCAAACTTCCTAATTGTCCCAAAAATGTCTTTTATGGTTTTCTTTAATTCACACATTACATTTCAGAAATTGTCAGTTTGTCTTTGCCAATCTATCCTGTGACTTTTATATGGTATGGAAAAAAAGACTTTCTCCAGGGAAAGCAGGGACAAAAGAGGAGATAATAATTTGGTAACAGAAAAGCCAAGATGGAACTCTCAGAACTGGGTTGAAATCCTCTCCGAGCCACTGGCACTGGGTGACCTCAGGCCTGATGCTCCCTGCCTACAGATATTTCCATCATCTGTAATCATGGGCTTGTACCAGCCCATGTCAGGACCCCATTATCACTCCAATGCAGAGAGTTGAGGCTCACCAGCTTTTGAAGTCATGCAGAGCACAATCTGAATTCTGCTTTACTGGTAGTGTGATCCTCAGGATTACCCTCAAATTATCTCACATGTCCTCGTCTGCAAAATGGGTGTGAAACATTAGTGCCTACCTCATACAGTCATAATCAGAACTAAACATCATAATTTATGTGAAGCACTAGGCACAGCAGCAGGCGCTCAGTAATGGCTCAGTAGAAGAAGAAGAAGAAGAAGAAAAAAAAGCTATTACAGTCATTAATGTTCCAGAAGTTATGGACTTTACAATCAAAGCTCTTATCTTCACAGCAATTACCTTTGGCTTATGAAGAGCCCTTCACAATTTATGAAGCATGTTCTCTAGTATCTCCTGTGGAATGCAGTCTGGGGAGGTGGCAGCATGGGGACAATTTCCCCTAGTTTAGAGAGGCTCAGAGAGGTTTAGCAGGTTAACTGAGGTTATCCAGCTGGTTACAAAGAGAACCAGGACCCAGAGGGACCATCCCCTCATTCTGCCCCACAGTTCTGAGCTCTTGTTCTGTTACCATAGCATCAGCATCATGCGACTTTCCATCCATTTCTGCCTTGAGAATGCTCATCTGTGTTATTTCAGTACACTGGACATCCAGGCATATCTGGACACACCTTGCATCCTACTGTGTGACCACAGGAAAGAGGCTCTGCTTCTCTGAGCCTCTGTCTCCCCATCTATGAGATGGAACATGAACCCTCTGCCTCAGCAGGCAGCTGGTGCTCTGAAGTGTAAAGCAGAGAAGCGCTGTGGACTACAGAACACTTTAGAGAATGAAAACCACCATTGTTATAGTAAGATTCTGTGGGCCCACTAAGGGCTAGCTTCACTAGAAATGCGGTATTTTACATGTGAAGCCAAATATATAGCACAGAAAATTAGGGTCCCTTCTCCCAGGCCTCATTTTTGAATCATAAACTACAAGAATCAAAGTCACTTTGAAAAATGGCTTTTCATTTGTCATGATTTTCATTTCCTCAAAGAATAGACATATTATGCTAGGCAAAAATCAATGCTTCCCCATAATAATGTGCCTACAGATATCCGGTGCTGAAAGCCTCATGGAGAAGGAATAGAGGCTTATCTATAGGATACATCAGCCACATCAAGAATCTGAAAATCAATACCTTATGGGCTTTCATTAAAAATGCACAATTTTAAAATGAAAATACAAAACAACTGACTATAGGTTTTAAGACAAAAACTGTCTTGCCATTAAAAAATGCCTGCAGACATCCCAAGTAAAAAATGTTTTCTTTTATCAATCTAAATATTACAATTATGAGAGCATCCTCTATGTCCCAGAACCAAGTCACTCTTCCTTCTCCCATCTATACCACATACATTTTGAAACCACCAAACCAGAACCCCCACCTGTGAATGGAAGGAAGGAATTAATGTCTATTGGGTGCCAGCTATATGCCACTGTCTGGGCAACTTGCTAGAGAAACAAAGATGCTCAGAGTCAGACCATACATCAGACCATGGCACTCCTCGGCCCCAAAACTTCCCCTGGTTCCACTTCTTTTTTGGAGTCAAAGTCCCCAAACCCACATGACCTGCCCCTGGTTAGATACTCCCTAACATCACCTCCTTTACTCTTCAGCCATGCTAGCCTTTTCACTGTTCCTCGAACATGCTGTAATAGTTTCCCAGGGCTGCTGTAACAGATCACTATAATCGAGGAACTTAAGACAAGATAAATTTATTCCCTCACAGTTCTGGAGGCTAGAAGTCTGAAATCAAGGAAGGTATCAATAGGGCCAGGTTCTTTCAGAAGGCTCCAGGGAGAATCTGTCCTATGCCCTTTTCTTAGCTTCTGGTGACAGCTGGCAATCCTTGGCATTCCTTGTCCTGTGGATACCTCACTGTAGTCACATGCCATCCCTGTCTCCCTTTGGAAGTCTCTGTCTCTCTGTGTGTCTCTTTTTCTCTTCTTTTAAGGATACCAGTTATATTGGACTAAGGGAACATACTACTCCAGTCTGGCTTCACCTTAACTGATTATATCTGAAATTACCCTATTTCCAAATAAGGTCACATTCACAGATACTTGGGGTTAAGATTTCAACATATCTTTTGGCAAATTTGAAAATGAGTCTAAGTCAGAACCAAGGGTAAGATCCCCAAGGCTTCAGATCCTAAGAAACTACTCTGGGTAAGGAAAGAAATAACTCCCATACACATCTGGTACTGAACACAAGAGTTCATCTAAACAGGGACTGAGTTGAGGTTCAATATACAAGGCAATTCATTTATACTTGATATTTATATATTCTCAAATGTGCTCCAAAATTGTGCCTTTATTTATAGAGAGAAAATTGAGATTATTCATGTTTATAATATTATTTTAATAAAGAATCATTTTTATAGAAAAAACTAGAAGTGATCAGATGATGAGCCTAAAATTTCTTCTTGCTTTTATTTATACCTAAGCTGATTCTAATCACTAAGCTGAGCAAGCACATTTACTGATGGGGGCTCCTTAAATTACAAGCAATTTTATTTCCCTCAAGACTAGATGATATAAACCAAACCTGAAAGGGTTGGCCACCCATTTCCTCATACATCTAATAGCTTCAACATCCTCTGTCCACTGATTTTAAAAACTGGATATAGTGGACTTTGGTGGTCTCCTATGTAGCATTCATCTTCCTCTCCCCTGAGAGGCCCCAATTTTCATCTGGGCTCACCCCCCTCTCACAGTGTAGCAGCCACACTGTGAGGGAACCTGGCAATTTATCTAAACCAATTGTGTGGTTCAGTCCATTTTCCTTGATCACAATGGGTGCAGGGGGAAGTCAAGAACTTCCCCAAAGAAAAGTGCTGGGAAAGTTTGGGCCAATGAACTATGAAAAGTTCCTTGGACAGAACCCCAATATGACACAGAGCAAGGAGTCCAAAAATCTGGATTCAAACCTTGACTCTCACACTTCCTGGCTATGTGACCCTAGGAAAAAAACTTACCTTACTAAGTAAGCCTCAGTCTTCTCATTTCTAAAATGAGAATAATAAAAGTTTCCATCTTATAGGGGTGCTGTTATCATCACATTAGCTAACATTCAACTAATATTTACTAAGTGTCTACTATGTGCCAGCAACCATTTATTCTACACTCTGAGGACAAAATAGGTAATAGAATAGACAGATACCCCCGGCTCTCATGGAGCTTACATTCTAAAAGATTTTAGTAAATGTTAGCTATTGATCCTGATTATAACAGTTATGGCAATATTATGATTCATATTTCTCAATTAGTAAGAATGCAATTTCAATTTTAAAAGAATTGGGCCCTCTAATTTATCTACCTCCCAAATATAGATCTCCACTAAGAATTCTTTAAACTTGTGTGCTGTTTTGGGTTACATCATAAAACCAAAAATTTCCCTGTGATATCTGAATTTAGCTCAAGAAAAAGATCTGATTTCAGCCGCTTTAGAAAAAATTAATTATGCATGCATTCAAATAGCAATGAGCAAACTTGATAATTTAGGCAGTTTAGCTACTGGATTGAAATTTTACAGCTAATTTAAAGTGCTGACTTCAGACCTGAGGTTATGAAGCTGAATTAGCCTGGACAAGAGCAATTACTCAGCACTCTCAGTACACATGGCCTTGACTGACTTTTAGGTACAGTGAAGCGACTGCTTACACCCAACCATGGTTGGCTGGATGCTAAGGTGCCTAAGGATGCATGTATGCCAGAATTTGTTTTATGTTCTCTGAAACAAGGCTGAGTCTTATTTAGCCTTGTCTCCCCCAGCCTAACAAAAGTCACAGCACACTCCATAAAAGAATGAAGTAAATCCTGGTGGAAAGGTCACAGTGATTTATGGCTGTGTGACTTTAGGTAAGCTTCTTAACCTCTTTGAACCTGTTTCCTCTAAAAAATGGAAATAAGAACAATATCTACCTTCAAAGCAGTTTTGAAGAACTAGAGATAATATATATAAATCATCTTGGCACATACTAGGTGCTCAATAAATGTAGCTTGTCTTATTCATTGTGGTAGTTTTAAAACATGGACCCAAAACTCTTAGATATATCTCCCTTAGAAGCGGAGTCCGTCCCCTCTTCTTGGATATGAGCAGACTTGTGACTGCTCTGATGAACAGAGCATGGTGGGAGTTATGCTATGTGACCCCTAGGACTAAGTGATAAAGACCATACAGCTATTACCGGGATTCTCTTTGGGATTTCAGGATGATCCCTCTCAAAACATGGCCACATGCTATAAGAAGCAAGACCACATAGAAAGGATGTGTGTCAGTCCTCTGGTCAATGGTCTCAGCTAAGCTCAGCCTTTGAGTCAACCCAGGCCATCAAGTGTTCCCAAATCATAGTGCAGTACAAGCCATCTCTGCTCTGGCCTAATTTCCTGACCCACAGAGTTCTTGAGCATAATAAAATGGCAGTTGTTTCACCACTAAGTTTGGAATGGTTTGTCACAGAGCAATAAGTAACAGAAATACTCAGTAGATATCATTCATTCATTCAACATTCACTGAGACCTTCTATGTGCTAAGTGATGCAGTGTAGTGTGGAGAGCCTCAAGAAGTGCACAGGCTATTGGAGAACATGACTGTAAATAGCTAGTGGTGTATTGGTAAATCTTTCATAAACACCACGGGCTGGGAGAAGGCCCTCCCTTGTAGCGTTGGCCAATTTCCATGGTGTAAATTCTCCTATCATTGTCAATTTCCAGCTACCAACGTGAAGTCAGCCAGCTTGAAAGATCCCTGAGAATTTAACATCAGCTCCCCTTGAGCCAGTACGAGCCAGCTCCAGAGGAACTGTCAGAGGAACTCAGTCTGAGATGAGAAGTGCTATGAAAAAGGCAGCAAAAATGTCAGGGGCAAGGGGGATTCCAGGTGGTCAAGGTAATGGCAGCCATTTAAGACTAAAACTCCCAATATCACCTCCAAGAAATGATAAAGAATGAGAAGAAAAAATAAATGCACACTTTCAATACAACTAGAAGACAGAGACCTCCCAAACCTCAAATTATTTGGAAGTAGAAAAACAAACTTTTTAAGTTTCAATGAGAGCAAATGCCAAGAATAAGAGCAGTTTGGGGAAAGTGTGTAGAGGAGAGGAGTCAGTGGCATGTGTAAAGCTAATCTAAAACCACCCTAGCAAAAAAAAAAAGTGCACCCTAAGTAAGAAAGCACTAGAAACAAATAGTGAGGATCCACTCACTCACTACAGGGAATGGATTTATAAGAAGATGGTGCAGGAAGACAGTCTTAGGTGATGCTTGGGTGAGGCAGAGAAGAGGGTTCATGGAAAAGAGAAGCACCTTCAGAAGCCACATAGTGAAGAGGAAAAGAAACGAGGGGAATTTAGAATCCTGCAAAACAAAAGAAACCTGGAATATAGAAGGACATGTACCCCCCCAACCTTTCCCTGTAAAATAAAAATGTCTAGGACAGGGGCTGAGTCTCCTCAGAGCCGGTACTGTCCCACCTGTGCAAGGAGGCTGTGTCCAGATCTAAACTTGTACAAGTCCATATTTTATTTTATTATTTTATTTTTAAATATATCTTTATTGATTTCAGAGAGAGGAAAGGGGAGGGAGAGAGAGAGACAGAAACATCAGTGATGAGAGAGTCTCTGATCGAGCCCACAACCCGGGCATGTGCCCTGACCGGGAATCGAACCCCGATCGCCTGGATCCTAAGTCGACGCTCAACCGCTGAGCCATGCCCGGCCGGGCGCAAGTCCATATTTTAAAAACAGCATGACTTGTGGGAAGTCTAGGCTTCCTAATAATATGTACCATCTTGCGACTGTGTGGGTTTCTCTAAGAGCAAAGCTGGCTTGAGGGCAGAGGGATGATCGAGCGAGCAAGCAAGGAGGGTGGGATGGGCAGAAAAACAAATGGGAACAGGTTAGGCTGTTGAGCTGGTCACTGCTCTGGGTGACTGAGGAACCACTAGAATGTTTCTCAGAAGCGTACCTCTGAAGGAGGGAAGCTAAGGCATCTATCCTGTGCTGCTCCAGCTCCTCTGAGAAGCAGGTGCCCGGACAGGATTAGATGTGCAAGGGATAACAGGGGAAGCACCTCTGAGAGAAAATGGGCTAGCATTTGGTGAGGCAGGGAGAGCATGAGACTGCAATGTAGGTCTGACACTGAGTGCAGGACAGAGGACAAGCAGGTAGGGTGGTCAGTGTAAAAGCCTTAGACTGCAGTGCACTTCTAGAGGTGCTCAGCAAGGCCAATGGCAAGTTCTCAAGACCAAAGCACCCATCAGAGCTGTCCTGTGTCTCCCAGGAATGGGCCTGCCTGAGTGTCCCTGCTCAGCTCAGTACTGGCTGGGAACATTCCACAGGAAGCATTGCAAGTGGTGATAGATGTCAGAAGGCCTCAGCTACAGCTGTGGTCAGTTACACTTGTCAATCATGGGGATGGCAGAGGTGCATTTTCATAGCTGCCATATGGGGCCCTGTGGCCTGGAGACAAGGACCCAGAGAAGTGCTTTAGGGCCATGAGGGGGGACCCCTGTTAGTGTGCACAAGACTGTAGCTGACCTAAGGGGTGCCCAGGGGATGTGGGTCAGGGCAAAAAGTATCAGCTCACCTCCCACTGGGTCCTCCCGTGTTGGGCCCTGGGTAGAGCCATCAATCCCACTACTTCAATCTATACACATGGGAGAGCTACCCAACAAGAACATGGAACTTCCCAAGGGGCACATGGCCCTGGTGGAATGTTTTGTACCTATTTTTAGCATGTTGAGCAATGTCCCTCCAAAATTCATATCCACGTAGAACCTCAGAACGTGACCTTATTTGGAGATAGATTCTTTGCAGATGTAATTAGTTAAGGATCTTGAGGTGACATAATCCTGGATATAGAGTGGACCCTAAATCCAATAACTGGCATCCTTCTGAGAAGACACAAAGAGACACACAGAGAAGAAAGCCATGTGAAGACAGAGGCAGAGACTGGAGTGATGCAGCCACAAGCCAGGAACCACCAGAATGTGGCAGATGATGCAAGGGAAGGACGCCCCTGTATGGCCTTCAGAGAGAACATGGCCCTGCTGATACCTTAATTTTGGCCTCTAGACCCCATAACTGTGAGAAAATAAATTTCTGTTTTTTAAAGCGACTCTATGATTATTTGTTATGGCGGTCCTAGGAAGCTAAAAGGCTAATAAACTATTACAGTATTAGTAAAATAAAATAGTAAATTAGTAAAATAATAATAATAATAAACTAATAATTCTGTGCCCATCGAAAATACAGACCTCAAAGAGTTGGAGGGAGAAAATCCTAACCAGATAATCAGTGACTCTTGGGACTGAAAAGCACAAGAGGCATGTCTCTCATCCCTATTAAACTTCTGGGCAAGAATTCATTCACCTTCTGCTTGAATAACTCCAGTAATGAGGAACTTACTACCTCAAGAGGAAGTCTCTTTGTTTCTGGCAGCTCTGAGAGTCAAAGCCCTTCCTTACATCAACCTAAAATATCTGCCTCCCTGTGATTTCCCCAGCTTCCAGCCTAGCTTTGTTCTCTGGGATCCAGCCTGCTTCTGAGACACATCTACTAAATCTCTTTTCTGCAGGCTACTCAGCCCCAGTTCCTTTAAGGAATAATGTAACTTACTAGAAATACAACAATGAACCAGAATATGCAAATTATCATATCAGCTATACTCCATAAAGACCATCTTTCCCTGATTAGCATACTGCTCTGTCTCTATTTTCATCAGGGATTCACAGAGCTGGCACGCCCAGAGCTTCTAGGGCATATTGGGACAGCCACTGTGTCTGGGAGGGCACACCAGGCCAAGTTTAGGAGTGAGAACCGGAAGAGTGGTCCCTTCATTCCACATATATCTAGAGATGGACCCCCCAAGTGCCAAAGCCTGGAGTTGAGGGGGATAAGGAGGTTGAGGTGAGGGCAGGGAGGCTGTGGAAGGAGAGAATGAGAGTAACTGCCAGCAAGTTACTCTCAGAACAACAATGTGGGAGACAGAGCCAGAAATACTACCTAGAACTCTCAGTCTAAATCAATTAACTGTCATACTCTAGCTTAGACAAATGGAAAGGCACACACAGATACAAGAGGTGTGACTGCCTCCTGTGGTAGAATCAGGGCAGGCTTCCAAAAGGAGGTGCCTACAGGCTGGCTTTTAAGTCAGACATGACAATCAAAATAAAAGGAACAGAAGCAGAGGAACTGCCTAAACAAAGCAAGACAATGTGAACCTTCAGGCCATGTTTACAGAATGACAACAAGTCTAGTGTGGCTGAGACAGAGGGGGTATGTGTGTATTTGCAAGAGGAGATGAGAGTAGAAGATGAAATAAAAGATAGTTTTCTTAGACTGGGTGGTTTCCTCTCTTTAGCTAAGACAGGAATTTTAGGTGCATTTATGTTAAACTTTCATGTGCATTAGAAATCACCTGTGCAGTGTGCTTAACATGCAGACCCCAGACTTGCCACACTGTGCCCCAGCACCCTAATTCCCTTCCACACCCCATCGTGTGCCCCCATTCCAATTCTGTGTGTCAGAATTGAGCTGGCTTTCTGCATCACAAATATGCTCCAGCAATGACTCCAAGGCAGGAGGTGGCAAACCTCACTGAGAAAGGGCTTCCCACCTTCCTTCATTATGAAAAACGGTGCAGGTGGCATGACAACATATTAGGTTATGCCAGAAATACCGGCAATTTAAGTTCATATGAAAAGATGCACTGGGGAAAAAGAACCAATTTCAACTCCCCATCAAGGTACTTAGCGAAAACGAAAGGCCAAGATTTATCAGAAATTACCTCTGTGGGCAAAGCAATGACTTGTGGGGCTGGCCAGCTTTCTTCCTGAACCTCAGAGTTGCCTGTAACTTGCAAACAGAGGCCCTCTGGTCATTTCAGGGTAAGCACAGGGTCTGGCCCCAAGATCTCGCAAAAAATTGAAGCACACCGTTGCAGAGAAATCATTCCCTCACAAAGGAGCTTCAGGGATTTAAACAGACATTTCATTTTGTTTTTGAAAAGCAAAAAGAATTTTGAAAGCAAAAAAAGAATTTCAGGAGCAAAGCATCTCAGGAGTGGAAGATCCTTTGGGCCAATCTGCCAACAGGTGCTAAAATATCTCCTTCAAACACCTAGCTCAGAGTTGGCCATAAATACAGAGTCCCAGGTGCTCCACTGGTTCAGCAGTTCTGGTGGTGAGGGACATTTGGAAACAATGATCTAGCTCACTTGCACTCTGCTTACGCAACTCCAAGAACAGGGCACTCCTTCCCTTCGAGGGTGACCTATCCCAACTTTGAAGAGCTGTGACCATTAAAAACATCTAACCCTAAAATGAAAATTTCCTTTTGTGTGAAATGCTCCAACCTTCCGGCCTTTGCACTGACTTGGGTAAGTCCAATCTTTCTGTTATAGGTAGGATGGCAAAATCCACACACAGTAATGACTTGCTGAGCCTACAAATACTGAATATCAAAAGCTAAGACCCATTTGACTACTTTGAGAACTTTTACAGCACACTTATGTTCCCTTCTTCCTATGGGAAAGGTGAGAGTAATGATGTCAATAAAAATTATTTTTTATTAAATGCTTCCTGTGGTTAGCAGAAATAATGTGCACACACACACACACACACACACACACACACACACACCCCTCATCCCCAGAACTTGTGAATACAGTATATTAGGTTACATGGTAAAGGGGAGTCAGGTTACAAATGAAATTAAGGTTGCTAATCAGTTGACCTGAAAATCATGAGATTATCCTAGATATCAGGGTTGACTCAATGTAATCACAAAGGCCCTTAAAAGTGGAAGAGTGTCAGAGTGATGCGACGCCCTGTGAAAAAGACTGAACTGGTCATTACTGCCTTTGGAGACGGAAGGGAACCATGAACCAAGGACTGTAGGCAGCTTCTACAAGGCAAGAAAACAGACTCACTCCTAGAGCCTCCAGAAGGAACACAGCCCTGCTGACAGCTTGATTTTATCCCACTGAAACCCACATTGGACTTCTGACCTCTAGAATTGTAAGATAATAAATCTGTGTTGTTTTAAGCCACTAAATTTCGGGTGATTTATGACAGTTGCCATAGAAATCTAATACACTTACTCTATGCCAGATGATACACTGGATAGTGTACATGAATATCTCATTTAATAACTTACCAGAGAATAGATATTATTACCATTCCTGTTTTGACAGATGAGTAAATGGAGGCTTTCAGACTTTCCTGGGTCATGAAGAAAAAAGTGGTGGCACCTGGATTCAAACCCAGGTCTGTCTGTCTCCAAAATCCTTTATGAAGAAGGGTAGAGAGGAAAATGAGGAGCTAAAAATAAGATTACAAAATGGGAGCAGAGAGATGAAAAGGCCTGGAAAGAAATACCCAGGACAAAACACAAAATAACTCTACAGTTATAAAGGTGTTCTAGATTAATGAGAAATGCTTATAGTTCAGTTCTAATCACAGACTCAAAATGCCTGAGCTGTGAGCATACCTGGAGATAATCTAGTTCAAACACTCCGGGTTAAAGTAGGGGAGAGTGAGGCCTAAAGAGGGGAAGTGACTTGCCCAAGGGAACAGAGAGGCCAGGCAGAAATGGGACTGGAAGCCAGGGCCCCATTCCCTATCCAATGCTGGTTCCTATGCACCCCTTACCCTGTTCTTCCTTTCCTTCTTCCAGAAGAGTCCATGATGGCCCATGGGCACTAACAGGAGTGGTTGCTCTGCCTAAGATACCGTGATAGAGGTGGCTTGGAGCCCTGTGCCTACTATGCCTCAAAGCAGTGTCCTCCTCTGGCAAGACCTCTCACTCCTAGACACCCAGAAATCAGGACAGAAACAGGCCATATTCATGCAAATTTAACCATCCTGTGTGCTGACACCTGTCACCGCCTTACACATTTGGATTTACCTGTACCATCACACCCAAGATGGCAGCTGCCCTACGTGTGATGGGACTGACATTGCCCTGGAATGGGCTTTAGGGACCCAGCACTGTCCCCCTTCGTCCTCTCCCAAGGAGAGGAGATACAGCACACCTTGCAGTGACACACTTTTCCTATAAAATAACTTAATTAATCTGGCATAAATTTCAGTCTCTTATCAATCATCCACCATTCGTCTCACACATGCATATACAGAGAAAACACTTTTGAAACACAAGACCCATTTATGACGGTTCAAGAAAACCCTGTTCCCACACTCTGCTTTAGAGAGCCTCACACTTGCCCCTCGCCCACCAGAAAGTCCATTCCCAGAGATCCAGCTGCCCACTTACACTGTCAGCATCTCTCTTGCCAGCTGCTCCCTCTGAGGGTCCTCGTGGTCCTGTTCAAAACAGCCTTGCCTACAGAAGAGTCCTGCTGTTCTGGGACCTGCCCTATCCAGTCATGGAGAAAATCCAGCATTTCCCATCATGCAGTTCCTCCCTGCCTGCCAGAAAAAGATGCACTGCGATGGCAGTCAGGCCAGGCCCATCACCTGCAGCTGGCTCCAAGCTCCCTCAAATCTTACCTCTTTTCCTTGGTCGTCCCCTCATGTGCATTAAAAATGGATTCTTGGCTAAATTCCACCGATTTCAACATTCTAGACTTCCATTTTACTTAAATAATTTCTAAAGTTTTGAACTTTTGAAAATTTAACCAAGAATATACAAAGCATTTAAACAATTTGACAGTAATTTCCTCAAAACAGCTAGAAGTCCTTCTGTTAACAGCAGGACCAGGGCCCTGTTCACCTTTGGATCTGCTGTACCTCCAGGACCCAGTGGGTGCCTGAGTGGTGCGCACTAGAATGAATTTAATCTCCCAACCTCATGCAAGCCTAGGGATAGTCACAGACACTATTAGTCAGGGACACTATGCAGCTTGCCCTGCTGTCTACGCACAGTTGCTAACTACCCAATACTGAGTAATCCTGCCCCCTGCATAAAGAGATAGGTTACCCTCATTTTCTCCTCACCCTGCAAGGCTCAGCTCAAGTACCCCCTCCTTCACAAAACTGTCTCGATGCCCTGCTTGTTGCCAGTCATTATCTATCACTCCTTGAGTGATGCTGAGGGACCACTAACAGAACAGTCCTACCATGTTCCAGAGATTGGTATACAGGGAGTGTGAGAGATGCTCTCTTTGGGGGATGGGTGTCATGAACAGACAAGGATTATCCTAGACTTGGGCAAGCTATGCTTTGGGAGCTCAGAGCAGGGAGAAGTCCAACCCACTAGAGAACAGGGAAGGCAGGAAGACATCCTAGAAGACTTCCTGGGGGAGGTTCCATCTGAGCAGAATGGGAGAATGGATGATATGCAGGCTATGGGAGGTGAGAGAAACCACAATGCAGAGGCTCAGAGATCATGAGATAGGGCAGGGTGCCTGGGGGAACCACTAGCAGATCAGTAAGTCTGACACATGGGATTTGGAGTAACCTGCTAACGACTGAACTTGACTGAGCCTCACTTTTGGAGCCTCAGTTTCAAAATGGGGATAATAAGGCCTACCTCCTTGGTGATTCTCATATCTTACCACACATACGAATAACCTGAAGGCCTCATCAAAATGCAGATTCCTCTAACCCCACACAAACACAGAATCTGTATCAGTAAGTCTGGGATGGGACCTAAGGATTTGTGTTGTAACACACACATACATACCACACACTCACACCATGCACACACTCTACATACCACACACTCACACCACACACACACAGACTCTACATACCACACACTCTCACCACACATACTACATACCACACACTCACACCACACACACACACACTCTACATACCACACACAGCACACACACATACATACCACGCATTCACACCACTCATTCTACATACCACACATTCACACCACACACACATACATACCACGCACTCACACCACACACACACATGCCACACTCACACCACACTCTACATACCACACATTCACGTCACACACTCATACCACACACACATACACTCTCTACATACCACACTCACACCACACACACACACACACTCTCTACATACCACACTCCACACACACACATTCTACATACCACACACTCACACCATGGCACATATATACCACACACACAGAGCACACAGGTAATTTTGATGAGAGGGTTGTCTATGAATCCATAAAATATCAACTGAGTTCTTGTAAGGCTTAAATAATCCAATGTAAATAAAGCAACTAATAAGCACTTGACACATTGTTGGTGCTCAAAACATTAGTTCTTTCCTTCCTCTATCTTTTCTCCTGAAAATCACTGCAACAATCTTAATAGAGACTCCATTCTACCTTCATTTTAGTTGGAGCTGCTTTTATATGTTTCTATATGCGTTTCTGTGCCTGCTTCTTCCAACACCTGAGCCCCTTACAGGGAGGGATCAAATTAGCATCCTCAGAGTCTGGTGGGCCCTTGGCCAGGTAAGTGTTTTGTGAATGAAAGGTGAGAAGGAACACAACACTATCCCACAGCCCCTCAGCCTGACTAGGTGTTAATCGTGCAGTAAGTAGGTTGATGGGCTGAGGGGACACCGATGGCCTCACTCAAGGGGAGAGAAGGGGCTCTGTGAGGCGTGGGAAGAATGAAATCCATCAAGAAGCAAGCCTCCTCCTGCACGGCTACTTCCCACTTACGGCAGCCCTGGGAACAGTTCTGCTTCCTGGGCACATTAAGTACAAGCTGCTTGACCACTCAACAAGTTCTTTATGACATTTCCAGACTCTCAGACCGGAGTAATATTAATGAAAGTTTCATGCCCTGATAAGTAGTTCTCAGGAATCAAGGAAGGTGATGGCCCCACCCTCCCCCCAGTGAGCTAGCTGGCACCTCGAAAGCCTCTTTCTCTTCTTTCTCAATCTTCACGTCCAATTAGCCACCAAGGCCCACTGCCTCCACCATCTGCTCCCGCCTCTCCAACCTCCTGCCCCAGCCCTAATGCAGACCCCATAGCTTCGAAGCTGGACCATGACAACAGGCTTCTCACCAGTCTCCTTGCCTCTTCCAGTGCATCCCCACACTGTCATAGCAATCTTCCTACAGCACGGCTAAGAACTTACCACACCCCTACTCCAAAGCCTGTAATGGCTCTCCATGGCTCCCGAATCAAGGGCAAATATTTCAGCCTAATAGTCGAGCTCCTCTGAGGGCTGGTCTAAGTTTTTCCCTCATCACTTGATACTCTGACTCCTTCACCCTTCCCTCTAGCCCAGTGTTTTTTAACTGCAGATCCCACCCTATAAGTAGGGCATCAAATTAATTGAGCGGGTCCTGACAAGGAATTTTTAATAAAATAGAACAGAATATGAAATACCAGACTGCATAGGAAGTTTCCATTTCATGAAAATTCTGTTTTAGAATTGTGTGTATATATAAGTGTGTGTGGGTGTGAATGTACCGTATCACACTGTAAAATACACATCTTACCATGAATCACAGTAAAAAAGATTTGAAAAGAGCTGCTTGAGCCAAACTGAACTCACTGCTTCTCTTCCATGTTCTGTGCTCCCTGTACCAACTCCACGCATCTCACACGAGTCCTTCCTTCTGGGTTTCCTCCTCCCCTCCAGCCAACTACTTCCATCCATCCACATCTTACCCACTCATCCAGGCTGTCTTAGCTGGTTCCCCAGAAGCAGACCCTGGGATGAGAAATTTGTTTGGGAAGTGACTCTGAAGGTAACAGTAAGAAATGAAAAAGGAAACAGAAAAGGAACTGGAACCATGCAGGGTGCTCTGTGGAGCAGGCTGCCGCTGTGGGCAACTGGACTCAATCTGCTGGGGACTCGGGTGGGGGGGCGGGGGCTGGGATGTTCCCCACCAACTTCTGCCAGTCAGTGTTGCAAGATCCTGGCAGATGGAAGTTGTCAGGGAAGCCTGGAGGGCAGTGAGTGCCCAAAGGCTATGGGTGGACAGCAGCAGTGACAGACAAAGGTCATTTCTTACATGAAAACTGACCTTCTGAGCTGCCCATCCTACACACACACATACACACACACACACACTCTATCTCACTCACACCCAGGGTCATCATATTGTCATATTCCAGTTGTGTGGTGGACATTCCTTCCTCTATCTTTGTTCCTAAAATTCAATGATATAAAGATTTTAATAGAGCAAAGACCATTCTGCCTTTTAGTAGGAGCCCTTTTTATATTTCTGTATCTGCTTCCTACAACAAGGCTGTGAGCTCCTTAAGGGGAAGGGCCAAATCAGCTCAATACCAGTGCATCCTTCCTCCTGGAGAGAGGCCCTAGTTTCCTTGGGGAACACCCACCTCCACCCTCAGCCCATGTGAGCTAGTGTGTTCCTCTGTGTGGCCACAGTGACAGGGGAAGAGATGGACATTGAATCCAAGCAGTCCACTTAGGCGCAATCTGGGGACTTCTGTCTCCCATTAGCAAGAGAATCACTTTTTTGCTGCTGGATGCCATCTTCCCACCAAGAAGAGAGAAGCTTTAAGAGAATGTAGCCAACACAGAATCAAAAAGGGAAGGGGGCAGGGGACCAAGTCCTGTGCCTGCATTGTCTGAGCCCCTGGAGCCGGCCTTCCTCAAAGCCTCTGAGTGATTCCAGTCCCACCCAATCGATTCCTTCTTTCCCCGAAGTCAGCTTGAACTGAGTTTCTGTCACTGGCAACCCCAAATCCCATCCAATGCAGCCTGCCTTATGTCCCCCGTCAATTCCCTGGAGGACAGAGCACATCACCCATCTGTACCTCTACACTGCTGGCATTCAGTGAGGAAGAGAAGGGGTCTAGAGAGGGAACAGGGGTGAGGATGCCACCTGAACACATTTCTCAGGGCATTACAGTTCCTGGCTACAGGCAGACATAGACACAGGGTCAAAACTGACCCTCCAAAGCAGAGGTAATGGATGGTTATGGACACAGAGTGTGGGCAGCAAAGAGCAGAAAGGATGAAACTGTGGAAAAGGAGGCCAGGAACTGAAGCGTGTGTGGGTCACCTGGGTCAGTCTAAAAGGAGTCCTGGGTTCTAACACAAGGACCGCAGAACTTGCCAGCATATTAACCCAGATTCAGCTCCAGTGAGGCCCCCAGAAACACAGTTTGTCAGAGCTGGCTGACTCAAGAACATCTTGTCCAGCCCTGAGAAGTGGTGGGGGCTGGCCTGAGGTCACTCAGCAGGCTGATGACATCACTGGGACTAGAAGCTGGTTGGTGCTCTTCCCACGGCACAGGGAAGAAGCTAGAAGATAGTCTAGTTTATTCCATCACGCTGTCGGACTGCTGGAGGGCTACCCTGAGCCTTCAGCCTTTCCCTCCACCATCAACCATCCTCAGGAGGTTCTTCTCCAGTGTAAATTCTCCAATGCTCAGGAGATCAGCAGGAACTGAGTCCCCACCCCACCCTAAGGCTCTGAATGTCCCTGTGCATGTAAAAGCCACATTTCCCAGCCCTGCCTTGAACCAGGCGCAGCATGGACAGGATATTTCTAGTTAACATGAGTACAGTTCCTTTGGGAAGCTCCTTTACTGCAACCAAGCACATATATTTAGCATCATGGAACCTTAAATTACAACAATAGTGATAATAATAGCAGCTAAGCTGGGGCTACTTAGTACTTCCTATGTGCCAGGCGCCATTCAAGTGCTTTACATAGACTACCTCATTTAATTCCTACACTAACTCTATGGGGTGGATACTATTGTCATCTTATAGACGAGGAAGCACAGGCTCAGAAAGGTTTAATGACTGGCCCAAGACTACCTACACAACAAATGGCAGGCCAGGATGTGAACCCAGGCAGTCTGGCTTCAGGTCCCCTGCTGAGGACCACTGTGCAACATTTCCTCTGTGCAGAGAAGGGTGAATGGAGCAGGCCTGAGACTTATTCTTAGAAAGGCCTGCTCATGAGGTTGGCCATTGGCTGGAGTCCAGAAGCTCGGATTTCAGGAGGGCTCCCACCATTCCCCGATAAGAGGGGCTCAATATGCCTACACTGTGCAAACAATATGGCTCATACTAAACATATAAACTCTTCTGAGAATTTAGCAATTTTGGTATATGCTAGGTAGACGGTGTCTAGATGACCAGCCCCTAGTAAAAACCCTGGGCAAGGAGCTTCCATGGCAGACATTTCACATGTGTTGTCACTATGGCTGGAGAATTAAGCGTGTCCTGTGTGGTTCCACTGGGAGAGGCTTTTGGAAGCATGTGCCGACTTTCCTCTGGACTGTACCCCATGTGCCTCTTCCCTTTGCTGATTTTTCTTTTTGTCTTTTCACTGTAATGAAGCATAGCTTTGAGAACGACTCTATGCTGAGTTCTGAGTCCTCCTGGATGAATTGTTGAACGTGTGGATGGTCTTGGAGGCCTGACACATCCTCAAAAGCCCTAAAGCTAATTATCTGAAAGAACCTTATAGAAAGTCATGGCTCAACTGGTCTTTAGTGCCATTCTTCTCAGACCTCTACTTTTATGTGACATGATATGATCTCTCAGGTATTACAGTGTATCTTAAAGTGAGTCATCCCACACTGGCTGGCACAGGGTCCCAAGGCTGGCAGGATTCTCAAAGGAATATCTCCAAGAGGACTGTCCCAGACTCATGGGCATCAGAGACAGGCCATCAGTAATATCAGTAACATTGTTTACTTACAGGGAAACTGAGGCTCAGGATGGTTGTGTCACCTTGAGGACTAGGAATTAGGTCTCCTGACTTCCCGTCCAGGGACCACCCATTAGCTGTCCCAGAAGGGGAAAAGCACAATGAGTAGAAAGAGCAGGGAGAACATTTTATTGCAATATAAGGAATAATACCCTTCATGTAATAGGGATGCTTCTAAATGCACTGAACACAGGCAAAGTGCTGGGAATGCTAGAAGAATCAGACATCCCTCTCCTATGGAGCTCACATCTAACAGAAGGCTTTATCTAAGGGACTGAGCTCCCCATCATTAGGAATGCCAAGTAGGGGCTGGTTGCTGCCTACTGTGAATCCCTGCCTTCTAGCACTTGACTAGGTTATTTTATGTTTATCTGATAATGTCAGACTAGCA
Organism: Miniopterus schreibersii; assembly: GCF_964146895.1. Taxonomy (NCBI): domain Eukaryota; kingdom Metazoa; phylum Chordata; class Mammalia; order Chiroptera; family Miniopteridae; genus Miniopterus; species Miniopterus schreibersii. The sequence goes on along the minus strand of NC_138111.1, from coordinate 24,465,000 downwards.
TCATCTCAGGCCTGCTATAGCCTTTGTCCAACTCTTCCTTTCTGCTCAACCATTCTCCTCCAGAAAAGCCCAGCACAGAGGTGTAGTAAGCTTTGGAAACAGATGGCCCCAAGTTTGATCTCAGCTCTACCCCGTACTAGCTCAGGATTCTGGCAAATGCTGTAAGCCCTGTGACTCTTAGGTTCCTCATCTATAAATAACAGGGGTCTGGGAGACTACATAAAATCCACACTTGGCCCTGTGCCTGTTACCTGGCAGGAGCGTAATAAAATTGTGCCCTACCCTACTCAATGCCCAGTGTGCTGGATGTGCCAGTTTTATGAATAGGCCACCTACTTTCCCTTCTTCACTCCACTAACAGAAGGGAGAACTAGGTTAATTACATTGAGAAGAAATGCAAGAGGGTAATAAGGTCTCCAATCCTATCTTTTGTTCATATGTTAAATAAATGTAAAAGTTTTTACCCAAATAATGCTCAAATATTTGGCCTCATTACCTTGGATGCTGGCCAGGTATAGGGGTTAGTCACTGAGAAGGAGATCCGTTATTCAAGTGTGACTTCTCTTATGTAAGAATAAATATCATTCTTATATTGTCAATTGAAATGTTAATTATTTTTTAATGTTTCTTTTTTTCTCTAAGCAAGTTCGCAATAACAGGAGAGAAAACAGCCAATAGTCATGGTACCCAAATAGAGGACTATTTCATAAGCCCTCTTCTCCACTGTATCCTTATTTACATGTTTATAATCATGCAAAATACATGTCTACCATTTGAAAGTACTTTAAAAATGCATCTCCACTTTTCAATATCACCTTAATATCTGCCATATTAAGGGGGTAAGATAATGGTACTTAAGAGCATCTCTCCAGGCCCAGTTCTACCACCAGAAAGCTCCTCCCCTACCCCCTTTCTGGGTCTCAGTTTCCTCCTTTGTAAAGAGATGGGTTTGGACTAGATCAAGGGTTACAAAACCCAGCTTAATTAACATCATGATGAATGGGGGAGTTTTTCAGTATCTAGGTTCCCAGTCTTCACCCCACCTACTTCTAGAAAGTAGGGTCTGGAAACCTGAAATTTTAGTAAGACAAGCCCCTTCCCCCCAGGGCACTCAGATGCAGCCAGTCCAGCATGTAGCCAGCTGGACTAGACTATCTTTACATTGCTTCCAGGTTGATATTCCACATTTTGGATGATCCCTTCAGAATTGATACCTGGTATCAATTCCCCAATTCCTAGGTGTCCAAGTTATTTTCTACTTTACTAAATATGACTCTTTTTAAATGGGTCGTGCTGGCTATCATTTTCCTTTATCCACATGCATCCACAGAAAACACAGAGCCCAAAGGAAAGTCCACATCCTAAAGATCCATTAAAAAGTGATAGATGTCTTGGAATCCAGGTCAGCTTCAAAAGTAGATTTCTCCTGATTCATCTCTCAGTGATGACAGGGCAGGGCTGGGTGGATTTGATTTAAATCTAGCTGATTTAACTTTCCAGTCAGGAAGACTCAAGTTGACCAATTTTTTTCCTACAAAAGATGTGCTCCTTTTTTTTTTTCTTTCCCAAAAATATAACCTTAAAGCTTCCTTCACAGCTCAGAGACAAATGTAGCTTTCTTCTTTGTTTAAAAAAAAAAAGAAAAAAGTGATGTTATTAGCATCCAAGCATCCTAGAATGTCAAAGCTGGAAAGGCCTAGGGGTCACCCAATTTGACAAAGTAAGGCCCAAGAAAGGTAGTACCTTACAAGATCCCACTGAGAATTTGGGGCAGGGCAGGAGGAGGATGGCTCTCCAGACCCCTGGGCAGTGCCTTTTCTACCACACCCCACTGCCTCCACCTCAGTTCACTCACGGCCCTTCCTAGGAATCCCACAGCTACAGAAGAACCTCAGCATTGCCTCAGTTTTCCTTTTACCCCAAATTAAATGAAGCAGTGGATACAAACAGTGGCAAAAGAAGGAAAATGCTTTCTTCTCAATTCACAAGCCCAGAGACTAAGATTTCAGTTACTTATAAATAAGACTCAGTTTTAAAGCACTGCAACAACTAAAAAATATGTATATAGTTATGTCTACAGGAAAAATAGACCTATGGAGCGGCGGGATTAATAGATTTTCTACTCCACTTTCCAAAATAGCATTATGTTGTTTTCAAAATAAGTATAAACTTTACAACCACAAAAACATATGAAGCTCTTTGTAAAGGGAGCATCCAGGGGCTATCAGAAAGACAGATGAGGCCATTTAGCTTGCTTTATTTCTGCTAACTACCATGACCGCCTATTTTGGATATTTTCTCCAACAATAAGCATTCACAGCTATGCTAACAAAATACCCCAAGGTGATTCATAGGTCTGGATTTACACTGACTTCATGAGAGCTATGACGAGGTTTCTCCTTCCATTTCCCTCTCCTGACATTTACAGTATATCTTGATCATTTGAAAAATAATCAGGTGTGGTCTTGTAACACTCCCTCTGTTGACTTGAATTCCATCTCATTTTTTCATTCTGTGTGTATCTTAGTTTTCCCGTGTTTAGGTCCTGTCTCCCCAGGAATCAAAATCATGCCCTCCTTTTAACTAACTAACCCTCAAGCTTGAGTAGCAGTACAGCATAATCTAACCAGACTGCCTGGGACAGAATCCTGTCCATCACTTAACTGGGTGACTGAGGGTGAGTCATTTAACCTCTATTTAACCTATTTCTCTATCTTTAAAATGGAGGTTAAAAGAATAGTACTTACCACATAGGGTTAACTCAGTTTACATTTTTTAAGTTCTTAGAATTGTGCCTGACATAGAATAAGTACAATATAATTAACAAATTTTAAAATACCTTCGCCAGCCCAAAAGTTAATGAGGTCATCAGCAAAATCCCAGATAGTGGGGAACACTGCAGGACGAATGACCCAGTTTCATCAGCAAATTGTAAGGACCAAAAGAAAATAGAAAAAAAGGGAAATGAAGGGGGACCCTATCAATTAAAAGATGCTTAAGAGATATTTATACACCCATGTTCATAGCAGTATTATTCACAACAGCCAAAAGCTGTTTATAAGCAACCCAAACGTCCATGAATAAACAAAATGTGGTATAAAAATACAATGGAATATTATTCAGTCTTAAAAAGAAATGAAATTCTGACACATGCTACAACATGGATAAGCAAAAGAAGGCAGAAACAAAAAGGCAAATAGTGTGTGATTCCACTTATATAAGGTATCTAGAGTAGCCACACTCATAGAGACAGAAATCAGAAAGGTGGTTGCATGGGGAGTTACTGTTTACTGGGTACAGAGGTTCAGTTTGGGAAGATGGAAAAGTTCTAGAGATGGATGGTGGTGACAGTAGCACAACAATGTGAACATACTTAATGCCTCTGAACTATACACTTAAAACGGCTAAAATGATAAATTTAATGTTATATATATTTTACCACAATTTTTTTAAAAGATGATTAAGAGATATATCAACCAATCACAAGGTATGGACCTGATTCAAAATAAACTAAAAAATGTATGATATTTATGAAACAATTAGAAATTTAAACCCTGATTGGATATTTTATAATATTAAATAATTAATGTTGATTTTTAATGTGTGATAATGGTTTTTAAGAGTCCTTATTTTTTACAGATACAGACAAAAATATTTACAAATGAAATGGTTTAATATGTGAGATTAGCTTCGATACAATCAGGGAGGGGAAGAAGTGGACAGGGATAACCAGAAAACCAGACTGGCCACAAGGTGATAATTGTTGAAGTTGGGTGATGGTACGTGAGGTTCCTTATACTATTCCGCTACTGTAGGTGTTTGTAAGTTTCCATCATAAAATAAAGCCAAATAGTTTATTATTTTAGAGAATGAGCTATTGTCACATTATGTGTATTATCTCTGTTCTCAATGGTCCAGAAAGGTTCCTGGCACAACACTGCTGTTCAATGACTACTCTTTAGTTCCATCTGCTTAATTTCAGTTAATTCCAGTCCCCGAGACCTAAGGGATATGGAAAGCCATGGATCTTCCCTATGATTCTGCCTCTGCCAACACAGGCTCTTCCTATTGCTCACTCCAGGTGTTAAAGAAGTCAACAACCTCAAAGCTGTAGAGCCCTTTTCAGCAGAATTAACCTCATTTTATAGGTGAGGACCTGAACCCCCGAGAGTTTAGCAACTTATGCAGCAAGCAGCAGAATCAGGACATAAACCTGGATCTGTGGTTACAGAGTTGTCCTCTTTTCCAAGCAACCTCCTTTCTGATGTCCCAAAGAGAAAGTCTTGCCTTTTCATGCACCCTCCTCTTCTCTGCTCTCCTTCAAAGGGACCTTGGAACCCACTTCCTATCAGTCTCCCTTAGGCTAAAGCCTTTGCTCCCGTGTTTTCTAGGTGAGTGGGAATTCTCACTCTCCTTTCCCAGGTTTACATTTTGAGGTTGTTGGTCCTCTCTGGGGCACAGCAGGTTAGAAGAGTTGTCACCAGGTGGCTTACCAGGGGGCCACCAGGTGGCTTGAGATGTGAACAGCCACCAGGCTTTTATCTTGGTTCCCAGAAGGGAAGCAGTAGTTCTCAACCCTGGTTGCACATCTAAATCCCCAGGGGAAATCTGAAAAACACCAACATCAAGGCCACACCTCCAGAGATGCTGACCTAATTGGTCTGGGCTGGCCCCAGCCATGTGTTGTTTTTTAACTCCTTAGCTGTTCTGAAGTGCAGCCAGGGTTTCTAATACAGCCTCAGAGACAGCGGGATCCTTTTCTCTAATCAGTCAGCCTTGTTTACCTACAAAATGGGATCTATTTTTTAAAAAAATAAATGGCTGAAATAAAACTAACATTGGCATAAACATGACACAAATAGAATGCAGAGTAAACATTAGTTGAAAAGACCAAGTAAACTAAAACAAGATTCAAAGAAATGCAACTTCTGAGGTTCCTAGGTAGATTAGGTATTTTCAACTGTCTCCCCCTCTTTCTATCATAACTCTAAAAGGAGAAACTTCTAACTTCTCTTTCTGGGTATGAATGCAAAAGCCACTGGGATGTGGCTGTCAGCACAATCTCTCCCTTCCACGCCTAAAAGGACTCCCCAGAGGTTTTCAGTGTACAGGCATGCGTACACACACACACACACACACACACACACACACACACACGTGTGCACGCACCTCAAATCTCTCCTTGTCTCAATAGCTGGGCTAAGGCTATGGAAGATACTAGTCTTAGGCATCATACACAGCTAAACTATCCATTTTTCTAAGCAGAAGGGGGGAGGATCCACACACAGTACCCTCCTTTCACTGCAGAGAAACTCAGTTCTAACATTATTGGATGCATGTGGTATGCAGGTACTGTCCAAACTCTCCACATGTGCTCCATATTCCCATGTCACCCATGAGGAAACTGGAGCTCAGAGATTAAGACACTTGCCCAAGGTCACAATGCTCATCAGTGGCTGTCCTGAGATGTATAATCTGGTTTTCAGACTCTAAATGCAGTAGTCTTTCAATTACAGCCATAACTATCCCTTTTACATGCCCACACAAAATGTTTACAGACACAGAGCTACAGTCACTGAGGAATGCAGACCTGTGGAGCCCTAGTAGGGGTGCTCATGAATATCAGTTGGTGCCCACTCTTCCAGGCACCATGGAAACAGAGCTGAGCACTGTTTAGATGCCCTTGTTCTGGGCCCCTCTGCATCTGGTGCACAACTCCATCACAGCCTTTTCCACCCCCAGCACAGTTGTCTGTTTAAGTATCTGTCTCACACGTGAGTTCCTTTGAGGGGTCATCATGGGAAGAAGTATTCTCTTCACCATTATTCATTCGCTCAACAAATATTTATTGAGTGCTTTCTATGTGCCAGATAGCAGGGACTCAATAGTGTGCTAATATGGAGCTTACATAATAGTGGTGAAAACAGATATTAGTCTTAGAGTTACACAAATATACATATAATTATCAGCTGATGAGTGCTATGGAAGGCACAAGACATTAGAGAACATAGAACAAGAAGAGGAGGGCCTGATCTGAAGGGACAAGGGAGACTCCTTGAGGAAATGGGGTCAGAGCTGAGTTCTGAAGGGTGTGTTTGGGTTCACTAGACACAGGGCAGTGGGCAGTGGGGAGTGGTCCATGAAGAGAGAACTATACAGCATGTATGAAGACATGAAACAAAGTGCAGAGGCTGGAGCCCAGAGAGCAAGGGGACTGAAGTAAGAGATAAGAATGGTGATGTATGCAGGGGTCAGTCCATGCTTAAGAGTGATGTCAAGGATATTGGTCTTTATTCTAAGGGCATTGTGAGCCACCAGGAGGGTCCTAAGCTAGGGGGTGATATATAAGATTTCAGTTCTGAAAATCTTATCTGAGTGCACAAAGCGGATGTGCACTAAAGGCATCGAAGCAGATACAAGGAGACAGAAAGCCAATGCAATTACCAAAAAGCTGATGATGGTGGCCTGGAGCAGGGTAGTGGCAGAGATGAGAAGTAACTGAATCTAGGAGATAGCATTTAGGATGCATATGATAGGGAAGAAGAAAAGGTGTGGAGGATGAACCCTAGTCTCCAGGTTGCAGGAACAAATGGATGCCATGTAGTAGAAAAGGAAACCCTGAAGGAAATGTAGGACGAGGGAGGAAGGCCAAGGTGCCACAGTCACATCTGAGAGGCTTCATTGCTGGGCTAAGCCCAGGCCCATGTTGCTGTCTTATTACAAAAAGAAGATAAAAGCAGTCAAGCTAAGTTTTTGAGTAATAAGTGGGCAAGTACTTCAACATTTAATTTACATGTCACTAGTTTCAAAACTCATTTTAAAACTTTCCTATAATCTTACCAGGTTTAGGTACACTGACATTATAACACCCAAATTATTTCTGATCTAAAAATAATTATCCCATATGTGACTTTGCCTGAAAAGTGTTGAGACAAATTATTGGCAAAGGAATATTTTTCTATTGCCAAAGAACAGTGAGCCAATTACCAGTAATGCCTTAACTCATTTCATCCATTCTTAACAAAACCTATCAGAGGAGACACACATTTCCTGAATGCATTTAGGAATGAGGGTGTCCTAGTAGGGGGGCAGAGCAATGGGAAGTGATTACAGACATATGAACTGCAGGGAGATCCACACAAGATCGATCAACGTCGAGAGCTCTGTTAGCAGGTAGGTGGGTAGGGGGTATTGGCAAGAGCAAGCTGTTCTTTGATTCTGAATCAGAGGTTACAAACTGACTGCTCTTGGGCCATATTCAACTTTAAAATGTTTTATTTGCTCCACACAGTGCTATTTTTAAAACTGAGCTAACATTTTAAAAATCCAAATTTCTGGCTTCTTGAAACATCAGTAGATTTGGCCAAACTGGGCCACATTCCCACAGTAACCATCAGCTGAAGCTGAGCAGCCACTGCCCTTCAGATGGGCAGGGCTCTCCTATCCACCATATCCCCATGACTCTCCATCTTTATCCAACAGTGTCAGCTGACATTTATCACTGCACTTTCAATGTTGTTTTCTATGGTGAAAAAATATTTCTCTGTACCCATGGCTCTATTAAAAGTGGGAAAACAAAACATAAACCAAGAAGACAGTATGTTTCCAAGAGAAATAGAGAGAGCGTATTTCTGAACAGAATTAAAAACTATTCTGACAGGTGTAATTCACAAAGTGTGTCTTTGTCAATTTCTCTTACCCCTGCTCTCTTCATCAGTTTATATTATCTGCCCAGTGCTTGTTGGCCCCTGTATGCTCTTGAGTTTGCAACTTCTCAAGGCTTGAGGCTCCAGGCCAGGGATTCAGCTATAAAGAAGAGACCCAATTTTAGGGGGAAAAATATGAAGAAGACATGGCCATAAAAAAGACTGATGTTCAGTTATTAGAACAAGGATCCAGGGTGAGGGCCAAATCAGCCAACTCAACGATAATGATAATTCTGACCATGATAATCACAACAGCCATTACCAAGCACTGACTATGTGCTAAGCACCATACTAGGTACTTTACATATATTTCTTTTAACTCATTTTACAGATGAAAAATCTGAGACTTGGAGAGGTTAAGTCATTCACCCATGGTCAAGTAACGAATAAGGAAGGAAACCAGGACTCAAACACCAAACCCAAGGTCTACCACCAGTGGTTCTTCTACTGGAGATGAACATCAGAATCTCCAAGAGAGATACTTAGAAATACATATGCTTGGGGCCCCACCTCCAGAAGACTATGACTCAGCAAGTCTGGGTGGAGTCTAGGCATTGCTATTTATTTGCAAAGCTCCCGGGAGCTCTACAGGCACAGCCTGGGGAGACAACCACTGCCTTACACCTCATTGTTGAATGAATGAATGCTGGAATGAAGTAGCTAACACAAGTAAAATGGGCTACCTTTCTCCCATTAAATGGTGTCACTAGGTCCAGCCTTACAGCAGCCCCTCCACTTATAGACAAATGCTTGTTCCAGTCCATCACTCTCAATCCTCCAAAGGCAGAAGCAGCACCTGTTTCTCAATGAGCCATTTTTTCTTGAATGTGGCATCCTAAAAAATGGCTCTTCCAAGGAACCAGTGACAGTATCCTTCAGGGCTATGTGTGCAGAGAGCACTCTGTTCAAGTCACGCAGAAGGGAAAAAAATCTGGCTTGGGGATGGGTGGAGGGGCAACAAGTGAACTAACGAATGTTAGGAGGTAACAGCTGTGGCTGATAGTGATCACAAGCCACTTATACAGTTACGGGTCCCCAACTCACTCATCCATAAGACGCTTATCTGAAACCAAAAGGAAACACAAAGAAGGGAGACAAGGGCTTTGTGTACCATAGGGGATGTCACGTCTTGAAATTTAATAATTTCCTTCATGAGAATTGTTCTTCCATATATTCAAAGTCAATTTATTCTCCCTCTGGGCAAATCTGATCACACCAAAAATTTGCTTTATAAAGCTTCGGAGGTGGTATTATCGCAGACAAGAAAAACTATTATACTTTTCTTGAGCAGCTGGGGTATTTTGATATTATGGATCATGTATATATTCTTGCTTTATGAAGCACAGAGCAGAATTTTTATTCACTTTCAGCAACTGTGCAAGACCTTTGCAAACATTTCTCTCTATTCACTTTGTTCATTTCTTCATTTTTTAAAATGCACCAGTGATCTGTTTACTTTAAACCACTACTCTATGGACATTTTTACAAATCTTTTTTGTTTTACATTTTTAACATTTCACAGAAAATTAGAAGCTATAAATCAGGTGTCAACAAACTTTTTCTGTAAAGGCCCAGATAGTAAATATTTTGGTATTTGCAGACCATATGGTCTCTATCACATTTTTTGGTAAACAATCCTTTAAAAAATGTAAAAATAATTCTCAGCTTATGGGCTTTAGCAAAAGAATACAGGTGCTGTAGTTTGCTGACTTCTGATATAAATTAAAAATTTAATTAAACTATAACTTACCAGAAATAACCACTATTAAAATTATGGTGCATATCCTTTAAGTATATTTTAATGAAATCTGTATTATATCATACATAATATTTCATGACCTGCCTTTTTCACTTAACAGTAGGTCATTAATATTTTTTTATGTCAAGACTGGATACAGAAAATGCTGTCTAGATATATCAATATTTATTCAACCAATCCTCTCCCCTTGAATATTAGGAGTTTTCCATTTTCCACTATCATAGATTATACTCCAACCATTACCTTAGGATAAACTCCTAGAAATGGAACTTCTAAATCAAATAAGACACATATTGTGAAGTTATTTTATAAATATTCTCAGATAACCTTCCAGAAAATCTATACCAATTTACACAACACTTTACCAACAGTATGAGAATACATATTTAATCCTCAACAACAACGGGAATTACCATTTATTATCTTTACCAATATGATAGGTTAAAGTGGCATATTATTGCTTTAATCTGGATTTTTTGATAGCCAGTATATATATTTGTAACTAGGGTATATATTTTTACTGAATTTGCATTGTATTTATTCTTTGGTGAATTTCCTGTTCAGGTCTGAATTAGTTTCCTATTGCTGCTGTAACAAATCACCACAAACTTTGTGGCTTAAAACAATGCAAATATATTTTCTTATAGTCCTGGACAGAGAAGTCTAAAATCTTACAGGGCTAAAGTCAAGGTGTCAGCAGGGCTGGTTCCTTATGGAGGCTCTGAGGGGAGCGTCTATTTCCTTACCTTTTTCAGCTTTTAGAGGCTACCTGCATTCCTAGCCCACACTAAGTGAAGCAGAAATGCTAGAACTCTCATGAAGACTGTAGCAGGAGGGATCAAAGAATTTAGAGAAGTGAGCATACTAGAGCCAATATACTACCAAAGCCAGGAAACTGGGGTGGGGGTGGGGCTGGCAGAGGGATCAGCATTGGTGAGATGGTCAGTGGTGGCTCTCCTCTGTAGGCCAGAGCTGATGGCAGAAAATGCTGTTATAGACTGGACTCCCTGACAGCAATGGGGATGACAGGATCCCAACTAATCAGAGGCCAGTTATAGCACTCAACTGTTAGAAGCAATAAGGGACAAGGTCAGAGGGGCAGTCTGAGAGACCTGCTCCACAAAGATCTGGGAAGATGGTTAACAGAACAGTGTTTCTAGGGGAAAGATAAGTTAGCAGCCAACAACAGTACCACTTAATTTATGCAACCAAAATATAAAACATCAAAAATGGAAGATCAGGAGGCTATAAGTAGCTGTCCCACTAAACAAATCCTTATCCTTTACCCAGTGTATGGACCTGAGACATTTTCAGACTAGAAAACCTCTATCTGAAGGAGAGGCTAGAGATTGCCAAGCAGAATGACCCTCTAACACCACAGTATATATACTAACAAGTATATATACTAACAACTCCCTCAGTCTTTCCCAGAGGGACCTTCAGAATTTATTCTGGTTACCATAAACTTAGGAAAGAGAAAGACCCACACATTTTGAAAATCATTAAACACAGGGTCTGAGTTGATACTGATATCTGGGGACCCAAAGGATCATTGGGTCCCCCTGTTAGAATGGAATTATATGGGGGATAGCCAATAAAAGGAGTTCTGACCCAGGTCGAGGTCATAATGAGTCTATTAGGTCCATAGATCCACCAGTGGTGATGTCCCTAGTGATCCACTGATACCTTTCAGTGGTCCTTTGCCCAATTTTGACAGTAAATGGACAGTGCAGTGCTCATGGCCTGAGAACATGGTGTCCGGGGGTCGAGAGCCCTTAGAGTCACCTTACCTAGTAAACCACCTAGATCAACAGAGATGATGGGGGAACCAGGACAGAACAAGAGAAAGAGGATGAGCATCAGGTGTCCCCCCAAATCAGTCCTAGTGTTGGGGTCTGAAGTATGTCCCCCTAACTTCCTCCTGGCAATTTCCTAGGAAAAGAGACCACAGATTTTTGGAGAAGATGCTCCAGGTGGGATGAACTTACTAATCAAAGAAAGTGAATACAAGTGAATGGGCTGGATGCTGTGGTGCACTGTCCAGATCCTCCCCTTCAGGACCCAGACACTGTTCCCCCTAGTATGGGAAGGGCTAGCTGCTCACCTCACAACTGCACCCTCTTCAGTAACTGCCCTTGGCCACAGTAACCTAGCTTACCCAAGTTTACAACCCTTCCATAGAAACAGCTGATATCCAGTAACCGTTCCACTCAGGGATATAAAGACCCTGTATCCTTGCCTTGATTCACATCTGAGGGCTGCCCTAGCTTCAGAGCTCCCTGTGGGATCAGCAGAGGCCTCTGCTGCAACTGCCTACAAGTTCACCTTCTCCACCTACCCCATCCTGTCTTCCTCATTCCCTCCCAGGTGTGTTCCAGAGAACAGCCCTGCATGTAAACTTCCTGTGTGCAGATCTCTGCTCAGAGTCAGTGTTTCTGGGAATCTGACTTGAGATGGCTATGTTATAAATATTTGTCCTGGCTGTTGCTGATGGCTGTAGTGGATCCTATGGGGCTCCCCTATGCTGGGTCCATATGCCTGTCCCCCAAGCGCTGGGAATATCTGCTGCCATAAATAACTGAGTCCATTACTGGAACCTGCCCTCAGCCTCAGGGAACTGCCTCATCCCAGGGAGCAGCCCATGCCCAGGGACTGGCGATGCAGGGAAACAAGGACGAAGGCCCACTGCCTCAGTCTGGGAGCGCCCTGCAGGGCCATTCCAGTCCCCGCGCCCCCACGGGATCACCGAGGCACTGAGGCAGAAGTGCTGCTGCCTCTCCCTCTGCCCCCTTCTGCTGTCCTCTCAGTGTCACCTGGCTCTCCCCGGAGCGCTCCCCAGTAAACCTTCTACAGGCACTTCATCTCCGAGTCTTTTTCCTGGGCGCCCAACTTAATATATTGATGGTCCTGATTTTCAGATATTTTTAAATTTTGTATTCAAATTTAAGTCTTTTCCTTTGTGTTTGCCCATTTTTTAATTAGGTTGTTTTAACATTTTAACTTTTTAAATGCGATTAACCAGTCATTCTCAACACCCTTTGAATAACTCAGCTTTCCTCAATTATTTTACATACAACATTTACTGTATATGAAATAATTGTATTTATTTGGGCACACTTCTGGATTTTCTGTTCCACTGATCAGTCTATCTCTTTTTGGTTATAGAACATACTATTTTAATTAATTTTTTATTTATTCATTTTTAATTAATTTAAAATTAATATTTTTAATTAATAGTTTAATTAAGTCATTTTATTAGCTGCAATTTTGCTTTGTCTTGTTTTAGGCTGTCTTGAGTCATTTTAGGAATAAGACAGAACATTAAAACCATAGATCTTAATACCTAAGATGTTATTAATTCATCATTCCACAAATACTTGTGGAGCATGATTGATAGGACCTGAGGACACAGAACATACAGAACAGACTGGGGTGGGAGGCTGGCACACACAATCAATGAAGCCCAGACATGCAGGACACAGTAAGTGTATATCATGGGGACTCTATACAAGGCATCAGGAAAGGTCTCCTCAAGGAGGTTATGTTTGATCTGGGATTTCAACTAGCTAGAACTAGGAAAACTCACCTAGGAGAACTGAGTAAGTGACCGGGAGGGGTGTGGGTTGTATTCCAGGCAAGGGCAGTTTGCTGGGTGTGCAGCCCCCAGCTGAGATGGGACAGGGAAGAAGGCCCAGGCCAGGCAAGGCAAGACCCCAAGGGCCAATTTTGGACTGTTTCCTGAGAACATAAGGAGGTCACTTAAGGCTTTAACAAAAAACAGCTTTGTTGAGATATAATTCATCTACTATACAGTTCACCCATTTAAAGTATGCAACTTAATGGTTTTTAGTATATTCACACATATGTACAACCATTAGCATAATCAATTTTAGAAAATTTTCATCACCTCAAAAAGAAACCCCATATTCTTTAGAAATCACCCACTACTTCTTCAGCTCTAAGCAACCACTAATCTATTTTCTGTCTATAGATTTGCCTATTCTGCACATTTCATATGAATGGAATCATATAATGTGGTCTTTTGCAACTGGCTTCTTCTTTCACTTATCACAATATTTTCAAGGTTTACCTATATTGTAGCATATATCAGTATGTCCCTTTTAATGGCCAAATAATATTTGATTTTATGGATATACCACATTTTGATTACCAACATTCATCAGTTGACGGATATTTGGGTTCTTTCCACCTTAGTGACTATTTTCAATAATGCTGCTATAATCATTTTGTACAAGTTTTTGTATAGATAAGTTTTGACTTCTCTTGGGAAAATATCTAGGAGTGGCATTGCTGATCACATGGTAACTCTATATTTAATAATTTAAGGAACTGCCAGACTGCTTCCAAAGTGGCTGCACCATTTTGCATTCCCATCAGCAGTATATGAGGGTTTCAATTTCTCCACACCTCACTAACACTTGTTATTATCTAACTTGTTGATTCTAGCCATCCTAGTGGGTGTGAAAAGGCATCTCATTATGGTTTTGATTTGCATTTCCCTCATCACTGAAGACTTCTAACTGAGGGTCTGATACAGTCAGACTTTTGAATCTTTACTCTGGAAAAAGTATCTGAGGACAGAAAGAAAGCCGTGAGACTATGGTTAAGAGGCCATCACAGTAGTCTGGGAAAGCTGAAATAGTAGCCTGGGCTGTGATGGAAGAGATGGCAAGAAGATGAGAGTTGGCTAAATAGGAGATAAAATCTATAAGGGCTGGAGATCATTAGATGGCGAGCACAAGGGAGGGGTCAAAGGTTACCAGTTCACAGAACTGGCTGGATAGTGGGTGATGCCCTGACCAAGAGAACACAGAAATATTTTTTTACATTGTGGTAAAATTCATATAACATAAAATTTCCCATCTTAACCATTTTTAAGTGCATAGTTCAGCAATGTTAAGTATTTTCACATGTTGTACAACCAATCTCAGAACTTTTTCATCTTGCAAAACTAAAACTCTGTACCCATTAAACAATAACCTCCCATTTCCTCTCTCCCAAGCCCCTGGCAACTGCCATTCTACTTAGTCTTTATGAATCTGACTACTCTAGATACCTCATACAGTATTTGTCTTTTTGTGGTTGTCTTATTTCATCTTAACATAATGTCCTCAAGGTCCATCCATGTTGTAGCATGTGACATGTTTCCTTCCTTTTTAAGTCAGGTTACAGAATTTTTTTTACATAGGTTTATCTAAAACACTTTCATCTTCAATATCATACTCTAACTTTTAATCTAAGCCAATTTCAGATTCAGATTCTCAAGGTTCTTCCAATTAATTCAGTGCTTGCCTTTGCCAGACATGGATAGCATAACGCTGACACCTTGCTGTTCATGACCCAAACTTCATGACCTTGACCCCTTTAGCATCTTCAAACTGACAGAATAATTCTTATTCAATCCAAAGGATAAAGGACTTTCATCTGAATTACTTATTTGGTTAACTTGCAGTTTTCTTTTCTTTTTTTTTTCTTCTCCTGATGGAAACTAAACAGTTTTGTTTGAAAATCAGTCCTAACCTTTTCACAATTTTAGGCACCTGTTATTCCTCCATTATACAAAAGTTGGTCACATCTACCTCCCTTAAATCTGAAAACTTTATGATCTATTCTGAGAGATTGGGCAACTTCTGCTGCCTTTAATCATCTCACCTGGCAGGTGACAGGCAATCTTCTGCATTCACAATAATTTTATTACTTCATTATATTGTAATCTTTTAGAACACATGATAAGCAATAATGTAGAATCCAAATGCAAGTTAAAAATCAAGTGAGTGAAAGGTCTCTAATGAAACAAGTGACCATAGCAACTGAGGTGGAAAATAGATGAAACTCTAACTACACACAGACGATGATAATCTTCATCAGAGCTATTCCTTTGCCTGCTGGAGAGACACATCCCAGTTTCAGAAATATCGAGGGGATTAAAATGTCGAGGCAAGATCTGCCTCTTCGAATCAAGAAGACACGGTAAATGAAGAGAGAGAGGCAAAGGGAATATAAAGAAGGTTTACACAGAGCAGCAGAAATTGTTAGCAGGCATCAAGAGAATGAAAAAACATAACAAAATAGATAACAAGCCCTTTTTATACTCAAGAATCATAGTTCAGGGGCATAGTTAGATGGTTACCTAACTTCCCAAAGTGAAGAAGATGACAGCTAATGAGGACTGAAATGAAGATCTTGAATCATCAATAAAAGATTGAAAATTAAAAGCCCCACGTCTCAGAAGGTGAAATGTTAATAGTATTTATCTCTGAGAGGAACAGATTAGGGGAGAAAGTTGTTATTGCTTATAAGTATTTTCTTATGTGTTTTTCTACAATGAACATACATATGAAACATGTTATGGTAAAAAAAGAAATAAAAATATTTTAGAAACACAAAATGGCCAATATTTAAAAAGAAATATTTAAAAAGAAAACAGTTTCTGATGTTTAAATGTGAAAACCTTAGTTCCCCCAAAATAACTGTGTTGGTGCAATTCCTGTCCTGAAATCCTGAATAAAGGAGGCATAACTGTACATAGAAGCCTTGCGTCATCACCGGTATCACTTTGGTTTTGCTATAAAGCACTACTCAGAGAACAAGCCCCTGTGTGACCTACACTCACTGCTAATTCTTCAGCTGCTATCTCTGAAGGTCACAAGGAGCCCTGCTGAGGAGGAGATAAATGGTAATGGTTTTTGTAAGGACAAAGCCTCGTTTGGGGCCCACAAGTCATTGCAAATAACATCCACTCACCCTACATCAATCCTCCCAGGAAAGAGCAAAGGTTTATAAACTTTGCTTAACAGTCAGACCCTCCTCCTCCGGGGGCTGTGGGCCCTGCCTGCGGCCTTGCATAGTTCATGCCATTTGGTCATTTTGGTCTCCATCATCCTCCAGGGAGGGAAAAGGAAAGCTTTATAAACTCTGCTTAGCAGACCCCTCTGGTGTCCCGGACAGTGCCTGGAACACACAAGAAGCCTAATGATTTGCATCTGATGAAAGCAGAGCTAACCCTCCACATGATTCCCAAGTCCAGATTCAGTGATGTCACCTGATTTTACGAACTGATTAAATCCATCAACAATCAACACAAATGACAAGGATTTCCTTGATGTTCTCTCTGAGAGGAAGAGCTCACCCACTCGTGAAAGCCACGAAAGCCACGGTAACATGGAGGTATCACAGGATCCTTCACACACCCTGCATTTACCTTTCTGCTGTAAGTATGGGCTCCTGGTCAAAGGGCCCTGACAGCGGGTAACTGGGCTAGCAGGATGGGGCTGGGGGGCTGGCAAGAAGCAGAAATGAGCAAAAGAAGATCCGTACCAGGGAGTCCAGCCTAGAGCAGGAGACAGCCCCTGGCACATCACTCACCCTAAGTACAGGCTCATTGCTCCTGACGGATGAAAGAGAAGAGATGGCAGACGAGATGAGAAGAGAGGCGACCAGGCAGCGGTGCAGCACAAAACAGCCAAACCGCTACACCCTCACACCTGGTGGGGCCCTGAGCTAGGCCTCAGACTGAGCTGGCCGAGCCGCCCTGCCTTCTAGAGCTCACAAAGTGTCTGGGGGGATCCTGAGGCTTTACAGTCCAGAAACAGGTCATCACACTATTAGGAACAAAGATGGGAAAGGTGCTTAGGAACACAGGAGACGCCTATAGAGCAAAGGGAAAAATTCCACACTGGGACCCAGGACCTCAGATGGTCATGCACTCAACATAAGCCCTCAATCCAACCTGTCCTTCCTTACAGTCCTATAAAACAACAGTAACACTGAAGATGAAACAATTGTTGCGCATGGCCAAGAGGATTATTGCACTATCTGAAGCCCAAGTGTACTACCATTGCCCAAGTCCTGCCATCTTCAGTGGTTCTTCTCATTTCAAGATGTGTCTAAGCCACATGTATGCCGGACGCAGGCTCCTGACGAAAGGGTGGTGTCTAGCTAACTGCATACTGGCCAGCGCCAGGACAGATAAAAGCTTGATCCAGATAATAATCTGGTCAAAAATGAAGAATCCTACTCACTGACTTTTCCCATAATAATAATCTGAGAGCATCTGAAACAGGTTTACAACATCTTATATATATATTCAAGCAGTTGCCAACTTCTCAGACTTCTCAGAATTCTTCTCTGGTTTTTGTGGTGGTTATTGGCTACTTTTTCTCTTTTTATGTCTCTGTTGTTTTCAGCCAATTATGCCTGCTCTGCCAAAAAAATTTTGAGAAATGAACCCAAAATGCCTAAAGACAGAGTTTGGAAAATGGCCCTAAAGGACAAGTCAAATCTCAGTTCAAAATCCTCGAATGTACCATGGCCATAAAACCTATGGGGATCTAGCCCTTCCCCCTGGACATCCGTAGCACTCCATCACTCTGCTCCAGCCCCAAAAGCCTTCTGGCTGGTCTCAAATTCGATAAGCAAGCTGCCTCAGGGTCCCCACAGCTGCTCTTCCACCTGCCGGGATTTCACATCATAGGCTCTCTTTCTTCCTCTATTCAGTCTCTGCTCATATGCTACTTCGGAGGACTTCACTAGACACCAGAGCTCCTAAATCATTATCACTCATCCCCTTACTCTGCTTCACTTCTTTTTCTAGTATCATGACCACCTGACATGGTTTATGGCCAGCTAGCTAAGATGTTTGTATATGCATTGTTCGTCCGTCTCCTTCACTAGCATGCCAGCTGTCTGCAGAGGATCTTTGTTTTGTTCATTAACATATTCCGCTGCCTACAACAATACCTGGCCCATGGCAGATGGTTAATATTTGCTGAATAAACAGTGTACCAAAATTACCACTACGTGAAAATTCAGTATTAAGGACCATTCATTTTTTGCCAACTCATCACTTTGGACCTAATTTTCACCTGATCATACTGTTTTCAACCAAATAGTTTTAGAACAACTTGGTGTCAGCCAAATCAACTGGTACTGTCC
Source organism: Miniopterus schreibersii (assembly GCF_964146895.1). Taxonomy (NCBI): domain Eukaryota; kingdom Metazoa; phylum Chordata; class Mammalia; order Chiroptera; family Miniopteridae; genus Miniopterus; species Miniopterus schreibersii. Next base: position 24,446,580 of record NC_138111.1, on the reverse strand, counting down.
TAGGGGCACTACCAACCACTGTCCAGCTCATCACCCGGCACCCTAACCACTTATTCATTTGGAAAGCAGGTCTAATTCCCCAGACAAAATTTGCCCAATCCCAGCAGCACCTTTATTTGGAGGTGCTTTGCTGGAATGGAAAGCCTGCCTGCCATCCCAGCAGTTTGCATAATCATGAGGTTGGTAATACCAGAGCTCAGGAAGGCTGCAATTAGTACTTGACAAGCACTTTATGGCCCACAATTTAAATGTCTATGGCATTGTAATTCAGTTCCTCCATGAGGCAAACATGATACTAACCTCATCTGGAAAATTGGATGAAATGCCTCCTTATATTGATGGCCTCCTAATTAGTGCACGTGGGGAGGTGTGGCTCCCCTGCCATCCCACCTCCAAATCTTGAGCAATCTTTAGCATCCTCCTAAAATTCATGCCCATGACTAAATATGCATTCATTGGCTCCAACACACATGTTGACCAAGCACCTACTGAGGGAGCACTAGGATTAGTTTTGTTTCTCCATAGGGTCTCAGTTTTGCTGGGGAGGAATGAGTGTGGATGACCTTGATGGCAGTCCCCACCCTCTAAGGGTTTACAGTCCAGCTCTAAGGGTTTACAGTCCAGCTGCAGAAATGAAGTCATCCTCCAGCCTGCTGAATTGACTCTTTGAAATGCAAACTGTTCATACAGGAGATGCTGAAAACGCACTTAAATTCAGCACTCATTTCTGATCTAAAATAATAAAACAAAACCCTCTTAGTAAGTGAGAGAGAAGGTACCTCCAGGACACAAAGTCTGTCATAGACAACAACCAGCATGCCCAGCAATAGCAAAACAGTAAAATAGTAAAATAGTCAGTCCATCGACCAAGAATATGCTCATGACTTCTACCCAGTTCTGTTCTCAAAGTTTACAATTCAATCCGTGAACAAAAAAGCAAGGTAAAAATATTGGGAAGAGGCACAAGTATTGTTACTTGCAAATGATATGACTGTCTACCTGGAAAACCCAAGGAAACCCATAGGAAACTATTAGAACCAAAGAGAATATTCAATTAAGTGGCTGGCGATGAAAGTAATATTCACAAATCAAAGTTTTCTACATACCAGCAATAATTAATTTAAAAATACAGTAATGTAGGGGAACTACTATAAAGTAACAGCATAACACTCACAATAGTAAAAAAGATATAAAACACTGAGTAATTAACTTAGTGAAACAAGTAAGATTTATATGACAAGGGCTACAATGTCTGGAACTGCTCAAGAAATATTTATTGGATGAGTAAATAACTATTAGTTTTTCCAGAGGGATATATGACAGGTAAGAATAAAAGAAAAGATGTGCCCTGTTCCTGAATGTGAAGACTTAATACTGTAAAAAATTTTTATTCTCCCCAAATCAATCTCTAAGTTCACCAAGTTACAACCAAAATATCAACTTTTTATTATTATTTTTAGAACTCAACAAAATGATTCTAAGTTTCCAGCATAAGGATAAACAAGTAAGGGTAGTTAAGAAAATCCTTGAAAAGAGAAGTACTATTATGGAGACTTGTCTTATGGGATATTAACGTATAATATAAAGCTAAGGTGATTTAAATAGTGGGGCACTGACCCAGAAAGCATCAGACATACCTATGGGACAGAACAGAAAATTCAGAAATAGAGCAACTATTTCCAGTAAGTGGAGAAATAAGTTATTCAACAAAAGATATTGGGACAGTGGTTTGACCATTTGGAAAAATATACTAGAGGTTCACATCATAAAAAAATAAGTTCTAAATGTATTAAAGAGTTAAATATTTTAAAATTAACCATTATTATAACCAAAAGAAAACTTAAGTGGGTTATTTATAAAGCCATGGAGTATGACACCACAAGCAGAAACCATAAGATATAAATCTATGTGAAATTTGAAAAACCCCTATGTTAATAAATAAACATATTAAAAAGCAAGAGAGAAAACTAGAAAAAAAATATGTGCCACATGCATGGAAGGGGGAAGAATTTTAATATAAAAAAAGCAGTTTCACAAATCAGTAGGAAAGAGCTATGTATTTTAATTAAAATAAGCAACAGATATGACAAGTCAATTCACTAAAACAGAGGGCTCATTAAGTACTGAAATACATTCAACCTTTCTGATAAACAAAGAAGTGCAAAATAAAAGCTTATCAACTGCCCAACTGGCAGAGCTTTTGTTTTTATTTAGTAATAACTCCCAGTTATGTAATCCAGGACCCCCACCCCACCTGCCATTGCTATCTGAGAATTTTAGTGTGGTGCCTGGCAGGTGGCTAAATGGGCTTCATCCCTTGTATGTCCTAGCTCTGAGGTCTTGGGCAAGTTTCTAAAACTCTCTCAGTCTCAGATGTTTTATCTCAAAAGAGGAATAATAATAGTTTCTATCTATGTTTTGAAAGCTAAATAAGATGATGCATATAAAAGCACCTGATTCTGGTCCAGAGAAAGCTCTTCAGAAATGGCAGAGAGAGCTAAGTGTTAAAATACTAAAATTTAACATACCCTCTGGATCAGAGAAGCACACATATTTTGTTTCAGTGCTGTATGCTACAGCATTGTTTAGAATCACAAAAACTGGAAACAACCCACATGTTCAATAACAGAAGATTATCCAAATTAACTATGACCTAGTAGACTATTGGGAAGCCACTTAAAAACAGGGAGTAGAGGTTTTGAAATGGCCAGGAGCGCTCTTCATGATATAGAGTTAAAGAAAAAACAAGTAACAAGCAGCAGATAATGTGAATTTTATTTCTTAAAAAGTGTGATGATACATGACACACTTTCAACAATGATTATGTTAGATAGTGGGGTTATGAGTGATTTTCATTTTCTTCTTTTTATTTGCATTTTTCAATGCTTCTACCATAAACATAAATTATGTCCATAATAAGCTAAAAACACTACAAGTTATCTTTTCTTCTTTTAACACAAACTCTCCAAATATAAAAGTTTGTCATTAAGATGGTTTTTCCAAAGGTACAAATGGTCTTCTAAGTGTGCATTCCCTTCCCAGCTGGAAAAAGTCCAACAGTGGAGACGGACTCTATTGGCATGATATTGACTGAAGTCCCCTAACAGTAATTGCTCATGGTACTCAATGATATCTATCGATCCTCAGTAAATCTGTCCTCATTCTGAAAAAGGAAGCTTATGATTCCAAAATAATGGACCTATCCCCAAAGATCAAAACTAAATATATTTTGCCATACTCTACAATAACATTTTCCAAAAACAGAGTGAGAACAACGTCTGTGGTAAACTTTACCCCAGTCCAAAGCTGCTCTCCTTGTAGATCTGTATTTTGCCCATGCAATGGCCTCTGCCTGAGTTCCCTGCCCTAAGGATGAAATTTTGTGCTTTCCTCAAGGCCGGCTGCTGCATCACCAACCCCTCCCCAAACTGCTTCACCCAAAGCAGAATGCACTGTTCCACAGAACGACCCTCCCTCCCACTTCTGGCTCCTCCATTTGGTCTCACCTATGTGTTTGCCAGTTCTTGGCCACATGGCTACCTACTTTAGGATGCCTGGATTTTACCCAAAACCAGCCTGATGTCCCCATCCCATAGACCCCTAGCACCAACTACACACATGTTGCAGAAAGACACTGGATCATCAGCTCCATGAAGACAGGGACCATGTTTGGAACTGCCCACCAGGGCCCATTGCAGTGCCCGGCACACAACGGTCTTACTTAATAAGCATCTATAAAAGGAAAGGAGGAGGATAACTTAGGACAAGGCCAGAGTCACCAATAGGAGGTTTTCTCTAGTCTATGGACATCTTAGATAGTATCACTGGCACTGTCTTTCCCAGTACATGCCCTGAAAGAGCGCCCATTCTCAGTGAACCAGGGACACCAGCCTACCTGAATTTACATCAGCACATGCGCTGAGCAGCAGACCCCAGGTGCTCCCTCCCTCCAGAGATCATAATGAGTCAAGGTCTAGTAGGGCCTCAGTCTTTTTTCACACCAACTCCCTTTATACCTCATCAACTTTGTCTTGTCCTTAAGCAGCTGGTTTTCTGAATACAGTATCTTGGAATCCTGGAGCAATGGGGTGAATGTAACATGAGGAAATCTGTTTTCTGACTCTGCTATCTAAAATATTTGCTAGTCCTCCAGCTTGACATCATCAGCAAAATTTGACCAGTATGACTTCTATGGCCTTATTCAAATCACAGATTAAAGAAAGAATGCATACCTTCTTTTAAAGATATTTACTTTACAAATTTAAAGGCCCAGGCAAAGAAGAAAATCCTTTTTGACAACCACCACAGATTATTTGCAGATGAACACATTTTGGGTTTGAGATTCAAATAACAGGTACACCTAAATGGACTATCTTCCCTACCTGGTTGGAAAGTTACAAAAGATTTTGTCCAATACCTTCAGGGAGTTCACATCTGCCAAGTTCCCAGCTCCCTTGACCTAGCCAGTCTAGTGACTTTCTCAACAGAGCAGGCAAGATCAGTCCAGCAGGTCACGTTACTGTAGAAATCAGAGTGACCCCCAGAGATCACTACTTCCTTTCCTAATCATTCAGACCACCCTCTAAGCATCCACATTGGAATCACAGCTGGTGACGGTTCCTCCCAACCTGCCTGGAACACTCGTGCAGCCCTCTGAGGAAGAGCACTTGGGTAAGCCTGGCAACAAGAAGAAGGCATGCTGGCTCTGGAAGGGGAGAGGGCCAAGCATCATGGGGATGAGAAAGAAGAACTCAGTCTGGGCCAGGTGTTGGTATTGTTCTCACTCCCTGGGAGAGAGGAGAGACACACAAAAGGCAGGGCAAAACCTTCTGGAGGAGGTCACTATGACAATGGAGACCTGGGTTCTAGTTCTGGCTCTCCTGCAGTCGCACTGTGGGGCTTAGCAAGTCAAGATTCCCTTATTCTCTGGGTAGCTTAATCCATTTGGTCTGCTATAGATTGAGTGGCTTATAAACAACAGAAGTTTCTCACAGTTCTGGAGGCTGGAAAGTCTAAGATGAAGGCACCAGTAGGTTCACTGTCTGATGAGGGTCTGCTTCCTGGCTCATAGACAGTCGTCTTTTGCTATAACCTCACGTGGTGACACAGAGGCAAGTGAGCTCTTTGGGGTCCCTTTTATAAAGGCACTCATCCCAGTCATGAGGGCAGAGTCTCCCAAAGGCTCCCAATCACCTCACCTCTCAAAGGCCCCACATACTGGGAGCCAGAACTTAACATATGAATACTGTGGGGGACACAAACATTCAATCTATAACATGGGGCCTCAGCTTTCTCATCTGTAAAATGGGGATAATTATAAGTTTATCTATGGGAAGGCTGGTAACTGGACTACTTAATCTTTTGTGGTCCCTTCAGAAGTCAGACACAAAGACAGTGGTGCATAATGTTTAGGGATGTGAGCCCTAGAATTAGACTGCCTAGGTTTGAATAAGTCAATTACTAGCCATGTAACTAGCCATATTCAGGTTATTGAACCTCTCTGTGCTTCAGTTTTTTCATTTGAAAAATAGGAACAACAAAATGCTTACCTCATAGGGCCTTGATGAGAAGTAGATGACTTACTACCATAAAGTACACAGAACAGAGGCTAAGCCCATGGGATGTGTTTGCTCTGAAGATGCTGATGGTGCTGATGGTGGGTCATGCTGTCTGACTAGGCAAGTTCCTGCCTGCTCCCAGGGCACCTAGACAATAAAGCAGGATTCTCACATCCCATGTTTCTAGAGGACCTTATACAGCTCCAAACAGGAAGAGCTGGACTGGAGAAAGCAAACTGCTACAGCCAACAGACGGACCAGTATCATCCGTTAAAATATTCTCTATTCCAGATGTAGGGGCTTGTGGCCCTGCTGTGTCCTTCCTAACACTATTATGTCAATTATGATTATTTATACCATACAAAGATCTGAAAGCTTTGAAACTGGCTCCTTATACACATCCAAACCATATAAGAAAATCTTTTCAGGATATATTTATTTGTTTATTCTGGTGGCCTTAAATCCCCTCTGACCTCCTGACTTCTAACTTACATAGAATGAAAGAATCCAACTGCCCATTTTCTGCCCTGAAAAGTAAATTCTGACTTAAAAACAAGAATAGATAGTTCAATCTTTACATCTAATGCCCTATTTCTCTTTAAAATCTAAATGAAACCTACTTCAGTCCCCATTGTTTTCACAACACTGCTTTTCCGGTAGCTTTCATGATTTCCTTTTCCCGCATTCAGACAAGTGCCACGGTACAGCTCTCTCACAGAAACACTTAACAATCTCAGATATTCCTATCTTGACTTTTATCAAGGGCTTTCCAACACCATTATCTGATTTAAGCATAAAATCACCTGGGGGATGGGGAGTCGGAACAGGTGCTCCTTACCCACTTTACAGATAAAGAAACTGAGGCTCAGAGAACCCAATTCCCATAGAAAGACCCTGGGGTGGAGCCTTCTAAGATCCACGCCTGTATTCTTAACACACCCTTTTCCTTCCTTTCAGCATCCATAAGCCATGACAACTCTCTTTCTTTAAACACCCAGAACAGATCCATTTCAGTCAAAATCCAACTCAGACTTTATACATCACCTTCTTTATCAGTGGGTGTGAGAAAACCACTGCATTGCTCTGCTCAAAATCTCTTCCATCCAAATGGGTTTTAGGAATGGCTCTGTCACTGCCCAGAGAAGTGGGCTGTGGCAGGCTGGGAAAGGGCTGGAATCTGGCAGGTCTCAAAAGGAAAGCCATTCAGCGTCCCAGCTGGGCAGCAAGAGTCTGATCCTCTCAAGCTGGTCCGCTCAATCACAGGAATCCAAATGACAACGGTTCCCAGGAGCTTTTCTGTCTCAGGGGATACAGAGTGTGCCTAATCCTTGCCAGATACCTTGCCACACTCAGAGACAGGACCCCCAGGACTAGCACAGTCTGTGGCTCACCCCATGCCAAAAAGGGAAACCTCTGCTGCAAGACTGGCCGACAGTTAGGCCTGGGGACATCAGTGCCAGTCCTCTGCCCTTAGACCCCATGGCCGGACCTGCCAACCTGGCTTCTGGCTGCTGAGGGTCTACAGCAGTTATTCCAGCATGAATCACTGCTGCTCTTTGCTTCCCTTCATCAAGAAAGCCACTAAGAGAAACGTAAAGCTGATTGCACCTATTATGTCCACTTACAGACCCAACTTGGAGTAAGCTTTGAAATCACTCCCGGGCCCTCTTCAGAACCTGAGTCATTTTTCAATTGTTAAAATTAGAATGGTCTCATGGCAAACCTACTCCTGAACCTAAGTTGTGCCACACAAGGCTGGGTCATACTCCTGTTAAATGCTCTCGGGCATCCATGGTGTGCACAGCTCCAGCTGGGGCTTTCTGGGATAAGCGCTCTCATTCTGGTCTCCCAGCCACCCTGCCAGGCAGATGCCCACACCCCAGTTGTGCAGATGAATAAACAGGCTCAGTGGGTTAGGGGCTTGCCCAAAGTTACACCCCAGGAAGTGACAATGCCAAGACTTCACTCCATATCTGCCTAATCTACCTTCTTCCCTTGTGCTCTAGTCTTTGTGATGTCCCTGGAAATGATCTTGTCCAGCTCCCAAGTGAACTGGGGTGTTTCCTCCAGCTTTAGCAACAGGAAGCCTCGTTGCTGACAGCAAGTCCTAGAAGTTAGGACCTTGCAGGAGGCCCTCAGAGAGCACTGATTGATTTTTAAAATATGCTTTCAGACACTGCAGGCCCAACGATGTTTTTCCCAGATCTTTCAGCTCTTTCTCCACAATGTGTCTCTTGCACTCGGTCACCTATGTGCTCACCTAAATGGCTCAACATTATCCCCTCAAAGTCCCACCTCCCAACTTTTGCTAGTGTAGTTCCCGCCTCCTACAGGGTCCTCCCACATCTTCCACCTTTGTCCTTCAAGGCCAGCTAGAAGGTCACCTGCTTGGCAAAGCCCTCCCCAGTTGCACCCAGCGAGAAGTCAGCACCTCCCCTTTATGCTCCTATAGCCGCTACTTGTGCCTCCCTTAAGAGTATATTTAAATTGGCCTCTTACCATTAATTTTATTTGACAAACACTTTAATGGCATTTGCTAAGTATTGGGAAGTGGATGAAGTCTTCAGGAAATTTTAACTGATTTTTATAATTATCCTATGATCATCACTCCACTGTACAGACGAGAACACTGAGGCATGGGAAAGTGGCTTGCCCAAAATTAACACAGTGGTTGCCAGGCAGTCCTGCTCAAGTCAGTGCTCCCTCTTAGGCACTCTGCTAGGGTCATTTGCTTTCCTGTGAGTTGCCAACACTGTCCTGTGAACCCCCGAAGGGCAGGGGTCATGTCCGAGTCATATTCAAATGCCCACAGCCTGGCATGAAGCAGATGCTCCATGCTTGTTCTTGAATAGAACTCAAAGTCTAGCATGAGGTCGCCCCTCCCATGTGGCCAGCTAAAGGGTGGCCTGCAGTATGAATACTGGTCCAAACTTCCAGCTGCTCTGAGCACCTGCCTCCTTCCTGCAGATGGCCACCTCTGGCAGTCCTTCCTGAGGTGTCTAGAAGGATGAAATAGGAAGCACTTTATCATCCATGAAGCTGATAGCATCTAAATACATACCTCGCCATCTATAACCATTCCACCCTCTCTGGGGCTTAATGGAAAGGCTTTTGGGAACAGACATGATGGATAACTCCCAGCTTCTGGCTGGATCCCTGTGAACCCAGTCAAGAGTACAGGACCACAGCCCCCACCTGGCTAGGCTGGAGTATAACTGGCACTGTGATTAGTGCCGAAGACACTGGGCTTAAGAGTCTGCTGACTTAGACTTAGTAGTCTCTGCTTTTTTACTCACAGTGAGCTCATCACTTGGAACGCCAGGATGTCTCTCTCTTGCCTTCAAATCCAGTGTTCGACTGGAGCAATTGTTTCTCACAGATGCCTGATAATGTCTTCTCCCTCTGCTCCATTTAGAGGTTCAGTCGTGATTTTATCCAAAATTGTTATATTTTATGTTTAGTTTAGCGCCACTCATTTGTTAACACTTGCAATGTGCCAGGGGCCTTCATTCACTCACAGACCTTACTGAGTGCCTGCAGGCTCTGTCCTGTGCACTTCATGTCAGCCTAGTGGTGAACAATAGCCAGCAGTGACAACACAGAGCTATAAGGACCTCAATGGGATAAGAGTCTAGCCGTGAGGCCCAAGGGAGATTCACCACTGAGCTCTCAGTGCACCTCAGATTCTTCCGGAAATAGATGAGGTTTAGAAACAACCACTTAACTTAAAAAACCCCTTCAATCAAGCTCAGACACAGATCACACACCTGTCAGCCTCAAACACATAGCCCCCACTTAAATAAGATCCAGTTTTTATGTGACTACATAGCATTTTACATTTTCATATACATTATAATAAGATAACAGCAAAATGTAGTGGGTGCCTACTCACTGTGGCTCTCTATGCTCAATACTTCAAGTACATGTTCTATCTCAACCTTCAAAATAACCCTCTAAGAAAGTAGCATCCCCATTTCACAGATGAGGACACTGACGCTTGGTGGGTGAACAGTGCCAGCACACACACACAAGTCGTCTGGTTCCAAATGTGATTCTCTTTCCACAGTGCCCAGCTGGCTCCCTGACATCCAGGTCAGCCTCTCAAATCCCTCAGCATTCATCCATTGTCATTCCACAATATTTATTGAGCACCTACTGTGTGTTAGAAACTGTCCTGGGCACTATGGTGAGCCAACACAGAGCTATTCTTGTACTCACAGAGTTCACAGTCCCCTGGGGAACAGAGGAATACAACACTGACCAAACAATCGAACAATGTAAAATTGTAACTGTGATAAGCACCAGAAAGGAAAGGTTCATGGTTCTTAGAGAAATCATGATGGGATTTTTCCTAATCAGGGAGGTTAGAGAAAGCACACTTGAGCTGGTATCTAAAAATGAAGAGAGATGGCAAAAGCATTCTGGGCAGTGGGAACAGTTTGTGCAAAGGCCCTGTGCAGGGTTGGGGGGAGCACAGTCACCCAAGAAACTAAAAGGACCATCTGTCTGAGCCCAGAGGGAGAAAGAAGACTCAGAACTGAAGCTGGGAAGTGGGCAAGGAAGACTCTGCAGGGCCTCCAAGGTCACCGGGAACAGTTTTGCTTCCATTCCCAGAATGGTGAGTCCCTGCAGGGTATAAGGCAGGGAAGCCACCTAACCAGAGTACTGGGTTAATGTTCCGAACTGTCCTTTGTACCTTGGGGACAGCCCCTGCACCTGCTCCAAGCTGCACCTTCACACTTCTCATGCTGCATGGTAACGATCCTGGGTAACCTCCCCATGTGCCTTTGAGAGCACAGCTGTTCTGGGCTCATCTCTACATGCTCCCTAACCAGCCCCCAGGCCTGGCACCAAGTAGGTGCTTAGCAAGTACGAGCTACATGTATAAAGGAAGCACCACTGCTGCCCTGGAGATGATCCAAGTCTAACAGGAGAGATACACACAGACATAAACACTAACACTCCAAGAAAACACTATAGGAGGTGACAAGTTCTGCAGGTACAAGGAGGGCAGCGAGCGGCTCTGTGTGAGCCAGGTGTGTAGACAGACACGCTAAAGTGACGAGACAGTACAGCGCTGCCTGTGTGTGACTGAGTGGGCGGACAGGGAAATGGGTGAAGACGGGGCTGAATTAGAAAGAGAGGCAAGCAGTTAGATGAAATTCACCAAAAATAAAAATAAAAGCATCAGCTTCTGACAAAACTTGCCAGTTTCTTTCATGGGAGCAAGACAACTATATGAAGATGCTATTTCACTTAGTGCTTGAGCTGTAGAGATCAAAGTCTGGCCATCCAGTTTAAAATTCCAGCTTACTACTTGGTTGGTGGTGATGTTAAATAAGTCACTTAACCTCTCTAAGCCTCAACTGTAAAATGCAGACAATCACAGTACCTACTCCATCAGGCTGTTGTGAGGATTCAACGAGTGATGATGCAAAGCACTTGACATAAGAATGGACACATGCTAAGCACAGGATAAGGGTGGCGTGCTGTTGTTATATTCTATTTTCCTTCTCCTATATATTTGCAACTAAATGTTTCCCTTCCCTTTTCCTTTGTTTATAACAAGATTAGAAGTTCTCCAAGGGCTTCCCAATATTTCTAGAACTCCCCGAGTCCAGCAAGGAGCTCGGCAGGGTCAGTTGGGCCCCAGAGGATGCTTTGTGGGGTGACGGGTGAGCCAATTCTCCTTCCATCAGAGTCAAGGCACTCTGAGCTGGGCTGGGTGGGAGCATTAGCATGGCTCTGATCACCTGTCCTGGAGTGCACTTCCAGGTCCCGTCTGCCAGAATTCCTGAAAGAATTCTGGGCATTCTCAGAAAAGCTTCAATGAATGGGCAGTCCTAGAAACAAAGTGATTTAGATCGATTTAGATAATATAGTGAGTATTATAAGGATGACTGTTGCTTTCAAAATCAGTTCCCTCTGAACAAAGTCAAGTGGATCATGAGCAGAGTACAAAAATATCATTTTCTCTCTTCCACCTCCTGACCCTGCACCATGAGAGCAGCAATAATATATCATTCCGCAAAGTCCCTCCTTGGCTAGATTTTAACAGAACAGTGACTGATGATGTCCTTGCCAAATGGCAGGAGAAGGGGTCTGCTCCAGCCAGCAGCTGTGGAACGTGGGCACTGATGAAGACAGATGAATCCATTTACTCAGTACTTTGGATCTACCACTAATTTTCTAGATGACAATGACACTTTATCCTTCCAGCAATGTAGACAGTTAAAAAAAAACACACATACACAAAAAAACTGGAAAAGTAGAAAATTGGCAAAAGAATGCCCCAATCAGCCCCAACAAGTGTCACAATGTTGCCCTTTACTCAAGCAAGAATTCTCAGACCCTCAAACTGCAGCTCTTAACCAATTTACTCTTACTTTGTACATGATTCTAATAAACTCGGTTATCTCTCAGATATGGGGTCCAAACTAAAACCAGAATGGGAAGGTTGTATCCAGACTGAGCTTACCCAGTCCGTAAGTAAGTCCTGACCATGGAAGGATAAAGAGCAGAAGCTTCCAGCCCCAGAGCAGGGAATGGAATAAATTTTGCTGTTCACGGGATGCCAAGGCCTCTTTATTCCCTATGCCCAGACCTGTCTCTAGAATGACTGTCTCACCACGGCTGATGACTTGGCTTTATTCCTATCATTTCTACTAGGACCAGAAGATCAGAGCTGAACCAGCCTGTTGGCTCTCACACTCCCTGGAGGTGGAAGAGGAATGTCAGAATCTGATTCCTATGTCCACAAACTGCTGGTTAAAGTGTTTTCCAATAAACAGATCTCCTAAAACCATGATTGTTCTCAGATGCTGAAAAGCATTTCTTTCTTCAGTTTTCATGTGTCTTGGAGGATGCTGTGTGCATTTGTCAGGGGAGAGGAGACTCACATCACATCAGCTTTACACATAATCTTCTATTGGAACATCCAACAAGTGCCCTTTCCCTTTTGCACTCCACAACTACAGGGCACCTCCCCCAAAACACCAACGAACAAATAAAGAGCAAGGAGGAAGCTCACCCCACGTGGCGTGGCATACAAAGTACTTCCTCAGTTTGTTAAAATGACACCCATTAACTACGCCCATAAATCCTCTTAGAATCTAAGAGCTAAGTTCCAGGCTTTTAGATCTATTTTTTTGTTCAATAAATATTTATTGAGCTCCTGCTCTGTGCTTGGCCTTGAGATAGTGCCGAGGGGGCCACAAGGGAGCCCAGTGCCTGCCCTCTCAGTGCTTACAACAGAGCAGAGATTCTCAATTCACGCTGCAATTCACAGGAGGGAGCAAAGAATTCCCTGTGGTCTCAGCAACTAACCTAGCACCAGAACCCAGACCGCCGACCCCATATGGGGCTCACACTCCCACGTTTCAGCCTAGCACACCTGCTTGTTCCTAGAAAGGTACGCAGAGAAAGGTATCTTACCAGCCTCACTGCGCATCATTACATAGGCAGAGAGAATAAGAATAAATGAGCAGATGAATGCAGATGCTCATTGGGCAAACTATGCCATTCCATTTCCTCACCTTCCCAGAACCAAAATAAATAACCAGAAAAGTAGGCAATAAGAAGTCGTTTATTGCCCGGCTGGGCGTGGCTCAGCGGTTGAGCGTCGACTTGGGATCCAGGCAATCGGGGTTCGATTCCCGGTCAGGGCACGTGCCCAGGTTGTGGGCTCGATCAATGACTCTCTCATCATTGATGTTTCTATCTCTCTCTCTCCCCCTCCTTTCATCTCTCTGAAATCAATAAAGATATATTAAAAATAAAAATAAAAAGTCGTTTACATTTCATTCCCTAACAACATGGAGAATGACCAAGCAGTGACCTCCAGAAGGGGGATGCATTCCCACCATCCCCTGCTGCCCCCTTCCATGGCTGGACCATACTATGTGTAATGCTTTACGTCATGGCCGCCTTTTAGACAGTGAGCTCCTCAAGGGTGGGATCTGTGTGTCATCCACCCCAGAACCCAGTACATGGCCTGGCAGAAAGTTCTTTCAATCAGAGCATGAAGCATTAGGGTGTTGGAGCAGAAACAGGTAGTCTCTGTGGCAGCCATCTGGATGGGCCACTCAGGCTTTCTTTGAAGAGAGAACCTACAAGAGTGCAGTCAGCTAACAGCCTTCAGCTGTAGCTTCAAGATCTGCTACAGCATTTAAGCTAAGGATAAAATCTCCCCAGGCAGCCCACAGCCAATGATGGAACTGAGCAGGAATTCTAGAGCCTGGCTCTTTTGGTACAATATGGGAACCATCTAATGGGCAATCTTTGCTCCAGTGCTCCCCACTGGGCTGGCCACAACTTTCTGAGAGCTCTTCCCACCCAACTCTCCTGCTTCCTAAAGGACCGAACTGCCAAGTGCCCATTGCATCCACATGCTCTTCTACATGTCACAACCTCCCCTTTGAAGTTAGGTTGACCAGTGACTACTTCTGGTCAACGAAATAAATGTAGAAATAAAATGTCACGGCCAAAAAAGGATGGTTATAAATCCTACGTGCCTTCCCCATGGATTCCTCCATACCCCCATCTTCTTGAAGCCACAGGTGGGAGAGTCACAAAACAAAACAGCCTGGATTCCTGTGTTCCCACTTCAAGGAGAGCCACCCAGAAGGACCTCTGACTATATAAATTTTACTGTGTTAGGCAGCAGTGCTTTCAGGATTTGTTTGTTAATGCAGCATAGCCTAGTCCACTCTAACAAAAGCATATAGCCTGTTTATGATTTGTTTAGCACCTCTATTTGCACCGCTACTTACAATTCCAGCGTGTTCATTTCCCTGCTGAGATTTTAGATGTATGTCTATGCTCACAATGGGGTAGGCCAAACACATGAAGAAGACCCCCTTAAAGATAGTTAGAAAGCCAGAACTCTTAGGCCAATGCCAAGTGTTAAACAGGCCCTAGTGTGTTAGTTCCACCCACCATCTCCATGGGTGCCTCTCTAGGTCTCAGGAACTGGTTGGGGACTGGCACAACCAAGGACATTGCCCTCATACTAAGGAAACTCAGGGGTTGGTGCTGATGGGAATATACAGAAGGTAACTACAGTTTTGACAGTCAAGTTAACCCTGATATATGGGGTCACCTAAGTCCTGTGGTGATGGGGGTGAGGAGGGTGAAGACCCTGGGGAAGAGATCTGAGAAAACCATTTATTTTATGGGGTGATAATTCAGAAGCAGATTCTAATTTATTCACTTATAGTTCAGTTTAGCAAACATTCACTGATGCCGACTGCATGTAAGACACTAGGGACTGGCCCTGCCCTCACCGAGCTACACTCCAAGGGGGGGAAAGAAACAAATATGGCTGTGCTATATGGCAGAGTGGAAGATGTTCTGGGAGATACACATTAATAAAGATCTCATGCTCAGCTTTTTTTCCAACACACTTCTCGACAACCAGTGATGGAAAAACAAGATTACAGAAAGCAGCACCGAGTTGCATTTACATCGTGTCTTGAAATGCTACATCCATTATATTTATTCCTTATTACAGCCCTGTGAGGTCACCATAATTAACCCCATGTAGTACAGGAATAACGACAATGGTGACAATATAGCAGTGAAGGTTTACCAAGCACTCACAGTGTACCAGACATTGATTTGATGACTTACTTGGATGGTCTCATTTGTTCCCCACCCACCTTACAAGTTAGTAGATTAGATCCATTTTATAAATGAAGAAAGGGAGGCCAAGTGGCTTGCCCAAGGTGGCCAAGCAGGTAAGTGGTACCCAACAGAGACACAAGGAGTTCATGCAACAGGCACCAGGAGCTAGGGGAGCTGAAGGTTCTGGAGTGGGAGTTGGCCATTCTGTGCCCAGAATGCTCTCTCCTCATTCCCCTGAAGTGCACTGATTGCAAGGACTGTCTTGCTTGCCAGATACCCCCCACCCCCATGGTTCCCTCTCTGTTGCCCCTCCTGCCCTGTCAGTGCTACCCAATCTCCTCTACATCCCCTCACTGCCTCTCCACCTCAGTTCAAGCCTCAGCATCTTTCCCTTCAACTACTATAATAGCTTCCTGGATTCTTGGTCTCCAGGCTCATCTGTCTACTATCCGGCCTCTACATTTCTACCAGCCCTGATCATGTCACATTGAAGTTCAAAAACCTCCCATGGATCCTCACAGTTCTAGAATAAAGTCCAACCTTCCTCACATGGCATTCAAGGCCTTCCATACCCACCAACAGGCTACCTTTCCCTCCACAAATCCTGCACTCAGATAAAAATATAACAAGTCAGTGCTCCCCAAACACACCTCACACTCTGTTGCAGCTATCCTGTGATTTTGGGGATCCTTCCTGAGATCCCATCTCCAATTCCCTGAGCTCCTACCTTTCTGTATCAACATTACATTCATCTTCCAGGCCTAACTTTACTTCTCACCCAGGAGGCTCTTGACCTAGACATGCTCTTCCCTTTCTCTGAATGCCCAGGCATCTATTGTTTCATTCTTGATTTCAGCATTTCCCAAGCATCTGCCTTTGTGGATATCTGATCAGACCCACCTGGCATCCACACCCCTTGAACAGCTTCAGATGTCCTTCGAGGAATCACCTCTTCTCCACTCTATATTCATATAGTGGGGTGGGGTTGACCTTACCTCCTTTTCCCTGTTACCAACTGGAGAGGGTCTGCCCACTTGACACACAGCAGAGCCAAACACTGGACACTGAGTTTTGCAGTGGAGAAATTAAGGCAGTATATTGGCAGGGCATCAAGACAGGAGAACAGCAAGCCTAGTATTCAAAATCTGAACTCCCCAATTGTTTTTATTCAAGGGTTTTTAAAGGCAAAGATTGAGGGTTAGGGGTTAAGGGGTCATGAGCAAAGCTGACTGGCGTAAGCTTCAGTGGTCTTCTTTAGTCTGATTAATTCAGTTCCTAATGTCACCTTGTCTGGTGCCTCCATCACTGTGGCTGGGTGATCTAACTGCCTTGAAGAATCAAGATTCTGCAAGATATTTCATGATTGTACACCAGTGATGTTATCTTTAAAACAAAAGGCAGAAACTAAATGTTTTGTAACTATTATTGTTTAAGCCAGCGATTTTCAACCTTTTTCATCTTCTAGCACACATAAGCTAATTACTAAAATTCGGTGGCACACCAAAAAATATATTTTTGCCAATCTGACAAAAAAAACAGGTATAATTTTGATTCATTCACACTGAACAGCTATTGGGTTGGCTGTTATTATTTTTTTATTTGACAGGCTAAGGGAAAAGAGGTCAGTGCCTCTGACTAAATAGTCAGATATTGCATGTTTTACAAATTCTTGCAGCACACCAGTATGCCGCAGCACACCAGTTGAAAGTTACTGATTTAAGCTATCATTGTCTTGTGTTTAACTAGTTATGTTTTTCTATTATCTCAAGCAAAGTGTACTTTTAAACATTTTTCCTAGAACTTACTTTATACGCAGGCCTCTAGGACATGACTACCATACTTAAATCTTTGGCTGTAAGTCACTAACATATTTTCTTAATCTTTGACCATAAGCTACATGACAACCAAGATAACTGAAACATTAAGTTAAAGCCCATCATATATCTCTAGACTGTATGATCTAACACCTGAACATGTTTACTATTAACTGCCAGTTTCACCTCCATGAAAGCCTGGTGGATGACCCAGGCCCATCAGTGTCATGTGATTGGTTCCGGGGTGGACATATGACCCAATTCAAGCCAATGAGAGCTGATCTTGAGAGTTTTGCTGAAACAGTTGGGAGAGAAACACTCTTCTTACTGAAGTTTCTAAACTGGGAATGTGTAAACTTGCAGCTGCTAAGAGCCATCTGTGCCACCACATGGGGAGAGCCTGCCCTAGAGCGAAGCCAAATACAGAGGAAATCACAGCTAAGAGATAGAGAGATATATTTTTAAGATATCATTGGAGTCCCTGGATTCAGCCATGCCTGAACACAGCCTATTCCAGGATTTTTCAGTCATCTAACCAATTAAAGTTGGGTTTGTGTCACTTGCAAGAAGAGTCCTAAGCAATACACCTACTAAGGGCCCAGTACCATGATAGGCAGCGGAGTTGTAAGGTGTGAGCCCAATACAGAAGAGGTCATTTTCTATCTTTTTATTTCTAACAACAGCTCTATTGAACTATAATTTTTATGCCATAACATTCATTGTTTTATTTAGTATATTCACAAAACTGTACAACCATCACCACAATCACTATCCTGTATTGGAAATTACAAATATATGCTTGCTCTGTTCTTCCCTACACAACAGCTCCCCTCTTGAGCCTAAGGCTGGGTTTTACTCCTTTCTGTAGCACCAGCAACTGCAGTAGGTATTCAATTAATGCCTGCTGAGCTGTACTCAGACCCCCCTGAAAAGTTGGGCCTCCATCCAACAGTTGTTTGGGTCCTTTCTAAAGCACAATGAATGAGAGAATAGATAGTTGGCAAAGCCACCCAAGGAAAGGACGTGATCACCAATCACTAGGTTTTCTCTGGGTTTTCTAAGCTGGCTCCTTGCATCTGGGTAGACTTCTGTAGA
The DNA here is from genome assembly GCF_964146895.1 of Miniopterus schreibersii. Classification (NCBI taxonomy): domain Eukaryota; kingdom Metazoa; phylum Chordata; class Mammalia; order Chiroptera; family Miniopteridae; genus Miniopterus; species Miniopterus schreibersii. The sequence continues at coordinate 24,428,489 of NC_138111.1, read as the reverse complement.
GGTGCACACGTGGAATGTGCGCCTTTGGCTCCTGAACTTTGTCTAAGTTTATTGCAGAATAATTTACAATAGGAACAAGTGGGAAAACATAAATCCAGTAAGAAGGGAATGATTTAATACTTGTGCACCCATATGATAGAATAGTATACAGCTATTAAAAAATCATTTTTAAAAAGATGATTTGAGGACATGAAGAAATACCCATGATATATTAACTGAATGAAACAAAATACAAAAAGGCACAAGAACATAAAATAGTAAATACCAGCAACTGGAAGGGAATAATGCTAATTACTAGATGTCATTATCTTTGTGAAGGAGTTACGGGAAATTATTATTTTTCTTCATGCTCTTGGTTATTTATTTGATGAATGTGGCTACCAAAGAACGAGAAGCAACCACATGAAGAACATTTCTGAATCTCCTGCAAAACTTAAAAAAATTAAAAGACATTGTCCCTCAGAATCTTTTAAACAAACATGTAAGAAATGTAATCCACCATGTTTACTTTTACCTTGACTGCCAGGAAGCTCAGAGTTAAAATTTAATACTCAAAAATGCAATAAGCATCCTAGCCCAGGTTTCTTGGTACAGCAATTACCATGCTTCTAAAGGATTTCTGATGCTGCCTTTTAACTGTATTTTTAGTTGTCTTGCTTATATTTTTATATATTCAAATCTTCCTTGGGATACATAAGGAAGTATTTGCTAAAGTGATCTGAGGTACACCAGAAAAAAGAGGTCCTGACTAGCAGATGCTCTGTTGGGATGTTTCATTTTTACAAACACCTGTCACTGAATAGGGCTTTAAAAGTTCTGTCACTGTTCTAATTACAGTAGAGGGTCAACCATGGATAAATTCATGCAGGAGGCTCTTTATTGAGACAAGCTGTCCCAATGACCAGATTAACCCATTCCTTGCTAAATCTCCATCTCTTTGAAGGCTCTGTGGACAAAGGTCCATCCTGGCTGCCCACAGTCTCTGGCCATTGACTGACAGCAAATGTCAGCAAAGCCAGCCAAAATCAGTTCACCACATCCATCTGTGTTCAAGTCTACAGACAACAAGTGACACAGCCAGCAAGTGATTAGGGAGTACACACAATCCACAAAGAGAGCCCACCTGAATAAAACAGGCCCCAGACACTCTATTACAGGCCCCAAACACCCTTCAGATGACTGTAAATTTTGCTGCAATTACCCAGACTGATCCTTCCTTCACTTTGACTCAGAGAGAAAGTAACTCTACTCTAAAGATGGGCCACTTAAAAAAATTAGGTATTATATCACCTGGGCATTCTATTCTCCCAAATGTGACACCTCATGGCAGGAGATAACATAATTATTTGATTGTAAGCCAGAATTCTTTTTTTCCGGTGATAATTTCACTGACTCTTCTTGAGATTTCAAAAGCAAGAAAAACAAATAAGCAGTCTTAATCTTTAGCTGTAACCATTTTATCACACCTAAAGACTCAACGTCTTACTTGTAAATCCTCGCCAGAGGAAAATGAGAGAAGGGAGACTGGAAACATTTATTTAGTGTTTACAGCATGCCAGACAGAGCACTGGCCGCTGAGCCTACCAGCTCAAGGCATTTTCCACTCTGGCCGGTTACCTCTCTTAAGCGTCACATCACCACCCTGCAGAGTATATATAATAGTCCCACTTTTTCATATGTAGAAATCTAGGCTTAGAGAGAGTAAATACCTCGCTCAAGGTCACCCAGGGGGGACATAATCTGTTTCTGACTAGAACCCAGGTCCAACCCACCCCAAAGCCCATGCTGTGCCCATTCACAGAGCTAGAGATACATCCTGTTTGCATGAGGCTGATATTACCCTCTGTCCTCCTTCCCAATGCTTCCTACATATTCCCACAGACTGAAGAGCCTTCTGACTGCCTCATCCTCTTGACTCTGGGCCCTCTCACTCGGAAAGTCATCAAGACACACTTGAAAAATAAAATTAAAAGCTTCAACCCACACCCTGAAACCAAGCACCCATCCCTTCACTGCCACAAACAAGCTAGTAGGAATCTCTTTCAGGGAAGCTTTCTGAAGAGATAAACTGATGATGAAAACATTATGCAGCTGACAATATTTGGTGATGATGCAAGCAGGGCTGCCCTGTCTACAAATGTTTTTGTCTCCAAAGAACCGGTTCTCCCGTGTCCCTTCCAAAAGAATATGTATGGAACCTACCAAGAAACAGTGCAGAGAAGGCATGCCTAGGTGTAATTGCATCGTCCTTCCATTTATGTGTCCAGGGCAAGTACCCCAGATAACTTGAAGCGTCGGACAAAAATGAGGGCGATGGGAATGTCATTTAAAAATGACTCCACACCCAGGTTAGCTCTGCACAGCCCACCAGTTTGCACCCTCCTGGGGCAGAGGAAGCCTCTAGGCTTGCAGCAGCCTTCTCATCACCACTGTCACCAGTTCATTCACCTTTTATTTACAGCGCAGAGCAGGCTGGTTCATCCGTGAAGGGGGGATGGAGGGGAAAAAGATGCAATTCAGATTTCTGCTCTTTCTCCAGGGACCAAAAAAAAAGGGGGGGTGAGAGAGAGAAAAGGAAGCAGAGCCCATGCTGTACGATCAGCGCAGCTTCGCGACCCTCCTCTCCAACGGGGTCTGCACCTGGGCTCTAGCAGAAGCGCCCGGAGAGCCCCGGGAAGCCGGGGTCAAGCTCAGCGCCTCTGCCAGGCTTGGCGCGGTGGAAGAGGCGCCAACCGAACATACTGCACAGGAAATCACTGCCCCCTTCAGGCCGCATCTCAGACTCTGCGGCCGGAGCGTTGGGGCTTCCTTAGTCCGAAAAACTCGCAAACCCGACCTCGCGCTGCAGGCGATCGCTCCTCCAAGCCCCCTCTACGCACTTCACTCAGACCCCGAGCTGCAGTGAAAGTCCGCGCTGGGGCTTCGGTCAGAACCCATGCCGAGGGCGTGAGGAAGGGGCTTGAGAAGCTCTAGGCTCTTTGGCTCCCCTGGGAGAAGGAGGCCGGGAGGGCAAGACCGCTGCTCCAAGCCCGTGCTTTAAGTCTGCGCAGGGAGAGGCTGCGCCTGTAGCAGCCGGGCCAACAGCAGCAGCGCAGCTGGACACCCCGCGCATCCGGGGTAAGACCTGCGCAGAGCACTGTCTGAACAAGTAACCCGAGGGGGTCTCATAAAACTGCTCCGGCCACAGGCAGCGCGGTCCATATCCCGCGGCAATGCTGCAGAAACGGCGGCCCCACACCTGCTCCGGGGGTGCGGACCCAAGAGGCCGGCGCGCACCATGCGCCCAGCCCTGCTGCGCGCGCTGGCCCCTCGGGTCCCGGAGTCCTCCGGACCTCAGAGCGCGGCTCAGCTCTCCTGGGGGACAGCGAGGAGGCCCGTGGCCTCTCCAGCCCCAGGTGGCCCAGTTTGCTGTCAATGCGCCAGTTCCTCCCACCCGGCACTCCACAGCCCACCAGCGGGACCTGGGCAAGAACCACCAATGCAGGCCTTTTGGGGAGTCCAGTTCCCATCTTCTCCACTCCTTATCTAGTTAAAGGAGACCCTAGTGTTCTATCCTACACCTCACACACACACATACACACATACAATCCCAGAGGAATGAGATGCTCAGCAAATCTTGGTAGCAGCTGTGCCTGCCAAGCCCGGTGGGACCCCGGGGATGAGCACTGAGCACCAGCTCGAGATGCTCTCGGCGGGCACGGACGGGTCAATCAGGTCTATGCCCAAGGACTGAAGCTTGCCTCTGTCCAACACCCCCCTACCACCACTGCCCACTACAGCCCCGACGGCGCGGGCAGCCGGACACTCACCTCAGTGTCGTAGAGCCGCAGGTCGAGGAAGTAGGGGCGCAGGAGCGACTCATTTCGGATCTGCTCGATGGCCAATTCCACCGCGGGAAGTACGCCGCGCCCGATGCTGCCCTTGGCCACCTCCTTGGTGAGAGGCATGAGGCCCATGATGGAGAGCGGCGGGCTGCTGGGCGGCGGCCGGGGGGCGCCCCGCGCCCAGCCCCAGGCCCCGGGCGCCAGCGGGAGCAGCAGCGGCAGCAGCAGGAGCAGCAGCAGGCGCGCGGGCGGCGGCGGTGGCGGCGGCGGCGGCGGCCCGGGCTGTCCGAAGCTCCGCGGGGAAGCCATGCCGCGCCGCGGGCTGCGGGCGCCGGCTCACTCGGCCCGCATGGCCTGGCCCGGCCCGCCGCCCCGCGCCAAGCTCTCCCCGCGGCGCCCGCGCAATGGCGCCGGCCCCCGCTCAGGCTAGGGCTCCGGCTCGGCTCAGAACGGCCGCGGCGGCGCCCGTGACGGATCAATCACGCTGGGAAGGGGTGGGAGCGAGCAGAGTGCGGGAGGCGGGGAGCAAGCAAGCAAACGCGGAGAGGGGGGCCGGCGTCTCAGCGCGCGCCTCTCCCGCACGGCCGCCCCGAACCGGCCGCCTCCGCCCGCCCCCGTGCGCGCTCTGAGCCGCTCTCCCGCCGGGAGCCGCTCGGCAGCAGCTCCAGGTGCCCGGCCGGGGGAGGGCGGGCGGCAGGAAACGCGGGAGGCGAAGGCGAGGCTGCTCAGAGGCGGCTAAGGCCGCCTCCGGGGACGGGGACGGGCCGTGAGCGCCAGGGGAGGGGGAGGTGCTGGCGCTGCGGCGGCCGCGGGGAGGGCCGCCTGCCCAGCACACGCACACACGCGCCCGACCCTCCGCCGCCCGGGTTGCCGCTGCCCGCGGGGGACCTCAGCGCCCGAGGACAGAGATCGGGAAACGAGGACTGCCCGCTGCCGCTTTCCCGAGCGCTTCCTGCAGCACCTGCACGATGGTTTGGGACCGCTTCTCGGAGGTCTGGCTGGGAAGGTCTGGGCAGCTAGTGCGCCACGGAGGCGTTTTAGAGGCACCTGCAGCCGATGTTCTCCTGCTCTGCGCGGGTGCCCGGGGATGGCGGGGGGGAAGGGGACTGACCCAGCCCGAAGGGGCAGCCTAAAACGCTGCTGGTGCTGGAACACCTCCTTGGTGCTCGGGCGTCTGACCGGCCCTTGGGGCCTTGGATGAGGGCCCCCCACTTCCCCGCCAGACAGAAAAGCCGCCCTTTGCCAAACCCAGGCAAGACTGGAGTCCTCACCTTGCGTGTGCTACTGCCCCCTCCAGGCATTTGCCCTCCCCCAGTCCCCACTCCCGAAGGGCTCCGCCCTAAAATTCTCCCGGGCTTGGAGCACTGTCCTTAGGCCACAGCTAGTCCCGGGTCTGAGCTCTGCCAGACTTAGTCCTCTCTCGGCCAGGTCGCACTGGCTGCACTGGCTAACCTTAAGCAAAGCTGTCCTGTGATCTGACCTAGGGCCTTGGTCCCTGTGTCTCCCCATACTTGAAGAACAGAAATCGTGATCATTAAAATGTAAAATCCCAAGGGGTGATTAATCAGGGGGACACAGTAGGTCATCAAATCAGAAAACATCCTTCATCCTGAACCAAATGTGGGTGTGAAACTGACGACCTTGTAACAAGGTTGGGTATTTAACCTTCACAGGACACTTACTATATGCCTTACAGTGTAACCCTCACAACAGCCCTCTGAATTAAGTATTGTGTTTATCATTCCCACTTTACAGGTGGATACACTGAGGTTCCAGAGTTTGTCAAAGTACGCAGAGCTACCTAGGGAGGACTGGAACCCAGAGCCAACAGGAGCTCTCTACACAGTGCAGTGGGAAAAAGGACAGGAAACAGCTTCCCCAGCAGTCAGGGGGGACACTGCCCTGACTCTGGATTGTTCTGGACCTCATTTCCCTCAGGCATGTGCTGAAGGAGTTGGAACAGACTATGTCCACAAACTTGCTCTTCTGGAATGAGGCGGGCAGAGGCAGCCCTGAATCACAGGCTAGGTTCTCAGGAAGCATGAAGGAGAAGGGAGGCTGAGCCCAACTCCTAGTGAGTGCCTTGGACAGCTGTGGGGAAACCTGGCCAAATTCTCCCCGCCCTAATTCTTCTTTCTCTGCTTCTGCAGACACCACCTCACTGGCTAAGTAGAGCGTTTTCTTCTACCCAAGCTGGAAGGTTTGTCTGGGCAGAGCTCACCTGAGCATCTCCACCGAAAAAATGGTCCAGAGGACAGCGTAATCCCCAGATGCTCACACAGTTGGTGTCTCACGTGACATCACAGATATCCTCTAGTCATAGGCTTCTGGCATCTGCCATTCCTCAACCCTCAGCTCAAGTTTCTGAATGAGCATTTTCACTTTTTTCTTCTTTTTTCTCTTAGTCATTTGTGTTTTCCTTGGAAGCTGTGCCAATATGGAGTATCCGTTAATACCTCCATCTGGGAATAAATTGAAAGCTGGGATAGCTTTGCTTGATATTTACTAAGTGGTTGAAGGCCCTGCCAGACAACCTGCCTTTCATGCCCTTTGTTTCCACTTATGGGGGTGTCCTGGCCCCAAGACACATGGCCTGAGACCAGCCCTGACCCAAGGAGCCAGACTCACTCTCACCAGCCTGGCTTCAGGCCAACCTGCCCCACTCATGCCCCACTTCTGATGTCTGGGCATCCCAGATCCTACCCTGGCCTGTGTTCCAATTTGAGTAACTGGATCCTTGGCATGCTTCCGAGTTCTGAGTTCCTGCCTCAGTCACTAGCCTCAAGTCCATGTTCCTCTAGAACTAAAGTCCAGTCTTTTGCTTTATGATAGTCATTCATTCCTGCAACCAATGTTTGGCAGTGTCTACTATGTGCTGGGCAGTGTTATAGGAGCTGAGGATACAGTAATAAACAAGACAACTAAAATCCTGTTCTCACAAAATTCACATTCTAGTGGGAGAGAGACAATAAACAAAATAAGATATTTTGGTATGTCAGTTTATGAAAAGTGCTTTGAACAACAATAAAGCAAGAAAGAGGATTGAGACTGACAGGGTGGGGCTACAACTTGAAATGAGGAGGTTGCAGAAGGACACAACTGAGGTGACTTTTCAGCAAAGGCCAAAAGAAGGTAAGCAAGCAAAACGTGCAAATGATGCTCCAGATAAAGGAACAGCAAGGGTAGGTGCTCCAAGACAGGACTGTGCCTGGCATGTTCAAGGAACAGTCAGGAAACCAGCTGGATGGAGTGAACAAGGGGAAAAGCAATAGTACCCAAGGTCAAAGGCAGAGGGGATCAGGTAGGACCCTAGGCATTGTGAAGTCTTTGGATTATACATGAATTAAGAACTACTGGAGGGTACATGACATGATCTAATATATTTTAACAGGATCGCTCTGACTGCCAAGTGAAGAATCACTGGTATGGGGGGAGGGCAGAAGCAGGGAAACAGATTAGGAGGTCATTACAATAAGCCAAGAACCAGGTGCAGGCAGAGGAGGTGGTGAGAAGTGGCTTGGGTAATATTTTTCTTCATCATAGTAGTCGGAATAAAATGTACTGGCAGATGCCAAGTCCCAGGGCTGTGGTAAATACTGATCCTTAAGAGTTCATCTACTTTGCACAAGATATAGTAAGGGCTTTAGAAAGCAACATGGTCAGGGTGCACCCCTAGAAAGTTATATCACCCCAGGTCTGTATGGCTTCAATTCTCATCTTCTTCCAAAACCCTACCTCCTTAGCAATCCTTTCTCCCATGTCTTCTCCCTACACATAAGAACCAGAAGGCAGTCTCCAAACCACAGTTCAGAGATGGGGCTGAGAGATAATGCCTCTTCTGTTTCTGGAGATTTGGGGGCACCATGATCCACTGACTGCCTGTAACAAGGAATTCAATCTCTTTGAGCAGGATCCCAACAGTGGGAGGCTAAACAGGCCACCCCTGCTGTCTGTTCTTCCGTATTGGGCTGGAAACCCCTTGCCACCCATGCCAGCTGTTCAGATCTGCCTTCCCAAAGCTGCCTCCTCTCAGGACTAGGTTCAATTTCCAACACCTGTTCCCAGTCTGACCTGTCACCCATGGCTGCCTCTCTTCTAACTCCCATTTATTAAAAAAATAAATCACAAGCCATCTTTGCAAACATCTCCCATGTATTTTTCATTCATGTTTACATTGAAATGTTTCTTTCAACCAAGTGGCTCAGCTGGATTTTTTAAAGTACATTGTTTGTTTTCATTTCTTTTTTTTAATGGATAAGTTATGAATGATGGCTCCAAAAAAGATTAGTTGAATGAATCTAAGTTGCTTTTCCCTTTTCACAGGGCATGTTTTTTAAACCGTAAAATTGAGTTTCAGACATCAAATGTGGTCTGGTGACATAGTTCAAGTAATAATAATAGCTACCACTTATTAAACACCTACTTCCTCTGTGCCAGACACTTTGGTATGCATCATCTTAATCTTCATGACTACCTGAAAAATAGGTGTTAGAATCCCAGTTTTGCAAATTATGAGACTAAGGTCCAGATGGATTAAATGATGTGCCTAATGATACCCAGCTTATGAGACTGAGGTCCAGATGGATGAAATAATGTGCCTAATGACACTCGGCAGAGACAATAGCGGGGCCCAAACCCAGCCTGTCTGACCCCAAACTCCTGCATGTGCCTCTACTCCACATGCCTCTCCTTGAAGATGCCCGAATGTGACTGGGGAGGAAATAGTCCTAAAGAAGTAAAGAATGCTGCTGAGGGTCTATGCAAGAAAGAGGTAAAACTACTTGGTTTTCTCTCCACCCACACCCAACCTGGCTGTTAGTCTTAACTCGTATCCCTGCCTCTATTCTCTTCTCCAATCTACGCTTCATCTACTCTGCCAGACTAACCTTTCCAGAGCTTAGCTCTAATCAAGTCGTTCCCTACTCAAAACATTCTATGGCTCCCTGTTATCCATGGAAAACTCCCAAAACTGGGACTACAAACTATTTACAATCTGGCTTCAATGTTTCCAGATTCAGCAGCAAGCTCTTCTCCCTCCCCACACCTTCTGTGTTCTAACTACTTAGAATATATTAGCTGGTCCATAAACAAACCTACCCTTTTCTGCTTCCATACCTTTGCTGGTGCTATTCCTTGAAACTGGAATGTTACTCCCACTCTTTCTCCCACTGGCAAAATCCTTCAAGACCCAGATCAAATGTCACTTCCCCATGTGATACCTCCTCTAGTCACTCCAGAAGAAATAACTGTTACCTTCTCTCTCAGCTCCCATAATAAAGCTTGGCTCATGCTGAGAGACATCACTTATCACTTCTTTAAAAGTTAATTACCACATTTCACCAATTCTAAGACATATTTTTATTCCTCTCTGAAATCTGGATGCACCCTTGCCACTGATGGCATCTTATAATTGGCAATATTTTTTTCTTTCTTGGTAATACACAAAATAATGGTGTCTTAGATTTGATAACAGTATTTCATTATCTCAGCACATTCTAGAACTCTGAATTACACTGCAATGTATGGTTAGTTTGTTATCTCTGGGTCCCTGTCCATGTGTGAGACCATAAGCACGCACTGTGTGTTTGTTGAATAAATAGGTATGCGTTATTACCGGGACATCTGCACGTTTCTACCGTGGGGAGAGGAGGTGGCACTGGAAAGGTCTCTCGGTGTGGCTCTCCATGAGGCTCCTCACAAGGGGAAGAGGATTACTCTTTCCTCAAGAGGTAGCAAGCACCAGGTGACAGTGGGGGGAGGTGTGGAGTCAGCCACAAAGGTCTCCTTTCCCTGTGGTTGCTTTTCAAGGGTCTGATTTATGGCCTGGTTTTCAGGAGCACACTGTGACAGGAAGAAGTACATCCTAACCAGCCAATCTTGTTCTAAGCCTCCCACTTTGAATAACAGTGTCTTTTCATTTGCTTTTTTCTAATGAAATCAGTATTCCCTCTGCCCTTCAACTCAGCTCTATATTATATAACAAAAGACACTGAGGTTGGCATCTGACTTTAATGATATTTTAGTTGCTCTTTGCCAATTTCTTAATATTCCAGCCATTCAAATTTCATAAGTGATTTTAGTAAAATCCAGCATGTTCTTCCAGCTTTTCATGCTTCTAAAATTGGGAAATACAACATATATTGTCAAATGCTTTTGAATTACCCACTTTATGTGATTAACGATAGTCTTTTCCTGATATTGCACTACCCCCATACAGGTGGGCATAGAACCCCCTGACTTTGGATGGATCTGTGTCTATGTTTAAAGGATTAGTTTGGATGGATGTTTGCTCCTGTGTTCAATAGGGATCCTGAACAAGGTAACAATTTTCCAGGATTTTCTCCAGTTTTAGGTCAGTTTGCTGAAGAATTCACTATAGGTATCAGGTGTTGCTTTCCACTGGCTGGTTTTCCTGGGTATTTCAAGGGCATGGAGACTGCCAGGCATGATAAAGTTCAACTGCACAGCCATCTGGTCATTCTTTGGGGAGTTTCTTTGATTGATATCTTTATTTTGTCAGGATCTAGGAAAGCACTTAATTCTTTTATACAATGTTCATTATCTTTTAGCAAATTAGATGCCTCTGGGAATTTTCTAAATTCCATCATCTCCTTTAAAAGACAGCGGATGCAATCACTCACAATGTGAAAACAGCAAATAAAAACTTTCTTGATGTCAGGAGCAGTGAATTCTGGCTAATAAGACCAGGGGTGAGAGGAAATAGAGGGGGTGAAAACAGATTTATTTTTTATCTTATATCCTTCTGTTATGTTTGAATTTTTTTCCATGAACATGCATTCCTATTATTTAAAAGAATATATTTCTTCTATTATTTTGCTCTGTTTTCTTACTGCTTTTGGTTTTATTTTTCTGCCTCTTATATTTTCATTTTGAGAATTTTAGCCAGAAGATTATTCAGTTCATTAAAAAAGCCCAACAACAAAACAACAAAAAGATTTTTTAAAAACCTACATTTTGGTTTCTATTGTTTACTATTGCTTTTCTTTTTCAATTTTCTTTTTATCTATGCTCTGATTTTTTCAATATTAGATTTAATCTTATAATAGAAACCAAATAAAACATTTATATCTTAAAAAACAAACTTATTTGGAGGAAGTTAGGGACCCTTAATTAAATCTGAGGAGCAACAGACCCCTCTGCAGAGGAAGGAGCAGACATAGCTTCAGGGGTTGTACCCCTGCATATCTATTCACTATAACCTAGTGTGTAAATGCCCTTTGCAGATATTATCTCATTAATTATTCTGTGAAGTGTTCTTATGCCCATTTTACAGAAGAGAAAATGAGGACTTACACAGGTTGAATGATTTGCCCAAGACAGCACAGGGAAAGTGACAAACTTGGGGCTATATATCTGGACCTAAGGGGCCAACCTGTCTTTTCCATCACATCACAGCTTCCAGGTTAAGTGAATTACTGATTTTCTAGCTCCTAATATTGTTTTGTCCCCTTTGTTAATATGAGTACCAAATGCCTCGTGTTGTTTCTTGCTGTTACTCTTGGCAAGGTCCCCTGTGGCTTGCATGTTCTTCTCCAGATATCATCTTATGCTGGGTATGAGTCTCAAAGGGGGGCACTCTGAAGGTCCTCAAGGGGCAATCCAGAAAGGAGTCATAGGGCCTGGAATTCAATCTTCCTGACCTCAGCACCTCAGGCATGTGACAGCACAACCTCTAGGGGTAAAGAAGGGTGGTGGGGTGCACTTGGGAAGCCCCTTGGCTTCAGTTTCCTCTTTTTAAAATGGAGTGAATGTTGATTGTGAGCAATTTTAATTTTTAAAAATGTGTTGAGCATTTACCATGTGCCTGACCCTGGGCTTAGCACTTTAAACTAGAAAGGAGCAGAGCTGGGATTCTAACCTGGATATGAAAACCTCCAGGGCCTTCTACCCTATTACCCTATACCCTGTTACCCCTTACTATGGTACCTAAGTGGCCCACCCTCCCTAAATGATTGGCAGAAAATCAAAGGAAAATAAAAAGGGATGCCACACCCTTCCAAATACCTCTTCTCTCTCTTTTGGTAAAAAGTATTTCTTGCCAAAAGTCTACATTTTTAATGTTCATGAAAATGATATTATGATCAATGAAAAATTAATGGTCTGTGTCTATTTTTAGTCATTTATTTGTCTCTCAATCCATGATGATAACGTGAATGACTTTGGAAGAAATCTCACTCACTTTGGGTTCATTTTCTCCCTAACTCACATAGCCAGAGTGTTACTAGGGCTTGCTTTAATTTTAAAATATCTGTGCACATATGTGTGTGGGGATTTACTAAGACAGAGAGTAGGACTACCATCTCTCATTGTTGGTGATCTGATCCACTTTCATACTGGCCACTTCAGGCTCCCTAACAGCCCAAACACCCCAACTTTGTGCCTATGTACACAAGAAACCCTCCACCTGGAGAGCTTTTCCCTCCAACTCTAAACTACACCCAGTTTTCAGGGACCAAATAAAATTCACCTTCTCTGTGAAGGCTTCCCTGGTTGTCCCTCCAAGGAGACTACTCTGTCTTCTGAATGCTCTGCCCACCCAGTACCTCCAACCTCACACTATTACTGTGATGCTCAGGGCTGTCTCTCCACAGGCCGTGCCTATCCTTCTGTCTCCTCTTCAGCCTCCATCCGGGTCCTGGCACATAGTAGGTCCTCAGAGAGACATTTGTTGAAACACATTCGTGGTGCCCAAGACTTGTCTTCTGCCCCTTTCATCATGCCTCCTATTCTCTGGTCAGCTCTCAGATCCTCAGAGTCAGATCCAGTCTCGCTCCTCCTGGCCCTCCGTGTACTGTCCTTCTCCATTTTATTTCACTCTTCACTTGATACCACGTTTTGGTAATCTATTTACCTGACTTAACAAACCACTCTAAGGTTCTGTGGCTCAAAACTGCAGCTGATCTGTTTGCTTATCACTCTCATCCTCACTGGGCTCAGCTGGGCAGTTCTGCTGGTCTTGCTGGTGATCACTCATGTGGCGACATTCAGTTGGCAAGTTGGCTGGGACATTTAGGATTCTCTATGTCTCTAGTTAGTCTTGGAGTTGCTCCCTTTCCATGTGGCCTCTTAATGTGGTCTCTCCATGTATTCTCTGCAGCAGGGTTGAAGAGATTTTAAGTTGCAGCTCAAGTCTCCAAGAGGCAAAAGCAAAAGCCCAGGCCTTAAGATTTAGGCCTAAAACTGGCACAGTCTCACATTCATCATGTTCATTTGGAAAGCAAGTCACAGAGTAAGCCTAAATGCAAGGGGAGAGATCAAAGTGTCATGGATACCAGGAGTCATAGTTCAGTGGGGCCACCAGTGCCACAAACTACCACACCACACATCAGGGCTATTTGACTCTGTGTCTGCCCCCCCCCCATGGAGCTCCTTGAGGGCAGGGGCTGTGTCCCCAGAGCCAGCACAGTGCCTAACACAGAGTGAGAGCTTAGTGGAGAAGAAAGAAAAGTCCTCAAGTAGGGGTCTGGACACCATGGCTCTGGACAAGTTTTACTATGGTGTGACCTTGGGCCAGTCCCTGCTCCTCTCTATATTTTTTCCCTTCATCCCTAAGCCCCATTCCTCCCTCAACCTCCAACATGGTCACTCCTCCAATGTACCTGATACATGTCATATATTATCCATTCTTGTAAAATATCTGTTCTTCTGGCAATGGGTGTGCATGCTCCCTCCACTTCAACAACACTCCCTAGATGTCCTTGTACAGCCCTCCTGAGCCATCTCCAAGTAAGTCACTCTACAGTATACATCTAGGATTGGGACTGATGGATCACAGCAACGTGAATCAGTCTGACCAGGAAACAGAAACTGCTTGAGTATTTAACAGAGGGTCTTGAATGCAGAGAACTGTTACTTAGGGAATGAAAGGGCTTACAAGCTACTTGGTGACGGTGAGGCAGTGAGAAATTAGCAACAAAGGTAAACTTCAACCTTCCCTAGTGAGAGAAAAGGGATTACCTGGTAAAACTGAAATCATAATTGACTTATCCAGCCAGAGCTGAGCCCCTGGAGGAGGTGCAGCTGCTGCTCAGAGATGCTATCTGAGGCTGAGAGGGAGGAAAATAAATACCCTGGCTTCCCCCTTCCTTTCACCCTCCAACTTCCTGTTAGTGCCTCTCTATGGAGATCAGGTAAGAAACTTGGAAAATACAACCTGCAGGTACCAGATCCCCATGATACAGAGCGGAGGAGGAGAGAGGCGAGAAAAGGATCTCAGCACACAAACCTGCAGTTGGCACCTCAGCAGGCACATACCCAACATCACTAAAAACTGCCAGACTGCTTTCTGGATGGCTATGCCAGTTTAACATAGCCCACATGTTGCCAACACTTAGCATTATCCAACTTTCTAATTTTTTATTGATGGGCATAAAGTTGAATCTTGTTGTTGTAATTTGCATTCCTCTCAATTACTGATGAGGCTGCTGAGCATTTCTTCATATACTTGTCAACCAGCCAAGTTTCTGCCTTTCTGAAACTGCCTCTTCTTGGTTTGCAAATATTTCTTGTATATCTATCAATTAGTCCCTTATAAATCCCTTGTAAGATTTAGATACTGCAAATATTTTCTCCCTATCTGTTAACATTATGACCTTAATTTAAAAAGAAATCTTTAACTTTCCTGTAGACAAATAAATTATTTTTACTATTAGCCTTAGGACTCTGCTTTTTGTATTCTTATTAAAAAGTCTGTCCCTACTTACTAGCTCTGTGACCTCGGGCAGCTCATGTCCCCTTGGTTTCCTGTATTCCATTTCTGTAAACCTTTAACTGTAGAAAGAGAGGAAGAAACTTGGTCTTGTCTCAAGATTTTCTGTGACCCAATTTCAAATTATTGTTTTAGGGAGATGGTCTCTGCTCTATTCCCCTAGCTGAATATTCACTACTAAAGAAGGCTTTGTTTTCTGAGATGTTAACTTCCCAGAGAACATACTAGACATTGTCTTCACAAATGATACCACAATTGGAAGTAGCAAGGCAGAACCTGAAGGAAAGATGCATGTAACAAAACTGGTTTCCAAACCAGGTCCCTTCAAGGAAACTGCAAGAAAAGGAAGTGAATAAAAAGTTGAAAATTGGAATTTCTCAGCTCTCACTTTCCTCAGGTGTCATGTCTCAAAGAAACATACATGTGTCAAGTTCACTTTCATTCCCATAAGTTCTTTGAAGGGTTCAGAAAGTGATATATTTTGTGGTTGTAGAGAAACAGAAAGAGCTTTGGATTCAGATGTTAGACCCCAGACTAACATGCAGATGACTTGTGGTTTTTCATAAGTCACCACACTTCTTTGAGCTGCAGTTTTGCCCTCCCCTGTAAAAGCAGATTTACTATGCACACCTTTCCTAAGACACTTCAACTGGAGAATATAAATGAAAGTGCTTTGCAACTTTAACAGATTTTTAAGCACCTACTGTGTCCTAGGCTCTAAGGTTACTTTTTCTCATTTAACTCTCACAACCACTACAGGAAGAGAAATTTTTTATCCCCATTTTACAAATGGGAAGACAGAAAGATTAAGTCAGTTCCCAGGCTTAAACAGCCAGGATTGCTATACCCCTGCCTTTAGTTAGACTGGAAACATGGAGTTATTTGGTATGGGAACTTTAGCTCTTCTATTAGGTATTTCTCAAGTTCTTTCAAACTGAAACACTAACTCCTGGGAAATGTGAAGGGCCCACAATCTCATTTTCCTGCCCTGGGAACCAGGTTGGAAACAAATTGCCAATGGTGCTGTCCAGGTCTTCCCTCTCCACAGCTTAGACGCTCTTATAGCCCTGGCTGCCCCAGGGATCCCCAGACCTGGCTGCTGAGACTTGAGGGCTCCCTTGAGATAGCAATGAAGTGGTTCTACAGCTCTGAGCAAATGGAAAAGGGATGGGAGGACCCTGCCTACCCTAAGGGACGGAAGGTGAGTGAGAGCCCCCATCAACACAACAGGACCCAGAAACAGCCAGGATCACTCCCCAGGAGCGAGGCTTCCCTTCTGTGGGGCCAGGAAATTTTTCCAGCTCTCCACTGCCCCCACTCCACTCCCAGAGAATGAAGCTGCCTACAACCCAGAAGGTGGAAACAGGATCAAGGAGCCTGAGGGCAGAGTCTGGGTGTCCGAGGGTGTAGTGGGTGAGTTGGAGTAAACACACAATGGACGTGAGCTCTGTCATTGCTACTTTTGGGTGCCACCTGCCAGCTTAGGCTAAGGGTCCTCAAGCTGTGACTGGGGACAATGGTCTCAAATGCCCCCTTCCCTTGGAACTGAATAGAAACTGTTTCCCTCTAAGCCCTACTCACAAGAAACTCCCTGGACACAGCCAGCAAGGAGCTAAAGAGCCAGTTCTGATGCTTCTCAACTCAGGTAGGTGTCAGTGATGAACAAGGCACGAGGGTGACTCTAGGAGCAATGGATCTCCTTTCCTCTGTCAGAAAATGGGCATCAAGTCACAGAATGTCACAGCTGGAAGGTCACACGAAACCTGTGTTACGGTACACATGGGAAAACAGATTTAGAGGGCAAGCCAAGCTGCACAGTACAGGGCAGCCACTCTAGTCCTACAATCCCAGTGGTGCTCCCTGCTCAAATGATTTCTAGCAGCCCCCCTGATGAAAGTCCTCATCCCCAGGAGACCTCTATTGGTTTGGGGGCTATAATGAAACCTGGATATTCCTCCAGATTTTGAAAACTCAAAAGGCATAGCCTTTGTTTTAACAATTTCACCTTGATTCATTTGGGCTCATATAGTTTACAGAAATCTTGTTTCTCCCATGGAAACAACAACGAAATGATGGCTTCCTGTGTCAAATTCCTGTGAGGTGCAGGAATCCAGAAACATTCTGCTTCTCATCTCACAGAGGCCTGGGGAGCCACAGAAATCCCAAGCCTAATGTTTCCCGGGGAGCAACACTACGGTGCTGGAACAAATATCAAAGGAAGATGTGATTGGTAAAGCATCGAAACAGTGACTTCAAAGTTGGGAGACTTAGGTACAAGTTTCAATTTTGTCACTGATTTGCTGTGTGACCTTAAGCAGGCACTGTCCCATTCTGGGCCTGTTTTATCACCCATAATTTGGAGGAAAGACAGTAAGATGCTCTCTAAATGCCATTCCTGTGTCAGTTCTGACTGGGGTCCCAGGCCTCCCTCAAACTGCCCCTGGACACCACCTCCAGCCATCCTTCTGTGCTTGCAATCCAGGGAGGGGGTGAAAGGATGCCTCTCGGCCGTGTTTTCTTTCCATTTAAACTCAGATTTACTAAGTGACTTGACCACATTTCTCTGGAAGTGACAGCTGGTGGTCACAGAGTGCCTAAGGTACTTTGTCCAGATTTGACCAGGGAAATCAAGGGAAAGACAATCTCCAGATTGCTCTGGGCTGACATTGCTGCTACAAGATGATGTGAATTCTGCTGTTTACAGAAATAAGTCCAGTGTGAGTTGAAGCTTTTTGATGTTTAAAACCAGATGGTATTTCCTGCCTTGATTAGCCTCAGAGCTTTGGTTCCCATGACAACCCCAAAGTTCCACCTACTGCAACTTCCCTGTTCTCTGAGCTTCTTCCTCTTCTATCATTGTGCCAAGGTCCCTGGAGAATAAACCCACTAGCATGTGCACAGCACTTTACAGTTTATAACATTCCAGTATTTATTACCTCATTTACTCCTCACCACAGCCTTGCCAGATAGCATCTGCTATTCCCTCATTTTTCAGATGGGAAAACCAAAGCCTCAGAGGTGAGGTGATCTGCCTTCTTAGCCTTCAGTGCTGTCAGCAGGACCCAAACCCAGGTTTTACGATGTTGGACCACATGCGGGGTCCACTATGCTAGGATCATTATGAATGCCCTGCTCTGCAGACCATCTATTTGCTAACAATTCCTAAGTGATCAATTCTACACATGTATTGGGTCCAAATCATGGTGTGACATCAAAAGGCAAGTTACTTAACTTCTCTGTGCCTCACCTTCCTCATCTGTCAAATGGATAGTAATAATGGTACCTCCAGGTGGACAAAAGAATTAAGTTAGTATACGTGTAAAACCACAGTGCGCAATGGATTTGAAGGAAGAAATGACTTGCCTCAGCAAATCTCAGTTCTACTTTAACCATCCTGTGAGCTTGGGTGGGCCATTTGGTTTGTTGCAGCCTGTTTCTCCTTCTAGGTGACAGCATCATGATGCTCAGATGGTTGTTATGAGTGATGAGATGAATGCACGGAATATCCTAGGACAGCACCCTCACTCACAATGCACTGTGCACACACATCCCGTGGGAAAGATGCAGATTCTGGCTCAGGAATGTGGGCATGTGTGCATTTCTTACACATGGCATCCAGGGGATGCCAAAGCTGCTGGTCCGTGGACCACACTCCGAGGACCAAGGCTGTAGCTAGGAAAGCACCATTCAAGCGCTATCAATGATCAATCATGAAGAGTGCCATGCCCACAGGCCTCCAATTACAAGCTCAGTCAAAAGCTCAAGAAGTTTGGGAAGCTCACTGAGAGTGTCAACAGGGACCTATTTGAAGGGTTTTTCCAAGTGGGAAATTTCTGTCAGGAGAAGGGCCCCTTAGGCCTCCCTGCCCCAGGCTCTGGGCTTCCTGGAACCCCCACAGAGCTCTGGTGCAAGATAACCTAATATTGGGGCTCTCAACAGAGGATGTAAAAACATCAACATATTACATCAAAATATACTCTCTGATAATGACTTCTACAATTCCTTAAAAATAAAAACAAACTTTTTAAATTAAAAAAGTCCATGTGACCCAGGAATGCTAAGTGATCTATGTCCAAGCGCATGATAGAAAGTGGATCAAAACAGGGCTGGCACATGGGTCTAAAGAACACAGTCTGCACCTTGTGCTTCTTTTGCCCAATTCTTTCTCTGCTCTCTGTTCTTCCTTTATATAACTGCGGGTTGTAAACGGAATTATGTGTAAGTGCATTGCTATGCAATAAATAAATATTTCCCGTTCATTCTTGCGATTCATTTGGCTGGTCATCCCTGCCCTGGTTGCCTGTCTATAACCTAGCTCCTGATTGCTACCAGCTCAGGTTCGTTAATGCAGCTGTGCAGATTTGCACCTGGCAGAGCACAAGGTTCCCTTCACTGCAGCTGTTGACAAAGAGCTAATGGCCCTGACCCCCAGGAATGGAGAGGGAAAGTGAGCTATTAAAAGCAGCTGTGCCCCATGAGCACCCACTCGGTGTCAAGCACCGTGCTGAGCACTTGCCTTGCGTGCTCAATTAACGCTCACACTACCCTGTGGGAGGGATTGCCATCGCCCCAGTGGGTCATAGCTCCAAGAAGGCGGGGGCTTGTTTTGTTCCCTGGTGCATCCCCAGTGCCTACGATGGTGCTCCATCAGCATCTATTGAATGAGGGGGTCAACCCCTCGTTCTCGCAAGGGGAAAAGAGAGTTCCCTTACCTGAGAAAGCTGTCCCCGCCACGCAGCCTCCCGCACGTCTGTGGCTCCAGAGGGCCCAGTCGGCATTCCCTCAGAGGGGTCCACGTGACTCATGATCTCGACCCGTGTCCCGAGTGAGGAGTTAGCAAAAGCGGTTTGCTCTGAGGCCTCCTCGCCAGCGAAGCTAATCCACAGAAGCTGCAACATTGGTGTGCAGCCTCCAGCTCTAGATCCTTCTTTATGGCTGGATTCCCCTCCATACACGCGCAGCTTGATCATTTATAAAGCCCCTGTTCACAGGCTGGGTTCCCAGGAACAGACTGTGGAGATTGGCCTGCAGCACGTGGTTTAGACACAGGTCTCTGGGTGGACCCCTGTGGCAGAGATGGGGACAGTGGAACTGAGCAGGGGGAGGCTGGTGGCGGAGGCG
Source organism: Miniopterus schreibersii (assembly GCF_964146895.1). Lineage (NCBI taxonomy): Eukaryota > Metazoa > Chordata > Mammalia > Chiroptera > Miniopteridae > Miniopterus > Miniopterus schreibersii. The sequence goes on along the minus strand of NC_138111.1, from coordinate 24,408,815 downwards.
GGTTAAGTGGGAGTCCATGGGGCTGGGACCCCTCAAACATCAACAGCTGAAGTGCGGGCAGCAGGTGTCCGCACGGAAGCGCTTCTGAAAACGCTCACCTGCAACTCAAAGGGAGTTTTTTACTGTGATGAAAGTGGAGACAATTGTTTTGCTGAAATAGCCTCAAGCAAGTGAAGTGGAAAAACTGCGAGGCCTCTGGAGACAGGAAGTGAGAATGAGCAGCAACAACATGGCGGGGCCGTGGACACACACAGTGAGTCTGAGGAGCGGCAAGATGGCGGGGCCGTGGGCACAGGAATTGAGAGCCGGAGGAACGGCAAGATGGCGAGGCCGTGGACACAGGAAGTGAGACTGAGGAGCGGGAACGGCAAGATGGCGGGGCCGTGGACACAGGAAGTGAGACTGAGGAGCGGGAACGGCAAGATGGCGAGGCCGTGGACACACAAAGTGAGAGCCAGAGGAGCGGCAAGATGGCGGGACCGTGGACACAGGAAGTGAGACTGAGGAGCGGCAAGATGGCGGGGCCGTGGACACAGGAAGTGAGACTGAGGAGCGGAAAGATGGCGGGGCCGTGGACACAGGAAGTGAGAGCCGGAGGAGCGGCAAGATGGCGAGGCCTGAAGGCTTCCGGCTGCCCCAGGGGCAGTTCCCGCCTTCCGCCTGGTTCGCCCTCACGGAGCCAGGGACAAGGCAGCCCCGCGAGCTCACGAAGGGTTTTCTGGGCGGGAACCTGGAGCCCTGCCCTGAAAGCCTCGGTCAGCCTAGACTCCCGTGGCGAGGGGCGCCAAGGCGCGCGTGCACGTGCGCGGGAGGCAGCGGAGAGGACAGATACGTGTCTCACTGAGGGCAAGGCCCCGAAGAGGAACGGGCGGGCGCCTGGGCAGGGCTGGAGACGCCTCTTCCTCCTTTAGAAGTATAATCTAGAGCGAAACGCGCCGTTTCAACCCCTGTCAAGTGCACAACTCGGTGCCGTTCGTGCGTTCGCGGCGTTGCGCAGCCCCACCGTCCTCTGGCTCGCGAGCCTTTCCACCTCCCCGAAAGGAAACCCGCCCGCTGGGCAGCGGGCTGCGCATCCCGGCGCTGCACCCCGTCCCTGCCCGCGCTGCTCCCTCACACGGCGGAGCCGCACACCGCGCGCTGGCCCGCGCCGGCGCCTTCACGTCGCAGCCGTCCAAGTCCGCCCGCGGCTGTGACGTCACACTGGGCGGGCACCGCGTTTATCGCCTGGCCGCTGAGGTCGCCGGGTGGTTACCCGGTGGCGCTGCCAGGAGTGCTGCTCTGAATGCTTCAGTCCAAGTTGTTTGAATACCTATTTTTAATTCTTTTGGATGTCTGTCTAGGAGATTGCTGGGTCCTACGTAATTGTTTTAACTTGAGGAACTGCTCCCCCTTCTTTTCATAGGTGCTCCTGGACTCGCTGGACTAAAAGGGATCTCAGAAGTGACTTCGAACAGTTTCTCAGACTCCTGGATTTCACACATCAGTAAAACTAAAATTACCATCGTCACCGCCCCCTCCCCCAAAAGGAGCAGGGACTTTTGTCACCATCAAGTTCAACCCCGTAAAATATATTGTTAGGTAAGCTCATTGCCTTGTACTTGCTCTTCTATCGCCTCCGACGCTGGATCGTTTGGGAAGCACTCGCCTGGCCCAATCCTCATCCAAAGTCTGAATCCCCCTCTCCAGCTGCCCTGGGCGTCACCAGCCTCTGGGGGCTTATCTGGGGGATGCCCCCCCCCCTTCTAGGTAACCTTGGTCCCTGGAATGTTCTTCCTCCTGGAAAGCTGATCCTCCTTCCAGGGTCTCAGTATCTCTGCTCCACCCTCTGGGGCCCCAAAGACTTGGCATCGTTCACCTTCTTCAGGACTGGGACCCACCCCACCTTTGTTTCCTGAATGCTCTATAGGGCTGAGCACACCAGTGTGAAATCCTGATTCCAAGAGAGGTGATGAGGCATTCCCCTGACTTGTAAAAATTTTTTGAAGAAATGAGAGAATCTCCAAGCGATCTGTAGTATAAGTGCCTCCCCACCCCCCATAAAAATTTTGTAAACAAGCCGTACAGACTAAACAAGGTTTTGGGTTTTTTTGCCGTGATTTGCTGAGCTTATACCAATTGCACATTTCTCTGTGTAGTGAGCAGCAGCAAGATAGCATGGAGAAAAATGTGTTCTCCATGAGAGTGAGAGGTGAGACCTGCATTCAAACTGTCCCTTGTTAATTGGGTGACTCTGGTGAGGTTCGTTAACATCTGGGTCACAGTCATCAAATTGGTAGAAAGGGAATTTTAAGGCCTCACAGGGTTGTTTTGAAGGAAGCAAGGCCACTTATAGAAGCACCTGGCACAACACAGGTGCTTGCTCTGTAACAATTATCACTGGAAGAAATCTAAGCATGTTATACCTTCATGAGCAAAATCAAAGTGAGAAGACAAATTCACCATTATTTAGTATACATTTTGGGGGGAAACCCCTTCAAAGAAATCAATTCCCTCTATGGAAATAACAATAAGATAATAGTAAAGTGTGGTGCTAAGAAACATGGAATCCTCTCTGCAGAGCTGAAACAAAACGGCATCCTGGTCTTACCAAAGGACCCAGTGGCCCTGCTGAGGCCTTAGGGCAAGTTCAAATGGTACCCCAGGCACCTGAAGGGCAGGGACAGGTCTCCCTGAAGAGTACAGCCATGCCCTGTGTCTGTGAGCCCTAAGGAGGTGGCTCTAACAGGAACTGGGAACCTGGGAGGGATATTACACTGATGGGAGTTGGTTCACCCCACCAGGGAAGACCCCCAGGAGAGCGCCCTGGGTGGTAGGGAGACGTAGTCTCTGCTTTGGAAGTTGAAATCAACTGGGCTTTTTGCTCTCTCACTATTGGTGACTGTGTTTATTTCCCTTCTGTCATCCCTGAGCTTAGGTGACTCACTGTCCACAGATTGGCTTCTCAGCCAAAAGGCTGAAATTTAAGGCAGGGCTAATCCCCTTAGGCTGCACGTGATGGAAGAAAAGACCCCCTTAGGCCATCGGGGAACCTGGCAACCCATCCAGAATTCAAGAACCTCCACCCCAGGGGGGATGACTCACTACCCACCTCCCCAGGAAGTACATTCATTATCTGCTTTGTGGCTGGTCCTGGAGAATTTGGTATTGGCCTTATCAGGGAAATCATCAGCATTCACTTTTCATGTTTAACAGGATCTATTGGTTAATAAGACGCGATTGTCTTGCACGAAATGGACTAGGATAGACAGGCATGGATGGTGCTGCACATCTTCAGTCTGGGCTGTGGAATCTTTCCAGGATGGGTCCCTGTCTGCAGGAGGTGCCTTCTTGGCAGCACAGGTCAGTGTGGACGTCACAGCTGTCGAGCCTTGTCCAGGTCTGCGTGGCGGTGTCTTGGGCAGCTCTAAGGCAAGAGCAAACTGGAAGGCTTTCCTGCTTCCTGTCTCCTGGACCAGCTCCTGAGACTGGCTGGAAAAGCCTTCCGGCTTCTTTCTGTCCACCTTTCTGGGAATCCCAGTGACACACCCAGAGTCAGGTACAGAAGGAGGGCAGGGATCCACCGCCAACTCTGGCAACCTCAGGGCTCCTTTGCTAGCAGAGCCACCGAAGCTGCTGCTACCTCTGACTAGAGGCAGCTTCTTCTGGCCTCACCCATTTGGCCATCGCTACAGCCAGGCAGGAGGGAGAGGGGAGAGGGGATTTCAAATAGGCAACCATTGTGGAGATTTCTCATATCTGCAAACTCCACACAGTGTAAAAGGGCTTTCTCACCTTCATCTGATACTCGGTACCTGGGGAGCGCTATCCCCAAGATAAAAAGAAACTGAGGCTTCAGGGGTGAAAGAAACATGCCTGATGTTACCCAATAAAAAGTGGCTGAGCCAAAGCCCCCTGTGCTAGGTTCTGGAATCGTGCTCTTCCCAAGGTTACAAATGGCTTCTATGCATTTTGAAGAATCAGAAATAGGAAAAACAGGTATCTAACTTACCTCTTGACAATGTTTAACCCACAAATACAATATGCTGCCTACCTTCAAACACACTGTCCCCACATCTGGGGTGTCCTTTCTCTTCCCCACTGTATAGTCTCCCTCTTTCAGACTGGCTCCAGCTTTGGTCATTCCTGTCCTGCCGAACCTGAGCCATCACTGATATCGTCCAAGCTGTGGACCTAGAACACTCCTTTATGACAAGACTCCACACACAGCACTGCAATGTTTTATTGATGGGCTGTCTCCTCTAAGATACTGTGGGTTCCCTGAGGGCAGAAATGGGTTTTTCATCTCTGGATTCAAAACACCAGCATGGGGCGGGCACAGGGTAGATGCTCAGTCAATGTTTACTGAATGAAAAAGTACACATTTTCCTTACACAACGAGCCAGCCTCCATATAATGGTCTGCATTAAACCAAGGTGGTGGGAGCCTTCCCCTGGCCATCGGGAGGCAGGGACTGGACACCCCGCACACATCAGGCAGGACACTGTACAGCTACTAGGAAACAGTGCCCTCTCCCCTACAGGATGGAAAGCCCTCTCAGCAGGGCCCCAGCCATCTCAAAGCTGGGGACAGTCTCCCTGCAGAGAGCCACTGGGGGAGAGAAGAGGCCATTACCAAAGACAACTGAAGCCCTTGAATGCCCCCTCAGCCTGTTCCTAGGGGCTGTGGGGTTTCACGGTTGCCACTGTCCCAGTCAAAGCAGGGTCTCCCTGCCTGCGTTCAAGGCACCCGTCTTGCAAGAGCACCATGAAGGAGCATTCTATGATCACATGTGTGGGAAACGGTACAAACTACCTGGCCCCCTTCAAGACAAACACAGGTGTTCTCAAAGTTCTGGGATGTCCTACAACAAAGATCATCATGTAATTGGGTTGCAACCCAGTGTCTGATCACAGAGCCTCACCCCACTTTCACATATACACCACTCTGTTTTTCTTTATGAAAAGCCCTATTAACATCCTATGAAACTAGTCTTCCAGGAAACACACTTGGGGAAATGCTGGTGAAGGTCATCAAGCAAGAGAAACACTTTGAAGGGGAACAGCCTCCTGGGGGAAGGGACACATGGGGTGAGAAGGGTGGTTAGAAAGGGGGTCATGGCTCAGAAAGGGTGCCAGGGATCTCTCACCAACCAACACTGAAACTTCCTGGGAGAAAAAGCCTTAGAACCACTTGAGTCCAGTGAAAAAGACAAGAGAAGCATCCATTCTGAGCCTCAGTTTTCCCATCTGCAAAATGGAAATAATCAACCCTGCTGTCTGGGGTCTCACCCCACATGTACCTTCCCCCAGGAGGCTGTTCCCCTCCACAGTGTTTCCCTTGCAAGATGACCTTCACCAGCAGACGAGATTGTGGAGGTCTGCATTTGTGGGAAGCTGATGCCCAGCATAGCTCTTGTGTATTGTGGGAGTTCAATCAAACTTACCTGAGCAGAAGTTGCACAAATAACGGGCTTATGAAAAGGACAGTAAAACAGCGAAAAGCTGGCACAGAACCTCAAGGCACATAACTTAGAGGCCATAAATTTCACGGGCAAACAGCCATAGGCCTGTCCATATAACCTGAAGATGTGAGTACATTAAGTCAGCAAGAATCCCTGTGCCTAGAGCACCAGGAGCCTGTGGGAGTCAATGGAGAAAGCACAGGCTCGGAAGCCCACCAGTTCAGTTCTAAGCCAGTCTGCTCCTTCTGGGTGTGTGACAGGCATGCAGCTTCACTTCTCCATGCCTATTTCCCCACTGTGCAGAATGGGGTTAAACTATGCCAGCTTCCAAGGTGACAGTGAGGACGAGTGACACTGAGGTCAAGCTGCTGCACACACAGGTGCCCAATGACTGTGTCTCCTTAAAGAAGGCTGGCACTTGAGGAACAATTATAAAGACGTCTGTCACTGATGGCTAAAATGAAACCCTTTCTCTCCAGCCATGTGGAAAGTTGCTCCAGCAGGTGGGACGATGGAAGAACAAAGGAGGAACAGCACCCAGCGGACTGACAGGCAGAGGGAGAGCATGACCAGGCCCTGAGCAATGCGGTAACGGCCGCCTCTGAAAGCCAGTGGGGCAGAAATGGGCATTCGTGGCCAGGGCAGGGAGAGATGAGGGACCTCCCAAGGAGCCAGCATGTGGCCTCGGCGCTCATGGTAAAGATCAGAATTCTGTGAAGGCTGCCATCTATTGCGTACATCCCTCAACCAAGTACTTTATGCACTCTGCCTCTAAGCTCCGATTAAGAAGCTAAGGAACACATCCCTGGCTACATAGCTGGCTACCCACAAGGCTGGATGTGAGCTCAGAGCTTAGTCTAGAGCACAAGCTCTTTCCACCCCACTGTGCTGCCCCTTAAGGTTGGATCATCCATTCACATCTCTTGACTGTTGAGGTCCTCAAGGGTGGGGACTGGTTTTGGTTCGTCTCTGTATCCCCAGCACCCAGCAAATGACAGAAATGCTGCAAGTGTTGGCTGAATGAATTACTCACTTGAAAACACTCCAGAAAGCTACTGGATTTAAAAATCAGAGCCCTTCTAATAAAATATAACATGGTAGAAAACTACATGAGCCAATTCCCTTCTGAGGAACATAACATTAACAGTCTAGAAAAGATTCCAAATTCTCCACTTCTTTGCCTAGAAGATGGAGGCACCAAAGTCCTTCCACAATGTATATGTTAGGGTCTTCTGCTCCCATCTGAAGTGCAGAAAGCCCTACAGTGACCTGGGGTGAGTAGTGTGGATGGAGTATCCGAACATAATCTCGCCTGACCACAGATAAGGAAACTGAAGGCCAGAAAGGAGAAAGGCTCTCACAAGATCATACAATGAGCCTCCTCCTTTTGCCTACATAAAAGGCTGCCTTTGCAATAAAGAACTGCATTCAACATACACATCCTGTTGCATGCTGTATGCAGTAGGTGCAGTGAAGGGCTGGAGCAGAGTTATGTACACAGCAGTAAGGGATCCCTGGTGGCTAGAGGGATTAGAATGGGCTTCATTTGATAGGTGACTCAGACTGTGAGGGACAAGTTAGAAGTTTTAAGGGAAGATGTAGCAGAAAAAGCTAATCTTCTGCCAAGAACATGCACTTCCCCATCTAAGGATAGAGCTGTTGCTGTGAAACCACTACCTGAACAAGGACTACATTTCCCAGTGTCCTTTGCATGCAGGTATGGTCACATGACTACTGGTGACCACTGGTGACTACTGGTGAATGGGAGCTGGAGGGACCAATGGACTGTGAGCAGTTAAAAGCAAGGCAGTAAGAAAGGCTGCGCCTTCTTCACCTTCACCATCCCTTTCCCGTGCTGCCAGCCAGAAGCGAAGACTCTGAGGCCCCTGGGAATGGCACAGCCACAGGCGAAAGGAGCCAGGCCCCCGAATCACTGTATGAAACTGCCTGCCAAGCAGAGGCAGCCGTACTGCACTTTACATGGGAATAAGTCTCTCATGTGCTCGGAGTTTGTTACAGCAACAAGCATCACCAACTACCACAGCAGGGAAGGGAAATGGGTGATCCGGGCAGAGGGGACAATGTGACTAAGGCACAGCAGTGTGACAAGGCACCGTGCGTTTCAGGGAATGGGGGGAGCTGAAGGTGGTTGGCGCACTGGCTGTGTGGAGGCTGCACTGAGATTCAGAAAGCTCACGCTGGTGACCACAGGAAGGAGGATCACGTACAGGGATTATTTCCAGGGGCCCTGGTGTTGCTGGCACTGCTCTCAAAGGAAGAGTGGAAGTTGTGAATGGTTTCCTGTAAAATCTGTCTTTCACGTCCCTGTGGAGGAAATTGAAAACAGACAGAAAGTCTTGTTAAATCTTTTAACCGTTAATTCAATTGACAGTGTTGTTAATGCTCAACTCATACTTGAAGAACCCATGGGCGTCCTGGGGGAAATAAATTACCTAATTGACAGAGTACCAAGTTTAATAAAAACACTCTGAGTCAGACTCTCCCCCAGCACCTACGATCACAGCATGCCAAAGGCTGGAAAGGCCCCGAGATACAGGGGTCCAATCCCCCGGATGCGGATGGACAGCACAGCCCAGGAAGCAGGACTGCCTCGCCCCGGGGTCACACGGCGTGGAAGGGAGGCCTTCTCCCCTGCTTTGCTCTGTGCATCCCTCCAGCCCTCCGATTTCTAGGGAATTCAGTGGGAGCCAGACTTCTTGCTGCTCCAGTGTGAGAGTTTGAACAGCCTTACTCCTTGCCCAGAAGATGTCAGATTGCTATTCACAGTGATTCACTTGTCATCCCATCCCTGCAAGATCTCCCCCTCCTGTCCCCTTGCACGCACGTTCTGAGACAGAAAAGCGGGTGGTGGTGAATATTTCTTTAAACCTAGAGAACATCTTCACTGATTTCCTGACTGAGAGGCAGGGATACACAGAGGTTAAGCCTAGAGACTGGAATCAAACGGCTTGGGTTCAAATCCCATCTCTCCATTTACTAGCTGTGGGACTCTGAGCAAAGCACTCTGTCTCTCCGGGCCTTGGTTTCCTCATTCATAAAATGGGGATAATTAGAGTACCTTAAATGGTTGCTGCTGGTGCCTGATCCTGCATAAACAGCAAGAGGCCTAGAGTTCTTGTCCTCAGAAGGCAGCAGCACAGCTTAAACAATTTTTACAACTAACAAGTAGCCCGACCGGGCGTGGCTCAGCGGTTGAAAGTCGACCTAGGATCCAGGCGATCAGGGTTCGATTCCCGGTCAGGGCACATGCCCGGGTTGAGGGCTCAGTCCCCAGTAGGGGGCGTGCAGGAGGCAGCCGATCAGTGACTCATCATGGGTGTTTCTATCTCTCTCTCTCCCTCTCCTTTCCTCTCTCTGAAATCAATAAAGATATATTTAAAAAAAACCAAAAACAAATAAATGTAGCTGAAATGTAAAGCAAATTAAAAAAAAATGAATAATCTCTGGCAGACTGTTCTCTGCTAAGAATAAAAAGTTCATTGAGTAAGCCCAGACTTCAAACTTTCTCTCATTTCATGAGCTCCCCACACTCAGAGGGGGTCCCTCTCCAGGTTCCCAGGTGGAGCTTTCCAGCACTGATGTGGCCCCCCAGACACCTGAGAGGGCAGTGAGAGCCCTCAGTTGGTTCTTTCAGGTCATTTTAAATAAGCTGGGAAAATGCCATCAGGATCCCATCAACGCAATACAAGGCAGAGAATAAAGACACGGATGTGGGGTCAGAGGGCCCTGAGTCTCCACTCTGTCGCTACTAGTGGGGGGCATCCCTTCTGCTGAGTGTCCATGCCTGTAAAAAGGGATAATGCCGCATGCTTGGGCTGTGATGAGGCTCAACCTGAGATCATGAATGAGGTGACACTATGCAAACTGCAGAAGGTGAAAAAATAGGAGGGGTGACAGCGATGCCATTATTAAACACCACCTCAGCCTTAACTGCCTGAGAAATGAGGTCAGGGTGAGCCAGGGTTCCAGCACACTCTGTCCCTAACCCTAGGAGGGAGCCGTGGTTAAAACCATAATCGCTCCCGCATCCACAGCTGATTAAAGCTGATGACGATAACTACCCTTCAAAATCCTCGAGTTTCAAAGGACCTACCTGATAATTCTCAAAAGAAAAAAAGCAAATAGCCATTAAAAGTAGAAAAAAGTGTTTGGTCTATCTAGTAGTTAAGGAAATTCAAATTAAAACAAGGTATACTTTTTGGCTTATCAAATTAATAAACATTAAAAAACACACCAAACTCTCATACCCACAGCTGGTGGTAATGTTCACTGGCTCTTTCTGGAAAGTAATTCAAGAAAAGGTACCATATACTTTGAATTACACCCTTTGACTAATTCCACTTTTAGACATCTGTTCTGAGCAGATAATTAGAAGGTCTTATACACAAAGTTGCCCACTGCAACACTATTAGAGAAAGTCTGGATATCTACATATCCAACCAGTAGGAACTTTTTAAAAAAAATTTTAGTACATCCATGCAAATTTATTATATTAAAAAGAATTCTTAATGACATGGGTAACTGCATATAGTCAATGTTAAATGAAGAAAGTAGGATGTAAAAAGAATATGCATCTCAGCCACATGAAGAAAAACATTTGGCACAAAACACTGCAAAATGATCTTCACAAATGTGAACAGTCTTGGCCTCTGGGAAGATGGATCATGATTTCTTTAAAAATTCACCTTTTTGGTACTGTGCAAATTTAGTAAAATGAATATGCACTGCTTTGATAATCACAAAAAGTGAGAATAAAAAAAGCAATCAATGGCTTAGGACCAACTAAAGGTGAAACTCATCATTTCTGGGTAACCTTCTCCAATATATAAACTGCTTGAAACTAACTAATAAGCAGACTCACATACATGGCACAACCTGAACACTGGAGTGGGTTTATGCAGAAATCACATGGCTTGCAGGATGAGGGCCCACAGTGCTTTGCTGATTTTTTTTATGGCTGAGCCAGGTTTTTAGTTAATATTCTTTTTTTTTTAATGTAGGCTAAAATGTTCAAAAAGTTTTGACTGTGTAAAAAATATATTTTATATCACAACCCTGTTACACGTAGATATATATATAACTGAAACGAATTTTACCACTGCTACAAAGAATGTTGATATTTTCTCCTCTACTCTGTTTGTAGTGCTGCTTATGAACCACTAAATTGGTTCCACAACCCTCCAGCATGCCGTAGACCACAGCTAGAAAGACACTGTGGTTAGGGTCTGGGTCCAGAACATCTGAGCTATAATGGGTAATCTCTTGTTGGCCAAGGCTGGGTTGCAGAAGGACAGTATAAATATTCGAAGTGGAAGTTGATGCCCAGTAGCAATCAAGAAATAGTCAGGAGCCCCTGAAGGAGGGGGTCAGGTAGGTCCAGCCGAGAATAGCCAAAGGGCTCTTGGAAGCCGCCCTCAGCCTGAGGACTTCTTAGCTCTTTCTAAGAACCTGGACGGAGCTGCAATGGTAAGCTGGCGTAGTGAAGGTAAACTTGCTTTTGGAATATTAAGCTTCTCCCAGTCACACCTTTGCTCTACAACGCACTATGATACATAGTCCTTACTTCCATAACTTTGTCTGGTACTATTTACCCTAGAATGAGAGAGCCTTTCTTTCTCCAGTAATTAGCTCTGATCTATTCCTTCCCCTTGCTTCTATCTCTGTGTGGAATCACCCTACTTTGCAGGGTGGATGCTACCTGTAAAGACATGGGTGGGTCTGGTTGGCGTGGCTTGGTGGTTGAGCATCCACCTATGATCCAGGAGATCGAGGTTCGATTCCCGGTTAGGGCACATGCCCAGGTTTTGGGCTCAATCCCCAGTGTCGGGTGCGCAGGAGGCAGCCGATCGGTGACTCTCTCATCATTGATGTTTCTGTCTCTCTCTCTCCCTCTCCCTTCCTTTCTCTGAAATCAATAAAGATATTTTTTTTTAGAAAAAAGGACATGGGTGGGATTAAGTGGTCCCCGGGGCCTGGCATGTCAGAAGCACCTGGGTCTCCTGGTTGGGAGCTGGTCAGCTGGTGGGTGCCCCCAAGGAAGACCACTGTCATGGGCTGAATGTTTGTGTCCTCTCCCAAAATTCATATGCTGAAACCCTACCCCCCAATGTGATGGTGTTTGGGAGGTAATTATGCTTAGATGAGGTCATGAGGGTATGGCTCCCATGATGGGATCTGTGCCCCTATAAGAAGAGACAGGAGAGAGCTTGCTTGTTTCTGCCCTCCTCCACGTGAGGGACATGAGAAGTCGGCAGTGTGCAGCTGGTAGAAGCCAACACCAGAGCTCACCATGCTGGCACCCTGGTCTTGGACTTCCAGCCCTCATACTGTGAGAAATAAATTTCTGTAGTTTACAATCCAAACTAAGACAACCACCAATAGCTGTCATTTCTGCTTTTCATGTTTTTTATTTGATTGTGTTTTGCACATGTGTCCCTTTGGGTGGGAGGGAGGCAATGCTAATCTTTAGCTTTAAAGCTGATAAGATAGAAATTTAACATTAGACAAAAAAACAGGATGCCAACAATACCAACAGTGACTGATGGGTCTCTGTATGCCAGGGGCTCTGCTAAGCATTTTAGTCCTGGCATCAATGTCACCACCCTCCCCCTTCAGACAAGGAAAGCTGGGCTCAGAGAGGTATCTGACTTGCCCAGGGTAACAGAGGGAGTAAGTAGAGGTGTTGTGATTCAAACACAGGTCAGCTTAACCCCAGGGCATGTCTTAACCAAAGTCTCTGCTTCCACTGAGCTCTGGAGGACAATACCCAGCCCTGTGTGTTGAAATTACTAGAGGGAGTATTTTAGCTGAATCTCAGGAGAAACGACCTTATGGGAAGAGAAATCTGGAAAAGGAAGAGGCCACACTGGGAGGCAGTGAGCACCTGGTCATGAGAACCATGCAAGCAGAGCCAGTTTCTGCCCAATATTCCAGGACATAAAATTAGACCCTGAAGGTCCTTGGGAACACGGAGGGCCTAGAATCCTAGTAAAGCTCTGAGCTGCTTGAAACAGGAAAAAAATAAAGAAGATTGAGAACAATACCTTGCCAGCGTTCAGTTCAGAAATTGCTGCCAGAATCTGCTGCCTGGATCCATCTGTCTTAATACCCAGCTCCTTTAAGTCGCCGTCAGTAAGGGTAAGGAACGCTTCCATATCCACCTGGGGAGAAAGAAGCAGATTCGCTGCCAGCTGCTTGGTGCCATACCTCTTTTCCCAACCACAACAGAAATATCATAAGTATGAGCTATTAGTGCTTATTATAGTGAATTAAGTATGACTTACTATTTCCAATTCCTCACTTTATGCTGAAAGTTTAGTTGGAAATATCAGTAAGCAGTAACTCAGCTCTAGCCCTGAGATTTTCAGGATAGGTGTACTCTGGAAAGACCCTGAAAATGAAACAAGTAAGAAAAGCCTCCGAGGCAGTAACCTGGGTGGCTAGAGTGGTAAATATCCAAGCCCTGCAGTTAGAAAGTAAATTCCAGTTCTACGGAACTTTTAACAACATTGGCTACTGCACAGAAAATGTGGGTATATGGAAGTACTCACCACGTTTACCCCCAGAGGACAAGAGAGATGCAGACTGTGGAAAGACAGAGTGAGAAAATAAACAAGCAGAAGCAATAAAGAAAGAAGGGCCGCGGAGAACGGAGGTGGAGAAGGGCTCAGAGTAAAGGCATCTCAAAGCCATATAATCCTTGGTGTTTTTACCGGAAAAATCCTAACATTTCTGTCATCCCTCCCTATGCCTCAGCTCCAGGAGAAATACCTTCCACCCCATCTTTCCTTCTCTCTTTTAACAGTCACTTTAATTGCCTGGGTTAAAAAACAATCTTGAACTAGGTTTGAGTGAGTAGGAAAGGGTCTGCTTCCTTACCCACTCCCTAGATCTCTCTGAGATGCAGGCATCTCCCATCTCTCTGACAACAATTAGCTCCTCTGGGAATTTACAGCTCACAAGGTGCTGAGGGGCTGAATGAAAGACCTCTGGCCCCTCAGGACACACTGCTCCCCCACCATCCCAGACCTGCGGCAGAGACCCCACATCCAGTCCCTATGGCCAGCTCCTCAGGAGGCACGGAATACATAAAACAGGTAGGCAGCCATCAGCAAACAGGAAAGATTTTCTTGATGACGAGAAAAATCACGGCTCGAATTTAAATAGTCAGGGAGGCAGGAAAAACAGACTGGATAGGGCAGAAAAGCAAACTGAGGGAGAAAGCCACAGCGCCCCAGTCTGTTTCTTGAGACAAAATACAAACTCCTCAATTGCATCTCGAGCTTATTAGGGACAAGGACTGATTCTCATGATTGCTACTGTATTTGCAAGTTTCCTGTTTTAAACTGGGCACCAGAATGCTCTAAACCAGTGATTACACTCTGGTGGCTTGTGGGCCACAGAGGAATTTTACTTGACCAAAACAGGAAATGTTTCAACAGCTTATTGAGATATAATTCATCTACGACACAATTCTGCCATTTAAAGTGTACAATTCAAAGACTTTTAGTACAGAGTTGTGTAACCATCACCACATTCAATTTTAGAACATTTTCATCCCCGTTAGAAATCACTGCCCATTCTCTCCTCCCCGTATTCCCTGGCAACCACTCATCTTTCTCTCTCTACAGATTTGCCTATTCTAGACATTTCACATAAATGGAATCATACAACATGTAGCCTTTTGTGATTGGCTTCTTTCACTTAGCATCATGTTTTCAAGGTTCATCCATGTTGTAGCATGTGTCAGTAAGTGCTTCATTCCTTTTTTATGACCAAGTTGTATTTCATTGTATAGCATTAACACATTTTATTTATCCATTCACCAATTAATGTGCATTTGGGCTATTTCCACTTTTTAGCTACTATGATAATGCTGCTATGGATGTTTGTGTACAAGTTTTTGAGTGGACACATGTTTTCATTTCCCTTGGGTGTATACCTAGGAGTGGGATTGCTGGGTCAGACAATAACCCTATGTTTAACATTTTGAGAAACTGCCAAGCTGCAGTACAGTAATATTTAAAATATGTGAGAGTTTTCAAGCAAATAGAAACTCTCTCAGATTAACACAGACTACATCCAGACACTTAGCACAATTCATCAGGATTTGCTTCTGACTCACTTTAAACCTAAACGCCTATCAGTCAATCCCTTTGATAACTGTATGCAGGACAGATTCAAACTTTATGAGAGAGAGCAGTGCTCAAAATTACAAAATTTTATTACAACAAAGCAAGCCATAAGGTCCCCAGGATTTCACTGTAATAAACTGAACTAAATGTGCTGCACACGAATTCTATGTCCTCAGCTGTCTTAGTGAAAAAGATCAATCTAAGCTGGCAGAATAAAAACCCACATATTTAGACAATTTTTTTTAACAGCAAGATTTAAACTGACAATCAAAAAGAACATCCTTACCTCTTGCTCCTCAAAAATGGGCTGGTATTTCTCAAGTGACAATTTCTTAAGGATTCCAGTCAGTTCATCTTCAAGAGGGAAAGATGTAGAAAAACACCATTTTAGAATTTGATGAAATGTATCAAAAGAGTGATCTTCAAACTTTCATAAAGCAGCAGTAATCTCTTTTCAAATGAAATTCTATAGGAAAGCCCATGACAGAAAGCAGATCTAAGCTGCTTGCCTGGGTATGAAGCTGGAGGCCACATTCCTCCCCTCAGGGCAGGCCTTGGGCATCAAACGAAGCCCCAAATTGGGCTGTGAAGAGAGAAGACAGTTGTTCATGGCCAGGCTGACTCTAACGGCTGCAACCACCAAGTTCTTGGCATTCTAGCTGTGGGCCTAAAACTCTGCCTTCTGTCTGAGAACAGTTTTTAATTATGATTTCTTGACTGCTGGTCTCTGCACCTGCAGTAAATGCTAATGCCAGCAAGTGTTCAGCTAGTCAGAGAAAGAACGTAAGGGAAGAGGCAGGTGTGGTTGAGACCAGAGTCAGGATTTGGCTCAAGTGTACAGAGGCTGTAGGCTTACAGAAGGAAGGTCACATCTCAGTGGAGCAGCAGAGCCAGAGGGGCAGAGACCAGAGGAAAACAGAATATTTTGTGTATCAAGATATCAAAATAGGGAGAATAGAGAAAGAAAACAAGACCAGCATCTGAGGGCTTGCAGAAATATTTATTGAGCCCTAGCTGGTTTGGCTCAGTGGTTAGAGCATCGGCCGGTGAACTAAAGGTTCCTGGGTTCGATTCTAGCCAAGGGCACGTACCTCGGTTGCAGGCTGGATCCCCGGGTCCCCAGATGATTGCAGGGAGCAACCAATTGATGTGTCTCTCTCATATCGATGTTTCTCTCTCTCTCTTTCTCTCTCTCCCCCCACTCTTCCACTCTCTCTGAAAAGCGATGGAAAAAATATCCTTGGGTGAAGATAAACACAAAAAAAAAAACCCAAGCAGCTATGTGAGGCAGCTGACCGTAACTTAAGCACAATAAAGTCAAAAATACAAGGTAGAATCAGGGAAGGGGAGGAGCCAGTGGTGGTGTTTGTAGCAAACCTGCCCTAGGATGGCTGCAGCAATCAAAGGCACCTGCCAGGTTACACAGTGAAGAGAAAAGGGGGGGTTTCAGGACGCCACGGGCTCACCCTCATCGGTGATGGTGCCGCTGCTGGAGCCCCCACTGCTCTTGGACTGCCGGTGCGATGAGGAGGAAGACACCGAGGACTCGGCCGCATGGCCTTTGGGTGAAGGGGATGGCGTGAGGGTGGGGGAGGTGCTCTTGGAGGTAGTGGAGGTTCCAGAGGGGGGCCTTTTGCTCGTCTCCAGTTTCTGCACAAAAGAATCAGACAAATACATGGCTGTGGCCCGGAAGGTAGGAACGATCACACAGACACCTAACAGAGAACACTCCACAAGACGTCTCAACAGGACTATGAGACCTACTTTAAAAACACGTGCAAAGCAGAAACAGCATCATCAGAGAGTTACAGGAGCATCCTCCCCTGGAGCTGAGCAGCGGGTGGGATGGAAAAAGTCAGGAAATGTGGGGACTAGTTCTGCCCCTACTAGCATTGTGTCCTTGGCCAATCCCCTTACCTCTCAGTTAACCCAGCTCTAAGATGGAAGCGTGGCTTATATATACACAAAGTTCCTTTCTCCTCTTGATGTTCTGTCATCTAAACCAGTTGCTTCCAACCTTTCACCAAAGGACATATTGTGTCCTCTCTCTCTCTCTCTCTCTCTCTGTGTGTGTGTGTGTGTGTGTATAACTTAGTTTTAAAAAGATTTTTTAATTTGGAAACATTCTTAGATTTACAGAAGAATTACAAAGAACAGAGAGTTCCTATGTATCCCTCAGCCAGCTTTCCCTGATGTTAACATCTTACATAACCATAGTACAATTATCGAAACAAAGAAATGAACACTGGGACATACTGTTAGCTAAACTATAGACTTGACTCAGATTTCATGGGTTGTTCCACTAGCACCCTCATTCTGATCCAGGATCTGGTCCAGGTTCCCCACATTGCATTGACTTGTCACATCTTAGTCTCCTCCAATGTGTGACAGACAGTACCTCAGTTTTGCCTTGTCTTTCATGACCTTGACACTTTTGAAGAGTCCTGGTCAGGTATTTATGGAGTATCTCTCAAATTGGGTTTCTCGTATATTTTCTCATAATTAGATTTGCTTATGGGCTTTTGGGTGAACGACCACAGAGGTAATGTGCCATTCTTAGCACGTCATACAAGGAGACACGAAGTATCAGTATCTTATTACTGACGTTAACCTTCATCACCTAGTTAAGGCAATGTCTGTCAGGTTTCTCCATTGTGAAGTTATTATTTTTCCCTTTATAAGAGAGAAATATTTGGGGGGAAGGTATTTTGAGCTAAGTATCTTGTTTTTCCTTAAAGTTTAACCCCTAATTTTAGCATTTTTAGGGTGGATCTTGTGTGGAGCAATTACGAATGTGGTGTTCCAATGGCGATTTGCTATTTCCTTTATTCTTCCACATACTTGGAATTTTTCTGTAAGGAAGAATTGTTCCTTCTCCCCCATTTATTCAGTTATTTTTTCATATCAATATGAGCTCATGGACATTTATTTTATTCTTTGGCCCATAATCCAATACTATCGTTATTTATAGTTGCTGAACTTGTTCCAGCTTTGGTCACTGAGACCTTTCAGGTGTCCTTTTGACATGCCCACCTTTTTCATTTCTTTCTTTGTTTTTAAAAGCATTTCCTTACTTTCTGACACCACAAAAAGCTTCAGGCTCATCCTGTATTTTCACTGACCCACTACTGGAATAAACCACTTCTCCAAGACCCTGGTCCCTTTTATTGGAGAATGGTATTTAGAAACCAAAATCTGGGTACTAGACTGCTCATTGCTACTGGGATGTCACTGCTTCTAGGTCCTCTCAGTAAACAGAGCAAGAAAATATATGAAGTATACTAGCCCATGTATACTACTTAGCCACATTTATTTCTTTATCAACCTGTGTGTATGTATGTATGTGTGTATTTATATTTATAAGCATGCATTCATAATGATTCAATACTGATACTTCTGACTTCAATCCAATATCCACAGGGTTTGTTCTAGGATTTCTCCTTTAATTCATTCTCTGACAGTTAAAAACTGGGCTTATTATATTTACTTATTTGTTTAACCTTATTATATACATCAAGCACATATATATGCAAAAAGTATATGTATGTAAAGTGGTTTTGGAATTTAACCTATATTCCTGTAAGAAAAAATTTTTCAATTTTTCACCTACATTCCAGTGCTTGCGTATGGTTCTTTCTGTCTCTACTTTAGCCTTACCATACCCACTTGACATATGGGTTTTCCCCATCTTCTACAGTGTGGCTATGTCACTCATCTGTAATAGTTAGGTCTGCTGTCATAGTCCACCTTCCATCTTTGGTTCCTGGTTGATTTTGGTTTTTAAATTTGCATATAGGAGAAATAACTCTGTTGTTTACAATTCTATGGGTTTTGATAAATGCAGCTGTGTACCTGACAACAGAGTACCATACAGAACAGTTTTATCATCCCCCAGGTTCCCTGTGCTATCCCTGTCTAGTCAATCCTTCCCTCCACCCCAATCCATGAAAATAACTGATTTATTTTCCATCTCTATAGTATTGTCTTTTCCAGAATGCCTTATAAATGGAATGATACAATATGCAGACTTTTGGGTCTGGCCCAACATAATGCCTTTTAAAATCCAATCAAGCTATTGCATGTTATCAATAGTGTGTTCCTTTCCATTGCTGAGAAGTAGTCCATGCATGGATGTACCACATCCATCCACCTGTTGATGAGATGTTTCCAGTTTGAGGTGATAACGGAGAAACTGCTACAAACATTCAACAACAGATTTTTGTATGAACAGAAGTTTTTTAAAAATTCACTTGGGTAAATACCTAGGAGTAAGATAGCCAGCTCATACGGTAAGTATATGTTTAGTTTTATAAGAAACTGCCAAACGTTTCCAAGGTGGGTGTACCATTTTGCATTCCTACCAGCACCGAATGAAAGTTCCAGTAGCTCCACATTCTCATCCCCACTTCCATCCTTAAGTATTTATTTTTAAATTTTAGCCATTCTAATAGGTGTATAGTTCTATCTCATTGTGGTTTTAATTTGCATTTCCGTAATACCTAATGATGTCCAACATCTTTTCATATGTTTATGCGCCATTTGTATATCTTTGATTAAGTATCTATTCAGATATTTTGCCCATTTTTTAATTTGTTGGTTGTTTTCTTATTGTTGAGTTTTGAGAGTTCTTTATTCTGTAGTTTATATGATGGATAGGTATATTCATTTTGATATTTATCCCACTTAGTGTTTTCTGAACTTCCTAGATCTGTGGTTTAGTCTCTATCATTAATTTGGGGAAATTCTCAAAGATTATTTAAAAATATTTCTTCTGCCCTGCCATTCTCTCTCTCTCTCTTTTCCTTCAGGGATTCCAATCACCCAAATGTGAGAGCATATGATATTATCCCACAACTTTCAGACGCTCTGGGGTTTTTGTTGCTGTCCTTATTTTTGCCTTAACTTCTCTTTTTGTGTTTCAGTTTGGGTAATTTCTATTGCTCTATCTTCAAGTTCAATGATTCTTTCTTTGACTGTGTCAAGTCTACTGAGGAGCCCATCAAAGGCATTCCTCATCTCTGTTACATGTTTTTGATTTCTAGCATTTCCACTTGACTTTCTTATAGTTTCCATCTCTCTGCTGAAATACTCATATGATTTTGCATGTTGTTCAAATTTTCCATTAGAGCCTTTAACATAATGATAGTTTTTTTAAAATTCTGTTAGATAATTCTAACACCTGAGTTATAGCTAAGTGAGAGTCTTCTGATTGCTTTTTTTCTTGGGAGTGTAGTTTTTCATATATCTTGTGATTTTTGCTAAAAATTGAACATCTTAAAAGTACAATAGCAGAAACTAAGATTTTTATGCCTGGAAATGGGCACACCTCTCCTTCTAAGCCACTTCTAACTAACTACATCCCAGAGTATAAAAAGAAGTCCCTTTCTTAACTTTTAAAAGACTGTATCAATTAGTTGTCTATATTATTAATAAATTCTGCCTTCTTCTTTTTCTATAAAGATATTCAATAATAAAGGTCCTAATTAAGCAAGAATTAGTATCTCTATAAAACAGATCTACCCCAGCCAAAAGCAAAGAAGCATGATACTCTGGACTTGTGGCAATATTACTGGGAAGAGGGCAGATAAATGTAAGATTTGGGGTGCTCTGAAATATCTGAACTATTTCTATGTCCTCAGTGCAGGAGATTAATTGTATTAATGACCTCATCTCCACTCCTCCCTGGGTCCATACCCTTTGTTACATAATTCTTTATGTTCTCCTGCATAGGGTGTACTTGATTGTTTTTCAAATCATGGCTTTAGCCATTGCCACCAGAAATGTCCAAGCCTGTGGACACACATGGCCCAGTTGTCCTGGTTAATTCAGCCAATAGCCAGACATGCAAGTGATCCCTCCAGACCAGAACTGCCTAGTTAAGTCCAGAGTACACCGTCAACCCACATTCATAAGCTAAAGAAATGCTTTTTGTTTTAAACCATTGAGACTTAAGGTAGGAACAGAAAGTTGATATACACAGTGGGACTTTAGGCTTTCAGAGATCTGGGAAGTATAGAAAAATGCTATGAACCCCCCATTCTATGCCTCCTAAGGCTCACTTCATGCTGATTCACAAACAAACTAGAAGCCATGCCTTGTGAATATTCCATTATTACAGTAGAGCTTGTTTTAAGCAAAGTACAAAAACCAGATTCAGGAGGCTCATATTGTGAATACTAATTTCTAATTCTTCCTGAGGGAGTCTTTGAAAAGCACTTCATGTCTCCACTTTGCTGCTGGAGCCATTGACAGAAAGCCCACTCCTAGTGTCCTTTGATTTAGGCCAGTGGTTTCTAAGAGCTCTGAGCTGGGCTGGCTGTAACACTCTCTGGGGAAAAAACAGATTCCCCAGACCCTGTCTTGAGAGTTTCATTCAGTTATGCTAGGTGGAACCCAGAAACCTGAAGGTTACAGCATATTATTATGTTAAGAACATCAGGTGATCACTGAACTGGATCATTTCCCCAGTTTATTGTTTCCTGATTGCATGTTTTAACACAATTTCCTTTCATCAGAATACATATGCAGATAGATGATATATGATAGATGTGTTCAAGTGAGATAATAGTTAATATAATTTATAACTTAGATGTCTACCTACTTCTAACAGCAATTAAAGGAAGTTAATAATATCTAACACATCTAATGAGATCATCAACTAGAAACAGGAAATTTTAGGCAACAAAGGACAACTATATCAAAGCCCAGGCTAGCAAATTTACTTTAATGAGTAGCTCTGAGTTTCCTAGCAGCAAAGACAAAAAGAGTAATACAGTAAGTATATAATTCTTACTCTTTGAGGAAAGAAAACGTATCTGGGTATCAGTAGACATTTTTTTCCTAGAGCCAAATTCTAAAAGGAACTTAATTACATAGATCCTATTATACAAGTAATTTTCCATATAATGGAAAATATGCTTATAATGCATAGGGACAGAGAAACTTTTTCTGGAGCCATTTTGTAAAAGGAACCTAATTATGCAGGTCCAATTGTAAAAGGGACTTTGAATAACAAAAAGAATTGTGGAACCAACAGTGGTTGGGCAGGAAATAAAGACTATTTCTCATTCATCCATTAAAACATCAATCTCTGGAGGCACTGCTGGGCAAAGGTCCAAGAGTGTGGCTCTCAGGTGATCTAACTTTAAACTTAAGATCTAAAAAATATGTTAAAGAATGGGGCTGTGCCTAGATTTGGGATCCTCTCAGATGAGGAAATGGGCTTCATTGCACCACTGAGGGGAGGGGCACACAGAGGGCCACCTGGGGGAGGAGCCAGTTCACTCATGACTAGGAACCCACACTCTGGGGGCTCCCTCCATTAATCAACCCAAGAAGAGGGGCTCAGGAGATGGAGGGGGCATTGTAAAGACAATGAAAGCCTTCCCATTCCAGAGAACCATTTAAGGTTTCTCATCCACTGCAAACTCCATAGATACAAACAGTATGGTGATGCTTTTGGGTTGCATCATTGAAGGAATGGTATCAAATCAGGGAGTTGAGGCCCTGGCTCTTTCCTGCTAGCCAACCTTCTTTCAGCCCCTCCCATTGCCACCCTGGCCTCTGGAGTGCTGGGAATGCTATCCCCTCGCCCCGGAACAGTCTCACACCCTGCTCCTTCCATCTGACTCCTCATCTTTCAGGTCCCCATTTAGATGTCACTGATGCCCTGAAGCCCAGTAGGGCATCCTCCCTTTTCCAGGACAGCCCCTACCACACTGATGTGAGACTGCTGGTGTCATAGTGATACCCTGAGAGTGGTCACAAAGCCCCAACTCACTGCTGGATCTTCACTGTTAGCAGTGCCAGGCACAGAGCAGAAGCTCCAAAAATGCATACAATGAACGAATAGGGTAGTGCTAAAAATGTCAATACAGCAGACATACAGGTTCACCAGGGGCCGGGCCAGGCCCCATCCTAAATGCTAAAGTGTGGGGCTGATATTTGAACCCTGGCAGTATGCTCCTGAATCCACACTCTGAACCCTTTTGCTTTAATCAATGAACAAACATGTGCAATGTGAGGCTGCAAGAGACACCTGCTGGTGCCCTAGAGATCAGGAGAGAGGTGACCATGTGTGCAGGGGACTGACGGCACAGGGTATGATCTCAGTGAGTGCCCACAGGATCCAGCTCTTCTCAGAAAACCTAGGAGCAGCTGCTGTAAGGGGCCTGTCTTTAGTCCTGTTCCAGGACTGTGTCACCAACCATGTTCCCCAGCATGTGGGCTATGTTAGGACAGAATCTATGAGTGTAACAGAAGAGACAGAAACAACGTAAGTACCTTGCCACTGAGACCACCACCACCTGCAGGGGAGACCAGTTGCTCAGAAGGGCTGGACCCAGGTGCTGGTCCAACAGGACTTGACCGATGGCTGGGCTTCTGTTCAGTTAGTCCAGCTGCTTTTTTCCTCTGGGCAGCGATCTGGGACAGGACACTGTCTATGCTGCCTCCTGAGGAAAGAGAAATGGGAATGACTGCCATGGGTCCAGAGGACTGCAACACAGGTGCAGTGAACTTCCTGTGCTGACCTGGATGAGCCAGAGCTACATTTCCCAGAACCCTACCCCATGTGATTCTGGGTCAGTGCTGACCCCGTGATGACTCGCCTGAGAGCCAGAAGTGGCTGGGATGCAGTGGCCATCATGTGAGGAAGGCATCACAGTAAGTGCGGTGAAAGATGCAGTGCTGGCAAGATCAGCTCATCCTCGCTTTTCCCCTGCATCACGGCCAGCTCAGCCAGCCTCCATCAGGCACAGATGCGCCTGCCTGCCCTGCCCTGAATTCCCACTGCAGCCCCTGTGCAGCGCCTTCCACCTGTCCAGCCACACCAGAGCTCCTCCCTTGACCTGTCTCCTCACTTTGACCTTTACGTCCCCAGCTCTAACTTCCTCATTCCATAACACGTGGAGATGTCAGCTTCCCTGACTGAACCCTGATTGCCTCATTCCGTGTCTGTTTCCTCAAATCTACTGGCAACCCTGAACTATTATGAAAGAAAAAGGAAAGTGAAAATGCCCAGGACCAGAAGAACACTGATAACTACCATTTCCAGGGCATTTACTATGTGCCGGCTACTGTGGTAAATATTTTACATGAATAGAGCCATTCTGGAAGGTAAAATCTATCAAAAGCCTTGAAAACAGGCAAACCCATTGACCCCACCACCCTGATTTGAGGGAACTTATGTTAAGCAAATCACTGACCAAGAATGCACATGTGGAGGCAGGAAGGCATTACTTAGTGTGGTATTATCTACAAGCGCAAAAATCCAGAACAGCCTCAGTGTTCAACAAGAGGGAACTGGTTATATAAAAGTGTGATACCTCATATGAATGGACTGTTCTTTGGTTATTAAAAAGATGCTGTAGATACAGATGCAGGGACATAAACAGGCGTTCACAGTACGGTGGTGTGTGCAAAGGGGAAAAGGGCTACAAAGCAGGCTATACTCTGAAGTCAGCCTGCCTGGGTTCAAGTCCTGCTCTGCCGCTTCACGGCTGAATGACCGTGGCCGTGTAATTCAGCTTTCCTGAGGCCCAGTTCCCTCATCTGTGAAATGGAGCAAATACCCTAGCAGGTTGCTGGGGGACTGAAAGAGATAATCCATTTAAAGGGTTTGACACTATGCCTGGCACATATTAAGTGCTCTATAAATTATTCTGCTTTCATAAATACAATATGCATAGAAGTACTTTGCAAAGACATATATCAAAGTGTTAATGATTATCTCTAGTGGGTGAGATTATACCTTTTATTATTGTTATTATTATCATTATCTTCTAGTTTATCTGATCTTAAAGGTTTTCTACATGACACATGCATTCCTTGTAATGGCATAAAGCAGGAGTGCCCTTCCTGCACAGCTGGCTTTGGTTAATCCTGGATATCCTTGGAAAGGATAAGAAAGTGTGCTGTAAGGTCAAAATAACTACGGGGCACTCCGGTTTGAGTCCTAATAATCACCAACTTGCTGTATATCCCTGAGCAAACCTCTTGCTCACTCTGATCTTCACTTTCCTCATCTGTTCAATGAAAAGGTTTTATCTTCAAGAATTTTAAACACCATGAAAACATCATGCATTTTCTAATTTCTTGTAAAATTTTTCAAGAAATTAAAGCATTATAGGCTTTATTTCCTCTGTCTCCATTCCTGCCCCCAAGAAAACGTGGAGAAGAAACCCAGAATTGTGAATTCACTGAAAAATCCCTTGGCCACATCAAGAAGACAAGGAGTGTGCAGTTATTTCTGGGACTGTCTGCAGAGTGAGCGCAGGGGGTGGTTCACACCCTCAGCCCCAAGGGATCTTCCCACCTCCCCGAGCGGGCTGCCCAGGTGCCCACCTGAGCGGTTATGCAGCTCCCCGCCGTGCCTACTCATGCCCCCTACCCCACTGGAGCCACCTGAGGAATGAGGCGAGTGGTTGAAGTTTCCAGAGTTGGCAGGAGAGGCTGGGCTTCTGGAGAGAGATGGAAATTTAACCGGCCTGACAGGAGTCTGCAAGTATAAGGTAGGTGTTAGGGTTAGGGCTTGCTGTTACTTCCTTTGGACACCCAGAATCTCTGTGGGGAGAGACCTGGAGTTCAGCTGGCCCATGGCAGCCAATGTCTGCATGTGCCCTGTACATCCTTGCTGACCCGTGCTCAGCCTGGTAGGAGGCCCCTAAGGGACGGGAGTTCACTTCTAGCTGCTAACAACCTGATCATTAGCTCAGGCTGAGCCCCCATGACATCAATACCCATGGGTCACCCCGCTTTCAGGATTACTCAACTCCTCCCACATGGCGGACCAAATGCAAACTTGCCATGCCCATTCTGAGCATCTCCGGGGGCCAGGCTCTTGGGCTCCCTGAAGAGATTTAATATGACAAAAGCTCAGGGAGGCAGCAGCAAGCACAGGGGTCAGCCCTATTTTATATCAGAGATGGAGGCCTTGAGTTTCTTCAATCGCTGAGAATAGAACAGCAGGTCAGGTCCAAAATCCTCATCTTTGGTTTGCCTATTTACTGCATCCACGGTGTAGATAGTCTACACACATGGAGATAACCTCCTACCTCAAGAGGGATACCTCGGTATGTTACAGAGACACCAAGGGCCACAAAGACAAAAATCACTGTGGTCCAGAGGATGGAAGTCACACTCCTTCTGAGTACAAGAAAATACCAGTAGTGCACACAGTTGCCTCCTGGTGTTTGCTCTTGGTCATGGACCTAGGATCTAAGCAACAATGTAGTGTGGAACTTGATTAAAAACCAAGAATGTGGTTGTTGGTCTCAGGCCTACCCCACCTGGGTGATCTTCAGAACATTACTTCCCCTCTCTGGGTCCCAGGGTCCTCATGTACTAAAGGGAAGGTTGAATTAGCTCAGGTCTTCAAACTGTTCCTTGGAGCCTCAGGGTTCCAGAGAGAGGACAATGAAGAGGGGCTCCTGCTTTCATTCCCTTTGCTCTGACACTGTAATCTGTAACATATTAAGTTCTTTATAGGATTTCATTAGACAAAAGGTGTCACTGATTTTAAAAAATAAAATAAAAAGCTTTAACCCCTCTGGATTAGTGGGTCTGAGGACCTTATGCTTGCAACACATCATGATTTCAAGGAGTGGTGAGTGATGGATCAAAGCCGTCAGATGGGCGACTTACAGTGTCTGTGCTCCCGCTACCCACGGGGTGACCCCTGCTGGCTCTCTGGGGCAGCACCGTCTTCATGGGGTCTGCCTTTCCACTGTGACATGTCCGGGACCGGTCCGAGCTCCACAGCTCAAAACTGGAAGGGGGTAAGAAAGGGGGGATGACTGCCTTCAGCTTGTCACTTGGGAGTCTGGTGAAGGGGGCTCCGTTTCGAAGCTGAAAAAGACAGACTGTGGGTTAGACAACGGCCCGAGATGGCTCTCAGCTCTGAGAGAAAGACTCCAGGTTTTTTCTGCTTCTCAGAGAATTGCACGGTCTACCCCTTGACTCAAGCCAAAAACCCACAATGGTGTCCTCAGCTCTCTTCCCAGTAACTGAGCAATACCCACATCTGCTCTGCTCTAGCTCCTGGCTTCTCCTGGATCCATCCACAGCAGCAAGATTAGAACCAGGACAGAAGGATGGAGAGCCGAGGTGAAGCCAAGTGATGCTGAGTGTGCTGTGAGGGGGACAGGGGAGCTGGGAGAGCAAGGGGAGGCTCCTTGCTGCAGGTAGACGGAATTCTGGAGGAGGGGCACCTGAGCCTAAAGGCCAATGCAAGCTGGCCCAGTGAGGACGCAGAAAAGGGCACTGCAGATGGAGGGAACAGAATGTGGAAAGACGTGGAGAGAAGCAGGACACATGCAGAACTGCAAGGAGACTTGTATGATCACAGCTAGGGGTTTCAGGACAAAGGGGCAGGAGATGAGGGAACTGGGAGGCATGGGCTAGTTCTCTGTGAGCCCAGCAAACACTCCCTTCCCCATCCCACCACACCCACCTACCCTCCAGCCACACCTCCCACTACTGACATTTTTAACTGTAACTGAATTTGAAATTTTGAAAATGTGATTTGGGGTCAGTATAAAATCCACACAATGAGGACTGGTGGACTGTCAAGGAAAAGCATTCACACAGTCCAAACTAACTTTAATTAAGGAAAGACAGTGAACTTCGTGCCAGATGGTGCTTTGCAGGGAAGGGCATCCCACAGCTAAACCTGCCTCCAAGCTGGGCATCTCCACAAGGATGGCTGCAAACGCCCACTCAGCAGGGCTCCCTGGCCAGCTTCCATCTGCCAAGGGGCAGGTGGGCACACTGCTGCCCCCTACAGGGCATGAAGAGGAGGGACAGTAGAGTTCCAAGGCAGAATGGGCATCCCCGGTTCCCACCAGGGCTGTTCGGAGCTTTTCTGAGAGTCTGTGAACAAGTGCTGCTCCCTCTGGACCTCAGCAATTTCATCCAGCAAATGGGGGGTTGCACTGGAAGATGACTAAGGAAACTCACAGCCGCAAACCCACCACAGATGGACATTTTCACTCCTTCAGGTGCGAGTCTAAATTGTTGCACATTTTCTGCAAGATAATGATGTTCACACCCAGGGATTCCATTTCTAGATATTTATCCTGAGGAAGTAATCAGGCTAGTGGGGGGAAATGAGGCATAAGGATATTCATCAGCACTGTTAAAACAACAAAAAACTAGAAACCACAAAGTCCAAAGGTCAGACTTCACTGTCACTCAGGCACACTCCCACGATGGAATGTGGTGTCACGCAGCCCTTAGATGCGATGCGGACAGTGAGTGTTCAGTGATGTAGAAAAAATGAAAACCTGTTAACAAATCAGGCTCAGCACAATATGGGGAAGATAACAGTGCCTACTCTGCACAGTTGTCAGGAGGTTAAATGAGTGAATGTATGTACAGTGCTGTGAATAGCAGCTGGTACTTAGTAAATGCTATGCTAAGTATCTGCTATTATTATATATAGCATTCTATCATATTCATAGATGCTAAAAATGATAGGACAAATGCTCAAATAATATATACCACAAAATGTCAATCATGAAGATATGTGTAATCAAGGGTGATTTTATTTTTCTTCTTTATATTTTACAGCATCTTCCAATGAAAGTTCTTATTGCTGTTTATCAAATCTCAGGTGGTACAAGCTCCCACAGTCAGTGTGTAGAGACACCGATTTACACTCATTGCATGGTGGATAGCAGACAGATCCAGGTCAAGACCCAGCACTGCTGGGCAGGTCCTGACAGCGCAGGACTTCTAAGGGAGCTCCTCACCTCCCTTCTCCTCTCCAACACTGCCCTCTCCTGGCCAGCCTCCAGATTAGGGTCTCAGAGCCTTATGGACTTGAGGCCCACCCCAACCAGGAGGCTCTCATTTCAGAGCAGAGGAACATGAAGCTCAGAGAGATACGATACATGTCTAAGGTCACAGAGCAGATAACAGAGGTCATTGTGAGCCAGGCACTATGCTAAGATCTTCCTGTGGATGATCTTATTTAAAAACCACAACCGTGAGAGAGAGCATTCCTAAGTCAGAGACTGCTAGCTCTCCCCCAGTATCCATCTTCCACCCCTCCTTAGTAGATACCCCTGATATTTAGCTGGGCACACAAAACCAGGAACAAAGATTTCATTTCCCAACCTTCTGTGCAGTGTGATGTGGCCATGTGACTAAATTCTGACCAATTTGATGTAAGCAGAAGTGATGTGTGAGTTTTCAGGAAAACTCTTGAAAGATACCTCGCATGTACCCATGGCCACCTCTTCTTTCCTGCTGGCTGGAATGAGGCAGTAATGCCCAGAGCTCTGGAAGCCACCTTAACTAAGAGGTGACCTTGGTAACAGAAGCCATGCCTAGGAGACCAACAGGTAGAGGAACCTAGGTCCCTAAGTCCATGCAACACTGTACCAGTCCTGAAATTCACTTACTTGGGAGAAATAAACTATCTTATTTATGCCACTGTTATTTGGGGACTTTCTATTACTTATAGCAGAACTCGATCCTGATATATCCCTGGATGAGGTAACTGAGGCCTCTCTCAGGCCGAAAAATCCTCTGTGAGTCCTCTGTCCCTGCCTCTCCACAACCAAATGTTCAATGTCGCCCATTAACTCCTATCCTTCAATGCCCTGTCCTCAGGACTGCGTCCCTGAGAATATGATCAAGGCTTACATCTGGCCACTAAGCACCAGCACAGCCTCACCTGTGTGGTTTTGGGCTAGCATCTGTTCTGACTCCTCAGTGCCAGAGCTGTACCCACTGTTATACATTGTAACAGCAACCCCATCTGTGACCACCACAAAGAAAAACAAATGTTCACATCCCTCCTTGTAAATCAATCAACTAATGATTGGTAGAGACCCGAAATGCTTTTAGAAAAGCCCCATACTCACCATGGTTGTCAATAACACATCTTCCTTTTCTCCTCTCGTGCTCCCGGGACCTGAGAGACAAATGCAAGTTTCCTGAAATGACCCCCCTTCATCAAGTTTGCGCATGAGAATGAGTGACCAGGTTGGCCTTCATCCTGGTAAACCAACTCTCCTGGGAGATTAAATATTTAATAATAATTGGTATTCAATATTTGAATAGAAGGAAAGCATTAAAAATGTATCTCAGAGTGTGTTTTCAGCTTTTCCATAAATCACTACTGTGCTGGGTCAGACAGTGGCACACCCAGTTCAATAGTCTGTCTCAAACAGTGGTGCCAACGGAGCTAGTCTGGGTATGGGAAGTCTGTTAGAAGGGACCTGATCTAAATAATTTCCCCATCAGTGCAGGAATCTCCTTCAGCACCCTAGCAAAGTCATCCAATCTATTGAATACCTCCAGTGTAGGGGAGCTCATTACCTATCCTCCCCACAAGTAACTTGTTCTATTTCAAAACACTTCCAGTGCCAGAGAACCATCACATTTGATAAGTGGGAAAATCACCTCAATGCCCTCAGGTCCCTCAGCAGGGTATGTAGAACAGGAAACCAGAGCTCTTGCCACTAGCTTCCCATTCTACCATGCTGACAGCACTTGTGTCCCTGCCTAAGTCTCTTCTTTGCCAGACCAGTCATTCTGCTCCACTGTCACATTCCAACACCATCTTACCTTTGACATCAGCCTAGGAGGTAGGACATAGGGCAGAGGATTTGGGTCTGACCATTCTGGAAATTCTACCACACTTGTAGCTTTTTCTTACCATTGTCTTTCATTGTGGGGGCCACATCAGGGAGCCCAGAGCGTCCTGTCTTGTCCTGGGGGGATGGCCGCATTGTGGAGTCCAGTGCTGGCTCTGGCTCATCACAGAAAGGCAACGGCTGGTTGCTGGACAGCCCACGGGGCAGAGTCTGCATCAGTTTGAGCTTCCGAAACCGATTGGACATTCGGTTCCACCAGGACTGCCAAGCAAATGCAGAGCAGAGGTCATGCACCAAGAACACCCAGCCCAGGGATAGTAACTACTTCACACTTGCTTCCCCTCCCCTCTCCTGGGCCCATGGCAGGCATTACCAATCAACTACAGACAGCATCCTTTCACACTAAACCCTAGTTCTCTAAATCCTTCCTGGCCCTGCCCTTAGGAGCCAGGCTGGAGGTGGCAGTGAACCCTAATTGCCACCCTTTATCTAGTCAATCTCCTCATTGTACAGACTGAGACCAAGATAGGGGTGCTCCTTGCTCAAAGTCTTATAGCGAGTCAAGAACAGAGAGATGGACACAGAGGCAACACCAAACAGCTTAGCATCTATCGTGGCATAACCTCTTCCCCCATCCCAGTGACAATGTGAGAGGTGTCAGGGGGTCCATACTAAGGCCTGGCCATCTGCCACTGTAGATGATGGATCCCCACCTAGAAAGAGGACACTTGCTATCTCTCAGGCTATGCTTACACCCCTATGACAGCTCAGAGGTTACCAGCACAGCCTAAAGGAAGGCTGAGAGTGCGTGACCTACAGAGATGACAGCGAGGGCAGGGACAAAGGGATCTATGCAAGCAGCCCTGTGAGGAAGAATCTGGGGCCTTGAGTGAACCACCACACAAAAGGAGTGCCAAGTCTGCAGGTCTGAGGAGGCATGAGAACCTCAAACAGAATGGTAGGGGTGGGGTGGGGGTAGGGGGGATAAGTTTGATTTCAAATAAGTAGAGCAGATGGGAAGGATGAGAAATTCAAAGAAAAATACCAGGCTTTCAGTCAGAAATAAGCAACTGGAGCGTGGTTTTGGTGTTTCTAGGAAGAAGCCAATGGTGGCCTGCGGACTGCAGGGAGATCCCAGAATGGCACAACCAGCAAATGTTCTGCACACTAAACCAGAGGCTGTACACAGATGGCCTGGGTGGGAGCAGAGGTGTTCACTTTGGCTAGCTCAGTACTACATCATGCAGAAATTTTTAAAATTCCCTACATTTATAAATTGAGTTTCCACATCAAAATCTGGATTTCTAGTTTATTCTGGGGGGAAAAAAGGGAGGTGGAGATCTGGCAACATGGACCCACATTCTTGTAAAGCAGCCACTTATGCCAGTAAGTGGTTGTGATCACCCCAGTTTTCCCCAGTCCCCACCATTCCCTA
The DNA here is from genome assembly GCF_964146895.1 of Miniopterus schreibersii. Taxonomy (NCBI): domain Eukaryota; kingdom Metazoa; phylum Chordata; class Mammalia; order Chiroptera; family Miniopteridae; genus Miniopterus; species Miniopterus schreibersii. The sequence continues at coordinate 24,377,180 of NC_138111.1, read as the reverse complement.
CTGTAATCCCCATCTCACTTCCCACACCTGCCAGCTCATGCCCCCCACTCCAGCCTAAACCAGCCCTGGGTTAACAGGAAGTGGAAGGCATCCCCCACTCCATCTACCTGGCTCTCTGAAGCCCTTTAAGACAGGAAAAGGCAAACCTTAAGCCCGCCTTTGTCATCAGGCAGCACTGGGACGCTCCAGGGCTGTCGAACCTTTGAGTAGGGTGGGGGTGGCGGGTGGCTGGGCCGGCCTTTGTCTTTATTCACCTGCATGCAGACAGATGCCAGCAGTCGAACAAGTTCCGTGTCTATGGGCACAAAAGGCAGCGTTTTACCTGCAAAGATGTCTGTTGGGCTATGGGGACTGCGCCCAAGATGACCCCCGTCAGCCTTAGAACTCAACCCTGCAGCTCCAGAGTCTGTGCTATTCCAGGATCAAGGTGGCAAAAAGGCCAGCAGCACTGAACCCACTTAACCAGAAAGAAAAAAACAGAAGCTCTCTTCCCTCAGGAAGGCAGAGGTTTGCTGGCCTAACCTCCTCAAGACTCCCAGAGGCTGGTGCTGGGAGAGGCTTCAGGGACTGCTTGGTGCGAGCCCAGCCCTTGCTGGGAAGGAGCAACTTGCCTAAGGCTATGTGGTGAGCTCTTGGGGCTTGAGAATGGCTTCCCCCTTGAATAATAAAGTGCTTAAAACACAAGTGATTATCTAGATTCCCAGCCTGAGAAAGGTGAGCAGGTTCACAACCCTTTTCCTGAAACAACCCACCAGGATCACTCAGCAGCATCACTAGGTCAAAGGCCGTGTACCCATTTTTTGCTCGAAGAGTGACATCAGCCCCTTGGTTTAGCAGATATTTGACAATTTCCTTATTCCTAGAGAGGAAAGAAAGAGCCAGAGTTAGACCCACTGAGAGCGAAAGCATGGCTTTGCTCCTGAGCAACAAGACGTGCTGTTAACTCCGTGCCCATCTCTGAGTGTGTAAGAAGGGTGTGGAGAGCTGCACTCAGTCTCGCATGCCTCGTATCCTACCCCTTGGGCAGGTCAGACACGAATGTGATGGAAATCAAAGCCTCAGTGCTCCTTCCATTGACAAAATGAACACCAAGGGCTCTGCCCCAAAACCATTTGGCCGCCAAGACTACACGTAGGCCCGCTCCCCCCACCCAGATCAGGACCCCTGCACTGCGAAGCCTCCCACAGGCCAAGGTGTTTGAGGTGGAAGTCTGAGGCTTGTCAAATAAGAAAACAAACAACTTGGAGATGACTCAGGAAAATGCTATGATCACCTGAAATGGGGCACAGAAGGAGCCCCTAATATGGAATCAACCACTTGCAGCTGTAAGACTGTGTGCAGATCCCTGCCTTTCAGTCAGCTTCCCCCAGGAGGAAGTTGGGGGGGCAGGAGGAGGGTGCAACAGGATGACAGGTGAGAAGGGATTCCGGAGCACCAGCCAATGCTGCCCTTTGTCCAAAAGGAGGTTAGAACAAGTGTCACTATTGGATGCCTCTGAGAAATCAGTGGTGTAAATGGCCAGTGTTCATTTCCAATAGGGGCAACTTAAGGAGGCTGCTATATATCAACATGAAAACCCTAAACGAACCAACCACTCTACTCAAATCAACCTACGGAAACTTCTCTTTCTGCATAAAATATTTCTGCTGCATGGTTTTGCATGGCCACTGGTGAAGTTCAGTGATGAGGTCACAGGAAATCTGGACACAGAAGGGCAGAAATGCAAGAAAGAATGAGCCTGCACTTCTTTAATCTTTTTTGCATGCCTCAACCTCTTCACAGCCCTAGGGTTTATCTGTAGGTCTCAGGACCAGAAACCCCCATCAGGAACCCTATCCCAGACTGAGCATCCTAGCAGCCTTGCCACTGAGCAAGTGGGGCTGGCACTGACCCATGGTAGGTGGCCTGCATGAGGGCTGTCCAGCCATGCACGCTGTCCTGCTTGTCAACTTCAGCATGCCTCTCCACCAGCAGCTGCACCAGAGGCAGCTGTCCCATGACGGCTGCCAGCATCAGGGGGGTTGCCCCGTCCCCATTGACCAGATTCACGTGGTTGGGGTCTTCGTCAGCAATCTCTTTGACCAGCTGGAAGTTTCCTATAAACAGAAGCAACGATCCATGAGTTTGGCACCGCAGGCTTATGTATCCAGTGGGTTCATTTAACAAACACTTGCTGAGCCTGCCTCTGCACTGGGCTGCTGGGCACTGTAGGGGCTTCAAAAATGAGTTGGAGGTAGCCCCCCACTCTCGAATCCCTCAGCCTACAAAGGACAGAGACAACCATACAAATAGCATTACTAAAAGACAGAAGTGTTGGTGTCTTAAGAGGACAGATGAAGGAAACAGAGAAAGGGCAATGCCCATGCAGGAGAAGTCACGTATGGCTAGGGATTGAGAATCAGGGAGGTTCTTCCAAGAGGTGGGGGTCTATATCAGAAGAGGAAATTTCAGGCTAAATAGTCTTTCATCACAAAGAGACTGAAGTGGGTAGGTGGGCAGCCAGGCATTTCAGAGGTAGGGGAAAGCCAGGACCGAACCGCAGGGTTTGTCTGGCGAGGTGGAGGAGGAGCCTGGGAGGGCAGGCTGGAATCTGAAAGTGACATAATAACTATCAGCCTCCAGGGTCTGAACCTTCCTGGGAGAAACTACAGAGTCAAGGAACAACGAAATGCCTGTTTCTTTCTCAAAGACTCTGGGTGGCCTTGACGAGGACTACAAATATTAGGTTGGGAGAATGTGGCACTGAATACTTAAATATCCAAAAAGATTTTTTAAAGCACTTACCCATTTTCAATGCATGGAAAATATCAGGCCGCCTTTTCTCCTCATCTAGGTAAACAAAGATTTTAAAAGTTAAGTACTGAAAGGTTTAATATAACAGGAAAGTCACAAGGGTGTAACAACACAGCCTAGCTTTTAAAATTATCTACTTTTCAAAAGCGATCTAATTGGAGACCTAAGTAACGGATGAATCCAGCAGCCCTCTGGAAGGGTTATTATCCAAGAGTGTCCAAAAATGCTTCAGAGACAGATGTTGGGAGGTTGTCTGGCCAAAATGACATGAATGAGCAGTGGACTATTTCCTGATCTCACACTCATAAAGTTTTCGTTCCAAACTTTGGGATATCCTGTCTTACATATAATAGAAAAACATAGTCTTGGAAAAATCTGAATTCCTATGAAAATTTTAAAAAGAAACAATGATTCTTTTTTCCTAAAAACAAAATGGACAATCATGAGATAATTCCAGAGCCGAAGACCCTGAGATGCTAAACAGCTAAGCCCAGGGAAGGGTTATGGACATGGCCTCCAGAAGAGCCAATGTTAATTTTTGTTTCCTTCCCAAATAAGAAGCAATCTGGATATGATTCTGAGAGTCGCCCCTGCCCCAGACCTGCAGACACAGCTCACACCTTGACTGGTGCAGGACCCCTACCTACCCTCAAAGCTGGGCCTTGCTGTAACCCAGAGCCGAAGACCCTGAGATGCTAAACAGCTAAGCCCAGGGAAGGGTTATGGACATGGCCTCCAGAAGAGCCAATGTTAATTTTTGTTTCCTTCCCAAATAAGAAGCAATCTGGATATGATTCTGAGAGTCGCCCCTGCCCCAGACCTGCAGACACAGCTCACACCTTGACTGGTGCAGGACCCCTACCTACCCTCAAAGCTGGGCCTTGCTGTACCCACCCAATGCCAGCCCCTCCCTCATATGCTCATCTGTCACCTTCTCCAAGCCTGACTAGTGGGGACCGTGCTCCTGTCAGAAAGCAGACATCGTCATGACTGGTCCCCTCACTGGTGGTAAAAGGCAGGGCTTCCTGCCGCCTTTGACTAGCACCAGGTATGGAGCAACGGCAGGAGGAAACCTGAGGCTCTGGGTTGAATCTCTGGTGAAGATCAGCCCCCAGAGCAGCTGGAAGGAAGCTAGAGCATGACCCAGGGGGCACAGAGTCCAGTCAGTGTATCAGAATGAGTGCATGTTTCTAGAGTAAACTATCTCCTCATCACTAAAATAGGGATAACGTGTTAATGTGGGGGCCACACGGTGATTGCGGGAATCAATAAAACAGGTGGGAAATGCTTCAGAAATGGTTAGGTCCTATTCAAAGAGCAATTTTTGTTACCTTTACTAGGGACCACCCCCACCCCAGCAAGGGTAACTACTTAACTCCAGGGTTGTTAAAGGAAGTACAGACATGGAACCAAGTATCTGATTTTGCCTGTAAAATACTATTATGAAATGAATCTACATGTTAGTTTTAATAAATATGTCACATTCCTTTAAGTGTTTCAGAGTCTAATTTGCTGTGGGCTGGCACCCGCTCATGCCAAGACCCTTTGACAGAAAAGAGTGTGTCACCTGGCCTTAGTGTTGGTTGCTAAGCAACCATCTGGTACAAATGAATCACTGACAGTCTAGCCTGACCCCAGGAGTCTGTGGCAGCGGTGGCCCTGATGTCAAGTAACCCTGGGCTGGTCCCTTCCTTACTCTGGGGTGCAGTTTTTGCATCAATATCAGAGCAGCGCTGGGGACCCTGCCCCCAGCCCAAGAAACAACCACAGTGGGGTGGAGAGGGTGTCACAATGACAGTTATAACTTCCAAGGTAGCCTGCGATAGCTAATTCGAAGGAGAGACCTAAGAGTTCCTAAGTCCCAAGTAGGGTGAATTTCATTGCATCTCACAAAAGGAGCTAGTGGTTATTATTATTTCTTTAATAACCTGCCATTATTAATAACACAGCCTTGGTCCTTACTGCTGTCCTACTGAAGACTCCTGAGAGCCCGCATGGCACAGTTCCCCAGCTCCTGAGAGTCAGCTTAAATCTCCCCTCCTCAAGGAGGCCATCTAACCTCCACCCTGCATCGCCCCCACTCTGCCACTCCAAACCCTTTACTTTGCCCTCCACGACACTTACACCTTCTTATTTTATTTAATAGGCTATTTCCTGTTCATTGCCAAAGTTCCCAAGAGCAGGGACTGGATCTGATTTGCTCACTGACATGTCTCATGTACTGAGAGCAGTGCCTGGTACATTGCAGGCATTCAATAAATATTTGTAGAATAACTAAATGGACAAATGGTCAATTAAAACCTATTATAATAGCTTCCATTTACTGAGTGCTAGCTATGTGCCAGGCGCTGGATACACCTTTTACAGGCACTATCTTACTATTGCTCACAGAACCTTATAAGGTAAGTGCACTTATGATGACTGTTTTAGGAAAGAGGACACTGAAGTCCTCAAGGGACAATGAACATGCCCAAGGCCACCCACCCACAAAGCGAAGAACTAGCCTCAAACCCGGGTGTGCTAGACAGAGAAGTCTGTGCTCACAGTCATGACCCCAGCCTGTCAAATATGACACAAGTAACAGTAACAGGGGGAATGGCAGCTGCTAATACCTCTCAAGCACTCCCTGTGGCCCAAGGTGACCTCACTCAATCCTCATAGCAGTCTTGTGAGGCTGTGCTACTCCTGTCCCCCATTTATGGATGACAAAACAGAAGCTTGGTGAATTCAGGCAACCTGTCCAAGGTCCCTCAGTTGACCTTCTCTTCAGATTTTCATCTTTCAGTCCTAGACGCTTATACACTGCAGCCCGCTATTACAGCCTTGGCTGCCTCTCACTGAAGTCAGACCCATCACTGAAAGAGGGTACTGAGGCTGTGTATGACATGGCATTTCACAGTCCTAATGCACACGATGAACCAGAAGTTTTGAAATGTAATGTGTCCTGTGGCAGATTTGCTAAGGATTGTTCAGACAGCTCTTTAAATGCCAGAAAGATGGCAAAAAAAAAGAAAAAAAGAAACAGGACACATTACTAGGTGTTGAAAACCTCAAAAGTGGGCTGAATTTTATATGAATTAGTCTTTGGAGACTGATCACAGATGAGGTCAAGCACATTGTTCTAGAGCAGGGTCAAACCTGCTGCCTGTTTCTGTAATTATAGTTTTATTGGAACATAGCCACATCCCTTATTTACATATCATGTATGGAACCTTTCATGTTAGCAGAACTGAGTGGTTAGGACATCTGGTTCTTTACAGAAAAGTTTGCTGACCCTGTTCTAAAAGGATCCCAGAATCACCTGCATCAGAATCACCTGTTAGGGAGGAGGGGGCCTTGCTATGCAGGTTTCCAGGCTCTTCCCAGAGTCACCAAATCTTTCTCTGGAGGGTGGGCCAGGAACCTTGCATGTAACAGGCACTCCCAACTGAATTTTACACACAGTACATCTTAAGTCCCACTACTCTGCAGGCTGGACTCTGATTTCTGCATACCTGTCAGTTGGGCAATCCTCAGTTTGAGCCATTTAAACACAATTTGGGGACCTCTGTAAAGCCAAGGTGGGAGGCAGGGGTGAGGAGAAGCAGCCTGACCTGTCTTGGGCCTGACGGTGGTCAGCGGGTCCAGGTAATCTGCAAGGTCCCTGTGCTTACGGTCCAGCGCAACCTCGAAGGCAGTCTTCTCCAGCACGCTGAGGTGGTCGGGGTTGGCCCCCTTCTCCACCAGCTGCTGGGCTACCCCAAGCCTTCCAATGAGTGCTGCCAGCATCAGCGGACTCCAGCCCACCGTCCGTGCCGCACAGTTGGGGTCCGCACCGCACTCCAGCAGCAGACGCACCACAGCCTCATGTCCGTGCTGGATAGCAGCCATCAGGGCTGTGATGTCCAGCAGCTCATTCCTGCTGTCCCCTGCCCCCAGCTGCTCGCCTGAGGGGTTGTGATGGTCCACGAAGGCACCAGCTTCCAGGAGCAGCTTCACCACACCCAGGTGGCCACCCCGAGAGGCCACAGTGAGCACACTGGCCCCCAGCCGGTTCTGGGCATTGACATCAGCCCCATGATCCAAAAGCAGGTGTGCCACGCTCACGTGCCCAAATCTGCCAGGAAGATGGAGAATCAGTGACACTAAACATGGAGCACTGATAAGGAAACACTTACTTAATGCTCGTTTGTCGTTAAATCCTAAGAGCTGCTTATAATAAAAGGACTTCTTCTGGTGCCAGGCACTTCAGGTGCTAGCCCTGTATATGCTCTGCCACAAAGGTGGGCAACTACCCCGCTAGGTTTGAATCCAGTTCTGCCATCCACTAGCTGCATGACCTTGAGAAAGAACTTTAACTTCTTTGTGCTTTCATTTCCTCATCTGTAAAATGAGATGTAATTCTATCAACTGCAAGGGAATGTTAAGGATTGAGTTAACATACCTAAATGTATAATTATTAAAGCACCTAGAACAGTGCTTGGTCAAAGGAAGCAGCACATAAATGTTAGCTATTATCACTGTAATCGTTTTACATGATGCAACATGGCAAGGTTACCCAGCTGGTAAGAAGCTGCATCAGGGTCAGAACCCAGGTCTATCTGAATCCTGCTGCCCTCCCTCTTTCCCCTACACCATGCTGCCTCCTACATCTTGGAAAGGTCATTTTATTCTGTTTTGCAGCCTGGTAATGTCTCTCTGCCAATGCTGATCTCCCCATGGGCAGGGCCCATGTCTGACTCATGTCTACCCTTCCTCCTCTCAAAATGCACACAGAGGGAAGGTCCTTCTAGAGGAGCACACCAAAGCCCATGCCAAGAGGTGTGGCAAGGCCGTGGTCAGCAGAAATAGGCTCTAATGTCTCGCCAGAGGCCTGCTGCCACCTGCTGGCAAGAATGTCCACTGCTCTAGGCTTAAATCTGGGCTTTGGGCCAGACTCCCTCAGCAAAGCTTGAGCTAAGGCCCTGCTGGGACATTGGGGAGACAAACAAGCACCCACCGACTCTCTAATCTCTCCCTTCCTTTACCGCCAGAGGGCAGAAAAGTTCTGTTTTACAGCACTTTTGGCCGGCATACTCTTTCTGGGCTCAGAGCTGTGTGTGTCAAAGCTGGAAGAAGCCTGGACTAACAAGGAAAGAATGACAAGGAGACAGGGGCTGGCTTCGCCAGGTTTTACAAAACCATAATGCCTGCATAACGCCTGCATCTACAAGGCAGCTTTTTGAATCTCCTGTTGCGCACTCCTTTCCGGAAGCGGGTTTTGTAGCTCAGCTAAACCCAGGGCCTCCCCCCTCCCCGTGGAGGCAGGGCCAAGGCTGAACTCTGGTTTGAACTTACAAATACCTTCTGGGACATGAACCATAACAGCACCAGGTCACCTCAGCCTACAGAGTGCTGCCCACGGAGGGAAGAGCTTGGTGAACTGGCTCCTGCAGCTACAGGGGGACTGGGCCTGTCCTCTTCTGCAAGAGCAGGGAGAGGGCAAGTCAGGCTGAAATAAACTCAAAGGCAGAAAGATGCAACCCCAACCTGTCTCCCTGCTTCCTTCCTGCCCATCCTCCATGATAGTCCCCAAACCGAAAATGATATTCCCAAACCCTAAATCTGATGGCTACTTCCCACTACCCAAAGGCCTGCCAACTGTCAACCTCGTCTCCTCCCAACTCCCACATGGTACCCTCCAGCCATGCTCATCTAAACTCACCAATTATTAGACTCTTCAAAGACAGGGCTGGGTGGCTGACCCACAGTGAAGCTCAGTAAATTTTGTCAAATAAATGAGTGAATGACTGATTGATTGGCAAAATCACACAGAGGATGGTCCAGAGACGAGCAATGGAAATGACTGAAGAACTGGTATATCCTCCATTGCAGTAGAGAATTTAAAAGATTACACTATTTAGTTATCAAGCATGAGATAAAATCTAGTATAATTCCTAACAGCAGATTACAAGGTACTGTCAAATTTTTATCTCATCTGATCTTAATAAACCCCAAGATAAACCACCCATTTCACAGATGAAGAAATCAAGATTAGAATGGAAAGCAATAATCCAGAAATTTGAAAGTGACAGAGTCAAAACTTGAACTTAGACCTGAAGTCCCAAACCCTGTTTTTCTGGTGTAACAAATTTTCACAGAGGAAGAGGGCTGAATTTCAGCAGAAATGCTGACATTTGGAATGCTTTCTGAACTCATGGGGTAGCCCAAGAGGTCATTCAATCAAGCTGAAAACATAAAAGGAGTCAACAAAGGCTGAGATAATTTTGTGGATGCTAAATTTCTACTAGATAATTACTGAAGATAGGGAAGCTGGAGCTTTCTGAACAGCTGCTACGATTACCAATTATTTTCTGCAGTTAACACCTGTGCTTAAAGACCTGCCACATACTCCCATCACTCAAAGCACTGGGTAGAGAGTCCAGCTCTGCCACATTGGCAGGAGGAGAAATGAAGGGCAGGAAAAGGAAAGGAAAGGAAAGAAGCCAACCTATCCCTTTAGCATCAGGTAAATTTGGTGAGTAGCTTTCTGTGGCCAACACCAAAAAGAAAAGTCAATTATAGGTTTTATGGCTGAGAGCAGAGGCTGGGAGCAACTGCCAGGGTGTGAGTCTGACTCCACCACTTACTAGCTGTGTGGTCTTGAGCAAGTTACTTAACTTCTCTGAGCCTCAATTCCTCATCTGTGAAATGGGGGTAACAGGTTTTGTGTGAGTTGAATTAGTTAATTCATTTAAAGTACTTAGCACAGTTCTTGACACAATGTAAGTTCTCAGTAAAGGTTATCATTTTAAGAATGGGGGGAAAAACCATTCTTAAACCATTTCTGATATCAAAGCATCCACAAGAGACCAAACTGCAGTCGAGGCACAGGGCCTCTGATAGCCTGGCCTGATCCAATGATGAGCTTTGGAACATAAAAATCTGATAAACAGATGCTCTCTTCCACCAAAAGTGGTGGCTGCCGGGAGCACTGTCTTGAAGTACTCTAAGGTGTATCTAGATCCAAGGAGGATGAGCACAGACTGGAACATGTTGGCATATGGCCATGCATTTGCCCATCCTGATCTGAGGGACAGACAGACCATATAATCTTCAGAAAGTTTCCCACACATATTATTCCTCAGCATACAAAGTAGGCAGCACAAAGCTAGGGCACAACCCAACATGAACAGAGGTGATACCTGAGTCCAGACGGTCCGTATCACCAACTGAAGGACAGTATCTTTTAAAGTACCCAGGCCCTGTCTAGGTCAATGCTAATCCTCTCATAGGATTGTCATAGTCTATCATAGTCTGGTAGGAGTAAATAAGAGAGTCTGTCATAGCTAATGCTCCCGAAGCAGCACCAGTAAGATATATGAAGGAATAAAGAAGAATGTAACTAACCTAGAGCCTCTTAATTTGCAAGGGACAGAATCAGGATACTTGGACCACAAATTCCAGCAAACAGTGCCACATTGTAGAGAAGAAGGAAAGTTCTCTAAAAATGTTAAATTATCAGTTAACAAAATTTAGGTTAATTCTTCCAAGTCTCCTGCTCCATCAAGATTAATAGAAATTTGATGAAATTAATCAGATGACTTTGACCATCCTGAAGAAGTTGGTTAATAGTGAAAACTGGCGAAAAGAGGTCTTTGAGACACCCTGAAGCGTGCCAGGTACTGCAATCACAAATTTCGCTCAGCACTGCATCCAGGGGCTCACTAAGGGCCCCCTCTGTACTGGATGGGAGGTCAGAGATGAGGTACACATTGATGGCTCCCAAACCTGTTGTGTGACAGAATCGCTGGGGAGCCTCTTCTCACACAGAGTCCCTGACCTTCCCTCCCTCCCCACCAGGTCTTCTGAATCACAATCCCCAAAGAGAGAACTCAGGAATCTGATTTGGGAAAGCATCTCGGTGATTCTGATGTATGGCAGGTTTAGGTGCCACTGAGGAAGAGGGCCAGCTATATAACATGGGGAGGCGGGCACTACTGAAGGGGCCCTCATGGTGCTGAGAGACCAGATACCAGGGGATATGTCACAGCAGGCTTCCCAGAAGCAGCTAAGCTGGGGGGGGGGGGGGGCTTCATTTAGGGTAGAAGAGGCTTCCTGTATGTGGTTATGGTGAGAGCTCTGTAGTTAGATTTCCCAAATATGCTGACTAGCTGTATGCTCATGAGCAAATTTGGTAATCTCAGATTCTCATCTGTAAAGTGGCCATAATATGCTTGGCACATAGTAAATGCTCGATAAATGTTAACATCCCTCTCCCTAAAAAAAGATACCACAGGGAGACACAAAGAAAGTCTAGATGAAATCATCATGGCCTGAGTTTCGGTTTAGTTTTGTTTAGATCCTAAACTGAGCTTAGTTTAGGAAGCCAGGGGGACAGGAGAAGCGAGAATTGGGGAGGGGTCTAAAGGTGAGAGTCTCAAATGCCCTGTTGAAGGCTCTTACCAGGGGAGCTATTACAGGAGAGGCACACCAAACATTCATTTCAGAAAGATCTGGAAGCTCTGTAGAGGGTGGATTAGAAAGGGCACACCTGAAGGAAGGGAGAGCAGTGGAAGGCCCCTACAAAGTGTGGCCCAGAGTAAGGCAGAGGGGAAGGAGAGAGGGTGTGGATTCAAGAGAGGTTATGGCAGAGACAGATGAGCAGACTTGGCCACGGCACAGACAGGTACCACACCCTGGATTTACCTGGTACTTTAAAGCCTGGAAGAAAGCCTAAAACAGGGAATCTCAGGAGAAAGGTGGATAGCCCCAAAGGCTTTCAGCTCACCCCAGACTGCTCTGGGCAAGAAATCAGGTGTCTTAAGACAAAGGGTCCCAATATGCAGGTAAGAACATAAAACAGTGCACTGCCCATGGGAACAGGCATGCATTCCCTAACTGGGATGTGTTCCCAAAGTGTGTTTATAGACTGACTGAAATAAATGCCCAAGGGCTGGGGAATGGTTAAGCAAACCACAGTACTGTCCCATGGATAGACTATGACACAGCAGTTTAAAACAATATATTTGAAAATAATGCAGAATAAAATTTTTCCAGCAACACACACTAATTAGAACTGTGTAACACTTGCAAAAGAACTTTAAGAAATAAAATATTACCAGCATTATGACTAAGAATGTTGTTTTCAATGCCTTTTAGAAAAACAAATGGCTCATACATATGGAAAGATGCTTTACTTCACTCACAATTTAACAAATGCAAATCACAGCTACACTAAGATTTTTCACCCATCAGACACAAAAACCCAAAAGTTTGCTAACATAAGTTGGCGAGGCTGCAGAAAAACAAGCTGTCATATACACGGATGCTGAGAGGGTAAACTGGTGTGACTGCTCCGGGCAGCAGAACAGTAGGCTCCCAAAGATGTTCACACCCTAATCTCCAAAACCTATGTTAGGTTTCATGGCAAAGGAGAAATTAAGGTTGCAGATAGAATTATTAATCATTAAGGTTGCTAATCAGCTGTTCTTGATATGGGGGAGTATCCTAAATTATCTATGTGGGCCCAATGGAATCACAAGGGTCCTTTAAATGTGGAAGAGGGGGGCGGAAAAGTCGGAGTCAGAAGATGTGAGGACAGAAGCTGCTGACTTTATGGAAAGTTGTTACAGCAGCCATAAGAAACTAATACACCTGTATGGGAAGCAATTTGGCAATATCCACCAAAATGACAAATGACCTGCATTCCCTCCTTGGGGAACTTCTGCAAGAAACTGAGGGGTGAGTGGGATCTAAATAGATGGCTGACAGGGGTAAGAGACTTCCCTGTACACCAGAGTCTGTTTATAGGAGGGTTTCAAGTCCTGTTTATTCTGCTTCCTGAGTACATCTCAAACTCATCTCTTTGCTCTCCCACCGTTCTCTCTGCTCTGTCTAGGACACCATCACCTCTTCCTAGGCCTCTGCAATTGCCTCCTAACCAGCCTTTCTAATTCTAGCCCACCTCTCCAATCTGTCCTCACACTGCTTTGAAAGTGGTTTTCCAAAACAGTCTGATTCGGTCACTCACCCGCTCGAACCTTCCATTACTCCCCAGTGCCCTTAGGATAGCCAACGTTTCTCAGCCCTGCCACCTGGCATCTGCCCTCTTCTCTCCAGCAGAGCTCATCTCCCACTCCTCCCAGCCCCCTCCCAGCCATCACATCTTTCCAACGATGCTACCGATGCTTCACGTTCCCTTTTGCTTCCAAACGTTTGCCTGGGTCTCCTACCACCCGGTTCTCACCTCTCACTGCTGTCCTGGTTAATTCTTAGACACCGTCGGGGCTTCGCTTGAATACATACATCACCCTTACCAGAGACCTCCCCCCACCTCCCCAGACTGGGTCTGCTGCTCCCGACTCCCTGAACTTTCCGTCAAGCCCGCTGCCTTGTGAGCCGCTCCCAGTGTGGGCTTTACCTGGGTCCCGCCGTGTCCCCGTCATCAAGCTGGGGCGGGCAGGTGGGTTCTTAGGAAACCCTTGCTGCAAGAAGGAATGAATGAATATCTCTAAGCCTGAATCTCCGAGAGTCCACTCGCAGCGTCCAGATTCCGTTTTGAAAGGCCAGTGCTTCTAAGACTGATTTCATGTTACTAAAAAGCGCTTCCCCTTCCCGTCGCAGCCCAACGCTGCTTAAAGTTTACCATCCCGACTCTGGAGCGGGTCCTTGACTCCTTCCCTCCCGGGCGTCTGGGGTGCAGGGGCAGGTCCGGCCGGCCGCCCGGCCCGCGGGCGCCACCCCGGCCCCCGGCCCCCGGCCCCGGCCCCGGCCCTCACCTGGCCGCCTGCATGAGCGCGCTCCAGCCGTGGTGGTTGCGGCTGTTGACCGAGGCGCCGCGGCGCAGCAGGAAGCGCACCAGCGGCTCGTGGCCCCCGGCCGCGGCGAACTGCAGCGCCGTGTTGCCCGCCTCGTCCGAGCAGTCCACGGGCACCGGCGCCCCGGCCGCCGCCGCCCCGGGCCCGGCCGCCTCGGCGCCCGCCGGCTCCGCGCCCGCCTCGGGCTCCGCTCCGCGCTCCGCCGGTTCCGCCGCCCCCGGCTCCAGAAGCCGCCGCGCCGTCTCCGTGTCGCCTTGGTCGCAGGCGCGCAGCAGCAGCTGGAAGGCCGGGGGCAGCCCGCCTTCGCCCATCGCGGCCCCGGCCCGCGCCCGTCGGCCAGCGGCGGCCCGGCTCCGCCCCCGGATGCCGCGCGCGGGCGCCCCCTTTCGCCCGCCTGCGCGCCTACTGTGTGCGGGCGCGCGCCCGGGGCGAGGTCGCGTGGCCGCGGCGGCCGGCTGACCGCGCTCCGGGAGGCTCCGAGCCGCTCCGGGCTGGGCTCGGGGTGCGCCCTCGCCTTCCCCGCTCCCGCTCCGCGCCTCCCGCGGCCCTGGACACGGCCTGCCCCGTGCGGGGGTCGGAGCGGGTGCCCGGCCTCCGCGGCCCTGGACACCGCCTGCCCCGTGCGGGGGTCGGAGCGGGTGCCCGGCCTCCCCGGCGCTGCGAGCGCGGGGCCGCCAGGCCTGGTCCGAGCCCAGGGCCGCGCGGGCCTGCCGGCGGCGCTTCCTAAACAGCTGTTGATGAATTACAGAGCGGATGGGCCCGCTCTGTGCCCACAGAATGTCCCGCGGGGCCCTTGGTGCCAGCCCTTGGCTGGGCAGGGCCGTTAGGGCTACAAGCGCGCCTGTACCCTTCTCTTCAGTGGTTCTAGAATGAGCACCACTGGGGACATTATACAAATGCAGATTTTCTGACCTCACCCCAGATCTGCTGAACCAGAAACTGAGTGTGGAGCTCTCTTCCCGCAACTGTGTTTTAAGAAGCCCTCCAGGTGAGTCTGATGCACAATAAAGTTTGAAGCTCTGTATGGTCTGGGTCTGTGTACTGAATGATCCTCACAGCAGCCCTGTCAGCCGCCAGATCGATGATCACCTCCAATTTACAGAGGAGGCAGCTGAGGCTTAAAGAGGTTGTACCTTGCTAAAGGCCACATGATTCTCCTGCAGGAGAGCTGTGACTAGAACCCAGGTCTTCTGGTATCTAGTCCAATTCTCTTTCTATTCCCAACAAATATTAATTGAGAACCTACTGCGTGCCAGGTACTGTTTAGGTGTTGGAAAAGGTGTAGGGAACAAAATAAACTCCCTGCCTTCCTGGACCTGACAGTGGAAAGAGAGGCTGTAAGTACACAAACAAGCAAGGAACAGATTCAAGTGATGAGCGCTATTTCAACAATAAGTAGAACATAACAAATCAAAGTCAATAGGACAGAGGATGAGGTGTTGTTTTATAATAAGGCAAAGAAGGGGTCACTGAGAATGTGACATTTGCAGAGACAGGAAGGAATTGAGAAATCGAGCTAGGCTGACATTTGGGGAGAGTGCAATCCAGGCAGAGGGAAAGAAAGATTCTAACAAGAGCAGCCCTGCCTGTAAATTGCTGATGCCATCTGCTCATCGTGATAACATTAACTTCTGATAGGGGGAAATTGATTCCCATAGATTGTGAGCTGTGGCCCCAAAGCCTAGCAAAAGGCCAGGCGTACAGCAGGTGCTCAGTACCTGACTGTTAAATGATTAAGTCTCATATAAGTAGAGTTATAATACAGAACAAAAGTTAATGAGGACGTGAGGAAGGAATAAGAGTCATGGCATTGGCAGATCAAAAATGAAAATGCCCTTAGGATCTGGGCGAGTAGGGCTGGAAGAATAGGTCTAGGTGAAGTGTAAAGATAAGGAAAAGTCTCAAAAGTACACAAGACTCAAATTGCAAAACACTCCGGTGCCAGGTTAAAGACAGTGGGATTTGTTCTGTGAGTAATGGAGAGCCATGGACAGTGTTTGAGCAGGTGAGTTACAGGATAGAGCAAATCACTTAGGCCCAGTGTCAGGGGTGATGCACTGTCACTCCTTTCCAGATTTGGATCCATTCACCACAGTAGAGGTGAGAACGGCTTCCTTTTGAAGGTCTAATGAAGACTTTTGCTTCCATGAAAATCCTGAGTAATTGTATCCTTGTCTTATTCTATTTATTCAGTGTCTTTCCTTATATTTTTACTAACTAGTTGTCCCGTTATAAAAATAATATACATGGTAAAAAAAAATAAATTTCACCAGTACAAAAGAGCATAAAACAAAAGCAAAAGTCCCTTCCCCCTCCCCCACTCTCAGTTCTACTCCCCGTAGGTAGCCAATATTCACATTTAGTTTATCTTTCCAAAAATGCACATATTCAAATAGGCATCAATCAAGAAGCTTGATTGCAAGTAGCAGAAATCAACTCTCTGGAGAATTTAAGCAGAAAGAAGATTTAATATAAGGTTTCTTCATAGCTCACAAATCCCACAAGAGCCAGAGAGCCAGTCTCGGAGGTTTCTCAGCCAGGAACAATGTCCCAAATCATGCCACAGCTGCACCCTATATCAGGGTGGCATCTGTATAGGCCCTTTTTGGTGCCACCAGCCGCAGAGTCAGACCTGAGGTCAGAGTGTCTAAATGGCCTGGGTCATATGTTTTGCCTGGCAGAAAAGGAGGCTGGGAAATGTGTTTCTGGCATATTCAGCATCTGTAGGGGGAGGTAGGCTCCAGTATAGGTGCCCCAGAAGGTAGAAGACTCTCCAGTATAGGAAAGGGGTTCAGAGGCTGGGCAGCCAAAAAGGATAACAAATGTCCACTACAAATACTCCCTCAAGTGGGCATCTGTTCTTACACCTGCCTTGCCCCTCTTTCTCTGGGAAGGGTCACCCTCTTTCTTTTGGGGACCCTCCCTCCCCCACTCTCATTTCCTGTGGTTCAGTGGTTAACGTATGTCCCAACCCATCCTGATTGCTTCAGCCCAGGTCTTTTGTTAAAGCAACTGGGAATAAGGCCCTCTCTGCTGAGGTTGTCAGCTGTTGGGATGTTGGGGGATGCTGGTGAAGGGCCAAGCTGGTGCTTGCTCTGCCACCTCTTGAAGACAGCCGGCCTCAGAGGGAAGCCACCACTCAAGAAAACAGAGGCAAGTGATAGGAAGAGACAGCCAGAAATTCCACCCCGTCACTCTTTTTTTTTGTTTTGAACAGGGTCTTCGTAAGTCACTTGCAATCCAAGCCTTAACAAATGTATATTTTACTTTTTAAATGAATGGGTTCATTCTGTGCATTCTGTCCTAAATTTTGTAGGGTTTTTTGTTATTGTCGTCTTTGTTTCCATGTAGCAAATGGTTTGAGCATCTTTCCACGCAGGTGAATAGAGATCTGCTGCATCCTCTTTAATGGTTGCACGTAACACCATTAAGCAGATGTACTATAATTTAATCATTTTTAATGAGGCACAATTAGCTTGTTTCCAGTTTTCTGCTATTATAAAAAATTCTGCGTTGAACAATGCTTGTAGCATTCGAGGTCCCAGCAGGAGACAGATGGCACACTTGGCTGAGGAAATGAGGAACATTTACTGAAGGATTAATTCCAGAAGTGTGGGCCAGGTTTACTAAGAGCCACAAGAGTTGGTGCCACACTCCAAGGCTGGCAACAGTAGGGAGCCATTAACCACCCCAGGCCAGAAGAGGGGAGAGAAGAGAGCAGTTACTGGAATTCTGCAAGAGAGAAAACTAGAGGGTCTGTCTGATAGGAGCTATGACCTTTGGCAGAGGGACACAGCCAACCCATAGCAACCCAACAGAGTGAGACCCATGGGAATAAAAACCTCTGACCTCAACCTCCTCCTGCCCTCTGATCTCTTGCTCATTGGCCAAGCCCAACTTTTAACCAGAGGTTCAGAGCCTGCTGTCGGAGTCCTCACAGTGGGCCTCCCAGGGTTCAGAGCAGGGCGGTGAGAGAGACGTGGCAGGCAAGTAAAGATTCTAGTATCTTGCTGCGTGGGGTTCTTGGACCAGCAGCATTGGCACCAACTGGAAGCTTCTTAGAAACGCAGCATCTGGGGTCCACCCCGGACCTACTGAACCAGAATCTGCATTTCAACACGATCCCAGGTGATTCCTGTGCACAGAGTTTTTGAAGCGTGGATCCAGCTCATCTTTGTACATAAATTATTTATGAACTGTCTTCCAGTATTTTTTTCATTGATTCCTATGTTGGTTTGGGTCCTCTGAATATCAAATGCCAAGATGGTGTCTGTCTGGGAGAAATGTTTCTTTCTGTAGGATAAAGGGGGAAGGAGGAGGAAAAGGGAAGGAGAATCTTCAGACCATGACGCAGGTCTGACAACTGGGGAAGAGGAGTGGGCAGGGAGGAGCTTGGGCAGGAAGAGCTTTAGACTGCCCTGCAGCTCTGCCCTGCAGCCAGGCCAATGGGGCAACTATGAGCAAAAGTGGCCTGCTAAGACATACTGCTTCACACAGAAATGACTGGGCTCTGGGGCTCCCACCATGCTCAGTCACTGACCGGGAGAAACCAAGGGGAGCAGAGCCTCAGCAAGAGTTCCAGAGAGGATCTGAAGGCATGGCCGCTGGAGGCTCTCAGCCAACTTACTCACCACCAGGTTCTCTTGAAAGGTGACCTGAGCAGTGTGCCTCCAATTACCAACACAATCCCCATTCAACCAACATTCATTTTGAGTGTCTTCTCTACGCCAGGCATTATGTGTGTTGGGTGATAGGGTCACAGCCCCGGGCTTCTAGGGAATCACACATTGTTGCAGCACAGGGTCATCTGTGCACTTTTGTTGTCAATTCAAAGGAAGGTACCACAGTTTGGGGGGTATCGCTGATGGCTTCATGGGAGAGCTTGGCCGTAAGTTGGGCCCAAAGATTGGGCAGGGTCTGGGTAGTTGTAAGAAAAGAGAGGAAACAGATTGGAAAGAGAGAGGAGGGAGATAGACCAGAGACTGATGCAATGGATTTGAAAGGAGGTAAGGAAGGCTTGCTAGGACATAAAATAATCTCTTTATTTACTTTTAAATGTCTAACTTTTTTTCCTAACAGGATACTAATGTTTGTTGTAAAGAATCCCAGTATTGTGAAAATATAGAATGCTAGCTCCTTGATATCAATGGCTTTGGGTGTTTACCACCATATCCTCAGAATCTAGCACACTGCCTGCCAAGTAGTAGGTGATCAATAAATATTTGTTGAAAAAAATTAATAAATTGAATGAAAACGAAAGGGCTACCAAATCTCACATGTCAGAAGTAAGTATCATACAGTTAATGGTTTGGTGAATATTCCTGCAGAGTTTTTTCTTTTGGGTATGTTAACATACTTTACCAAAATAGGATCATGCTATATCCATACAGCTCTACAACTTGCTTTTCTTAACTTAACAATGCATCTTAAGCACATTTGTATGTTAAACATCTACAATTAGTGTAATTCTTGTTAATAACACTGTGGTATATTAGTGCATGGATGTGCAATACTTTATTTTATAATCTCCTATTCATGGACATTGGGTTGTTTCCAACCTTTTACTTTTAAAAACAATACTACAATAAGCTTCCTGTATGTTCATCTCTTGAGTACTT
Source organism: Miniopterus schreibersii (assembly GCF_964146895.1). Classification (NCBI taxonomy): domain Eukaryota; kingdom Metazoa; phylum Chordata; class Mammalia; order Chiroptera; family Miniopteridae; genus Miniopterus; species Miniopterus schreibersii. The sequence continues at coordinate 24,357,991 of NC_138111.1, read as the reverse complement.
GTGAACATATTTCTGTTGGATAAATTCCTAGATGTGAGACTGCAGAATCAAAAGGAGGTGAATATTAACATTTCTAATAAATATTGCCTAATTGTTTTCCCGAAGGTTGTACTAGTTTGCGTTCCTACCAACAGTGTATGAGAGAGTTTATTCACATCCTTGATAACACTGGAATGAATCATCTTTTTAATATTTGTCAGTCTGACAGGTAAAAAATCTTTCAGAGTAAATTTGATTTGCATGCATTTTAAATAGAGATTTTATTATCTCTTTTGTGGGGGAACTGTCTATTCAAATCCTCTGGCCATTTTTATTTCTGTTTGTTGTTGTTTTTCCCGTTAATTTACATACTGGGTAAATATCATCTACAAATATCTCTTTCTGATTTGTCTTTTGTCCTTTGAGTTTATAATATTTTGGGCCTTACAGAATTTTAAAAAATTTATCTAGTAATTAAACTTATTAATCTTTTCTATAATGGTCTTTGGGTTTTTTCATCTAATACTTTCATCTCTGGATTTTTTATTTTTATTTTTTTACTTTGACATCTTTTGATAATTTGGAACTTATTTTGGTGGTAAGTTGGGATTTAATTCTATTTTTTCCAAATGGTTATCAAGTTGCCCCCATCACTTATTTAATCAGCCATCTAGACTTTCCCCACTGTTTGAAATACCTCATCTACCATATATTATCTTATGCTCTAAAAGGGATGTAATGACCCCCACGAAGGGAGCTAACACAACAAATCAAAAGTGCCTTCTAGAGAAATCTGTTTGTTTGTCAAGCAGCTGATGAGGTGAGATGAGATGATGTGGTCAAAGCACAAATAAGCATCCCACCAAACTAATAACAAACCCAAGGAAAGGACAAGGTACTCAATTTGGGAAGAGGTATGAAAAGAATTAAGGTTCCAGCTAGATTTGTCCTCTGTGGATGCCAACTTGTCATCATTAACTTTTATACAGTGCTCACCCTGGGCTGGGACCATTCTTAGTGTCTTACCGCTATTAACAAGCTGTTGTTTCTGATGGCTCACAGGCAGTGCCAGTGCTGCTGGTCCCAGGGCCACACTTCCAGCAGCAAGGTGCTGGACATCTTCCATTTCCCTCTGCTTCCCATCCTGCTTTGTGCCCAGAGAAGCTCTCTATGTGGACAGTATCACTGAAACCTCCAAAAAACCCTACTCAGGAAGTACTATTACTGTCACCACCATTTTACGGATAAGCAAATGGAGTCACAAGAGAGTAAGTAAGTTATCTAAGCCCACACAGTAGTCTGTGATGGGACTGGGGTTTAAGCTCAGGCGAGTGCGCTCTAAGTCTGTGCTCCCACCCACTAAGCTAAGCTGTCTTTCGGTGTCACAGCAGCCTGACAGAGAGAGACTTGTGTGGTGGAAAATCCTGAACTAGATGTGAGGAGATCTGAACTCAAATCCTTGCTGTGCCACTTGCATGTTGTGTGACCTTGGATAAGTCAGTTCATTCTCTCAGCCTGTTTTCTTATCTGTCTACCTTGCAAGGTTGTCATGAGGGTGAAATAAAATGGTAGGTGAAAAATAAAGTCTAGCAGTTTATGGCACATATAGGTGCTCAATAAATGACAACTTTTATCCATTACCTGGGACTTGAGCCCATGTCTTGTAAGGCCTTCCATCACTCTTTTCTCTGCAACAGCACCTCTATCAGGAAGCCTTCCAATTTGGTAAGCTGATCCAAAGCACTATGAGTTGTAATCCTTGTCTGTTTTCTAATCTGACTGAAGATCTTAAATACATCTGGTGTCTGGACAGAGGCCAAAATGCACAGCTCCAGGTTTTTCCTATCACTCCTGTCTTCTGGCACCAATTAGCAGACTGTGTTCTGTCAGTGGAGTCACCTCCTACTAGTCTGGTAGCAGCACCAGGTTGTCCTAAGTGGGAGCTGCTTTGCATGGTTCACCCCAAACCCTATCCCCCTCTTGGAGCCTGTGGGAGATGCTCACAGAAGTCCCCTTTCCTCCAGGGGACTCAGTAACAGGAGGCTGTGAATTGATAAGGATGGCAAGTTAGATCCTACTTCTACCTGAGCCACCAGCCTGTTTGAGACCCTCTGTCTGCTCTGGGACTCAGACTCTCCATCTGTAAAATGAAAGAATCAGACCAAATTTGTGATTCTTAACTTTTTTGGCTCTGGTCCCCATGAGAATAGAGCATATTTGATAAAAAGCTTTAAAAAAAAACCTGACAAAAACAGCTTACACACTCTATCCTACAGGAGCTATACCCCACTCCACCCTGCTCTGAGCACCAGCAGAGGGCGTTCCAGATTAACCTAAAATATAATTTCAAATCTGATAGGACTTTAACATTCAGGTATTCGTGTAAACATTACTTCCTCAGAGAAACCTTCCTACACCCCTAACTGACCAAGTTCTATTATTATAAGCTCTTTTAGTACCGTATAATTCTTTAAAAACACTTACCACACTCTAATAAGGTATCTTTTTAATGTCTGCCTATTCCATTATTCTCTCAGTACCATGATGTCAACCATCTCTGTTTTGTGACAAAGATTCTCCCCTTGACCAAACTCTGGCCAGGCTCCTCGGAGTCTTCTCAACTAGGCCTCAACCTTGGCCGATAAAAACTCCAGACTCTCAACACAAATGACCTCATCCTCCCACCTCCCCTCACATTCAAAGACTTAAACACTAACATAAGCCTGCATCTCTAGGATGACACTAGCCCCCCTCAGGTGCCTGCCTGAGGAGCTGGGAGCTACCCGAAGAATTCCCAGGTCTAGCTAACACCTGACCACAGGCCCCAGCCACCCTTTCCTACAGGGCTTACTAAAAAGTGCTTACTGCCAGGCTGGGCGTGGCTCAGCGGCTGAGCATAGACCTAGGATCCAGGCAGTCGGGGTTCGATTCCCAGTCAGGGCACATGCCGGGTTGCGGGCTTGATCCCCAGTCAGGGTGCGTATTGGAGGCAACCAATCGATGTTTCTCTCTCTCTCTCTCTCTCAAAAATCAATAAGAGTATATCCTCGGGTAAAGATTATAAACAAATAAATAACTAAATAAAACCATGGCTTATAATCATGAATCCTTTCTCTGTCCCTTCGAGAAGTGTATGTTTCTCCTACAACTAGGACCTGAGAGCCATTACCTTAAAATACAATCATCAGGAAGGAAAGGGTCTCTGTCTTCCAGTCGCTGTGGGAGGGTAGAAGCCTAACTTTGATTGCTGCCAGCAACAGACACAGCTGGCCTAATCAGCATATACACTGTCCAACCCTAAGTAACTGTTGACTTGTGTGGTAGATAAAAGGCCCAGTCACCTCTGTACAAATCAAAGCTGAATCAGCTCATGCTGGACTCTTTCCTATGGCAATCATATATTCCTGATTAAAATCTGTCCTTACCACTTTAACTAGTGTCCAAATTATGTTCATTGATTCTGTAGGTCAGGAATTTGAAAAGGGTATCATCTCTTTTTTCTTTCCGATGACATCTGAGCCACCATTGAGATGACTTGAATGGCTGGGGTGACTTGAATGAATAGGGAGGAGCCACTTCCAACGTGGCTTCTTCACTCACCTGTCTGGTGCCTGGGCTGGCTGGGCTGGCTGAAGTTTGGGCTCAGCTGGCACTCTTGACTGGGTGTCTACCTGTGGCCTCTCCAGCATGATGGTACCAGAATAGTAGGGTTTCTTCCTTGGTAGCTCAGGTTTCCAAAAACAGTGACCCTTTGAACAAGGTGGAAGCTTCACAGACTTTTAAATCTAGCCTGAGAAGTCACAGAGCTTCACTTTCACCATATTTTATTGGTTGAAGCAGTTATAAATCTGCCTTGATTCAGGGGAGGGAGTTATCAAGGGATTTGTAGCCTTGTTTTCAAACCACCACACTATCCGAGGAAGGTTTGGGAAGAATTCTCTTGCAATTAATTCTTTGTATCAGTGAGGATTAAATTTGGCTGCATAGGACAGAAAGCCCATAGAAATAGTGGCTTAAGTGAGATAGTTTATCTCTCTCACAGAAATAAAGCCTGGAAGGTGTCCACCATGTTAGGGAACTGGGCTCCTTCTGCTATGTTGTTTCACCATATTCAGTGCATGACCTTTATCTCATGACCCAAAGTAGTTGCTTGAGCTCCAGCCTTCATATCCAAATACACCCAGCAGGAAGAAGGAAGGGTAAGGAAGCTTCTTTTAAGGACATTACTCAGAAGCTCCGTCTGACACCATCACTTACAGCTCATTGACAGCTCGCTTAGTCACATGGCCATCTATGTTTAGCTGGAAGACCACGGGCCCACAAAAACAAACAAATGAAAAAATAATGGTTCTACTGTTAAGTAAGAAGAAGAGAATGGACACTTGCAGACATCCAGCAGTTTCTGCCACACCTTTGTATTCCATTCTATTTCCTGTTCTGTCACTGACTAGCTGTGGGCCTGGACAACACACTTCCTTTGTTCTTGTTACTAGTTCCTCTGGTAATTAGGGAGGAGGGTGCTGCAATCTTAACAGTTCAAAGTATTAAGCAGATAAATGTGTCAATGCTTTTGGTTTTAGGGAGAACTGGAGCCCTACCCACTAAGCCTCCTTTTTACTTTCCTGGGTGGTCTCCTGGAGTTTCTGGGAGCAGACTTTGAAAACTCACAGATTAGATGATCACTGAAGCCCTTCCAGCTAAGAGACCTGAAGAATTCATGTTTGTTACATTTTTGGAGTAACCTCTCTCTGCCCTTAACGAGGTTGTGCCCTCTATTACATACCTCTCCAGTGAGTTCAAGCGGATGCCTATAAAAGTGAGTGTGAGACACAAAGCCTGCCATTAATTGACCATTCACTGTGTCTGACACTGTACCAAGCTCTGAGAACATAAAGTGACCAAGCTCATACTCTTAAATCCCTTACTTTTTTTTTGTTGTTGTTACAAAACCAGGGCTGATTTCAACGCAATCCAATGTATCAAATGCTGTATGATAGTTTTATGGACTGAACTGTGCCTCCCCGCTAAAGATATGTTGAAGTACTAGTCCTTGGTACCCATGAATGTGACTTTATTTGGAAATAGGGTCTTTACAGATGTAATCAAGGTCATTAGAGTAGGCCCAAATCCAATATGACTGGTTTTCTTAGAAGAAGAGTAGAAAGGGATACAGACACACACCAGAAGAATGCCACACGATGGCGGACGCAGAGATCAGAGTGAGGCATCTGCAAGCCAGGAATGCTAAGAACTGCCAGCAACCTCAGAAACTAAGAGAAAGGTATGGAACATTGTCCCCTGGAGTCCTCAGAGAGAATATGGCCTTGCTGAAGGGACTGATTAATATTGAACCTCTAGCCTCAGAACTGTGAGGGAATAAATTCATGCTGTTTTCCAGCCACACAGCATAGGTGGTAGTTTGCTATGACAACCCTAGGAAACTAGCAGAGATGGTCAGTTTGATGTGACAGCTTGCTAGGCTTTAATCCCAAGTTATTCACTCAAACACTAATCTAAATGTTGCTATAAAGATACTTTGTGGATGTGATAAACATTTACAACCAGTTGACTTTAAGTAAAGGTGGGCCTGACTTAATCAGTCAAAAAGCCTTAAAAGCAGAACTGCGGTTGTCCTAGAAAATAAGAAATTCTGCCTGTGAACTATGACTTTAGTTTGTGCCAGCCTGCCCTTCCTGTTGGCTGCCTTACAGATTTTGGGTTTGCTTATCCAGCCCCCACAAGAAGTATAAGCCAATTCCTTGCAATAAATCTCTTAATGTATCTCTTACTGGTTCTATTTCTCCAGTAGAACCCTGACTAATACACAAAAGGACGATGCAATCTTTTTTTTTTTTTTTTTTAATATATCTTTACTGATTTCAGAGAGAGGAAGGGAGAGGAAGAGAGAGAGACAGAAACATCAGTGATGAGAGAGTCATTGATGGGCTGCCTCCCAAACGCCCTGCACTGGGGACTGAGCCCGCAACCCCAGGCACATACCCTGACTGGGAACCAAACTGAGATCCCCTGGATTATAGGTAGACGTTCAACTGCTGATCCATGCCTGGCTGGGCAGGATGATGCAGTCTTGAAATACATTTGCCTAAAAGGCCATGGAATTGCTGAAGGTTTCACAGAGAAATTGGCTTTTGGCAGGGACTTGAAGTATGAATAGGGGTTTACCAGGTGGAGAAGGGCATTGTTAGCAGAGGGAACAGCATGTGCAAAGACCTGCAGTGGTGAAGTCCCCTCCCCCCCCATGGCTGGAGATAGGCTCTGCAGAATTTGGAGTCACATTCTGAGGTCCTCTCCTGTCAAGTTGAGGGCTTTAGTGCTTGTCCTGGAGGCCAGTGGTTCTCTTTAAAAAAAGAAAAAATTCTTCTTCATTCTGTCTTTTTATTTATTTTTGATTTTTTGATTTTTTAATTGAGATATAACTTTCATAAGTTCATGTGTTTTAAAGAACTTGATGAATTTTTTACATATGTATATATCCATGTGATCCCCAGCAAAATAAAGATATACAGTCAGGGCTTGGATTAGGTATAAGTGAGATGAATGAGGTGAACCATATAAGCATAGGGTCAGATTCTGTCTTTATTTAAAATTTTGATATTTTGTTTCACCATGGATTTTTTTGCATTTATTTTGGTTTTGAAAAATATTATTTATTTTGATTACTGAGTTTTTTTGGCCCACTCTTAAATTTTGCACCTGAGAGAGATCGTCATGTCTCATTTTAGTCTTGACCAGTTAATTATTTCCACCATTCCAGGGGCTCCCTTATTCCCTCAATGCCCCCAAATGAAACCTGAAGCCAAGGCCCGAGATATTTAACATAAATGGATGACCTTGCAGTGTGTGCAATCATGTTATTGGTGTGTATGTGTGTGTTTTTCTGAGTGGATAGTTCATTGCTTTGATCAGCTTCTTGGAAGCACCTGTAAAGTGAAGGTAAGAAACACCTATACCCACTAGGAGAGAACCAGAGAAGGGTTTGTTATTCAAGGAATCTGAACAGTATGTCTTAGGTGGGACCTGTGGGCCTCAGTGGACAGTCTGGTGTCACTTAGCTTTGCTGTGCCTCAGTCTCCTCATCTATAGCATGGAGCTTATAATCTTAGTACTCTCTTACTGGACTGTATAAGGGTCAGATATGATAACAGCAGTATAATTCTTAGCACCCTGCAGCCACATTTATTGAGTGCTTGCAATGTGCCAGGCATTGAGCTAAAGGTTTTACGCCGTTACCTTTTAAATAATATACACAGGCCAACCAGCAAGGTGCAAGTCTCAGCAAGCCTACGTCAGAGACCCCGTGAAGAATAGCCATCCCGAGGATGTGGGGAAAGGGGACCCTAGTACACTGCTGGTGGGAATGCAGACTGGTGCAGCCACTATGGAAAACAGTATGGAGGGTCCTCAAAAAATTAAAAATGGAGCTGCCTTTTGACCCAGTGATCCCACTTCTAGGAATATATCCCAAGAATCCCGAAACACTAATCAGAAAGAACTTATGCACCCCTATGTTCACAGCAGCACCATTTACAATAGCTAAGATCTGGAAACAGCCCAAGTGCCCATCAGTAGAGGAGTGGATAAAAAAGCTGTGGGACATTCACACATGGAATACTACGCAGCTGTAAAGAAGGATCTCATACCGTTTGGGACAGTATGGATGGACCTGAGATTATGCCAAGTTAAATAAGCCAGTCAGAGAAAGACAAACATCACATGATCTCACTTATATGTGGAATCTAAAGAACTTAATAAACTGATGAACAGAACAGATTCAGTCACATGGAAGCATGGATCAGACTGACGAATCTCAGAGAGACTGAGGAGGGCGGGTGGGTGGAGGGGGAGAGAGTAACCAAAGAATTTATAAGCATAGACGCACAACCCAAGGACACGGACAAGGGTGTGGGGAGGGACTGGGGAGGGTAATGGGACGGGGTGGAACGGGTCATTGGGGAGAAAAAGGGACATCTGTAATATTCTGAACAAAAACAAAAACAAACAAACCAACAGAAGAGCCATCCGCTCCGTTTGGGGGTCGCGCTCCGGGGCTGGCGGGCGGGGGGCGGGCTGGGAGGGAAGGGGAGGTGCGCAGGTGGGGCGGGCCGCCGGCGGGGGCGGGGCCAGCGGCGCCGCTGTTCCGGGATCCGGGTCCCAGGTTGCGCCGCGGCCTCGGGGCGCGCCGAGCGCTGGCAGCTGGAGGCGGGCGCATGTGGGGGCGCGCGGCGCGGCGGCGCTGCCCACGGGGCCTGAGGCGCGGCCGGGAGGCGCTGCTGGCGCTGCTGGCGCTCCTGGCGCTGCTCGGGCTGGTCCGGCTGGGCTCCGTGCTGCGGGCGCATCGCGGGGCCAGGGCGGCCGAGCCGGGACCCCCGCGCACCCCGCGCTCGGGCCGGCGCGACCCGGTACTGCAGCGGCCGCCGGTGCCGGAGGACGCTTTGGGCGCGCGTGGCGAGGCTGTGCAGCTGCAGCTGGAGGGCGAGGAGCTGCGGCTGCAGGAGGAGAGCGTGCGGCTGCATCAGATCAACAGCTACCTCAGCGACCGCATCTCGCTGCACCGCCGCCTGCCGGAGCGCTGGAACCCGCTGTGAGTCCGCAGGTGGCTCGGAGCAGCCCTGCCCGCGGGTCGCGGACCCCGGTTTCCGCCTCTGGGAAGTGGCGGGGTGGCAGTGGGATCTCAGAACACCTGGGGATCACGCGCCTTACTGAGTCTCGGGAGTTAGTGGAAGGGTTCATAGGGGGGAGGCGCACAACAAAGTTTTAACAAATGAAAATAGGAAAATGTGAGAAATTGAGTAATCTGTTCCTATGTGGTCTCTTCGCTCCCTCCCCCTGAGAAGGTCTGTCATTCGGTCCACGAAAGTGGTGGTCGGGGCTAGGCAGACAGGTTTAAGATGAGTCCGCGTTTGGGTGCCCTTCCTGGGTCCCACAGCACCCTCAGTCCAGCTCTGTCGGTGTCTCCAAAGCCAAGGACTCCTGGGGTTCCAGACAGTTTCCATTCACTTCTGTGTGCGCCTGGGCCAATGAATGAACCAGAGGGGTGCGCACCCTGGACGGAAGAGGTAGAAGGTGGCTGGAAGACCACGTCAGAGGCAGCAAGCCACCTTCTCTCTCACCTGAGCCTTAGGCGGAGGAAGGCAAATAGGAGTGGCCGGTGGGAAGGCTTCCTTCTGGCTGTAGTCTAGCCCACTTCACTCCTGTGGGTGGCGCAGACCCGGAGCAGTGTGGTCAAAGGCCTAATTGCTATTGGAGGAGGACCACCCTTCTGGCCTTGTTTCTCCTTTCCTCCGTTGGTGGGAATCTTCGAGGTTCCTGCTTGAGCCCCTTCTTAAAGACTTGGAGGAAAAGAGAGCTCATAGAGGGGGTCTCTGGGAGGATCTAGTTGTGCAGCCTGCTGTGTGTATCCGGCACCTGCTACCCCTCCCCGATCCTTGTCTTTCATAATTTACAAGTATGGAGATAGGCTCTGAGAGACACGTGACACCTAGAAAGTGGTGTTACTTGTGGGGGGACTGTGATTCTCATGGTTCCCTTGGCACTGTGCTGATTGCAGGATTTAAGGGACATGCTCTCTGGATCCTTGGCCAGAGAGAGCATGAATGTCTGCATGAGGTGGCCCTGCCTCTGCAAAGTTTAGATGAACTTGCACGTCCTAATTTTTTGGGATCTGCTCATCTCTAGCCTTGTGCTTTTGCACAAGGCATTTTCACTGTTAATCTTTTTGAGAAGTTTGTTGGAATTGCTAGTAGTTCCCCCCACTTCAGCCAAATGGCTGAATGCGTGTTTATCTCCAAGGGTGCTCACTGAGTGAGTCTAGGGAAAGCTTTCAAGTCAGACCCAGGGTTCAAACCAGCCATGTGAGATAAAATTCTTGCTCTTTTGCTCATCAGTTCTGTGATCTTACGAAAGCTATCTAGCCTCTCAGCCTGTTTCCTTATCTGCAAAATAGGGAATAAGTAGCCCTGATTGCATCAGAGGGTCATGAAGTTCAATTCCTAAGGGCATGTACCTTGGTTGAAGGTTCAATATCAATACCTGGCCTGGTTGCGGCATGTGCAGGAGGCAACCAGTTGATATGTCTCTCTTACATTGATGTTTCTCTCCTGCTTTCTCCCCCCCCTCCCCCCACTCTTTCTGAAATCAATGGAAAATATATCCTGGGGTGAGGATTAACCAAAAAAAAAAAAAAATTAAAAATAGGGGATGAGTAGAAATAACCAACCTAGGAATTAATAAAGCATGTAACACCTGGAAACACACTGCATACTCAATTCTTATTAATTTTCCTCTCTTCCCTGTTGCTAACAATTTACTCAGGAGGTCACTTCCAAAAGTCATCTAGGGATTGGTCATAAATTTTTTCTTTTCTGGATTCCAACCTCCTTTATTGTCTCAGGTTATGAAATCGCTTTGAAACACTGTGGATGACCTATGGGCCTATGGTATCTGTCTCCATGGTGACGCAGCTGCCTCGTGTCCTATCAGGATTTACTTATAGATCCTGCTGTGGCCTTGACCCAGGGAAGTTAATCCAAACCCAGCATGATAAGGAGTGTCAATGCCTCCTGCCTTTAATTCCTGCAGCAAGGCTTGTTGGGTTATTCTTGCCTAGCTGGAGAAAAATGTATGCTTATTTGTTGGGCTCAGTCCAGCCAGGACTTAAGGCATTACTTTGGTGTGGCCAGTAGTGTCAGGGCCTTTCATGGAGACTCACTTTTATTATAGTTCCTACTGGTGTGAGGACCTAATCAGGCTCTTGAGATTTAGCCTGAAGGAATAGCAGATTATGAGTTCCAGGTTGTGATGGGAGGGGTGGTCCTTTGGAAATCTAATTAATAAGCAGAGGAGTGGTTAAGATCCTTGAATGTCACAGCAGGGAAGGCCTTGAGGCAGCATCCAGTCTTAACTAAGAGCAAAAGCCAAAGTAACATGTAGATCTGGGCAGAGCTGATCTAGAACCCAGATCTATTTTTTTCCTCCTCCCTTTGGGGGTGGAGGCAATTATTTATCTATTTTAATTATAAAAACAATACGTGTTCACTCTAGAAATTTTAGTACATACAGAGAAGCAAAAAATAAAAAAATAATCACCCATAAACCTACGACCCCAGGGAGAACCACTGATAACATTTTGCTGTTATCTTTCTAGACTTTTTCAAGTATAGAAATAGATTTTGAAAAATATACATATGGGTACATGGATGAGAACATATTCAAATATGGGTATGTACATAGGCCCATATACATTTTTGACCAAAGTCTTTACACTACAGCAGGTCCTTGAGTAGCATCCTTCCATTCAAAGTTGCTTTGTTATAACATTGGTGAGATGCCATAGGAATTTAGCTTCTGTTTATATCCATTAACCTATGATAAAATTGGTTTCGTTATATGTTCGTTTCGCTTAAAATTAAAGAACCTATAGATGTTAAGTGAGGGCTTGCTTTGCAGTGGATAAACCTGTTACCATAGGAAGGGAGTTGGGAACTCCCAAGGGATTGTTTGGCTTGGCTCTTCCTGGCATCTGCGAGCCTTGGTACCGTGTCTGCTCTCTTGGACAGAGCCAGACTAATAGAGAAACTTAAGAGTGTTGATTCTAATTCCCTAAAATTTAGTGTAGACCCCAGCCTTTCTGAGTCTAATACTTTACATGCCAGTGAGTGAGAGCACAGCTTTATTTCTGTTAGTTATAGCACTGAATCAAAGAGGAAGAGGCAGAGGATGACAAGGAATCCTTGGATGGTGATACAGTAAGTACAGGGTTTGCAAAACTCTTTAACAAATACCATCTCATTTGAGCCTAGCAAGGAGAGGGAACTGTCACCCTGAGATGGCAGCAGGTCAGAGTGGGGAGCTGGATAGCTGAGTTTGTGGCCTTTGGAGACTTAAAAATATTGATGCCAGAGACCTTCCCCAGCACAATTAAATAGGATTTTCTATGGGTAGAGCATAGGCTAAGGCCAGTGTCAACTAGGGTTGAAAGCTACTGGCTGAGAGCCTGAGGATTTCTCACTCAGAAGATTAAGGGTGAGTGCTTTTAAGGGTGTGGGAAAATACCAGAATTAGCCAAAGTGGGGATTAAAAACAGACCAAGTGCAGTTGAAACAAGTGATGACATGACATCACAGTCATTTGTAAGGTGTGTCACAAGTAAGTGGTTGCTAACAATTTTGCACTACCAATATTTGCAAAAAAGTTCTAGTTTTCCTACATCAGAGAAGCCTGAGAGAATCACTAAAATGTCATTCTCATTTGCACTCTGACTTATTTAGCTGGAAAGAAAGGAGGAGTAGCCGTGCATTTCCATGGGCACATGGATGAGAATGCCACACATGTGAACACCAGCCATTCTCTGCCATAGCAGAGGAGTCGTGAACCACTGGGTAGGAAAGTGCACATAATACACAGGTATTTGCATTTCTTACATGCTTGCTCTGGTTTTAGCCTTATTAATGCTATAACTGCCAATGTATGTAAGTTCAGGGATCAGAACTTGGGTGCTGGGATGGCAATCTCAGCATAGCTCTGAATAGGTAATTTAGCAAAAGTGTGTGCGCCTTGCAGGGGCTGGCAGGAGGGAGTTGGTTAGAATTACTTTTTTCTCAGAGAGGTAGCCTCCTTGGCTGTTGTGATAACATTATCTTTGGAAAAATATCACACATGGTGTGGAGATTAGACTCTAACAAGGCTGTAAACTGCAAGATATTTTATTCTTATTAGACTCATCATGTGGCCATCAGAGTGGCATTCTTTCTTTAAATCAGCTCTTTAAGTTTAGAACATGTTTAGTTTTGTTAGTATTTTCATCATACCCTTTCCCACTCATGCTGTGTCCTTATGTTTTAGGTGTGTCTCTAGCATGTTGGACTTTGTGTTAGTCTTTTAAAAGTCCAGACTGACAGTCTTTGACTTTAACTAGATAGTTATGTTCATTTATATTTATTGTGCTTATTGAGACTTCAGGATTTAATGGTGCCATCTTAATTTATGCTTTCTATTTGTTATGCTTTTTCTCTCTTAGTCAGGGTTCTTTTGGTTGAAAGTGATGGAAAACCCAATGGAAACTGACTTAAATATAAAAGAAAATATATTGACTTCTATCGCAGAAAAGTCTGGGATGAGAACTGGGTTCAGATTATTTTGGGACCTGGATTCAGGGATTCAACTGATGTCATCAGAAAATGTTGACTGATCAGGCCTGGGGCATTTGACCTTCCAGAGGGCTGTGGGTATGTAAATATACACATACGTATTCACATGTGTATGTGTGTGTGTGTGTGCATTTGCCCTGAACAAACCACACAGAGGCGAGAGTCCAGGGGGCATGGTTTCTGAAAGAGAAATCTCGGTGCAGTCTGGTGAAGAAAGGAGAAAGGAGTCTGGGCAGATAAAACACACCAGTGGATGTTGTGACCTCCCTGGCCTGTTCTACAAAGGATAGGAATTTTCAACATGATAACCTGCATACAAAGATAAAAGTTCCGGAGACATTTACTGCACCCATTTCATTCATATCCGTACACTACATAGATGTGTATTGTATCAGAGGAGGCTTTAGAGTAGTCCCCACCCAGTGGGGTATCATGAAGGTTAAATGGAATTATGCATGTAAAATGTGTGGCACGCTGCCTGTCATGTAGTAAGCACCCAGTACATGTTACTGTTGTTCTCAGGTACAGTACAAGGCCTGATGAATATCCAGAGAAAAACACAGCTCAACCCCTGCCCTCACAAAGCACATGGTTATACCAGAAAGTTAAGGAAAGGATGGCTTACTATGATCACCAGTGAATTTGGCTCTGAACTTCATTTTGTGCCCTAGGCAAAAGTGGAACCCTGAGTGAAGCATAGCTGCGCTCAACTAATTGAAGGACGCACAGCTTTTCATCAGGCAGGAAAAGGGAAAACATTCCAGAGGAATACATTGAACAGTCCCGAAGGAGAATGCCTATAGGGGATGTTTTAAAAAGAAGGAGAAACTCCAAGGCCAAGAAAAAAAGGAGAGGCCAGAGTATTAAATTATTGTTCAATGAAGGCATTTGCTATGGGGAGCTAAAGACATATCCAGCTTTTAAAAAATAATATTTCTTTGTGATTATAAAAATGGTGCATATTCATTGTAGGACAATTTTAGAAAGCAGAAAAATACAGAGAATTAAATAAGAATCAGCAATAATCCACTGCTCAGAGGTCACTATTGTTAACATTTTGGCATATTTCTTTCTCTTGTTTATTGTTTGTGTGTGAGTGCATGCACACACACATTGTTGTGTAAAGAACTGGCATTATGCTGTATAGGTTTTTACCCTGCTTTTTTGATTTAACATTATAATGTGGTCGTTGTCTTTTATTGTTAAATATCCTCTGAAAATGTGGTTTTGGCTGGCCATGTAGCATTTTTTCATGCAGCCATGCTATGCTTTACTTAATCATTTCTTGTTGGACATTGAAATTGTTGACAGATTTTTGCTATTATAAATAAGATTGCAAAGAAAAATGTTTACCCCAAGCCTCCTTCAGGATATCTTTGATTATTGCCTTAGGTGAGAAGTTCTTAGATATAGTAATATGAGATCAAAGAGAAGAGGGCCATTTAAAAGCTCTGAGTATGTGTTGCCAAAGTGGTACACAGTGCTGTTGAGATTTAAGGGGACTCGAATAGAGAACCCACCTAGACATTTGAGAAAAGGGGCCTTGGGCTCTAGGTTGTCACAGACCAGGGGAAACACATAAACGAGAACACGGAGGAGGGGCTGACATTTGGTCCCAACTCTATTTGGTCAAGCAGAGCTTTTTCTGCCCTCTACTTACTATTATGAAAAGAAATAAATTTTAATCCAGACAGTAGGGATGTGATTACAGACTAAAGGACGGTTCTTTAAATTGAACTGACTTCGGTTTCAGAAACCTCACTCTCTCTCCCTGCCCCTCTCTCTGAAATTGACAAAAACTTATCCTTGGTGAAGAGTAAGAAAAAGGAGAAGGCACGCCCCGTGCTGGAAAGCTTGCACTCGCTGTAGGTGGGAGGCCGCAGTCCCCCACCCTGTAGACCTCTCCTTAGGCTACTTGAGTGTCCTCACTGCTCGGTGGCTGGCTTTCCTCAGAGTAGATGGTCCGTGGAAGGGATCGATCGATAAGGAAACCTCAGTGTCCCATGACCTGGTCCTGACCTTTGTGCCCTTCTCATCATCTACAGCATCCGCCTAGGCCAGGTACACACACAGTCAACAGTAGGTTCTCGATTCCTGAAGTTGTGTTGTATTTGCAGGTGCAAAGAAAAGAAGTACGATTATGATCATTTGCCAACGACATCTGTTATCATAGCGTTTTATAATGAAGCCTGGTCAACTCTCCTTCGGACAGTTTACAGTGTCCTCGAGACATCCCCAGACATCCTGCTGGAAGAAGTTATCCTTGTAGATGACTACAGTGATAGAGGTAAGCCCCTGGCATGGGCTCTTGGGGGAGGCTGGCTTTCTGTGGGAGTGCCTGGGAGGTGAGAGTGTGACATGGGACATGTGCAATAGGCCTGGTAAGGATGGGCCTCCTGCATCCGCCTGTGTCTGCTCCTGCTCTTACAGAGCTCAGAGCCTGGTGGAGAGACACAGATGTAATGACAGAGGGTTCTACCACATAGCATTACTGGAAACAGAGGAGAGGGACTCACTCTGCCTGAGTGCTCAGGATGGGATGGTGTTTGGTTGTGGATATATTGAGTTTGAGAGGAGATCAAAAGGGGCAGCCCAGACAAAAGAACTGAAGCCAGGGAGAGGTATTCCATTGAGAGGGTGGTCAGCGTCCTTGCAGGCCTGACCAGTGGTCTGGGATCCAGCAATTCACATGCAGGCTGGGGCTGGGCCTTTATTACTCAGTGAACAGTTTGTGAGTTTCTTTGGTGTGCTGAGCACTGTTCTAGGCACTGGGGATTTTGTGGGGAGCAAGACAAATCCCTGTCCACTTATCTTCTCTGAGCCTGTTTTTCACTTGTGAATGGGTTTATCCACACCTACCTCAGAGTTGTGGTAAGGAATAAATGAGATCATGTATACATACACATATACACATACAGGATAGAACCTCAAGTAGCAGCAGCACGTAGTAGGCACTCATCTCCGTTTCCTTTTGTCCTTTCCTCCCAGGGCTGTTTTAAACCTGTGTGGACACTGCTTTGGGTCATACCACTTGGGCTTGAATCCATTCCAACACTTCACAGCTATGCAGGCTTGAGCAAGGAACTTTCAACCTTGGCTTCAGCCTGTTTTATAATCTATTAATACAATTAACATAAATGCAATGAAATAATAGTAGTTCCTACCTTGTAGGGTTGTTGGATTAAATAAGATAAAGCAAGGTCAGTACCTGGCATAGTGTTAACACTTGTTAAATGATAACTTCTATTTTTATGAAATATTAACTATAAAGTGCTGGGAATATTTCAGCAATGTCTTCATTCAGAAGCAAATATCATATTTAAAAACTTATCTTTAGGGCTTTAAACAGGATTTATGGGATTCTGGGGCAGGCAGGAACATGGCATGAACCCCTTCCAGCACAGCTCAGTTCCCTCATAAATGTGCTGTGGGCCACGGCTCCCCCTCTGTCCCCATGGTGGTAACCCATAAAGCAGGTGAGATGCCCTGCTCAACCTGTAATGGAGGTGAGAGTCCTGCCTGCTTCCTCCCTCCCTTTCTGCACTGTCAGTCTGAGCTCCAAGAAGGGATGTCAGCCCCTCAAGGGCGTGGGAAGACAGTTCAGGCTATAAGACAGAAGGTTAAATGCTGAGCAAATCCATAATGAGTGCAGGGAGGCCACAGGTGCACTTTGATGGGCATTCATGGGGCACCGCAGTAAGTTACCTTTGCCTGGGAACTCATCTATCTTACTCCCACCATCAGCTTACTTGCAGTTATATTTAGGTTGATGAACGTTTTCTTTGTTTCCAGTGGCAAGAATATTTAGAGAAATATTTTTACAAACTTATGAAGCAACCAGGAACGTTTTATAAAATGTTCCCCTTCCCTGATGATTGAAGACTTTGAGACAAAGCCCGTGTTGATGTGGGGAAATTCATTTTTATTTTGCCTAAAGGGTGCCCACCAGTCCCCACCTTGACCAATTAGGGGTGTGAATGGGGGCCTCTAGTCCTGGAGCCTGTGTGTGGAGGTGGGAGTCCTGGGGCCAGCCCTAGCTGTGGGCTTGTCTTTTCATCTTTTAAGGACTCATTTCCTCTTCTGCAAAATAGGATGTTCTCCTGAAAAGTTCTGGATTTGTTTAACAAGGATGAGAAGGTGCTCAAGAAAGCTCTGGGAGGCAGTGCTAAGCCTGTGGACTCAAGGAGGCAGACCCCTGGGTTTAAATCATGGGTCCTCAGCTCACTTGCTCTGTGACCTTGACCTTGACAAATTACTTAGCCTCTCTGGCCTTAGTGTTCTCATCTATAAAATGGGAGTAGTAGTGGTATTTACCTTATAGGATTGTTATAAGAATCATGTGAATTATATATAAATCACTTAGACAGCAATGAGCACAGTAGATTCTCTCATGCTAGCTGCCATTGTTAGACTACTATTGCTGTGCCAACTGAAATGTGCTCTTGAGAAAATTTACATTAACATCACTATAATAGTGTAAAATTACGTTAACATAATTCCATATAAATTAAAAATTTATAACATATTGCATAGTTAATTAACATAAATTATCAAATTTACATTAACACAATTTTTCAGAAAAATTGTGTTTGGGTAGTTCTTGTGCTTTTTATTTTTAAATGTTCACAAGTCAAGGTGTAATGTACTTTGGTGGGGGGTGGGTGTAACAATTTTATTGAGATATATCCAAATACCATATCGCCCATTTCAGGCATTTGGTGATTCTGGAATTCCTCCCCCCACCCCCAGCTTCCCCTGACTTTCGGGATGCTTCCAGCCTTGGTTCTGGGTGAGGTGAGCATGTCCCAGGTGGCAGAGCAAAGGAGGCTCCTGTCTGTTTAGTCTTCTTTTTGGGACAGGGAGGCCCTGGAAGGACCCGGCTTGGGATATGTGGTGGTGCCCCTCATTGCCCCTCTTGCCTCCCCAGAGCACCTGAAGGAACGCCTGGCCAATGAGCTGTCGGGGCTGCCCAAGGTGCGCCTGATCCGGGCCAACAAGAGGGAGGGTCTGGTGCGAGCCCGGCTGCTGGGGGCTTCAGCGGCCAAGGGCGACGTACTGACCTTCCTGGACTGCCACTGCGAGTGCCACGAAGGGTGGCTGGAGCCGCTTCTGCAGAGGTGCGTGAGCCATCCACATGGGGAGGGTCCCAACACTACACAGAAGCAAAAACAGACTGATCACTACCCTGTGAGAGGCCATGGGATGCCTGGGTTCAGAGGCTCCGTGGGCAAGTCCTTTGTCCCTGGGTGTGTTAACAGTTCCTGCCCCATTGGGCTTTGGAGGCCATTAAATGATTTAATACATGTATAGTTCTTAACGCATGCTAGCATGTTGGAGGCCCTGTATGAGTGTTCGCTTTATTGCCACTTACTATACGCTTTTCTTGTGGAAAACTTAGGAAGAATGATCAGCCAAGAAAAATGACCATCAGGTAGAATGAATATCATAATAATGACTGTATGACAGTGAGTCTGGCCTAGGTTGTGTTTGTCTTTATACCAATATAGTTGTAAAATACAGGATTTTTAAAAATTGATTTGATAGAAAAAGCATGGATTTGTTGTTCCACCCATTTATTTATTCATTGTTTGATTCTTGTATGTGCCCTGGCTGGGGATTGAACCTGCAACCTTGGCATATTGGGACGATGCTCTAACCAACTGAGCTACCTGGCCAGGGCCTGTAGTTTTTAATATATATATACTTTTATGGAGTCATGAAAAGTCATAATTCGGCCCTGTCTTCAAGGCCAGTTTTCCTGCTATCTTGCGGCCTCTTATGCTAACCCTCCCAACCTTCCCCTCCCCCAAAACCACCGTTACTAGGCCCTGACTTTTGTGCTCCTCTCTTCCCCCTCTCTCTCTGTTCTGATTGTGCATCATAGCAGTCAGGGGCTCGGCCAGCAAACCCAGGTCTGGGTTGGGGGTGTGTCTCTGTTTGGTCCCCCTGTATAGAGCCGGTCAAAGGCTGGGGCACCAGGATCTCTGCAGTTGGCAAAGTGCTTTCCCACGGCCTCCAGCACTTTGGTTGCCAGGGTCTGTTTGGAAAAGCTGGGACCCACTTGCCTCCCTTCCTGGGTGAGACCAAGCTGTCCTCTCCTCTGCTACTTCCTGCTGTCCTGGGTTCTTGTCCCCTATGGATGCCATGGTGGCCTCTTTCTCCTCTTCAACTCTGATGAGCTTCACCAGCATTGAGGACTCAGGGTTGCTCAGGCCTGTGATGGAGTCTGAGATTATGTAGAACATGGTGACAGCTGAGTGCTTCCTCTGGAGTCTGGACCAGTGGGTTCACCCTTTACTCCCCCCCACACTGTGCATTCAGGTGGCCACCTCTAGGCTGGTCTGAAGCCACCTAGAATTCTACTCCAGCCCACCCTTTGGAGAAAGTGAGGTAGCCCTCCCCATAAACATTCCTTGCTCCATACCTTGCTCCATACCTGTAGACAAAGGGATTCTCTACCCTGGTTGTCCATTAGAAACAGGTGGGGAACTTTTTAAACATGCCAACCCCTGGGCCTATGGCAGGGATCAGATCTATTGAAATCTGAATATCTGGTGGTGGGGTCTGGGCTTCTAGATGTTTCAAAAACTCCCCAGGAACTTAGGTTTGCACCAGAGTTGAGACACACTGGACTCTGTCACTGAGGTGGTCCCAACCAGGAACAGTAACCCCATCCTTCCATGGACTTTTGGAAATAGATGTTCATGTCCAGTGGGTAGTGCTCCTGGCATTTTGTGAGCCAGGGACCAAGGATGCACAGCAAAGAATGGTTCTGCCCCAGATGCCAGGAGTGCCTTCATGGGGCACGCTGCTGCTTGGCCTGCACATTCTGAAACCATGATTCAGAGTCCTCTATTCCAGTGCTGGCTCCCCAGTTTTCCCTTTCTTGTAAAAATAAGGCTACCCATGGTTCAAACCAGCTAGATTACAAGTCACAAGTTCTTGGTGTTTTTGCTAGGGGCCATGCAGCATCTTTGAACCTGCCCAGCAGGTCTGCCATTGTCCCTCTCACCCTTTTTAATAATGCTCTTAATCTCTTTAAAGAATTGGGCATGGCTAGATATTCACTCTGCAACTTCCTGAATTTAGTGAAGTCAGAAGTTTGATTCTCTGTCTCACATAATCTATCCTGAACAGTGCAGTTTCCCCTAAAATTATAATTCTTACCTCAGTGTCATATTCATAATGTCCCCTCTAACTTACTGGTGTTATTCTGAAAACACTTATAGCTCAAATTTCGCTGATCTCACCATTGTTTTGTGTGACTCTTATGATTTTTAGGTGTCAAATTCCAGATAAAAGCCCCTAGAATGTAACCCAGAGAACTCTAGTGTTCACACATAGTCCAGTCTCAGTTCATCTTTCTTGGTGTGCTGTCAAATGCAAAAAAAAAAAAAAAACACAGTCTGGAAGCACGCTGAAGGATGGTTGGGCTTGTAATTATGATTGTGGAGAGACTAGCTAAAGCATACACACAGGCTGATGCCTGCAACAGAAAATCATAGCGTCTCCCACTAGGTGTAATATTTCACAATAATAAAGATTAAAAGAAGAGAATAGCAGTAGTTCCAGGTTCTCTGCCAACCCTCTTACAGACATTCCCAGGGAATCCTCATGCTAACCCTATGCATATATACAGGGTGGAGCAAAAGCATGTTTACAGTCATGAGTACTCAAAACACAGTTTATTCTTATATTATTATTTATTAATTATTGTAGTGTTTTCCATACAAACAACTGTAAACTTTTGCCCCACCCTGTTCCAGTTTTACCCATAAGGCAATAGGCCTGAGAGGTCAGATGACTCAACTAATGTCACACAGCAAATAAGGGGCAGGATTAGAATTTATATTCTAACTCCAAAGCTGGCCCTTTGGTCTGAGGGCACCTTTGCACAGGGAGATAATTATTTCTTGACTTTTTATGATTCTTTGTGATTAAATGAAGGAACCTTTTGCAATCTTGAGAAATTGAAAATCTGCTTTCTCTTTTAAAAGTTGCCTTTGATTTTTTACACGTCTTGACTTTCATAGAGGGAGTCACGGTTAGCTGGAGTATCCGTAGATAGAATCAGAATATTAAAGCTGTGGGACATTTCATATTAAGGTCAGAATCCTTGCTCCTTGCTTTCCCTCAAGAATCCCCCAAGATGGTCAGCTGCCTGACATGGCTACAGACCATGTCAGGAATAAGAGAAGCAGGTCTTCCTCACACAGGTGTTCCTCTTTCCTAGCAGAAGGGTGAGGCGAGCTCATTCCCAAATTTCCTAATGGTCCTCCTGCACCAGTCCACATTGGAGACATGGGGTATCCTGGGTGTTTGCAGGATCCATGAAGAGGAGTCGGCAGTGGTGTGTCCTGTGATTGATGTGATCGATTGGAACACCTTCGAGTACATGGGGAACTCTGGCGAACCCCAGATTGGCGGTTTCGACTGGAGGCTGGTGTTCACGTGGCACGTGGTTCCCGAGAGGGAGAGGATGCGGATGCGGTCCCCCGTCGATGTCATCAGGTCAGGGGTTGACTTCTTTGAGCGAGCCTCTTTGCATCTGGCTAACACATCAGTGAAGGCTCTTGGGAGGGATAGTTAGCTGTTGGGCCCCCCACCTTTCTCTAGAGCATTTGTCTATTTTTTAAAAAAATCTTTGCTGCACATATGGATTTTATATCAGGCTGTGTGTGTGTTATTTATTTTAAAAATCGTGGTAAAATTTACCATTTTAACCATTTTTAAGTGTACAACTCAGTGACATCAAGTACGTTCGCAGTATTGAGCAACCATTACCTCTCTGTATTTTCAGAACTCTTTCATCATCCTGTGCAGAAACTCTATACCCATTAAGCAATGACTCCCCTTCTTTCCTTCCTCTACCCCTGGTCACTTCTCTTTAACTTTCTGTCTCTGTGAATTTCCCTGTTCTAGATAACTCATGTAAGTGGAATCATACAATATTTGTTTTTTGTGTGTGTGTCTGGCGTCTTTTATTTAATATGTTTGCAGGGTTCCTCTAGAGTTGTATTCTTTTTCATGGCTGAATAGTATTCCACTGTGTATACATTCACATTTTGTTGTATCTGTTCATTTGTTGACGGACACTTGGGTTGTTTCCACCATTTGGTTATTGTAAATAATGCTGCTGTGAACACTGATGTACTATTATCTGTTTGAGTCCCTGTTTTCAGTTCTTTGGGGTATATACCTAGGAGTGGAATTACTGGGTTATATGGTAAGTCCACATTTAACATTTTGAGGACATACTGTCAGGCTCCTTTTGAACGGGGGAGGCGAGTGGACCTCGGGGTGGAGGAGCCAGCTTTGGCCAGTGGGTTAGCCTGAGTCTGAGTAGAGTGGGCTCAAGGAAGGCTCAGTTCTCATTCTTGAGGTGTGGAAGTAATAGACTGGCTTGTTCCTCTCCTTCCAAGCTCAGGACCAGTTAGGAGACAGATATAAGGGTCAGGCAGATCGGACTTCAGCTTTATTGCTGGGGTATTGAGCCAGAAATGGTGTCTTAGATCGGCACCCATGTTTGGCATTTGGGCTTATGAATCCTTCCACCTGATTCTGACCTTGACATGACCCACTGCTGTCTGAAGTAGAACGAGTATGGAGACAGTATTGAGAGATGGGGCCAGCGAGGTCAATGGGGCCAAGTCATGCCCAGTTTTGAAGGCCAAGGAAAAGGTTTGGGCTCTACCCTGAGAGGGTAGAAGCCACTGAAGGGATTTAAGCTGGAAGTGACCTTTGCCTGTTAAATTCTTTACAGATTGTACTGGATTCCATGTGGTGAGGGGCCTGGAGGGGGCAGGGCTGCAGGCAGGGACATCATTGGGAGGCACTGCGGTCTTCCAGGGCAGGAGAAGATGGTGCAGGAGAAGATAGGGGGAAATGGTGCACTCCAGAGATGTTGTGGTGGAAGAATTGGGAGAAATTGAATGGGAATGGGGCACGGAGGAATCAAAGGTGACTCCCAGGCTTCTGGAGGAACCCTTAGGGAGCATCTTGCCTAACCTCTCATTGAACAGATTTGGAAACTGAGGCACAGAATAAGAAGGATCTTATACAGGGTCACATATCCAGCCTGTGATGCTGACATGAACTCTCATTACCCCATACACATGCTTAGTTAGGGATGTTGTGGCCAGCTATCCTCCCCCTCCTGTCATACTCTGGGCCTCAGTTTCCTCACCTGTGAAATAGGTACGAGCATCTCCACCCTACCTGTTTCCTAGACTGTGAGGATGAACACACGTGAAAGTGCTTTGTAATCTAGAACCTTCCCTTCCACAAGGAATCTTGCTGTCCTTTTCTCAGTTGGCCTAGATTCCTTGTGGAAGGGAAAGTGGATACTTTGTCAGGGCTCAGATGTGCTGCTGGAGGATCTAAAAACTTTAAACCTGGTTTCTTAGTATTACATATTTCCCCATTTCCGAATTTATTCCTTTTATCTGCTTGTCTGTGGAGTGTTGATCTTACAGCTTTCTGCTGTGGTAGGATAGAAGTCTTGGGCTATTTCTGAAGCCACTGCTGGCTTCTAGAGGAACCTGGTAGGGAGAAAACAGGGCCAGCCGAGGAAACAGAGCCAGTGTCTGGATCCTGGACAGGAGACCACTAGAGCTGGAGAGGAACAGGCCCTTGGGGATTTAAGATGCCCATTGCGTATTATGATCTTCTACTCACTGGCCTCTTGAGGGCCTCTGTGTGTGCCTGTGCTATGACTGGGTGACCACGGCTGCCACAGCCTCTGGGGGAACTTGGTCTTATCTCCTGTTCTCTCCTGGTTGTCTATGCTTCTAAAACTACAGGGTTTCTCTTAACCTTAGGCCTTTACTCCTGCTGGTGTCTTCTTGGAGAACTGTTTTGTTTCTTTTCTTGGCTAACTCCCTTTGTTCTGTGCCTCTTCCAGGAAACTGACCCCCTCCCCCCATGCCCTCTTCTGTGTTGACGCAGGCTCAGGGTGACCTTAGTCAACACATTTATCATACACAGAGTTCTGTACCTGCCTGTCGAGATTTCTGTGCACTTGCCTCAAGGCCTAGCTTAGTGCTGGGCAGAGTGAGCTCAGGGTACTCTTTAGAGATGGATGATTGGACCGAGGGCTTGTGGTGGGAAGAGAGTTCACCTAACTGATATTTTCCTGCTGTTTGTATTGCAATTTGGGTCTCATACGCTTCTAGGTCTCCAACAATGGCTGGTGGGCTGTTTGCTGTGAGTAAGAAATATTTTGAATATCTGGGGTCTTATGACACAGGAATGGAAGTTTGGGGCGGAGAAAACCTCGAATTCTCCTTTAGGGTGAGTATTCAGTCTTCTTTTTGGACTCATTCTTAACCTGGTTTTTTTCCTTTCTCTCTTTGGGAATAATGGGATTTTATGAGAGCCTGGTATTGGCAATTTATCCAGCAATCCTAAAAGGCGATAATGGCATGAGCATCTTATAAACATGCTTGTCTTCTTGTTTGAGCTTTTAAAAATACCTACTTTTAAATAGATTCGGGGCAGGAAAGGGCCCTGCAGGTCACCTAGTTCTTTTCTGTCACTATAGCAGTGAGAAACTGAGGCTCAGAGAGGGGAAGTGACTTGCTCAAGGAGTGAGTTACAGAGACTAGACTAAAATTCAGGTCCCTACCTCCTGATCCCATCTTCTGGAGACTTGATTTGCATAACTACTTATGAAGTGGCCTCTTTAGTTAGCACAGGGACTTTCAAACTTGGGTACGTGTAGAATTGTTGGGGAAACTTGTTAAAAAGGCAGATTTACAGGCACAGTCTCCAGAAAGTCAGATTTGATGGGTTTACGGTGGGAACTAGGAACCTGCCTTCTCTAATAAGCCCACCTTCCAATTCTTCTGTACGTGACTCATGGATGACACCCCTTTGAGAAGCCCTGAGCATTTTGGTGGGTTTTCCAGTCAACTGAGCCTTGCATTTTAAGTATCAAAACTTTTTGTCAATATTAGTGTTTTTCAATAGAAAATATAAAATTTTAATAATATTTTATATGGTTTCCTGCTTAAAATTAGTTATTTAATAAACAAGAATTTGGCCTTCCACTGAGGACTCACACCCCCATCATAAGTACCAGATGCTGTCCTTGGTCATACCTCTTGTGGACAGTGGAGTGTCTGTGGTCATTTGCCCCAGTAGGAAATGGCCCGGATGAGTCAGACTGTTGAGTTATAGAGTGTACTTTTAATGGTTTTTCTACCTTTTCCCTAGGTATCAGGCTGCTCTGCCTGCCTCTAGAAGTTCTTCCTTTCCCCCTTCCAAACCTCTCTCCTTACTTGCTGCTTTCCTATCTTCTGTGGCTAGGAGATCAGGTAATCAGCCTGTATTTTACATACTGAGTAAGTGGATTCCAGCAAGGTCAGCTATGGGTACTGCCACGAATCAAGTGCATGAACTTTAGTGCATGGACTTGGGGTCTTGGTTCCAGGGCTAGTTTGTCTTCCAGGCTCCTTTCTTGCTCTGCTTGCATTCTGTGTTGTAAGTGTGCTGGAGGTGTGGCCTCCTGTCCCATGGAGGGTGAGGGTATGGCAGTGTTCCACATGACTTCTGTGCCAGGGCTCCTGGCTGCAGGCATTGTGGACCAGCACCTCCTTCCCTGTTTACCTACCCCAGCCTCTCCTCTGCTCTGTGTACAGATCTGGCAGTGTGGCGGGACCCTGGAGACACACCCATGTTCTCACGTGGGCCACGTTTTCCCCAAGCAAGCTCCCTACTCCCGCAAAGAGGCTCTGGCCAACAGCATCCGTGCAGCTGAAGTGTGGATGGATGAATTTAAAGAGCTCTACTACCATCGCAATCCCCATGCCCGCTTGGTGAGTTCCTGACCCCCTACACAAAGTGTAGCCTCCTCTGAACAAAAGCAGCTAATTCTGGCCTCTGTACCATAGGAGACTTGGTTCCAGAAATAGAAAATAAATTGGGTGCTCGTGACACAGTATGGGAAAATTGTATTCTTTCACTTTTAATTTATAGTTGATTCTCATTATTTGCAGTTATTTTCTATATAGCCACTGCAAATACTGAATTTGGGAATACTGAATCATTCCTCTTAGGGGAAATATAGGGTTAGGTTCCTGCAAGCCTCTGGGAGGTTGACTTTTGTCAGCAGATCAATACATAACCTTGTTTTATGTATGTTTCTGTTTAAACACACCTTCTTTAATATATTGTTGGTTCATTACATTGGACTCACAGTCAACAGTACTGTTACTCATGCCCGAAAGGAGCTTATCAAATACACAAAATTCCCCCATTGGATACATCACAGCCTTCTTGCACTGAGGAGCCCTACACGGCACTTCAGCACTGTGCTTGGGGCCATTTAAAACAGTGAAACCCCCAACACAAGGCACAGAAATCTGAAAGATGTGACACTAAATAGATCACAAGAAGGACACTTGTTTACAGTGTGAAAGCTGAGACAGGACCTCAGCTGAGAATATGCACATTGGGTGACTCAAATTTTTCGCCATCCTGCACATGTCCTCAAATGACAGGAAGAGTGAGAACAAGTGTTGATTTTAGGGTTACAAACAAATTTTAACAAATAGGTCCACTGCCCCTGCACAGGCCAGGTCTGCATGCTCCAGGACAGGCGCCCACTGACCTGCATTCCTGTAACTAAGAGAGCTGCTTGGCAGGACAGGAAGGTCTGCTCTGAGACCTCTTTCCCAGCTTCTTGATGAAAATCTCTCCTGATTCCTTACAGCAGCCCTTCAGGCTAGCTCTGAAATTTTCATTTTATAGATGAGAAAACTAACCTCAGAGAGAGGGTGAGCTAAGGAACTTGCCTCAGGTCTCATAGCTGATGCATGCAGAACTGGGCCTGGGGTGTGCACACTCCAGTGGACCTTTCTCTGTGCTCTGCAGAGCCCTGTGGACCCGCCCCCTCACCTCCCTCGGCTTCTCTCTGCCTCTGGGCTCCAGGGTCATTGCTTCCTCTGTCTCACTGGAGGCTACAGGGCAGAAACATCTGCTCTCCCCTGTCACCTAGTCTGGAAACCCCAGTTCTCTCTCCCTGAGAATTCCCAAAGAATAATATGTTAGAGAGGCAATGCATACACCTTTGTCTAAATGTCCAGTGGCCTAGAAATGGACATTTGGTTGAAGATGAGGGTACAACAACTCTCATCAAAAAATGAACTTCAGGAAAATAAGCAGAAATATCAAATTCTATTCAAATGTTTTTACTTATCATTACCATTTTATTAAATATTTAACATCAAATTTTAATAGTCAACATCATATCTGCAGGGACAGTAATATCTCTGTACTCTGTACTGCTGATGTGGCTGCACATTTGCATGCGAACTAATGCTTGCTTTATTGAATTATTTGAAAGTTCTTAATCAGTGGTTTTATCCAGAGCACTAAACTTCCATTAGTATTTATTGCAGCATTTTGCTCTTACCATCGTAAGTATATATTTAGACTTCAAAAGACTGAGCACATAAGGTTTTCATTCATGATTATATCTAGAATACTTACCTGTGTTTGAAAGTGAATGTCAAATATCAGTAGTAAATCAGAATGTTGTTGTATATCTGTGCTGCTGACGTTTTGCTAGTCTGTGATCATGTGTTCGTCCATGATGTGTGGGTCCAGGGGTCGAGTGAGCCCCAGGATTTGGCTCCCTCATTCCTTCAGCAAGAGCTTTGTGTCCTTCCCTCGTGCACCTGGTTGCACCACCCTGTAGTGGGAGCACCTGGGAATGTAATTGTGTGACAGTTGCTCATACTAGAGTGCTGTCACTAAGTCTGAGCCTGTGTTTTATACTCTGTGCCCTGCACCAGGCCTGGCACACGTTAGGTGCTCAATAAAAGCTTATAGAATGAGTGAACAACAGTGGAGAGCGGGGCTTTGATAGGAAGTGCCTTGACCTTCAGCGGCTCACTGTTTTGTTTTCTCAGGAGCCCTTTGGGGATGTGACAGAGAGGAAGCAGCTCCGTGCTAAGCTTCAGTGTAAGGACTTCAAGTGGTTCCTGGAGACCGTGTATCCAGAACTGCATGTTCCTGAGGACAGGCCTGGCTTCTTCGGGATGGTGAGCGAGGCGGCCCCTTGGTGGGAGGGAGTTCCCTTGGCCCCTTTGTGGGGACCATGGGCCTCCCCAACCCCAGACTCCTCTCCCTTTTCATCCACTGTTCTTCCTTCTCCCCGTGAGTGTTTGGGGCTCAGGCCCAGAATGTCAGTCCTGGGAACCATCTCGAAATTGGCGAGTATAAACCTCCCATTTTATAGATGAGGAAACAGAGGCTCACTTGGTGTTTCCATGTCCTAGTTTTCACTAACATCTTATAACATCACATCTCCATGGCTGGACCATTTAATTACGAACTTGGATCTGCAAAGGCAGTGGTGGGGAAAGGAGAGTCCCTTCTGTTATCTCAAAAAACCTAAAAGAAATGTTTCTGGGATGAGGCCAGCTGAAATGTCTGGCGCCTTTGGCTTTTGCTAGGAATTGCACCGAGTTAGCAAGGGACATCTCCTGGACCGTGTTGATCAGAAGTGCTGGTGCCCCCTAGAAGTCTTTGATAAATACCAAGCAGGATATTCATGCATTAAACTTGTTTTCATTATAAAAACGTTCATATGTACAGAAACTTAGAGAGAATGGTATAATGAACCCTGTCCCCAAGATTCTACAATCATCAAGGTTTTGCCTCTCTTGCTTTCCCTCTCCTCTGCTCCACCCTCTCACGTTCTTTTTTCAAAAAAGAACATGGTGTCATTTTACTCCTGTATACTTCAGCATTATCTCAGCAAAATATGGACATCATCTTACAAAACCACAGACCATTACTACCCCTAATCAAATGAACAGTAATTTCTGGGTGTCATTTAATACCCAGCCCTTATTGAGATTCCTCTAGGTTTTCAAATTTCTCTTAGGGTATTTGGCGATTTCCCTGTGGGATCCAAACAAGGTCTACACGTTGCGTGTGGTCCCTGCATTCTTTCTCCTAAGTCTCTCTAATCTAAGGCAGTCCTTTTCCGTCTTTATTTCCCTCTTTTGCTACAGTATTAGTTGCCCTGTAGAGTGCATCACCCTTGGAATTATCTAATTGTCTCTTTGTAGTGACTTTTAAATTGTGCCTCTCTCCCCCATATTCTTTACAATGGAAATGAGGTCTAAAGGTGTGATTGGAATTAGATCAATCTTTTTGGCAAGGACACCTCACAGGTGTGCTTTGCATTCATATCATATTGTAGAGGGAGCATATCATGCCTGGTCCTCCTGCAGTTAGTGATAAGATTGATCCTGGATTCATGGAGAGTCACCAGGATGTGTCCTGTTCCCAGGTTCCTTCATGCAAAGGGATCTCAAGAACGTGGTGGGCTGTGCTTTACGAGCTAGTGGGTTGTGGAATTCTTCTTTCTATATGGCTGAGTCTTGTCATCAGGCTAGTCAAGGGTGGACAAGCGTCAGGGCAGCAGTGGGGTTCAGGAGGAGCTACTGAGGGTTCTTTGAACTCTCCAGGAAAGTACTTGAGTTTTCCTCTGGAAGATCCTGGGAAGAGGGAGCATGGAACCTCCCATGGTTTTTTGCTCTTAGAGTGATTAAAGGGTTTTCGAGCCAAGAGGTATCTCAGAGGTGACATTAGGTAAGACAATGTTGAGTGATAGAGAGAGCACTGGACTTGGAGTCAGAGGTCCTGGATTCAAGACTCAGGTATCTCCACTTACTTGTTGGGGTACCTTGGGCAAGTCACTGGCTCTTTGTATTATGCTGTTCCTATAGTCCAGAATAATGGACTTGTTATCTGGGGAATGCTGAGTCTTGGGGTGTCCTTTGCTGATGCGTAATAGCAGGAGCTCCTTGGTATATTTGTGAGGCACCAACCCAGCTATCTTTGGACTAGTGCAGTAATAAGGCTACACTAATGAGAAATGAAGAGGTATGGGCTTTCAGGCCATAAAAAGTTAATGTCACTGATCCTCAGGTTTATCATCTCAAAATGGGGGTTATGATTCCTGCCTATAGTGTGGAATGAGAAAGCACTTCCGAACCTAGAAATGTAAGGGGCTCTTACCATCGAGTCCAGTTCTTGAGGCAGTTACTTCTCCCACTCTGCTTACCTTCCCTCAGAGCCTTGGGTGGAATCTGTATAAATCTGCACCAAAATGCCACCTTTATGTTTTGTTTAGCTCCAGAGCAAAGGACTAGAAGACTACTGCTTCGACTATAACCCTCCCAGCGAACATGACCCCACAGGACACCAGGTCCTCCTGTACATCTGTCACGGGATGGGCCAGAACCAGGTGTGTGCTCTTCTCTGTAACTTGACAGTCTCAGGTAGAGGGAGGACAGAGGGAGGCTCTGTGCTCAAGGGGTCATTGCTGTGGGCCTCTAAAGAGGAAAATGAGGGGAAATCTATGTTTTTTAAAAATTAAAATTTTGCTATTTTTTTCATTATCAAAGTAATATATGCTTATTACAGAAATTTGAGAAATGTAAAAAGTAGAAGCGAACAGTGAATGATAGTACCCAGAGTAACCACCATTATAATTAAGACATATTTGCTTCCCATCTTTTTTTCATGCACGGCCTTTGCATATGTGTTTTAAATAGTTGTTTTCATGTCTATCTGTTTTCCATTCCGTATTTCCATTTACTTCATCATGCTTGTATTATTAGACATCTTTTGAAACTATCGCTCCTAAGGGCCTCTTGCTATCCCTTTGTCTGGCTGTATTACTGTTTAGTAACTGATTCCCTGCAATTGTAATTTCCAATTGTAAATAACCCTGCCACTAACATCTTTGTCCAGAAAAAAAAAGAAGGGAAAAAAAGAGCAGATCTGCATTTTGAATGACTTGTTAGAATTAATTCTTAGGTGGAAGACAGGTTTTGATGCAGAGGGTCACCCTGCAAAGCAGTGTTTACGGCAGTCACCTCAGCTCGGGGCCTGGGCAGATCTGTTTGAGTTAATGTGTCCTTCAGGCTGGGCAGGGGAACAAGTCCTGGAGGGTCTAAGGTCCAGAACAGGACCCCAGCTCAGGAAGCAGATGGACCCATCAGAGTCGGGCCAGTGGAGGAGGCAGGAGGAGACCTTCAAAGTCTTATTGTCCTAAGAAGTGTCAGACACGAGATGAAAAGGTGTGGGGATTCAGGTTTTCTTCCAACCTGGAGTTCCTGCAATTCTATTTGAATATCAAGCCCCCTTATGGTCAACGGTAAACTTTCATAATTCAGACCCCTACAACCTTAAGCTCTTGAGGTCCTCCCAACACTTCCTAAAAAAGTTCCTCAAAGGTGCTCCTCTGACTGGCACCAGCAGTATCACCCGAGAGCTTAGAAATGCAAATTCACAGACCCATCCTGTCTCTCTAGGACCCCAGCCTCTTGTTTTAACCAGCTTTCTGGGAGATTCCTTTGAGAGGCATTGCTCCACGTGCCTTAAGAATAGCCACCTGTGTCAGAATCTCCTGGAAGGGAGAGAGTGGGGCAGAGTGGGTGGGTGGCTGAATGTCTTGTTAAAAATATAAAAATGCAGCTTCCTAGGCCCCACCTCAGACTGAAGGAAGCCTTATTCCCTCTCTGGGATGGGGCTAGACTCAGTATTTTCCCCAGGTACACTAGAGGAGGAAAACCATTGCTGTGGAAGAACCAAGTCCTCCCGTTAGCAATCATATTGTCTGCTGTCCACAGCACTTTATAGTTTCCAAGGCACTGCTGTACTCGTCGTATTTCCGAGGGAGGGGTATGGAAGGACTGAGGAAACGGAGAAGAAATGGCTGGTCAAGGCCACAGAGCCCCAGCTGCTGGTACTGGGACCAATCCATTTTCTTTCCTGCTGTTCCATATCAGCATGGGACAGGGTTAGGCACAGCGGGTGTGAGGAGCCCTGGCACCAGCCCTGCACTCACTGTCTAGCAAGCAAGGGGACATGAGAAAGGGCCCCTCCATTCACACTTCTTATGCACCACCCCAGGGTGCTGGAGTGCTGGGGAGATACTCAGGAGGCTGACTGATCAGACACGCTAGTGTCAGCGAATGAGGGGAGAGCAAGGGACCCTGACTCTCACGCTCTCATGATTCCCAGTTCTCATCCAGCAGTTTCCCTCTTTCCACGTCAGAGGATAACTGATGCCTGTTGGCTTCTCCGTTTTTAGTTTTTCGAATACACGTCCCAGAATGAAATTCGCTATAACACCCGCCAGCCAGAGGCCTGCATAGCTGTGGAGGAAGGAACAGATCTTCTCATGATGCATCTCTGCAAGGAAACGGCCCCAGAGAACCAGAAGTTCATCCTGCAGGAGGTGAGTGCGCTGTCTCATTCCTTCCTTGCTGCTGCCTGTGGGCTGTAGAGGGGAGCATGGAGGTACAGCAGGCTCTCTGGGGCAGTCCTGGAGGGTCTCAGGGATGCCACTGTGTATAGGAGAGTCACTGTAGCCCTGAACCCTTGGCCGCACTGCTGGAGTCCCAGTGTCCGCCTCGTTTTCCTTCTTCCCTCACTATTAGCTCCTCTCAGTCTTTCCATCCGCCTTCCACCTTGAGCTGCAGCAGGCAGAAATGGGAAGAGGCCCTGCCGCAGATGCATTAGAAGGAAATGGGGTTTAAACAAGTGAAACAAATTGCTGAAGTGTAAGGATGGGAGGTTAGACCCAGGTATAAGTCACTCCACTTCTCTAAGCCTCCTTTTTTCCAGCCCTAAAGTGGGGGTAGTCATAGCAGCCTCGTCTTAACTCTAGTGAGGATCAGATGTATGGCCAGGAATATTCTTTGGAAACTGGGGAGCTCTTTTGAGATTAGTTGTTGCTTGCAGTATAATAACCAAGAAAAGATTTCTCTGAGGGAGTTGGCTCTCCATCAAAATAGTCCTTGAGTTGAAACTGGCTATTACTTCAGGCATGAAGGGCACTGGCTCCACCATATTTGCAGCAAGTCCGTGATGCGACTCATAAATCAGTCATATCCTTTGACTCACAGAAAAGCACTCGAGGGAATAAAACCAAAGAAAATAATTCAAAAGAAAAAATTAGTTCTGTTTGATCCCTATGGGAAGCTGTCATTCCCAGGCTGACCCCAGGAATGGAAAGAGTCCTCTAGACTGCTTATAAATAGGATAATTCCAAGTATGATTAGAAGTTGGAGTATGTTTTCCTGTAGAAAATGTTGACTAGCAATGTAATTTGTAGGCTCCTTGGAAAAGCCAGGCACTATAGTATTGTCTATCTGATATAAAAAATGAGGGAAAATATTTCTGCAAACCCCAAAAGTCTGTGACCCTCTGTGATGCCCTACCCCTTCTCTCCTGTCTTTCAGCTGGAAGCCATTGTAAGCTCTCAAAGAATAGTAATGCAAGAGAGAGAGACTATAAAATTGGTTTGAAATGTTATTAAAATTTTATCTTAAATTTTAGTGACCATTTAAAGAAAAGTCTCTTCAGAAGGGTGGGGGGAGGGGTACTTTACTTAATTACAGGCATATCTCAGAGATATTGTGGGCTCTGTCCCAGACCACTGCAATGAAGCAAGTCCTGCAATAAAGCAAGTCACATTAATTTTTTGATTTCCCAGTGTATATAAAAGTTATATTTACATTGTACTGCAGTCTACTAAGTGTGCAATAGCATATATCTAAAAAACCATTTCCATACCATAATTAAAAAATACTTTGTTGCTAATAGATGCTATCATCTGAGCCCTCAGCAAGTTATAATCTTTTTGCTGGTGGAGGGTCTTACCTTCAATTTGTAAAAAACGCATTATCTGCAAAGGGCAGTAAAGTGAAGCATAATCATACGAGATAGGCTTGTGTTTACTTTCATGTTATTCTAAAGGCAACTTATGAGCACTTTTAAAGGTTTTCAGGGTTAATATTTTTGAGATTCTTTTGCATCTGATTTTATTTCTAAGGCTGCTTTTGCCCTGAAACAGCCTTTATGTCACTCTTCTGCCCGTTTGTCGCTAGGCCATGATTAAGTTCCTTGGGGGGGCTTACAGCTTACAACAGAGAGGTGTGGGGAAAAGAGAAACTCCAGGACTGGGGGAGAGATTTGCTGAGTTAACTCAGCAACAGTTTATAAAAAGAAGAGAAGGGGGAGGCATTAAAGAGGATCATGTCTTTGGGAGTTTGGGAATTGGCAGGGTCTGTAGAACCCACTTCCTCTCTGGTGACTTGCCCCCTCCCTCAGCTGGTCTGTAGCTGAGCTGAGGCTAAAGCCAAGTTTTCAGACTCTCCATTTAAATACATAAGAGGAAGAGATCTCCAGGGATGGAGTTACTTGACCTAAGTGGAAGAGATTCATAAAGGATCTTTGGTCCTAATTTCCCTGAAGGAAAAGCAAAGCAGTAAGGATGAAAATGGGGTCTGACGGATCCTCAAAGTAGCCAGCAGGTGGCACCATTGGCCCTGACAGTGGAGTCTGGGACTTGTGAACGCTCCTGTGAAAGGCTTGAATGACACATGGCTCTACATGCCTGGCCCTCTCTATGCACGGACAGGCCTGGATTGCCTTTGCATTTGCAGACGCTTACTGCTCAGTAAATATTTCTGAAATGATAAAAGTCACCCTGAGCACTTAAGAGCACATTTTAAGGAAAAAGATACTTTCTGAGGAATTGCTTGTAATTCTCTTGAACATCCAATGTCTATTATCTTTTGTAGGATGGTTCTTTATTTCACATACAATCCAAGAAATGTGTTCAGGCTGAGAGGAAGGATCTCAGCAACAGTTTCGTACCACTCTTACGAGACTGCACCAACTCGGAACATCAGAGATGGTTCTTTAAAGAACGCTTGCCATAAAGTGTCACTGCACCAAGACCAGCAATGGGGGACGGGGGCCCCTGGACTGAGCCCAACAGAGACTTCACTAAGTATAGTGACAGACCCACCAAAAACGTGGCTGCTCTATTTTTATAAGGAAATCACTGTGCAATTTGTGAAAGCAATGTGGTAAGAATGTGAATAAGCTTTGTACTGATTTTAAAATGTTAAAATTGTTCCCAAATACCCTATTTTCAATGGGTAATCATAAAATGTTAACTCTTGGTAGTCAGAGAATTAAAAACTTTTAAATATTTTTCTATCAAGATATATATTCTACTGTCGTGCCTTTTTATTCCCCTTAGCAAAAAAGTAAATGTTTTATTTTGTTATTTGAAAGGATTCCCAGGTATGAAAATGTTTGCACGTGTTGAAATTAGACTCATGCAACATACTTTGCATAAATTGATAATACTTAAAACGTTGGTTTAGAGTTTTCTCACTGTGGGCAGATGGACAGTGGGAACATTGCACTGATTCCTTCAGGTCATTGAGATAATTTAGGTTTATTTAATAAAGAATGCTATTTGATTAAGTGTTGCTGCCATAGTCAAACCTCCAGTTAAAATTTATGTTAGGCAAAGAAGACTAACCAAAGCTGAAATCTCAAAGGAATGATTTGATAAAAACTTCCACCACATAGGGTGAACTTCCACAATGCTTAGCTGCTTTATGGCTGGCTACCCTTAGCAATTACCACTAGGACTTTAAATCATATTTATAACATTTTTTTCATATATCTTTATTGATTTCAGAGAGAGGAAAGGAGAGGGAGAGAGAGAGATAGAAACATCAGTGATGAGAGAGTCATTGATCGGCTCCCTCCTGCATGCCCCCGATTGGGGATCAAGCCCACAACCCAGGCATGTGCCCTGACTGGGAATCGAACCGCGATCACCTGGATTCTCGGTCGATGCTCAACTGCTGAGCCACGCCCGGCTGGGCATATTTATAACATTTTTAATGTTTATTACACATTAGTGTCAGGGAGAAATTTAATGTTCTCTATGAAATTCCACTTTCAAGTTTATTCATTAATAATATTTGCTCATTTAAATCATTTTGAGCTGCAGCAGCATCTGTGGAAGTTTCTCAGTAATTCTGGTTTGTGAAAGACCCCAGATCCACTTCTGAGATCTTGTCAATGTGAGTGATTTAACAAATGGATGAGAGCATTGCAATTGGCTGATTGCTAGCGTCTTACTCTCACACACACACCAGATGGTGTTGTCCCCTCGGGAAACATGACAATACTGTAGTTGAGGCCAAGTCTGTTTAGTCTAAAAGATTCTCCAAATCACAGGTCCACAGGGAGCAGACCTGGAAGTCCCCCAGAGATCACCCTGTGTCCAGTGTAGCTGAGGGAACTGAGGCTGGTAAGGAAGGGGGTTTGCCGGAGATCCCACAGCAAGTTAGGGACACGTTCTGTGATGATACCTATCATTCCACTTAGTAATCAGTGTTCTAAATTGGGCCTGGGTGTGATATTTTTCTTAAAGTGTTAAATTAGTACTCTTTTTAAAAATGGGCTCTTCAAAAATTGACTTTGTTATATCATAATAAATTATCAAATAAAATTAGTTACCTCTTTTAATAAAAAGTTCTAAAGACTATGCCACGTGGCTTGTTACCACAATTTTTACTTACCAAGTGGGGTTAGAGACACTGGCCTCTTATAGGCTCCTAACATTTGTGAGATTTAATGCGCTACACACCAAATTTCTCACACTTATATGCAACTTTAGAGTTTCGTTTCCAAGGGTGTCGTTTGATACTATAAGGTCAACAGGGTGAGGATTGCTGTGTTCTGTTTGCAGCTGCCCATAATCCTAATCCTAATCATTCCATGAGTTGGGCACTGCTCTAAGCACTTCATATAAATAAGCCAATTTAATTCTCAAATGCAGTGACTTTATTCTCAAAGGTGAAGACACCGAAGCTCAGAGACGGTAGGGTCACAGCTAATTAGTGGCAGTGCTGGGATGTGAACCCAGATAGTCTTATTCCAGAGCTTACTGGAGGGCAGATGACCAGCCCAAGTCACCCAGCTCATATATCTTGACCCTGGCCCCTCCCCTCATTCTTAGTCCAGCTACCCCACGCTGCCAGTTATGGTATGAGAAGTAATGAGCCTCTCCTGCTTGGAGAGCCCAGGAGGTCCCAGCGGATTCACATCTCTGAGCAAGCACATTTCTTTCAGAAGTGCCAAGTCCGGAGCAGTACAGGGACAGCCCTTGGGGGTTCCGAGCTGCTCCTTTAGGTGCAGTTGTTCGGGTACAATTTCGTTTTCCCCATGCCCACACTCTGCCCTCTTTCTCTTTCAAATGGGGCAGGATGGGGGAGGCATAACTTAGAGGGTATTTCTCCAGTTTCCCTTTGGAGATTCTTGCTGCGAAGCCAAGGAAACTCACAGTCTGTGGCCACATCCACTGCAGTTGCTCCATCCAGGGCTTACTCGTCTTCAGAGTGCTTCAGCCCCTTGGGACTGAGTGCTATCCCATCTGCCACATCATGATTCCTCTGTGAATCATCTCGAACCTTCTTTTGCAAGGCAAGGGTCAGTGGAACTGATTGCTCATCAGAAAGTTGAGCTGGTTATTTCAGCATCCTAAAAAGAAATTGCCTGATGGGTGTGCCTAGGGGGCAGCTCCAGTTATTAACTCAGGAGTGATTGCAAAGCACCACTGCATTCTAATTGCCAACTGTTATAAAAGGAAGCAAATTACTGGGTTCCAGAATGTTGAGGGACTTTAGAAGTCATGTATTCAACTCTCTCCTCATGCGGGAGACCCTCCTTGTCCCCAATACTTGCTAGACTGCCCCTGGCTTGTCCACTGCTAGTGGGGGCTGCTCCTCCCTTCCCAGGCCTTCCTGTCCTGTTCTATTCTTGGATGGCTTTGTACAAAGCTCAACACTGTCTACCTAGAGCTTCCCTTATTGTTCTGGATCCCCCTTGGGCCACCTCGGAGTGAGATGGTATAAGAGAACCTTCACTTTCCATAATAGGAAGTCAGTAATAATGGTCTAAAACTGAAATATCATGAGAAAGTAGGGCTAATGCTATTTGAAATACGGAGGCAAATTCTGGAACAACTAGCATGTTTGTTCTCTCTGCCCCTCAGAGAATCAACGAGGGAGGTTCTGCATTGAGTTCTCTCTGCTCCAAACTAGCCAGCACTCGGTTCTTCATCCTTATGGGATGTGGTTTTCACTAGAGTTCAGGGAGGGAATATGAGATAGATGTTTGCATTAAATCTGCTGCATTTAACCAAAGGTCAAGACTCTCTTCTCCA
Organism: Miniopterus schreibersii; assembly: GCF_964146895.1. Taxonomy (NCBI): domain Eukaryota; kingdom Metazoa; phylum Chordata; class Mammalia; order Chiroptera; family Miniopteridae; genus Miniopterus; species Miniopterus schreibersii. The sequence continues at coordinate 24,319,774 of NC_138111.1, read as the reverse complement.
TCCCTGCAGAGAGTCTAGGCTAGCTCAGGTTACCCCAGATGCTCTGAGAGCAGTAAAATGACATTAGTAGGCTGTGGGGTGGGGAGGGGCTGTGTGTGTGTGTGTGTGTGTGTGTGTGTGTATACAGCAAGAGTGTAAGAGAAACTTCATTTTCCATAATAAGAAGTCAATAACATTGGTATAAAACGGACATATGAGAAGCAGGGCTAATGCTGTTTGAAATACGGAGGCAAATTCTGGAAGAACTAGCTGGAAATGTTGAGAGTAGAGGCTTCTTGGGAGCCAGATACGAGTGAGGGTGGGTCATGAGAATGCTGGTTTTGTTTTAAATCTTGAGAATTATTAGGCTTTTTGAGCTAAGTACATGAACTTAAACTCAGTACATTTGGTAAAAATTATTGTTAAAAATTCTCCTAAATGGAGTCTGAGTACAAACTCTTGTTAGTAGGAAAATAATTAAGGACCTAGATTTGGCTTGTCAGGATAGATTTAAAAGAGGTTGGGATTTATGGAAGGACAGCCCTGGATATAAATTCCCTTGGGTCACTGGCTAGCTGTGTGACTTTGGGCAAGTTACTTAACCCCTCTGAGCCACAACTTCTTGTGTGTAAAATAGAGGCCATGCTAGTACCTAAGTGAAGGGGTGGTGAGGATTCAATGAGATGAGGTGGGCAAAGCTGGGAGCACAGACCGTCCAGCCAGAAGGGGTGCTCAGAGATCATTTACTGACCAAAGAGTCTGAGTTGCTCCATCCCAGTGATATCCTGGGGACCAGAAGAGCTGTCAGAAACAGCAAGGGTATGTCCTGGATTCTGTGCTGTGTGCTGCCTAGGGTAGAACAAGTGAACAAAGGAAGTTCTAGAAGGTTCCCCAACCCTCCCTCTGCAGGCAAGTTAACTTGTCAACTGTCCTCTCAGAATTAATTCATCCCTGGGAAAACTTTGAGTGCAAGAACTACAAGAAGTTTTGAGGGTCATTTCAGTTCAATCTTTTCTCTGTGGGGGAAGGGGACCCCTAGGCCTGTCCATCCTCTGGGCCTACAGGTAGGACACAGAAGCATGAGCCTCTGCCGCCCTGCAAAACCCTGGTGGCCACAGGATTCTGAGGATGCAGGGAGTTTGTCCTGAAATGGACTGGGCTCGGCTCACTCCTTTTGGAACCAGAAGTTGAAGGGAAATAAAACTGCCTTTTCTGGGTAAGATTCTGGACAATTCTGGGAACTTGTCTGCAGAACTAATTGATTTATGGGGACCCAGCTGTGAAGAACTGTACAAAACAGGGATCAGAGAAGATACACTCCAGATGTGGCTTCATTAAAGGCAGGGGTGGAACAATGGGGTTGAAAGGCTTCTGAGGCTCACTGGGCCATGGAGACTGAGAAAGTATGGCCAAGGGCCTGTGGCTTTCAGCTGCTGATTCTGAGCTGAAGAATAGCTTAGAACTAACTCATTCGACCCAACCTTTTGAAACTACAGAAAGGGACCCTGAGGCTCAGAGAGGGAAGGGGCTTACCCAGCGTCACACAGCCAGGGAGACGAGGCTGGGACCAGATCCTACATCTGCTGCTGCCAGTTCTAATGTCTGTCCCATCACCTACCTTGGCTGCTCATTTCTGCCTTTTCAAATCCAACTCAAGGCTGTTTTCTAAATTAAAAGCTGAGGGAAGGCTTAACTGATGGTAAGTTGCCCAGAGAGGGAGGCCTGGCTGACCCTAATGCTGGGCTGAAAAACTCTCTCCCCGCCTCATGGGCTTCTGAGACACTTGGCGACATCTTCCATTGGAGCAACTGGTCCATGTGCTCTCAGAACCAGACTCAGTGGTACTTTGTCAGGTGCCTGTTCTCTGTCCTCGGAGGGTGAAGCCAGGGGTGGTCCAAGAGAGGACAGCTGCATTACCTCTGTTGGGAATGGATTTCAGTTTTTAGAGTTTTGAAAATGAGATTCGCATTTGGTGATCTCCCATTCCTACTACAACATTCCTGACACATGACTTTTTTTCTCTTTAACATTTTATATTTTCCTAATTGTTCAAAAGTATATGCTCAGCTGAAAATTTAGAACCTACACAAGAATATAAAGAAATCACTTAAGTTCTCAATACCCAAAGATAGCACCATTTGGAAGTACAGTTGGCCTTTGACCAATATGGGTTTGAACTGCACAGGTCCACTAATAGTGTGGATTTTTTTCAATAAACACAATACTGTAAATGTGTTTTCCTTATGATTTTCTTAATAACATTTTCTCTTCTCTAGCATACTTTATTGTAAGAATGCAGTATATAACATGCAAAATATGTGTCAATCGATTGTTATCAGTAAGGCTTTTGGTCAACAGTAGGCTATTAGTAGTTAACTTTGGGGAGTCAGAAGTTAAACACAAATTTTGGACTATGCAGGGTGTGAAGGGGTTGGAACCTCTAACCCCCATATTGCTTAAGAGTCAACTGTATTTCTTTCCAGTTTTTTAAATCACAGTTTCTTTTACTTGCCTGAAATTGGCTCAGTGTTGGCTTTTGCTGGGTGAGCATGGTTCTGTCCTTTAGGGGAATGAAGAATTAGTCTCCTTCCTTTGCCTGTAACAGGGGTCCAAACACATGAAGACAACAGGCATCCCCAGACTTTTCCCAACTCTGGGAGGAAACCTCAACTCCATTTTAAAAGCCAAAGTTTAAACTGCAGTGATGATCACTGCTTTTTTTTAAGAGCGCACTACTTATTTGGCACTGAACCTAATAGGTTTTTATACATTACCTTGTTTAATCTTTGCAATAACATTATGAAAGAAGTATTTTCCAGCTCCAGTTTATAGGGGAAGAAGCTGAGGCTCAGTGAAAATGGGTCCCATTTGGGCTGATGGGAACTGAGTCCAGTGAGTTCGTCACCTTTAATCTAGCCTCTGTATCTGTTAATGCAGCCAAAGGACACAGTAGCTTTCCTGACAGCCTTACTAGAACTGCCTCTTGAATGCCATACTTGCAAAGCAAGACTTTACATCCTTCCTAACAAATTCCTTTCCTTCACTCTGGCTCACAAAAACACCCCCTCCCCCCTTATGATAATCTCTCTGAGACAACATGACTCATGTAGAATTCCTGACACTATTACCAAAAAAAAAAAAAAAAAAGTCCCTGCTAGCACGGATCCTGGCACATAGTACTCACCCAGTACCTGGTTGCTATTATTATATAAGGTGGGTGACACTGTTTGTCTGGTTCCCAGGGTTTCCCTCTGTTTCCCACAGAACACAGCGGAACAATGTGCTAAAAGTAGCATGGTGCTAAGGAGGGGCCCATCCAGGGTGGTTGGTCGCTGAGGTGGCTTTCAAAAGCATCCTTCCCCTCCAGCTATTGGCAGAAACAAGAAACCAAGTAGATGTCTCCTCGAATCTGAGTTCATCTGCCCCATGCCTGGCCCTGCCCTTCCCTGGGGCCTCATTATCACCTTCCACCCTTTGCTGGTGTGGCAGGTCTGGCTGTGTTTGGTGAGAACCCCCCTCCCCCATCAGCTTCCAAACCCGTGACATCGCAGCTGGCCTTACTGCTACTTCTGCTGCTGGCCCCTCAGCCATGATGCTCAGAAGAGACATTCCTTAAAGCGGGTGGAGCTGTCAAAATGGATTTTAAAATATGGGTTGTATTTTATTTTAATTTTTGGTTGTTTTCTAAATTTGGTCACAATTGCGTCTTCTTGTTCTAAAACGAGAGAAAGGAAGCAGCTGCCCTCTGGGAGGCTCCAGAGAAGGGAAGAAAGCCCTCAGCTTCTCTGCTGATTGTTCTGCTTCCTTCCTGAGGGCTCGATAGCAGCTCTGTGGGCCTGGAAGGGGCAGGGTGTGGACCTGAAGATGCCTGTGAGTTCTCCCAGTCCTGAGAGCTTCAGGTAAGGCCTACTGTCACCAGTCCATGATAACTTGCCAAGGCTACTGGCCCCATACATGTGCCAGAAACAGGCATTCCCCACCACCGCAGCTGAAAACCATTAGCACCCAGACAATTATGACTCAAGGTGGGCACAGGGAGGTGGGAGGAGGCAGAGAAAGGGCTGATCTCCTCTTCAACATCCAGAAGTGATATCTGTGCCATCTGGAAAAGCTGAGCAGGCTGGATAGGTAGGGGGATGGAGGTCCAAGGGGAGGGCAGCTTGGCCAGGAATGGTGGGTAGTGGTGTTATTAAAATGTTGGAAGGGAGGCTGGGGAGGTGAGGCCAGGTCCTAGCTGGGTCCACATTTGGGGGGTGGGTTGGATGCCAAGCTGAGGAGTTAAGTCTTCAACATGGAGGCGAGGAGGAGAAATGGTCTCTGCAGTCAGGACGAGACTGCAGCTGGCCCCGGAGCAGTTTCCTCCCATTGCATCATCCTTCCTCGAGCATCCATCCCCCAGGAGTGAGCTGCAGAGGACTGGGATTCTCTCACACTGTGTGGCTTGGCTTCTGTCCACCCTGCCAAGGTCAAGGACCTCTCGTTTCCAAAATGCCTTGAAAAGTTTTCTTCCTCATGTTTCTGCCTTCAGCCTGGACTGTCCCTGTCTCCTGTTGGTACTCTCTCCTGTGTGGCTTTGGTCACCACATTTCTTAGTTTCCCATTCACCCCAGACTCTTCTCAGTCACTTCTGTGGGCTTCCTCTCCCACCTTCTTGAGCCACATCCCCTGCGATGCTGTGGGGTCCTCTTGTGACCTTTCACGTTCTGCCTGGGCAATCTCAAGCACAGTGTGGCTTAATGCCAATGGTTATCTGTGTCTATCACTTAGGAACTGTATTCAGTTGCTAGTATCAGAGACTTGAAAAATAGTGGCTTAATGGACTTAGAGGCTTTATTTTTCTGACGTAAGAAGAAATCCAGGGCATTTCAGGGCTGATATGGTGGCTTCATGGTGCTATTAGGGATGGAGGCTCATGCTGTCTTTCCATTCAGCCACACTTAGCATGTTCCTGTCACCCTGTGGTGGTAAGATGGCTTCACCCCCTCCAAGCATTGAGTTTGTCTCATTCAAGGAGAAGAAGGGTAAAGGGCAAATGACCTGCCAGCTGATTCTGTCCCCCGTTTAAGGCCTTTCCCATCTCTGTATCAGTCAGTTATTGCCACAGCAATGCTCAGTAACAACCACTCCAAAACTCAGTGTAAGAAGCCAGTTCGGGCCAGGCTCAGCTGGGCAGCACTCCAGACTTGGGTCAGATGTCTTGGCTCTAGGTCAGCTCCAAATGTACCAGTTCTGGGACAGAGTTGAACAAGCAGCCATTTCTCAGGGCGGGCTTTTCAAATAGCAAGTCATCAGGGCAAGAAGCAAGCCAGTGTCCATGGCATTCTTAAGCGCCTCTTAGGCCTCTCTCTCACCACCTATGCGCTGGCAACTCGCAGATCTCTCTGCAGCCTGGGTCCTTCCCTAGCCGGCTGCCTGCCGAACAGCTCCCTCTGGTTGTCCCATCCACCCTGCAAGCAACACATTCTAATCTGGACTGTGAACCCTGAGGACTAAGAAGGGCTCCTGGTGGCCAAAGGGACTCAGGAGAAAAAACCAAAAAAGCTCAGAGCCTAAAGCCACTCCTGCTTCAGGTGCCTGTCACGCAAACTGCGCTTCACAGAGAAGCCTCTGCGCTGCTAACCTACCTACCTAGCTCTGTTTCCGCCGGGTAGGCCAGCCTTTATAAAGCAGTTCCCGGAATCCTATTTCAGCCAATAGGACCGAAGCTTTCCTTAGCAGCTGCATAGCTCTGACCAATCAGAGTGGCTCTATTCTGACCAATCAGGGACCAGAGGTGGGGCTTCTGTCTATATAAGCCGCTCCCTGTTGGCCTGGGGAGCGCCCTTTCCGAGGAAGAACGAGGTCTGCGTTCAGGCGGCCGGAGCTGGAACAGGGACGGTGTCTCTCCTGAGCCGAGTGGAGCGGACCAGCCACCACCTGGGCCGGGGCTGCCCAGCCGAAGAGGGCCCGGCCCAGGGCTGCCTGGCCCCGCGCGGCCTCACGGCGCCGCTCTTCTCACCGTGTGCTGTCACGCTATTGAACTGTTCACGGCAGCGCTGTTTTTACAGCCACGCGGTGTTACCTTTGAGCTGTTGGCACCAAATAAAGTTTCCTTCTTCGCCACGCCCCAAGTTGGGGATTCCTGTTGGCTTTGAATTGACACCAGTGACCATCAGTTGACAGGACTCATTGTCATTTTTCTCCCCCAACCTGCTATTCTTCCTCTCACGCTGTCCAAAAGGGTGAGAAGAGGAGGTTGGTAGAGCTTGTGTCTGGGGCCTCTTTCCCCTTTCTTGGTGCGGTCTCCACCCCCGCTCCGTCCGCTGAGCACCGCACAGAGCTGTTCAGATGGTCCAGGCCCACAGAACCGGAGGACCGTGCAGTTCTGGAAAAGCAGCCAGGAGTTCAGGCCTCCCTTGCTTAGCATCGCAGAACCCAAGACCCTGGAGTGGAAGGAGCCTGCTGGGTCCTCGCCCCGTCCCTCCCCCGGCCCCTCCTGCTGCCTGGCTGTAGCTTGATCTCCAGAGTCAGCCAAGCTCAGGAGGTAAGAGTGAAGTAGTGGGATGTGATGGAAAGAGGACTAGTCCTGAGGGTTAGGTTGACTGGAGCTTCCCAGTTGCTGAGGGGCCGTCTCTGAATTGATCAGACCATCCGTTCACTAGGCCCCTCTTGATTTAACACTCTACCTAGATGGGCCCACATTTGGTTTAATGCCCTACTGTTACCATCTTAATACTCTTGAGCAAGGGGCCTTATGTTTTCATTTGGCGCTGAGCCCCACAAATTATGTGGCCTGCCTTGGTCTTGGTTTCCCCACCTGTGTAGGGTGTTGGCAGAGGCAGCTGTCTGCTCTGAGCTTGCCAAGTGGGGAGTTTGTGTAGCTGAGTTTCATGGCCCACACTGGGGGCACTCACAGCGCCCTCTTCAGTCCAACAGCACTCCATCCCTTCTGTCACTGTCCTCCACTTAGTCCCTACTGTGACGGAGGTGAGAAGTAAGAAATGACATCCCCCAGATTTTGCCTTTCTCCACGGTGTTCAGTTGTGGTTCTTTCCTCACAGGACAGGGTGTCCAGACCCTTTCCAGACCATCTCAGCCCTGGACGTCCTTTGGTTTTCAGTTTCTCGGTGTTCCCATTAAGGCTCGCACCAGAACACAGCATTCTAGGAGCAGCCATCTGCCCTGGGAAAGCTGACCCGCTCACCATTTATCTGGACGTCAGCCTCGAGAAGCGTAGCTTTGGGGGACAGATATATACCACAGCAGATACACTGAGCTCGGACTCAGCTCCGACCCCATTTCTTCTCCCTATAACTAGCTGCCCAGTCAGCTTCCTTTTCCTCTAGTATTTGGAACATTTTAAACTGAAATCACCAGTTAGATCATGTATTCAGGTTTCTGTCCCATTCCTTCACTGCCCTTAGTGTCCTCACCCAAAGACATTTCTACCCCTGAGCCTCAGTTTTCTTACAGGTTTGTTGAGATGGTCAAATATATAATGAAAATGCTAGAGCTTTGAAATATGTAAAACAAAACAAAAACGCAAACAAAAAACCAAAAATGCTTTCTGCTAGTTGTTACTTGGAAAAGGTTCCTGGTTATTTCCAAAATCCATTTGTCCCCTTTTACATAGACACAGAACTTTCACTGTGGCATACACATGCTCAGTGCAAGGCTATCAATCCCAGCCTGCCTTGCACCAGATGTGGTCCTGGTAGGTAAGGGGTGCGCGATGCAGTCAAAATCCAGTCATGCCCTTGAGTCCATGTAACAAGATCACTGTGGAGGCGTTTATAGGGTGACGCGTGAACCCAGGAGAGCATCACCACTTTGGCTTGGGAAGGCAGGAGGGAGGGAGTCCAAGGGTTATTGTTTGAGTTGGTCCATGAGGGTTGAGTAGAGCTTCTCCAGAAAGAAAAGGTAAGGAAGGGCATTGCAAGCAGAGGGAACAGCCTGTGCAAAGGCTCACAAATGTGCAAAGGCAGCAGGTGCGGAGAACCCGAGGCTCACGGCTGTGAGGGTGGGGCCCCGGATGGGGGTGAGGGATGGAAGACGGGGCTACTCAAGGACTTGCTTTGCTCCCAAGCACCCTGCCAAAGGCTAACGTCCCTCCGACAAACCCCAAGCAGCGAAGAAACAACTGCTTTGCAAACAAACGCCTCGTGTATTTATTTTCTCCATTTTCCTCACATATCTCATCTCCGCCCTTGAATGAGATGCCTCCTGGTTTCACTTAATTTCCACAGGAAGCTGGGAAAAGCAACATCTGTCTAAATTCCCCCTAACTTGCTCCAGATTTCCAAGGTCAGAATGTGGACTTTGGGAGACAAGGTCTCTGTGGGGTTAGAGGTGACAGCCCCAGAATTGGTGGACTCTCTTGGAGCCCCTTGAGGCAGCCAGCCCCGGCGCCAGTTCCCTGAACAATACAGATGTTCGGCAAGAATTTTGCTGAGAGTGAAATCAGTGGCTGAGGCGGCCCCTGGAGAGGGGAGCACAGGACTGGTTCCCACGGGCTCCTGCCCAACATTCGTTCCTGAGTTTAATGTTCCTGGGAGATGGGCCGCCAGCGAATGCTCCAGCTCCCACACCAGCTGGTCCTCAGAAGGCAGCTTTCCTCACATGGCCTTGGGCCACTCCCAGCCAGCCATAGGGACATTGTTTTGTTCACAGCAGTCTGCTCAAGGCATTTATTTAGGGGAAACACTTTCTCTTCTGTGGCAGAAAAGAGACAGCTTGGTGCAGGGGAGAGGGGAACAGAGATGGGTCTCTAGAGTTGGGTTCAGCTCTTGGGACAGCTGCAGGCTGCTCAGGTGGCATCCAAAGGCAATGCATGGACAAGGTGTGGACTTTGGAAACAGGCAGACAAGGTTTGAGTCATAACTGTGCCCTTGGTGGTCATGTGGTCCGGCCTGGGAGATCCCTCACCTCACAGCCTCAGTTTCCTCATCTGTGACTGAGGAAACAGGATCAGGTCACCTCTGAAGGGCCTGTGGGCTTCCTGATGACAGTTAGTGCCTGTCCACTCTCCACAAGGAAGCTGAGGAAAAGGTTGTAGTCTTTCCTCTGTGAAAACAAGCAGGAAAGAACTGGCCTGGCCTGGCCTGACTGGCGTGGCTCAGTGGTTGAGTATTGACCTATGAACCAGGAGATCGCTGTTAGATTCCTAGTCAAAGCACAGGCCAGGGTTTCAGGCTTGATTCCCAGTAGGGGGCGCAAAGGAGGCAGCCAATCAATGACTCTCTCTTACCACTAATGTTTCTCTCTCTCTCTCCCTCTCCCTTCCTCCCTCTGAAATCAATAAAAACATATTAAAAAAAAGAAAAGAACTGGCCTTCATGAGTTACCCTTCTTCCTTGCACTCTCCCAATTTTTCTCAGATCAACAGAATATTTTTTCTAAAGCACTGATGACTCTTTGAAGTGTCCTCCAGGGCGTGGTTGGATCCAGCTCCTCCTGACACCTTCTTCTCCAATTGCTCCACCCTCTTACCCACTCTGGCCCCTTTCAGGCCCTTAAGTGGAACAGTTATGGCCTCCTTTGGACCTGGCCCCAGTGGCGGTGCCAAGGGGGTGGCTGGGGGTAGGAGTTGGGGTTTAGCTCCTCCAGAGTCTCCTTCTGCTTCCCCAAAGCCACTCTAAAACCCTTGATCTAAGTAAAAGCAGGGAGCTGTCGGTTCATGACAATGCCAAGGTCCCTGGGTTCCCCTTTCAAGATGCTGCCCCCCACCAGGTCCCTGTGGGGGCGTTTCCTGGGCCTGGAGGGTGGCAACACTGTCCACTCGTTCCACTGGCTCCTTCCCGTCTTTCAGATTTAGTGTCAGCATCACTGTCCTCGAGTGGCATTTGCTGACATCCTGTGGGTCCCCCTTGTTGGTATCTCTCACCTGGTACTTTTCTTCAGAGAACGCATCAAGTTTGTAATTATAAACACATCTTGTATTTACCTGTTTAATGCCTGACTCTTCCACTAATTATAAGTGCTGAGAGGGCAGAAGTCGTGCTGGTCTTGCTACATGCCCATTGCCAATAGAGTGCCTGGCAAATAGTTGGCTCTCAACAAGTAATTGATGAGTGAGTGAATGAATGAATCACCCAGAGAATCTAGAATTTGGTAGTAAAATAATGACATCAGGAAGGCAAATCACAGCAAATGTGGTACCTATAGCATTGAGGCCCAAGGTGCAAATCCTGGTATTGACATTCAGGGCTGTGGGAAGGCAACATCATTTTTCCCCTTCCCCCAGGAATGAGTGTCTCACAAAAGACAGGAGAGTCACCTATGCTGGAATGTTTCTGAGAGGTGAAGGGAGAAAACAAAGGACTGAGATGTGTCTGTGGTTTGGCCACAGGAGGTTATTGTGACTTTGACCAAGGAGAGTTCCAGAGGATTGGGGAGTCAGGAACTGGGCTGCAGGGGAGTTAGCAGGAGCTGCGGAAGTGGAGACTGTGAGTATTAATAACTAGTTTTAGACACTAGACCAGAAAAGAGGAACTATGACATTAGCTATTTCTTACCACATGGATCACATCAAAATTAATTTGGAAAAGTTTCTGAATAATAAAAATGATTCATCTGCTGGCTGAGTAACAAAATAAGGTGTCTTGGCTTCCTATCTTACTTCTCATAGAGAAGTAGTATGTTAGAGTTGAAGCGATCTCAAAACCAGAGGTTCCAATGCAACCCTCATTTGGTAGATGAGGTGCCTGAGGCCCAGAGAGGAACAAGGACTTTCCCAAGGTTACACAGCAGATGAGGGGCAGAGCCAGGTTTTGAAGCCAGGCTTCTGTATGCCCAGCCTGGGGTTCTTTTTCATGTCTTTCTTTCCTCTGTTCTTTCCAAACAGTCTTTATTGGCTCCAGGGAATGGGTAGAATAGTAATTTTTAGTTTATTCGAAATGAGTAAAATGGGTGATGCTTTTTTACTCATGTAAGAGCTAAATGGAATGAGAAATGGCTCCATCATGAGAGCAAAGATTCCTTTGAATATTAAAGCTCCAGAGTGAACCCCAAGTGGGCCCAAGTGACAAGGACCAGCTCTCCTTTTCTAGCTGACTGGAGAAAGCTGGGCAGGGCTGTGCGTGTGCGTGTGCGTGTGCGGGAGCAGGTTTCCTCTGCAGGGTGGTTCCCTGAGCACCACGACAAGCATCACAAACCTCAATACCTCTTTCTTCTTCTTTGAAAAATATTTTCTTTTCAGAGCAGTTTTAGGTTCACAGAAAACGTGTGCAGAAGGTTTGGAGATTTCCCGTAGACCTCCTGCCCCGCACGTGCCCAGCCTCCCTGGCTGTCCTGCACCGAGTACCCATCTGCTGCAGCTGGTGGGCCTAACCGACGCATCATCCCCCAGGCAGTGGCTAGGCTTCACTCTTGGTGGTGTACATTTTATAGGTTTTGACAAACTTATAATGATGGGACCCTGAATCTCCTCAATGCCTTATTATTATTACTGTGAAATATACGTACAATTTACCATCTTAACCGTTTTTAAGTGTATATGGTTTTATGTACATTCATGTTGTTGTGCAAACATCACCACCATCCATCTCCAAATCGCTTCTCATCTTGAAAAATATAAACTGTCCACATTAAACATTAACTCTCCATCATCCCCACCTCCAACCCCTGGCAACCAGCATTCTTCTTTCTGTCTCTATGCACCCTGCAGTCTTTGTCTTCTTGTGACTGGCTTATTTCACCCTCAATACCTCTTTGAATGTGCTCCCTGCCACCCAATTCTGCACTTAGGAATCCCTGCTTTTGGCAAAGGATTTGATTCTCTGCTGAGGAGGGACAAGCACCCCTGGGAAGAAAACCCTTCAGGATTTTTTGGCACGTTCCCTTTAATGCCAATCAGTGGATGATTTCTTGAGATCAGGGTTTGATGGGGGTAGGGGTGACCCTGGTTGAGAAAAGAGAGAGACATTAGCGACAGAGAAAAAAATTTTTTCTGCCTGAAAAAATGTTGTTGGAATTATTACAAGTGAATCTGTGTAATTAATTTTATAACATATCCATGTCATAAATTTATGTGCCTGGGTCTTTTTGTGTCATGTCTTGTCTGACTTGATTCCTCAGGACTTTATGGCTGAGAAAGCTCCTAATAACTGCTAGTGAAAATCATAATACTATTCTTGTATTTGGGTTAAATTCTACAGTTTAGGACACATTTTTATTTCCATTTTATTTGATCAAAATGACAACAATGTGAAGTAGTTAAATAGGACTCATTTCCATTTTTCAGGTGGAGAAACTGAGGCTCAATGAAGTGAAGGGATCTGTTAACAGTTCTAGAATCACTTATTGGTAGAACTAGATCTAGAACCCGTCTCTAGTCCAGGGCTTTTCCCATGGGCTCCACATTTTTCTGGCATTTATTAGCTTAAAATATCTAAGGGTAACATTTATTTGCAATTACATGGTCCTCTCTCCCTGCCCACCTACCAACATCCCACTTGATTTCCGACCCGATCTTGCTCCAAGAATGATGTGTCACTACCCAGCAGCTCAAATTAGAAACCCAGGAGCCAGTCATCCTTGACATTTCCCTCTCTTGTTCCATATCCGATCTTCAATTAAGTCCTGTGAGTTTTCATTCCTGAATATGTTTTCGATCCACCCACTTCTCTGCAGTTGGACCACCCTGGTCCAAGCCTCTGTTTCTCACCCTTTACATTATTATGTTGTTCTTTCTGTTCCTCTGTGACTTCTTGGGGAATATGGATTTGAACAAAGTTAATCAAGTTTCTACATTATAGGATTTCTCAGAGCCTTTGGCATGTTAATCACAGTCACAGTGACTCCTCAAGGTGGGGGATTATATATTTTGCCTGCCCTAAACTTCATCATTCCTAGACCCTTGCAGTCCCTCTCTCTCTTCTCCCTGTGTCCAGTCTCCACACTGAAGCTGAACTGATCTCTGCTGACCACCAAGCTGATCGTGTAGCCGGCCCCACCCCCCTCCTGCCACACTGCCTTTCAGTGCGTCTACACCATCGGTGTCCCGCCCAGCTCCCCTTCACCAGGCTCCTGTGCCCACCTCCAGACGCAGCAGCGCTGACCGCTGATGTGCACAGCTGCCTCTTCTGGGAGCCACCTACCAGGGAGGCTACATTCCCCCACCCTCCGGGGCACCCCATAACCAAGGATGGCTCGGTGGGTGGTTCATGAAGGGCTGCCCACCCTCACCTCAAGGTGAGAAGAGCTGCTGTTTGATTTATGCCCCCGAGCCAGCTGCCGATCAGGACCTGGTTGGACTTCACAGGAGAGAACATTCACGGTAGGCCCTTTCCCTTCCCCTTCTGCTTCCCTCCCTCCCTGTGGGTTTCTCCTGAAGAGCATCCCCTGGGTACTTCTCCGGGTCAGCCCCTGCTCCTCCGAGCTCTCCCTGAGACATCTGCCATGCCCTCAGCTGCCAGAGGGACCCTTGCGCCCTATCCACTTATTCGCCTGGTTCTCTCATAAAGCAGCTCTGTCTCCCCATGGGGCTGCCAGTTCCACAGGGGACTGTCTGCTTCTGGCCATCGCTCCACCCCCCAAGCCTGGTATGTGCTCAAGATTTGCCAAATGAAAATATAGAAAGCACCATAAATATCCAGAATGCAAATAAAAAGTATTTGTAAAATAGGGCAGGCAGCAAGTGACTGTCTAGAACATAATCAAAGCTTTTGCCAGCAACAAGAGGCAAACATCTTAATACAAAAAAGAACATGAGAAGACAGTTCACACACATAAATAGAGACAACTGCTGCTTTTATGGGAAAGTGTGTTAATAAAAGCTAGCAAATTAAAACAATAGTTGAAGGAATATATATATATATATATATATATATATATATATATATATATATATATATGTATTTTACTATTGGGTTACCTTAGGTTTATTCTCAAAAGATCACCACACTGGCAAGGGCATGAGGAGCCAGGCATTCTCATGCATGGCTGCTAAGAAGGCAAATTGGTACCATGATTAGAATACAGCTTCCCAGGGCACAAAGTTTGTCTCATTCATGTCATATCCCCAGTGCCCAGAGCCACGCTTGGCATTTGAGCATCCAATTAATATTTGTTGAACAAATGGAAGGCAGTTTGGCAATATCTATCAAGAAACTTCAGTTTTTCATACCCCTTGGTTTAGTAATTCTACTTCCTGAAGAAACCTTTAGGGAGGGGGGCAAAGATATTTATACAAGGACGTTTTGTACATCATTTATAAAATCAGAAGACTGGAAACAACCCACGAGGCCACAGTCTGGTGACCAGTTAAATTAATTATGGCACAACCACACTGAATAGTCGAATCTAGCTGATAAAAATGACATATTTGAAGAATATTGGGTATATAAGATTAGGCTACTGATAAATGCTAAATGAAGGAGAATATATGATTATATATACAACATGATCTCAAGTTTTATTAAAAAAAAACTTGTTAATGGTGGGTTGCAGTGGTTTTTTTGTTTACCTCTTTAGTTCCCAAATTTCAACAATGAATATGTATTACTTTTATATTTAGGGGAAAAAGCTTTGAAAAAGAAAGCATGATTAATGACAAAACTGTGGGCAGCCAGGAAAAGCAGGAATAACTTGTAATCATATTTTTCCTATTTATACTCTTCACAGATCATTTAATGGTGGATTAAGGAGCACAGTCCTGTGACTGAATTGGCCTGTTTTTATTTAGGCCACAATGAGAAGTAAATTCCGTGCTGCTGGAGACACTTTGCGTTGTTTTCATGTTCTTAGTGTATATTTTTCCATGACCTGAAGAATCATAAAACACTGGCTCCACTTTGAAAAAAAATTTACAACTCCTTTGACTGGAACTGATTTCTCCTGTGGCTGCTGTGGTCTGTAAAAGTCATCAGGATGCGACATGGCATTGACCTTTATTCTTTACCTTGCTCTGAGAATTTCCTTGTGGTTTCCAGAGGAAGGTAATCAAATGACCTAACACAATTGCCTGGATTCTCTGCCCTGGGCTTATCTTGATTAGGAGGACACAGATTTCTAGTTGACCCAAATTTAGAGTGTAGAAAAGATTCAGATATTTAAGACTATTGCCCAGAGAAAGCCTTAACCCATTAGGGTTTTGCCCCCTCACCACTTCTCATATATCTGGTTATACCTACCTTGACACAGAGCAAAGGAGTTTTGGGTTCTAGTTTCCTCTCCCCAGGAGATCTGGCCTGGCTGCTAAGTCCATGGGAAGCTCATTTCCCTGCAAAGTATTGAAAAGACTCGAGGCACATTTGTTGGCTTATGTTAAACCTATTGTTGCTGAAGTGGAGTCCAGGATTCCAAGTCTGGTAGGTGAGGCTCTTCCCCACCTGATCCCTGCCTCCGTCTGTCATTATTCATCCCACTGCAGTGAGAGAACAGCATTTCAGAGAGCAAGCTCCGGGGATTAAGAACAGACCTGGCCTCTGGGGAGACAGAAAGCAGTCACGCAGAGAATACAACTGGCTGGGACCTGGGTTTGAAGACCAGATAGGCTCTTACTAGCTGAGTAGTGACCTTGGACAAGTTATTTCATGTCTCTGTGCCCTAATCATTTCCTCTGTTAGAGGGGATAATAATAAGAACACCAAGTTCGTACAGTTTATGTGAGCTTTACATTATTTGATGGGTATAAAGCACTCAGTACAATGCCTCCTGTACAGTTAGTGCCTAACACACATGACCTCTTCATTTATTCATTCATTTGGAAAAATTTTGCAGAGTTCTGACTAGGTTCTGGGCACTGGGCCAGGTGTTGAAAATTTAGAAGAAGATAATGCACAGTCCCTGGCTTGACCCCAAGAAACCTATAATTCAGTGATGGAGACTCGGTGGGAACAGGCCAACATAACACAGCTCCAAGTACCATGTTCCAGAAACCCTGGTCTCTTCCTCTTTCCCAAGCTCACCATGCACCTTCATGCTTTGTGCCTTTGCCCACTTGTTCCTTATGTCAGAAAAGCTTTCCCTCCCCCTCTGCCACCTGAAAACTTTCCAGATGCAGCTTAAATGTCATCACCATTGTGAAGGCTTCCCTGACCCCCAAACCAGAATCCTGTGTCTCCAAAGTGCTCTGTATAAACTCTCTTGCCTTCCCCTTCCATCAGGGCTGGTTGTATTGGAGCATCTCCCACTAGACTGGGAGCTTCTTGGACTTGGGTTTATGCTTGACCCATGTTCATGTCCCAGTGTCTGACACAGGGCCAGGAACATTGTAGATGTTTAAAAGTGTTTGTTGGTTGAAAAAAAATACATCAATGAAAGGGCATCTGCTATCACAATTGAAATGGCTTCTTTTATAGGGGAGATCAGGAAGAAAGATGCTCCCTTTTTGCTACAGTATTTTATGAGACTATAAAATTTGCCATTCAGATAGTTGGGTTCCTCTTATTAATTCCACCTGCAGCTAGGAACAAAGCTAAGTTTACCTAGTGTTAGGGAACTTGGAGAAGGTTCTTGTTCCCAGCAGTGTCTGCCTGAGGGGCCTGTCCTGAGCACGGCTTTCAAATTGCTGACATTTAAGATCCTTGTCCTGATGCTGGTCTTGCGCCACTCCATTGGCTTTTCACTGTGTGGGAGACTATTGGAAGCAAAGTTACTAAGGCCAATATTGCAACAGAAATAATTGGAGATACAACCCATGCACTTTGGGGACTGGGACACAGAAATTTAATTAAATCTATTTCTTCACTTATTCGTTGGGTGATCTAAGGATGGTTCCTTCTCCTCTTTGGACCCTGTCCATTGAATAGTGATTTTAGGAGGTGGGAGTTAGGGTAGTTGGACTGATTAAATGCTAAGTTCTTTCCAGTTCTGATAAGTCATGTCTGTAAGTTACATGATATCAGATTGACAAAAGGTCCACTGACACAGTTGCTGGAAAGGGATGTCAATGGACTTCTGGGAGAGGATCCCAGTCCTCATGAGTTCGAGGTCATGGTTTAGGAACCAAAAGTTCAGAAATGCTCTAAAACCATAGATGGCCAAATCCACCCACTAGAGGTTCAGCACATACTTACTCAAATGTGTAAACTAAAACCAGACTTTTTTGGAGCTGTTTGGAGGATGCATGGCATGCTGTAACCTGGTAGTGGGTGTATGGGTGGTTCATCCAGTGTGAAAGGCCTTGTCTGGGGCCTGCATCATAGAGTGAGGAGGCACGTCCTTGGCTAGTCCACCCTGGCCATCAGGATGGAAGGATCCCTTGAGTAAGTCTTCCTCAGGCATCATGCCATAATGATACCTAAGGGAGCTCTTTTAACTCACTATGTTATAGCGACAACGGGGTAAATTGAGAAGACCTGAACCCACTCTTGGTAGTGAATTTCAACATATACTTTTATAAAAAAATTGAGATATGTCACATACTGTAAAATTTTCCTTCTTAAAGTGTACAATTCAATGGTTTTTAGTATATTCACAAAGTTATGCAACCATCACCACTAATTCCAAAACATTTTTATCACTCCCGACGAAATCTTGTACACATTAGCAGTCATTCCGCACTCTTCCCTCCCTTCAGTCCCCACCAACCACTACTCTGTCTCTGTGGATTTGCTTATCCCCTTTACTATGGGCTTTCCATAATAAAGAACTCATAGGCCATGTAGCCTATCAGTCTGACTTATTTCATTTAACATAGTATTTTAGAAGTTCATCCATGTTGACCATATATTTTGAACAATTAAAAATTATATATTTGTATCAACTTTCAGCTAGCATACAGACAAACTATAGTGTGAGTTTGATGTGATCTACCAATCCCTCTTAGTGGACCTGATGAAGGTCTAAATTAGTCTAGTTAGATCTGTTCCAGATCCTCTTCATTATTCCAGTTAAATTTTGGCCTTCTAAAAGTGCTATATAGACCTTTCAAATACAAATTCAAATTGGTTGATGTTTTTATTTTTTGTTCCATCTTTGTTGGCAAAGTCTTTCCCAACCCAAGATTATTTAAATACATACGCCAATTTTCTTGTCATACTTTCATGGTTTCTTTTTTACATTTATAGCTTTAATTCATCTGGAAATTTGTGAATGGTGTGAGGTAGGCATTTATTTTATTTTTTCCATGTGGTTAGCAAGTTGCACCACCATACATCTTTTTCTCATTGATTTAGAAACAATACCATTAGAATTTACTACTTTTTATGCATGAACTTTCTCTTCTGCATTAATCCATGTCTGTTCTTCAGCTGCTAGCATATTATTAAATTTCTTGGCCCTTTAAGATGGAATTTAATATTTGTTAGGATAAGTTTATATTATCACTCACTTAAAAAATTCCCTAGATGCTACCATATGTTTATTTTTCTAGTTTAGCTTAATTTGTAAAGATGACACTATTAGTTTATGTAATATGTATTGCTGAATTATTTAAAATTTTAAATTCTGCCTTAGAGAACAGTAAAAGCAAGTAGCTGTGTGACATATTATGGGTAACTTTAGTAGAGCATATGTGGGCTAAACTTAGATGGGAAGGAATGGAAGGACCAAGGAAACATTAAATATTCCTGAGGTCTGAGACATCAAATATATGTGACAGGTACAGCAGAGTGGCAGCATGAGAGCCCCCTCTGTGCTGCCCGAGCAGAGAACCAGAAAGGCCTGGATCTCTGGAGTCCTAGAACTGTTGCTACCCCAGCCTGGTCTGCTCCCTCCAACTTAGGTGAGAGTGGAAGGCACTTGTATTTTGTTTAAGCCATGATTACATGAAACTGAACATAACCCTCACTAATATCACCTCTAATTTCACTTTTGTATTTGGTTGTCTGGATTAGGATTTGTAGAACAGTGTTAATAACACTGATGGGAGTGGCCATCCTTCTGGTTACTGATGTGAATGGGAATGGCGCTAGTATTTCATTGAGTCCTGCTGTATTTCATTTTACATGAGTACATTTTTCACTTGTAGAAAATAGTCTTCTTTCTCTTGGTGGGGATGATGATGATGATGAAATGTTGAATTTTCTCAAATTATTTTTGTCGTCTATCTGAATTATGTGGTATTTCTGCTTTGCTATACTGATATGATGAATTGGACTCATAAGTCTTTCTAAAGTTGAAACTTACATGAACTTCATTTTTTTCTCTATCTCCTTTGTTCTCTTCTCTATGTAGAAGCTCCATTGTAGTTCTTGGCTCGCTCTTCAATTTTTCTTTCAGCATTTGTAGCTCTTTAACCATTTCTTTTGAGTTCTGAGAGAATTGCTCACTTTTGTCTTCTGATTTCTTGTTCCCCAGTGTGGTCCAGGGACTAGCAGTATCAGCATGACCTGAAAGTTTGTTAGAAATGCAAGCTCTTGGGCCCCATCCCAGTCCTACTGAATCAGCATCTGCATTTTAACAAGATGCCCAGTGATTCATATGCACATTTAAATGTGAGCAGCGCTGTACAATTCTGGCCAAGGAGGGAACCCTTTCCAAGTTTCTGATGGAGATGCAGCCTTTCCCCATTATTATAGTAGTTTGATTTTTTTAGTGGAAATTTGGAAGGAGAAGCAGTTCAATGCAAGGCTTTGGATCACCGTCTGGGACCAGAACCCACAGGCTCTTTGCGGCAGGATATGACGAAAGGCAGTCGGCTACTGTATGTGATGACTTGAAATGAAAATAGCAGCCCAAATGTCATCAGAAGCACCACCAGGCATCATTAGACCAACAAGAAAGAATCCTTCTGTTGCATTCAGTGTGTACCCTCCAGAGGGCTTTGCCCACACAAATTTATAAATGCCAACTGGTACCCACATGAAAGCCTCTTGTCCTGAGCTGATAGAAGGGGAATGAGGGGTTCTGGTAGACTGGGTTGATGGCAGGCACGCATTTCCCTCTTTTCTTAGTAAGTAGAAGAAACAAACTTCTGAGGTCACGGAGAAAATAAATGTTCTTGGGGGCCCAGCATTGTGCCTGCAGGCTGTCTTGGAGGAGGGAGGTGTTCATAGACTTAAATTATAAGAGTATTAGGATGTGGAAAGATAAATTCTTTTAAGGAAAAAAATCAATCAAATAATACCCATTTCCCGTCAATCATGGCAGGATTGGCAGGAAAAAATGTTGGGAAGGCACAAAAAACTACTGATTGGGCTGATAGTAAAAAGAACAAAAATCTTTAGCATAAATTGGCTCATTCTTTCTTGCTCCCAAAGCCTTTATTCCCTGGAGACTGTGGAAACAATACCAGCACATAGCTCTCATTGTGGAACTGACAAACATCCTATCTTTCTTAATAGTTTGGTGAAGTCGTTGTCTCAACAGGAAATTCTGGTCATTGTTATACATTCTTCTTGTTTATTATTAGTAATAATAATGCTCTGCATCACAGTCAGCGCTCTAAACCTTGCAAGGCTTTTTCGGCTTTTTCACACAAAGTAGGTCATTAGGTGTTTCCTGAGAATCCCATGTGGCAGCAGGGCGAGCAGGCTTTCATGTGCTGGTTTCATAGACGGGGGACTGAGGAAGGAAAGGGTTTTCTTAAGGGCACCATGTGCAGTGAGTAAATGGCAGCTCAGACTCCTGTTTTCTGGCTGCTGGGGAGGTAGATTTCTGAAACGCATCTGGCCGAGTGTCTTCGATCCTTAGGCTTTCCAGTCCACACAGTGATCTGGCCTTTCTGTGGTGCCTGTGCATACGTGAGCCAATGAGAACGATCACCATCCATAGGGAGAGATCCCTCTCCTCGGCTTCATGCCAACATGCAAGATGTAACTTTAGTGAGCTTACATTCTTTGCATGAGACTCATGTGGTCAGACATCTCCGGTTCCCTGTACGCTGTTTAGATTTCCCTCACTTTAATGACAGACCTCTGTTAAACTTCTGCTAAGGATCTGCTCTAGCCCCAAATAAGGTGACATTCATTAAAAGTCAGTGGGAACTGTTTATAAGTTATTTTATTTCTTAAATTTGATTTGTCTCACCTGATGGGGAGAATAAAGCCATCTTATTTTTGCTGTTTTATAAACTACGCTTCCCCTCCTCATCTTTCTATGCAGAACTTCCCAAATTTGCCCTAATGTTCTACTTGTTTTCCCCTGAAGATGTTCTTTTTGCTTAGAATACCCTCCACTCCCCCACCTTCCTCACCCTTCTTAGCCCTAAAGGGAGCCAGCTCAAAAGCTATTTCTTCGCAGCCCAAAGTCTGTACTTTGAATGTATCTGTGCCTGTCCATGCACATTACACAGTCTGAAATGTATTTAATTTAGCTCCATAAATAATGGGATTTCAACTAGATTGAGAGCTTCTTTGGGGTGGAAATAACATCTTACTTTTCTTTATATCCTCTGGGCTCGGAACCTGACAACTGACAAGATTTCACCAAGAGCTGATCTAATTTCCTCCACCTAATGGCTTTAGTGCATCAGGAATTCTTTTTGGCCAGATATCACTTTAGTTTCTGCAATTTAGATGTTAGGAAAGTCTTCAAGGGGACCACTTACGCAGAGCAAGAGTAAACTGTCGTAGCTGATCACTTTAAAGGGCAGGACGGAGACTAAACTTGATTCATGACTTATCTTGTGTTTTGTTCCTTTATGTCTCCCAGATTAGAGCCATGTTAGAGTAGAGCTCCTTTATCAACATCCTTCATGACTTTGTCCAGGACCAGTCCACCTCGAGGGGTTCTGCATTTCTGTTGGTACCAGGGATTTCTCCTCCCCCCAGCTCCTTCACAATCAGGGAGCTAATGCTCAATAGCTCTCAGCCATGGCTGTACCTTAGAATCACATAAGGAGCTTTAAAAATATTGATGAAATAACCCATCAATCTCACTCCTGGGTACTTAACCAAGTGAAATAAAAACATGTTCTCACAAAGACTAGTATGTCAATGTTTATAGAAGCTTCATTCAGAGTTACCATAAACTAAAAGCAACCCAAATCAACTGCCAAATGGAGAAATACATTGACTACATCCATAAAGTGGAATACAACTAAGCAATGAGAAAGGAACAGACTATGGATACATACAAAACCTGGATAAATCTCAAAAGCTAAGTAACACAAGTCAGATGCAAAACACTTCAGACTGTATCATTCTATTTATATGCAAGTCTGGAACAAACAAGACTAATTTAAGTAGAAACTTAAACTTGTGCCCTGAGGTCCAAGGATGGCATTGATCAGAAGAGGCAGGAGGGAACTTCTTGGGATGAAGGAAATGTTCCATATCTTGCTAAGGGTGTAGGCTACATGGGTGTGTGCATTTTTAAAAACTCATTAAGATGTGTAGTTAAGCTCGAGACATTTCTGAGGTATGCAAACTGTGTCTAATTTTTTAAAAGGTAAAAATACTAATGTCTGTGTCCTACCCCCAGAGATTCTGATTTTAATGATTTCAGGTGTAGGCTCTGGGCTTTTAGAAATGAAAAGCCACAGTTATAGGTATTTGTCTAGTGATGGGATCCTTCATCCCTGTTTGCCATGCAGGTGCTTCTCTGACTCCGATGGATCCTGGAAGTTGGAGTATGGATCTACATGCATGCTTGATGGCGGGCCTGCTTGGGGGGAAAGAGGGCTCCTTGCATGCACCAAGATGCCAACAAGCCCAAGGAGAGAATAAGAGCAGCATGCAGTCCCTGAAGAGCCCCATCAGCTTTTCCCTTTCTGCCTCTTCTGAGAATGGCTCTGCTTATTCAAGGAGTAGACTGTTATGATCACAGGAGAATTAAATTGGAAGGGGACTAGTGAAGGCATTGTTAAAGGGTGGGGGGGATTCTTACTCCATATACAGTTTTGGAAAATTATCTGTCCCTCTTCGGTCAGCTGGTAGCACACAGACAACAGAGTCCTCCTGGGCTCTGCAAGCTGGCTGGCCTTCATCATGATTTTGCCCTCTTGCTGACTTCGGGCACACTGTAAGAAGAGAGAGGGCAGGATACGTGCATGTGCTGAGCACATGTCGTGCCCTCTGCTGGAACTTTGCTTTTTCTTTCCGCTTCTAGATTAACATTGTACCTACATAATTTCCTTGTTAGCAATTTTTCTTCTTTTGAAGCTGACAGGCAGCCAATTAACATTTTTTAGGGCAAAAAAACTTTTCTTAAAACTTTATCCAACATTAATAAAACTGTATAATAAAAGCTGAAATTATAAATCCTAACAGTTACCCCATGAATGCTCTTTGTCTAATATTTATTTCAGAACACATGGCCAGGGTTTCGGAGAGGTCGCGTTAGTAACTAGAACTCTAACAATTTCATCTAGGGCACACCAGCAAATAGAGCATAAATTTAGACACTCCCAGTGGAAAGGAATTTTGCAGCTCATCTAGTCCAAGTCCCATGTACAGTGCCTGAGTAACAGCTAAGTGGCACCCAGTCTCTGCTTGAACACCTCTCTAAACAGAGAACCTTGTAAGACAACCCAGTATGTCTATGAGCAGTTCCAACAGAAAGATTTTCCTGGTATGAAGCCACACCTGCTTCTCCGTAACTCCTACCCACAGAACATCAGGTCCCTTTTCTTTTTTGTTGCCCACAAGCCTTTTCTGCAATAAGTTAAACATCTGTAATTGCTTAAAACATGCCTCTCATGATTTGGCTTCCTCTGCACTCAGCCAGCTTGCTTTCTCTTTCTCTCATGAGTCCTGGTCCATTTCCATTCCAATCTAACACAGCTCAGTTGAACCCATGTTACCTGAGCACTTTCTCAGTGCCAGGCACTAAGCTAAGTGCTATGGGGAAGGCAGAGCAAGTTAGCCTTGACCTTGTAAGAGAGAGAAGGCTTGTCTACAAAGGCCCTACAAGGCAGGCTGTGATACAAGGCAGGAGAGAGGGACAGTGTCCTATTTCTCCTCTCACCCCCAATCCCAACTCCCCAGACTCTTATCTTGCATTGTAACATGCTGGAATGCACACTGTACAAGCTCAGGGCATGGTTAGAGTAGGCTGTTCATCAAATGTTTGATGACTGCCTGTCAATTGACTAGGTCTCTGTATTCCAGATTCCTGGGAGAGATGTCTCAGCTTGGGTCAGAGGTGCACCAGGCTCCATCAGTTGTCTGCAGAAGGGACTGGGTCACCTGGTATTAAAAGTCACATTTTCTGGGCTTGGAATAAGGAAAGTTCTATGAAACATAAATTGGTTGGCGAGAAAATAATAGTGATCTTAGAGATATATAATGGATATAATCTCCATAATATATAATATCTATAGATGTACATAAGCAATATATAATATTCATAAGTATTACTCATAAAAAATGGGAGTTCTTGCCCTAGCCTGTTTGGCTCAGTGGTTAGAGCATTGGCCCACAGACTGACGGGTCCCAGGTTCTGTTGCAGCCAAGGACATGTACCTCAGTTGCAAGCTCGATCCCTGGCCCTGGTTGGGGTGCCTGCAGAAGGCAACTGACTGATGTGTCTCTCACATCAATGCTTCTATCTCTGCCTCTCTCTCCCTTCCCCTCTCTCTGAAAAAGCAATGGGAAAAATATCCTCGGGTGAAGGTTTAAAAAAAAGGGTGTTTTCTCCATTTTATAGCTAAGAAAACAGATTGAGAGGGGTGAGGTGACTTCCCCAAGGTTACTACTTGCTAATGGCAAAGTTATAGTTCGTATTCAGGGCTGCCACATTGCCTCTCTGCATTTCCTCAATAATTCTTTCTGGAACTCATTTAGTCATCCATTTATCTATTTATTTATTTGTTCAACTAGAATTTCACCTGCACCAACTAGAATTTCTCTCTAGCATTATGTGAAACACCAGGATATAGCAGTCAGCCACAATGACATGCCTGGAGGGACACAGGCCAAGAGCCTGAGAGAGGATTCTTGCCCTGCACAAGCATATGGTTTTACTGAAGAGATGAGACATTCAGACACCACAAGTTCAAGCATCATTGCATGATATGACTCCAGGAAGAACTGATACTGCGAGGGCCATAGCATATGAGAAAAGAAGGATCTTAGAGGACTGGAGTAGTTAGAGAAGCCTCCTTGGAGGTGGAACTCTGATGAGGAACCCAAGAGAGAGAGAAGAGAAGGAAGGAAGACGCCTCAGCAGTCAGAGTTGTGTTGACCCTACCATCTGAGTGTCATTCATTTACACCCACTCTACTGGGTCCTCCCCTGCTCCGGGTCACAGCACCCCCACCAGGACACAGCATATTAACATAGCATCATATTTGCTTCAGTTCTGTCTTTTACAGAAATATAACATAATTGTAGCCAATTTCCTACCTTATCCCTTAACCCTCCCTCCACAGAGTAAACATCCGAAAGTTGAAGCGATTTATTCCCAAGTGTGTTTTCTACCTTTTCTACTGATGCTCCTCAAACCATATGGTATTTTGGTTGGTATTATGCATATACATAGGTTCATATCCTTTTGCAAATTGCCCTTCTCCCCCCACTGCTCATTGTTTTTCAGGTTTGTCCTTGATACGTGGAGATACAGTTCATTCCTTTAACCATCATGAAGTATTTCATTGCACAAGTGAACTGAAGTTTACAGAGCTGCTCCCCTACAGATAACTAACTGGTTAGGTCGTTTCTACTTTTTCACTATTACAAATGGTACTGAGGTGAATATCCTCACACATGTCTCTTTGGGTAGAAATCAAGAAATGGAGTTGCTGGGTCAAGAATACACAGATCTTCAACTTTCCTAGACATTGCTAAATGGCTCTTTAATACGGTGGTGCCAGGATATAAGCCCACTTCCCAGTGTATGTAAGGGTGGGAGTTTCAGTGATCATGTCCCTTCCCTGCTTAAAACCCCTCTAATGGGCTCCCACTCCTCTCTGTCTAACACCCAGAGTCCTGTTTGGCCCATCTGCTCTGCATGAGCCAATCCATGGCCACCTCTCTAAGCTCACCTCTCTGTTCTCTCCTACTCCAACATGCAAGTGTGCACGTACAAACATATGTACACACGCATACACACATGCATGCACACACATTATGGCCCAACCAAACCGAACCATGTTCCTGTCCCCTAACCTGCCTCTCCTCTCTTGTCTGGGCCTTTGTGCATGCTTTTCCCTTTCGGTTTGATGTCCCCTCCTCTGGGAAGCCTTTGTAGGCATCCCAAGCCTGAGTTAGAAGCCTTTCTTCACACTTCCCCAGCACCTGTGACTTCTGGCATCACAGTTGTCAGGACACTGTCTTGTAGTTGCCTGATTATTGTTTCCCTGCCCCACTAGACTGCGGACTCCTTGATAGCAGGGCCCCCTGTGGAGCGTCTCACAGTCCTGTGCTCTGTGCCCCGCATATACATTGAATAAATTTGTTAAATAATCCATGGACAGGAAACAGGTCTAGGTAGAGCAGAGGTAATAAGATGGGGGGGGGGGGCAGCTGGAAATCAGACTGGAGAGGAAGTGCTGGTCATTACTCTCAGAACCCCAATTTCTAGTTAAGGAAACTGAGGCTCAGCCATGTAGCTGACCCTGTCTACAGTGAGGCATTTGGTAAGTGACAGGGCCAGATCTGATTCCCAGTCTCCTGACTCCATCTTCCGGCTCGCTCTGCTGTACTCAGCTGCAGTTGGTGGGAGGGAGCCAGCAGAGAGGGAGAGATGGGCTGCCAGGGAGGGAAGGGTGTACCGGAGAGAGAGGCGTCGAGATCTAGGACACAGGTGGAGAGCTTGGCCCAGCAGACATGACCTCAGATCCCCAAGCCAGTGAGGAAGGAAGAACATTCTGCCAAGTTTTTAGAACTGACACTTGTTCTGGCTGCCCTGGGAGACTTGGGGGGACCAGCCCTTCTCTGGGGATGAGCAGACTTGTAGAAAGGAACTCAACATCTCCCTCAGCACCCGTCCTACCTGAGTGGCCTCTTTCTGCTGCATCAGGAAGATAATTTCAAGGTCCCTCGCTGATAGGAGGGAGAAGGCAGACAAGGACAACTGGGTAGAAATAAGGCTAATGAAAACAGGTGGGAGCTGGCCCAGGGACTAGAGCTCTAGTGGAGACTGCAGAGGTCAGGCTTAGGGGAGCTTTTCTGTGTACCAGTTCACGTGTGACAGGGCAGGGGGACATCAGTAAAACAGAGACAATAATACTTATACCTCATGTGATCATGGTGAAGACTAAGTAAAATGAAATCTATAAAGGGCTTAGAATAACAATGCTCAGCACATAATAGCACTCAATCAAACATAGTTATTATTTTCTTTTCTTTTTTTTTTCTTTTTTTAAATATATCTTTATTGATTTCAGAGAGAGGAAAGGAGAGGGAGAGAGAGAGAGAAACATCAGTGATGAGAGAGTCATTGATTGAGCCCGTAACCCGGGCATGTGCCCTGACCAGGAATAGAACCCTGATCGCCTGGATCCCAGGTCGATGCTCAACTGCTGAGCCACGCCCGGCCGGGCCATAGTTATTATTTTCTTATAGGATACTGGGAGGAGCAAACAGGGTAATATGGTGGAGAGACTCTGTAAAACTGTGTAAGTGTTGGTGTTAGGAACTCACTAAATGAGTGTAGACAATGATGGGCAATCTGGTGGACAGAGAGGAGGGTGAGTGACCAGCCACCCTCCTCCGTTCCTTGAGTTTCTTCACCTGACATCTGCATCAGAGACTATACGGATCAGTAAAGATGTTTCGAGATAGAACAATCCAGTCTTCCAGCTTCACTCAAGGGAAAACTGAGGCCTACAGGCCAAACTGAAGTGACTTGTCCAGGGCTTCACACAAGGCATCATCGGAAGTGCACTTCCTCAGCTTGGATCTGCTGCTCCTCCCTCTGTCCCCTCAGTTCAGCCCCAGCTCAGGATGGCTCTCCAGCCAGCTCAGTGGTTGACTTTTCTTCTCACAGTTGTCCACTTCCACCACCAAAGTCAATGGGGCTCCCGCCAGCTCTGAGAACCTCAGCCTCTGAGAGCTCCCTGCCTTGAAAACTCTTCCTGTTTTCCTATAAGCAGTTGAAAAAGTAATTGAAAGTCACTTTCAGCCCTGTTTCTCTTCCAGAGCCTTCCGTCCCTGGGCCTCTGCTGGAGAGGTCGGGAGCGGGTCAGCAGAGTGCACACACATGCTAACCTCCAAGGTTTCTTCAGCATCGGGCAAGTGAGAACATTTCCCCTCCCCTCGAACTAGCTCCCTCCCTCCCACCTCCCTTCCTTCCTCCTGCCTTTCTGTTTAATGGCACCCCCAACCACACGCTCCTTGCCATTGAACTCACCCGTCTAGTCACACAGAAGCTCATTCCAAGGGATCTTGAGTATGTATCCTTGTTGCACAGGTGGGATTACTCTACTGAAAAACAGTTGCCAGAGAAATCAGATATGAAATGCCAGGCCTGGTAACAGCTCATTTGTAAGGCACATGTTCACCAACAGACCCAGGAATTACAGCCGTGCAAAGAGGGGAAACACAAAGACTTGGATTTTTTCTCTTAGCTACCCTGATTTCTTGGGGAGCTGTAGGGTCAGCCCATGGGGAGATCTGCTGCTGTGATAAATTCTCACATGGGCTGAGGGTTTCCCATTCAGGAAGCAGGTTCACTCATTTTTTCGATCTGAGCCATAAGACTGCCCTGTGAGGTGCTGGGAGGAATTCTTTAGTCTACTTTTCTGATGAGGAAACTAAAGCTCAGAGAAGTCAGAGATTCTTCTAAAGATCAGGGGATGCAAGGTTTCAGTCAAGGGTTCTGGACTGCATCTAAGCCCCCCCTACTAATGAGTTTCCTGAAGGAAATCCAGTTTTAAATATAGGACAAGATTCTGCCTTGAATTTTTAGTTCAGAGGTAAAAACTAAGTGAATTGGAAGTCAGCAGCCACAAAAGGGCCAAATTATGGTCAAGATGGGAGTGACCACTGAATCACTGAAAAATGGATTGTCCTGCTCTGGTCTCCTCCTATTCTCCCTTTAAACCCCAAATTGGACAACGTTTTCTCCCCACAGCTTTCCTGGCCCCCTTCCCTGGCCCCCTTCCCATTCTCTGGGATGGAGTGGATTCTTGTCCTGTGGGGCAACCTTTCCATGCTCTGCATGTCTCTACTGCAGTTCTCACACTGTGTTGATGTTTGCTCATTCATAACTCTTTTGTCCTGCGTTCAGTGGATTCCTTAAAGGCAGGGACCTGCTCCCCATTCCAGCAGTGAGACGATGCTGCAAGTGAGCTGGTGTGGTCCAGTTCAGCCACACAGCAAAGTGTCCTGTCTGGGGCTGGGCTCAAAGCAGTAGCATCTGGAGGTCCAGGGAGGGCTCTGCAGCAGCTAGAGCTGTGGCCAGCACCTGAGGAGTGGGCACTACGGGAGATTCTAGGGCAGTGGGTAGCTTTGAGGAAGTCTGGAAGCCATAGGCCTAAGGTTTGGGGTCAGATTCAAGTCTTTGGGGTTAGGGTATAGGCAATGGGCTGGCTACAACATTGGAACTGGTAAGAGAAAAAAGTCGAAGCCCTCCCCTGCAGGCCCAGCTGGTAGGCCCAGTCCTCTGACCACCCTCAGGGAAGGGAGCCACAAAGATCTGGGGGCGCCTCAGCTGTGGGGAGAAGAGTAGGTCTGGGAGTGGAAAGCCAGGCAAGACATTTTAAGAATTCCCATTTCCCCCATTTCCAAAAGGCAAAAGTGAAAAGTTTGGAGAAGTTAAAATACAAAGAATTAAAAAATTATGCTTGGTTTGGAAATTGCTGTGCCCCAGATTCTCAGCTAAGGGGGTGCCCGACTTTCCCATAGAGCTTTGTGCCGTTCCTACAGTAGGAAGACCTTTTCCTTCCTCCTACAGGACAACCTCCGTTTTTGCTCCTGCCTAGCTGCCCTCATTCATCACTCTGACCCCAAGGATGGGCTGACCTCCAGGAGGCACATTGAGCAACCAAACTCACATCTTACCAAACCATCTGGATTTGACTTTCTAGGTAAAAAGTTACCAGTCGTTGCCACTGCAGTTACTTTGAAGACATGGGCTATTCTCATCGCCTAGGGAAGGAAAGCCCTTGTCCTTGCATCCTGTCCCCCAGAGTGAGGAACACCAGGCCTCTTACCTGTCCTTGGAGCCAGGGAAGCTGAAAGGCCTGTGTATCACATACCTGAAGAGAAGGAAACTAGTAGTATTTATTGAGAACTTGCTATGTAGAGATGGGGTCTTAGGCATTTTACATATATTATTATATGCATATGCATTTGCACACAACTGCCCTGGGACATAAAGCTTTAGTATCCCTGGTCAGCAGAGGAAGAAATGGAGGCTCAGTTGCCACCCAGCAAGAGTAATGGAGTTTGGATCTGAACCCCCAACTCAGGTTTCTTCGAGATCTTTACATCTCCTGCACAGTGGGGATACCCAGAAAAGGTTGGCAATGCCTTTTCAGAGTTGGGATGACAACACCAAAGGCCACTGTAGCTGGCCTGGCCATCAGGGGTTTTCTGCTCTCCCAGATGCCCCTGCTTCACTCCACTCTCTCTGGTTGATGTCAGCTGGCACATTTGGTGGGCTGGCCCAGGCATCCAGTGGTGAAGGCTCTGTCGTGGCCCAGGGGCCACATGTTGATAAGAGCCGTGCTGCTGGTTCCCTGCAAGGGGAACAGTGAACCCAGCTGAGAGGACGCGCTGGCTGTGCAGGTTTGCTGCTAAGGGAGTAGTGCAATTGGGTGTAGGAAATTGATGAAAATAATCAGCTGCAAACTCCTAAAAACAAACAGACCATGGTCCAGAGGTCTGAATAACAGCCCCCTCAGCCAGATGGTCACAGGAGCCTTGCCAGGGAGAAAACATGATCTCCCTCCCTGAATTTCCCCTTTGTTCTGGACCCTGCACTCTTTGGACGTCATTGGTCCCCCCACCCATCTTGTGCGCCAGCCATCCAGAGTCTTGCGCTCAGGGAGTTTAAGGCAGCTTTGCCCAGATTAGAATTTGGAGACAGGGAATCCAGGGAAAGAAGCATGGGTCTTGTCCTAGCATGAGTCACCACAGGCTGGAGGAAGCACACAGCTGTCTGCATCTGGACCTGGAATGCTGCTTCCTCCTAGGAGGACACTCCTGAGAAGCCTGGGACCCTTGTGGGTGCAGAGCAGGAAGTCATAAGCAGGGCCGCCCTGTGTGGGGCAGGCCCTCTGGACGTCTCTGTCCTCAACAACAGACTTTCATGTTCCAGCTATTGGGAAACTGCTTGCTTGTTGCCATGTTAGATTGTGACCATGCCTGGAGCAAATGGTGGCCAGTGTATCCTGCCAATCTCAGTCTCCTTATGGCTCCATGGTTCTTATGAGTTAAGAACAAAGTCAACATGGGTTTGAATCCTCGCTCTGTTACTGTGTGACCCTGGACAACTTATTTGACCTTTCTGAGCTTCAGTTTCTATTTCATTGAATTTTAGCAAAACCAGTAAACAAAGAAATTGTATTTTCCATGCATGTAGCACAGTATCTGGCACACAGCAGGCATTCAATAAACACTGGTTTCCTCCTTCCCAGCCCTTTGCTCCAGAGCCGTTTGGTACTAATTTCTTCTATTATCCACTCCTAAATACTTTCACTGATTCATGATTTAATATTTCATTACTAACTTTTGGCAAAGCTTCCAGATACAATCCTCTCCAGTTTTCCCTGAATGGATTCCCATCTCCCCTCCATCATTATGTTAGTTACTCTGTTTGCTGGTATGTATTTGCTAAGCTACTACAAATTCTGTTTGGAAGGAAACTAGGCATCATATAATTGCTATGAAGTTGCATCAAGGTCATTCAACTTACCAGCTTACTTAGAACTTTCTTCTCCCTGTAAGATGTAATACCACTTAAAAAAATCTTCATAACAATAAAGGAACTTATTAATATATATCAGACTATAAAGCATATTAGTCAGACTAGGCTGGGTTTTGCTGCAGTAACACACAACTCCCAAATATGAATGGCTTAAAACAGCAAAGGTTAATTTCTCACTCACGCTACACATCCATTGTATGCTGCTGGAGTCTCTGCTCTTTACTGTCCTCTTTTGGGTACTCAGGGTTCACCATCTGGAATGTCATTGGTCACTGCAGCAGGGAAGGAGACAACGAAGAATTGTTTACCAGCACTTTAATGCTTCTGCTCAGCAGTAACACACATCACTTCACGTTTGATTGGCTAAAGCAAGTCATATTGTTCTCCAACCTCATGGAAGTAGGGACATCCAATCCTATTGTGTCTGAAGGTGGAAAATAACCAGAAACATTAATTGACAACACTAATGTCAACCACACAGGAGCTTGATGTTTTTTAAAAAAATAGAGGGAACCCTGCAAGCAGAAACTGGAATTCTTCACACCCCCTCCCACCCTCATTCACCATTAAGGATTTGCTGGTCATTTTAAAAGCAGTTCATGCCCAGACGTTTGCATAGAGAAGTTCCTTTTGTCCTGCCTTTTCTATTTCAGTGGCTCTCAATTTCCAGTGTGCATAAGAATTATCATTTGACATTGCACAGTCCTTAGGGTTTCAAAAAATTTTAAACATATGTCGTTTTCCCTGCATGTGCTGAATTTAGAACCTAAGCTATTTAATATATGACTCTACAGTAAGTAATTGAGACTAATGTTTGACTTTATTATTTTTAAAAACATTTTGTTGAGGTATGATTGACACACAAAAAGCTGTCCATATTCAATGTATACAGTCTGGTGAGTTTGGAGATAAGTATGCAACCATGAAACCATCACCACACTCTATGCCATAAATATATCCATCACTTCTTAAAGTTTCCTCCCACCCTCTTTAACTGCTTGAATTTAATAGTACCAATGTTTTATCACCTTCTCTTACAGCCCAAGAGGCCATTCTATCTCTGAATCCAGTTGCACTTAACATTACTTTGATTTTGTGTGTGTACTCAACAATAAGAGCTTAGAACTAATTTTTATCCCAAACTCTAAAAAGGTCTTCTACCTATATTGTCCTTTAGTAATTTTCACCATCACCTTAAGGAATTGGCTTGTTGATGAAACATTTCCATTATACTGATGAGCTCAGGAGACTCAGAGAGGCTAACTGATTTCCTAAAGACACAAAGTACAGATGTGTTGAAGTCAGCTGTTTGAACCTAATTCTGTCCGGCTTCAGATCTGCGGTTTTCCCATCATCCCAGGTCACCTTCTGATCTGGACAAGGGGATCCTATTTGGAAGGGGAGTTTAGAGGAACTGAACTTCGCTCTGAAAATCTGTGGAAAGCACAAGAGGGAACGAGAGGCTCAGGTCGCACAGACCCCTTTCCCTACTGTCATCCCTACCAGTCAGGGCATTGTGCGCAGTGGAAGCTTGGCTTCCACAGGGATTACTCTGGGCACACAACATCCCAGAAGCTGGACGTCCAGGAATTCCTGTTAATTAGACATTTATTCTCGGAATAAACATTTCCCTGAAGAGCTCTCCATAGTTGGCCAATGTCACCGCCCTGCCACAATTTGGTCTCAGGTGGTGAGATGCCTATTAATCTTGGAGTCATGACAGAATGTAATATGTGTAAGTATGCAAGCTGTGTTCTGTGTGGGGTCAGTGTTTGTGTAAGCCTTTCTTGTTTTGCAGAGTCACCAAGCAAAATACAGGATGCCCACTTAAGTTTGAATTTCAAATGAACAACAAATTATTTTTTAGTGTAAGTATGCCTTACGTTTTTATTTGCTAAATCTGGCACCTACATCTATCTGCAATTACATAAATATAAACAGGCTTGCTTGTTTATGTCTCAGATGTACCTGAGTGTGTGTGTGTGTGTGTCTGTGTGTGTGTGTGTGGGGGGGGGTCTGTGTGCATGTGTGTCCTGGCTGATAAGGACTTAGCAGACAATTGGGAATAAATGGCTCCACCACCCACAGCTGGCCTCCTGCCAGGCCAGCCCTGCTGGAGCAAGGGAGGTCAGCATGGGCCTTGAATGCCAGCCCAGGAACTTGGGCTTTCTCATGAGAGTGCCAAGGAGCCATGGAAAGCTCTAAGCTCAGGAGTGGGCAAGTTTAGATGTGTGCTAGAGATGTCCCTCTGGCTGTATGGCAGAGAAAGAACCGGGGAGGGCCACACAGGAGGGAGGCTGAGGAGGCTGAGAGTTGCCTTGGTGGGAGAGGGTGAGGATCTGGGCTCCGGCCTTGGCAGTGGAGGCGGCAAACTGCCAAAGTGCCTGCAGGGGCGAGAGAGAGTGAGGAGCTGGAGGCATGCTCAGGCTTCTGGCTGGGGCACCTGATGGACTGTAAGCTCTTTGAGGATGCATCTTGCTCCCTTCCTATCCTCAGCATCAGCGCAGGGCCTGGCAGGTCATAGATGCTCTGTGGGTGTTTATGGTGTGAACACATGCATGCATGAATGAGAAACGGGGAGCACAGGAGGAGAAAGGAGAGGTCTGGGGGAGAAGCTGACCTCAGGTATTTGGGGAGACCTTGAGCCTGAAGTGGCAGCAGGACTTCCCAGGGAGATACCCAGCAGACAGCTGGCCATGTGGCCAGCTCGGGAGAGAGGTTCAGGCTGGAGAGACAAATTCAGGGGGTGTGAGTAGGTAGGAAAGGTATGAAACCACTGGCTGAGAGCAGATGGAAGCAGGACACAGTGAGGAAGGAGAGGGCGGTGGCAGAGAAAGGGAGCTTTGGGGCAGCAGCATTGAGGGAGCTGGAAGGAGGAGGGTGAGACACCCCTCACAGGCTGCTGGGGTTTTGGTGAGACACACACTGGCCTGGGAGCTCCAAGAAGGCCAGGCAAGGGTTAATATACAGGGCATTTAACAGGTGCTGGCCTGTCAGATCAGGCTGCGCCCTGATGGGAGCCAGGTGTGGGCTCCCAGCTGCGCTGGAATCAATCTTGAGTGGCCGGGTCATAGAGAAGTGGGGAGGGGAAGACAGGAAGAGGGTCTGGGGCAGCTGGGGCAGGGAGGGGGGCTGCTCTGGGGCTCAGGGCAGCTGCTTTGTACCAGCTACAACAGAAACTTGTAAATATTTTAACAAGAGGGACAGTTATATAGGGGTAGTCTGTCAGCATGTCAGCCCTGGGAACTGACAGTATCTATATATTTCATTGCTGGCTCTGGCTTTGCATTAGAATAGCGCCCAGCAGCGAATAAATCAGTTTACATCAAGTTCTAGCACACTTCCTGGCATATAACAGGTGCTCAATAAATGTGCTTTTAAAATCTTTTTAGGGATAAAGACGCCTGCTCCATAGTTCCAAGGAATTTCCTCTCCTGAGCAGTTTTTCTATTTTAGGGGCTTGCATTTCCTTTCACTTAAGAAGACCTGTCTTTTCTGCCATTGCATTTCTGGGAATTTCAAAGGCACTGGGCCTGCAAGCTTGCTGTGGATCACCGGACAGTCGGAGCTCAAGTGAACAATGGCCCAACCTTGAGGGACGGCTGCAGTCAGGGTCACCCCTCTCATAGCCTCCCCTTCCTTCCGATATAGCCTCGTCATCTGTCAGGAGCCAGGGGCTTCTCCCAGGCCTGGCACACAGCCTGTGCTATGTGTTTGCTGTGATTACTTTTGTTATTACTGTCCCTGGGCCCAGTGTTTCCTCAAAGTGAATAGTTTCTGTGGCTCTAAAGTTTAGTTTCGTTTATTTTATCTAAACCTCAGACTAATACCTTAATAATGACTTTGGATCCCCAAAGCAGGGTTGTCTTGCAAAGACCAATTCCAACACAATTCCTTTCCTGTGATTTTTTAAACACTCACACCACAGAGGGAGGTAGGCTTCCTTCAAGAGCTCACTTAGTTTAGGTAAATATTTGGCCTGTGGATATATAAACAGCCCTAAAATGTACCTTTTTCTAGCTGTAGGGTCTCAAAAAGAGATTTTAGGATTCAATGCATATTCATTCAGTCATTGATCTGTCCACCTAGAAGTTCCCACTAGAATATCAATGAGGGCAGTGATTTTGGCCTGTTTTGTTCTCTGTTGTAAACCCAGAGGCAGGACAGTGCCTGCTACCTTGTAGGTGCTCAGTGCATATTTGCTGAATGAATGAGCACCTTCTCTGTGCCAGGATGGCTGGCATTGGAAAGAGAGTAGGACACCATCCCTGCTGTCCATGAGCTTGTGGAAGAACTCCCCACTCCCTTCAACATCGACCTGAAATCCAAAGTGGATCAGCATAGCTGCCCGTGAAACAGGTAAACACCTTGCCTTGGTCATGGGAGCCTGGCAGAAGGCGTGACTGCTGATGGGTGTCCCACAAGGGGTGGCATTTGAGCTGGGTTTGGTTTCAGATGAAGAGTGGGCAGAAGGGAAACAGAACGAGCCAAGATCCAGAGAGGGACATCTTGGTTTAGGAGAGGAAGTTCCAGGAAGGCCGCCTGGGCTGTGTAGGTCACTGGAGTGTAAGCTCCAGGAAGGCAGAGGCTGGGTCTGTCTTGTCCGTGGTTATGTGACACAGAATCTGGCACATAGCAGGCTCTCAGTAAACTGTAACTGAAGAGAATGAATAAATGACATGAGCATGGAAAGAAAAGCTGGGACTTAGAAATCTTCGTGGAGGTTTGTTTAGCAACTACAACAGGTTTCATTGTCTGCTTCCATCCTAGAACCCGGTCTGGAAGGAAACTTAATTCCAATCCCCAACAACTCTGTAACACCCCACCAAGTGGTTGTGCAGTTTTGGCTGGGATGCCCCTCAGTGATGGGGTGCTCACTTCCCTCCCATGCAGCCGGCCCTTCTTTTGAATGGATCTGATTTTTAGAATAGCCATACTTATGTTGACCACACAGAAGAAGAGGAGTGACAGGGAAAGAGCACTGAACTTGGTCCGGCTCCTGGTCCTGCCACTGGCTCATGTGGTCCTTGGACAGGGCTGGTATAGCCAGTGATTACAAGTGTGGGCTTGGTGTGCAAAAAGGAACGTAAGTAACTTCACACCTCTGTGTCTTAATTTCCTTAACTGTAAACTGAGGATAATGATAACTGTACCTACCTCAGAGGATTTTCCTGTGGATTAAATGAATAATGCATGAAAGTTATTAGTACCTTCTTGGCAAATTAATAAGTGCTCAATAAAAGTTACCTATGATTTATAGTGTGATCATCTTCTCTGGCTCTCAGTTTCTTCCTCTGTATAATGGGAATAAGTGTATAAAAACCCCTGCTTCGGATATCTCAGGGGTTGGTGTGAGGAGCCAGAGAGAGAATGGATGTGAAGGCTTCCACAGAGGGGAGGGTGATGGGTCATTTCCATAAGCGTGGCATTCGCCCTGGGAGACCTCACCACCATGGATCACCTCTCAAATCAACACCCCTCCCCCCCAGCTCCTGAGTTTTATCTCTACCTTTGGTGGCTGAGTTTCTGCTCTGTGCCATGCTGTATAACTTGACCTCTAAGATATGTATTTAGGACAGGCCTACAAGGAGAGGAAGGGGGAAATGAAAAGGAAACTGGCCAAGTTCTCTCTCTAAGCATGTGCTTGGGGGACTCAAGTCCCAGGCTCTCTGACCTCTTGGTAAAGGGAGCTCCCCAACCCTTTGAAATAACCACTTCCTTCCCTCCTGGCCTTTTCAGATCAGAGAGGTAGGAGGGGGTGTGAAGTTTCTGTTCCCAGATAAGCTGAATAGGAGGCTGCCAGCTTTCCTGATGTGTGACACTTCTCAGGGGCCCAGCACTGGAGACAGGACTCTGGGCTGCAGCTCTCCTCCTGGGGTCTGCCTTGGACTCACTGCCGGCCCAGCTGCCACTGACCATGTGGATTTCTTCTAAGAGGTTTGGCTGACCTTCAGCACAGCTGAGGCACTGTCAGGGCTAGAAGAGGCTTTACGGCTCTGTCAGCCTGTAGTTTCCAGGCTTGGGGCCC
Organism: Miniopterus schreibersii; assembly: GCF_964146895.1. Classification (NCBI taxonomy): domain Eukaryota; kingdom Metazoa; phylum Chordata; class Mammalia; order Chiroptera; family Miniopteridae; genus Miniopterus; species Miniopterus schreibersii. The sequence continues at coordinate 24,282,147 of NC_138111.1, read as the reverse complement.
TGGGTGCTCAGGGTCCTCAGACTATTTCCAGTTCTCCCACAAGCCTAAAAAAAATTGTATATAACCCCAATGTGAGGGCTCACAGGCTCCTAACAGTGTCAGGTCTCTGCTTTTCCTTGAGATCAACCCAGGCTGGGCCCTCTGTGCCTGAGATAATGTTCACAGGTTCCCACAGAGCTCATCTTCTGCCAGGAGCTGGACAAAGTCTTTTACACACATCAGCTCACTAATCTTCGACCTGGGAAGGTGGACACGTTTACGGTCCCTGTATTGCAGATGGAGAAAATGAGGCTCAAAGGAGTTAAGCAAGTTGCTTGGGTCCGTGCAGTCAGCCAAGATTCCCATCCTGGAGCCTGGCTCCCCAGCTCCAACCCTCAACCAGTGGGAAACAGTCTCCTGGAAGCTCAGTTGTGTGCCTTTGAAAACTGCAAAAGGGCAAACACATTCGCCATTACTCATGGACGGGTCCTGGTAGGGAAAATTTTCAGATGCAAGGACTATATGCAGGAGGAATAATAAAAGGGGTGGTGGAACCAGACACCTTGTGCTGTTGAACTAAGGCCCAAAGAAGTAATGGTCTCACCCCAGTCATCTCGTGAACTGGCAGCTGGGACGATAATTTGTTTCACTTCCAGTGGCCTCCAGAGCGCCTTTGACTGGCCAGGAAGCAGGGTTTGTCTGAGCAGATGGCTCACACCTGTGATGGCAGATGCCTGTGGCTCTACCTGGTGGGGTGTCTGAGCTCCCCTGCTCCAGCAGGCTGCTCCCTGACAAGAGTCAGACCACACATCCTGACTAATTCTCCGCCAGACCCCACCTACCTCCCACCAGCTGCATGGAGCTTCGGCCTTGCCAGACCACAGGGCCGAGGAGCGCTGGCAGGGGGCCGGCAGTATTTGTCTTCAGCAAACATTTCTTTACCATCTCTGCCACTTCTAACTCCACAGTGTGCAGGCACTTTACAGTTTGTAAAGTGCTTCCACATCTATTTCATTTGAGAGCCAGGGCTGTTCTGGGAGCTGGAGAGGGTACAAATAATACTCCATATTCCAGAAGAGGAGAAGGAAGTTCCCAGGGGCAAGGTGCCTTGTTCAAGGTCATGTGCTCAGCTAAGAAATATTACAGCCAGAAGTCAGAGCTGAGTCAGCCCGTTCCACCCCACCAAACAGCCTCTCCCCTTTTGCAAATGAAGATTCTTAGGGAGCAGTGATGAGTAAGGTGCTAAGCAGGGTCCTGCAAAGAACTTTATATATAACTAACAACGTCATCATCAACCCTACATTCCCGTAGTGAACTAGAGGTACTTCAGTTAAAACACTTTAACCCGTGTCAACTAAGATTGCAGGCCTGCCCTCTGAGGACTCATGATGTGACGAATAGACACAGATGTTCAAGTCAGAAGTGATTTATGTCTCAGGTTCATAACTTTCTCACTGTGACCCCTGAATGACAGTTCACCATCTGGGCCTCCTTTCCATATGTGGGCAATGAAAAGATGACACTACCTACCTTGCTTCTTATAAAAATGAGTAGGGCCCTCATACACACATTTCTTTGAGAAATTTTAAGAAGTGTTACACAACTGTTATACGTAACAATGAATTTCCATAAACCAGGAAGGCAAGGTAAATTCATATCGATAAACTAATGAGTATTAAGTGCTTCCTAAGTAACATACATGGGTTGTTCCACTAATTTGAACAAGAGCCTTTAGGAGGCTGATACCATTATCATCTTCATTATATAGCTAAGGACACTGAGACCCGGAGATTTTAAGTAACAGGTAGCCAATGGCAGAGGCAGGATATAAAATCTTGGTAATTTAGCACCAGCAGGTAAGTGCTTGAACTGCCCAGTGCATCAGAATTATCTGAAGAGCTGGGTAAAACATGGATTGCTGGGCCCCACCCCAGAGTTTCTGATTCAATGGGTGTGGGGGGATTTTGATTTCTAACAAGTTCCCAGATGCTGCTGATGCTGTTGGACTGTGGACCACACTGTCAGAACTCTGTGCTACAGAACTTTCCCAGTTCCTCCCACCCCACCGATGGACAAATCCAGACCCTCTAAAGCCTATTTGCACAGATTAGCTGGACATCTGTGTTCACAGATACTTGATTTTATGTCATGTAGACATATGTTACACTAATGGAAAAAGTGGATGGAGATGCTCAGGAGGCCCCTACTCTTTCAGAAACCAAGTGAAAGGAATTGCTCAATGGCACTGCAGATGTCTGAATCCTTGTAGCTATAGCTGCTCAGGCCTGGTCCCAGAGCTGACCAGGGGAAGGGAAGGCCATTTGTCTGGGGAAGGTACAGAGACCAAATTCAAAATCTGCCTCCTTGGCTCCCATCAACTTTTCCCTTTAAGCTGCTCACAGTTGCAAATTTCAGAAATAGCCTATGAATGCACAGCCTGCAGAAAGAGAAAGCACAGACCAAGAAGATTTAAATTTAATTAAACTTAATTAAATTTATGTTTTGAGGGAAAAAATGACTTCTAGAAGAATAGAAACGTTTCATAAAACAGTGGTCAAGTCAAAAGCATTGGTCACAGGCAGAAAAGAGTAAAATATCAAGGACATATGAATATCCAACTGTTCCAGAACTCTGTTGAAAAGGCTATACTTTCTCCACTAAACTACCTTTAGATCTTTGTCAAAAATCAGTTTTGCAATCCTAGAATCACTAAAATAATCATGAAAAAGGAGAATAAAGTTAGAGGACTGTACTTCATGATTTAAAAATTCACTGCAAACCTACAGTAATCAAGACTGTGTAGTACTGGCATAAAGAGAGGTTTGTATGCAGTGGGATAGACTTTGAGAGTTCAGAGAGACACCCCCACATTTATGATCAATTGATTTTCTGCAATGGTGCCAACGCCATTCAATGGAGCAAAACAACAAGGTCTTCCACAAATGGTGTTGGAACAACTGAATATCCACATGCTAAGGAATTGAGTTGGACTACTGCCTCACACCATATACAAAAACTAACTCAAAATGAATCAAAGCCCAGAGTGCAGGAGCTAAAACTATATAACTCTGAGAAGAAAACATAGCATTAAATCTTTGCAACCTTGGATTAGGTAATGGGCTCGCTCTCCATTTATTTTGGTCTTGTTTAATTTCTCTCCGCAATGTTTTATAGTTTTCAATAGAGGTCTTTCATATCTTTTGCCAGATTTATACCTAAGCACGCCATATTTTTTATGCTATTGTAAATGGCATTGTTTTAAAATTTCTAAGTTTTTGTTGCTAGTGTAAAGAAAGAAAACTGATTTTTGTATATTGATCTGTTATCCTACAACCTTGCTAAACTCACTTACCAGTTCTGGTAGCTTATGCGGTAGATCCCATTTGTTTTCTCCACAGACAATCACGTTATTGGAGTATAAAGTCAGTTTTGCTTCTTCTCCCCAGTCTAGATGTCTTTTATTTCTTCTTCTTGCCTTAATGAACTAACTAGAACCTCTGGTACAGCACAGAGTAGCAGTGAGAGTGGACATTCCTATCCAATCTTTTACCATTAGCAAAATGTTAGCAGCGGCTGCCCTTTGACAGACAGAGGAAGGCCCCTTCTAGTCTCTTTCTATTCTTAGTATGCTGAGGCTTTTAATCAGAAATGGATGTTGGATTGTGTTAAATGCTTTTTTGGTATCTACTGATACAGAAAATACATTGGTCATGGAGGAAAGAGCTCAAACTCAAGAGCGGCCTCTGCTTCCTCTCAGAAAAAAGGAAAAGGGAGTCAAAAGTGCTCTCTGTCCAGTAAAGGAGCCTGTCTTGGGGAGGTGGGTTTGCCCTGCCTCTGCTCTGTGCCTCTCTCCTTGTCTGGCATTCCTAGAGCTCAGATCCTGGCAGGTGCCCTCTAAAGCCAGTGCTCTTTCCTCTACACCAAACCATCTGAAGACTTTGACTGCAGACTTTTGCCTGGGTAAGGCCCCAAAGATGGATGAAATCTCAGCTCCCTCAATAATACAAAATAGCAGCAGCCATTTATTGAGCACTTTGGGAATATCTAGAACCAGGGCCGGGACTAGGGTGAGGTGAGTGAACCATCTATGGATGCAGAATTTAGTGAGGTACCCGCTGGACTCTAGGCACCTCACTTGTCTTAACCTCATCTTAGCCCGGCAAAGAACAGTGCTAAATACTCTCTTAATCCTCCAACAACCCTGGAGTGGCAAGTACTGTGATCATTCTTATGTTAAAGATGAGAAAACAGGATCAGAGAGGTAAAGTGACTTACTCAAGGAACAGTGGCAGAGCTAGCGTTTGAAACAAAGTCTGTTCATGTCTGGCCTGTGCTCTTAATCAGTGGTTCTCAACTCTAGTGGGTCAGAATCTCCTGGAATGTTGTTTAAAACACCCATGGTTGGGCCCCACCCCAGAATTTCTGATTCTGTAGGTCTGCTGTGTGGGCAGGAGAATTTGCATTTCTAACACCTTTCCAGGTGACGCTGATGCTGCTGGTTCGAGGACCACACTTTGAGAACCACTGCACTATGTCATACTTCCTCCTCTGTACCGCTTGCTCGTCACATCTCAGAGACACGGAGAGTCCAAGAGTAAAAGAGAGAAGTTTGAGAAAACACTGCCAGATTCCCCTGACTTGTGAAAGGAAAGAATCAACTTCCCAAGACTGGGCTGAGAGTTTCCATGTCATCCCTGCGTGTGTTGGAGCCCAAGGCCATTCCAGAGCGCCTCATGCAAAATCCATGAGCAGTTATGAGTCGAACGGGGCGGGGTGAACTGACTAGTTGTGATGGGACCTCTATGGGGACTTATTCATCTGAAAAGAATGCTTGACATTTATTCTGAAAGGCGTCTTTCTATAGACCCTCAATCCTTGTAGTACAAAATCGCATTTTTTTCTAAATATATTTCAATGTATTTCAAATGTTTTCTAATTTATTCTTAGACATCTGAATCAGAGGGACACGGTGCATCAAATTTTTTAAGCCTTTGGGAGGAGAAACAAGATGGCGGTGTAGGTAACAGCTGCACCCGCCGCCTCCCGCAACCACAGCAAAATTACAACTGAAATGCAGAACCACCATCGCTCAGAGCCTCCTGAAATCTGGCTGAACAGAAGCCCCACAACCAGGGAACTGAGGAAGCACCGAGACTGGGAGGCGGGGCGCAGACGAGGGCGGATCGGGGCTGAATCGAGGAGACGCAGCCACGGGCCCACACCCGGTGCCGAGGTTGAAACCCCGGAGGGAATCTCGGTGGTGGGGGTTTCCCAGAGGAGTGAGGGGTCCCAGCCCCACAGCAAGCCCCCAGCCCAGGGCTCCAGGCCTGGGAGAGACGTCCCCACAACTCCGGGCTGTGAAATCAGCAGGGACTGTCCCTGAGGGTCACAGAGGCTGCGGGAGCCCCAGCAGCTCCTCTAAAGGGCCCGGCACGGACTCACTCGGACGCGCTCCCTCGGAGCCCAGTGCCAGGCAGCAGCTTGAAAGGACCTGGGACACTCGGGGAGGAACTAACCTGCCTGAGATTGGGGTGAGAGCTGGAGGGGCGGCTTCCTCCCAGGCAGAAGAGCTGGCAGAGGCCATGGCTCCTGTGGCGCATCCTCCCCACACACAACCGGCAGGCAGGCGCCATGTTTGAATCGCCAGCACCTGACTCACACCTTTGGCCCCGGCCCGTGATTCCCAGAGGCCCCGCCCCTCCCCACCTGCAGGCTCATCCAGGCCATTTCCAGTGGCTTTTCTGTGCAAGTGGCCTCTCCAGCTTCAAGCTCAGGACTTTCCTAAAATGTCTCAAACAAGCAGTGCATGCCCCATATGGCTTGATAAGTGGCCCCAGGCCTGGCACTAGCGGCAGCCTGCATTGGCTCATAGCTTGGCCTCTCCTGGACATCTCCAAGCCCAGCACAAGTAGCAGCAGCCAACTACGGTTTGCTGTGTAGCTCATGCTGGGTGGCCCTGGACAAGGCACTGGCACAGGCTGACTTTGCACCTCCTGGGAGGCCCTAGAGATAGTGGACTTTGTGGTCAGACTCAACCACGCTGGATTACAACCCTACCACATCCACGAGTGACACACTCAAGGGGCACACTTGGTGAACACCAAAGCTCCACTGAAGTAAATCCTGATCCATAGGGTGTCTTCAGTACAGCAGCTCTTTGGCTGTAGTTGCAGTTGGTCCTCACAGCTGATTGATCTGGGGGTCAATTCCTCCCAGTGATGCCAACAGCAACCAAGGCTCAACTACAACAGCCCACACAGCCCACACAAGGGAGCACCTAGAAGGCCCAGCTCAGGTGACTGGGGAGGCTGAGCCACTGGACCCTACATGACACCTACTACACAAAGCCACTTTACAAATTCCAGGAGACATAGCAGCTCTACCTAATATATAGAAACAAACGTCAGGAAGCAGCCAAAATGCGGAGGCAAAGAAACATGTCATAAAGGAAAGAACAGAAGAAATCTCTAGAAAAGGAACTAAATGAAATAGAGCCAAGCAAGCTAACAGATACAGAGTTCAGAATAATGTTTATAAGGATGCTGAAGGATATTAGTAAGAGTATGACAAAAATAATTGAGAAAATCGATGACAAAATAAAGTACCAATTTGAAATGAAGGCTACATGAACTGAAATGAAGAATAATTTACATGGAATCAACAGTAGAGTAGAGGAGGCTGAGAATCAAATCAGCAATTTGGAACATGAAGGAACAAAAAACACCCAACCAGAAGAGCAAAAAGAAAAAAGAATCCAGAAATATGAAGATAGTATAAGGAGCCTCTGGGGAAACTTCAAGAAGCCCATAATTCATATTATTGGGGTGCCAGAAGGAGAAGAAAGAGAGCAAGAAATTGAAAACCTATTTGAAAAAATAATTACAGAAAACTTCCCCTACCTGGGGAAAGAAATAGACTTACAAGTCCAGGAAGCACAGAGCATCCCAAACAAGAGGAACCCAAAGAGGCCCACAGCAAGACACATCATAATTAAAATGCCAAAGAGAGAATCTTAAAAGCAGCAAGAGAAAAGTAGTTAAGGGAGCATCCATACGACTGTCAGCTGATTTCTCAACAGAAACTTTGCAGGTCAGAAGGGAGTGGCAAGAAATATTCACAGTGATGAAAAACATGGAACTACAACCAAGATTACTCTACCCAGCAAAGCTATCATTTAGAATTGAAGGTCAGATAAGGAACTTTTCAGACAAGGAAGAGCTAAAGGAGTTCATCACCACCAAACCAGCACTACAGGAAATGTTGAAGGGTCTTCTTTAAGAAGAAGCTAATGAACAAAAGAATCTGATGAACTAAATAGATCCAGAGACATTGACACATGCAACAGACGGTCATATTTCAGAGGGAAGAGGGAATGGGGGTGGAGGGTGGGAAGAGAGTAACCAAAGAAGTTGTATGCATATATGCATAACCCATGGACACAGACAACAACAGGGTGAAGGCCTGGGGAGGGGGTGGGAGCGAGGTGGAGGGTGTCAATTGGGGGGGGGGGAAATGGGACACCTGTATTACTTACAACAATAAAGATAAATTTTAAAAAATTCTTTTTTCAAGCCTTTGAACAAAGGTCATTGCAAAATAACAGAAGGGGGTAAAGAAACCCAACACAGAGCTATTTACCATGTTATTAAAAAAAAGCAAACTATTTTCTAATGTTGTCTACAATTGACTTATTAATTATAGCTATTGCTAATTTTCTGTCTCTTCTCCCCTACTAGAGTGCAAACTCTGTGAGGATAGGAACTTTTTATGTCCTTGTTACTAATGTATTTCATGCACTATGCCTGGGATATTATAGGTACATCATAGATATTTGTTGAATGAATGAATGAATGAATTTGAAATTCTCACCATTAACTTAATAAAATATTCTCACAAAACAAAACAACAAAGCAAACTTAAATTAGGCTTGGCAATTTCTCCAAGCTCTGAACATGTGACAACATTCCAGAATTGACTAGTGTCTGAAGGGTTCAATGTTTTTTAATCTCCAAATCTGTGGACCCTAAAACACCCCTCCACCCCATCCAGCTGCACTTGTGCTAGAGTGCAATAAGGACAAAGCTGATTTTACTTGATCTTTATTGGGAGTCTCATAAGCCTCGTGGCAGAAATTCTCAGCCCTCGTTGCATGTTGCAGTTACTGGGAAGCTTTTAAAAATCCCTTTGCCTCTGGCAACACCCAAGCACATCAGAATCTCTTGGGCTGGGATCAGCCATGAGCGTTTTTGAAAGACCCCAGGTGATGTCAGTGGCAGGACTGAGAAACCCCAGCTTTAGGGAGAGTGAATTCTGGGTGTATCTCCACTGCCTCCTCCTAACCACCCCCCAATAATGATGTTTCTGAATCCTGATTATCTACTTTGGAATGAGACCTTTTCTTAGAATATAGAGACGGCTGCAGCCTGAGGTTCTCATTGGAGGGGGGCTAAATGGTCTCTACCCTTAGCTCCAAAGCAGTTGGTCCTGGCATTACCCAACTGCTTTTGTTGCTTTTCTAGGCCTGAAGCTGAAATACAACTGAAATTTAAATGTTATCTTTAGGGAGGAAAGGTCAGGGGGTCTAAACTGCATGACCACTTATAGGTCAAGGGAGGAAAGGCCACCCCAGAGGCGAAGTCTGGGCCAGTTTTGCCCATTCCTAGGCACGGGGCTTTCCACCCTGGTGACCTTCTGTATCTAGCTGTAAATTGCTCTGCCAGTTTGTTCAGCTCTCTGTCTCAGTTTCCCCATTCCTCTTGCCAAAGAATTTTCCTAGCTTCTTACTATCCTACCTTGTAGCCTTCTTGGAACCTGGGATTGAACTTTTTTAAAAAGTAGAAATATAGAGATATAAAACCTGCCCGGTAGCTTAGTTGGTTAGAGTGTTGTCCCAATTCACCAAGGTTGCAGGTTTGATCCCCGGTGAGGGCACACACAAGAAACAACCAACGAATGCATAAATAAGTGGAACAATAAATCAGTGTTTCTCCCCACCACCCCTCTCAAATAGATCAATAAATTTAAAAAGTAGAAATATAATATTAGAGAAATTTGAAAACAAGGTAAAAATCCATAAGCCTGCCACTTTGACAATGTGACGACTATATTTTTATGTTCCCTTCCTGTTTTTACAAATTGTGTTTGTGCAAATATTTTTCCAGACTTTTTTCACCCAATACTTTATCACAACTATCTTCTGTGCTCCGACATAAACTTCATACCCATCATTTTAAATGGTTATAGCATATTTCTGTAAGGCTCATACTTTAATTTATCTTACCATCCTCCCTCCCCTTTTGGAATATTTGGGCTGTGTCCAGTTTTTCACTGAGAAACTCTTTGATGACTATTTTTCTACATATGGCTTTTTCCATATTTCAGGGTATTTGCTTAGGCTAGCTTCCCAGAAGCGGATTATTAAGTCAAAGTGTATGAACACTTTTATGGCCTCAAAGTATCTTTTGAAGACGGTAGGTGTTCCATTTCATGAGGTTCACAAGCATAAAAGGAAATTTGGCTTCAATAAAATCCCTTGTAACACATGTATGTAACAATTTGGGCAAAGAGCTGTTCTGATAATTTTCAGTCATTAAAGCTTGACCTTTTGAATTAAAAAAAATAAAGTTACTTTTTATTTGATTTTGATGAGAGTCTTTTCTGAGATCCTTTACACCTCTGAGCTTTTCTAAAGAGAATCCAGAAAGCACAATTTAGGCTTGTCTCGGTGGCTCATGCAATCAGTATAGCCATCAGTCATTTCCCTGGGCTTAATACTTGCCTGTTTCGGGAATTTCTGACATGGAGAGGATACCTGCTCCTTCACAGAACAGCCACAGGCCAGGAGCTCTTATGGAGGTCTACGCTGCCTCTAGTTTCAGGTCTCTTTGTCCGAGTTGCTGGCTACTTCTAGAATGCTGCTCCTTCTTGGGCACAGCCTTGTCTGCCAATGCCAGGTCTTCCTTCTTTATTCACAGACCACAGGCAGCTATTGGAATTGGGGGTTTGAACGGCTGCCCCAACCAAACAGCAAGGCACCCACATCAACAATAGTCCTTCTTGGCAAATATTATTTGTGAATTACAAATGTTGAGGTAGTGAAACAAGCTTGTTAGGATTTCCCTGGACTCACCTTAAACTTGCACCTCCCACAGAAGTCCCATAATATTCCTGTGGCTTCTCATGTGAAGGTGAAAACTCTTGGGTGTCATTTCATGTATCACCTGGATATCGAGGCAGGTGGGAAAGTCCTGAACACCGCCGGGGGGCCTTACAGAGGTGGTGGACCGAAGCGGAATGTGAGTGGAATATGACTGTGAGAGCGGAAGACCCGGGTGCAAGTTCCAGCTCTGCCCTTTATTAACCTATTGCCCTTGAGAAAGTTAGCTGCTTGACCCCTCTGAGTTTCAGTTTTCTCATCTCTGAAATATGGATAATAAGACGTGTCCTAAAACCTCTAAGATTGCCCTGATGATCCTGTGAGACAAGTGGTGAGGAACCATGTTTGGGTTGTCACAGTATTGTTTACACTGGATGAGCATAGACCCTCTCAGAGGCCAGTGCAGGTCAACATTTTATTTTGTCAGTTTTTTGGTGGGGAAACATCTGAAATCTCATGGGAGCCCTGACCTGGCTGGAGTGGTTCAGTTGGTTAAGCATTGTCTTGTGCACTGAAAGGTTGCCAGTTCGATTCCAGGTCAGGGCACATACCCAGGTTGCAGGTTCAATCCCCAGTCAACCGGTCAACCAACTGGAGGCAACCAATGTTTCTCTCTCACATTGATGTTCCTCTCTCTCTCCTTCCTCTCTCTAAAATAATTTTTTAAAAAAGAGAGCCCTGGCCAAGCTGGAGTGTTCGGGGGGGTGTCTTTATCACGGTGGCCCTGAGATCCTGCAGAGGGAGTGTGTGGTGCTTTCCTCGAGGGCTCTGCCTGTGAGATCATTGAGTCACAAAACCCAGGAAGCGGGAAAAGCATAAAGCAAGATAGGGAGGCACTGTCCATGGTGGGGCAGGAGTGGGTCACATTTTCTGAAAGTGGTGTCTTTTCAACCATTTAAAGTAATATGTTGACGTGATGATTGTTAAAAGTCCACTAGAAATCTTAGAGGAAGAAGGGGTCAGATCACTCAGTTTGTGACTGACTTTAGTGGTCAGGAGGTGGTCAAAGCATGGCTGGTTGTCCCACCAACCAGTGTCACTGATCCCTCCCCTCAAACCTGGCCCTGCCCTTGGACTCCTGGGTGTCATCTATTCTTGTACTTCTCCCACATTAGAACCTGGCCTGCTCACACACGGTGGCAGGGAAGTTTGCCTCCATTTGGAGAACCAAGCTGCCCATCTGACATAGGTGCCAGGCTGTTTCAGAGAAGGAGAAATGTTTGCTTAAGGCCTTTTGGCTTAATTCAAAGTTCTCAGCCCACCCACACCCCATTCCCACTGTGGCTAGTTCCATCGTCCACTGTGATGTAAGAGCCTTTAAATGGATCACATCTATCCGTTCCCACTGTGGAGAAACGCAAAGCACATGACCAGCCTGCCCCAGAGCAGGACCCTGTAAAAACTATGGGCTTCAGCAATGGAAAATTGTTTGTCTCTCTCTGAGAATCTGGTTTTGGAAGACAGAGCAAGGCTAGTGTAGCTCATCAGAGTCACTGGGGCTTTCACTTTAGCTCTGAGATCTTTTAAGTCAAGTAGTGTGGGTGAGAGCAGACAAGTGATTCTTACAGTGAGATTCACTCCATAGTCCCACACACTGGTGCCGATTAAGAGTTTTTAAATTATCACACCCTAATATAGGTTGTAGCCCATTTGTAGGTAATGAAATCTATTTAATAGATTTTGACCAGCCTGTCCTTTTTAAAAAATCCAATTAAACAAAACAGAATAGAGTAGAAAATAGCTGAGTTCATTGCATATAAGAAGGACAAATATTGAACACATGAAACTTTTGTTTCAGTAGTGTGTGTTTATGGAATTGTGAGACCAAGAGTCTTAGTCCATAAAGGTTGAAAGCCACAATCTGCTAGCATTTCTCAGTGGGGCACACTCACATTTTTGCTGAGATATCTCTTTGTTGCGCAGACTGCCTCTTGCATTGCAGAAGTTAGCATCCGTGGCCCCTGCCTGCCAAATGCCAGGAGCATCTCCGTTCATTAGCACAAAAGAAACTTTCCTACCTAGATACTTCCACACACCTCCTGGGGGTCCCATTGACCATATTGATGAATTAAGCATTCTACAGGCTTCTAAATGGTGGTGCTGGAAAAGGCACTTGGTCAAGGAAGGCAAACTCATATCCAGATAGGTACTGATGCTGGCGAGGAAGAATTAAATTGCTCAGGAAGGGTTCTGGAGAAATCAAATTGTCCCCAAGTGGCTGGCTGGTCTCTACAAGAAATGGTGCCATATCGAGGGCTCAGTGTCAGTCTCTGCAGCTGGCAGGTTGGACATGGCAAATGTCAGCTAGATCTGCTTTAGAGGGATGGGCCCACGCTGCTGGCCTTTCCTTACTATTTACCCCTGCCATCATTGCCACTCTCTTTAAGGCTCCACCATGTCAGCTCTGGGGTAGCCAAGGAGAGAGGCTGACTGATCCCCACAGGATGAGTCACTCTATCCACCTGGTTGTTGAATGTCTCCTCTGTGATGGACGGTCTCTGGTGAGTATTGCGAGATACAAAGACCAACACCTTTTGTGCTCATTCTCGTAGGTCAATAAGCATAACACTTCCCTAGGTCTCCTGTCCTCCATCATCCATCCTTGTCTTTCAGGTCCCTGGCCAGCATCCAAGACAAATAACTGGAAACTTCCCAGGAGGCATCTAAAGCTTGAATCCTCATCTTATTTCAAGAGCAGGGAAAGCAGGACAGACTTAACCAGCTGCACTAAAGAAACAGGTTCAGAAAGACGTGCACCATATGCCTGGTAACTTGTTCCCCAACCAAAATTTGGAATGCTTCTCACTGATTTCTGTGCTCCTTCCAGCTCCTTGAAACAGTCTGGAGAATGCTTTTGGAGACTGAGTTTTCTGGGACACTGGATGGGTTATAGGAAATGGAACAGACCGTTAATTTAGCTGAATTCTGGAACAGGACAGAAGATCCGCATGTCTCCACACGTGCCCATCTCACAAACTGTACTGAAGCCACAGTAAACAATTTAGACTGGCTCGGGTATGACATGAAGCTTCCTCTTGGCTATTTCTACAGCTTCATATTGAATGGAAGGAAATCGCTTAAACTGTCAAAACATGTCTGGTTGAAGGCAAAATGCCTGGTTTGGCATCTTGCCCCCATCCCTCCCACACCTGCGCTGGGACCATTTGGATACCCTCCAGCTTACAGGCGGGACGCCCTCCCTGGCCTCCATCAGTCTGAGGTCACAGTTGCCACCTCCAGGCCCAACTCCAAAATGAGACCCCTACTTCCTGTGTACATGGCCTTACTGCCGTGGTGAAGTAGGTACAAAATTAACAATATTAATGTGCATCTATTTCCAGTTATTTGTAGGGGAGAAATGTACTTTGGGGACTTTCATCTTTAGATTTCAGTGAATTGGATATTATTGGATACTTACAGAGAACCAACAAAATATGAAATGTGCACATAGGATCTCCCTGCCGAAGTAGTAAAGGAACCTGCTGCCTTATGCATATGTATCTTGGTCTAATGAACTAGACCACAATTAAGCCCACCAATCATAATAAAGCTACGCTTTCATCCTTCAGGTAACGTATATAACTAGGGGGGCCAGGCTTGTTGCATAATGGCAAGTGAGTTTCATTTTTTTCAAGATAGATATGCGTTATTTGTATATTCAACATGTAGAGATATGTTCTACCCTTTTTTTAAAAAAAAAAAATCTTTACTGATTTCAGAGAGAGGAAGGGAGAGGGAGAGGGAGAGAGAAAGATAGAAACATCAATGATGAGAGAGTCATTGATCGGCTGCCTAGCCCACAACCCGGGCATGTGCCCTGACCAGGAATCGAACTCTGATCGCCTGGATCCTAGGTCGACGCTTAACCGCTGAGCCACGCCCGGCCAGGCTACTCTTTCTCGAAACATGGCTTGCCCGCTCATCTATCATCTATCTATCTATCATCTATCTATCTATCTATCTATCTATCTATCTATCTATCTATCATCTATCTATCATCTATCTATCTATCTATCTATCTATCTATCTATCTATCTATATCATCTATCTATCTATCTATCATCTATCTATCTATCTATCTATCTATCATCTATTTATCTATCTATCATCTATCTATCATCTATCTATCTATCTATCTATCTATCTATCTATCTATCATCTATCTATCTATCTATCTATCTATCTATCTATCTATCTATCTATCTATCATCTATCATCATCTATCTATCATCTATCATCTATCTATATATCTCTATCTATTATCTATCTTTTTACCCATTTTTAACAGAGACATGAGCACTCAATCTATCCCACTTTTCTCTTCTTTTGTAAGAGAAGGCAGAATGCATGTGTGATGATAGATGACAAATGCTTCGTAGTCTTGGTGTTGGGGAACAATAAGGAGTGGTGGGGATAATGGCAAATTGGAGACCATTGCCTTAACTGAAGGCAGCAGCCCCTTTTCAATGCCAATCAATTGTTGTGGCAGGGAATATAGGTCCCATGTTGTCAGGTTTTCCAAAAATTTAAAAAGAACCCAGAAATCTAAATTTTATCAAATATTGCTAACTAATTTAGTTTAGAGGCTGTTACCAGGCAAGCTGAACAAAACATATCTGCAGGCCAAAGTGAACCCCTGGCCACCAGTTCACAATCTCTGGTTTTAACTGTCAAACACGATTATAGAACTATTATATAATTGTGGTGGATATGGCTCTTTTTAAGCAATATAGAAATATAGTTCTAAGAAGTCAATTATATTCCCAGTTGATAAGGTACTTTATAAGCAACAGGTAAATATAGAACTAAGAACGTAAATTCCCTATGGTTAGTAATTTATAATAAAATTAGGTATGTCCAGCACAGAATGGCTGCAAGTGGGAGAGAATTCATATTCACAGAGAGTATGAACAGATTAACAAACACACCTGAAGAGGCCAATTTTGTTAGAATGTCTTTTGCCTGTGTGTTAGTTCCACACGAGGCCATCCCAGCTCTATGGCTGCTTTGGCTGCTGGTGCCTCAATCCCTGCAGGGCTGGGGCTGGGGTCTTGACTCCCTCTTGCCAGTCACATTCCCTAATAGAATATCACCACTGCCAATAACAAAAGCGAACATCCATTGAGTGTTGTCTTGTACCAGACACTCTGATAAATGCTTTATATCTCAGTAACACCTTGCTTCCTCCCAACAACTTGGGAGGAAGGAACCATTGTCGCCCTCATTTTACAGATTTTCCTACATTTTATATAGCTCATAAGGATTCACCAGGCAGTGTGACCCCAGAGCCCACACTCATAATTCCTACCTTCTCTACAACCTCTTGTTTGTTTAAGGGCCTGTCTCTGCAATGATAAGGAATTCATCACCTTGAGGATCTTCTGACTATATGAACTCTACAACACCTGAAGACCTTGCCCATTCCCTCCTTCTCTTGCTTGTCTCCCTCTGGAATTTGTCAATCTGTCACTCACTGGGTAGGTGACTTGGTAAAATGTTCCCTCTGGGTCTGTTTTTTTATCAATAAAATGGGGACAGAAGAGAGATGGCTGGATCAGGTTTCTTGGGGCTTCAGGACTTTGTCCACAGTAAATGCTCTGGGATTCCAAAATGCTCAGGGAACACCAGTGATTCCACATGGACTTCATGGCCTCATGCATGCTCATCAATCAGCCTGCCTTTCAAGGGCTTAGCACTCCAGCACCGCCCTGCCCACTGGTCCCCTCTCCAGCCCAAGGAGTTCTTTTCCATTTACTATTTGCATGTGTGTTACTCTGAGTAGTGCCTTCCCCTTCCCCTCTTTGCCCCCAAACTCTCGGCAGACCCCAGAACCTGGATTAACTTCACTCCCATCTCGAAGCCTATTCTGCCTTCTCCAAGCCACACCAATTTCTTCCTTTTCCAAACACTGCTTGCATTAATCCCAGTCCCGATCCTCGGTCTGCACAAAAGTTTATGGGGACAGAGCACAGTGACATACAAGTTACTTCACAGAGACTCACAACCACCGGCCAGGTCAGGATGCAGATGAAGAAAGAAAAGACTAGACAAGGGCAGCATTTGCCCAACTTCTCTCTACAGCCAGGGCCAGAACTGAACTGGAATCCAGACCCCTGACCCCTAGGCCAGAGCTCCCTTCCAGTCCTCACTGCCTGGGTTGGTGTTAACCATTTCATGCCTGAGTGTTCGTCTCCAGTGCAATTTTGTCCTTGGTGGTAGGGAGTGGGTCTAATCTTTTGTTCATGGACAGGTAGTATGAGTGGCAAAGAGCATGTGTGTTGACACCTGTTGTGCACTAGCTTGAGCACATTTTAAACCTCAGCTTCCTCATCTGTAAAATGAAGATCACTACAGTACCAGCTTTCCAGGGCTGTTGGGATTAAATGAGATAACACAGGCAAAGCATCTTGCACAGGGCGTAGGACATAATCAGCGCTCAACACATGTTATGCCCATCCCATCTCCTCTGTGGGGCTAATTCAAATTACCTTTCGCTTGGCAGGTAGTGACTCTCCCTCCAGGATGGGGCACTGACCACAGAGCCCTCCATGGCTACTTGGTGCATTCAGGAAGAAAGGCCCCTGGGGCTTGCCTGACTTCAGAACTGTCCAGGTCTCAGCCGACTTCTGTGGTGCTTCCTCTCCGCGGAAGATCTTACACTACTGTGCCTGGTGGTAATCACCACAATAAAAGCTACCATTTGAGGGGTTCACCAGTGCCAGGCCTTGAGCTAAGCTTTGTACAAGTGGGATAGTCTGCCCTGTGCCCTCCCTCCTGGCCACACACCATGAGGGCTTTGGCAGGTTGAGACTGGTTCATTTCTTCATCTCATCACAGAGCCTGGAGTGATGTCTTACCCAAGGCTGTGTCTCTTTGTTTACCCAAAGTATTGGCATCTTCTACTATCAGGGACTATTTAGGCAGAGAAGAAAACAAATATAAACCCTTGCCCTCCCGTGAGGTTATACTTGCGGGTGTGGGTACAGGCAAGGTCTAGAGAGGGAAATCCTGGAATATTAGACACATTTACAACTTTTATTAGGATTAGCGTCGCTGCATGTAGTTATGCGTATCCATTATACCGCCCACACTGGGTCACTCCGGGGCCTTCAAGTAGGTCCCCGGGTCCCGCGAGCAAGGCGGGGGCACAGCAGCCAAGAGCTCGGTCCAGCTGTGTGATCTTGGACATCGGCGCCACCTCTCTGAGCCTGTTTCCTTGGCCAAAATTACAGTGGTTCGCGAGGAGTCCACCGACTCGCGGACGGAGAGCGCTTTGTCCGTGGCGCAGCCGGGACGCGCACAGACGGGAGACGCGGGAGGGAGGCCGTCCGCTTTTCCGGGCGAGCGCGGGCTCGGGGCTTTCTGGAAGGTTACTTAAGGCCGCTCGCGGTGGAAGTGGAGGCTGGGGAGCGCGAGTCGGTCGGGGGGAAAGGGGCGTGGGGAGATCCTGGGGTGGGAGCGTGCCGCCGCCGCCCGAGGTGGGGCGCGGCGGAGTCGGGTTTCAGGGCGCGGCGACTCCGGCCGGCCCGAGCCGCGGCCGCTGCCAGCCGCCTTTGTTCCCGCAGGCGGGCGCGGGTCGGCGCTCGGCGGCTCAGCACCGCGGGCTCGCGGACCCTCGAGATGGCGCCCAGGTAAGGCTCGCGGCCCGGTGCGCGGCTCTCCGGCCCCTCGCGCCCCCTCACCTCCTCTCCCCGCCGCGTCTTGCAGGGGCAGCGGGCGGCGCTGGTGCCTGCTGCGGCTGCTGAGGCTCTCCGCGCTGCTCTCCGCCGTGGTCCGGACCCGCGCCGGGACAGGTGAGCCACGCGGCCGGGGGCGCTGCTGCGTGCGCCGCGGGGCTGGGGCGGGCGGCGGGCGCGGCTGCAGCGCGGGCCTCATTCCTGGACATAAAAGGGAGTCGCGGCCGCTCCGCGCGCGGGCCGTGCCGGGGGTGCCGGGGGTTCCCGCGGGGGCGGGCGGAGCGCTCTCTGGACACCAGGCATCTGAGCTAGGCGGGGGCCCTCCCACCTGGGCAGAGAGGGGCTTTGGAAGCACCGCCACGGCCCCCGGGTCTCCAGGGGGCGGTGAGCGGCACGCAGCGCCCGCGCCCAGCTCGTGCCCGCGGCCCGGCGCGTGGGGAGCGCAGGTGCGGGGCCCTCCGGGCGCACAGGTGCGGAGGCGCTGCCGCCCGCAGAGGCGCCTGGCGCCTTTCCCGGGAAAGAAGTAACGGACCGAATTGCCCTGACGCCTCACTTAGCGCTGAGTTACCCGGGAGTCGCATCCTTGGGGCAGCGGCTCCTGAGTGACGGGAAAGAGCTAAGGGCTGGGTGCCAGGGGCTCTGGTCCCTTCTGTTCCTCAAGGCTCTCCCCCCACCTGGACCCAGGGGCGGTGGGATGAACAGTGGGGTATTAGTTAAAATAGATTTGTTAAGTTGTTTCAGGCAGCTTGGGTTTGAATTGTGCCTGGGTTGGGTGACCTTGGGCAATGGATTTCACCTCTCTGGGCCTCAGTTTCTTCATTCGAAAAAGGGGACTAATTAAACCATCTTATCTCCTAGGGACGCTGTGAAGATTAAGAGAGATGTTAGAAACAGCATGCTTTCCACACGCGGGCCCGTACTAGGCAGAAAAGTGATAGGAACTGTGGCTCGAGCTTTGCAATAGCTGTGTTAGAGAGCAGCCGGGCGCTTTCACAGAAGAGGACGCCGGGGGTGAGAGAGGCTTAGGAAGTGGCCAGTCCGAAGGCAGACTCGAGCCCAGATCTGCAGGCTCCGGTCCCTCGGTGCCCCACCCTTCCTCCCTGCAGCTTGGTGAGAGAGCTGTGCGCTCCAACAGCAGTCTTCGGCCCCTTTTGGATTCAGGAGACTAGTACACAGCCTCAGTAGAGGTGTGGGGGGCGGGACAGGTCTCCATGTAGGAAACTGGGGACTGAATGGGTGGCCTTGGTTAACTCTCTGCGTGCCGGAGGAAGCCTGGGACAGCCCAGACCATTGTCTCCTTGGGAGGGAGACCCAAACGGGATGACAGCTTTTCCTGCCAGAGTGTCCAGCCTGGCATTTCTTGCAGATCAAAGGGCAGCCGCAGCACAGCTTTGGCCTCTCGGCACCATGGCCCATGTTGGAACGTTGCAATTTTGCCTGTGATATAGGTTACTGCCAACTCAGCAGCAGGGGCAGCTTCAGGTTCTGTGGTCTTTGGTGAACTTTGCTGCTACCCTCGCCCCCAAAAGGAAGAAGGTTCTAGGGAGAGACACTGGTGTTCTCTTTCCTCCTCCTGCGCTTGTAGGCTGGATCCCTGGAGGTCAGGTCAGGGCCGTGGTTTCTAACACAGAGGTAAGTCCTGGTCTCATCCATAATGTAAAAAGGGAGTGCCAGGAAACCCTCAGGAGCGGAAAGCGCCTGGGTAGGGCCATTTGCAATGATGGATATTCAGTGTCCCTTTGGGACTCTGAAGAGAATCTTCCTAGAAATGTGAAATATCCTCCTGCAAAACAAATTTTGCGTGCAGTTCCATTCAGCTCACACTTATAACCGTGAACACATCCTTACTTCATTCATCCAGTCCTCACGATTACTCCAGGAGGTGGGGTCAGGGACTGTTACTGTCTCTGTTCCTCAGATGAGGAAAGTGAGCCCCTAAGTCCCAAGGCTTCTCAGCCCCTCAGGGTTTCCTGGGCCACCCTGTTTAAAGAGACCCTTGTCAAAGGGGCCCTTGCCCTCTCGCATTCATCCTTGTGTCCCTAAGGGGATCCTGGCTGAAAGTAAAGTCACAGTGTCATTGGAATACGTGCTAATTTAGAAGATGAGGTTGTTGTGGGGACAGGGACTGTAGTGTCACAAGTAATTTGTTCCAGAAAATAAAATGCTGATATATGCAAATTATATACTTTTCTTTAAAGTATTTGATTGTGAACTATAATATCCATTCAGAAAAGTACACACAAAAAGTACAGTCTGCTCTGGCTGGGTGACTCAGTTGGTTGGAACTTTGGCCTGTACACCAAAAGGTTGTGGATTCGATTCCTGGTCAGGGCCCATACCTAGGCTGTGGATTTGATCCCTGGTCAAGGTGCGAACAGGAGGCAACCCATCAATGTTTCTCTTTCACATCAGTGCTTCTCTCTCTCTCCCCCTTCTCCTCTCTCTAAAATCATTACACATATCCTTGGGTGAGGATTTAAAAAAAGTACAGCCCAATGATTTCTCACAGTATAAACATCCACATAACCCCAGTGAAGAAATAGCATAGCCTCCAGAAGCTCCTTTGTGCCCTTTGGCTGTGATTCCCTCCTCACCTCAGAGGCAACCATCGCTTTGATTTCATACTGAGCACTTCCTTACTTTTTAAAAAGAATTTTAGTACCCAAGTATGTATCCCCCAAATTCTAAAGTTCCATTTTACTTGATTTTGAATTTTATACATGTAAGATATCTTCCTTGGTGTCTGGCTTTTTTCAGTGAATATTAAGTTTTTAAGATTCATTTTTGCCGTTGCATGTGGCTGTAGTTAATCCATCGTCATTGCTGTATAATATTCCACTGTATTAATATCATGTGTATTGCTTATCCATTTTTTTCAACAATATTTTTTTCCATTTTGGGCTGATATAGTAGTGTGTCTGTGAACATTCTTGTACATGTCTCTTGGTGCACATGCACACACATTTCTGTTGGTTCTATGTCTAAGAGTAAAGTGCTGGCTAACAGGGTATGCAAATCCTCCAACCAAACAGACAATGCACGAACGAACAGCATGTCTTCCACTGTGGTTGCTCAAAGGTACACAGCCACCAACTTGGTATGAGAGTCCCCATTTTTCAGCATCCTCCCCAGCACTTGGTCTTGTCACTGGGCTTAATTTCAGCCTTTGTAATGAGCACCTAATAGAATCTTACTGTTGTCTGAATTAATATTTTCCTGATTATTAAGTTGATTAACTTTTCATATGTTCATTGGACATTTGGATACCCTGATTTACTTTTTTGAGGTAAAATTCACATAACATAGAACTAGCCATCTTCATGTGTGCAATTCAATGGCATTTAGTACATTTACAATCTTTTGCAGCCATTGCTTTTATCTACTTCTCAAACATTTTCGTCACTCTAAAAGAAAACCTTAATTCCATTAAGCAGTCACTCCCAATTCCCCCCATTTGTACCTCACCCACCCCTGGCAACCACTAAATTGCTTTCTGTCTCTATGGATTTGCCTATTCTGGAAATTTCACATACATGGATTTATACCTTGGATGACCTTTTGTGTCTGGCTTCTTTTACTTAGCATGAGGTTCATCATGTTGTAGCATGTGTCAGTACTTCATTCTTTTTTATGGTTGAATAATATTCCTTTGTATGGATATACCACATTGTTGTGTTCATTCTAACACTCATGGGGATATTTGGGTTGTTTTTACCCTTTGGCTCTTATGAATAGTGTTATTACAAATACCTGTATGCAAGGATTTGAATACTTGTTTTTAATTATTTTGCGTATGTAGCTAGAAGGGGAATTGCTGAGTCATAAGGTAATGCCATGCTTAACTTTTTGAGGAATTCCCAAACTATTTTCCACAGTAGCTGCACCACTTTACAGTCTTACCAGCAGTGTACAAGGGTTCTGATTTTTCCATATTCTTGCCAACACTTGTAATTTTTCATTTTTTAAATTACAGCAATCTTAGTGGGTGTGAAATGGTATCTCGTGGTTTGGATTTGCATTTCCCTAACTACTAATAACATTGAGCATCATTTCATGTGCTTGTCGGTCATCTGTAGATCTTCTTTGGAGAAATTCTGAAAACACATCAGAGCAGGTTCAGGTTTTCCCTCTAAATATCTCACTCTTGCTCACTGGCAGTCTTATGTGCTTTCCTGAGTAAGAAAGAAGTAAGAGTCACACCTGAGATTTTGCAGCATTGGCCCCCTACCTTGCCTATACCCAGGCCTATAATGAGTTACTGTTGCTCACATACCATTAGAAGTTGTGATGAATATAAATGATTACAGTGTTTTAATTACTGGCTGAATTTTTTGGTTTAGTCTGAAGTTGGGGATTCCTGTGGTAGCCTTAGGCCCCACTTGTGTGTTTTACAGCAGAGTGAAGGCTGAAAATCCCTGATGCACTGAACCACTCCCAGCTCCTCATGTATAGCTGGAATTTTGCGGTCTCCTTGACTTTGCACAGATGTGAACTAATCTCCTTGTCTAGAGTGCACTTTCTCACATTCCCTTTCTCCTTAAGGTCTAATCCTACCTACAAGCTTAAATGGCACCTCTTCCAGGATGCCTTCCTTGGATCTCTCCAGTGGAGCTTTCTCATCACTGCACACCTACAGCCCTTCATCTCTCTCTTCAGTTCCCAGCCACTGTTCCGCTCTGTACTATCAATATGCTTATTCATCTTTATTTCCCATGGGAGCACCTTGAGGGTGTAGGTCATGCCTCATTTGTCTAGAGTTGGTCACTTGGACTTTGGCCATTTTGTTATTATGATAAACCACACTGTTGGGAACATCTTCAGATAAATGGCCTTTGTTTTCTTTTTGGTTATAACCAAAATAACCTCTTGGTTATTTCCTTTGATTAGATTCTCCCAAACAGACTCGCCCATCACAAACAGAACTAAGTGGGTAATTCTTGTGTATTTAGATGGATTTTTCTTAGAAACACATTTAATTGTACCACTAGTTTAATTGCTCTTGTTGTGTTCTCACTGTATCTAGGATGGAGTCATGTTCCTTACCCCAGCAGGCCCTTTGTGGTCTGGCCTCTGCCTGACTCCTGGTCTCCACTCACACGGAGCACCTCTTGACTTGAGCTCACACTGAACCACTGGTAGATTTCTGAATGAGGTATGCCATGCCCCACCCCTGTGTCTTTGCACAGGCTGGTCCCTTTAGGAGAATGCCTTTCCCCTTGTCCACCTGGCAAACCCTATTCATCCTTTAAGGTTCCTTTCTGGGAAGCCCTCCTGGTCTGCCAAGCATGTTGGGTCTCTCCTCTGGGCTCATCTCTTAGTCACAGGGCTTTGCAGACTAGACTGTGACCTTTGATTACTTGTCTGTCTCCCCTACTACATGGGAAGTTCTATGAGGCAGGGACTGGGTCTTGTCCAACTCTGAATTCCAGGACCTAGCACAGGGCCTAGCAGAGTGGGTGCCCAACAAACTCTCAGTGAATCAAAGGAGTGAATGGGCAGGTCTAGCCTGTGGTCTAGAGAGAGTCATCAACTTACCACGTCCTCTGTGGCATGTAAGTAATCCTGATTCTTCTACAGCTCTGCCAGCTGTGGGTGACCATGACTGAACAATCAAGTACATTACTGAGTTTTTAGTATATCTTTTCTTTAATAACCTTCATAACTAGTTAGGTTCAAGTTTGCATTGCTGTTATTTTACTCTTTTTTTCCCATTCCATCTAATTATATAAACAATTTTTCTAGCTTATCTCCACTTATTACTGATAGCCTCTGTTTTGCCAAAGTTGTATATTTATTTATTTATTTCATTTATTTATTTTTTAAACATATCTTTATTGATTTCAGAGAGAGGAAAGGAGGGGGGGAGAGAGAGGTAGAAACATCAATGATGAGAGAGTCATTGATTGGCTGCCTAGCCCACAGCCCAGGCATGTGCCCTGACCGGGAATCAAACTGCAATCTCCTGGATCCTAGGTCGATGCTGAACCGCTGAGCCATG
Source organism: Miniopterus schreibersii (assembly GCF_964146895.1). Taxonomy (NCBI): domain Eukaryota; kingdom Metazoa; phylum Chordata; class Mammalia; order Chiroptera; family Miniopteridae; genus Miniopterus; species Miniopterus schreibersii. Next base: position 24,258,338 of record NC_138111.1, on the reverse strand, counting down.
CTCGGTCAGGCCCAAAGTTGTGTATTTATATTTTCTCTGCTAGCTAAATGGATGAGCTTGTTTTCCCATTTTCTTTTAATGCCTGCAGCTTGACCCATTTAGAATGGACCATAGATGAGGGTGTAGTTTGAAGGCAGCTCTTTTCCAAAGCAGCACACTGGATTCCCCCAAATACTAATTAAAGTGTGAGACGTTTCTCCATCTTTTTTTTTTTTCTGGTTATCATGTAAATTTTTTTTCTTTTAATGATAGATTTTTTTTTTCCTGGAAACTATGCTACTGGCCGCTTTCTCGTGCATATGCATGTGTTGTGTTTTTTAAATCCACATGGTCTGACCATTGTTGCTTTGTAATGCTTTAAGATCTGGCAAGGAAATTCAACCCTGCCTTCTTCATTAAGCTATAAATTCTTCATTATAGATTGATTTATCGCCTAATCGCCTCCTGATATGCTTGGATACTGGGAGTATCGTCGCAGTGGTAGTGGGCAGGTGAAGGTTATAAAATGGGAGGCAATCTTACAATAAGATTCAGTCAAAGACATTAATGTGCAGTGAAGAGAGCAAGTGAGCAACTAAGGCTTCAAAGTCAGAGCAGCAGGTTTGGGTGTCTGAGCTATTGCTGTACACACAGAGCAGCTGAGATGAGTCAGAGGTGTTGGGAGGAGGCAGGTTTGCCTGTGCTCCACTCCAACTTGAGACAGAAAAGGTGTTGGGTTAGAGCAGAACCTGGGAGAAGGTCCAGACCTCTTCCCGGGCAAGATCTAATGAGGGAGACATGAGACTTGGGTCACCTAGCCAGTGCAACCCTATCCTTATCCTCAACAGAATTCAACTCAACTCAACCCAAACTAACCCAATTTAATCCAATCCATATCATTTCACACTTGTTGCATGCCATGGGTAACTTAAAGGACTGGACAGGGCAGAAAACTGTTCTGAGGGTCCTTGTCACTTGAGAGAGACATCAGGACCCTTGACTTCAGGTACTGGGGGAGTCCCTTCCAGGGTTTGGGGAGCTTGGCTCGAGTCTGGCTTGCAGGGAGGAGCCCTGTCTTAGGTCTCTCCAGGAGTCACTCATCCCATCACCGAGAGACTCAAGTGGGTCCCAGCTCAAAAGCCCCTTCCACCACCAGGAGGTCTTATGCAACTAGATTCCTCCCAAAGTGAACATCTGCTGAAATCTTCAAAACTGTCTGCCATGTGTGTTTTGGCTACTGTTATAGATTTTTGTCTTCTTCCTGTATTTCCCAGCTGCCTACACTCTCTGAGGCCCCCTGGGATGGGTGGTAGAGTGGCTTAAGGGCTGCATTGGACACAGTGCCCATCCTGGAGACACTCAGCACCAGTAGCCAAGACCAGTGTGTGGCAGCTGGCTTGAATGCTAAGGAGCTTATCTTGAGTGTCCTAATACAGGTGCAGGCAAGCCTCTGCACTACCAAAGTAGGGATGCCCATTTCCACTGGCAGATGGGCGCAGCAGAGGGAAGTAAGCAAACTTTGAAAGAGATTTATTTTTTCAACAATATTAATAATAGTCATTGTAAAAACCTGGGGGGGTGGATATGGAGTTTATAAAGATCACATGTTATCTCAAGACTCAGAGATAAACTCTGCTTACATTTGGTGGGCTATCTTTCAAGTTTCTTTTCCATGCCTAAATATGCATGTATATTATGATATGAATAGGTCATTCTGTACATTGTATTTTGTGGCTTGACTTTTCCCCTTTTAACAACCATCTAGGCACTTCCCCTGGAACATTAAACAGTCTTCCCTAAGATCTTTTGTACTTGAAATAGTATTTCATTATGTGGACATCGCATAATTAAACTAGTTCCCTTTTAGGCCTTTAGGGTGTTTCCAGTTGTAGACTATTATAAAAACACTACTGTGATGATCCTTTTCTTGTAGCTCTGTATTTGACCACTTCTGTGATTATTTCCTAGCCCAAATTCCTAAAACAAATTGTTGGGTCTCATTCATGCCCAGGTTGAAGGCTTTTGCTGCATTCTTTGGAAAGGCGGTGGTAAGTCACACTCCCCGCAACAGCACATGAGAGTGTGCCTCGCTCACCTGGTCTCTGTCCACTGTTGCCATGTCTCTAATTTGAAAGGAGGAAATAACAGCTGGAGAGATGTGCCAGCAATACTGCTCCTTAGTGAGTGGAGCTGGGGTTTCCTTCCTCCCTTCTCTCCCCCGACCCCAATTTATTCATCCATTTTGCATGTGCCTTGTGGTAAGGGCAATGAGAGGAGAAGGTTTCTCAGGAAATTAGAAGGTAAAGCTCAGGTCACGAGGACCTCGGTGGTTCTCAACCCTGTCTGCACTGTAGAGTCACCTTGGGTTCAAAAGGATCCTGATGCTCAGTCGTCCCTCACTTCCAGGATTCTTAATCAATCCACCTGGGGTGACGACAGGCTTTTAAAGCTCCTACTGTGCTTCTCAAGGCGCAGCCATGGTTGCGGGCAACTGATGCAGGCCAATAGCTTCCTTTCAAAGGTAGCAGTCCTGGATCCCAAAGAGAAAAGTCCCTGCTCATGGCTGCAACACAGGTGCATGGCAGAGCTAGCACTGGACCCAAGGGAGCTTCAGGGGGCATAGCTCATGCGCATGAGCTCTGGGATCCCAGGTCTCCTGGGTCCAAATCTCAGCTCTGCTCCTTCCTGTTGAGTGACCTGGGGCCATTACCTCTCCTTCCCTATCTCCCTTATCTGTAGCAAGGCATAATCATTCCTCCCGTGAGGAGTAATGGGATAAGCATCAGGCCTGTACTCGGTGACCAGTTCAATAGCTCCTTCCTCCCCTGCTCCCACATCACTGTGGGTTCCTTGTGGGCAGGAACCCTATTATATTTATCCATGCTCCCTTAACATCTGACATGGCATTACACGGACACAATGAGCATTTGAATACATTAATGAATGAATCATTCAAAGCCCGAGACTGTGGAGATCTTAGTGAAAACCCAGCATTATGAACCCTTGACCACAGCAAAGTCTGTGTGCCTCCAGCCCTGCTGGAAGACCACCCGCAGCCATCACTGCACGGGCTGGTGGAGAGGTCAGAGCGGGGCTGGATGTAACATATACGTTGGGGATAGAGTACGTGTCATGGAAGAACAACGGACATATGCTTTCCCGGTGTTGGAAAGTTATATCCATTCCAATCCATAGAACAGAGGCGCGGAGAGGTCAAAAGTTGGACAAACGGAACCTAAATTACTGTGGTTTCAACAGTGTCACACACAGAACTCCATCTGAAGTTGGATCAGCCAGCTGCTCCTCCCCTTCCAGCCACACAGTCTTAATGGCAGCGAGTTGTGTCTTTATTTTCAGCACACAGGTTGGTCTGTCTCCCGGACTCCATTCTCACCACCCTATACCCCATCCCCCACATTGCAGCCATGGTAATCATCTATATTCTTGCCACTCAAATGTGGTCCACCAACCAGCAGCATCAGCACCATCTGGCAACTTAGTAGAAATGCAGAATCTCTAGTCCCACCCACAGACCCAATACATTAGAATCTGCATTTTAACAAGATCCCTGGTGGTTCACGTGCACATTAAAGTTTGAACAGCACTGCAAAACCAACCCTGATGATGTCATTCCTTCTTAGAGCTCTGTCATCTTCCCACACTTACCACCTATAGTAAGCAGTAGACCTCCAAAGGTGTCTACAGCTTAATCCCCAGAACCTGTGACTATGTTAGGTTACATGGCAAAGGGAATTAGGGCTGCAGATAGAATTAATATTGATAATCTGCTCAAGTTAAAAGAGGGTGAGGGTCCCAGATTACCCAGGTAGGCCCAGTGTAATCACAAAAATCCTTAACAGTGGAAGAGGGAAATAGGAGAGGAAGCCAGCGTGATGCAGCGTGAGAGCACTTGAGCATCCTTCTTTGCTGGTGTTGAAGATGGAGGAAGGGACCCTAAGCCAAGGAATGTGGGTGGCCTCTAGAAGCTGGAAAAAGCAAGCTTTAAGGGAAGCTTTCCCTTAAAGCTTCCAGGAAGGAGCACAATAAGACCTGTGCTGGACCTCTAACCTGCAGAACCATAAGGTAATAAATTTATGTTGATAGCAGCCATACAAAAGGATTATAATACTCCTTAGCATGACATTCGGGACCCTCTGAAGACCACCAATGTGCTATGCTGGCCTCATCTCCCAGAATATCCTTCCTCACAGCCTGATCTCAAACCACTCAGCTCAGAGTGGCTGGAATGCGTGGAGGGCCTCCTCCACCAAGAATCCAGAGTGGGGTTATTTTTCCATGTATCCCCAGCACCTAGCACCGTGCCTGGCCCTGGCAGGTACTCTAGCAATGCTTGTTGAATGAATAACCCAGTGGAGGCGCAGCTTTGACATTCCTCTGTTCTTCTTTTGTCTTGGGCAAATCTCTGTCTTTCTTTGGTCCTCAGTTTCCCCATCTGAGAAATGAAGAGGTTGGACAGGTAAACTCTAAAAGCACTGTCAGCATGAACATTCTAAGACACCTGAGTTCAGTTTGGCCAAACTTGGTGGCAGTTGGGAGAAGCGATTCAGTTTAGCAGTGCTCAGCCCTGTTCAGATCCTGCACTGACATCCCATTGCACCGGTCAGGATTCAAAACTGTGTCCAACAACTGTGTGTATTTGGTACAAAACAGAGACCACAGATGCTCTCTCCCTCTGTCTAGTTAAAATGCCAAATTGTTCATTCTCCCACAGAAATAAAAAGGGGGGGGACCCATTTCTCACCGCAGAGTTTTTCCATGTGACACATTTTCTAATTTTACTTCAGGCTAAACTGTCTGGAGTAGATGGCTCCTTTTTAGGGGCTACCCCTCCTCTTTTAGGATATGAGCTTCCAGTTTAAGAAATAGAATGGTTTTGCTTGCTTAGTATTTGCAGGTGTGGGCTGATGTCAGATTACAGCTGATGTCTTTATTTTCTCTTCTGGGGGCTGTTCTCTAAAATGCACAGCACTAACCTACGTCACTATACCGTAGATAGGATTCCTTGGTTGTGGGCTCGGCCATGGGAGCTTGACAAAGTCACTTCCACTCTTGGACTCACATACTTAATCCCCAAAGAGGAAATGCAGGCTCACCATGGAGACTGGCTGGACTGGGAGAAGTGGTGGGTGGGCCCCCTTTCTAAGAGTCCATAATTCTATTTGAGCCGTCACTGGAATTGTATGCACCCAAGTTTCTCTGCCATTAGCTTTTGTAATCTCTGCGCTGTTGCTCTACTGCATGAGTGGCTGGGAAATGTTTAGCACCTGGAAAGCGAACTGTAGCTGTTACAAAGGCATCGATTCTGCTGCTGCTGTGTCTTTGGCATCCCGCCTGTCCCTCCCATCCTTTTGCCCAGCGCTGTGTCATGCTCACTAATGGATTGTCACAGCAGCCCCCTTGGAATAGGGCTTCCCCTCTCTCTGACTGTAGCATATCTTCTCCCTGCAGGACACTCATCAAAACGCAGGTCCCAACATGTTACGTCTTATCTTAAACCCCGCTTACGTGTCTCTTTATGGCGCGACACACCCCGCTCCGGCTGGAGCTCGAGGCCTCTTCTCTCCTCACACTGCCCCCCCCCTGTGCTCTGGCTTTCGCCAGGCTGACTCCTTGCTGGTCTCCGACTTTACCAAGCGCGTTCTCTCCTCCCAGCCTTTGCTAGTGCCGCCCCACAGTCTGGAATACTCTCCCTGCGCTCTTGAAATCCTCTTTCACCTTTTCTCCTTTAGAGACTTGCTGCTTAAAGTGTGGTCCCCGCACCAGCAGCACCTGTGTCACCCAGGAGCTTGTTAGAAGTGCAGGTCCCAGGTCCTGCCCAGAACTGCTGCGGCAGAATCTGCATGTTGCCCAGGTCCCCGAGGACACACGTGCATGCAGAACAGGGAAACACATGCAGGCTTTGTGGCATGGTGGCGAAGGGCCAGGGCTTTGGGTCAGACAGAGCTGGTTCAGTTCCAGGCTTTGCACCTATTAGCTGGTGACCTTGAACGATTTACTAATCCATCTCAGAGTTCTTGTGATGAGTACTTGAAATCATGCCCCCAGAGCTTTTAGCACAGTGCCTGGCACATGGGGAACCCTCAGTAAAGGTTAATGGCCATGGTAACCTCAGCGCTAACAGATGTGGTCCCTGAACCCTCCTATGGCCCCCCTCAGCATTGCTGTACCTGGTTCACTCCATCAGGGCTCAGAATTCATTTGCAAGTCCACCTTGCCGCGGACAGGCAGGGCGGCACATGCCATTCGTTTGCAGAGTTTAGAATCATTGCCCTTTCAGTCAGTAACTGCTATGAATCTGCTTCATCAGAATCTGAACCTTACCCAGCCCCCGGGGCTGTGTGTACGTGTGGAAGCAAGAAATGCAGGCACGTGGCTAAGTGCTGGGGCCGTCGGGTCAGACAGAGCTGGAGAGAGATAGGAGGCTTATAGTCTGATGTGGGAAAAGTGAAATATGGCTAAGCGAGGATTTTGCAAGTGTGGGTGGGTAGGACAAGATTAATCCCAAAGTTTCTGGCTTGCAAACGTGGCCATCCTGCCTGTCATGGTCTGGTACATTTTTCATGTGTCTATTTGTTCACTCACTTTCACTTAAATGTTTATTTAATTCCTACTGTGTACATGGCAATTTGGTATGTGCTGGGCATAAAGTGATGAATGGATGGGCATGGTTCCCACCCTTGTGGAGCCTACAGTCTAATGGGGACATAGCCACTCAATAAAGGATTGTACAGAAACTTTAAAATTTATAAATGGTAGAAAAAGTGTTATGCAGAAGTACAAGGAGCTAGGAAAGCACATATCTGGTCACCTTGTGTTGAGGTGTCAGGAAAGTCTCCCTGAGAAGTGACATTTAAGATGAGATGTGGAGGGTGAACAGATTTAGCCAGGAAAGGGGGTGGGGCTGATGGGTTGGAAGGGGAGTGGAATGTCCCAGATAGAGGGAGCAGAATGAGAGGGTGGAAGCAACAGCCTGTGTATGGGCTGAGCATGGTGAGGGAGGGGGGCTGGGGAGCTGGGGTCTCCAGGATGGAAGTGAACCTTTGTTCAGTAGCTGCTTTCCTGATCCTGGCCCTGGGCGAGCATCTTGGCTTCCACTGTCCCTTGGGTCCAGTGCCGTGCTCATAGCTCTGGCTAAGGGCCTGTGGGTCTTGCTTCCTGCCTTGTTCCGGCCTCTACTTATCTGAGAGTAAACTGCTTCAGAGTGGGGCACAGGGTCTCCAGCTTTGTGTTTCACAGAAAGGTGTATTTCAGAGACTTGCAGCAAAATGTTAGGGAAGCAGACTGGAATGAGAGCCCTGAGCCAACACAGTTTCTGGTCCTACCTCGGCCACCCAGAGCCTCCCAGGCCATCACAGCTGCCTGGCTGGGAAGTCATGAAGGCCACATGGGGAGAGGATTCTAAGAATTGCCCTCTGCAGTTAGACTACAGTTAGCCTTGGCTTTGAAAAGCTTCTTCCTGTCTGTGCGGCGAAGAGGTTGGACCAGCTCTAAGGCTTGTCCAGATCTGATGTTATCTCTTTAGATATTTGTCTCTCTGTGTCTCTGTATTCCAGGGAGCATGTATATCCATAAACACTGCAAAATTCTCTCACCAAGGGACAGGAATGAGGTCTTGGGAGGAATAACTCAGCTGGGAAGTTTTTAGATGTCTTTACATAGGGGAGCAATTCCTTAGAAATGGTGGGGTATGGGTGTTGCATCACCCCTGTACTCGATGAGGCATGCAAAGCCACGTTGTTTATTTCATGTATCCATTTTAACTTGGGGTTGGGACATGGGGAGTCCAGTAACAACTGGGGAATAATTTAGAACATTTTTATATTAAAAAAAAACCCATATATTATAGTGCGGAGTCCATGACTTAAGTGCTTTTAAAGATAAAGCAGGAGGCTTTAATTACATTTCCAAGCTCTGGGGGCTCTTTGGCTAGATTCAGACCCTCAGGTATAGGGCACTCTCTCTCAGATGGTAGGATGCTTTAGTGGAGGTGATGTAATATATAAATTTGAGGTCCCTAACTTGTAGGGGAGGCTCAGAATTATTGCAACTGTTGCCAGAACCCATTTTTTTAAAATCCTCACGAGGATATTTTTTCCATTGCTTTTCAGAGAGAATAGAAGGGCGAGAGAGAAACATTGATGTGAGAGAGACACATCGATTGGTTGCCTCCCACACGCACCCTGACAGGGGCTGGGGATGGAGCCTGCAACCAAAGTATCTGCCCTTGGCCCAAACTGAACCCAAGACCCTTCAGTCCGAGGGCTGACACTCCAACCACTAAGCAAAACTGGCTAGGTCCAGAACCCGTTCTTGTATAAGCATTTTCTCTGTCTACAGATACCTAGTGCACTTGTGTGTGAAAGGGGCTATTAATGTTTGTTGTTGTTTTGTTTTTGCCTTTGAAAGATGAAGATTGCTCTCCAAAGCTCTTGTACTAGAACTGTCCACTTCATGAGGGAAAAAACTCATCTGTCACTGCTGGGTCCCTAGCACCTAGAACAGTGCCTTCCATACAGCAGATGCTCAATAAATGCCGGTTGAATGAACAAATGTGTGTGTGCTCATGACTATAAGAAGCTTTCCTTTCTCAGTCTGCATTTACCTTTTCAGGAATAAGTGTGTGGCTGCATTAGCATAGGAAGGTTGGGTGGAATGTGAAAAATGCTGCTCATGCATATGCATGTGGGAGACTGGCTGTTCCCAGTCAAGTTCAAGATTTCTAAGAATCGCCCTTTGGAGGCAGCCTCCTACCCAGTGTGGTCCCAGCTGCATAGTGGCTCCTTGTGGGAGAAGGCACAGTTCACCATTCATGCACCTTGAACAGCTAGGGCTTAGGGCTCTCTTGTGACAAGGCCCAGAGGTCCCCAAACACCTCAGTTGCATCAAAGCCCCTGGAAACCTTGAGGACCCAGAAAATGCTGGACTTTCAGGAGCATCTATTCTAGCTCTCTTAAATGACAGATGGGAAGATTGAGGCTCAGAGAGAACAGAGACATGATAAGAGTCACACAGCTAAAATATAGAAGAACTGGGTCTAGAACTGCGTCTTCCAATGTCCAGGTGGGTGGCATCGCACCACCTTGAAGTTCCCAAGTGCTGCTTGACCATAGACTTGTTGCCAGTCTTTTCCATCCTCTGGGATGTGGGAGGAAAGACAGGGGAAGAAATTCACCTATGCTGAAGGTTTCTTATATGTAGCTTTAGAGCTGAGCTTTGGAAACATTAGATGGACTTCAAATTCCAATTCTGTTTATTGGCTATGTATCTTGGGAAAATTGCCCTAAAAGAGCAATTTGGTCTTCTCTTCTGGATGGGGGTAGTAGAGGTCCTCCTTCCTGGGCTGGGTGAGGCATTTAGCAGGTAATGCTGGAGGAGTGCTTAGAGCGGAATGGAGACAGCAGGCATTCAGGGTCCGAGAGTTCTCCCCTGGACCACGAGCCCCACCCTGCTGCACAGCAGCATCACTGGGAGCTTTTAAAACATGCTGGGGCCTGGGCCTCATGCTCAGAGACTCTGATTGGGCTGGCATCAGTGAGGCATCAGTATTGAAAAGTCCTCAGGTGATTCTTCAGCTCAGCCAGGGACCAGGAGCTCAGCATTAGACCATACATGCCATGAAGGCAGGGGACACATCTGTCCTGTTCTCCCATGAATCTCCAACACTAACAGTGCCAAGCACGTGGTGGTTGGTGCTCGATAATATTTGTGAATGAATTACAAACAAGATGCCCGTGGCACCTGACATTACCCTGCACCACCAGCCTGAGAGCTAGGTATTGTAATCTCTGTGTCCAGATAAGGAAACTAAGGCTCAGAGAAGTTAAAGAACTGGCCCAGGGTCACTGGCTAGTAAGTGGTGGAGCAATGACTTGCATGCAGGCCTCTCTGACACTGAATCTTGCATCCTTCCCCTGCACCTTCTGGGCAAGGCTTGTCCTCCTCAGGTCCCCCCAAAGTCACCCCCAGTTTCAGGTCTCCAGTTAGGGGTGTCTTCTGGTATTCATTATGGAAGGTCTGACTCCCCCTCCATAACTCCAGAGGTGCATGGACTCTTCCTCCAACAAACATTTGGAGACCGTCAAGTACTTTCATCTAGATTAAACAAGAGTTAGTCTGTTTCAAAATATGACTTCAGGGTCACCATCTGTCCTGGCTGTTCCTTAAACTCAAATCCCATTTCAAAGCCAAATGGGGCTCCAACATCCTGCAGAGAGCAGGTCTCTGCACATTTGAGTAGGAAACTTGGTAGAAAGCAGCAGTGTGTTTGGTAACAGCTGTGGGACACATTTTTTATGCCATCTGTTCCCCCTGCTCCTCAGCATTCAAGTCATTATACAGTTGTGAGTACGTGAAATACAGAGTTTTTCTTATGTTATTACTTATTAATTATTGTATTATTTTCCATATGACAACTGGAAACCTACTTTTGCCCAGCCTATATGTGTGGAACACAGGCCCCCACTAAAGACTCAAATGCATTCATTTCCATGTTGGGGACCTGCTGGTACCAAGCACTTTCCCACGCCTCAAATTCTGTAGGGTAATGGGTGAGAGTGGTCTGGATAGCAGATAGCTGTGGGAACATGACATAATGTAGGCGCTTGAGAGAGTCACATCGTCAGACTGGGCCTCAGTTTTCTCATCTTGGGGACATTGGACTGGGTACTGAGGTCCTTTCTCCAGGCCTCCATCAGCCTTGGCCAGTGTAGGTGAGATTTCACGGTGCCTGCTGAAGCCATGAGCTCATTCTGTCCCTTGGCTGCTTCTCTGCCCTGACTGAAGTCACAGGAGCTCATCTGTTGGGACGCCCCAGGCTGTTCCCAGGGCAGCTTGATTCTGCTCAGGGCATAACATGCCAAGTGCTGAGAAGGCTGCAGGAAAGTATGTCTCCCACTGTTGCCAGACTGCTGCCTTCGCTTCACATTCCAGATCGCCCAGTGCCACCCTCTCCTTGGCAAGGGAAGGAAGGGGCCCAACTGGCAGGGAGAGCAGCTTGAGGTGAAGTGGTGATGCCTCCTAAAATGGTCAGCTGTAGCCTTCCTCAGAAACCTGCCGAGGCGCCTGTTGTCTGTTGGATAAATGTTAGTTTCCTTGGCTTAACATTTGAGGCTCTCCACAACCTGACTCCAGTCTCTTAAGTGAAAAAGTGATTAAGAGTAGAAAGAGCTGGGCAGGACCTCAAATGACCCACATGTGAGTCCCAACCATCCCAGTTACCAGCTCTGTGGCCTTGATCTCCTTCAGCATTAGTCTACTCACTTGCAAAAAGGGATAGCAATAGTCTCCACCTTAGCAAGTTGAGATTAAATGAGCTAATGCCTGTTGGTTTAACATTTTTAAATCTGTATTTGTCTAGATTCATACTTCTTTCTGCTCCAATTCTGGAGGTTATCTAAGGTTCCCATCCCCGGAACCACTCACCTCCCCTCAGTTTTCCTACCTCCTCTCCTCCAGCCCTGTGAGTTTGCTTGTGCTCTGCCGGCTCCATGTTCACCTGTGCAAAGCCTTCCAGGCCCATCTTAAGTTGAGGCCACTTGTATCAGGGCTCTATGTGTTGGTGTCCTATCCCATCTACTACTCTGAGAGCTACTCAGGGACCAGAGTCTGAGTCCTCTTGACCTTCCAGAGTCCATCACAGGGCCAAGTCCAGACAAGTTTGGCCATCGGACTCTGGTTGTTGGCAAGGCCAGATCCTTCGCTGGAACCAGGATAGAGTGAAAGATGGAGAGGCCCACCCTGCCTCTCCTTCAGGGATTCTCTCTCCAAGCCCTTGTGGCTGCATTCTCTTGGGCTGGGATAATGTAAATTATGAGTGAACTGAGGCATGTGGTTAGCAACTCTTTAAGAGATTTTATTGACCATGTGTGGTTGTCAACCATGCCAAAGAATTCAAGAAACACCCAAGGACATGTCTCACTTAGAGAGACTTAAAAATTACCAGAATTACTCTTCCATGCTCCTTCTACCATGATGGCCCTCCCACCCTATGGGGCTGGGGTGAGGATGCATCAGGAGCAGGATTTTTTTTTTTACTTTAAAAAAAAATCTATGTTTAATTGATTTTTTAAGAGAGAGAGAGGGAATAGAAACATTGATGAGAGAGAAACATCATCGATCGGCTTCCTCCTGCATGCTCTCTACTGGGAATTAAGTCAGCAACCCTGGCATGTGCCCTGACCTCTTGGTCATTGGTCAATACTCAACCACTGAGTCACACTGGCCAGGCAAGAGCAGGAATTTTATTGTTCTGCTTCTGGAACCTCAAAGACTGGCCTGTCCCATCCTATCCTATCTTGCCCAGTGGCCTCAGCTCAACTCTAACACCAAGATAGGTTATGAGCAGCCTCCCCAGGGCTTCCAGCCAAATCTCAAGAACCCTAACAGTAGATAATCGAGAAGAGGAAGCATATGTTGTTCACATTCCCCACCCAGATCCTTGTTTCAGGGAGGGGGAAGGTGGACACAGCTGGAATTTAGTCTGAAGTCTAAGAGGCCCATGTGTTTACGAGCAGCACTCCTAACACAGTCAGTGGGTGAGAGCCAAGGCCAGGCATTTTGCAGAAAGCTGATCATTCAAAGCCCTTCTGCTTAAGGGTCAGCCAGAAGGATGGAGAAAGATCTCAGCCTCAGGAAAGTTAGCATCGAGCGTCTGTGAGGTTGTAAATACAGGTTTCCCCTGCTGTCTGAAGCTAGAGCATTCCTATGAAACCTTTCAGAAGCCAAAATGGTGTAAAGTGAAGAAGCAATTACTTAGGACACATCTTTTAAAAAAATTTTTTTAAATATGTCTTTATTGATTTTTAGAGAGAGAGGAAGGGAGACTGGGGCGTGTGCCCTGACCAGGAATCTCACTGTGACCTCCTGGTTCCTGGGTTGACACTCCAACACTGAGCCACACCAGCCGGGCCTTAGGACACGTTTTGCTAACAGGTGTGCAGGATAAATTGAGATAATGCACAAATGCTCACAGACGCAGTTCAAAGCCATGGAGGCTTGGTGCTGAGACGCTGAGTATAAGTGCTGGGGGAAGGAGCTTGGTGATGCCACTCTTGTGCTTGGGTACACACCGTTCCTATAACGCTTGCTGCAAAACAAATGTTGGGTGCTATTTTCGCTTTTGCCTGTTTCGGTAAAAGCAAATCCTTTTTGAATTTCTTTCAGTTAGTGTAAGCAGGTGCTAATATATGTCTTTCATAGCAGCGAAGTGGTGTAAAGCGAACTTCAAAAAGCAGGGGATAACTGTCTCCTGTTATACCTTAATGAGAGCAAGGCTATTAAGTGCATATTGAGCTAAATGGTGCTGGTGGGATTACTATGACAATAGCTGGCATTCATTAGAATTCTTTGTGATTGATGATAATAAATACTATATACTAAGACAAGCATATGATCACTCTTGTCCAGAATCCATTAAGCTCATTCATTCATTCACATGTGCATTATTCATTCATTCATTCATCCATCCATCAATGCTCAATTTTTGTTCACCCCAGCAAGGCCCTGTGCTAGATGGTGATGCTAGAAGTTGGGAGAAATAGAGATGAAATAGAAGATGATGCATCCTCACCTGGAGGGCTCACAGGCCGGCGGGAGACAAGCAAGTAAACAGATAACAGAGTAGGAGGAATTGGAACTTCCTGGGAAACTTAGCCAGGGAGGGTTCCTTGGGCAAGTGACTCATTTGTAGGCATCTAGAAGGAGTTTCCCTGAGGCCCAGCTTGCCAGTGTGGCTGAAATGGACTTCCCTGGAAGTCTTCAGGCACCTTAAGCCCAGTACAGGGCAGGGGAGCTGGGGAGATAAGGGCAGTCGCTGTCATCATCCTCCTGGAAGGTGTGGGCTCCTCCTGGTTAGGACAGGTTTTCCCTGGGGGCCAGCTCTCTTGAGACCACAAGCTTCCTCTGGCTTCAGAACCCTTGCCCAACACTCCCAGACTGTGGGCTGGAGCTCCTAAGCCTCTCTGCATCGTCCAGCCTGGGGTTACTTGGCTGCCTCACCCCAGACTCTATGGCCCTCCTGTTGTCAGCCAGTGGAATCCACTAACTAGGGGATTCAGCCTCTCATCAGCCTGGCTGGAATGCCACTCATTTGCTGTGCTATGACCAGAAGGAAGCCCCATTTCCGCTGGGACCCTGCCTAGGTCTGTCCCCTGGCAGAGGCATCTGGAGTCCTACCAGTCCTGCGCCAGAGTCTCGGCCCTGCTGTTCTCTGCCTGTTTGTGTCTCCTGCTCCATGATTCCCCATAGCTGGCCTCCATTTCAGCTGGCCACCTTACCCTCAGCAGCACGATATAAGGCAGTCACCTGGAGGGTTGGTTAAAGCACAGGGTGCTGGGCCTCAAAGCATAGTTTCTGTCTCAGTAGGTCTGGAGTAAAGCCCATGAATTTGTATCTCTACTCACTTCCCGGGTGATACTGATGCTGCTGGTCCAGGAACCATACTTTGAGAACCATTGGTGTCCTGGTTAAACAGATGGGGTATGGAGTTTGAACCCAGGCTGTCTGGGTCCAAATCTTGACTCTGTCACTTACTAGCTGTGTGACCTAATCTCTCTGCAGCTCAATCTCTTTGTTTGTAAAACAGAGATAAGAGCACCTTCCTCATTGGATGATTGTGAGTGTCAAATGACCCAATCTAGGTCACACTTGGCAGATAATAAACATTCAGTGAATGTATTAGATTTTTGGCTGCTGTAACAAATTACCACAAACTAAAACAGCAGAAATGTATTCCTGTAAAGTTCTGGAGGCCAGAAGTCCAAAGTCAAGGTGTCAGCAGATTCAAGGGGAGAATCCTCTTTGCCTTGTCCAGGTCCTGGGAGCTGTCCGCATTCCTTGACTCAGAGCTGTCTTACTCCATTCTCTGCCTCCATGGTCACAGGATCTCCTCCTCCTCTGTCAAATCTCTGCGTGTCTCTTACAAGGACACTTGCCATTGGATTACCCACCTGGATAATCCAGGATGATCTCTTCTCCACAAGATCCTTAATTTAATTATATCAGCAGAAGATTCCTCTTCCAAACAAGTCACATTAACAGGTTCCAAGGATTAGGACATGGACATATTTTTTGGAAGGTCATCATTCAACCCACTGTAGTCAACATGGACCATTGTTATTGTTTAGCTGTTGTTTCTTCCAGCAGCTGCAGTTAATGGATGGAGTTCTCCAGGTTTTAGCTCCTCTGGATTGGCCCCATTTTACTAAAGCCATTGCCAGGCTGGGGCAGGAAATTCCGCTTATAAAGTTATTTTGGCCACATTATAGGACTTCAGTCTGTTCAAATTTCACTAATGTGAGAATAGAAGCACTCTCAGCCCCCCAGACACCTATTTGGAGCCCTCTGCCCATATTGTTTCTTACACCTGAGCAGACTACACTTGAAGAAGCATTTTCACACGAAGAACCACATTTGACCTTCACTGCAACCTAGTGAAGGAGGTTGTATCACCCCATTTTGCAGGTGAAAAGACAGACCCAGAGGGAAAATTGCCCAAAGCTACCTTTCATGGAAATTATAGATAAAACTTTAGGGCAAAGAAAAGAAATTTTATGTCGTTGATAATCAAAATAAACAATCAGTATGCATTATTAAATGTCTGCTTTGGCTAGGCCCTCTGCTCAGTATCTTATGTCCACTCTCTCAGGTCATTTTCAAAACTCTCTCCTGAAGTAGGTGGCATTATTCCTATGTTACTAATGCAGAAACTGAGACTCAGAGAGGTGAAGTGTCTTGTCCAAAGTTGCACAGCTTTTCAATGCTGAGCTGGAATTTGAAACCAGAGCTGGCTGAGTCTTTCTCCCCAACACCATGCTATTTGGAGATCCTTTTCCCAGCTCTAAAAATATGTCAGGACGTCCAAAATGAGAGCAGTGGCTGTCTGGTGACCAGCACAACCAGAGCCTCCAGCCCTGCTCAGACCTGCTCATCAGAGACTATCTCTTGCTTCCAGGAACAGTAGAGCCCTGTTCCTGACAGCTAAAGAGCGCTGCTGAGTGTTGGTGCTCAGAGCGATGGGGAGGGGTGGTAAAGGCAATGGGAAGAGAGGCAGATATGCCCAAGGTCATTGAGGGCTGGGACAATCAGGATGTGTTCCCTGGAGAGGGTCAGCCTTGGGTTGAAGTGACATTCTTAGAGAGGAGCAGAGGACGACTCAACTTTTTGCATGGGACAGATGAGAGTTTGAATCACTTCTGGAACCCAATAGCTGTGTTCCTATGGGCAAGCTATTCAACTGTGCCTCTGTTCCCTCATCTGTAGATTGGGACAGTAAGGTTAGGTTTGTCATAAAGAACCCGGCTGTGAATTAGCATCACCTAGGAACTGTGCAAACTTGCCATACCCAGGCCTCCCTTGGACCAGCTGAATCAGCATCTCTCAGGGTGGAAGTGGGCATTGGAATGTTTAAAAATCTCCTGGTTCTGTTGAAAACCACTGCTCTGCAGGTAAAGTACTTGGTGCCCCAGACACAGTGAGGTCTTAATACACAGGAACTATTGTTATGTGTTCACTCGCACATTCATAAAACTAACATTTATTGGACCCCTACTTGTGCCAGCCTCTGTGCCAAGCTCCAGGCATCACCTGTGCAGGCCAGCTGTTCATATTTATTGACCAGCCATTTCTAGGATTGCTTCCAAGAAAATGAGTGAATTGGATTCAACACTTGGTGAAGACATGACCCAAATTTGATATTCTGAGAAGGTTTCACTGACAAGGGGAAAATATAGAAAATGTGCCCACATCAGAGAGACCGAAACCCTGTGTGTAGGAAGTGCAATCGAAGCTCCCCAGGCCATTAAAGAGGTAGCTGGGGAAGAAGGGGTGGGCTGCAGACTCCCCATGGGCCCAGGCAAGTATCTTCCCCGTAAGGCCTCAGGTTCAGCAGCAGTTTCGTGGAGGGGTTTCAATGGCCGCGCTTTTGTTGGTTGGTTTGTCTTAACTGCAGGTTTGCTTCTTTACATGAGGCTGTAATTGGAACCCAACATAATAAACGAGTTAAGTCTGAGTCGTTTGGTGTGAGTGTGTATATGAGGGTAGGTAAGTGTGTGCGAACGTGCGAGAGCATGAGAAAGTACCCGTGAAGCAATGTGCGTGTGTGTGTGAGCGTGTGGCGGTGTCGGTGTGCATGAGTGTGGGATGAGTGTGAGTGAATGTGTGGGTGTGACTACATGTATCAGTGGGTGCGAGTGTGCGAGGGGGTGTGCTGTGAACGGGCGAATGTATGGTATGAGTGTGAAGCTGTGTGTGAGTGTACATGTGTGTTGGGGCTGAGGGGCAGCCCTTCTCCTCAGCCTCCCCTCCTCTTGCCTGTGGTCCCCTCTCTGCCTGCCTCCCGGGCCTAAGGAATGCATTTCAAAACCCTCTGGGCCAGTGTCTACACTGACCCTGCCTGCCCCCCAGCTGTTGGTTCCCTGTCCCCTGCCAGTGCCGAGCCTGGCAGTTTTCAGGAGCTGGGGGTTGTCGGGTGCTCCTTCCAGCAGGTCCTCAAATGTTCCTGTCTGGTGCCCCTCATGTGCCCCCGACAGGCCCGTTTGCCATGCATTTTCCTTGCTGAGCCCTGGTGAGTCCTCCAGAGCTGCCTGCCGGGATGATGACTCATTCCAACTGATGTCATCCTCAGGATTCAAGGCCCTAGTCACACTCAAAGAGTCTTTGTTTCCAGATGGAAAAGGAAGGTCCATAAACCCAGAGCAGTTGACTACAAAGTTCTTCCCAGACACTCGAGGCTGCTCATGCCTGCCACACCTGCTGGCTTTAACCATGCCACATGGTGCATGTGGCCCTGGGTTCCCAGAACAGAGATTTGGGCTGGGGGCAGAGGAGGGCTCTGAAGACCCTCACCACAGCAGGACAGCAAGACCCACCTGTGCTTCCTGAGGCTCGTGTGACTTGCACTGGAGCCAAGGGTTAATATATGTGTGTGTGTGTGTGTGTGTGTGTCTGTGTGTGTGTGTGTAGAGGTGGTGGTGAGCAGACCTGGGTCTCAGAATGAGGGGGTCACACTCTCTCCAGGTCAAACTCTTCAGTTCCCTAGTCACTGGAACTCCTTATCCAATGATATTATTACTTCTTTCAAGGCTAAGAGTTGGAGGGTGACTGTGAGGGGAACCGACAAGAGTGTGCGAGTGCCTGGCCCAGAGCCAGCCTGGTCCAGTTAGCCGGGGTTCACACTGGGTCCCGAGTGTCCACGATGCACAGGGCCCCGTGTTGACGCAGCCCTCACTGTGTTGTCCATTCTCACAATGATACTGTGAGTCCACTGTACAGAGCAATGATGTGTCCAAGGTCACACACCAGTTAATGACACACCTAAGACCCAAGCCCAAGGTCTTAGGCCTGACACCAAAGCCCAAGGGGTTAAACCTTACCTGTCGCTGCCAACTGGGAGAGGGGATCAGACTCACGCAGGCCAGGCCCTGGAAGACTCTGAGTCCATAGGGCCAGGCGGGAGGGGCAGACCTCTGTCTTTTTAGAAGTTCCCTGGGTGACTGACGTGTGGCCAAGGCTGAAATGTTCACATCATGCTATACCACCTATTGAGATTTGAATGCTGACTCCAGTTGCTTATCCTCATGGCCTTGGAATAGTAATTAACTTCTCCAAGCCTCAATTTTCTAACCTGTGAAATGGGGATAATAAAATTATCTACCCCATAGAGAATCAGTAGTGAAGATGAAATGATTGGCAGAAAGCCCTTTGAATGGTGCCTGTCACACCGCAAGCCCACAGTAAATCTTAGCTGCTAATGTTATTATTTCTTGTCATTCCCTATAGGTTACCCTTGGCTGGGGACTGAGAGATGAGTCTGCAAGGTCCATGCCCAGGAGCCTGTATCTAATCATATCAGACAAGAAAGGAAACTAACCACCAGGATGAAGTGAGGGTGTTTGGGTGGAGGGATGGACAGAGTCTGTGGGGACCCAGAAATGTGCAGCCTCTTCCCTCCCTGGTCACAAGGGAAGCCTGGGAGGCAGTGGGCTGTAGCAGGTAGAGCTCAGTGTTGGGTCTTCATGTTGGCTCCTGCCCTGGAGCCTCGAGTGAGTTATTTTTCCTCTCTGGGGCTTGATTCTGTCCTCTGCGAAATAAGAAAGTGATCCCTGCCTTGCCTTCCTCCTAGAGGAGGAACAGGTGAAAGGATGCTTTGGAACCAGAGAGGGTGCTGGGTGGGTGCCTTCCTGCTGGGGCTCTCAGCTGGGTTCAGCTCCTTCCAGCTGCTGGGCAGGGCAGCCAAGCTGCAGGGCCCACACCTTGCCAGTCTCTGCCCACCTACAGCTCCCTTCAAAACCATCCTTACTCAATTTAGGCCAGAGGCCTAAGAGAGTGAGAGAGACAGGGGGCGGGGAGGGGAGCTCACACAGTACGTTCATTGAGCAGGAAAATTCCTATGCTATATATGAAAACCGGAAAAGGGAAGGAGGCGGTCTAAGTTTACATGTAGAAAAATGCTCCTCTGTAGTTCAGAAAAATGAGGTCTTTCATTGTTGGCAAGCCCAGGTCTCCCTTCTAGGTTGATCCAGGATTTTTTCCCTGGCAGGGAAATAGTCCTTTTTCTAAGAAATGCATTGGTGGTAGGTTTTTCTAAGAACCTCATGCAGCTTTGCTGGATGCAGACGGATCCCATGCAGCATGAATTCTGTTTCGTTCACTTTCTTCGGGAAGGGAGTCAGGTAGAGCCCAGAGCCTCTGGGACTCCAGCCTGGGTGGGGTGATGTTTCCTCCTAGGCAGAGCTGTGACATTTTCCTGGGCACATTACTCCCTGCCTCTGGCCAGGCTGCTGTGTCCAAAGACGAGTGGGAGGCCTGGGTTTGTCCTGATCCTGTTGGAGTCATTCCTTCCAGGCCTGAGGCTGTGGGCTGAGGGAACCACAGTTAAGGGTGGTTAGAGAAATTGGAAAACAGAAGGGAGCTGAGGAAGATGCAGAATTGGAGACTCTTAGACCTGGCAAGGGCCTTTGGAAACCATCTAGTCTAAGCCTCTCGTTTCACAGATGAGGAACCTGAGGCTCAGAGAGGAGAGGGACTACTCAAGATCATACACTCAGCTGGTGTCAGAGTGTGCCTCCAGGCCTGGCCCTTCCCACCTCTCTGTGCAATGTCTGAGAGACCATGATGTGGAAGTTGAGGCCGACTTGTGTACAGCCCCAGAGGGCAGGGCTAGGTCCAGCCAGTTACGTGGGAGCTACAGGGAGATATGTCTGAGCTCACCAGGAGAAAGCTCCAAAGACTTAGAAAAGTCCATCAGTGGTCAGGGTTGCTATGGTAGAGATGTGCAAGCATAAACCAGATGGCCTTTTGGTGGGTATGTGGCAAAGGAAACTCCTTTTCCAGATGCTGAACTGCTCTTTGTGTATAGAGTCTGTGGCCTGCTCAACTCCCAGCTTCCTGTCTCTCCAGGGAGGTGGGAGGAAGGGAAGACACAGGCCAGGAGGTTTGATTTTGGTACACCCAGAATTTCAGGGGCCACCTCCCTAAAGGGGCATCCAAAGGGAAGGAAAAGAACAGTCCTGAAAAGATGCAGCAGTGTCCCTCTCCCAGGCAGGACTGCCTGAAGGGGAGCAAAGAGGAAGGACTCTTGGGTTTTCTGAGGCTCCCTAGCTCATGCTGCAGGCAGAAAAGGAGATTGTGGGGACCTCCTCTCTCCCCAGGGGCTGACTGCAGGGAAACCCAGGCCAGAGGGGCCATGCTGGGGTCCCCAGGGCAGCCACCCCAACTTTACGTGTAAACCCTTGGCCTGCTGGCTCCAACCCCTGCCATAGCAGCATGGGGCCCCCTGGACCTCCTGAGCCCTGCCCCCCGTGGAATACAGCAGCCAGTTTGAAGCAGTCAACACATCCCAGTTAAAGCTGACTGAAGCATCCTGCAGGTCTTCACAGCCACAGGTGGGAATGAGAGATGTGGGGAGGGGCAGCTTTTCTTTTCCCGGGAGCTGGTATAGGAAAAAGACAGAGGCCTGACTTGGCACAGCTCCCTGAACGACCTCAGGCCTGCGCTCCTGGGTCCCTTCCAGACCTATGTCTCTGATTCTGTGCTAGGGAGCCCTGTCTCCCAGTTCCCCAGGCCCAGGCAGTGTCCCTCCCTGGCAGCTGCAACCAGAAAAGTCTTCCTTGGGTTTCGTGGAGGTGCAGTTCTCCATATGGCCGCCAGGGGCCACTGCCGCGCGCAGTCCTGGGTGTCCTCAGCCTCACTGGCTCTGCCGGGCTGGCCTCTCCTTGCTGGCCCAGAGCCAGAGGGATGCTTCTTAGCCCCTTCTGGCCTTAAATGCTAACAAGCAGGAGCAATGGGCTTAGGTCCAAGATGTCGTCTGTGAGGTGGAGCTTTGCAAAGCCAGATACAGTTCCCTAGGGAGGGAAGCCTCCAAAGCCCAGGCTGGCCCCTGTACTCCTCAGGATCCCGCAGATGGAAGGGCTGAACCCGCCCATCACACAGAAGGAGAAACTGATGCTCAGCTGGAGCCCATAGCTGAGAGGAGGGAACGAGGGAGGTGCTCCCACCAGCTGTTCACCTCCTCTGGTCAGGTTGCCGTCATCTCTGTGGAAGGAAAACCTGAACCCTGCCTTGTTTGCTTCTTTATTGCTAGGATTCTGTCCTAGTTTCTATGGAAACTGGCTTTGGACCCCTGGGAGGAAAGTCGCACCCTGCGGTGACTGCTCATATTTTCCCTTTCCCGGTCCATCTCTGAAGCAGTCTGATTCTTTCCCTGTGCCCTTGGGAGGGGCCGCCCCAGAGATGTGCTCTGGAACCAAAGAGTTTAGGGGAGTGAAGCCCAGTGGCATCTGCCTGTCCCCATTCCTTAGGCCGCATTGCTGAGTGCCTGCTCTGTGCCAAGCCCTGATGGGGGTGATGGGGAGACTCTGTGTGTGGGGCAAGGGTGGTGCTCTGGTGTCTTGGGGTACAGCTGAGTGAGCTTGGAAAGAACCAGCTGTGAGAATACGGGGAAGGCCCTTCCTAACAGAAGACCAGGGAAAGGGGGAGGAGGAGACGGAGCGGAGGGTGTCCTGAGGGGATTCCGACTTCCTCCACGAAGGCTTTGGAACTTGTGAGTAGCGTGAACAGATGACTGCTGGCTGAGACGCCTGGCTCGTGAGCTTCCTCAGAACCTGCGTCCTAGGTTCCGCTCCATACCCCAGCACCACACAAGGCATGATGCGAGGGCTTCATAAATGTTGTCAAATTCGTGAATTGGAAAAGTGTGTTGAAGAACTCCACTGTAAACGAAGTTGTCCCTATGCATTAATGGCATGAGAGATTGAGACTGAAGTCAGAGCCAGCCCCAGGGGGTGTTTTGAAGGTAGTGAAGACACACAGACTATGTCAGATGGATAAAGCTCTGAGGGTCTGTCTTGTCTAATTCCTTGGTACACAGATGGGGAAACTAAGGTCAGGGAGGGGTTTGCCCAAGAGCACAGATAGAGTCAGTGGGCCTCCCTTGAAGAGCCCTGCCTCCTCTGCCCGGGCCCCCTTGCTGCCCCATGGCTGTGTGCATGGGCTGTGGGCCCATGGACCCAGCATCCTGGAGATGGCAGGGAGCCTGGATCTCCAGCTGATGGATGAGCATGCAGTGAGGTCCTGTTGGATGTGGGACCTTGAGCCTGACCTCACTAACCTTTATCAGGGCTTCAGTCTCTGTGCCTGGCACTTCCTGTGTGCTATGCATTTTAGAAATACTATTTTCTCAAGTTATACAGTTCCTGTGAGGTAGGTACTATTATCTGGGGAGAAGTGTGGTGCCCTCCCATGCAGGGCATGAGGTCCTGAGGCCAGGGTTCCATGATCAGCCCCCCTCAGCATGCCCCCTCCAGAATAGGAGGAGTCTTCCCATCAACTGTGATCTTCACCCCCCACCCCTTCCAGCCCAGCACAGAGCCATTCCAGGACAAGCCTATGGACGAAATTGCCAGGCCTGTTTGTCTTGGCTCCAGCTTTTCTCCCCTCCCCTCCCTGGTGGCCGCCTGAGCAGGTGGCCCTCCTGCCAGAGGCCAAGGGTAAATGAGCCAGCAGGCCCAGGTGCGGCCCTGAGCATGGGTCGCTCCAGGCCAGGGGTCCCTCGCTCCCCACCATGCTACACCCTGCGATGGGACAATGTGTGTGGAGGGCAGTGGGGACTGTTGAGAGCAGGGCTGGGCTGATTCAGGCTTCCTCTAGATTTGTGGCTTGGCTGCCTTTGTGGCCGACCCAGCGGAAACCAGGCCTTTCAGCTGGTGTCTGCACACTTGTCCTCCCTTGCATGTCTGAGGCCGGGGCAGCAGAGGCTGTGGGAAGGGGCACCAGCTGGGGAGGCCTGTGATTCCAAGTCCCCCCGGGGCAGAATCTCACCTCCCTCTGTTCATTCTTGTTTAGATGCTCCATCTGCTGCTTCCTGGCTATGTGTCCTGGTGATGCAACTCTCTTCCTGACCATTCATCTCCCTGTCTATTAAACAAGGGTAGATTTGTGATTTTTTTTTTTTTAAGCAGAATCTGTCTGGGACTAAGAATTCCCAGAATTGCCACATGGAAGCCTGGGCTGTACTGCTTAAGCAGGCGTCCCGGTGGGAATGTTTCAGCCCCTGCCCCCAGATCCCCTGAACCCCCACCTGTCCTGGGAACCCCCTGGACACCACGTGGAAACAAGTCACTGGATGAGAGGCTCTGGCCTATTTACTCCCTGAGGAATCACACCTCCTCCAAGTCGGGAGCATCCACTGCAAAGGGGCTCCCCCCCCCTGTTCTCAGTAGGAGAGAGAGGAACTGGAGGAAAAGCTTTCACTGGATTAAAGCAACAAAAAAGCCCGGCTGTCAGCAGGGTGCTCACAGTTCTGTTTTGTTTTTATCTTTAAACTGTGGAGAGGAGAAAAGAAATCTCAGTGGGGTGTTTGCTTTTATTCTATTTCTTTTCACTTTTTTTCTTATACAAAGATATGGGCTATATCTGAGTGAGGAAAAGCAAGAAGAAATGGTTTTGTAATGTCTAAAGGGAGGTGGAAGGAGTGAATGTCTTGAATAATATGTCAGTGTCTTTACTTTTCACACCATGTACTTGGTGTAAAATTTAAAAAGTAGGAAAGAGTGTCCAGTGAAAAGAAAGTCTCTTGTTGTCTCCCCTCCCTGGAGACAGTCTCTGCTCCCAGTTTCTTGTGTCTTCTAAAGGTATTCTAACCTATATTTAAAAATACCTTGTATGTATTTATGTTATTAATATGTGTTAATATTGTATTTCCAACTAATAATGATTCTATTCTGTACCTTTTTAAATTACCTAATACATCTTGTGGATTGTTGCATTTTACTAACTAAGAAATCACACCTTTTTTTCAAATGCTCATCTGGGGATATGTTTCTTGATTTTAGAGAGAGAGGAAGGGAGAGAGAGAGAGAAACATCGATGTGAGAGAGAAACATCAGTTAAGTCCCTACCCTCCGTGACCGGGAGTCGAACCTGCACCGTCAGTGTATGGAACGACACTCCAACCAACTGAGCCACCCCACCAGGGCTGGAATAACATCTTTTTAAAGGCTGCCTTGTATTTCGCTGTACAGAGAAATAAAAAATGTATTATTTACGTAACCATTCCCAAAGGCGGGCGTCTGGATGCAGGTAAACCATGCCTGCGTGAACATTCCCGAGCAGGCTTTGCCTTTCGCATCACGGAGGTGCGGCTCCCGGGTGGGAGAGCACCTGCCCGCGTGCGGGTGGGGTAAATGGCCAGGTGCCTCCGCAGATGCTACACCAGTTTCGCTGCCCCGCCCCGGCGCGCATGAGGTGGCCTGTTTCCTCAAACCCTCGCCAGCACCGCATATTATCCAATATCCTGACCCCTACCAAGCCGACAGGGAAATGATACACCTTTGTAGTCTTAACTCCTATTTGTCTTATTCCGGGTGAGACTGTCTTTTCCTGTGTTTAAGAACCATTTTTATTTCTTTTGCTGTGGAAAGAATTTCCTATTCTTTGCCCATTTTTTTCTCGTGGGTTGTTGCCCTCCTGCTTACGCATTGGCGTTGTGTATCTGGATAATTACTTTGTGGTTTGTAATATATGAAGCAAACATTTTGGCCCAGTTTGGGGATTTTATTTGACACTGTGGGGATTTTTATTTTGCTATTCAGAACTTTCAGAATTTCCATGTGGTTAAATTTAACCAGATTCATCAATCATTTTATTTATGCATTCTGGTGTCTGTCAAACTTAAATTAATTTCTGTTTTAATGCATGTTGCAAACTGGAGAAAAAGCCTTAGGTTGAGAATCAGATCCAAGTTCATGGCCAGCAGACCTTCCTTCTTCGAACCTCGCCCATGCCTTCCGTGAAATGAGCGGGTTGGACTTCGCTCTCTAAGTCGTCAGCACCCGGCTGGGTGCTGGGGACACAGAGGATGAATGGCGCGGCCCTTGTTTTCATGGCCAAGTGGGGAGAGACACGTCACCCAGGAGTGAGGGGCAGTGGCTGGGGGCTACGGTGGAGGACCCGGTGTGTATTGAGGGGCCACCTAATGCAGCCTCGGGAAGGGGAAGAGGAGGGTGGGTGCCGGAGGTGAAACAAGGGATTTCAAGGAAGGTGAGACCCGGGCACAGTTTTGATGAAAAGGAGTTATTCTGGCAATACCTGGGTGGCATGGGGTCGGGCAGAGTGGGTGACAGAGGGGAAAGCTTTCAAGGTAGAGGGGAGGACCTGCAACAGCATGAGGCACCGGAGGGGCTGTGTTGGGCATGTAGGGGGTGGGGAATAAGAAATAAATATTACGGCTGTCGTTGGACCTCTCCCCAGTCACACCTCTCTGCCTCCCCTGAATGTTGGCAAGAACACACTGCTGCTGGGTATGTCAGATGGTGCAGTTGGTCTTAAATGTTCTCGCCACAAAAAGGGAATGACGATCCCCTGACCTGATGCAGGTGTCAGCGAAAGCTGAGGTGGGAATCATATTGCACTGTGTGACTATCAAAGCAGCACGTTGTATACCTTAAAGATGCACGATGTTACATGTCCATTACGTCTCAGTTAAAAAAATGGCACAGTTGCTTCAGGGAACATGTTAGCAACATTCAGTGAAGCTTTGGTGTATATCCCCATATCATCCAGTAATTCTACCCCCAGGTGGTGGAATTACCTGCACAGGTAACCACGAGGAGGTACGTATGAGAAAGCCCATGGCGGCAGTGTTTGTAATATGATGGAAACTTCACTTTCCATCAACAGAAAGGTGAACCAATCCATTATAGCTATTTGCACCGTAGAGTACTGTCATGAAAACGTAAGTCACAGAGCCACGTGCATAACAAAGATAACTCTCAAAAATACAGTGTCACCCTAGCCAGTTTGACTCAGTGGTTAGTGTGTCGGCCTGTGGACCGAAGGGTCCTAGGTTCAATTCCGGCCAAGGGCCAAGGGCAGGTACCTTGGTTGCGGGCTTGATCCCCGGCTGGTCGGGGCACGTGCAGGAGGGAACCAATTGATGTGTCTCTCTCGATCAGTGTTTCTCTCTCTCTCCCTTCTACTCCCTCTGAAAAGCAATGGAAAAAATATCCTAGGGAGAGGAGAAAAACAGTACCCGAAGAATACATGCGGCTTGCCCACATTTATCTGGGGTTCAGAGACATGCACACTAGTCCCACATTGTGTTAGAGACACATCCCCACGCAGAAAACACACAGAGACAGGCATGGGAGTGGTGCACGCCACACCCCCTGCGGCTGCCCCTGGGGCGTGGGCAGGGAAATGCACCTCAGCTGACTTGGTATTTTCCTTCTTAAGCAGAGTGGGGGCGTGGGGCACATGCTTGTTTCTCAAAATACTCTTTTTAAAAATTTTAATAATGTATCTGCTTTACCCAATATTTTCCCAAATTATCATTTCAGCATGTAATCAATGTAAACATTATTAATGAACTATTTCACATTCCTTTTCCCAAACTAAGTACTGTATTGGACATTTGTAATTTACACTTAGACACATCTCAGTGGGGACAACCACATTTCACGAGCTCACTAGCCACACTTGGCTAATGGCTACTGGACTGTACAGCGCAGGTTGACACATCTCAAGCAGAGGTTGAATCAGGTGACCTCTGAGATTTCCTTTCTCATTTCCAAGCAGAGTAGAACATATGTGTGAAATGTGGCCTCTCTCTCTCTCTCTCTCTCTCTCTCTGTCCCTGCAGAACCGGCTTCCCAGGGCCACCTGGACCTCATGGAGATCATTGGTCTCCCTCTGTCCCCCTCCGTGTCCTTCGTCACAGGCTATGGTGGCGTCCCAGCCTACAACTTCGGGCCTGGCGCCAACGTGGGCCGCCCGGCCAGTGTTCTCATCCCGCCCACCTTCTTCCGGGACTTTGCCATCAGTGTCATCGCGAAGCCCAGCAGTGACCAGGGTGGCGTGCTCTTCGCCATCACAGATACCTACCAGACGGTCATCCACCTGGGCCTGCAGCTCTCGGGCGTGGAGGATGGGCACCAGCGGATCACCCTCTACTACACGGAGCCCGGCTCCTCCGTGTCCCATGAGGCTGCTGCCTTCTCGGTGCCTGTGATGACCCACAGGTGGAACCGTTTCTCTGTGACCGTCGAGGGCGAGGAAGTGACCCTCCTGGTGGACTGTGAGGAGCACAGCCGCGTCCCCTTCCAGCGGTCCTCCCGGGCCTTGGCTTTCGAGCCCAGAGCAGGGCTCTTCGTGGGTAGTGCAGGAGCCAGGAAGCTGCAGAAATTCATCGTGAGTCTAAGCCCTGCAGACCGGGGAGGCCACTGGACACCGTGTGGCAAACATGAGTGACTACGCTTGCTATTAGTTTATCCTTATGTCCTCGAAGAGGCATGCACACATGGTGGGAAAAACATTGGGCTGGAACCCAGTACCTAGGTCCCAGCCCTGAGTTTTCAGCATAGCCTGATGGATCAGAGTACCTGGGTCCTCTGATCCTCTCTGTATTTTCTTATCTGGTAGAGAGGAAAAGAAAACCTGCTCCAAGGGGTTGCAGAGTCAGTGAGAGAGCCTGTGTGAAGGCACTTTGTTCGTTTATAAAGAGGAGGGTTTGCTAGATCCTTCAGTGACTTTTGTCTTTGGAGAGGGGTGCAGATGCAGTCGTTTCTGCAGAGGAGCAATAAGCTAGAATGCCCGAGGGAGAGAGTTTCTCTCTCTCCTTTTGGACAATGTGTCCTGAAAAAATATCAGAAAACTGACTTTACCATCAGAATGGGCTTTTACGAACAAGCCATTATAAAGAAAACCCCTACGTTATTGTGGTTATTAGTTTAGGCAGCACATGTACTGACTTTGGGCTCCCTGATTCGAGACAGTACTGTGGGGCAGAGTTTGGGTTTATTTGTAGTATGACTGGAAGACTGAGAATTTTAAGAAGTTAAAATCTAATGAACAATTTTTAAACACCACTCTGGGTGGGTGTGGAGAATGAGTTGTCAGGTGTGGGAAGAGGAGGAAAGAATGGAGGGAGGGAGGCTGGCTGGCAGCTCTTCATGGGACAAGGCCTTGCAGCCGAGAAGCTTTCAGCTACAGGGGACAGACACGTTCTGGGAGTGGGGAGACGTGCACTTTAGGGCCTTCCCCTGACAAGTTGGAGGCCTGGGGAGCAGTTAGGAGGCTGCCATGTTAGTCTGTGCTTTGAACACTACTCCCTGAGGGGCTCTCCAGATAGTGGGGCTCAAGTTACATTGGCTCAAGCAGAGTCCCCCCTACATGAGAGAGGGCCAAGAGGTAGTTTGGTTTACTTGTCATAGCCAGCACCACCCTGTCACTGGTTCTGCTCCGTTACAAAAACAGTCATGTTTTCACTGGTAGGTGTGCTGTATATGTGCAAGCAGTGGCTTCTGACCCCTCTGCTTTTCCCCAGGGCTCCATACAGCAGCTCACCATCCACTCGGACCCCAGGACCCCTGAGAAGCAATGCGAAGCCGAAGAATCCTCGGTGAGTCTCCATGTCCCCATCCCCGCCCCTGCCCCCACATTGGGCCCTGTAGCCCGGACTGCCAGTCTGCAAGGGACGGGCTGGGTGCCCAGCAATTCTTCATCCCCAACGTCACGGCGCCTCTAAAGTCTCTCATCTTGGCAAGTGCCGCCTCAAGTCCTATTTTGGGCTTTTGGGCTTTATTTTATTATTTTTAAGAGTTTTAGCCATCAATTTGGTGTGTGTGGGAGGGGAGGGAGGGAGAGGTGCTTGTTCTAAGGTGTTAGGTTTTTCCGCAGCTGGGGCAGTCAATGGCCTGGTTTCCAGACCTCCTGCCAAGCAAGGGTGCCAGGGTTCTAAAATCGAAGCTAAAACTCTAAGACACCCTGGGTGTAAATTCCTATAAAAAGGAACCTAAATTTAGCTCTTATGATTGGCAAATGAATCAGTTCCTGAGTTGGAAGTGGGGTGGTGGGCCAGGGAAAAAAGGATAGGTCCTTTCCCCCTCCCTCCCTCTGTCCCTTCTCCCTGCTTTCGGTTTTCCAAGCCCCTGCCAGGTGACAGACCTGGGGAGAAGCTAGAGGTAAGGGGATAAACTGGGACTGTGTCCACCCTCTGGCTGCTCAGGCCACACCTGCACACGCAACTCCAGTGACAGCGCTGAGAGTGCTGGCCCAGGGCAGGAGGCGGGAGAGGAGGCCCCAGAGCAGGTCAAGGGGAGTCAGTGCCTGAGCAGCGATGCTCAGCTGGGGGGAAAGGAAAGGCCTTCGGGGCGCAGGGCGTCAGAGGCAGGCGGAGCGTGGCATAGCCTAGAACGTCTGTTCTTCTTTGGATGCTGTCAACCCCCAAAATTAAGCCCATTTCACTCATTTAGTAAAGACTGGGGCCGCCTTAGCTGGAGAGCCTCTCCGGGTGGGACTCGGCTCTGTGAACGTTTGTGCTCCTCGAGGCCGTGGTCCAGGCCTGGCACGCGTGTGGGGCCGAGAGGAGGGACACCGTGCATGTTCGGGTTCCTTCATCTCTGCGTTGCTGTGAACATTGAAAAGCAGACGCTACCCAGGAGCCCACGAATAAGGGGTTGTTTAGAAAAGCACAGGCCACAGGCTCCTGATTGCCATTAGATGGCTAGTTATGAAGATTAGGCAGCAATGAGAAGACATGCTTCCAACATAACTGTTCCCAACGTAAAATTCTGGTGACAGCCACGCAGATATTGTGAGGGCCTTTTGACGGAGATGAAAGGGAACCTGGACGAAATGCAAGTAAGTAGGTCAGAGAGACTGTAAGTTGACTGTAGTGTTGTTGCTTCTATGTTTGAGCAATAAACATGGAAGGAAACAAAAAATAACTAAGTGTGTGCGCCGTACAGTGCTCCCCTCAGTTTCACTCTGTCTCTGTCCATCTGTCTCCGACACACACACGTTCCTCCATCAGAGGCCGTTTCCCTGACTCCCCAGCTGTGAACTGCTCCCCCTCAACTTGGCGCCATTTGCCTCCACACAGGCATCAGGAGAGACCAGCGGGCTTCAGGAGATAGACGGAATGGCTGAGATCTTAGATGCCGACACCTACACTCAAGCCCCGGTGAGTTCCGGGGTGCCACGGCAGGTCATCTCGGTCAGCTTTTAGGGGCCTGAGAGTTCCTGGAGACTGCCCAGAGCCCAGGTCTCACATCTCTGTTCTCTGATCTGTGACTTCCATCATCAGCTCATCTGGGGAGGGCAGGAAAGTACTGGCCAAAAGGCATTTTGCAAAATCCTCAGTGCACGGGAACACCAGTTACCTGAGTGCCACCCTGTGCAGTACCTATGAGAAGACTGTCCAGAGGTAAACATTGTGCTCTGTTGCCTCTCAGCTCTGTGGCCTTGAGTAACTTGCTCAGCCTCTCTGAGCCTCAGTTCCTCGTCTATAAAACAATAATCAGAGTCCTATCTCGTGGGGTTGTTGAGAGGGTTAGATGAGACAGCGCAGAGCCAAGTCTCAGCCTTGTGCTTGGGATGAAGGATGTGTCCCTCAACGGTGGCTATTGTAACGTTTGTTCAGGACTCTGGCTATGAGAAGGAAGTCAGGGCCCCTACTCCTGCAAGTTGGTAAGTACTCCCAGGAGTTCCTTTCTGACCCCTTGGGAAAGTCAGCCATCCTCCCAATGGCCCAGGCCTCCTCCCTCCTGGGAATGGGCCCTGTGTCCCAGACAAGGAAGTGGTGTCAAAAGCACTGAGTCAGACTGGAGACACCAAGAAGCTCATTTTAATGAGGACAGCCAGCAGTGTCTGACTCACTGAACACAGAGGCCCCAGCAATCTCCTCAACTGGTCTGGCTCACTATACAAACACATCTCTGATAGAAGAGCAGAGAGATGGAAACATGGCAGAGGCTGTAAATTATAGACCTCTGGTGACTGAGATGTGGATGGGGAAGGACAGGACCATAATCTGTTAGTGCTTTTCTGTGCAAAGGTGTGCAAAGGTGCCCTTTCTACAGATGGGCAAACTGAGGCCCAGTGAGGGGAAGAAACTTGCTCTAAGGAACATGGAAAGAGCTGGGGCTAGAGAACAGGTCCCCTGATGTCCCATCTGGGGTTCAGGCCATGACTCTGAGCTGCTGGCCTGGGTGGTGCTGTAGAAGCCCATCCCCAGGCCTACAGCCAGTTCTTAGGCAACTTACATATAAGAAGTCAAGGGTTCCAAGTGGCTGCCTTGGCAGTGACTGCTCTGAGCAATGTTGCAATCCTGTGTGCCCATCAACCCTTGGCCACTCCATCAACATGTCCAGGGCACAGAGTGGTAGCCACTTGGGCCTTCTAGCCTGACGCTGCCCCCCGCTGCGCCAGTTCACAACTACAAGTGAGGCCGACTCAGGCAGAGATTCCAGTAACCCACAGTGGCCCTGGGAGAGGGCAGTGGGATTTGAGAGCATGAGATGATCACGGGCGTGGAGCTGGTCATGGAGGGCTTTCTGATGGAGGGGGCATTGCAGATGGGCAGCTTTGGACAGAAGTAGAGAAATGGTAGGGAAAGGAAGAGAACCGGCTTTTTTTGACACCCATTGTGTAGCTGGTGCTTTGTATGTATAACTTAATTTAATTCTTGCAACAACCCTGCAAGGGAGATGGATGCTCAGGACAGAGTGGCTTTGCCAGGGTCACATGTGTGTTAGTGGAGTCAGGATAGTAGCTGGGCCTCCTCTCCTGGGCCAGAGTATGCAGGGCAGAGCCGATGGGAATGAGCATGGAATAAATCCCCTAAGTGTCTGGAGAGGTGAAAAAGATATTTGATGAACTCGGTGGCCTCTGGGACACCCCAAATACTTTCCTTCCTAGATTCCCCAAACCCACTGTCCTCAGTGGTTTTAAGACAACTGGTATAGCGCAGAGTCCCACCAAGTATGAGTTCTGCTCTGCCACTTACTGGTTGTTGACTTGGAGCCAGTAACTTCACCTCCTGGAGTGTCAGTTTCCTCTTCAGTTAGATGGAGCAGACCAGTGTCAGTGGGAGAGTAGGATGCATTGACCCCTGGGAAACTCATGGGCTGGTCTATTGTGAGGATTGAGGTGATGCGTTACAGTGTCCGTTCCTCCTGGGAAACTCTTGTGGCTGCCCTTAGTCCTTAAGACCCCCCCCCCCCCCACCATCTCATCCCCAGGGCTGTGGCTCTGGCCTGGAGGTCCTGGAGCTGCGGGTCCTGAGGCTGCAGAGCGCTCACTCTCTCTAGCCTGCTTTGCAGGGCTGTGTTTTTCCCTTCATTCCCCAGAGGGTGCACTGAGGCAAAGAGGTGTCTGAGGCTGTCAGCGAGGAGGGAGCAGGGCCAGGTCCCCCAGGGAGGGACCAGAGTGGCCCTAGTCATGTCACCCAGAGCTGGGACTTCCCCTTTCACCATCTCCTGCAGGGTCTCCATGGCTGCCCTTCCTGGCCACCCCTCCAAGTGGAGGGAATTTCCCTCTTACTCTCAGACATTCCCCTCCCTCTCTGTCTGGCTTCTCTCTTGGAATGAATATTACTTCCCTGCCCTCACCCTTTCCAACTGCCACCCTTCAAGACAAAAGCCATGACCTGCAAACTGAATCATGGACTTAAGAGCCAGCCCCTCCTCACCTCCTTCCCCATTTAGGGTAAGAGTCCCTTCTCCCCGACTCTGCCCCCTACTAAGTCAGCTTCTGCTGACACGCCTTTCCATTTCTGGAAAGTTCTATCTTATGCTGTGTTAGAATTCATATCCCTATACTTCTCAGCCTGGCTGTGCATCAAATTTGGGGGGGGGGGCGGACAGTGAGAACGGGGAGGTCTTTTAAAAAAGGCTCTTGCCTGGGCTGATATTCAGACTCAGTAGATCTAGAGCAAGGTTCAAGAATCTGTACTTACAAAAAAAAGCTTTGCAGGTGATTCTGACCCATAGCCAGGATCTCTCTTCCAGCCACACCCAAATTCTCACAGATCCCCAGACACACCCAGCACTTTCCCCACTCGTGGAAACCTTCGTTCCTGGGTTCTGTTTGCAAAAAGGGCCCTTTCTGCCCCCCTCTCTGCCTGGCCAATTCCTATTTATCCTTCAGGATCCCGTCCCAGCCCCTAGCTGGAGGCCATTGCCAACTTCCCTCCTCGCACTTGGCTCTCACTTCTCCTATTCCATGTGTCACAGAAATCACAGTTAGTTGTGTCTGGGTCTGGGTCTGAGTCTCCCCATAGTTCAACAGTTTGAGGACAGCCACTCTGTCTTATTTATTCATTTCCTTATCCCCAGGGATTAGCCAAATTCCTGACACACAGTAGGGCTTCAGGAAATATGTGTTGAATATGAGTGAGGACTCAGCAAATCACCATACTTTTAATAAAAAAGTCTTAAGACTCAACATTCCTATTTTTGTCACAGGCCACACTGGTTCTCCATCCACATTAACCCCTGAAAACCAGCAGCTGCTTGTTGGGGGCAGGACCCTTGACCCTGACCACCAAGGGTCAGCTCACCAGATTCACCCTCTGCCCTTGAACAAGGACTTGTGGCTGCCTTGTTTTTTGGTTGATAGACTGGAATCAGTGATTTCATGTAATTCAATCATTGCCACCTTGAGTTACAGAGCTCAGCCCATCCTCACCTTGCTGTCCTGCGTCTCAAAGCCCAAGTCCCTTGTAAAGCAACTTCACTTCCATCCACCAGCAGCTTTGCTCCAGGCTAGAGATGGGATTTCTTGAGACCATCAGGGGGCCCTGGCAGGAAGAGGAGAGGAACTGCCTACGATCCACCCTTCAGACCTTACTCCCCTATTAGGTGGCCAAACAGCTGGGGAGAAATGGGGAATCCTAATGGTTTTCACATCTTCTCCTGGGCTGGTCCCTGCTCTCTGCTCCCTCAATACCACTCTGGTTCCTGCCTCACTGGGCTTCTTCAGTGCAGTCTCCTGGTCTCTTGGCTTAACCTCAACTCCCTGAACCCATGCTCTCATTGGCACTAGGGTGAACTCCCCAAAGTATACACCTGCCCAGGCCACCCCCCAGCCTAACACCCCACAGATGCCCCAGATCCAAGGCCAGACTTCTCACCAAAGAACTGGCCCCACTCCCTCTCTCTGCCTCCTGGCTCTGTCCCCCATTTTTATTATTTAAAAAGCTACCACTGCAGATAAGTAAAGGGATAAAAAAAAAAACAATTATCTTTGATACCAGAGAAAATCACTATCGAGGTGTTGTTCTTTCTCAAACTTTAGAATTCTAGTGATGTTGATGACAGCTGCCATTGGTGAGCTCCTACTATGGCCTGTGCTGAGCACCTCCATGCACTTTATACCCTGTAAGTAGTTATTATTGGCCCCATTTTACAGAGGAAGCTAAGGCTTAGTGAGGTTATATGACTTGCCCAACATAACAACACTAATAAGTAGAGAGCTGGGATTTGATCCAAGATTGATTGTAAGAACTGAACCATTAAATCCTAAGTTATGAGGCCCATAAGAACCCTCCTTGTTCTGATGGACCAGAGATTCATTGTTTATACACTAGATTCTGACATTAAGGAAATAATTTTCTACTGTTAGTCAAGATAGGTAAGTGATGGCTATAGTCACAAATTAACCCGGAAATCTTTTTCTTTTTAAAATATGTTTTTACTGATTTTATTTTATTATTATTATTTTTTAAATATATCTTTATTGATTTCAGAGAGAGAAAAGGAGAGGGAGAGAAAGATAGAAACACCAATGATGAGAAAGTCATTGGGGATCGAGCCCTCAACCTGGGTATGTGCCCCGACTGGGAACTGAACCTTGATCTCCTGGATCCTAGGTCGACGCTCAACCGCTGAGCCACACCCGGCCAGGCCTTTTTACTGATTTTAGAGAGAGGGAGAGAGAGACAAACATCCATGTGATAGTAAAACAGCTATTGGCTGCCTCCCGCATACACCCCGACAAGGGATGGAACCCACAACCTGGGCATGTGCCCTGACTGGGAATCGAACCAGCAACTCCTTGGTGCATGGGAAGGTGCTTAACCAACTGAGCCACAGCGGCCAGGGCTAACCCTGAAATCTTAATGTCGTAGTTGTTTCTCGTTCACATCACAGGTCCAATACTGGTCAGCAGGATCCTTTCATTCACCCTCTAGCCCCTTGAGCTCAGAAAGGGATAACACTGAATGCTGGGTCTCCGGAGTTGCTACCTGAGCCTGGGTCTGGGGGTGATGTCATGACCTTTGCTGCGCCCACTGCCTCCCCTACCCCCACCCCAGCCAATCAAGATTTCTACCTAGATCTCTGAACTGCTCTGTGTTTCCCACTGTTAGGGGGGTTCGTTTGTTTCTTCTTTCCTAGTTGGTAAAGTTGGTTGAGATATTGACTGGCTTTGGAAAAACTACGCAGAAGCTGAAGTGTCCTAGAAAGGGAACCACACCCATCTTTTAATTTCAGAGGCATTCCTGACCAGCACGCATCTGGGATTGGATTTACACAGTGTTCACTGAGTGCAGCCTGCTTCATTCATTCCCTAATCTAGCAGATCTTTGTGGAGCAGCTCCTCCATCCTGGCCTGGGACATGGACTCGTGGTCTCTGTGCTCAGAGAGCGTCAGGCAGGTTTAGCAGAGTTTTGCTATAAATGGAATAGAACTAAATGACCCCTCCATGTACCTTTTACGGGCCCTGGCGGGTTCAGTGATGGCCCAGGGGCACCATAGCTTTCTTCTCGGTTTATTCAGCACTTTAGGGGTATGTTCTTTTCTCCAGTGATATTCACTGCCATTGTTTTCTGCTTTCCTGTTAAGTAAATCCTTTGAATCTCATTTTTTCTCCCCTCAGCCTAAAGAAACAAAAGTTGAACCCATAAACACGCCTCCAACTACATCCCCTCCCTCTGAGGATGAGGAGCTTTCTGGTGAGCCTATACCGGAGGGGACCCCGGAAACCGCCAACCTGAGTGCCATCCTGTACGGCAGCACTGAGCAAGGCAAGTCCTGGGTGTGCCTTCCCACACCGTGGTTTTTTATCAGGTGATGACTGTGTGCCCAAAGTCACCCAGCCGAAGCTCTATGGCTTGTAAACGGCAGAGCTGGCTTTTCATCTTGGATAGCTGAACTTTCAATCCCCAGGCTCCAGCCCCCCAGAAGGACCTGAGGTTTAACAGAAAAGCTTGTAATAATTGTTGCTGCTTATTAAATGCCTACTGTGTGCCAAGTGTTTACATCATCCCCAAGCCCAACCACACATCTCCTAGTTGCTGTTATTAGCCAGTATTATACAGATGGAAAAAACAATGTTTGGAGAGGTAAGTGATGTGCCCACAGTCACACAGCTAGTGAGTGGTGGGACAGGGCCAGTGCCCAGGCCTGACTCCAGAATCCCCACCCTTCCCACCCTGGGCCACAAACTCCCCGATTCTCAGGGGATCAGGCCATCTAAACTCCTGTGTGGCACATGTGGAAAAACTAATTAATAGCCAGAAAGGGGCAGGCACCCAGGAAGTCAGTAGCAGGCCCTGGGGCAGTCTGGCCTCTTGGCTCCCTATCCAGGGCTCTGGTCCCTGCCCAGCTATACAGAGGAGCACTGGCAAAAACCCAAGATCTGACGTGATCCCCCAGGCAGCAGCTTGACATGTGCCTCAGGCCTGAGATCTGCCTGCATTTTCTGCTCTTTATCAGAGGTATAACTGTTTCAGACCAAAGTTATAGCCAAGGCCAGAGCAGCGAGATTTAGGTACAAGGTCTAAAAACAACCCAAATGCCCACAGTAGGGACTGGTTAAACAAATTGTATTTCATTCATATGTGCAGCCCTGAAATTGGTGATGCAGAAGACTGAATGGCCCAGGGACATGCTCAGAGTATACTCCATGAAAAAGCACCTTTCAAAACTATATGTGTGCTATGACCCTAATTTTGAATGTTATTTATATTTATATCTAGCCACATAGAACAATGTGAGTGTATGTGCCTTTGTGTGTGCTAGGATAATATACAACAAAATGCCATGAGTAATATTCTGTGGGCGGTAGGATTGTGGGTGGTTTTAATTTTCTTTTTATGTAGTTCTGTAGTTTACATGCCTTTTTATAATCCTACATATCATTGTTCTTTATACTTCTGCCATCAGTAAATGAAAGTTATTTTAGTAATGAAATTAAGGAAGTCTGTGGGTGAGAGAAGGTATGCAGCACCGAGTAGAAAAAAATTGTATGATAATTTCATAAAGTCACAGCACAGCCAAGGAGTCAGGGTGTTGCTGTGGAAAGACTGTGGGGCTGGCCGGGAGCAGACAGCTTGGCCGGAGGCCCAGCTCAGCCACCTATTGCCTGTCGGGGCTGGGGCAAGCTGCTTAACTTTTCCAAGCTTCAGATTCTTTAACTGTCCAACGGGCGCGCTCACAGTCCCCATGGATGAGAGGATGTGGAGGTAGTTTATGAACTGCAGTGCGCTTCTCCTGGGCCGAACTGGGATTTCTGAGGAGGGGAAGGACGGGCCAGAGGCCGCGGGGTCAGGATGAGGGCTTCTCCTAAACTGAGGGGTGAGTTCAGAGGAGGAGGGAGCCAAATGCAGACTGGGACCCAGATCCAAGCACAACTTGCCTGTTCCCTGGGATCGGCCAGATTCCTTCTCTGGCAAACAAAAGGCCAAACGAAAACAACAGAACCGGCTGAAATGTTCCCGTTCTTCTTGTTGGGTAGAATGTCCAGATGGTGAGGGAAATGGGCCCGAGAGCCCCACCTACAGTTTTATTCCAGTGTCCCTGACACCTTCTTGCCCCAGGGCATGGGCTGCTCTCTCCTCCAGCCTCCAAGGGGTGGGGACTCAGAGGCCCAGAGTTGGGCCAGCTGCTTGCACAGCACCCCCTGGTGGTAACAACTGGGAAGATGCAAGAGAGTGATGGGGATGCCGGTGTGCAATGGATCCTGTGAATAATAGAGCACCCCCCCTCACCCACCAACACACACACTGTTCATACCATGGGACATGCATAAAGACAGCATGTGTGCAAATGTCTGGGCATGGGGACAGACTGACCTGGCTTCAAGGGCCTCTCTCAGCCACTCGCTCTCTGTGGGGACTGTTTCTTCTCTTGGGAATGGGGTTAATAAATAATAAGGTATTGATGTGCAGATCAGAACAAGACACACACTGCATGCAGCGATAGCGGGGAGACTGAGAATGCAGGGTTCTGTCCTGGCTCTGCCCACGAGCTGCAAGGTGGTAGGAAGGTCCTTGTAGGCAGGTCAGATGGGTTAGCGGGAAGGTTGAGAGAAGGTATGAGTCACGCTTAGCCTGGAGTCCAGCCTGTAACAGACATGTATTCATGGTAGTATAATTTCTTTTTCTTTGCTTTAGGACTCCATGTGCTTTTTAAATTGCAAAAGAAGTAGGCCTTTGTGGTAACAGTTTAATCAATGCAGAGTTATATGAACCAAAAAAATAGTAGTTTCCTCCCCTATCCTCAGGAGGAAACCAATATTAAGTATTGTGGTTTAGCCAATGTGTGTTGTATATCAGCACACACACACACATATCCATATATATTCATATATTATGTGTTACATAATAACTATATTAATTATACAATGTTGATAAAACATGTATACTCATAGTTTTTTTCCCTTTACAAATATAGAACCAATGAACATGACAATGAACATTTATTGATGTCTAACTCTATGCCAAGGGCTGTCCTTGATGCTTTCCTTGTATTAATTTATTTAATCCTTGTAGTACATAATATTCAAAACAACTGGGGAATTATCCCCAGTTCACAGATGAGGAACCTGAGACACAGTTAAATGACTTGCCAAAGCAGGGTTCCAGCCTTGCAGTTGGTGGCAGAAACTGATTGAAACCACATGTAATATTGCCTTCAGTTTGTTCAGCCAGCCCCTACTGTGAGCATCTGGGCCTTTGTTTGTTTGTTTGTTTGTTTTTGTTTTTTAAATCTCATCGGTCCTATTTATTTATTTATTCTAAATATGTCTTTATTGATTTCAGAGAGAGGAAAGGAGAAGAAGAGAGAGAGATAGAAACATCAATGATGAGAGAGACATTGATCGGCTGCCTCCTGCACGCCCCCGACTGGGGATCGAGCCCACAACCGGGGCATGTGCCCTGACCGGGAATCGAACCTCGATCACCTGGATCCTAGGTCGATGCTCAACCGCTGAGCCACGCCCGGCCGCGCTGCGCTGTTTTTTGACCTTGTACCTAGATCTCAGTGCTCTGGCATTGGCTGTAACTTCAGTCCGAAATGGTTATCCTTCTGAAAAAGAGCAAAAAATGCAGGCCTTGGGCACATGCAATACTGCCTTCTTGTTTTGTGTTTTCTTTTAACCTTGTATTCTGGGCATCTTTTCAAGTCAGTTGGTGAAGATGTACCTCTCCCTTTTCAAGATGCAAAATGCAGTTATTAATTGCAGAATGCCTGCTTCCTTAGGGTCTGGTGAGATCCTGAATGACACGCTGGAGGGGGTTCCTACTGTGAACAGTGCCCCCGTTACAGACTCTGGCTCAGGGGATGGGGCCTTCCTTCATGTCACTGAAGAGGTGAGTGAATGGTAAATGTCATTTGGTTTGTCAGTGGTAAATTTGTTTGCTTATTTCAGACTTGATGGCAACTTGTATTGGGCACCATAGAGGACAACAAGGGTTTTAGATAAATGTGGTGGAGACTGCCTCCCTCCTGCTGAGACGGAGGCAGCAGGAGTCCCAGGGCTCCAGAGGCTCTCCAGGGATGCACCAGGACAGGGGGAGGAGATGCAGCTGGTCCTCACACCTGCCCCAGGACGAATGCTGGGTCCTCACCATGCTACTCGCCTCCCTCCCACTCAATTGTGAAGATGCACAGCCTCTTCCGCTCTTTGAGCTCCTTCAAGACAGAATGAGATTAACTGCAGGAGTGTCCACTCTGTGGTTGCATAATTGGTTTTTGTACCTGCAAAGTCAATTTTTAAAATGCCGGACACATTTGGGTACCAAAGTAAAACAAATGTATTTTTCTCACAACGGCCTCTGCTAACCCCCACAGGGTCAGGTCATTCTTTCCACCATCCTGAGATGAAATTCAGATATTCTCATACTCTCCCAGTCCCTATCTGATAACAACCTATTTGTACAGGTATTTTCAAAGTCCAGTCCAGCATAACATAAAAAATTCAGTCCCTTTGTCTCCCAAATTCCAAGGAATACATATCCAGCTCACCAAATGGTTTATAGGGAACAGAAGGGAGGGGAGAGCCACGGAAACTTAACATTCTCTCCAAAGGGATTCTTACTCTCCCCAGAAGAGTTCTGTTCTCTTTCCTGCATGGCCTGGAGGCAGGGCATTATCTCTCAGCACACCCCACATAAGTGGCTTGGTTCCTCCTTTTAGCACGTGGAAGTTACCTGATGACAGTGGAATTGTACTTACCTTGTACAATTAATTAGTTAATTATCATTAGAAAACCTTTTTGGGACTTTAGCTGAAGTTACATCAGAAAGAGTTTCATTTTAAATTCTGTAACATTATCTTCTCCCTGGTTGTTTAGGACAATAATTCTGCAAGGATTTAATATGTTATATGAAAAAAAAGTTCTGTTGTCAAATAAATTTAGGAAACACACCACTTATATCTTCCTTATAGGCTCTGAAAAGTCCTTCAGCAAGGAAACCTGTCTGACTTTGCTCAGCTTTCAGTATCGAAAGAACTGTTTTTTTGCAAACCAAACCAAAACAACCCCAAATTTACACACACACACACACACACACACACACACACACACACACAAACCCCTTGGGAAACTGAGATAAAACATAGTCACTGTGGGGGCACCAGCAGCCAAGGCTGCTCTGTTTCCACTTCCTGCATCTGGAAGGTAAGTCAGAGAGAAAGGGAGGAAGCAGGTGTCTAGCCTAAGGCTGAGCAGGACGGAGCTGCTGCCTGCATGTCTCAGGCATCGTCATGGGCAGAGACCTTCCACTTGTTCTTATGGCTTCTGGATGGGTACATAAGGGAAGTCACAGGAAGCAGACACCTCTAGGCAGAGGTGTTGGAGCTGGAATGGGCTGACTCGGGGCAGTGAACTCTCAGCACTGGCGCATGCAAACAGGTGCCATGCAGTCTCTCCTGTTCCTGGGATGCTGTGATTCTGGGACCGTCGTGGGGCTGGGGTGAAGTCCAGATAAGAAGGCACTTCGAGGGAAAGAAGCTACAGAAATGCATGTTGAAGGAGGGGTACCGACAGTCTGTTCTCTCCAGCGACAGGCATGTTGATCAGGACTATGGGCCCAGTGACGTGGTCCCTTGCAATGCCTTTGTTTCAGGGCCCACGTACTGAAGAAGGTTTGGCAGCAACAGCAGCAGCTGGAGGCACTGAGATAACCACCAGCACTGCAGGCGAAGCAGAGGCCGGCAGTGTGCCTACCGGGGGGCCAGCTCTCTCCATGTCCACCCAGGATCCTGGGGAAGGGGCCACTGAAGTAAGTAGCTTGGAGTGCATGCTCTACTTCACCTCTTTCTGGGGGATGGTGAGCATCTCAGGTGGGAGCAGTCACTGGCCTTCTTCATCTGTCTGCAAAATGGAGAATTAGAGCCTTGTGGGGCCAAGTTCAAGGAGGGAGTGAGCTGTCTGTTGACTCACTCAGCAGACGTTGGGGTGCTGCTGTGCTGGGCACCAGGTAAACAGGGTAGACTGCTTCCTGGGGACAGAGGGTAAGAGGTGCAATAGGAGAAGCACACGGGGCTCTGGCAGCACCAAAACGGGAGCCAGAACCCAGACTTGTGGGCCCAGGAAGCCCTCCTGGGAAAGGATGTTGAAGGTGAGACCAAGGAGATGTATAGAAGTGGCCTAGCAGATAGGAGACAGGTGTTCCAGGAGGTGGAGCAGTAGGAGCGAGGGCCTGGAGGCATCACCATGAGCACACCAAGACCTAAGGAGGTATGGTCTGCCGGCATTCTGGGTCAAGAGTGAGCGAGAGGAGGCAGGGAGATGTGGTTGAAGGGGGCCTCGGAGTCCAAGGAAGCCAGGAGAAGGAACCTGAGAGTGCTCAGCAGAAATGGGGAGTTGCTAAGGGTATTAGAGAAGGAAGTCATGTAGTCAGAGTAGGTTTTAGAAAGATCGCCTGGCCCTTAGTCGAGAAAGGGTGGGGGAAACAAGCCTGGAGGTGGGCTATGGTTCGGAGGCTGTGTCTCATTCCAGGCGAGGGTGGTGGTGGCTTGCTCTGGGTTTGGGTAACAATGTCAGATCCTGCCAGGATTCCCACTGAGTAAAAGCTTGAAGAACAGGGCATGAGTTGCATCTG
This sequence comes from Miniopterus schreibersii, assembly GCF_964146895.1. NCBI lineage: Eukaryota > Metazoa > Chordata > Mammalia > Chiroptera > Miniopteridae > Miniopterus > Miniopterus schreibersii. The sequence goes on along the minus strand of NC_138111.1, from coordinate 24,215,733 downwards.
TCACAGTGATAATTGGTGACCTTGGGGAGGGCAGTGAAGGGTGTGAAGGATGGAAGGCAGAGGGCACTGAGCTAAGAGAGAAAGGCGAGGAGGTGGTCAGTGAGGGTATCCAACCCCTCCCCCTAGAAAGCTGTGCATCCAAGACCTGGGTTTGGTCCCAGCACCACGATTTGGGCCCTCAGTAGAAGCTTCACTCTCAGGAGCAGTGGCAGATAGATGGCAGGGACCAGTGAGCATCAGCCACTGAGGTTGGCAGGGAGGAGTGGGATGAACACACAGGCACCGTGCTGGCCAGGGTGCTCACACCTCGGGCGGTGGGTACTGTCAGGGTTTCTATGTGGGTGCCGCAGTCAGGGCAGTGGTGTAAGGTGAGGTCTTGGATGCGCAAATGCTTTGAAGAGGAAGCAACAGACTCAGGTGTGGGCTGGCTTCTCTCTCCAGCCACAGGGCTGTGGATCACTGACGTGGTCCCCACGATGTCTTCCTGTTCAGGGTCCAGATACTGAAGAAGGCTCGGCTGAGATACCATCCAGGGAGGCCGAGATGCCCACCAGCACTGATGGGGAAGCAGAGGCCGGCACTGTGCTCAGCAGGGGACTGGCCCTCTTCATGTCCACTCAGGGGCCTGGGGAAGGGGTCACTCTGGTAAGGTGCTGGAAGGTTAGAGTCATGGCTGGGAGCAGACCCTGCCTTCTGTTCAGCAAATCCAGAGGAGCCTCAATGGGTTGGGGGCACCTCCTTGACAGATGCTCCCTTTTGAGGGAGGGTGTGGTGAAGCCCCTGCAGGTCCATGGGGAGCCAGCTAAGGGGTGGGTGAGTCAGGGAGGTGGGGGTGAGTCCCAGGGCTGGTGTAAAGACCACCACCTCCTCGAGCAGAGGTCAGGTCCAGGGAGGGGGTGTGCTGGGCTGTTGAGTAGGAGAGGTGACGAGGGCTGAGCCATGGCATGTTTCTGAGCATGAGCACAGGCTGTCAGAGGTCCCCCACAGGTCAAAGAGCACAGCCAGGACTTCTCAGCCTTCTCCTTAGGGGTCCTGGAGACACTGTTCCCAGCTCCAGGACACTTGGCAAGTCTGTCCCTGTAATGTCACTGTAATGGGTATCCTGCAAGTTTTTCAAGCTCAGCAGATTTAAACCTAGACTCCTCATCTCTGCTCCTCCTGCGTTCTCACCTCAAATGAATGTGCCCATCATGTCCAATCCTAATTCAGGATTCTCTTCCCTCTTCCTTCCTCCCCATATCCTATCAACCACCAAGACTTATTGATTTTTCTACCTAAACATATGGTGGACCCACCCCCTTCTACCCTTCTCCACTGCCAGCACCGTGCCCTGGACTGAGCCGTCCGACCCCAGCCCAGGCGATGGTTGAGGCTCCTGCCTGGCCGACTCCCTGATCCCCCCCGACTTCTCCTGGTGGGGACGGACATCCTGCAGGCCCTGCTGCCCCACCTGGCCTACAAGGCTTTCAGGGTCTGGCCTGGCCAGGCCTTGGGCCCCTCTCTCCCAGCGCCCAGCCCTTCAGCCTCCCTGACCTTGCAGTTTTCCAGCGTGCCTCTTCCTGCGTCAGAATCTTCCCACACCACCTCCTCCCTGCCCAGAACCTTTCCTCCCTCCTCCCCTCCTTAGTTCCTGCTTATCCGTCAGAGTTCAGCTCAAACACCACTGTGTCCAGGAGACGCCAGCCCAGATTGTGCAGTCTCCCCACAGACACACTCAGGTGCCCGCGCCTCCCCTGGGAAGGTCGCATCGTCACTGTCATGAACAGTAAACGTGGTGAACAGTTCAGCTCCGGCTCCCTCCCTGACGGCACACTCTGCGAGACGGGGATTATTTACATCTTGGTCATCGACCTTCCTTCATCCCTGCACGTGGTGGGGCCTCCCTGAGAACTTGCTGAGTGAACAGCTGGAGGGAGGTGTCAGGCCATCGCACACCAACAGCACTGGCCTTTGAAGTAACTCCACACAGTTGCTCCCAGCCTTCGCCTGTGGCCTGACGTCAACCCAGTGAAACTCGGGGGAGGGTCTGCCCTCCTCAGCAGGCGGCTCTCCAGGCCTCTGGGCAGTCCCATGGACTGTTTTAATGAACCCAAGGGTCACCACCTCCTTCTTTGCCTTCTTCTCCTTTATCTCTCATCCCTCACCCCTCATTTCCCTCGGCCCCCCACTTCTTTAAAGGCAAAGCCCTTGTCATAGGGTGAGAAAACTAGGCACCAGGTCCCTGCTCTGCCAAGTCTTGACTCAGTAGAAACTAGAACTTAACCAGCAGAGCTGTCTGGAAACAGGAAGGCCCCCTGTGGAGGTGGTGGCTGTCCTGTTAGTGGGGCTGTGCACACTCACTTGTGCTGGAGGGGACCCTGGGAGATGGAAGGGACAATTCAAGAGGTCTTAGATGAGCAAGGGAAGGGGCACTAGGGCCCTGATGGCCCGGCAGTTTCCTCCCCATGGCCCCTCACGCCCGTTTTGTTTCAGGGTCCAGTCAGTGAAGGGGGTCCAACAACAGCAGAAATGTCTCTCAGCACTTGCGACGATGAGGATGAGGAGCCCAGCAAGGTTCCCACGGGCAGCCCGCCTCCTGTGACACCCACAGGGGCCCCTGAGCAAGTGGTCACTTTTGTAAGTGCCTCCCAGCCTTCTCCTTGGCTCCCAGGAGGCAGAGAGGTCAGCATCCCGAGAAAGGAGCAGATGCACCTTCTCAGAGGGCTCTTAGAGCCCTTGTTTGGGACGGAGGGGGTGGGGCACTAACTGTAGGGAGGCAGGAGGCAATGACAGGGGGTCAGGGAAGCAGATATTTGTCCCGACCCTGCCACCTCCTAGCTTTGTCCAGGAAGAACTTTCTCAGAGAGCACGGCCTATGTAGGAAGGGTTGCTGGGAGGAGGGGCAGTGAATGCCCCGTCACTGGGCACGGGGGCTTAGAGGAGATGCGTATTTCAGAAGGGGGTCACGAGTCTGAGCTTCTGTGAATGTGGGGGGGTACTGACAGTGGTAGGTAAGAAAGTGTTTTGAAATTGGGCCAGTGCCATAGAAATGACAGTCACCAAAACTCCCAGGCAGGCTGCAATGTGCGCATTGTGTCTCGGGTTAGGTGACATGACTCATCCTGTGGGTTTTGCTCTAGGGTCCTGGTGATGATGAAGACTTAGCAGCAGCCACAACGGAGGAGCCCCTTTCCAGGGCTGACCCAGAGGAGTCAGGGTCGGGCAGTGCTCCCCCTGAGGGGCCCTTACTCCCTGTACCCCCAGTGACTCCTGAAGCTATAGTCCCTCCAGTCACTTCGGTAAGTGGTGTAGAGGCATGAAGACTTGACTTGGCCGGTTTTGCAGAGGAGAGAAGGAAAGGCTGAAATCCTGGGAGGAGCCTGTGTCTGGCTTTCTCACAGGTGGGTTTTCCTTTTGGTTTGCAAACTGCTCAGTTTGGGCTCCCTAGGGGCCCCCAGCTTGGGACACACAAGGAAGCTGAAGTCTGTAGAGGCAAAAGCAAGAGGTAAAAATCTAGGGCACCTGCTTTGTGTCCCATGTGGCCCTCACATTGAACTGAGAACTTTTGGACAGGCAGAGCTCCCCAAAGATGCAAAGGCCCATCTCAAATGTCAAAAAATTCCCATCCTGGAAGTGGGGAGCCTGAGAGGTGGGCGGGACTGCAGAGGGAATGGAAGCATCAAAGGCGTGCACGTGGGAGGCGATCAAGCCCCTCCCAACAGGAGCTTCGGTGACCCTGCTGCACCTGTGCAACTTCACGCACATCCTTTCCTTTGGGCCTCATTTGCTGTCTGTAAAAGAGGGTGGCTGGGAGGTCAAGTCATCATTCCAATTGTGCTTCATATGTTCCACCTCCTACCGCCATCTTTTTGGATAAAACAAATCCCAAACATCGTATCATTTAACTCATAAGTACTTTATTGTTAACTCATAAATACTGTATTGTTAATAGGTTGATCTGGACCTTTTTGGTTTTCCTTACCCACAATGTCATTATCCATCTAACAAAATTAACAATGGCTTTTTCCTATTGTTTAATACTGGAGTTTAAAAAATCTTTTTACTAATGTTTGTTTGAATCTGGATCCGTACAAGGTCTACATTTGGTTGATGTGTCTTTTAAGTCTCTTTTAGTCTATGGTTGTCTCCCACTTTTTTCTCTTAGCCATTGATTTGTTGAAGAAGCTGGATCAGTTGTCCTTAGGTCCTTCTTGTTTTCTGCTTTGAAAAGTTGGGGCTTGTTGAGGGTGTAGTGAGATCAGCTATGCTGGTGGGAGTACTGATGGGTTTATTACTTCTGGAAAGTTGTTTGTCAGCATATATTAACAGCCATAAAACTGCATAGTGTTGACCCAGAAACTTCTGTTCTAAGAACCCATCATGAAGAAGAGTCTGATGTGTAAAAAGGCTTGGTGTACAAGGATTTTAATCTGTGTTGTCCATAGTAGAAAAAAATCGGACATGGTTTAACTAGCCAACAGGGGTTAGTTGAATTCAAGTTTGTTCAAATAATGGAACATATGCAGTTTAAAATTATGCTTATTCAGAGTATTTTGTGATGGGGGGAAAATACCATACAATGTTAAGTGAAAAAAGCTGTTTATAAATTTGAGCATATTGTGTGGTCTTAACTATTTAAAAATAGACACATGCAAAAACCCTGGAAAGAAGTACCTTCCCTAAAAATGTTAGCAGTTGTTGCCTCAAAGTGGTAGAACTGTGAGGGTGGTTAGGTTCCTAACACATTTTGATGTTTCTACTATCCCCTTATGACTTTTTATAGTGGGATTTTTTTTAAAGCTCTAAGAAGAGAAGAATGGGGGAGGGGGGAGTTAGGTGGTTGTGAAAGTGAGAGAGAAAGGAGAAAAGGAGACACAGGCACCCAGTACTTCATCCTGGCACATTACTAATGAAGATAGGTTACTGTTGAGTGTCAGAGATCTGTGATGAATGGAAATGGATGCCCTGACTCCTGAGGAAATGGTTTAAAAGCACAATAAGGACAATTAAGAGAGCATCCACTCTGGAAAGTCTTTAGGATCATTTTAATTCTCAGAGTCACCCAAGGCAGTGGGTGAGAGGGGCATCCAAGCCTGGCTGTGCAACATATCTGGCTTCATGAAGGAGGTGACCATGGGCCTTGAAGGATGAGTAGGGATTTGCAGAACAGGAAAGGAGGCTGAGGCGAAGATGTGAAAGCATGTATTGTGTCTGAGGACAGCTGAGTGTCAGCTGCACAGCTGGGAGGTAATGAGGAAGGAGAGTAGCTGTAGAGCGGGAGAAAGGGCCAGAAGGAAAGGTGGCAGCAGAAGTTAACAGAGCTACAGAATGTGGGAAAACTTTCAGTGATGTGGCTGTCCTTGGGGAGAGACTGGCAATTGAAACCAAGTTATGAGAATTTTTTTCTCTGCAGGTAGGAGCGGAGGTTGAGGGCTCTGGCCTGGTGTGGGGCTCAGACATCGGCTCTGGCTCTGATGACCTGGGGCACAGTGAGGAGCTGCTAAGGGTGAGTGTGAGGGATGACATGGCTTGGTGTCTGGGTGGCCTTCACAGTGATGCGGGAGGGAGGGACTAGAGGGCGGACACCAGTGAAACCAGATTGGCCGCCATCACTAATTGTGGAGGCAGACGGTGGGCCCCTGGGAGTTCCTTTTATTTTTCCCTCTTTGTTTATCTTTGTATGTATTTCTCCATGTCAGTAGTTTTGCTTTGTTTTAGCTGAGTATGAGCCTAAGTTTATATTCAGCACCTCCACTTCGCCACTCGCCTCCTCTCCCTGGCAGCAGGTGTGTCCATGACCTTCACCTCTACAGACTGCCTCTGTCCCCACCCCTCACCCATCCCAGAGACCTACTGGCCTTTTCTCTAGGCCTCATTTCACACTTCAGCTTCCAGACTCTTCTTGCCGTGACCCCATACCTCGAGGTGACCCCTGCCTTACTCTCCACACCACTGCTCCCTCTGATGTTCCTTGCTTCTCTGGCTTCCTGCCCAAGGATAAGCCCCCACTAGTATGTCTCTAAGTTGCCCCTCAGGGAGCACCTCCCTTCTCCAGCCACAGCTAGCACCACTGCCCCCGGCCCCCAACCTCACCTCCATCTCTTCCTCTGAGCCCCTGTTCTGAATCTCCACATAGATGGTGCTACTGAGTTGCCCTCTGCCCACTCATCATGGCAGGGTTGGAAGGGTTTAGGATTCACTGCATGGGTCTTCCAGGCTGGTGGGATCCGCAGACCCAGACAGAGGCTGAAGAAGCAGTTTTTGACTGACCTGTCAATCAGAAAAGAAACTAACCAGAGCATCTCTGAGGATTCCAGTGAAATGGATTTTTATTGTGTACATACAACTAAGGAGAAAACATGATCTAATGGGCCCAGAAAGACCTGGATTCAAATCCCAGCTCTTCCATGAATTAGCTGTGTGTGTGTGACCCCTTTAGCAAGTTATATCATCTCACTGAGCCTCAGTTTCCCTATCTGCTAAGTGGGAGCACCAGTATCTACTCGTAGGGTTGCTGTAAACAATGGAGAGAGTGGATAGAACATATATGCTCGGGATATATTTATCCCCTCCCCTGCTGTTTCTTAACAGACTGTTTATTTTTTAGGGTCCTCCAGGCCCCCCAGGCCCACCTGGCTTACCTGGAATTCCAGGAAAACCAGGAACTGATGTTTTCATGGGACCCACTGGATCTCCTGGACAGGATGGAGCTGCTGGTGAACCTGGGCCCCCGGTGAGCCACTGAGGTCATCTCTCCTCTCTATGGCCACAGGTCTTCCTTTAGCCAGGGAGTGGGACGCAGACTGCAGGCCCCAGCACTGTCTAAGCTCACCACAGGGAGCGAGCAGCTAGCTAATGTTTGTAAACAAAAATCCTCAGCCAAGTCATTGCTGAGACTCATAAGAAGCAGCAGGCAAGAAAAACATCATCCTACATGTCGTTTTGCTGCTTTATCTTAGTCAGGATAGGAAACGCAGACTCCCGTGGAATCTTGGAGTCATAAGACGTCAGTACTGGGCCTGGAATGGGAGCCCCTCAGAGACCATCTAGTCCACCCTGCCCCTGATCCCCCCACGGAAGAGAAAACTCCACCCTCGCCCACTGGTGCCCAGCCTCTGCTGGCCCAGACCTGGCACAGGGCCCTGGGCCCACCAGCCTCGCCTGCTGGGTCCTCCTGGCCCTGGCCTCCTTTTCCAGGAAGGGTTTGTATTTGAATCTTATCAAGGATGTTGTGGGCTGATTGTCATTGATGTTCCCCAGGGCCCCAAGGGACAGCCTGGACTTGATGGAGCCTCCGGCCTTCCTGGGATGAAAGGGGAGAAGGTACGAGGAAAGTGGGAGGGCTCTAACACACGTGAGCCACCAGGCCCACACAGAGAGGGCTCTGACCTCTAAGTCTGACCTTGCCTATTCTGTGAGTGACCCTCTCTAATCCCATCTTGGTCCTCTGCTGATGTCTCCATCCGAGGCTCTTTATGCCACACCTGAACTCAGCATCTTCCCTGCCCACTCCTGCATGTCCCCAGCTTCAGGGAAGGGTGCTACCATCTACCAGTCACCTGGACTCAGACAGTCTGCTCTAACTTCTCGCTCCTCTCCCTTTCCTGCCATGATCTGTCCATAGCCAGGACTGGCCAATGTGATGTTCACACCTCTCACCTCTCTGTCCATCCTGGGCTGACATTCATCTCTCCTAACACACACTGTGGCATCAGGCTCCTCACCGGTGCCCCTCACTCCCACCCACAATCCAGCCTCCACCCACCTGCCCAGGCCACTTCCTACAGCAGGTTCTCATCAGTCACTGCCCTCTCCGGACTTCTGTCTACCCTACCTGGATGAAGTGGTGGAAAATTCCCAGATACCACCCTTCTCACTGACCTGAATTTCCAGTTGCTGTCAGCTTTCAAGTGTGTTTATTTTTATTGAACCAGTAACTGGATTTTCGTGGAAAGCTCATTTCTCAGAAAAAGAAGAAACAATTGCCAAGCTTTATAGAACTCATTTCACATGTACCAACTATTTCATAAGAAATTAAATTTTGCAGGAAACATCACAGACCTACACTCATCTTCCCTGTTCTTACCAGCTTCCCCCCACCCACCCCCACACACTCGTCTGGCACTTAAAAATACCCACACCTATATCCGCACACACACACCCGCATGGGCGTGCTCTGCAGCTGCTCAGAGAAGCAGCCATGCCCAGAGCGGCAGGCTTGCCCAGGATAATTGTTGAAGACAAATCACATGTTTCCCCCTGAAGTTTGCTGAGTCCTAATTTGTTGCACTATTTATGTATATGATGCTTTCTGGTGAAGTAGAAGCAGAAGCAAACTCTAGAAGAACTTGGAAATTTGCATCTGGAGAGCTCAAGGGGAACCTTGCACATGACATATACCTAAAACACACACACACACACACACACACACACACTAAAACAAAAGGTAAACCATGGAGCATGGTCTAGATGTAAAAGAATAAAATAATGCTAAAGAAAAGGAACAACCTGCCCTGGCCGGTTTGGCTCAGTGGTTACAGCATCAGCCTGGGGACTGAAGGGTCCCAGTTCGATTTCAGCCAAGGACATGTACCTTGGTTATAGGCTCAATCCCCGCCCTGGTCCGGGCTCATGCAGGAGGCAAACAATTGATGTGTCTCTCTCACATCGATGTTCCTCTCTCTCTCTCTCTCTCTCCCGCCTTCCACCCTCTCTGACAAGCAATGGAAAAAATATCCTCAGGTGAGGATTAAAAAAAAAATGACAATCTCAGGGATACAACACAACAAAAGATCCAATGATATGTTTGATCCTTAACTCCCCTTCACAATATCTGTTCTTCAGCTTGCATACCTCCAGTGACAAGGGACTCATTTCCTGTTCTGGCAGTGCCTTCCATGGACATGTGTAGGGAGGCCTTTTCTCATTCTGTGAGGAAATAACCTTGTGTTGTCACTTGTAGGGCAAGTTGTCTGAAATAGGGTTTTCCCCCAAAGAATAAGATCCAATTTATTGGGCTGGAAGAAAATATTATATATAATCATTATTTTCAGATGTAGGCTTGTCATTAAAATGTGAATGGTTATTAAGAATTTATCAGCTAGGTAATTCTATGTTGAGTTCCATGATAGGAGTATTCCTTAATTCATTTTCCCCAAATTAAGATGAGCAACTAAATCTGAGATCTTTAGCCCCTGAAGGAAGAGGTGAGGAGCAGCCTGCTTTCTCAGATACAGATGCTTCTGGAAAGAATGCTGAAGAGCTTGCTGGAGATGGGCTCCTGGAAAATCCCTCTCTGCTTTTTGCACTGCTGATTCTGCTGTCCGGGTCTTCAGCATTTACCTACAATTAACAGTGTCATTCTTTTCCTTCTTTCATAATCTGAATCATTCATTGTCTTCTTCAGTCTCAAAAGGTACCCGGACATCCATATAGAAAAGAGTTTGTGCTTTGAAACTTTTTTCATTGCCCAGAATTGCTGAGGAGCGTTAAGCTCTTTGTAACTGGCTTTGAATAATCTCACTGAGCTGTCGAAGTGTCATTGTTTGCATTGTAAAGTTATTCTGTCTTTCCATGATATGTAAGAGAAATGCAAATAAATCATCATTACTGTCCCTTTCTCCATCTAACCCCAGCTTGGGTCTGAGCAGTTCTCTCAGTCTTGTGTAATAAAGAGCAGGGTGCGGAACCTGAGCAGCCCACTGCTAGGGTCGTCATGGGGTTAGAGTTTGTAACAACGTATTTCAATTAAACATTCTAACATTGGCCTGATTTCCCATTTTATATCTTATTTCATCATCAGATATGTTTGGTACAAAATCGGGATTATAGGCCTCCATAAAATTAAATAAACTGCAGTCCTTTGTAACTGTAACATGTTGAAGTCATCAGTATAACAAACACCATGAACAAAACCAACAGGCAGCCGCAGGCAACAAGTTGTGCTGTCTCAGAAACCACAACAGGGGGGAAGATCCATGTATTTATTAGGGTTTTTTTGATGTTCCTATATGAGGAAGTCTAATAATGACCTTAGCAAATCCAGTTACTGTAACGCGCTGAAATGCCTAATGAACTCTAAACCAGGACTTTGCAGCAAGCGGCACTCCTTCCCGCTCCCGGACAGTGTTTCTGTTGTGTAACGATCTCTCCGCACGTCATCCTCACCACCGGACTTGCAGCTGTGCGGCCGGATTCCAAGACAGTGCTTAGCCTCGCCGCACAGCTCTCTCGGGGAGGGACGGAGTACGGCTCTCCCCTCGCCATTTGGGGAGGGAGGGGTCTTTGCTGACGCTTTTCATTGGGGCTCCCACTTTTCACTCTGCCTGTTCATGTAAATTCCAGTAAGAAGAGCTCATCCGCCCCCAAAATGATCTGCTCATATTCCAAAGTGGTGGCCACCGAATCTGTGAGCCAGTGAAATGGGCCCAAACACTGTCTCTTACACACAGGGCCTCTCTAACCCGGTTCTTTCTGAGTTCTCTCTTCAGGTGTCTCTTCTGTCATTCAGCCCTTCTGTCGAGGTCTTTCTTCCAACACTTATGTATTTTTATTTCTAAGATCTCTACTTGATTCTCTCCCGTAACCACTGTTCTTATTTCATAGTAGTTTGTTTCACGATTGTAAAGTCCTCCCTTTTCTCACTGAGAATATCTATTGTGTTCTCCACGCACTGATTGGATTGTGTTCTTAACTCTGTTCCCCTGGGCATGTGTTCCGTTGTTGACGTTGTGTCCTGTCTTTCACGGTGTTGCCTTCCCTCAGGTGTGTGGTGCTTCTTGCTTGTGCATTTGCTTTCAAAATTGGACTCCCAGAGCTCACAACTGGCTCCTTTCTGTGGGCTCCACATCTAAGCCCCCAGGAAACCTGTACTGTGGCCCCCACTGGGGGTAGACATGCAGCCTGTTTAGTGCAGCACCTCACCCCCATCTAAAGACCAAAACATGGCCACTCCAGCCAGCTTTTGGTCTTTAGATTTTTTTTTCCAGAGAAAGCCAGTCATCCTTCTATCTCCAAAAGTTTAATGAATGCATATCAAGTTCTTGAAGCCCCTTCATTCGACTTTGAGTAGGGGAAGTGCCCCTTTACCTCCGTCCTGGGAGGGGTGGGGAAAGGGACTGGCAGCTCTCCAAGGGAATTCCTCTACGATCTCGCTCTGGTTAACCTTCGACTCCTTTTTACTCCTGAGGTAGGTGATGAGCTAATCGTTGAAAAACGGGTCTCACAAGCCTTCAGCATGACTTGCCTGCCAACTGCCAACCCTCGCGATGCACTCAGCTTTGAGGCATCAGCCGAAACCGAGGCAGGAAGAGTCCCATTTTGATATCCTGTTGCTTAAGAGTTCATGCTTCTAGATTTTCTTCTGAACATGCCCAATGAGAGATATATAAACTGACCCACTGACCCCTTTTTGTTTGTTTTTCAGGGAGCAAGAGGGCCTAATGGCTCAGCTGGTGAAAAGGTAAAGAGAAGAGCTTTTCCCTCCTTCCCTTTCTTTGGGTTTACTTTAATCGGACTGGCGGGCAGAGTGTTGAAGGTGTCAGTGCGTGGAGCAGGGAGAAACGCATCTCAAAGGAACTGCTGGGGGGGGGCAGAACAGCTGGAGAGGGAGGGAGCGAATGGCCTGCGAAGTGTTCTCCTTGCTCACCCTTCCACACACGCACTCCGATGCGTGCCGCAGCCTATCAGGTGCCACGTCAATTAGCCCGACAGCTGTTTCTGTACCACTAAGCAGGAAGGATCATCGATCTAATTAAGCTCAAAGAATGATTTTCTGACAGGGTGTATGTCATTCCTTCCGTGAGTGAACCCAGGGTAGTCAGCCTGTCCTTTCCCCCCTCCAGGGTGACCCCGGCAACAGAGGCTCACCAGGACCCCGAGGGAAAGATGGACAAGCTGGCACTCCTGGGGTCATGGGACCCCCAGGGCCTCCCGGGCCCCCTGGGCGCCCAGGCCCTGACTGTGGGATGGGACTTGAATTTGAGGTACTTTCACCCTTTCTGTGGTTGAAGAGCAACGTGCCCTAAGGGTTCCTGGGAAAACTGGGAGATTGAATGCCGGTCTGAGGGCAGGAGCTGTGCTGGAACCCACCAAGCTCCAGCTCCCAAAACCACACCTGGCGCTAGTACGAGCTCAGGAATTGGATCTGAAATTCTCGTTCTTCTTCCTTCCCTAGGATACAGAAGGCTCTGGGAGCATCAGGGTACAGCATGAACCCAGAATCTCTGGACCAAAGACTTCAAATGTAGGTTGACTTTTGAAACCTTTATTTTGAGGAGTGTCGCGCTGTCAGGCTGGAGTGAGGAGACTGGGGCGCCGTCCTGGCTCTGCGACTTTCAGTAACTCACCCTCTCTGTGCCTCCAGCTCCCAGCTGTGCAGTGAGAGCCTAGGCGCTCTTTGCAGAGTGTTTCTTTGAGGAGTGGTACAGATATTTTGCACAAAACATCCTGTGGGAAAACCTGAAGATCATCCATCTTTCTCTTTCTGCAGTCCCTCGCCATCCAGCATCTCTGCTCCATTGCCTCCTTCTTGCTGTCCATTCAATACACTTTGACCATTTCAGAGCCCATGCTCCTGACAGGTGCCCCTCCTGCTGCATCTACCCCAGGGAGGTCAGAGGTGTCCATCGTCTGCTTCTGATACCTGCTGTTTAGAAGGCCAAGCCCTGGGAGCTCATTATCTTTGTCATGTGCGACCCAGAGCTGAGCACTCAGTCCGGGAGGAGCCTCACCTTGCAGAGGGGAGCACCCCCCATGGTTGGACAGGAAGACCTTCCCCATCCTCCAGATGCAGAGGGCTCTGGGACTCAGGGTCAAGAGGACACTCTCCCTGTGCTGGGAGAGGACCTCTGGTCTCCTCGCTCTCTGCAGGGTGTTCCTTCTGACTCTGGGAGGGCAATTTGCCCCCTCACCTGGGACAAAATCCATGCTAGAGTGTATGGAAAGATGGCAAGATCCAAGGATAGGTAGATAAGAGAGTGAGTGAAGTGAATAGAAAAAACTGAAGATATTTGTGTCTTTGTTTGCCAGGGTCTCAAAGGAGAAAAAGGAGACCCAGGACTCAAGGTGAGGTCACGGGTCTGAGGTGGGGCGATGACTGTCCAGCCTGGTTCTGGGAGCGTTATCCACGTACAATGAATTGTTTCTCTGCTCTCATTGTTGTATCCAGGGTGAAAGAGGGATGGATGGAACCAGCATTGTGGGACCCCCTGGCCCCAGGGGACCACCGGGGCGCATCGAGGTCTTGCCTAGTGTGAGTATCGTCCAGGTCAAAACATGGATATTTATTTTCTACCTTTGCTAGAGGGGAAAAAAGATTATTCACAACTTTAGGGCTGCTGGTTATGCAGGGGGCACATAGCCAGCATCTGACACTGGAGTTTCCACCTGCGGGCATGTCCCACCTGCCTGTTTCTACCCTGGTACCAGTCGTCTCTCACATGGTGCTTCCAGAACACTCTCTTCTGGTTGGCAGAAGGATGTCACAGAGAAGCAAAGGAACATAAGTGGGGACACGAGGAAGGAAAGATGGTTTGGGATATGAGTTATCAAGGAAGACTTTCTAGAGGAAGTGTCTTTGAGCAGGGATTTAAAAGCTAAGAATGATTTTACTACATAAGCATGGAGAATGGGACTTCCAGAATTCAGGTGGCAGGTGCACTCTGAGGCAAAACACAGAACAGGAAAACGTGTGTATGTCCAAGGCACAGGGAGCTAATGGGCATGGGGATGGGTAGAGAGTGACAGAAATTTGTAGAGAAGACTGGGCTGTGGGCTGGGACCAGATCATGGCCCACTTAATATTAGGACATCACATTTGTGAAAAATTGTGGCCCTTCAGAGAGAAATGATGTTATATGGTAGACAACAGAAAGTCAAAACATCCCAATAATTAGAAAAAAGATGACTAGAGTTAACAAATATTATATATATATGATTTAACTATTTAAATATCAAGTGTGGGCAAGGGTGTGGTGAAATAGATAATCTCACATGCTTTGGTGGAAATATAAATTGTATGACCCCTTTAGACAGCTCTTTGGCAATCTGTTAAAACTAAGAATGTTTATACCCCCAAATTCTACATGGAAGGAAAGATTCTTATGCTATAGGGTTGAGTGAAAAAAGCAAGATGAAGAATAATACATGCAGCCTGATGCCATTTATATAAAATAACTACGTGGCAGTACAGCATAGGTAACACAGACAATAATATTGTAATAACATGTCTGGTGTCAGATGGGTACTTGACTTATTGGGATGATCACTTTGTAAGTTACATAAATGTCTAATCATTATGTTGTACACCTGAAACTAATATAATATTGTATATCAACTATAATTGAAAAATAAAAAATAAAAATAAAATAACTACATGGACACACACGTGTCCGCACACACACCCCAACAACACTACAAGCCTTCTGTGAACATTTACATATATATATATATATATATATATATATATATATATATTTTTTTTTTTTTTTTTAATTTTAAAAGAGAGAAGGCATTCATGTATTGTGCAGTTTTATGATTGAAAGAGGAAAGTGATAAGGCAGCTCCCAGTTGTTTTGTAAGCAGTGGGAGGGATGGGTGTGTTGGCAGTGGGTTTAGGGCTCCATCAGTCTGCCCAGGTTCTGCCATGGTGGCAGACTTTAGTTAAAGCCTCATTACCAGGAGCATGGTGGAACATGTGCCACCCTCTGTCTCATTGTTTGGTTTTTCTCTTTTTAGTCTTTGATCAACATCACCCATGGATCCATGAATCTCTCGGACATTCCTGAGCTCATTGGGCCTCCGGTATGTATCCACAGCGGCCCTGAAGGGAGGTTCCTACCCAGATGTCCCTGTTGAAGTTAGGTTGGGTTGGTTTGCAATCCTTTTAGCTGCTGAAGCGTAGAGCTAGACTATATCAAAGTAAAGTGAGTGGAAAGAGAACTTTGCATTTCTGAAAAGTTGCTATCACATTAATTTGATTATGCAGGGAGTTTTGTCCAGTTCTATGCATCAGAAACGTGTGCAATGGAAATCAGAGAATTGTAGGTAATGAACCAGTTGACGTCTATGCGGTGCTTTTGGCCTGCTTTTATTTACACCACCTCATTTCACAGAATGGGAAGAGCCTAGAAAGACCTATTCTTGTGCTAATGGGCAAACTGGCACGTGAGGAGGGAACGTGACTTGCCTCAGTCTTTCTAGCCCCATTTTAGACATCAGGAACACACAAAGAAGCTACACTATTTCTGCAAGTCTACAGAGTCTTCCATGGCACAATAGGACCTCAGGGGAAGGAAGTTTCCTCCCGCAGCTTGTGCAGTGAATCCCAGTGCAGCTTCCAGCATCTGCCCATGACCGCTGGAAAGAGAGGGAGAAGCTCTAGCCATAGGAGCCTTGGGGTTCCAGTCCCATCTCTGCTACACACTACTCCGAGCCTCTGAGCCTTTCTTTGATAACACCTCACCAGTTTAGGGGGCAGTTTATAAGAGGCTGTGGGCATGAACTGTGGCAAAGCTGACATGGAGATTGAGGCTTATACTTCCACAGCTGTGCAGCCCAGATGTCTGCTGGGCCACCCAGTCCTGCAGTCCCCATTGAGGTTGGCCTGAACCCCCACCATTCGGTGCCCTCCCCGGGGCTTCTGCAAACATCTGGGAGGTTCCTCTGCAGCTGGTTTCTCCTGCTCCCGAGTGACCTCCTTTGGCAGGTCATTGCACTGTCTCCTCTGTACTATATCCAATGGGGTCCCCTCTCCTTGATTTCTACTAAAATCATCCAAAACACCCCAATAATCAAACCCTAAAGCAAACCAGCTAATAAGCAACAGTCAGTTCACAGAGGGTCTTGGTTTTCCCCAGACTATTGGAGGTTTAGGGTGTTAGTGGGTTGGTACTAAAGCAAAACACAGCCTAAAGTTGAAGATTCAGCATCTCCATTCGAAGAGGCCCTGGGCCTTGCCTGCCTGCATTGCCATGCCCCCGCCCCTAGAACCCTCTTCCTCCCCAACCCCTGTCCTCTGTAGCAAATCCGGGCCCTCAGGGGGTCCCTTCATCCCTAATGCAGGGTCAGGATTTTCCTACCCAGAGGCAGTTCCCTCCCTGGGAGGACTCAACTCCCAGCCATTGTCCTCATGCTTTTCTACCTGCTGTGTATACAGTATATTGATAAACTTTGTTGCCATCCGGTTATCTCTCTGTATATATATACATCTTGCCAAACTCATATGCCTTTAATAGCTATGTGGGTATCTGGGCTGGCAGGAAGAAGAGTCCTGGCACCATGTGGAGCGCACCTCAAGCTCACTGTGTCCCAGGGCCTTTAAAATGACTGATCCTTTAAAATTTTCACCCCTACCTAGGGAAAAAACCTGAGTCTCACCCACATGCTCCTACTTCCACCTCCAAACGTCCCAGAACACCCTTTGGCTCCTCAGAGTTTAGGAACCTGTTTTCTGCAAGTACTTGTGGAAGTCAAGTGAGATTTCGGATGCTGAGTGATTTCACAAAGGAGGAGGCAGCCACTTACAGGGCGGGGCCTCTGGGCTCCTGGGTGCAGTTCCTGGCTCTGCCACTGACCAGCTGCATGACTCTGCCTGGTCCCGGGCCTCAGCATCCTTCTGCAAAATGGACCATGAGCCCCAAGTGCGGGAACTTGCTTAAGCCTTTGGAAGGTGCTGGGCCCGGAGGTGCTGTGCTCCTGCTGGTCCTGGAAATGCTGCCCCTAAACCACCTGCTTTGTCTTTGTCATGTCACAGGGCCCGGACGGCGTGCCTGGGCCGCCAGGGTTTCCAGTAAGTACCACAGTAGCATCTTCCTTCCCCCTGTGCCCCAGAGCTGTGCTCTTCTTTTCCTTCCACCTAGAATGCTCTTCTCCATCTGCATGACCAAGCTCTAGAGCCACCTTGTTCATGTAACCTTTCCTCATTGCCCACCCCCCCCGGAGTGAGCCTTCCCTCCGTTCAGTCCCATAGAGCTTCACTTTCACTTCTGCTGTTGTCCTTTCTCGCCCCGAGTAACAGTTATTTGTGTTCTTGTCTTTTTTCCTCAAATGCACTGTGGCCATCTTATGGAGGGTTAGGTCTTGCTCGTCTCTCTCTACCCAAGGGCCAGCCAGTGGTTGGCTTCCTGTGAATGTGAGTGGAGAAGTCAAGCATTTCAAATAGATACAGTAGATAAAGTTCCTACAGAGAGAGGGTGGTGGCAGTGGAGGCTGGGGGAGGGGAAGCATAGACCAGGCATCCAATAATTAATAGTCTGTGTGCCCCACCCTCTGGGGTTTCCACCACAGAAGGTGAAAGTGCATTTCTGTGTAGAAAGTGCTCTAATGGGTATCGCACCCTTTAACACAGAAGACAAGACAGGAACTTGTGAAAAGCCAAATAGCAATAGTGTTTGTCTGGCTATGTGAGTCATTGTCACAGATAGTAAGTATCTGATGGCGTTGAGAAAAAGTTACCTTTGATGGGGTGTGCAGAGTTTGCCCTGCAAAGGGGTAGATGGGCATTCATGCAGGAGGAATGGCATGAACAGAAGTGCAAAGCAGCAGGGAGAGCAGAGAGGGTGAGAGAGAAGGCTCACTCCCAGGGGTTGGGGGGAGTGGGAGGTCAGGTGACGAGGCTGGCTGGGAGGTCTGGATACCATCCCACAGGTAATGGGGAGCCAAAGCAGGGGTGGGAGTCATGGAAAGTGAACAGTGGGGAGAGGCAGGCTACAGGAGGACCCAGGGAGAGGCAGAGGCAGCAGGACCAGGCTGTTCCCAGAGTGCCCATTGGAGGAAACCAAACTTCAAAGAGACATGGGGCCCCTAGGCCTCCTAACATCCAGTGCTGCCTTCTTTCCACCAGACCGCAATCTCTAAACCACTTAAAATCAGGAAAATATGATTCTTCGTGACTTCTACCTTCCACTCTCTATTCTTCTAATTTTTGAAAAAAAATACTTCTGTTTAGGTAAGGCACCTAAATCTTAACAAACAACAAAATACCCTTTAATGATTCCTTCTAGGGCCCGAGAGGACCAAAAGGTGACACTGGTGTGCCTGGATTTCCAGGACTCAAAGGGGAACAGGTAAGAGGGGCCCAGATGTCTGGGTGGGGTCATGCTCCAGAATTTACTAAACATTTCAAATTGGTTGAAAGTAGCTGTTAACTTTTTTTAAATTTGAGGTATAATTCACATGCCATAAAATCCACCCCTTTACATTGTAAAATTCATTGATTTTTTTTTAGTATATTCATATGGTTGTGCAGCCATCGCCACTCCCTACTTTGAGAACATTTTCATCTTGCCCAAAAGAAACTCCATATCTATTAGCAACCACTCTTCAGCTGTCAACTTTCATAATCTCAAGGTTTCCCCAGGGTGAAGGTGGGTTGTGGGTGGAGAAATTGATTTTCATCAGAGTTTGCAAAAGAACTCAACCAACACTCCCTTGAACGCTGTTACCACATGAGCTCTGCTTTGTCTAACTGCCCGTTGGGCACCCCCATGAGAGTGTGCATTCCCTAAGGGGAGAACTCAGCCAGTTCCTTTTCTGTAGCTCCAGTACTTAGCACAGAGCCCGGTACACAAATGGCACTCAAAAGATTTTTTTGGATCAAAGAATGTATAATTAATGGCGGTCTTGGTGCAGAATCTTTGGGATAAATATTTGGCATGCAGAGCGTGTCCTGGGAACTTTCAGAGCACTGAACTGACCTCTGAACCCTGCACATGTGCCTCAGAGGATTAACTTCCCAGTTGGTGTTTATAGATAAGGGGAGAAGTGACATCCATAAACAGACTACAAAGACTCTGGAGTGGATGCATTTATTCATCCATCCATTTATGGACTCATCCATCTTCTATCCATTCCCTAAGGTGTGCCAGTCAGATTCCTGTACTGGGAACGAGGGATATAGAAATAAGATAAAAGGACTAGACATGCAAAAAGCAAACAGAAAAAGTGGCCATTGCAGTAATGGAAATCTGTGCAAAGCCAGTGAGAGCAACCCCTGAGCCTGCCTTGGGGAGTCAAGGAGGGTGGGGTGTCTCTAAGAGGAGGGATGGTTAGGGACTGTCAGGTTTCTCTTTCCTCCTTCCCCCTACCATTCCACACCAGCCCCAAGGAGGAGCCTCCAGTGTCTGTTGGACACAATCCCAAGAGGTGGAGGGTTCAGTGTGCAGAGCAAAGGGGTCTAAGTTTGGCACCACAAGGGGTGATGTGTTGGGATATTTTTGCTGCCAGGGACCTATGGAGGTGGGATGGATCCAGGGCAGCTCTGGCTTGGGAAGGGGCCTGGTCAAGCAAGAGCGGCTCTTGCTTCAAACACTCTGTTACCTATGTGATGAGGTCAGAAGGATATAGAGGGACCTTCATGGCATCCCTCCCATCCCCAACCCCCCGCCACTTTGAAAACTGGGTTGGGCACCCAGGCAGCTCTGCTCCAGTCCTAACAGAAAACTCACTTTCTCCTGCTCTGCCTCTAATGCTTTTGTACTTGCTTTCCTGCTGCTGGCGTGCTCAGGACTGCCTTTCCTCACCAGCGGAGTGGTAAGATCCTAATATCAGCTGTGGGCTTAGGGGGACAGAGAGAAGAGGCTGCTCTGCTTGCTTTGGCTGCTTCTGGCCCCACTGAAGGGAGACTTGAACATGGTCCTGCTCAGCTCCCCAGGAGCCAGCATGGAAATCTGGGGCCAAAACCTCAGAGTGATATAGAACGTTCCTCTATCTGGCCTTTTCTTGGGACACGTATCTTCTTGGAAGCCTTTGGTTTAGTCGATGGCTCTGCTGAGGACAAGATCCTGTGTCCCTGTGACCCATCGGCCCATCTCCCCTGTTTCCCAACAACTGAGAAGCTTTGCCTGGTCCAGTTTGCACAGGAGCCTGGAGTTTGGAGGCAAAGTTCCAGATGGAGACACAGGGGCCTTTGCTGAGAGAGGCCTCTAGTGTTTATACCTTCATCTCTCTCCCAATTTCAGACTTTTAACAAGAATAAAGATTCTTGGTGGGAACAGATCTCAAGTCGAGTTGTTAGGAAAGCAAGCCATGAAATACATTAGGAACCAGAGGTTCCCGGGGGATGCTGTGCAGCACGAGGTGGGAAGGACCTTGTGGGGCTGATTCCTAGAGAGTGAGGATGCCGATCTGTCAGCAGTGGGAGCCCTGGAGCGGCTGGCAGTACCCCGGCCTGTCACAGTGCAGGGAGGGAAGAGCTCAGAGAATGGAATACCCTTAGGAGGGTATTACAGTACTGTAGCAAAAGTCATGTCTGAGCCAAGCAGTGGGGTTGGAGGGGTGGGATGAAGGCAACAGGAATCATGGCAGTGGGACTGAGAGTCTTTGGTGAGCCTCTGGTGGCGAGGAGGAGCCCAACTTCATTGAAAGGTTCTCTGAATTGCAGGGCGAGAAGGGAGAGCCGGGCGCCATCCTGACGGGGGACATTCCTCTGGAAAGGCTGAGGGGGGAGAAGGTAATTATGTCACCAGACCCTGAAGGCACACACCCTCTTTGGTATCTCATCCCTGTTTCTGCCACAAACTGTGTTCTTCTGAGTGACCAGTCCGTATCTCCCTGTTTTAGGGTGAACCTGGAATGCACGGAGCCCCAGGACCGATGGTAAGCCAGAGCGTCTCTCAGCTGGGCCTGGACTGGGGCTTGAAGCATTTCTCATACTTTAGCTCAATTAGACCGAGTTGGCCCAGTTGTGAAAGTAAGAAGGACATGGCAAAATGTGCATGTTAGAGTAGACTAACTGCAATTAAATGAAAATCTCAGTTGCTTCACACAACAGCAGCTTGGTGCTCACTCATAAAGTCCACTGTAGTTGTTCCTAGTTGGGCGTGGTCCCTCCAAGAAGTGACTCAGGGATCCAGGATGCTTACAACCTGTGGCTCTGCCATCTTGTGGATTCAGGGCCACGCTGGCATCTTCTAGCTGGTAGGCCAACGTTGAGGAGAGGGAATAGATCATGGAAGATAATGAACATCACTTCTAGCACATTCTTCTGGCCAGAACTCAGATGCCTGGGGGTGGGTGGGGCTTAGCTGTGTGACCAGAAAGGAGAGGAGAACTGGATAGTGGTGAACACTCATGGTTATATCACAGGTCTTGCCAGCTAAAGATTGTCACTGCCCAGGGAACCCCTCAAAGGAACCCCAGAAGATAGCTTTTGGGCTTTGTGGATTCTGGGTGTAAATCTGCTGCTCATTTGCTGTGAGGCCTAGTCCTGTTCTCTGTCTGGGCTTCTGTTTTCCCGTCTGTAAGTGAGGGTGTGCGTTAGTACCAGATGACATGGTAGCGCCCTTATTGCTTTACTTCTCTAGGAATCTATAACCCATTTAGGCCGCTGAACAGTTTTTAAGCTACGAGTTCTCCCCAGGATGAACCCTAAACTTCCCTTTTTTCTCTCCCCAAAGAACAAAGAAAGTTCAGGTGCAGAACATTCGCTATGTGTCAGGCTCTGTACTGATACTTCACACAGCTCATTCATTGCATCCTCACCACCCTCAGAGAGGAATATCAGAACCCCCATTTTATAGACCAGAAAACTGAGGTCAAAGAGATTAGGTAACTTGCCCATTGTCACTCAGCTTATAAGTGGCACAGCAGGGATTTAAACCCAGCCTGTCAGACTGATTGTCCAGATTTTTCCCATCACACCCCACTGCCTCCAATAAGCACCTTCATTCCTCTGCAACCTTTTAGGCTGGAGAATTGCACATAGGGTTTGTTTGGTCAAAGCTGGATCTCAGGCCTGGGGAGAAAGAAACTCACATTGTTCTAACAGGCATGTGTCCTTGATGAATGGCCCATAACATCCATGGTGAATTTTTTTATAGGACCTTCTGAGGCCTTTCGTCCCTTACATCAGGCAGAATGGATGCCCTGGAGAGGAGTAGCCGAGAGCTAAGGCACACTGGGAGAGTCTTGTGTTACTGGTTAACCACTTAACTAAACATCCAATACCATGGGAAACACCAGTAGTTAGCAGGGCTGGCCACAGTCCGCTGCAGATGGCCATGGAAGTTGTTGCCACCACAGCCCAGCTTGTGCACAGCTTGCCAAGCAAGGCAGTTCAGGGGGCACTTTCTAATTTGCATAAAGGTGCCATGTGGGCCAGCTGTGGCCCTGATGACTAGTGTAGCTTATACTTCCCTTACAAACTCACTAGAGCCCTGTTACTCATGCCCATGAATCAGCAGCATCAGCACCAGCTGGGAGCTTGTTAGAAATGCAGAGCTTCTAATAAGGCCCCACCCAGGACCTACAGGATCTGTGTTTGACAAGATCCCAGGTGACACCAATGCACACTGATGATTGAGGAACTCTGCACTAGAACATGCCACCTGGTATCCTGTGTCCTGTTAATTCCTTCTGTCCTTGCTTTTCTTTCCCTAAGAGTAACATGGGCTGGGTCCTTTACACACAGGGCCTGTTTCAACTGAGTCTTTAATTGCCATTTTCCAGGGCATGACTATCTATGTTAATGGCAGCAGGAAGAAGGGCCCCAGATGTAAGCCAGTCATTCCCCTGGGAGACAGGGCAGACTGCAGGAGTGGGAAAATATGGCCTGGAGGTAGAGCTTGTTCTGGAAAGAGGTGGTGCATTGCATGCATCCCGGATGCCAGGAGGCAAGAGGGTTCCTGCAGGAGGTTGGAACAGGGCAGTGGACATAGAAAGCCAGCCCTTGAATAAAAAGGGCCCAGGAGAACTGGGGTACCAAGACTCTGTTCCTTGGGGACAGGTAGGGACATGGCAGAAACCAGATCCTGGAACAGGTTATCGGGACGGGCTGGCATGAGGGGTGAGGCAGGGTTGCATTATTCCAGTGGGGGCTATGGAGAGCCCTGGGACATAAGACCCCGGGCAAATGTCCACGTTCTAAGCATCTGGCTACCTGGGTTCCTTCATTAGCCTGACTGTCTGCGAGGGTTGGGTACAAAGTCTGGGATGGCGTAGAGCTTACGGGAGGGGGTGGGGGTGGGTTGAGCAAATGGTTCCAGCAGACCATAGAGAGGCCAGGAGGCAAGGAGCCAGGCAGGTGGATACTTGCTCCTTGCCCTCCTTCCTCCGGTTGGTGGTTCACCACAATGGCAGGGGGTGCTCCCCCATCTCCTTGGCCCTTGAGTTTCTGTTCTTTTCTGATCTGGTTGATATTTGTTTTGCTTCTAGGGGCCCAAAGGACCACCAGGACACAAAGGAGAATTTGGCCTCCCTGGACGACCTGTAGGTGTTGGTGTTCCTTGGACTGGATGTGAGAGAGGACACGTGGGCCAGGCTGGCCGGTGGGCAGTGGGTTTACTAAGGCGTCTTCTGTGGGTTTCAGGGTCGCCCAGGACTGAATGGCTTCAAGGGCGCCAAAGGAGATCGAGGGATCATGATGTCGGTGAGTGCCACAGCCCCTGCCCCACACCACCCTGGGGACAGAGCCCCCAGGCCAGTGTCCAGAGGATGGGTGAGAGAGTGCTGGGTCCAGTGAGCAAGGCTTATGGACAGGATGTTCAGGAATGTTTTCCTTCTTCCCCCACTGCCACTTCCAAATGTCCTCCAGCCCAACTCTGTCCTCCAGCTCACTCTCAGGAGGGTTTCTGCCACCAAAGCACTTGAGTGGAATGGAGCATAAGCTTCCTTGTCTGGACCCCAGAGAGAGGGTGGGAGACTGCCAGGTGCGCATACTCAGGACACCTGGTTTCAAATCCCAGGTCTTCTGACTTGGGTGATACCCGGTCTTCCCTCTGTTACACAGTCTTGGGGATTTTGCACGTCACCAGGGGCTCAGTAAACCCTTGTGAGCAATTAGCAAAGGTAGATCAGCTACTTAAGTGGGGCCTCACAGGATGGCAGATACTGGGGACATCAACAGGGTCCAGGGTCTAGAATAAGGAAGCCAATGTTATTGAGCACCTGCTATATGTCAAGCACTGTGCAAAGTGCTTTTAAGGACAATAGTCTTGATAATAACTATCCTGAGAAATATTCAGTGAGGTCCTTGTTTTGCACACAAGGAAACTCTGGCCTATACAAGTTAAGGGACTCACTGAAAGTCACCGAGCTAAGATGCAAATGCAGCTCTAAGTCCATTGCTGCTTCTATTTGCACCACACTGCCTCTGCTCCGTATGTCCAGAAACCCAGAAAAGCCGTTTTACTGAAGCATTGGGGAACTAACTCACCGTCATCAGGTCTGCTGGAGCTACTAGGAGAAGTAGACACTGATGCCTTCCCTTAGGATATCAGTGTAACTTCAGAATGGGCTGGGCTCCTCATGCCTGCGGCCAGAGCCACAACATCCTGCTTGGTACCCAGGCTTAGAGGAGAAAACATTGCATGGTATTAAGGCCAGGCTGACCTGGCTTTGAAAATGACTCTGCTACCTAGCAAGAGTTTTGCCTTGAGTTTTGCATTTATGAGCCACTCTCCGAGGTACCATGTAGCATGAAGGACCCCCCACCTCATGTGTTGCTCCATACTAGAGATGTGCTAATAGAAAAGTGGTGGACTCAGCATCGGCCGAGCACTG
The DNA here is from genome assembly GCF_964146895.1 of Miniopterus schreibersii. Taxonomy (NCBI): domain Eukaryota; kingdom Metazoa; phylum Chordata; class Mammalia; order Chiroptera; family Miniopteridae; genus Miniopterus; species Miniopterus schreibersii. The sequence goes on along the minus strand of NC_138111.1, from coordinate 24,191,256 downwards.
CTCTTGGAGTGAGAATCTGGGTTCCAATCTCAGTTCTGCCATAAGTTGCTTGAGCAGGTCGCTTCCCCTCTCTGGGCCTCATTATCTCCATTTGTAAACCAGAGACAGTACTTGTTGCTCTACTATCTTCCCCATGGGTAGTTGTGAAGATGCAATGAGGTCACATATGTAGATGTGCTCTGTAGAAGGGACTGGCTAACTCATGGGAGAAATTAGTCGGCTTTAGAGGACACTCCTTTCCTCGTTGTGTCCCTAAAACTTGGGGACAGGATCCTGAACTCAGGAATGGCCTTTCTTCCTTCAGGGCCCACCTGGCTTACCTGGTCCTCCAGGCCCCCCTGGCCCACCTGGAGCTGTGATTAACATCAAAGGAGTAAGTGCAGGGAGAAACCTTCATTGGGGGCAGGCACCAAACTGACGTAAGCCTGAGTCAGATGTCCTGATGGCCTCACTTGTCTGTTCTCAATTTCCACAGGCTGTCTTCCCCATACCGCCCCGGCCACACTGCAAGACACCGGTACGTAGCATATGGTGACTGCCATAAAGAGCAGGTTTCGGCATAGAAAGCAACTCAGAGAAGATGATCAGTCTTTGTCTTGAGCCTTTTCTATCCATCAGTGTCCTCTTTGATGTCTTGTATCACTTACATATAGACCCTTAAGTGACTAGAAGCTTCTAGATAACAGACTGTGACAATGAAACAGCTGGATCTTCTAAGGGTGCATACACAATCAAAAAGCAGTGTCTTTTATTATCGTAACTATATTAGATTCATGCTTGGAGCAGTATAATAAGGGAAAATAGACATCTTAAAAATAAAGATGGGGAAAAATATCAATTCCAGCAGTGATTTTTGCATTGGCAACTTTGGGCTAAAATCTCTAACTGACCATGTGCTGTCCTTTTCAGTTATATTACCGCACAGCACACAGTCTGAGAGGCAGGGTTCTCTCTCCTTATAACGAGGCAGCAAACTGTGACTCAGACAAGCTCACTGACTTTTCCAAGGTCATGGAACTGACAGTACTGGGACTATTACTTAGGTCCCCTGACCACCAGGCAGCAGGAACAGGCATTGTGACCTTGAGGGGTCAGGCACATGACTGGTCACCCAGCTAGTCAGTGGCACCGTCCCTGAGGTCTCAGCAGCGTTAGGAGAATCCTGTTTCTGTGGGGAAACCCAGGAAGGTGGGCCTCTCCCTGTGCACAAGCATTAGTCATGGGACTGTGCATAATCATTCTCTTATTCATTCAACAATATTAACTGAGTACTTACCGAATGCCAAGCACTCCACTAGGCCCTGGGGACACAGAGTGAACTAGACAGGGGTTGCCTCTGTTCTCAGGAGCTTACAAATTACAATTTAGAAGGATTCTTTTAAAAATAAATTAATTAATTTTTTAAAAGATTCCTTGAAGTGGGTTCATAATTGATTCCTGTTGGGATGGTGTTGAGGCTTGGGTCAGAGGCTCTAAAATGATGTAGTTTGGCTGTGTGTTTGCCTAGACACTGTCCATATCTAATCCATGAGGCACCCAAGTCTGCAGCCCAGGACTTGGGAACTCTGGCCTAGAAGGCGGAGGACAGGACCTCCCTGTATAAGGTGACCAGGGGGCCTGCTGGCTCCCAGATCTACGTGAGGAAAAGAGCAACCCAGGTCATGTTTATGTCGATGACCTGAAGGGAAACATAAAATATCACTCTGGACCCCTCCAGAGTGATGGCTGCATCCCACCTCCTGTGGTACAGAAAGGGAGACTGCAGCCCAGAGAGGCAAAGGCCTACTCCAGGTCCCGCCGTGAGTTAGTGCCGAGAGGGCCTCCTAGATAACATGATTCCAGGCTTCTAATGGACCGATCATGGGATAGCACTCGACACACTTGAGAGTACTATAAAAAATGCTACTGCAGTGACCATGACCTGGACTAGGACCCTTTGCAGTAACCATGGTCTTTGGTTACTTAACAGAAGCCAAAGATGAGAGCTGAGCACGTTTGCTGAGTTTTTTATTTCATGCTGCTGGACACCATGGGGGCTGGGCCATCGACATTTCTTGACCAGCTCTCAAAATGGACACTTGAAAAAGAAATGCTTCCTTTCACATCGAGCATTTCTGAAGCCCTTTCGAAATGCAGCCCCTTTCCAACCATCATGATTTTCAGCTCACTCCTGGAGTAGAGGGACTTGATCAGCAGAGCTGCAAGGTATCAGCTTGGTGCTGCTGCCTTCAGCCTCAACCCAGAAACATTTTTCCCGGAAGATTCCCCTCCCCTCCCCTATCTTCTGTCAGCGACCCCTGAGCAGCCTGTGACCCTCCACCCAAAAGTGTAGGGGAATCCTGGCTCCAGAGGGATCTTTCTGACGCCACATATCAACTGGGGAAAGGATGAAGGTGGATTATTAAAAGGCATGGTTGCAGGTAGCTCTGTTTCAATAGGTAAAGAAATGCAGGAATCTGGGAGCAAACTGGGAGAGGACATGATCTAGGACAGCTTGGATTCCAGACCTCAGGCACTTAATATGGAGTCCAGAATAGCCCTCCCAATGTAATGACTACCCCCCCCCCTTGTTAATTACCACTACCCTCAGTCAAACTAATGGCAGCCCAGCTTTGCAGCTGGGCACATCACTAGCTTGAATACTTGACCTCTCACGTGAATCAAGACCCTGGACACAGACAATGGACAGGCGAGGGCCTGGGGAGGGGTGGGAGATGGGTGGAAGGGGGTAAGAAGGGAAATGGGGGACATCTGTAATATTTCAACAATAAAAAAGAAAGCAAAAAATAACTAACTAAATAAAAGAAAGGTCAAGAATACTCATGGTTGGCCAAACCAACACTGCCACCATTTATTGTCTTAAAGCTTTGTGCTTCCCCTTTGCAGAGTTTGGCCAGGAGGCCTGACTCCATGACATTGCTCCTCCTGCCCCCCATGGCCACCCCTGGGACAGGGGACAGTGGCTACCTGTGCATGCAAACATGGGGACAGGGTTTACAGTGTATGACTTGCCTTTTTCTCTCTCCAGGTTGGTACCGCTCATCCTGGGAATTCAGAACTCATCACCTTTCACGGTACACACTGCCTTCTTCACCCTACGTTTCTCTGGGATATTCCCAGACCCTCGTGTCTCTGTTGGGGAGGTTTCTGTTTGCCCACGGGCTTAGACTAGGTAGTCAGGAAGACCTGGCTGCATGTGTTAGGAGGGGGGCTCACAGCTGAGCAAAGGCTGTGGGACTGGGCATTTCTGTTTGGTTTTGTCACCCACCTATCTGTTCTACACATCTTGGCTGAGACTCCCAGTTAGCAGGAAACACTCCATTTCTCCATTTGTTTGTTAGTTTGTTCATAAAGCATGCACTGATACTTTGTCCTTGCTTGGTGCTGTCCCACACACTGGGCTGAGGCAGGTGAATACTCCACCGTTCCTGCCACCCAGGCCCTTAGGCTCTGTTATGTGAAAGTATTTTCAAAATCACTATAATGCAGTATACTAAGAGCTAGTACAGGGCAGGGTCATGGGAGCTCAGAAGATCTTTGCTGCAAAGTGTTCTTGGACCAGCAGCCTCTTCATCCCCTGGAAGCTTGTTAGAAATGCAGAACCCTGGGCCTCACCGCATACCTGCTGAATCAGAGCTGCATTTAACAAGCTCCCTGCTGAGCTGCATGCACAGTAGAGAATGAGAAGCCCTGGCTCTGAGCATTTGATTAGCAAATGCCCGCACATCAGAGAGTGGGAACGGCCAGGAAACTGGGCATGCAGGTGAGCACTCAGTCTGGTCCTCTGTCCCCACACACCCTGTTGTCCCACTTCTGATTGAGAAGTCTGAACACTTGCAGTTTAAACAAGGGAAAGCTTTTTTTCTCTCTTTCCAATACTGACCTCTGGCTGGGATCTGTCACCCCGGCCTACCAGGTGGTGGTCTCCCTGGTGATATCTGGCCCCATGGTTTTTCTGTCACTTTGGTTACAAAGTCCAGGCTGTTTTCAAACTCCATACTCAGATCCAGTTGAAGGCTTTCCCTTCCTCCTGCTGCAAGGTGGGCCTTAGGGAGAAGGGGTGGATGTGGATTTGCTTTCTCAGATCCCCAGTGGTTCCCTTCCTCATGGGGTTCCTCTGGGAGGAGGGGGAAGGAACAGACCTTTCTGGATGCAGGCCCTAGTGAGCTGGTTGTCCTCCTATTTACTTGTGGGTCTACTCCAGCTCCCTCGGATGAGCAGCCACGTGGGCAGTCGTGAGCTCGCTGTCCTCTTCTCGGGCAGTGCCGCTGTCTGCGGTCTCACTGTGGGTGGGTAGAGGCCCCAAGAGGCACAGTCTCCAGATCCTGGCTCCAGCAGCTCCCCCAGTCAGTGAGGCCTCGCCAGGTGTGATTGCCTCTCCCACTGACCCCAAGCTGGCAGCATCATGCCTCTGCACAGTCCTTCCCCTGCTCTGGGAAGCTGAGCCCCAGACTTCATCTACACTGTGTGCCCCATCTCTAGGCTCGAGAGCATTGGTCAGTTGATCTCTCATACCTCTTGAGAAGCAGAAATTCAAAGATCTAGCGTCCACCACTCATGGAGGTGGAGGGAGGGATCACTTCTCTTCCTAAATGCTGGACTCCCAGAAGGAGCTCATGCCTCTCTTCCTTATAAAGAGTTGCGGGGGAGGGATTGCCTGTGGTGCTGCTACTGCAGAAAGGGTGCTTCTCACAAGCCCTGTGGGGAGCGGGGCGTCACACAGCTGGCGTTCTCCCAACTTTGTCAGTGGAATGCTTAGCACCCGTCATTTCCTCGCGGGCACTCCTGGGAGATCCTCTCCTCCCCTGACACCGCCCTGCTGAACAGGGACTGCAAGCCTGACTTGGTGTGGAGCCGCAGGCACGTGCGTGAAGCCGTGGGAGTTGACTGCAGCTTCTGCCGAGCTCCCACGACGCACTGCTGTTATCTTTGCGATCCGCTTGTCCCATCCTCCTCCCATTACCCTTCACTGTGTCTGTCTCCCCGAGACCCAGCCATTCAAGGTCGGGAATGTGTCTGCTGCACCTACCACTCTCTCTTCTGTCCCCATCAGTTAGCAAAGGACTTTCCACACTCAGTGGGCAGTTGTTTGTCGAGTGCACTTTGCTAAAGGAGCTCAGTTTGAGAAACTTACCTCAAAAATGTTTTGTATGAGATGCAGGTGATTTTCCACTGCTTTTTTTTAATGCATGTGTATTTGGTGGCAGGTGTTAAAGGTGAAAAGGGAACCTGGGGTCTTCCCGGCTCAAAGGGAGAAAAAGGCGACCAGGGGGCCCAGGGACCACCAGGTATGTAAGCCCTTGGGCCAGATCTTGCCTTAGATAGTTGTCCCTGAGAAATCCAGCTGAGCCAGAAAGTGAGACTAATTACATAACAACCCCGACCGAAAGCTCCACAGGGACCTAGTCGTGGGTGACGTGTGTCCAATATGGGACATTGTCAAGAGACAACGGAAGTTCCAGTTACTCAGGCTTCCTATAAAAAACAGCCCCAAAGGGGGTCATGGATGTGCCAGGACCCCAGTGTCCAAGTGGACATCCGGACCAGGACTGATCTCTGCCTCCAAGCCCAGTGCCCACTCTGTTAGCTAAACCAACGCGGAGTCTCTTCCATGAGGAAGTCATCATGGTTGCGGACGTGGAGACTTTTATGTTTAAATTTCTGAGACTGTGATTGTGAATTTTATAAAGCATTTCTTCTCCAGGCCCTCCAGTGGACCCAGCTTACCTGAGACATTTTCTGAACAGCTTGAAGGTGAGTGCTTCCCCTCGAAACTTGGGCCTGCGTTGCCAAGTTCCTGAGCCTATGCCAGAGGCCACTTCATCCTTCTGACTAAATGTTCTTCAAATGCCCTCTGCTTCCAGGGGGAGCATGGAGACGGAGGAGGCCGTCCAGGCGAGCTCTCTGTGTCGGGGCCTCCAGGCAGACCGGGAAGCCCAGGCCTGGTTGTGAGTAGTGACCCCTCCCTGTCACCTTCCTTTTGAACCCCCACTTTCCTGAAACCCCCCATGTGACGGGGCAGTTGGGGAGCTGAGGGTCAGTCCTTAGCCACAACCTGAGACTGGACCTAGGAGTCGGCCTCATGTTGACTGAAGGGGGGCTTGGCTGAGGTCCGTAGAGGAAAGGGAGCTGGCCAAGGCCAAATGCATTCAGGTAATTTTCAGGTCACTAACTGTGCTGCCTTGTTCATGTTAATGGTGGAAAATCGCTGAACATGAAGAGTTATTAATAGTGAATAAATACATCAGACAAGGGAGGCAGAATGGAAGGGGAGGGAGATATATTCAGAGGAGCTATTTGATTCTTTTGATATTTCATCAAAGAGGGAGCTCTTAGATAGGCTTGGTCTTCTTAGGCTGACAAGTTCCTCCAGGCCACAAAAGAGAAAATCAAGTTATGCCTCTAATAAGAGTATGACGAGTCTGACCACAGGCAAACCCTGGTCCCAGAGCTTGCCGTGAGGGCAGACCCAGCAAAGCCAGGAGATGAGGGTTCCACTTCCAGCTCTGCTGGTAACTTGCTTTGAGGCCTTGGTCAAGTCCTGTCCTCAATCTAGGTCTCAGCTTCTTTATCTGTGAACTGCAAAGGCTAGACTAGATGATCTCTAGGGGCTCATCTGATTTTGGGGCTCTCTGGGGTTCTCTGGAGTGTCATTCAACATAAGGACTGGCATCCATCACTCGAGTTGTGCCCAAGATTGAGGATAATGATGACAATAGCTGGTATTTATTGACTTCTTACAAATGTCCTCTTAAAAAGAATAGGTGGGACTTCTAGTGATAATGGTGCTTTCTCTCTTCTGTTCCTGTGCCCTTGTCTTTACAGGGTCAGAAAGGGGATACTGTCGTTGGGCCCCAGGGACCCCCTGGTGTTCCTGGCCTGCCTGGGCCACCTGGCTTTGGAAGACCTGGTTCTCCTGGGCCACCAGGACCTCCAGGGCCACCGGGACCTCCGGCTATCCTAGGAGCAGGTTAGTACTGTGAGTGGTGCCCTCATTTATGGTGCTGCTGTGCTCAGGGTCACCCTATCCGGTGGCATGTAAGCCACACTGACAAAGGGCTGTTTCCTGGGTAGAGCTTGCCTACCTGCCTGCCTGACTGCCTTCCTTCCTTCCTCCCTCCCTCCCTTTTTGTAAAATTGAGATAATTCACATGCCATAAAATTCACCCATTTAAAGTGTACAATTTAGTGGTTTTTAATATATTCACAAGGTTGTGCAGCCATCACCACTCTAATTCCAGAATTTTTCGTTACCTCAAAAAGAAACCCTGTACCAATTAGCAGACACTCCTCTTTTCCTCCTCCCCCCAGACCCTGGCAACCAATAATCTACTTTCTACATCTACAGATTTGCCTATTCTGGACATTTCATATGAATGGAAGCATACGTTATGTGGCCTTTTGTGTTTGGCTTCTTTCACTTAGCACAGTGTTTTCAAGGGTCATTATATAGTGCGTATCAGAACTTTATTCCTTTTTATGGCTGCTTAATATTCCATTGTTACGTTTGTTTATCCATTCATCAGTTGATGGACATTTGAGTTATTTATACTCTTTGGCTATTATGAATAATAATGCTATGAACATTCATGTACAAGTTTTTATGTGGATGTGTGTTTTCAGTTTCCTAGGGTATATACCTAGGAGCGGAATTGCTGCCTCATACATGTTTAACTTCTTGAGGAACCTTATCAAACTGTTTTCCAAAGTGGCTGCAACATTTTGCATTCCCACTAGAGTGTACAAAAGTTTCAGTTTCAGCCCTGGCCAGTGGCTCAGTTAATTGGAGTATTGTCCCTTACACCAAAATGTTGCGGGTTTGATTCTGGTTAGGGCACATACCTGGGTTGTGAGTTTGATCTCTGGTCAGGGTTCGTACAGGAGGCAACTGATTTGTGTTTTTCACATCTTTCTCTCCCCGCCTTCCTTCCGCTCTCTTTAAAATCAATAAACCTATCCTCAGGTTAGGATTAAAAAAAAGTTTCAATTTCTCCTCATCTTCATTAACGCTTGTTATTATTATATCTTTTCTAGTCATCCTAGTGTGTGTGAAGTGATATCTCATTGTGGTTTTGATTTGCATTTCCCTAAAAACTAATGATGTGGACTATCTTTTCATGTGTGGATGGAAACTTCTTGACTGCTTTGCCTATGCCTGGGACTTAAGAAACTTGAGGACCAGCATTGATTTTAACTCTCTATGCAAAAATTCTTTCACCCGTTGGTAACTCACTTCCTCAAATGAGGGAAGCAGAAGAAAATCTCCATTTACCAAGTGTCAGGAACTCAGCTGGTCATTCCACTTCATTATTCTATTGCAATCTCACAAAGCCCTTCAAGGAAAGTATTAACATCCCCATTTTGCAGATGAGGAAAGTAAGATCCAAAGACAAGGAACCTTTCCAAGGTCACACAGCTAATAAGTGACACCAACAGGTTTAGGACCCAGGTCAGTGTAGCTCTGAAGCTTGCGTTCTTCCCACTGTGCCCATGGTGGAAAATAACACTAGCAGCAATAATAGCACGATGACATCCTTTTTTGTTGCTTGGGGTGGCATGAGCCAGGTGTGGTGGAAGCACACCTGGAAAGATATCTGCAATGCCTGGAGAACTTTACACAGCCCCTTTGGGCCTGGGGCTTTGACTCAGTCTTGGATTTTTTGGCTGCAAGGTGACAGAAATGTTACTCAGACTAGATCAAGCAAAGGGAAACGTATTAGACATGAAGGAAGGGGTGAGCAATCAGTTTATGAAAGGAGCAGACATGCAGCAGGACCTCAGGTATAGCCAGAACCAGAGATTCAGCCCCTGTGAAGGATCTCTGGCCGACTCTTGTCTCAGCTTCTCTCTGTACACTAGCTTCATGTCTCTTCACCACAGACCACATCCTCTGCGTGGTCTGAAAGAAGGTTACTGACAACTTACAGCTTCTGTTGTCAGCTTGAAATCTTGGCCTTTCTTCTCAGTTTTAGTCTGAAAAGTCTTGGGATGAGGCAAGTCTTGGGAAAGGACTTTGATTGGCCTGACTTGGGCCAGGTACCCAGCCTTGAACCAGTCACCTATTGCCAGGAGGTGAGAACCAAATAGTTGTAGAGGTGAAGGGATAAATCCCAAGAGAAGGTGAAGATACTGGTCTACAAAGAAAGAAGGTGCTGGGTGGATAAAACCATAGGTGTGCACTCAACCTTGAGGGTTGAACAGGAAATACAGGGGGGGGAGGCATTACAGGGAGAGCACAGGGTGCAGAGAATCTGCTGTCCATAGTAGCCCTCCACTAGGGGTCCCCAAGACTCTTTGCTCAATAGAACGAGGATTACCCTCACATAATGTACGGCAGTTCACAACTTACAAAACACTCTCATATTTGTTATCCCATTTAATCTTCACAGCAACCTTGGGAGGGAAATGAAACAGAAACTACTATAAAACTCATTTCATGCATGAACACACTGAAGCTCAGAGAAGTTGAGACTTGTTCAAGGTCACAAATACTAATAAGAGGCATGGCTGGGTTCCAAATTTGAGTCCTCTGACCTGCTCCCCATTGGACATTCACCACCTATGTGTGGATTGTCAAGTCCTATGTCAAAAATGCAGACTTACTTGCAATGACCTGAAAAATCTGATGCAGCAATTTTACCAGGACTTGTAAAAACATTCTTAACTCTGCAAGAGCCTTGCAGATTTGGGAGGTACAGGGGATTAGAGAGGTAGAAGGAGAGGGAAAGAATAGCTGTAATAATATTTCTTTATGCTTGCCTAAAGTCAGAGCTTTTTGTTGGGGAGCTATAAACTCCTTGAGAATTCAAAGATTGCCCTGGGGAGCTACCACCCCACTAACATTTTATGTAGAATTGTGTGCGTGCTAATGCATTTTCTAGGAAAGAGGGCAGTAGCCTTGATCTGAGTATTAGGGCACTGTGACTCTTCAAAAGCTAAGAACCTCTGGCTGAATGCTGTACAGTTTGCAAAGCACATGCCTATTTTGTATTTTTCTCAGTTCTCACCACAGCCATGAAGAAGAAATGCCTGTTCACATTTCACAGATGAGGAAACTAGGGTTCAGAGAGCTTGCTGATTCCCTGAGGTCACACAGCTGAGAAGTGACAAATCGGGGACCTGAGGCCATGTCTCCTGGCCCCAAGGATAGGGCTCCTGTCATTTCACTGCTTTGCCCTCCTTCTGCAGCCTGGCACCTTCCTTCCTCTTTCTGAGCCTGCTTCCTCTGTTCAGTAGTTATCTGCTTGTCTCCTGGATGGACTAAGTTGTAGGAGTCAGGATGTTTTTGGATGTGAGGGACAGAAAACTCAACTTAGACTGACTTATACAAACAACAGCAACAAGGGGAATATATTCACTTATAAAACGGAAGAGTCCTGGGCAGGACTTCATCCTGTGCTGTAATCAAGAAGCCCAGCTCTTCCCCGAACCAGTCCACATGGCTGAGTCCTATGTTGGATCCAGAGTGCCCAAGATTCAAACCCAAGCATCCACGTTTTGCAGCACTGCAAGTGGGGTTGCACATGCTCCCCTCAGTGACCAGGGGACACCCAAGTCGTTGTCTAGAGAGTGTGACTTTTTCTAACTCCTCTTTTCTGCTTTGTCGTAGCTGTGGCCCTGCCAGGCCCGCCCGGCCCTCCAGGACAACCAGGGCTCCCCGGATCCAGAAACCTGGTCAGTATAGTGGCCAGTGTGTATTCATCTTCTGCTTTAGAAGGGTTTACTTAGCACTTCGGCTACAGTGTTTAGGGGCTGGGACACCTTTCTGCTGGAATTAGGCCTCCATGACAATCACATTGGTGCAGTCCCACAAACAGAGGGTATTTATTATCTCTTTGGATGATTTCTTAAGGAAAAAGATACAGAATACAAAATCATTTAGGATTTCAGTTGTATCCTTTAATCCTTAATTCACTAAACTGTAACTAGAACTAATCATATGACATCAAAGATCAGAAGCCCGAGTGTAAACAGTTTCACAACAGAACCCTTGCTGGTAATTCAGCCAAAGGATGTTCTGCGAAAGGCTATCTCCTGTACGCTCATTACCCTGCAGGTCACTGGAGCAGGTAAAGAGCTCAGAGTTTATTGTGACACATCAGCAGAGGGACAAATACCTCACGGGGATGTCAGGAGACCTAGGAACACTCTGTGGTCTCCGCAGCTTGTAGTGGGAAAATGAGCCTGCCAAACAAAAGAAGGGTCCAGTGGATAATGGAATTTTGATATTTGGTGGCTTGGGGGCATTTCTGAGCCATTTGGATGCCCAGTCATTGTCTTCAAGGCTAGGTGAAAATTAACGTTCTATAATCTTTCTCAGTTGAAACAAAAAATAAAAGCTCTCTTGGCTGATATTTCTTTGAGACTTGGTGCTCTTCGATGGACTTTTGCAGCTTTTTTGTCTGCTCCTGGATATGCCGAGATGACTGCCTAACCTTTGGCAGCTTCCTAGACAGAGGAATGACAGAGCCTCATTTCCTACCGCACATTTAATGTTGTAACTACCCAGCGAGGCAAGAAAGATTCAGGGCCTACGGAGAATTGTTCGCTTGCTTTATTTCTTATTCCAAATGAAAAGACATTTGAAGCTCTTCAAGGAGCAGCATGAGATAGCACATTTACCCATGTCAGTGCCACTGAGCAGCTCCCAGAAATGGAAGTGGCAGAACTTGCCCATCACTCTGCTGATAGCAGCACCCAACAAAGACCACTCTGTCTACAGTTTTTAAACATCTTTATACTCACAGAATATTGTCTTCCTGTTTTAACATCTCTATTATAACTTAGAGTTGTGTTCCAAAGTAATTCATGCTTTTGTTTTATCAAAAAGATTGTCCTTTGGTTATTGATGAAGTTATATATCGCTCTATGGCACATTAAGCCTTTTCATGGACTAAGGGGGCGGGCTTATATTAGACTTGACAAGGAAGCCAGTTTCTTGAGTGTGCCACTGCTGTCATAACTGCAGTGTTTGAATTTTAAATGACTGACAGGTGACAGCCCTGAGTAGCATGGACGACATGCTGCAGAATGCGCATTTGGTGATAGAAGGGACGTTCATCTACCTGCGGGACAGCACTGAGTTTTTCATTCGTGTCAGAGATGGCTGGAAAAAATTACAGGTAACCCTTCAACTTTCTTGTACAAACTGCCTCCAGTTACCCTTGAGAAGTAACATCTACTCCTGTAAATGCAATTTTTCTGTTTTGAAAATAGGTGGACATTTTCTAGTTGTTTCATTTTCAATGTGCTCTTTTTTCTTAAAGCTGGGAGAACTGATCCCCATTCCTGCCGACAGTCCTCCACCCCCTGCGCTTTCCAGCAGCAATGTGAGTAGCTTTCCTGTCTTGCATCTTACTTTTTCTTGCATCAGCAGTGACTGAGTGCCCCTGGGTACCCGACACCAAGCTCTCCAAACTCTGGACAGCCAGCTTTACATGGTTCGGTATCTGGCAGAAGGCCTGCCTGGAGTGACCAGTTGCCGACAGAATGTTCTCACTATGTAGTGGAGTTCATCTGGACCCCGAGGCTGGAGAGCTGTTCCCATGTCGTAGCTGACTCCTCCTGGGCAACGGGCTTTCCCTCTCTTGGCCTCAGTTTATTCATCTGTGGCATCATGGTTGGTGTAAGGGATCTAAAAGAACCCTTTAATATTTGACACTCATCGGCAACTGACATTGTCCATTTCTTAACCCTACAGCAACCTTTGAGGCAGGTACTATCATCCCATTTTGCAGATGAGGAAACAGGCTCTGAAGAGGTGACTTGCTCTATTAAGGGGGTGAATTGGCTGTAAAACATGGGTCTTCTGCTTCGCTGACTCAGTGTTCTTTCTAAAAGGTCTGAGAATATTCCCTCCCTTCTAAGGATTATTTTTTCACTTGAGCATGTAACCCTTCCCAGTTAAGAGTGGCCCAAAGACCATGAGAAACTATTTAAAGTATCTTTTCCAGAAACACTGCATTTGTACCTCAGTATGCTCTGAAGAACAGATTGAATGAAATGAAAATAGTCAGAACTGTTTGTTTTCTTTTTTTACATAATAGCCACATCCGCTTCAGCCTCCACTGATGTCTGTTTCAAATGTCAATTATGGGAGGCCTGCAGTAAGTACAATTCATGCATTTACTCTGCAAATGCTGAATGCGTGTCTACTATGTGCCAGGTTCCATGCTGGGCACAATTCCCACTCTCAAAATGCATATAGACTAGCAAGAGAGGCAAACAAACAAATAGGTAATTACAATACACTATGTAAGTCTTTCCGGTGAGGCAAACACAGGAAGCTGGCAGGTACGAGGAAGATCAGAGAAGTCTGCATTCTTTAGAGGAGGTGACCTCAAAACTAAGATCTATAAGGCAGTTGAGAGCAGGAGAGATCCAGGTGGGCAGAAGAGAGTAGGAATTCCAGGCAGAGGGCATATGGAACAGAGGGAGGCAAGGCATTTCTGTAATTCTGAGTATTTCAATCTGCTGAAGGAGTAGAGGGCAGAAGGGAGATAGATGTTGAGTCTGTGAATGGCACAGACTAGTCCTCAAGGGCCTGTAAACCAAGCTAAGGACTTTGACCCTCTCCAGTGGGCAATGGGAGCCATGGAGGGTCTTAAGCAAGAAAAGGGTATTATAGGGTTGGCATTTCAGAAATTATCTTGGGTACAGTATACAAATGGATTGGAGGGGACAAGACCAGGGGCTCAAAGACCAGGTAGGTAGCTACTATACTATGTGGACAATGATCACAGCAGTGAACAAGTAGATAAGTGGGCAGATTGGAGAGAAATTAAGGAGACAGGAGGGACAAATCTGGCTATATACTGGATATGGGGAGGTGTGGATGAGGGAGTTCAAGAATGATGTCCAGGTTTCTGCCTGAGTAACTGAGTGGTGATAGTTTCCTTTCCAGGGTCATTTGTAGGAAGTACAACTCTTGTCCCTGCTATTAGTTTGCTCCACTATCTCTACAGGCCAGCTTCTGCAAAGGTCTTTCTTCCTGCCTCCCCTCCACCCCCACCCCAACACACAGTCATAGGTTATATCTACAAAGCTTACACACAACTTTGGGTTGCCATGGCACTGATCCTGGCTGCAGATCAATGTGATCTTCAGCTGCAGAGCCCAATACTACCTGACTCAGTTCTCAAATCTTGAAAGAGATGTTCTATATGGGTCATCTTGGGTCAGTCACCCACTCCTAGACAAATCAATACTGGCCAAGATTTCATGGCCTAAGGCCACTCTTTTTAACAAGAGTTGTGGAAACATTTTAGCAAAGAACAAGGCATGGGCTTGGCAGATACCAGAAGCATGTTTCCTGTAGTGCTTTCATCCACCATGCAGGGGCTCATGAGGGGCCTAGTAAGTCTGAGGCACCTGTAGAGTATCTGAGTGGAGACTTCCAGGAGGGAATAGGCTATGAAGATCTGAAATCCTGCGGTGGGTCTGGTGTAGAGGTATAGACTTAGAGTTTTCAGCTAAGCCATGAAAGTGATGACAGGGTGGTAGGATTCCTGAAAGAGAATATGTACAGTGAGAAGAGATTGGACCATGAGGAGCTCCTCCTCTCCCCGCAAAGAAAGGAACTGATGAAGAAATGTAAGAAGGGGAAGGAAACTGAGATGCCGTAGTCAGAGAGGAAGAATGCCCAGTGAGGTAGAGGCCAACAGTGTCAAATGCTGCCGAGGGGTCCATCAATAGAACTAAAAGGTGTCCTTCAAATTTAGAAACTAGAGAAAAGCATTCCTGTAGCATGAAGAGATGCCAACAAGATTCTAGTTGGTTGAGGAGGTGAGGTGAGGAAAGAGAGAAGCGATTATAGGTAACCCTTCAAAAAGCTTAGCTGTGAAGGGGAGAAAAGTTAAGGCAGTAACTACAGGAATTTAAAAATAATATTTTATAAATTCTAAAGTAATACCTATTCATTGTAGGAAGTTTGGACAATCAATACAAGGCTGAAGAAGAAACCAGTGAATCACCTGTAATTTTACCAAAACTATAGCCATTCATAGAATCACCATTTTAACATTTTATTTTAACATTGTCGTCTTCATAAAAATGATACATATTCATTTTAAAAGTGTCCTAGCATTTAGAGAAATACAAACATGAGTGCACAAAAGCCCCTGACCCCCCCGTTCAGAAACAGCCACCATTCCAGACATTTGTCTGTGTATCTCCTTAACGAAAGAGATGTGGAGATGAGAGGCATGGCAGGGAAGCCCTGAACCATTGCGCCTTTCCTACATGTCCCCTAGTATCGGGGAAGCCAAATGCCATCAAGGCTTCTTGTGACTTCCCTTTGGTGTAGGCACCAGAAGGACACTGGTGGAGAGTGATGAGGCCATAGGGTCTTTCCCTTTGGGAGCCATAGTCTGCAGATACATGAGAGGGAGGAAGACGGATAGGGACAGTATAGCCAGCTGGCAAGGGCTCAGAGGACCAGGGTTTATGGGGCTGGAAGTCTGGTGGCCTGGAAGTGGTCATGGTGAGCGAGCATCGTGCTGAAGCCCTCTCCTTTTCCTAAGGACTGGGAATGTAGGTGCATAAAATGCTGCTACCTGAGGGCTGCAGGGAAAGCCTCATGTCAGTGGGGAGTGGGGCTAAGGTGGTGGTGCTGGACTTCTTCCTAGTATGGTCATAAAGGCAGAACCAGGGTAGATAACAGAAAGAAATTAGGGAAGTAGTAGACTTAGAGTCTGTCCTTTTTGAAATGGAGAAGAACAGGGGTGGTGAAATGGAGAGAAATGCCAAAGAAGTGCAAGGATGCATGGGGCAGTCTAGACATTGTGTAGTTCATGGCCAGGTGTGGGCAACTGGTTGCACACTTGATAAGCAGAACACAGATATGGCGACACTTGATACAGCAGAAAGGGCTGGGAGAGAAGGCTGGGTTTGGGGAGCAAGAGTGTGGGAGGAAACAGACCATGGAATGGTTTTTATTTGGGCTGCTGACCAAGGTGGCAGGGACGTGAGGCTAGAATTATGGTATGACCCCATGTTTCCAAAAGGGTCTCTCCCAGCAGTCTTAGTAATAACTATCATGACTTTCTCCTTTCAATGCCTTTTCCCTCTGGCCCCTCAGAATCAGCCCCAGGCCTACTCAGGAGGTAGAAGAAAAGGCAGGAGGCAGGTAGCTTGGTGTAGTTCTGGGCTCCAGGACCAAAGACGGCTTAAAACTCTCCTGGAAACTGAACTGCATCCAGAAGTCTCCAACAAATGGTGGGGGCCTGATTCAGATCTCTGAAGTGGTTTATTTTGTATTGTTTTTCTCAGATATGGGAGAATTTCCCACCACTTAGAGCTGTTCAGAGAGCTGACACAGGCTGCTTTGGGAGACCTGAGCTCTCCTTCACTGGAGATGGTCAAGCCAGGGTGGGAATTCCATCCGCAGGTAGAGATTGAATAAGGTGCTCTTGGGTGTGCCTTCCATCCTAAGAAGTCTGGGATCTCATTAGGAATGTGAAAGCTTATGGGACTTGGTCTTTGCCTTTAATTCTTTAACTGTACTCTCTTCTCTCACTTTTTTTCAGCTGCACTTGGTTGCTCTGAACATGCCATTTTCTGGGGACATTCGAGCTGATTTTCAGTGCTTCCAGCAGGCCAGGGCTGCAGGACTGTTGTCCACCTACCGAGCATTCTTGTCCTCCCATCTCCAAGATCTCTCCACAGTTGTGAGGAAAGCAGAGAGATACAGTCTTCCAATAGTGAACCTCAAGGTAAAAATAAATGTTGTCCCCGTTGCTTCCTGGATACACTGGTCTCCACAGGGACTAGAGACAGTTGCCACTTTCTTACATCATCTGAAGTTTGCTGGTTCTAGGCCCAGACTGTCCCTGATTGGCTGTGTGACTTTGGGTGGGTCACTTTGTTTCTCAGGAACTTAGTTTTCTAATATTTACAGCAGCCCCTCCTGCTTGGATGGTATGACTCATGGAGCAGACAGGAGGAAGGAATAATAAATAACCTCTTTCACTTAGCTTTTCTAATGTTTACAAAGTACTCTACATTCATTATCTTAACAGATACTTCCAATAAAAACAGGGAGTTATTCTTTTGTCAGATGAGGAAACTGAGGCTCAGGAGGAGAAAGAAGTTTGCTCAAAGTCACTACAATGTAAAATTAGTTTCCTTGACCCCCATATCTGGGGCTCTTGGTTCCACCTGGGATGCCTTCTGTAGGGCATCGGCTGAGTGGCATCAGAGAACAGCTGATGAGCAGTGGGCCCAGGGCTGCACCCTGGTTTGGTGTCCTCGGCACATCTAAGCTGCCAAAGCCTGGAAGATATTTCTCTGCCCCCATTTTGGAGCAAGGCAGAGCCTCATAGGATCCCTCAATGGTATAAGTATACCATGGAAGTAGCTGACTCCTTTAAAGCTACAGAAGTACAGCTCTGTTACTGCTCACACACATCCTGGGTGCTGACCTCCCACTAGATCTCAAAGGTATTTGGAGGCCCTCTGGCCCCTGGGACCCCAGTACTCCAATTTGGGACCTTGGGGCTGGCACGATCCATCTGAGCCTACGCTCAGCACTTTCCATCTCTGCCAAGGTTCTGTTCCACCACATTCAGCCATCAAATTATTTGTATGGTTGGGATACAAATAACTGAAGGAAACAGGGCTCCTTCAGAGAAAGGAGTAAGAGATTTAGCACCGTAATGTGGACTGGCACAAATTTGAAGCTCAGTATATACATATAAAATTTTTAAAACAATAATAATAAAATAAGGACCTAAAGCACACTTTTGATGAGGGTGAAACTTGGTTTACATGTCATAAGGGAAATTACCTCAAGAAATAAGCCAGTAAAACTGAAAGGGTTCAGGAATGGATGATAAAATCAAACTACAGACATTTCCTGAGTCCCCACTCTGCCTCTACGATTGGGGTTGGTGACTTCAGTATGAGGTGGCACCTGGTCTTAAAGAATGAGTGAATAGCCCTGGCCCGTGTGGCTCAGTTGTTTGGTGGTGTCCGATGCACTGAAAGGTTGCCAGTTCAATTCCATCAGGGCATATGCCTGGGTTGTAGGCTCGATCCCTGTAGGGGGTGTGCAGGAGGAAGCCTATCGATGTTTCGCTCTCACATGGATGTTTCTCTCTCTCCCTCGCCCTTCCTCTCTCTCTAAAGTCAATAAAAAATCTTGAAATAAGTTTTGAAAAGTATGAGTAAATAGCTAGTCCATTTGCAGGCTGATGGTATAATGATTCTAATAGGCATTTTTGTTTTCATAGGGACAAGTACTTTTTAATAATTGGGACTCAATTTTCTCTGGCCATGGAGGTCAGTTCAGTACACATGTTCCAATATATTCTTTTGATGGCCGAGACGTGATGACAGATCCTTCTTGGTAAGTAGGAGTGGAAGCCTCAAAGTATATGGTATGATAGACAGTTTTAGGAGACATTCTAATCATGGGATGCTTTTGTCAGCTGCCCCTCTGGGGTGGTGCCAGCATAAAGCCTCAGGGAGGCAGCTGAGGGCCATGGAGAGAGCCCTGGCTTTGGAGCCAAGAGACCTGGGTCCAGGACCTTAATTGGGATCTTCAAAAAGGCACTTCTGCTCTCTGAGCCTCAGCTGCCTCAGCTGCCTCAGCTGTCAAATGGGCAAGATAATTATATCTATAGAGTAATTGTGCAAATAGAATGATAATTGTGAGAACATCTAGAGTACAGTAGGCACAATACGTGGTAAGTAATGCTACTCTTGGTGATCTTTTAACCCTATGCTGTGAGCCGCACTCATATCCTTTGAAAACTGTGTATGCTATTAAAAATAGAACAACTCAGCAAACCTTTCCTCAGCATCTACTCTATGCCACACCTGATGCCAGATCTGGAAGGGACAGTATCTACAGGGCCCCCACCCTTACAGGGCTCCCAGCCTACAGGGGAAGACAGACGTAGACAGGCTGTGATTCTAGACAGAACATTGTAATTGTAAAATGAAGAAGCAGATCAGATGATAGGAGCAAGAGAAAATACTCACTGTTCTTGGGGGTGAGAATCATGAAGTCTTTCTGTAAGAGGAAGTATTTAATGGACTTTGAAAGATGAGGAAGTATCTATCACTGGTCTGAAAATGAAAGAGAGGCTGCTCCAGACTCAGGGACCTCATGAGCAAAGGTTCAGATTCACATAGCACAGGGTATCACTTAAGAACAAGTACAAGCTGGATGTGGCTCGAACACAGTGTGTTCAGCTAATTGGAAAGAGCATTGAGGATGGAGAGATGATGTGGGATCAAACCATGAGGGGCTCAGGGGCCTGATTTGATTCACTAGGCTTCTGCCAATTTGTTCACTGAGATATGCCATGAAAAAGAAAAAATAACCTGACAAAATTGCTTTTTAGGCCCCAGAAGGTCGTTTGGCATGGCTCCAGTCTCCATGGAGTGCGTCTTGAGGATAAGTACTGTGAAGCATGGCGAACTGCCGACATGGCAGTCACGGGATTGGCCTCCCCACTGAGCTCGGGGAAGATTCTGGACCAGAAAGCGTATAGCTGCGCTAGTAGGCTAATTGTTCTCTGTATTGAAAACAGTTTCATGACCGATGCTAGGAAGTAATGACCTTCCTATGATCCTTAAGAGTTTCCCAATTTTTCTTATGTGAAGAGTTGACACTGAAATCTAAAATGTTTAAATGTTGTAAATATTAATT
The DNA here is from genome assembly GCF_964146895.1 of Miniopterus schreibersii. Classification (NCBI taxonomy): domain Eukaryota; kingdom Metazoa; phylum Chordata; class Mammalia; order Chiroptera; family Miniopteridae; genus Miniopterus; species Miniopterus schreibersii. The sequence continues at coordinate 24,171,599 of NC_138111.1, read as the reverse complement.
TTTTATTATACATTCATCACAACAGCAACCAAAGAAAACATACCTCAATACACTCAAAACTGAAGACATCAAGAACTCAGATCAAAGATAAACATCTGATCCATATATTGGTGCTAGATTCTGCAGGAGACCCCATGCAGTGTGAGCACATCCCAACACGGCCAAGGGCACCTTGCAAACAAAGGCCTTGGCATTCTGCCAACTGCATCCTTCAGAAAGTCATTTCCTCCTTTTAACCATTGTTGTTGAGTGTAAGATGTCCTTCATGTTTTCTTACAAAAGTCAGTGTTTAGAAATGTTACCCCTTTTTAAGTTATGTGCAGACCAAATGCTTTATTCTTTAATATACATCCGTCATTTGCAACTGCTGTTCATACAGAGATACAGAACTGCTCAAATGATCCTAACTGTAGTTTCTGGTAATATCAGACTTCAATGTTTTTATTTTCTAAAATATTATCATCATGCTTTAGGAGTTTTATATTTTTGCTACAATCATATTTTAGTATGGCATCTGTTTATATCACTCTGACTTGCTGGAAAAGTTTAAACTCCAAGTTATCTGAAACTAGAAAAGAAACAACACATAATTACTACCTTTCCCTTTCTCCCCCCCCTCCGATTTTATGATTTCCATTTGGCAACTCTTGAATTATAACTGAGATTGAACAAACGGGTTTGTGAGGATGAATTTTCTGAGATTCCTATATCTTCATGCAGTATATGTTAATTTTTTTTTTCCCATTTAAGTGAACATAAAAGCATCTTTTCCAGGCGCTGTCTTTGGTTTGACTTTCCCCCTTGGTTCCTTTACCCTCTGCCACTGATGAGGAAGTGGCCCTGGGGTGGTGTACTCCCCCGTCACTGCCACTTGTGTAGTCCTCGGGGATGACAGGAAACAGGAAGCTTTTCCCGTCATGCTCAACTGCTCCTGCTGCTTCTCTCCCACATGGAGGGGGCAGAGTGGGGTGGGCAGAAGAACCCCAGTGTGGGAAATGGGGAACCGACTGTCTCAACATCGGACTTTGGACAAGCCTGCTTTTTTCTCTCAAGAAGGTTGGGATAAAATAAGCATAATACCAGCTCCCAGTTATTACACATCAGACTTGTTATAAGCCCCATTTACCTTTCCTCATAACTCTGCAAGGTAGGTATTCCTACCTCTACTTCACAAATGAAAAAACAAAGTTGAGGGTCAGGAGGTCACTTGTTCCAGGTCGCACAGCTGGTGAGTGAGGGGCTGGTTTCAGACTCAGGGCCTGTCTCATTCCAGTGCCAGGGTCTTTGAACGGAACCACCGCTCAAGGCTGCCCATCCCCTCCCTCTTGGCTCTGAATCTGCCTCTGGGCTCGGCCCTGAGGGAGAAACAGTGTCACCAGGCAAAGGGCAGGCTGGGATGTTTCCTCCCATTCCGCTGGGCTGGCTCAGAAGCTCGGCCAAGGGAATCCACATGAACAGTCCTTGAGGTAGGAAGGAAACTGACCCCCCAAAATCCAGAACCTCCACTTAGGGACTTCCTAATTGCAGGAATGATAAGAATCTCTCTAATGAGTCACGGAATGAAGACAGTTATAGATTGGAAAGCCCCAGAGGTGGGTTGTTGAGGACCCGGGAGTAACTGGGGGCTGGGGTGCCTGGCATGGACAGGAACTGTGGAGGGAGGGGAATGTGAGGCTCCTGAAGCCATGAAGTGAAGACACTGTCCATTTCAATCAGAGCCCACCGTGGCTCTGGGTCACAGAGGGGCACAGTGAGATTGGGGGGGACGGGGTTCCAGGAGAGCCAAGAGTAGGGAAGACTTCTTTTGCTAACCCCAGGAAGTGGTGTTGAGGTTCATGTCTTCTTCTCAGTCCTCTTTGTGCATCAGAGGAGGGCATAAATAATGGCTCTCCCAGAAGAGACCCTATAACAATCCCAGCCCCATTCGGACTCTGAGAATGATAGTTAATTAAAATCCTGGGCCCGGCATTCAAGACCCTTCACTGAACATCTGTTTTCCTGTCACTTGCCAAGCCACATGGGTCCCTCTGCTGAGCTGTTCATGCCCTGCCCCATCTTGGGAAAGCCTTAACCCCTTTGGTCTAGCCTGGCTCTCTTGCTAATAGCCAGTGCAGACTCTGCTTCCTCGGTGACATCACTCCTTCCCCTGAACCTGCCTAGCTTTAGTCATGCTTCCCCTCTGAACACCTGGTGTGTTTAATACCATACCAGGATCTTGTCACACAACTGAAACACAATGGCTGAAAGGTCTCTAAGCCCTCATTCTACTCCTGAATGGATCTCTAGGCTGGGAAATAGACTAATGCTTTCAGACATAATAAGGGAGGGAAAATATGCCACAAGGAGTTAATCTTCACAGTGCGAAAGGTCTTTGGGTCCTTGCTGAGTCCACGTTGTAGATGCTCAAGATCTGAAGCCCACAGCGTCCAAGGTCCCCTGTCCAGAAGCAGAACCAGGAGGATAGAAGCAGCTGTCCCATATTAGGGCCAGACCCCACGAGGAGGCTGACTTTGAAAGACACAAAGGAGCAAAGGGACTGAGGAGAGATGGGGGTAGGGAGACAGAACAGCCAGGCTGGATATGGCCACGTGGTGGTGCCTAGAGAAAAATGACAAGAGTCACCCTCAGATTTCTTGCACCCTCTGGACTATACATGGTTTGCACTGTGTTGCTTGAACCTGTAGGGAGTGCAAGTAGGGAGTGAATTCAGGGAACTGTCGGCAGTCCAGTACAGCTGCCTACTAGTCAGTAAGGGAAACACAAGTCAAATTCATAAGAAAGAAAAAAAAGGAATGTTTTGGTTCATGAAACTAAGTAGAAGGACAGAGGATGCAAGAGACTCAAGTAATGTCACTTTGTGTGTTCTTTCTGTGTGTGTATGTGTGAGTGTGTCTTTGCTTCTGCTTTTCTCTGTATATGGCTTCCTTCCCTCCAACAGAGGACAAGATGCCTTCACGTGGCAGGGTCTGTTCCCAGACAGTTGCAGGCTCACATCACTCCCCTCCCCGGAGAGTGGCCACAAAGGAGAGAAGACCTCCTCCCCCCTCTGGGGCTACCTTAATTCCTGGGAAGGACCCTCACACGTGTTGTGTGCCCATGACAGTGACTGGCAGCCCCTCCCAAGATAAGTTGTGCAGAAGGAATAATTCCTCCACCCAAAATACAAGAAGGTTTGCAATGACCAGAAAATGGGGGCTGAGGAGGTTGAGAAGAAAAAAAAAGAAAGAAAGAAAGAAAGAAGAAAGGAAGGAAGGAAGGAGGGGAGGGAGGGAAGGGAAGGGAAGGGAAGGGAAGGGAAGGGAAGGGAAGGGAAGGGAAGGGAAGGGAAGGGAAGGGAAGGGAAGGGAAGGGAAGGGAAGGGAAGGGAAGGGAAGGGAAGGGAAGGGAAGGGAAGGGAAGAAGGAGGATTCCAGCACATACAGCAGTGGGAGGGGGCTGAGTGGGGTGGGGGTGGATCAGCACACAGAGGTGGGAGCACACTGACCTTGAATTCTAGGGTAAGGTGTTTGGACTTTACCCTGCAACTGGTGTGGCACCTGGAAGATTTTAAAAGGTAAGAGATGAGATCAGATCTCCTGCAACCCACACGACTGTGCCAGCAGGGACTGGGAGCTGCCCCCCGGGGGGGGGGCAGTAAGCTCGAGGTGACTTATGCAGTTGCTGACAGCACTCTACAGAGCTATCAATCCTTTTCAGCATAAACGTTCATATTTATAAGTATCAACAAATATTTGACTTGCCAAACCTCCTCCGTCATCTGAGGAGATTAAGTAGTCTCAAAAAGGGAACCAGCAGGTCAAATCAGAGAAAATGGTTTTTATTAAAAAGAATTATTACAGAAAACAGGAGCTAACTTTTAAAAAATTCAAATTTGTAATTTTGTGAAATGTCAGAGAGTAAAAGAAGCATTAAATGGAATACTAGGAGGAAAAGAAATAGTTCTTGAAAATAAAATATGCAGTGGTATGCACTTCCAAATAAAACTGAACTACCCATATATACTATCGAAAACTGAAAACTGATTTAGTGAATGATAGGTAAACTCATAAGAATTTATATGATCCTCTCAGAACACAGACAAAAAGATAGGTTTATGAGATAAAAAAAAGAGAGGGTGATAGGTACAGTGCCTTGATATTTATATAACAGAAATCATAGAATAAGAAAAAAGAATGAATAGAATTGAACAATTAAAAAGAAAATTTCCTGAGCTGAAAGAGTATTACCTATGGATTCAAGTGGTTCATTGAGACCTGGGAAGAACTGTTGTAAAAAATCCACTCAAGGACATGTCTGGTAAAATTTCTGCATTTCAAAGGATAATGTTAGAATCCTATAAATTTTCATATAGAAGGAGATTCAGGCTGGCATTGGAGTTCACATTTGTAGTATTAAAAATCAGAAGATAATGTAGCAATGTGGGACTAATCCTATAGGTTAAGGATTATGATTTTAGCCCAGCCAACATGGCTCAGTGGTCGAATGTCAACCTATGAACCAGGAGGTCATGGTTCGATTCCAGGTCAGGGCACATTCCCCGGGTGGGGACTTGATCCCCAGTAGGGGGCGTGCAGGAGGCAGCCAATCAATGACTCTCATCACGGATGTTTCTATCTCTCCCTCTCCCTTCCTCTCTTTGAAATCAATAAAAACATATTAAAAAAAGAAAGAATTATGATCTTAAAAGTTTGCAGCCAGTCAGACTGAGAACACAAGAGAATTGCTTTCAGAAATATCAAGACTCGAAATTACAGCATCAGGTAACCTTTCTGAGAAACAAACTTTGTGGAATAATTATAACCAAATAAAAGTGAACAGAGAAATATGATCTCTCAGAGTAGAGGGCATTGTAATACATTAAAAAACTCATGAGAAATAAAGTCAGGATAATTCATAGTTATGTCTAATCAGTGTTTCCTAACGTGTAGTACATGTACCACATCTAGACTGGGGTAAATTTTTAATAGTTATATACTTAATTTCATTTGTGTTAGAAATATACAGGTATAGGAGCACCAAATCCACAACTTCACGTTTATTTTTATTTGGTCTGAAGCTTAAGTAGGTATTTAAGTTTTAAAAAGTGTGTTGGTTTAAAGAATATTAGGTAACTCATTGTACAAATGGCATGTGGTTAAGATAGTAGGCAAATGCAAGAGTTTGGGAAACCATTTAACTAAGTAATTGTTAATTATGTGGCTGTAAAATACGTTCCAGACTTTACCAACTTGTGGTGATAAAATAGGTTCATGTTTCTTTTAAAGCCTAAAGCACAAGCCCAATGTCCTAGATGGGAAAATAGCACAAAGTCCAGTCCTTTTCTTCCTCAAATATTCTTCAGTAATTCTACCTTGACATAGTCCAGGGTTGCTTATATTTTCCCAGAAATCAGATCCTACTCATTTAACTCACATACAATAAAAAGTGCACTCATCCCCCTTTTTTCTTAATCCTCATCTGAGGATATTTTTCCACTGCTTTTCAGAGAGAGTGGAGGGGAGAGAGAGAAACATCAGTGTGAAAGAGACACATCGATTGGTTGCCTCCCGCAAGCGCCCCTCCCAGTGTTGGGGATTGAGCCTGCAACTGAAGTCCACGCCCTTGGCTGAAATCGAACCCTGCAGTCCAGGGCCGACACTCTAAACACTGAGCCAAACTGGACAGAGTGCACTCATCCCTTTTTAATTTTTTAATTTTTATTTATTTTTTAATTTATCTTTGTTGTTGAGAGTATTACAGATGTCCCATTCCCCCCCACCACCCAATTCACCCCCTCCACCTCGCTCTGACCCCCTCCGCAGACCTTCATCCCGTCATTGTCTGTGTCCATGGGTTATGCATATACGCATATAACTTCTTTGGTTAATCTCTTCCCACCCTCCACCCCCCTTCCCTCTTTCTTCTGAAATATGATCATCTGTTGCATGCGTCAATGTATCTGGATCTATTTAGTTCATCAGATATTTTGTTCATTAGCTTCTTCTTAAAGAAGACCCTTCAACATTTCCTGTAGTGCTGGTTTGGTGGTGATGAACTCCTTTAGCTTTTTCATATCTGTGAAGCTCTTTATCTGATCTTCAGTTCTAAATGATAGCTTTGCTGGGTAGAGCAATCTTGGTTGTAGTTCCATGTTTTTCATCACTTTGAATATTTCTCGCCATTCCCTTCTGACCTGCAAAGTTTCTGTTGAGAAATCAGCTGTCAGTCGTATGGGTACTCCCTTGTAGGCAACTAACTGCTTTTCCCTTGCTGCTTTTAAGATTCTCTCTCTGTCTTCAACATTTGGCATTTTAATTATGATGTGTCTTGCTGTGGGCCTCTTTGGGTTCCTCTTGTTTGGGACTCTCTGTGCTTCCTGGACTTTTAAGTCTATTTCTTTTCCCAGGTAGGGGAAGTTTTCTGTAATTATTTTTTCAAATAGGTTTTCAATTTCTTGCTCTCTTTCTTCTCTTTCTAGTACCCCAATAATACAAATGTTGGGCTTCTTGAAGTTTTCCCAGAGGCTCCTTATACTATCTTCATATTTCTGGGTTCTTTTTTCTTTTTGCTCTTCTGGTTGGGTTTTTTTTGTTTCTTCATGTTCCAAATTGCTGATTTGATTCTCAGCGTCCTCTACTCTACTGTTGATTCCATGTAAATTATTCTTCATTTCAGTTCATGTAGCCTTCATTTCAAATTGGTACTTTATTATGTCATCGATTTTCTCAGTTATTTTCATAATACTCTTACTAATATGGTTTACAGCATTCTTATAAACAAAATTCTGAACTCTGTATCTGTTAGCTTGCTTGGATCTATTTCATTTAGTTCCTTTTCTAGAGATTTCTTCTGTTCTATCCTTTGTGACATGTTTCTTTGCCTCCACATTTTGGCTGCTTCCAGGTGTTTGTTTCTATGTATTAGGTAGAGCTGCTGTGTCTCCTGGAATTTGTAGAGTGGCTTTGTGTAGTAGGTGTCATGTAGGGTCCAGTGGCTCAGCCTCCCCAGTCCCCTGAGCTGGGCCTTCTAGGTGCTTCCCTGTGTGGGCTGTGTGCACTCTCTTGTTGTAGTTGAGCCTTTGTTGCTGTTGGCGTCACTGAGAGGAATTGACCCCCAGGCCAATCAGCTGTGAGGACCAGCTACAACTACAGCCAGAGAGCTACGGTACTGGAGACACCCCTGTGGAGCAGGATTTACTTCAGTGGAGCTTTGGTGTTCACCAAGTGTGCCCCTGGAGTGTGTCACTTGTGGATGTGGTAGGGTTGTAATTCAATGTGGTCAAGTCAGATCACCGGGTGCACTATCTCTGGGGCCTCCTGGGAGGTGCAAAGTCAGCCTCTGCCAGAGCCTTGCCCAGGGCCACCCAGCATGGGCTACACAGCAAACCATAGTTGGCTGCTACTTGTTCTGGGCTTGGCATTGTCCAGGAGAGGCCAAGCTATGAGCCAGTGCAGGCTGCCACTAGTACCAGGCCTGGGGCCACTTATCAAGCCATATAGGGCATGATGTTGCTTGTTTGAGAGATTTTAGGAAATTCCTAAGCATGAGGCTCGAGAGGCCACTTGCACAGAAAAGCCCCTGGAAATGGCTTGAATGAGCCTGCAGGTGGGGAGGGGCGGGGCCTCTGGGAATCACGGGGCGGGGCCAAAGGTGCGAGTCAGGTGCTGGGGATTCAAATATGGCGCCTGCCTGCCGGCTGTGTGCGGGGAGGACTCGCCAAGGGAGCCATGGCCTCCGCCAGCCCTTCTGCCCGGGAGGAAGCCGCCCTCCACCTCTCGCCTGGATTCCAGGCAGGTTAGTTCCTCCCGAGTGTCCCGGGTCCTTTCAGGCTGCTGCCCGGCGCTGGGCTCCGAGGGAGCGTCCGAGTGAGTCCGTGCCGGGCCCTTTAGAGGAAAGCCCAGGACTCCCGCAGCCTCCGTGACCCTCAGGGACAGTCCCCGCTGGTTTTCACAGCCCAGAGTTGTGGGGACGTCTCTTTTCGGCCCTGGAACCCTGGGCTGGGGGCCTGCTGTGGGGCTGGGACCCTCCCTCCTCTGGCGAACCTCCGCCACCGAGATTCCCTCCCAAGTTTCATCCTCGGCACCGGGTGTGGGCCCGCGGCCGCGTCTCTGCAATTCAGCCCCATCCTGCCCGTGTCTCCGCCCCGGTCTCGGTGCTGCTTCAGCTCCCTGGTTGTGGGGCTTCTGTTCAGCCAGATCTCAGGAGGCTCTGAGTGACGGTGGTTCTGTGTTTAGTTGTAATTTTGCTGTGGTTGCGGGAGGCGGCGGGCGCAGCTGTTACCTACGCCGCCATCTTGTTTCCTCACTCATCCCCTTTTTAAAATTTGACAACCAAAGTGACATCTAGCTGCTGAAGTTGAAGGTCTCTGGATGCTGTACATTCAATTCCCCAAGGTCCTGATGCTGGTCAGCCAGTCATTAATTATTTATCGAGCAGATAGGGGTACCAAAAAAAGAGAGTAAATGCTCTCAAGGATTTTATATTCCAGTGGAATATAAATAATGAACATGAGATAAATAATAAACATGCAAACAAATAAATAGATAAATGAATTCGGGTATTGAAAGTTGCTAAAAGAAGACAAAAATAAAGTACGGGGTTTGAATGGGGGAGGGGATGCCGAGATACCCTTCTGAGGGTATCATTTTGGTTGAGATGCTTGAAACTGTTGTATGGCGATGTCTTGATTAATATAAATATATTAATATTAACATAAAACAATTTGATTTCTTACAAATGCTATCCCCCACTATGCTATATTATTTATAGCATAGTCTCTTAGAGCGTAGGCCCTTATGATCCTGTGGGAAAGTGTATTAGTTAAGGTGCATGCAAAAGACAAAAAGCTTTAGCTGGAATTCCTGGGCAACAGGAAGAATCCCATTGACCATCCTGCTACCCATGAACAATGAAAATCAGCAGGCTTGCAAAGGTCAGGCGAAGACTGTCCCAAGCAGGAGGAGCCCCAAATGTAAAAGCCTCAATATGCAGACCTGCTTCGTGTGTCTTGGTGGCAGAGAGGAGCTGGAGCAAGAGGAAATGGGGGTGAAGAGAGCAAAACCAGGAAGGCCAGGCAGAGCTGCTTAGCTCCCGGCTCATGTAGGCCAAGGTAAAGGGGTGGGATTTTATGTCTGGTTGTTCTGAGAAGCTACTGGGGGATTTTAAACAGGAGAGGAACATGAACTCTTTTGGGTTTTGTTTTATTTTCAAGGCAGCAAATTATAGAATTGGGTGTATCATTCTGACATTTTTCACTGTCAGAAAGCAGAAAATCAGCTTTAACTCTTTTTAAAAATATATATTTATTTATTCTTCACCAGAGGATATTTTTCAGAGAGAGTGGAAGGGGGAAAGAGAGAGATAAAAACATCGATGTGAGAGAGACACATCGATTGGTTGCCTCCCACATGCATCCCAACTGGGGCCAGGGATTGAGCTTGCAACCGAGGTACGGACGCTTGGCTGAAATCGAACCTGGGACCCTTCAGTTTGGAGGCCGATGCTCTAACCACTGAGCCAAACTGGCTAGGGCCAGCTTTAACTCTTTATATACACATCGAGCCTCAGAAACACACACTCAACTCCTGCTGCAAGCATTCATTTTATTATTGGGATAGATACAACTATTATATCTACAGTTTTGTTATTGTCAGATCTGTTAGGATAAAAAGTATATGAACTAATTATGTTTTGGAAAGAACATTGTGACTTCTGTGTACTGAATGGGGGGCATGCTGGCAGCAAATGGACCAGCTAGTGAAGTATCGTGCTGATTTAGTTGAGAAGGGCTGATGTCCTGGGCTATGACTGAAGCGCAGGCGATGGTGAGAAGTGGGCATATTTGTGATGAACTTAGCAGGAGCCCTCCTGAAAGCACTTAGTTGTGAGAGAATGATTCCTGGGATTTTGGCCTGGCCAGTTGCCTGGATGGTTGTCCTATTTCCTGGTGTGGGGATGACTCCATAAGTCGTAAGTCATTTTTGATTGTTGGTTTTTTTTTTTATTATTGTATCCCCAGGATCTGGAAGAGTATCTGCCACTTCGTAGGTGCTCAATAAATATGTGGTGTATAATTGAAAAGGCAGTAGTGTGGTCAGGCTATAGTTGAGATGCCTAATGAATATTCTCATGCTCTTGCCACGTATACTGGACAGAAACAGCAAAAACTCACTTCTCTGGCAGAGCAGCACATCCCTCAGTCCTCCTAGTGGCCCTCGTAAGGCAGGGCCACCAGAAGCTCCTGCCTTATATTGTTTAGCTCAGCTGTGCAAAGCTATGAGAAGGCTTCTCTCTCCTTCTCCTGCTTTACTGGATTTCAGTCTCAGCTGACTGGCCCAGCTTTTATCAGTCTTCTCATTCAGTGTTGAAGGCTGGCCGATGGGGTTCTCTGATTGGCAGCTCTAGGCCCTGGCATCATCTTTGTGGTCAGGGGTCAGGAATCCGTGATTGGCAGCCCCACGGGAATCAACCCCTAGAGAAGGGGAGGAGCAGATCTGTAAAGGAAGAAGGGGACTGTCCCAGTTGAGAAAGGCTGGACAGGCAAACAAAACAGATTCCTTTTACAAGAAGTCAGATTTAATGCCGGGAACCAAAGAAGGCGTGTGCGTTCAGAGGCTGGTTTTGTTTTCTCTTCTAACCTAAACAAGAAATGAACTTTGCGGGCGAGAGTTGTAATGAGGAAGTGAGCTCGTCGCCTTCCCCTGGAGCAATGTGCTGAAGGGAAATGTGAGAGGAGGCCCTGCGTCCCACCCGCCTGCAGGGCGCTCCTGGAGAAGGCGGCCTTCTCAGGTGGTGACTCAGTGCCCTGTAGCACGCCTTCCTCAGCTCTGCTCTGTCCAGTTCTCCAAAGCCAAATAAATAGGAAGTGTGGCAGACTGGATTCTTTCAGCAGCAGTACACTTGGGTTTGTTTTCATGGGCATGAGTCCACTGAAAAGCAATTATTTTTCTCTTGCCTCTTTGCTGCATCAGAGAAATGGGGCCATTTGAAAAAGAATTCAAAGAAACAATTTTGTGGCTTACAAAACGGAATCACAGAGTGACTGGCAAGTTGGCTGTGCTATTATGTCATGACTGGTTATTTTTTAACATAAAAATTGTATATATTTAAGGTGTACTACATGTTTTGATATACATAGTGAAATGATTACTGCAGTCAAGCTAATTGACATCCTCTCTCTACATAGTTGCCCTTTGTGTGTGTGTGTGTGTGTGTGCATGTGTGCGGTGAGCGCACCTGAGATCTACTCTCTTAGCAAATTTCCAGTGCACAAGATTTCCAGTATGCAGTATTATTAACTATAGTCCCCATGCTGTACATTAGATCTCTAGAACTTATTTCATGCTACATACCTGCAACTTTGTATCCTTGACCAGCATCTCCATATTTCCCCCTCCTGTCTGCCCCCATAACCATCATTCTACTCTATGATTTTTATGAATTCAAACTCTTTAGATTCCCAATATGAATGAGATCACACAGTATTTTTCTTTCTATGTTTGGCTTTTTCCACTTAGCATAATGTTCTTCAGGTTCATCTATGTGGTTGCAAATGGCAGGATCGCCTTCTTTTTAAGATTGAATAATATTCCATTGTGTAACCATAACTTCTTTATCCATTCATCCATCAACAGACACTTAGGTTGTTTCCATGTCTTGGCTATTGTGAATAATGCTGCAATAAACATAGGAGAGCAGCTCTCTCTTGAAGGTACTGATTTCATTTATTTTGTATATAGACCCAGAAGAGGGATTACTGGATCACATGGTAGTTCTGTTTTTAATTTTTAAGGAACCTCCATACTATTTTCCATAATGACTGAACCAATTTATATTCCCACCAACAGCATACAAGGGTTCCCTTTTCTTTACTTCCTCTCCAATGCTAGTTATCTTTTGTCTTTTCTATAATAGCCATTCTAATAAGTATCAGATGATATCTCATTGTGGTTTTAATTTGCATTTCCCTGATTATTAGTGATGTTGCACATCTTTTTATGTACCTGTTGGCCATTTGTATGTCTTCTTTGGAAAAATAGCTATTCAGGTCCTTTGCCCATTTTTAAATTTGTTTTTTTGTTGTTGTTGTTTTTGCTATTGAATTGTTTGAGTTCTTTATATATTGTAGGTGTTAACCCCTTATCAGATATGTGGTTTGCAAATATTTTCTCCCATTCTGTAGGTTGCCTTTTCATTTTTTAAAAAAAATTTTTTGACAACTTTTTATTTACTTTATTTTATTTTATTTGTTTAAAATATTACAGATGTCCCTTTTTCTCCCCAATGTCCCATTCCACCCCGTCCCAGCCCCCTCCCCGGTCCCTCTCCCCACCATTGTTCGTGTACTTGGGTTGTGCATATAGCCTTTTCATGTTGTTGTTTCCTAGGCGGTGCAGACATTTTTTAGTTTGATGTTGTCCCACTTGTTTATTTTTGCTTTTGTTGCCTGGTTTCCTATCCAAAAAAAATCATTGCCAAGACCAATGTATCAAAACTTGTTCTGATAGCATAGTTTATATGAAAATCAGCATGCCAGAATCAGAAGGAATCTAAGAGATCAGGGCCAACCCTCTCATCCTACAGAGAAGGAAATCAAGGCCCAGAGAAGGGAAGGGAGTGATTCAAGGGACCCAAGGAATCAGAGGCAGAGTGAGGTCTAACACTGAGGTCTTCTGATTGTTGCACATGGATCTTTCCATTAAATCACTCAAAGATGCTCAATAAAATAAATAATGGAGTGTCTGCTACAAATTTACTTCTAAATGTCCTTGCAAGTAGTTGATGTGAAATTTCAACCTGCTGCTGCAAGTGAAATTGCTAAATGAATTTGATTCTTGCATGCCAAAAGTATCTCTGCAAAGATGTGACTTTGTCCTGGTTTAAGCACAGGATATTTGAATTCAGCCACCAGGGACATGATCTCACCTCCCAATGGCTGTCTCTGAATTTCTGTGGTCAAAGGTTGTCTTCCTGAATTGACTGCTTGACTGTGTCTTTATCATGTCTGGTACCTCTGGGTTTCCCCAGTGACTGTTAGGCTGTGCTGCTCAAGACTGGCCCCCACGACTTTTTCCTTGCTTTCACAGCGAGACTGTTGGCTCAATTGCTCCTTCAGATGCCCCTGCCTCTGTGCCCTGCCTCCTGATCAGCCTGGATACAGCAGCGATTTTCCTTGTTCTTCGGCTCCTTATTAGGTTAGGCCACCTGGCTGGAGATGGGAGGGAGGGAGGAAGAGGGAGGGCAGGGTACCAATTTGCTGTGGGATCTCCAAGGTCTGGCTACATCCCTCCATTGAAAAGCTCACTTCCTGCCAATCAGCTCCCTTCACAGAACTCTCTCTCCTGTTACCAGTAGCTCTTCCTCCCCACAGTTCAGGCCTGGGCTGGTAACAGCAGGAACCCTTGGGGGTTCTGCATTGTCTCTTGTGGTTTCTCCATACCCTTCATCCATTTAAAAATAATCCATTTATTAAAGGCTCCTCAAATGACCCCATTTCAGTCTTCAGCTGGGACTCTGATGAACTACCTGGCTCCAACCTGTCTCAATCTCCCCTCGTCTCAGGGACATACTCCATCCCAAGAGAGATCATGTTTAGAACCTAAGTTCAGGAGTCGGTTTATGTGCAGGGCCCTTGAACCTGGACTCCTAACAGCGAATTCTCCTAACCTGGAGCTTTAACAGGGAATTGTCACCTTATTCCAAAGAATAAACCTCCAAGACCTTAAGGCGAACTCTTCCCATGGAGATGGCAAGGAGCCAGAGACCAGGACCTTGAGCAAGGAGCCCGCAGAGCTGGGCTGGCTGTCACGGCTGGGGTCAGGTGTCTCCCAGGGAATGGTAATCCTGAAGGAGAGCCTACTCTGGCAGCATCAGAAGCCAGCGCGTTCCTGTGGCTAAGAGCTGGGGGAAGGGATTCATGTCCACTTAGGTCAGAACACTAGGGAGGGGCAGCCCCTGCCTGGGCCCAGGGTGACAGTGGCAGTGGTAGTCTGCTAACGGGACTGGAAGAGGCCCCAGGGAAGGGGCTCTCAGCACCAATGACCCCCTACCCCAGCCCCACCCCCACCAATAGCCCATTAGTTCAAGGTCCTTGTGCCTCCCCCCACCTTCAGCTAGTCACAAGCTATTCCGTAGTAGCCAGTGTCATCTTCATTTCTATCCTTCACTGTGCTAGACACAAAACATATTAGACTGAAAATAATTTACAGTCACTTACAACCTACTTCCTTCAGGCCCCCACTTGAGCACAAAACTCTGTGGGACAGCAGTTTCTCAGGAGAAACAGACAGTTGCAAAGATACCCAAAGTGATAATATTATCTCACATTTTTTACAGTGTTTCACAGTTGGTCTGACATTTTCTCATGCATATCATATCTATCGATTCTCACAATAAACCTATGATATATATGTCTATCTATCTTATCTATCATCTATCTATCTATCTATCTATCATCTATCTATCTTATCTATCTATCTATCTATCTATCTATCTATCAATCATCTATCTATCATCTTTCTGTCATCTAAAATGTTATCTGAAGAGCCTCAGGCTTCAAGAAATAAAATGACTTATCCAAGGTCATATAACTAGCAAATAAATTGCTTCTTTATATTTCTTATGATCTCATTGTATAATATATTTGTTGTAATTATGTCTGTCTTCCACTTGAGTCTGTGAGCTCATTAAGCATAGAGTCCACGGCTTATATTTTTGTCATACATACCAATAGGTGTGTGTCTACCCATATGTGTGCATACACTGAACCTTTAACGTTTAATGAATAATAAAACAGCCATGTGTCCACCACTTAGATTAGGAAATAAAATGTTCCCGTAACTGTGTCTCTTCCCTGTATCTTTCTCTCTCTCACTCCCCTAACCACTACTCTGAATTTTGTCTTTATTGTATGATTGTTTCCTTAAAAATATATTATTTACTTGTGTATGTCATTTAGCTTTATATAAATGGGCACATGGGCTATTCATCCTCACTCCTCCCACACACACCTTCCACAGACACTGTCCTGCACACAGTAGGTGCTTGGGCTAGCCTGGCCCTGGCATGACCAAAAGCATCTTTCTGCTCCCTGTGATTGACAAGGCATTCAAAAAGTCTGGCCAAAGGCTGCAGTTGGGTTCTGGGTAACAAAAATCACAGAACAAAGCATCTCAGGGTGCCCAGCTGTATCACATGCCCATATTGACACTCCAGGGGAACCCTTGGTAGCCACAAATCTGATCTATTTAAGGGGCAAGTCCCTGTAGATTGCCTTACTACTTGAAGCTGGAGTCCCACATTGGAGCTCAAAAATCTCTTCTCTCAAGGCCTTCCTTCTAAGTCACAAGTGGCAAACACCACCCCTATGTGCTTAACTACGCTGTGCTCTCCACTAACCCAATTTCACTTCCTTCTACACTTCCCTCTTAAATTCCTAGAGAATTTATGAAACATTTTAACAACTATTTAAACAATGCAAGCAGTTTATGCAAGCCTTAAGAATGGCATTTTTCTAACTGTGAGCCATGACCCATTAGTGAGTTGTGAAGTCGATCTAGTGGATTCCGGTCGAGATTTTAAAACATTAAAATAAAATTGAGCATCGCCCAGTCAAGGAGCCAAGATTACAAAATATTAGAGTTTGTTCCCAGTAGCAAAAGGTAAATATTATTTTGTGAAAGTTTTCCTCCAGCTGTGTGTGTGTGTGTGTGTTTCTGTGTGTGTACTAGTCACAATGTAAAATTCATTTCCTCCTATGGATCATGTCCCAAAAATGTGTGCAAACCACTGCTCAAGAGAAACTTTGCAGAGGACTTTAGCTGCTTACTCACCTACCACCTATTCTCTCTGTCCCCTATAGTGGGAGAGCCTCATGGTTTGGATGGGCTCTAAGAGTGTCCATGATTGACCTAAGTTAATTAGCATAATTCCAGTTAACACTATTATTGGTTCAGGAATGGGCAGTAATCCTAGGCCTAGCCAACCAGGACATGTGGGGGGAACTTGGCCCAATTAATCTAGAAATCTGTCTCTTAGAAAATTCAACCAAATTCTTTAATAGGTCTGCAAACCTTACAAAGTAAATGTAAGATTTGGACAGAGCCCCATGCTTGCTTGTATGAAACACAAAAGGACCATTCATTGTCCACCCCACCCCCACCCCAGACCGGAACTTGCTGATGAGAGAGAGGGAAAGACCAAAAAGAACAAACAAATAAGACACAGGGTAATTTCCAAATTACATCATCAATAACCTACTTATAAAAGTCATGGTTTTGCTGCCCTAAAGAGAGCTTTGTAGGTGACCACAGGTCGCTCTCAAGCTCTAGGTTCCCCAGGGAGTGGTTTACATATTGGAAGACCTGGGCACTTAGGAGACTGCATTCCTGGGGAAACGGGGACTTGGAAGTCCTCAGCATGTCCGTGGCAGGGGAAGGCAGAGGGCATTTGAGGTTGTCCAGGAAGAGTTATAAATTGCTCAGAGTGAGATGATCTGGGACAGACCCCGAGGAGCAATAGTGCTCGGGATGGACAGAGGAAAAAGTGGTAGCGAGAAGACCACCACCACCTCGCTTGCTCTGTTCATCGTGATGACACAGGCAGGAGCGGCTGGCCCTCTGCTGCTGCCTCTGACAATTTGCGGAGACCTGGCCCACATTCTCCCACCAGACTCGCAGGGCTTCAGGGATAGAGATCTGGGTCGTGGGAGGAGTGGATGGAGAAGGCTAGCTGGATGTGTGTGAAAATGGACAGGGGGCCCCTCGGTAGGATGGAAGAGGACCCTTAAAATGCGATTCTTGTGGCACCATTAAAAATTTTCTTTGCAATAAAAACTTTTAAGACTTTTGTTTTCTTGGGGAAGTCAGACCGTAGTTTGTTTTGATGAGACATTATAATGGGGATTAGGAGGTGGTCCAGCTGTATTAGCGTCACAGTACTATGAGAGGTACTTCATTATGTGCAGTCACCTCCCTCACTAAACTGTGAGCAACCAGAAGAAAAAGGAGCTGAGCTGAGACGGAATGGCCTACCCGTGTTTGAGGAAGAAAAGAACAGTTGAGTGGAAAGATCTCCTACTGTAGTCTTTTCCCGCCAGGGCACCTGCCCTTCCCCACTCAACCCAGCCCGTCAGGGCGAGGAGAGGGAAAGCAGTGTATCCCGGGGACCTGACTGCACACTGGCTTTTCATTGGAATTGGAAGCAAGGGACCCACCTCAGAATTAATATGGAGTCGTGCGTAAATGGAGCTCTCCTATAGAGTGTGGAGCAGAATCTTCCAGAAGCGGAGACACACAGATTCTATAAGTTTGGTAGACTTTCAGCATTTTTTTCTTTAATTTTCCTTAGCTTCACAGTTAAATTTCTTTGAAAAGTACCTAATTGTCTCAATTATCTTACTGGAAGTGAAAAAGGAGTTTGGATTACTTCTGGGGCCTGAAGGAGGAATCTAGAACTGTCCTCTGGGGAGCTGGGTGCGATGACTCAGGGGGCAGCTCTGTCCCTATGTGAGCAGTGCTCACCCAATGCTCAGGTGCTCTGAAATCTTTCTCAAAACGTGCCCTGGCCTCTGCTTTTGATTCACATGAGATGCTTTGCAGAACTTCACTCTTGCAGCTTCATCAGCCTCGTCAGCTCAGCTCAGCTCAGCTCAGCAAATAGAGCTATGAAAGTACCAAGGTTCTTCAAGAAATAGCTCTACCTTCCCTTTTTCTCAGAACTCCAAAGATGGCTGGGCTCTGGGCCTCTCTGCTCTTTCCTGGAAGTACCATGCGTCCTAGTTCTGAAGAGCTCATGAGTGGGAAACGCTACTTGCCTTGGGTGTAATTAGTTCACAGAACCTCCCTCTCCAGCTTTTGTTTGGTCTAGTAAATTTAGTCCAGCTGACTATTGGTGCTGAATGGGAACATGGGGAGCCTTGACCTTCTTGGTAGTTAAAGTTCAGGGTGCATGTGGAGAGGTCAAAAACACAAGGCATCAGGAGGGTTGTTTTTTGAGCTGAAGTCCTGAGGTTTAGGATGCTGAGTGGCTGAGGCCTGGAGATTGGTTGGGAGAAGGGTAGTAATCCTTCCCCTTGGGAGCACTCACTGTTCTGCTCAGGGATTGAAGGTAGAGGCTTGTAATCAACAGCTGTTGGTCATTGTCTGCACGGCATCCTGTCTGGTAATAGGAACCTGGTGATAATTCCTCTGGGAAATGACTCCCCTTCAACCACTGGTGCCATATGGGTGTGGTGGGGTTACCAGACACCTGCCCTATCCATCCTGATCTGCACCACAGAACACAGGTGACCAAGGGTTAGCTGGTCACAGTGCCCCAGGACACTGGCTTCAGCAACTGATACAAGGCAGTGGCTCTCCACAAAAGGTGGTATTTATTGTACCCTACACTCCTGTGCTGGAAATGGGAGTCAGGTGCAGTTTTGTTGTTATCACAATGATTGGGTAGCCCTTCTGGCATTTAATGTCCAGGGATCTCAAACATCGGCAATGCCCTGGACAATGCCCCATAACATAGAATTGTCCTCCTCAAAATGCCAGTAGCTTCTCTGTTGAGAAACCCTGACCCCAAGGATGGGCACCTGACCCCAGCTGGCCTATTAGAGTCTGTCCCTAGGATTTTGTTTAAGAATGTCTGGCAGGAGAAGGTATGGGCCATCCTCTCTACCCCCTAATATATGCAAGAAGATGTCTGAAGGAGAGAACAGGACTACACAGAGAAGAGGCTGAGAGAGAGAAATGAGAGCTAATGACAGCGTTTGCCCTGTTCTCTGTTATGACAGCCAATCTCCTCCCTCCCTCTCTCCCTGCCTCCCTCCCTCCCCCCTCCCTTCCTTTTTTTCTTTTCTTCCTCCTTTTCTGTTTTGCTTAAGCCCTTTTGAGTTGGGTTCCTTCCACTTGTAACCCAAAGAATTCCAAGCCCCCTGAGGCTTCAAGAGACAATGTTTCTCCTCCCTGGCCACTGACATAGGGGATCAGATTTTAGAAAGCAGCTTTAACTCTCTCTCTATTCTCAAACATCCCTCCACATTTTCTACAAATAAGGAGATAGGTCCAGAGAAGGGCCACAGAGCAACTTAGTGACAGAGACCAGACTAGAAGTCAGGTCTCCTGCCTTGGAACTAAGAATGAACAGCCTACTCTCACTTAATAAGATCAAAGGTAAGTTCTTGTCCTTGGGGTGGAGGTGCAATTATGTCCTTAATATGATATTGGGCTCTCAGGGGAATGCTGAGATACACAAAGGGGCGGTTCAGGCCCTCTGGGAACTTTCAAGCTGGTTGGGGCCACCCTGGGTCCTGTTGGTTTGGTTTAAAAAGTGGGATATTCAGGTGGAACTGGGGCACAGGCACCCAAGATAAGGGTCAGAGAATGTCAGGCCTGCTAAGGCTCATTCTCCTTCTCCCTAGTTTTTCCAGTTTAGGTAACATAACGGCTCTCTAGGATCTCCCATTTCTTCTGCAAAAGACCATCAGGAGACAGTTGGCATCTCTCTTTGGCCCAGAGAATTTTTAGAGGCTCCTTGTGGCCAAGACACTATAATTAGGTGGAGATGGGATCCTTTGTCTTTCCCCTGTAGGCAGGAAGGGTTTATGCAAGGCTGGTGCTTGACTGACTTAGGTGGGTGGAGGCTGCACAGGGGGCAGTGGGGAGCCTGCTTGCTTTAGTGCTATACTGGATCCGGAGCTGCTGGGAGATCTGATCCCCCGGACCACCCACTATTCACCCTGTCCTGCACCCCCCACCTTCCCGCTCTCCACCTCCACACCAGCTACACAGACAAACTGAAAAGTCACTCTGGTTTTGCTTGCAGTAGAATGCAGTCTTAATTGCTATAGATATCAAAGAGAATTCAAACAAAAGCTATTGGCAATAGAGTACAAGAGAAATTCAGCTGCTGGTGCTATCTCAATTTCTCCAGCTGTGAGAATATGCTCACAGCCTGTCTCTCTCCCTCCCTCTTTCAAGCTGATTTTTCCAAATGCTTGGGTTGCTTTAGGAAAACTTAGAAGTGTTTTTGAGTATTTTCTTTTGTTTGGTTTTCACTTGAACTTTTGTTAGGAATGTCCAACTTTAAACACACCAGGAGCACAGGATTTATCCTCTGCTGTTTCTGCTTTGGAGAAATTTCTTTAGGTTCTTTAATTTATGATCAATTTTGTAAATGCCTCATGGATACCAGGAAACAGAAGTGGGCTCTGCTGTTTGTGCGTGTGAACCTGTGTGTGTGTGTGTGTGTGTGTGTGTGTGTGTGTGTGAGTGTGTGTGTGCATGTGTGCATGCTTAATCTTGGTAGTTATCCTCACTTGTTCTTTGACTGCTGGATCTGCCAAGTAGAGTTGTATTATGCTCTCCCCAGTATTGCTGCTGTGTTTCATTTTAATTCTCTCATCAACTGTTGTTTTGCATGTGAATTTGTGTGTGGTTGTGTGTGTCTATAAAATTAAACTTGTGCAGGTCTCCTACAAAGAGGCCACGTGGGCATGCGCTTCATGTCTTCTGGCCTTTTTTTCCTTTGTGCTTTTTCAAAACGTGATTAAAGGGAAATTTGAGCCAAGGGGAAGGGGTAGTGGCAACCTATTGAATATCATCAATTTGTTTTGACCACAGGGAATCTTCCTGGCTAACTAGGGGGAAAGCTAGCCTCCCCCTGAGACAATGCAACTGGATAGGGCAGACGAATAGGAGGAAGGGTATAGGACCATAGTGAGACCATGAGACTGGCTAGTCAGGCCACAACCAAAGAAAGAGTGACAGATGACACGCAGTCAGCTCCAGAGATTCTAGCGAGGAACTAGAAGTTTAGACAGAGAACAGCAAAGGGTGCTGCAAAGGCAGAGAAAACTACATCAGGAGGTTGGTCCACACAGAGCAAACACTCATCCATGGTGCTCGATTTGGGCCAGAGATTCCAGTCTTACAAGGGGGAGTGATAAAAAGGAGGCTGGGCCAGATGGAGGGGTTGTGGACAACACAGGGGACAAGTGCCACAGCCCAGACATGGGAACACAGCAGAAACCTAGTTGTCAGCCTACTGGAGGGTGAGTCCCAGAGAGCAAGGCTGGGACGAGTCAAGGTCAGCTGTCTGAGGGCAGGACTGGTGCAAACAGAGCCACAGTCCAGTCTGTAGCTGCATGACTGCTTCTCGGGGTCAGACAGAAGGTGGCTCAAGCCTGCTAGCCCTCAACCCTAACGGACAGGGCCAGGGAGTCGGCGATACTTTTTAGTTCTGTGATGATGAGGAGGTTGGTGGAGGCCGCAGGATGTGTCTCCAGGGAAATGGGACACAGTGGGGAGAGCTTAATGCATTTCTAGCTGTCTTTGTGATCAAGCAGTCAAAATTAAGCAAAGATTAACTACCAGGATTAAATATGCACACACTCACAAGTTTGCATGCACAGAAAGGAGTCCACTTCTGTTTTCCAGTATCCATGGGACAGTTATAAAATTAATCAAAATTAGTAAATAAATAAAGTCCCCAAAGCAGAGAAAATATTTATCCACAGTGTGTTTAAAATTAGACATTCATAACAAAAGTCTAAGAGAAAACAAAAACAAGACAAAACAAAACAAACATTTTTTTAAAGCAACCCAAGCATTTGGGGAAACCAGCTTGACAGAGGCAAGTGGGGATAGACAGCCTGTGAGCTGTTTTTGATGTTTGAAAAGGAGCAGAGACAATGCCAGAAGCTGAATTTCCCTTGTACTGTCTTGGCAAAATAGCTTTTGTTTTAATTCCCTTTGGTACCATAACCGTTACAACAGTATTCTGCTGTCACAGAAAATTTGATAGTGATTTTTAAAATGTTTGTGGATGGAGGAGGTTAGGTAATAGGAGTTGCATTCCTCATAATTGGTAGATTGACCCTTCCATGGAAAAACACTAAAATTCCTGGGGAAATATGTCTTTCTAAATGCACTTATATGTTGGCAAGAAAGTAAGAGATTCTCAGGCCAAAATAGTAAGTGAAAGAAGGAACTCAGCAGGGTAACTGGAGCACTGCAGCTGGCTGTGGCTCTGGGCACATTTATTGAACCAGATGAATTTGAGCTTCTCTTGTCCGGCCTCACAGAGTACAGAGAATCACAGGGTACAAAGATCAGGGGCCACCCACGGCCCCTGGACACCTCCCCCATAAAGATGAGACTCCAAAGGTCTACATTCCCAGTAAAAGGATGAACAAGATAAGTACTGACCCCATCACCCACCAGGGGATTGCAAGAACCTAGGTGCTGAGTAAGAAAAACAAAACGAAACATCATCATTGGGAATCCAGAACCACAAGCTGTCCCTCATATGGTTTGAAGCCCAAATTCATGATACCTGTGTGTTCTAAACAATCAACAAATTAAAAAAACAAAAACAAAACTCAAGCCAATAATTTAAGTTAGAGCAATCCGAGACTGGCAGTGGTACAAGTTACAAGAACAAATGCAAATCCTCAATAGAGAACCCTGTCTTTATCTCAGACCTTAAAAATTTTCCACAAATAAAATCTCAAGGAAAATGCACAGCTTTCAATAAGAAGTAACTGTACGCACACAGAGGTACTATAAATGAGAAACAATAGACAGCAGAAATAGACCCACAGGAATTCAAGTGCTGGAATTTTTATATACAAACATGACTATGAAATAACTGATTGCTATGTTGTTTTTTAAAAAGGATCCATTAAAATACGCAGGTTGGAAACAAGGAAAACCAAGCAGACTTGGAAACTATCCAAATAGAATTTCTACAAATGAGAAATAAAATAATTGAAATTAAAACATAATGTTAACAAAAAACAGTTAGAAAATGAAATTTAAAAATTAATCCCAATTCCAATAACATAAAAATTTACCCAGAAATAAATTAACAGATGTTATGAAAGCCTTCTACCGATGAAAACTACATTGTTGAGAGGAATTAAAGACCTGACTAGATGGAGAAATATATCATGCTCATGGATTAGAATAATCAATATTATAAAGTTTTCAATTTCCCCAAAATTCTTCTAGATATTGACAAACTATCAGCAAAATTTACTGAAAACTTTAAGGGTCGTATAGTAGGCAAGACAGTGTTATAGAAGGACACAATTGGAGGGTTCACTCTACCTGATTCTGAGAACTACCATAAAGGACAGCAATCAGGACAGTGATATTGGCATTAAGATAAATAGACCAATATAAAGGAGAAGAGAGTACAGAAATAAACCTACAAGTATACTGTCAACCATTTTTGACAAAGTTACCAATGTAGTTTAATGGAGAAAGAAATTTTTTTTTAACAAATCATGCTAGATCAATTGAATGTCAGTATGGGGAAAAACTGAACCCTGATTCATACCTCACATCTTACACAAGAATTAATTCAAGATTACTTTAAGAATTAAATGTAAAAGCTAAAACTATAGAGCAGCTAGAAGACCACATTGGAGAATATCTTTGTGATTGAGGGTAAGCAAATATTTTCTGGACAGAACACAAAAAGAACTAACTATAAAATAAAACATGAAACTACTTAAAAATAACATAATAAAATAACAGAACAAAAATATTTACCATACACACATCTGCAAAGGACTCATATCCAGATTATATAGATAACTCCTAGTAAATCATTAATAAAAGACTAGAGCAAAAGACCTGGGTGGACACTCACAAAAGATGCTATGCAAATGAATAGTAATGTTCAATATTTCTTCTGAGTTGTGGAGATAGAGGTTAGTGCTCAGGGAGTGGGCAGCTGCTGGAATTTGCAAGGCAGAGTTCTGGAGAAAAAGGAGCTATGCAGAGTTTTAGAAATCTATGCAGGAGTCCCTTTGAGTCTTTGGCTGAATACTAATCTATGCATGCATAGAGTGAAATCCCATAAGGCCGACAAGAACAACTCTGGAGGGACGGAAAATGACTGAGAAGCTAGCAAATAAACAATTCTCAGAGTTCAGACTAGGCAGGGAAACATTTGCATTCTCTCCAGCCAGAGTAGAGAGACCTTGTTGAATATATGGAGCTTTTAACAGAGATGCCAGAAAGGCCATACCTTACAAGTGAGGCAAAATTAGTGTTAGAATAACAGCTACTTTAAAGGATTTTCAAAATAAGCCTCAAAAGGATTGAACTAATTTGAAGTGCCTAACTCACTGCCAGAACAAATTCAAGACTCTTTAAAGGAATACAACAAAATCAAGCATTGCACACCTTAAAATTTAGTGTCTGGCCTCCAATAAAAAATCACCAGGCATGAAAAGCAGCAGGAAAACGAAAGCCTGAAATATCAGTGACTGGAAGCATACCCAGAAATCACAAAGATAATGGAATTACCTAACAATTACATTAAAATAGCTATTATAAATATGCTTCATGTGATTAGGGGTGTAAAGAAAAATGTGGGCCTAATGGGAAGAGAGAGAGAAACATTTTCAAAAAACAAATGGAACTTCTGAGATGAAAAACTGAATAAATAAAAGCAGCCAGATATGGAACAACAGGTAATCTTATTTATTGCTAGTGGGAATATAAAATGATTCAACCACTTTGGAGGATAGTTTGGTAGTTTCTTACAAAACTAAACATACTCTTATCAGATGATCCAGCAATCAGGCTCCTTGGCATTTACCCGAATGAGTTAAAAACTTATGTGCACAGGAATGCTTATGGCAGTTTTATCCATAATGAAAACTTGGAAGCAACCAAGATACCCTACAATAAGTGAGTGAATAAACTGTAATAAGTCTACACAATGAAATATTATTCAGTGCTAAACAGACATAAACTATCAAGCCAAGAAAATACATCGAGGAAACTTAAATGTTTATTGCTAAGTGAAATAAGCCAATCTTAGAAGGCTATATATTGTGTGATTCTGACTATACAACATTCTGGAAAAGGCAAAACTACAGAGACAGTAAAAAGTCAGTGGTTTCTAAGGGTTAGGGGAGGGAGGGATGAGTAGGCTGAGCACAAAGAATTTTTAGGGCAGTGAAACTACTCTGTACGATACTGTAGATGTAGATACGTGTCATTGTACACTTGTCCAAACTCATAGAATGTGCAACACCAAGAGTGAATTCTAATGTAAACTGTGGACTTTGGGTGATGATGTGTCAATATAGGTTCATCAGTTGTAACAAATGTACTATTCTGGTCGGGATTTTTTAAAAAATATATATCTTTATTGATTTTAGAGAGAGGAAAGGAGAGGAAGAGAGAGAGATGGAAACATCAATGATGAGAGAGTCATTGATCGAGCCCGCAACCCGGGCATGTGCCCTGACCAGGAATCGAACCCCGATCGCCTGGATCCTAGGTCGACGCTCAACCCCTGAGCCACGCCTGGCCAGGCTGGTCGGGGATATTGATGGGGGGAGGGGAGCTGTGCATAGGAGGGGGCAGGGGCTGTATGGGAACTCTGTGGAATTTCTGTTCAATTTTGCTGTGAACCTAAAAAATAAATATTTTTATTTATTATTTATAATTGTAATGTATTTATATTTTATTTCTAAAAAAAATTAAGTCTATTTAAAAAAAGGAGACAGAGGAAAGACATATTACCTACAAAGAAGAAATAGATTAATATCTGATTTCACATAAATAACAATGGAAGCCAGAGATGGTGGAATGACATCTTCAATGTTTGAGAGAAAACAATTATCAACCCAGAATTTTATTTCCAATGAAAACACTGTCCAAAAATAAGCACTAAATATAAAAACAAAGATTGTTTGCCACGAGTTGACTCTCACTAAAGGGAACTTAAAAGGGTATACTTCAGGCAGAATGTAAGTGATTTGAGATGGAAAATCTAGAGGTAAAGAAAAAAAGAGAGCAGAAAAAGTGGTAAAAATTGTTTGCAAAAAAGGCCGCACTTACTAACACTCTTGCTCTCCATGCCCCTTTGCAATGTGCTTTTGACAAGAGATAGAGTCTATTTCCCCATCCTTTGAATTTGGCCTTGACCCAGTTCATGTCCAAAGCAATGGGATGTGGCAGAAATGATGCTGTGCCAGTTGTAAACTTCTGTTCACTACCTTGGCCCCCTGAACTATCACATTAGCAAGCCCAGGTTAGCCTGCTGGAGGATGGGAAACCACGTAGCGGAAATGCTCTAGACCGTTAGAGATCTGTTCAGCTCCCAGTAGGCCTGCCACCTGATTGCAGACTCGTGAGCTCAGCTGAGATCAACTTAAATTGCCCTAGATCAGAAAAACTGCCTAGCCTACCTACAGTCTCATGAGCAATAATACATGGCTATTATTGTAAGCCACTAAATTTTGAGGTGATTTGTCATTCAGTTAGGAGCACCAAGAGTTAGCAATAGATAATAATGGTATAAATCAATAATATCTTGTGGGTTAAGAAATAAGATAGAAATAAAATATACAACAATAGTCAGCATATGACTAGAATTGAATTGTCTAAAGTTAAATAAAACATCTATTTTTCTCAGATAAAAAGAACACCAGGTGTAAGCATTTTAGAGCTGGTACAGTTGCTCAAGAAATTTATCAAGAACCCATACTCTCTCCATTTTTAGCCCTGCTGTTTCTAGTTATGGTCATCATTGTCCTTAAGTTCACAAGATAGCTGATGTATCTCCAAGCATTACAATTGTGTTCCAGGCAGAAAGAAGGTGAGAAGTTGTGAGTCTCTCTTTTTTATGGGGAAAACAGTATCTTTCCCATAAGCTCTACCTGATAAATTTCTACTTATATTTCACTAACCAGAACTCTGTCACATGGCCATATCTAGGTGCCTGGAGCCTGGGAAATTGAGATTTTTAGCTAGATGAACTGCTTTTCCAAATGAAATGAGGATTCTGTTATAAAGTGACTATAAGAATGGATATAGGTTAGGCAACTAGCAGTCAGTCTCTGCTCTCTATTTGGAAGAAACACCTTACTTAATGGAATAACCCAAAAGGAAAAGGAATCAGTGTACTCCACATAAAGACTGAGAAGTAGTTTTGTGCAGGGAGCAAGGCACTGATGAGAGCCTCCTAATCATGGCTCTGCAGCTGATGAGCTGGGAACAAGTTCTCAGTTTTTCCCCCTTTAAATCAAGATGTTGGAGTAAACACCTGTACGTCTTTTTGAGAGCCTGTAGAGACTAGGAAGGGAATTAACATTTATGATAGATTCTTCAGGTGCAATAGTTCATTTAGTTCTTACAACAAATATATGAGCCGTTATCCCGCTGCACACCAGTGGATGTGAAATTTCAGAAAGATCAAGTAGTGTGCACAGATCCCAGATCTAGTAAATGGAAGAATTCCAACTGGGGTCTGCAGGCCTCTGAAGCCAAAAGCTTCTTCCATTGCCCACCCTTTCTCAAAAGGTGAAATAAGCCATGCATTTTTACTTATTGAATCTTAAGGTCACACTTTCTAAACTGTGCCTTTCAAAGTGTGGCCTGGTAACACATGCAACAGAATCACCTGGGGTATTTATTATAAATGCAGACTCCTGGACCTGCTTCAGATGAACTGAAGCAGACTCTCTAGGGCTGACACCCAGGAATCTGCATTTTTAAAAGCTCCCCAGGTAATGTGAAGACATTGTAAAGTTTGAGGACCACAATTTTAAACTTATAATTTATTGTTCCAATTTATTGTAGTTTATTTATGGATCTGTGGTTCATGGAAATTTCCTCCTAATATCAGGAAAATAAAATTTAAAAATAGTTTGTTTCTTTTTCCTATTCCTCAGTTTCTTAATGAACACACTTAATTCCATGGAAAATGTTAAGGAACTGGAAGTGTGTCATAGAAGATATCCTAACACTGATTAATTGAGGCTCTATAAGGCAAAGGCACAGATTACCATGAACATGAACGCTGATTGGAATCATACAGAACTGGAAGGGGATGGGCAAAGGAAATTACATTAACTAAATATTTGCTATGTTCCAGATACTGATCCAGACACATTATGTCACTTAAGTGGCCCAAGACATGTGATTCAATCCCTTTTATTTATAAATGGGGTAGGTACTATTATATTTCCATTTTAGAGATGAAGAATCTAATGATGAGAGAAAAACTCACTTGCCTGAGCTGAATCATTCATTCATTCATTCAATATCTCTTATGTAAGGTGCTGAGAATAGAGCATCGAAAAAGCAGTCTAGAGACCTCAGGTGTCACCAGGCCCTGACTTACCCACCAAGTCTCCATTGAAGAAACTGGAAATGAGAGAACAGATTGGGACTGGAGTGTGCCAGAAGCAGTCTCTCCGGGTTTGGTCTGCCTGCTGCAGGGAGCAAGAGGAGAGCTTGCTGCTGAAGGTCTCCAGCAGCCCCAGAGAGCAGGAGCTGCTGGAGATTAGAGCAGTAGCTGCCATCCCTTGTTAGATTGTTTCGTGTGTACCAGGCCCTTGCCTGTCCAGGGGAGAGGAGCAGATGAAGGGTCTGGAGAGAGGGCCTAGAACTAGAACTTGAAAGAGTAGAACCCCCATATCTTATATCCTCTCACTAATCTTGGGAGGTAGATATTTCCATTTTATAGATGAAGAAATAGAGACACAGAAAGGTTAACTGACTTGCTCAAGTAAGTGTCCCAGCCAAGAAGGGAATAGGGCAGGTCTCAGACCCCAGCTCCGACACCCTGCCCTGCCCCTCTACAGCTCAGGAGGGAAGTCTTTGCAGGCAGGTCAAAGTAATTTACAGGCCAGTACTGGGGGCTGGTTCTGATTCCTGCTACCACGGTTTATTTCATTTCATTTCATGTTCGACTCATACAGAAAATGAAGTTTTCTCCTTAAAAGGTTCTGTGGAAAGATGTTCTCTGTTCTCTGTTGCAGCCTCCTAGGCTGTTGTTTGTGTCTGAAGAGAGGACTAGTCTGACAGGAAGAATTACAAATCTGGAGCTCATTTTGGCGTCCAAGAGGGAAGGTGGGTGGAGCGTCTCACAGCCTCACAGTAAATTAGAATTTCAGAATGAAAACGTAGCCGAGTTTATTTGGGTTTCTAGTGACACCTCAGAATTATTGTGCAGGCTTGTCAGAGACAGCTCAAAGTAATGACTGCTCCCCCACCGCCTGCGGGGTGCTTCATGCTAAGCAGGGGAATCCTCCCATTTCGGGGTGGAGGTGGAGACCTCCGACTTCTAACCTGAATCAGAAAGGGGTGAGAGGGAAGGAGTGGGGCTTGGAGTCCCGTTCTGGGTCTGAGCTCCGGAGGGAGGGGGGAGGCTATTCAGGGGTATGTCTGAGCTCAGGATCTGAAGTCTGAGGCTGGGATACGAGGCCAACATTTGGGGACTTGCTGGGCCTGACATTTGGAGGGGGGAGGGTGCCTAGGTGGTGGATACACGCTGACAGCGGGAGGAAGCAGGAGACTGAATCGTATCTAAAGGACACTGAGGAAAGATCTTGGGAGGGATGCTGACAGCTGAAGCTTGGATGTGGGGAGGGGAAGTTGGAGCCTGCCTCAGGCTGCGGGTCTGGGTGCATGCGCTGGGGATTGGGGGTGTAGGGCCACGAGCGGGGCCTGGGTGGTGCTGGGGCAGTACCAGGTCTCAGGTACCAAGAGGAGGCTGGGCGTACGGAACGCCCAGTGGCCGCGGCCTTTTTCTTTTTCCGAAAGCTACTCGCACCCAGCCACACCCGTCGTGCACCCCGGGCCCTCCGGGACGGGGGGTTGCGAGGCCCTCGCTAGTTTGGACCCTGCCCCTAGGTCTCCAGCGAGCGCCGAGCAACTCCGACTGTTGCAGGGTCTGGACGCCCGGCCCCCGGGATCTGGGGGCGTGGCCAGCGGCCCAGCGGCCGCGGCCCCGGATTGGCTGCCCCTAGGGCCCGCGGGCGGGGCCCCGGGCTGGGTCCCGCTCGGCGGCTCGCAGACGGCCGGGGGGCGGGGCCGGCGGGAGCCCCGCAGCCAATGGCCGCGCGGCCCCGAGCAGCTACAAAGGGCCGGAGCGAGGCCGCGGCGGCGGCGGGGGAGGTGGGGCGAGGCGAGGCTTGCTGAGGCGAGGCGGCGGCCGGGCCGGGCCGGGCCACAGGCGGTGGCGGCGGGACCATGGAAGCGGCGACCGCTGCTGCGCGTCCCCGGCTGTTCCTCCTCGTGCTGGCGGCGGCGGCGGCGGCGACGCTGCTCCCGGGGGCGACGGGTGAGCGGCCGGGCGGCGGGGCTGGCGGGCGGCGGCGGGGCTGGCGGGCGGCGGCGGGCGCGCGGGCCGGGCCCGGCCTCTGGCTCGCTCCTGCTCTTTCTCAAACATGGCGCGGGGCCGGGGGCGCAGGTGGCGGCGCTCGGGCCGGGGCCGGGCTTTCCTGGCCGGGCCGCTGCCACGCGACCCGCGGGCGGGGCGGGGGCGTGTGTCCGAGCGCGGGTGGACGTGCCTGGCGGCCGGCGGCCGACCCCGCAGTCGGCTCCCCGGGGGCGGGGGCGTCGCGCTGGGGAGCGAGTGGGCGCGGGCCGACGCGCGTGAGGCCGGCGGGGTCTGGCCTCCGCCGGAGGGCGGCGGCGTCCCGGGCACCCCACGCGGAGCAGGTTGGTGCGCGGGGCTCCCGCGGCCCGGGCGGGATTGGGGTCCGAGTGGGAGGAGGCGTCCCGCGCGGGGCTGAGCGCGGAGCCTGCACGGCTTCCCCGGCCTGCGGCGGAGACCCGGGCCCGCGGGCCGCCCGGCCGAGGGCCGCCCCAGCCCGCGGTGGCCTTCAGGAGGGCCTGGACGCTTTGTGCGGAGGGGAGGCGCGCAGACGGGCGCAGCGTCTGGGACTTGCTGAAGCGGATCCAGCCGCCAGAAGGCTGCAGATTGTTTTCGTAGTAGGAACTTGAACTTTTGTTCACTCTGCGGGGTTGGGAACGTTTGAATGGGAACGACTCTGTGAGTTGATCAAACGCTTTTATTTCCTCGAAGGAACATCGCCAGTGACGTTCCTTTTCTTGAGTGACAGTTTGAATCAGTCATCTGCGTAGCTGGTTTTTAAGGGAGCATGTTTGCTCCGTTTTCCAAAATATTAAATCAGGATGGGGTGTGTGGCCATCGCCTACCACCGAGGAGCGAAAAACTTTTGTTAGCATCCAAACTAAAATGCTAAAAACTAAACTACAGTGCCTTAGTGATAGCAACCAAAATACAGTGAAAGTACATTTCTGTTTCTGAAATTGAATACCAGATGTTTTCAAGAGCAAAAACTCAGGACCGAGGGTGCCAATTATTTGTCTTTACTGTTTACCAAGAGCTTACTGTGATGTAGATACATAAAAAGTACACCGAAGTACATTATCTGATCTTCATAACTGAATCCTCAGGGCTGGTAGCATTTGCCCCATTTTATACACGAAAAACAGGCCTGGAGAGTTTGGAATTTTTTTGTTTTGTTTTTTTACTCAGTTCCTGAAAGCTGGGGTTAAGATTTGCACCCAGGGTTCAGTGTTTCCAAAGCCTGTACACCTTAATATATGTGCCTAACTGTCTGGCTTAGTCCATTTGTCTTTTTCAGCCCTCTAATGAGCAACTGATCTTTACTATTTATTCACTTTTAGATTTTGCCCTCACAGTTTGAAAATCAGATTGGCTTTCTGACTCCTAGTACATTCTTGGAGTCCCCTCACACTGGGCCTACATTTGGGGAAACAATAGATTTTTTGACATTGGCCTAAGGAGGAGGGCAAGATAAATGTGTGGGCAGGTGGGAGAATCAATATGGTTATGCCTTAAGCATAAGTTACATTTCCATATCACTACTAACTTGCGTAACAACAGTTTGTTCTTCTCCACCTAGCTAGCACACAGAAGTGTTGGTACATTCAGGCAATAGCATACAGAACATTGCTTAGTCCAGGCTCTGGAGGAGTTTACTGACTACAGTGGCATGCATTATAACACAAAGCTGATTCTGGTGCTAACACACTTAATAAGACTACCTCAGCTGGTCTGCCTCCTGCCCTTGTTGGTTGTGTTGATGTTTCAGACCATCCTTACATACATTCTGAAGAAGCTTATCGCTTTTTCTAAGTTTATAATTTGGCTTCCTTTTTAAGAGCTCGCAGTTCCTTATTGTCTGGGTATCGGTTTTGTATTTCTCTGCCCAGCTGCTGCTATCTCCAACATAGATTTCTCTAGGGAAATTGCTCCCTGTCCCTAGTACACAGTTTAGTACCACTGTGTCTGCATGTATATGTCATGTGAGAATGCTTTTTGCTTCCTTTCTGCCATTTCATAACTTTTTTCTTTGAAAACATGCCCTAAAACCCAACTCTTCTTTATATTAATACCTCTCAGATGTCTCTTCCTTTCTTTGTATGCACCCACCAATTTAGTACTGTGTGTGTTATTCTTCAGATCTAGTAGCTTTCCAGTATTTCTCTCTTCTAGGCTTTTCTATAGGCTACTGCTGAGCTAATCTTCCTCAGTCATCCCTACAAAGGTTTTATAAAATTTTCCCATTTATATTCAGCACTTAGAGCTTCACTTGAGGCTTATGATTAGGGCCGTCTCTGATTATCCAACACTTCTCACTATTGCAAACCCTCAGTTCCAGTGATGTCTTGTTTTTCCACTGACTCCTGACTTTTCAGCCTTTTCAGCCTTTTCACTACTTACTTAATTTTGCCCCTTTTGGGAGTGTGAGAAGTTCTCAGTCCTGACTTCCTGTACTCTATTCCCCTGCATTGTATAGCATTTCAGTTTTTGTTGCCTATTTCTACCATCACGCACTGTTATTTGATTACACTTTTAAACATCTTATAGGTAACCAGAGGGCCAGGGTTATGCCTTTTATTTTCTTTATGCTGTTAGAACTTAGCACTGTGTTTTATATTCTGTTCCACTTAAATGCTTGTTGATTAACTGAATTCCATTTGACTGAGCATTCATGTAATACACTGTTATATTAAGAGTTATGTAATATTAGTTTATAACTCTGTATATTCAAAATGAGTTATATAATGTGGTGAAAGAAGCATGGTTACTAGATTTGGTTATTAGCCCCTACTCCACCTCCAGTTAAGCAGAAAATGGGGAAGATACCTACTTTTCCTAATTTGTGAGATGGTGAAGATCAAATGAGAAAGTTGTGTTAGAGTTTGCGGTTGCTATTTGGTATTGGTAGTAATAGATTGGACTGATCTTCAACCAGCACTTCCCATTGGCCGTGCGTGTTTTGATTGGTCAGATATCCTTTCTGATTGGTTGGTACCATTGTGGTGCCCGTTGTTAAATATTTTTAATATCACTCCTGTAGAGAGGCATCAGTATTCAAAGAGGGAAATGATTAATTTAGGCTGAAGTGATTGTGAAGGTTTTCTGGACGCTTTAAACTGACTTTGAAGAGTGGCTATGATTTGGGATGGGCAGAAAGGGGGATTTGGTGAGTGTTAAGCCCTCTTTGCAAACTGTGACCCTCAACTTTCCCAGGGCCTACTCCAGTGCAGAAACCAAAGTATAAGTTTCTTATTCTGTACTGTGATTTGGATGTATTAGCCACTATTATTTTTTTTGCAATTCTAAAACCTCTGTAATATGTGATTGGAAACAAATCAGAAAGGTATTGTAAGTGGGATAAGTGAGGGAGAATAATATTATGGGATGCCCATCAGGACTAGGCATTCTAATGGTGAAAGTCATTAATTCACTTCAGTTTACAGGTGGAAAACATGACTGTATATATCCGGGCCAGGCTCTATATGGCACTTTAAAATATGAAGAACTTGGGGTGTGGGAGGAACAGGGTTAATGGAGTTGTTGGCAGCAAAAACGGCACCAGGTGTTAGACCAGAGGAGTCAGACTGGACCTAGGTTCAGAAACCTCAGTACTTGAGTTCTGGCTAAGAAAGAATTTAGAGCCAAGACTCAAACTATAAGAGAAAGTTTATTTAGAATATCACAGAGGTAGAAGAAGTGAGCTGTAGAAGAAATGGGCTCAGAAAACAAGTTACCAAGGCAAAAGAAGGGGCTCTTGGAGCTTTGGAGGGAGAAGGGTAAAGATAATGTGCCTGGGGGGGAAAAGGGATGTGAGGAAAGGTGAGAGGGAGGGGGCTCACTGGGTCCTCTGCCCTAAGGGCTTTTAAGGGTAAAGATTTTAGGGAAGGTCCCAGGAGAGGATCTCAATAGAATATTGAGGTGTGTCCTTTCAGGGTCCTGGTCTCCCCTGACTGGTCAGTGCCAGTGCAGGGGGTCATTAATCCATGCATCTGGTCCTGAGATCAGCTGTGGCTTTGCTTGTCTGGTTTTGCTGCTTTTCTGGGCCTGGAGCTGAAACAGGCCTAGATGTATTTGGTGCTGGTCAGAACCTCATTGTCCTGGAGGGCTTAATGATTAAGGGCTATTCTCCAGCCCCCTGTTCATTCCCTCTCTAAGGGATCTAACCCACATGACTAGTGACATGCCAGGGGAGGAAAGGTGCCGGGGGGGGGGGGGGGGGGGGTGCCCAAACCGCATAACCAGTGATATGAAAGGTCAGGAGGTCTAAACTGAATGACCAGCAATATGCTAGGAGAGGAAAAGTTACCCTGTGGGTAGTCCTTGTTTTCCCAGTTTTGTCTGTTGCTAGGCACCCTGGGCTTTCAGCCCTGGTGACCTTCTGTACCTGGCCTATTGTCCTTGCTCTGCTCATGTCTGTCTAACTGCCTCCCACAGAGTGAGTGACTTAACCTAAGTGCAATTATCTTGAATTTCAGAGAACTTAAGTGACTTCTACAGGTGGGAGAGAGGGGAAATG
Organism: Miniopterus schreibersii; assembly: GCF_964146895.1. Taxonomy (NCBI): domain Eukaryota; kingdom Metazoa; phylum Chordata; class Mammalia; order Chiroptera; family Miniopteridae; genus Miniopterus; species Miniopterus schreibersii. The sequence goes on along the minus strand of NC_138111.1, from coordinate 24,136,984 downwards.
ATTACAGGTTATAAAGTCCTCAAGAGAAGGTCAGTATCTTTTTTATATTGCTGGTAATAGGACCTGGTATAGTGCTTATTGGTTGAGAAACTAGGCTTCTCATACATTGGAAGATGGTGAAACAGTTTTGAGGTTAATTGAAATGGGATGTAATTGAAAGGCTTTGCAGTACATGGTTAGGTTTAGAATTTTAGATGATACACTTTGTTATTGAAATTAAATGGGGAACTGACTTGATCAAAATAATCAAGAGGAAGACAAATTTTGTTCCTGTGGGGAAAGCCTTTTTGAAAGGTTCTTCTAGGCCTCATTAAAACAGTTACCTGAACTCGATACCATTCTTGAACCGTTACTATGCATCAGATATGCTCATGTCTAATGAAGTGGGTTTTGAAAATGCCATTGTCCTGTGGATGGCCTTTTTGATGTGAGAAAGAATGTTTATCTTCAAACCACAGAGCCCCCTGCACATGTTGACAAACCCCGTGCATTTTGCTGTTTCTTTCTTGATCGTGTCTTACATAATACACGTTCTCAGAACAGATGGACTGTGGTTTGATATCATGTGATTGGGTCACATCTTTGCTTCCTGCTTCTGGAATTGAGGGCAGATGCTTGCATGTTTCTCGGGGATTTTCATGCTTTGACCTACAGAACTGGCTCAAGAAAGCTTTTGGAATCTTCTCAAAATTTATGGTCTATCTTGACCCAGCCTGACTCTAATACATAGTATAACATTTACTGCCATTCCTTACTGAATTTTCTCAATATCAAATCCAAGCAGTCTCCATAAACATTAAGATTTGCTGCTGCTCTGAATTAAATCCAATATGGTTTTGGCCCAGATAATGTAGGTAGGTTTCTGATGGTTACCCCTTTTTGATATGAACTTATAACTGGTTGACTTACAGGTTTTTGCCTTAGATAAACACTTTCTCAAACACTAGTGAGTGAAGTAAGTTTGATTGGTTTTATGAGTCTAATTTTATAGATCAGATCTGGCCTTTTGTAAAGCTGCTTTCTCACTTTGGCAGTCTGAAAGCATTACACATATAAAGAGTGATTTCTAACTTAAAAAAACTTTTTTGACTTGCAGGGTATACCCACAGGTTGCTTTGACATTTCTTGAAGGTTCAGTGGTCCTTGCACCACTTTATCAATCTGAAAGGAATGTATTATAAGAATGTACCAGGCATTCTACCTACTTGTCTCATTTAATTCTCATAACCAATCCTGCATGGTAGCTGTATAACAGTACAAAAGCTTCTTTTTTTTGTACCAGTTAATTTCTGAGACTCTTTTTAAGTCTGTTTGTTCCTAGGTTCAGGTGACCCATGTTTAGGAGGTAGCTGTAGATTTTGATGACATTGGTTTCTTACCCAGGATTCTTTTCAACTCTTTTACATTATCCAAAGATGTTAAATTTTGTCTTTCATCTTTTAATTAGGAATACATTTCTAAAAGGAGGTCACTGCTTCAGAATTAACAGATGGCTAGACTAACCACTGAGATTCAAGTGGTTGTGCATTACCATTAACTCCATCTACTTGGGTAAACAGAGTTTGCAGGATTCTGCTCAGATTGGAACATAGTTTGTGTCTGTGAATGTTTGTAAATAGAAGAGCTTCTGTTTCCATTTTACAGACCAGAAAACTGAGGTCATGGTGTTAGTGAATGGTGGGGCCTGTATTTGAGCATTCCAGAGTGTGTACTATCCTGTACATCTTGTTGCTTTCATATACGGTAAATACCTTGTTATGGTTACTTCTCAATTAGGAAAATTTTATTTTTTCTTTATTTTTTAAAACCATGAGAATTTGCTTTAATTTGTCTTAATTACAGTTTGCCTCTTTGCAGCTTCAAGTTACTCAGATGCTTGCAGCTTTTGATATTATATTTTTTTGGTAATTTGAGTCTGTCCGATGAGTCTAATAATAGTTGCTCAGTCACTGTTTGTATTGATTTATGTAGATTCATAGCAAGCTCCTTGCTTCTCAAAGTAATATAAGCACAAACCTGAACATTTGAATTAGAGAAAAGAAAAAAGCTGTCACTATCCATAATTAACATTTTGGCCTATTCCATCCCCCATGCATTTTTTTATTAGTATAATAAAACCATTCTTTAATTATTGTCTCTTTCAGTAGTTTATCAAAGCTAATAAAAGTGCTTTTAAGTTGGTGAAGAGCTTCAGTTTATAGAAGAAATAGTTCATTTAATCTCAGCAAATATTTAGTAGTGAGCAACACATGGGAAGTATAGAAAACGAAGCTGACTTGCTTTCAAGAAATACGATGCTGGGGAAATATGAACACAGATTCAATAATAGCAACCACAGGCCCTACTTTATAGAGGTGGTAGGACTTCATCTCCATGCCTTGCATGGATGACATGTGTGAAGAAGGAGCATGCTAAGTTTCAAGAATTTTAGGAAGTTCAGGATGTAAAGGGTGGGTTCAGAGAATTATGGGTCTTGATAATCAGGAGGATGGTTTTAATGGGAAAAAAGAACTCTAACTACCACAGGAAAAAAAGAAAAGGAGGGCATTTACCTAGGAGATTTGAAGGTTGGTATGATGGCATTGGGAATGGAGTGGAAGGGTGGCTTTATCACATTTCAAAAAAGAAATTGGAAGAGCTGGTAGTAGTTCCTTTGCGTGGCTGCTCCCTTGCCTGAGTGCCCTTTCTCCACACACCTGCATGGCCTCATCCCTCACCTCTTTCACCTCTTTGCTCAAATGTCACCTTTTTCTCAATGAGGTTTACCCTGACCACTCTTTTTAAAATTTTCATTATCTCACTTTGTCTTTTCTTTTTTATAACATTTATGATCTTCTGAAATCTTGTATTTACTTACCATATCTACTATGTTTATTGTCTTCTTCCTACTAGAGTATAAGCTTCATGAAAAGGGATATTTTTGTTTTGTTCACCAGTGTATCTCAAGTGCATGGAAAGCACCTGGTATATGATAGGCACGCAGTAAGTATTTGTTGAATGGCAGTAGCTCTTAGCTATAAAAGTGGGGTACAAAAACTAAGGACTCCGTGAAATAAAAAATAGAATGACTCCAGGATTTTTACTCCTGGGTAATAATGCCTTTAAGTAGTAAGGAATCTGGCAAGAGGAAGATCAAGGGGAAATTCATGAGGAGGCTGCCATCTTCTTTAATTAACAATATGGAGCCCCAGACAGGAAGATGGCAATGCAGGGAGAATCTCCAAGTGGTAAGGGTTTCCAGACCTGGCAGCCCTGATTCTTGTTTTCTCAGGTTCGTCTTTAACATGTATTGAGGGTTCAGTTTAGTACTGCTGCTACCATTTTTCTTCTCCATTCTAAGGCTGTGGTCCAAGTATGAACACACTAGTTTTAACCTAATGCCAACAGAACAGCTGATGGAAGGCTGGAACATTTAAATCAAGCTTTGCTAAAAGCTGGAGGATAATTAATAGAGAGCAAGTTTCATGTTGATGGCTTACAAAGCCATTTTCCTCATGTCTTATCTTTTGGCCTGTCTCCATTCAGCAGACATCATCTGGGTAGTGCAGCCAGAGGTGAGCAGAGCCAGGCACATACCTTTCAGCAAACGGGCACAAGACAGCTAGGTCCAGAGAGTGTCTCTGCTTGGGTTTCCTGTGTGGGTGTGGATGTTGGGAATGATGACTTCCTTTACTCAGAGAGAGTGGCTCTACATATGTATCCCATAGTAACCCCAGTATTTATATAAAAGATACCCTCATATGTTACCATGAAGGACATTCTTTGGTTAGGGGTAGGCTGATTTCATTGTGAAAATCAATTTTCTCCCTGCTGTTGAGCAGAATCTATTGTAGAAGTCTTTGTATGGGGGCATTGGGAAATAAGTAAAGAATTCGGGTTTATTGCTCTCCCTGACTTGTGTGGATTCATTTTCCTTTCTTATTCTGCAGTTACTGAGCTACTTTAGGCCTTTCCTATGTTTCCTTGTTCTAACCAACAGGGCTGAACCTTCTTATTTTTTGTTCATTTGCTTCAGGATAACCGTTCCATCTAGATTTCCTAGGTGCGAACCTCACTGATTACATAATAGTGTATATTTATAGTTCTAGGACACCTTGTGCTGGCATCCTGTTACATTTCTACAATATAAGATCTTTATGCATTGAAATACAAATAGCTCCCATGGGAAAAAGCAAAAACAAATAAATGGGTTTTTCTACTAGAGGTGAGGACCAATACATGTATTTGGGAGCATTGAATATGGAGGAGAGTTAAACCTGAAGAGGATATAGAGATAGAAAAGCAGTAACTGTGGCTTTTCATCTGTATGCACGCACACATGCACACATGCACACACACGATACACGTATGGAGATGTTTTGTTTGTGTTTTTGCTTGGTGTATTCATTTCCAAATTGAACCATAATTGCTCTAATTGAGTCTCTTTGTTTAGCATACGGCTGTTGATTTGAGTACTTTCTTCAGTTGAAAAACTGATGTTTTAATTTTGTTATTTAATCTGCAACAGATTTAAATAAAAACACCAAGATTGTGTATTGTAGATTTCCTTCAACAATAATTATGTGTAATTATTTTGCCAAAATAAACAAATTAAAGTAGTTTTAGCTCTTTTATCTCATTCAACATTTGGAAAAAATTACAAACCAGGGGCCAGAGTTTGCTCATGTTTCTCAATGAGGAAAGATAATTTCTGATTGTTAGTTCCATCGAGTTCCACCAAAGCAATTGAAAAACTGATGCTCGTGGAGAGCCGAAAATGTAGAGAGGAAGTGCAACTGGAGAGTGGCTACATGCTACTAAAAACAGTTGATAGTTTTAATGTGGTATCTCAGAAATTTTAAGGGATCTCTGAAGATTAAATGAGATTGCACATAAAACTTGTGACATACTTCTGGCACATAGAAAACATGAAGTAAGTGATAGTTGTTATGAAGAAAATCATTTTTCATAGAACCATAGAATTTTTAGACTAGAAAGAGCCATAACTAAGAGAACTGTGGTTCTAATTTCATCTGACTTGATTTTATAGGTGAGGAAATTGGGGCTCAGAAGTTATGTGGTGTTTCAGGAAAATAGTTCATCTAGTGACTGAATAGGAATCTGGCTTCCTCCTCACTTTAGAACTTCATTTAGCATCCTTGTTCTGACTCAAGTCTCTTTTTGGGAGAATGATTTTTTAAAAATCACCTAAATTCATGGAAGAATACTGTCAAGTCAGACCCCTAACAGATGGATGCATAGATGGATAGTGATATTGTTGATGTAGCAAAATAGTAACGATTACAGAATTGAGGTGTTAGGTATATAGGTGTTTACAGTTCTGTCAGTTTTTCTGAATGTTTGAAGTGTTCATAATAAAATGTTGGAGTGGGGGAATTGAAAATAATCTCCTTTCCCCAGAGTGTATCTGTTACTGATCTAAACACAGACAAACCAGCAGTACTTGCTACAGCCAAAGGAAGTAAAACCACGCGGGGGCCCGAGCCTTTGGGAGGGCACGTTCTAGGGCCTTGCCTTGACATTCTCCAGGGAGTGAGAACCAGATGTCTGCCTGGACTTTTTCTTGTCCTTTTATTTCTTTTTGCTCGCCTTTAAAAAAAAATTACAAATGATAGTTGTGCATTGCAGATTTGAAATTCCCTAACCCACCAACAAGCAAGCCAATTAGCACAATTAGCACTTAGATCACGTTCCTTTGAATAAATGCTCTGTTTTTTGTTTTGCTTTCTATTTCTTTACTTTTTTTCTCTTCCTTCTTATTTTTAATGCATTTCTAAGCTTGAGTCTGTCCTCACAAAGTCTTTCTCCCTAATATCACAGTTGTTTCTTCTACCTAATGGTGGGAGAAGGGGAAGGAGGGAGGTGTTTTAATAAATTGGCTTTTAGAAGTCAAGCAGGGGATAGTCTTTAAGGACCATCAGACTCAGAATTAGCTGTGCGTTGCCAGCAGATGGTGTGCCCTAAGGAAATGGCTGCTCTGAGTGAGTGGGTGTTTGCATCTAATTTAGCTTAGAGATCCTGAAACTGGGGAAAAAAGTCTCATGGAGCAAATGGGTATAGTCACCTATGAAACATTCTAAACCATAGCTTGGGCCTAGTAATTATTGACTTGTGTGTAGATGTCATAATTCCATGCTGCACATACGTATACTGCATAATTCTGTGCTGTATTTTCAATTCTCTGAAGGATAAGTAATGTCAAGCCCTGGCAGGCTCTTATCTTTTAATAACCCCTCATCCCCCCCCCTCCACTAGAGGCCACAATTTGGAACTCATATTCCTAATGCTGTCTCAATACATCTAGATATTGAGGTCTGAAAACTTTATTAGGTTGGTTACAGAGCATCTCAAGCTCCAGTTTTTATATACACAGTTTAGTCTTAAAGGGTAAATGTTCTTTAGAAAGGAGTTCAGACAACACTAGATGCTTGTGTACTTATGCCCCAAGGGAGTTCATGGATTCAATGGTTTGAAATTTCATAAAATAGTATTAATTCCCCTCTCTTTTGGCTGGGCTTTAATATCCTTGCTTGGTTTAATTCAGCTATGTTCCTCTAGGTGACTGCAACCAGAACTGAACTGTTTGCTTTGACGTTTTGTTTGACAAGGAACATGAACATTTCAGACTAGGGAAGGCAAGAAAACTAAAGCTTGTGTAACTCTATGTGTTGTTCACCAAGTCTCTGAGATTTCTGACAATATCTATCATCTCTTTTTTGGCTAAATTCAGTAATTTTTTCTTTGTTCTGCAAAGGAGCAGGAATGACAGAGCTAAACACCAAGAGACTCAGTTAAGAGTAGGAAGTGTGATTGCTTCTGTGGAGCAGGAAACAGCAGTGTTGAGTAATGCTTTGAAACTTTTCTGTGCAGGTCTTACATGTCTTGTTAGATTTATTCCTAGGTATTTGATTTTTTGATGCTTTTGTAAATGATGTATTTTTTTATTTTGTTTTCTATTTATTGCTGGTTTAAGAAAAGCCAATGACTTTTTGGTATAATGACTTTTTCATTTTATCATGAATAGGTGTTGAGTTTTGTCAGTTTTGTGGGTTTCTTTGTTTACATCACGATGATATGATCTATTTATATTTTCCTAAACTGCCTGATTATCTTATTTCTGAATCTGTGTACAGTATCTTTGTTATCATCTCCCTGGAATGAACTTCATTCTTCTTTAGCCTTCCTTAAGCCTCAGTGTAGGATTAATCTTTGAGAGAAGTCTGCCTTTTCTGTGCTCTCTCTGCATTTTGTCTGCATTTCCCTTTATCAGTGGCATGTTTGTTCTCTGCATTACATTGGGAACTCCTTGAGAGTAGGAATCTCCTCCTAAACATCTTTGTCTTCCAAAAGGTGCATTCTTTCTTTCCACACAGGGTACACACACTGTTCTTTTCTGGTAAAAAGTGTTAAGGCCTTGCTTTCTGCTTCTCAAAGTACTGACAGCACAGTACCATCAGCTGATTTCTTCAACTGTGGCTCGGGTAGTTCTTTTGCTGTTTGCTGGCCCAGGTGTAACTCTCCTCTGCCCTTAATTCAAAAGCAGCTGGTGGGTGGTTACTACTTCCTTCTCTTACCGCATTTTTTACTTCATTTCCCTAGCCAGAATGATCTGCTTGCTACTTTTCATTTAAGGTTCATCAGTAGACCTCAGTATCTATGCAACCAAATCACAACATCTATAGTCACTCTTGCTTTCCCAAAGGGAAAGTGTTGAGTCCTTTTGTCTTTAATTACTTGGGGGAGATCAGCAGAGATTATCTAATGATGCTTTTTTTTCTTTCTGTGTGTTTAGAATAAATCTAGATTATGTTGATGTAACTCTTAGAGAACTGTTTTCTCATCTATAAAATAAGGGGTTAGGATCAGGTAATTATTAGTTTCCTTCCAGCAGGAATGTTTTATGGTTAATGAGTTATGATTCTATATTAGTTAGGGTTATTACCTATGAATGTACACACTGGATGTGTTCCAACACTTTGTTAATTTGAGTTGGAACTAAAAATTTTCCCTGTGGATACCTGTCATGCTTCTACAGTCAAGTTCTTGGGCTAACCCCATTCAGTCATGTTGCCAAACAGCTCTGTACGGATTTCTCTATGAATGGAGAAAGAGAACACTCACTGCTGTGAGTGTTCACTGCTTTCTGTGCACCCTGTTTACTTTGTATTCTGTGTCTACGTTGCCTCCTAGAGCTGTATAAAGATTTACTCTGATTCTCTGTCCAGTGCTAGAACAAGGATTGGTACATAGTGGGTGTAAATAAATACTTGTTGAATGAGTGCATAAATGAATATTTGAGCATTTTGTTATGTGCCAGGCACTGTGCTAAGTGTTCTGTCTATATTATTTAACCCTCAAACCTTCTGAGATTGCTATTGTTATAAATTTAGAAAACTGACCCCAAAAAGTTAAGCAACTTCCTCAGGATTACTTAGAAGCCAGCTGGCAGAGATAGGATTCGAACTTAAGTCTTTTTATCTGTGAATTACATGAGATTATTATACAAGTGGTACCTCAGTTTTCGAATGTGATGCGTTCCAGAAGACCCAAGTTCTGAAACATTCAAAAACTGAGGGATCAACAGCCGACAGCTAGGCCTCAGGATCTCGCACTCAGCAGAAGCCGTGTGGCATGTTCCACTTCGAGGTGTGTTCGAAAACTGAAGCATTTACTTTTGGGTTTACAGCATTCGTAGTTGAAATGATCGCCAACAGAGACGTTTGAAAACCGAGGCACCACTGTATTCTTGTAATATCTATTAGTCAACATAAAATCTAATAAGAAACTGTGTACAAGTGTGTTTAGATTGAGGAAAAATAAAGCTCAGTTATTGTTTTAGCACTCACCATCAAAAATAAAATTTCTCCATTTATTTTCAGAGGCTAGGGTAAGTCGGAGTACACACATACGCGCAGTATGTTAACATACCCTCCTCAACTCAATGAAGTAGAACAGTAACGAGATCACTTGATAGGAATGGAATTGTAATCACATTATATACAGCTTGTATAGTATGACCATTTTCCTGACCTTAAACAGTCTTCTAAAATATCACTTTTATGGCTGTGTAGTATTACACTTATGATTGTATTATAATTTATTTGGTCATTGCCCTATTGTCATTCATATAGGTTGTTTTTCAACTATAAAATACCCTAATGAATATCCATGTGCATATATGTTTGATCTCATCTCTTATCGTTTCCTTAGACAAAATTCTAATAAGTAGAATTAATGGATTGAAAGGTACAGACTTTCTAAAGGCTCTCACTGTACCTTGGCAAATTATTTGCCAGAAAGAATATTAAAATTTTGAAATCAGCATGAGGTGGCTGTACTCCATAGGGTAAAAATCCTGAGTTGTAGTACTGAAGACAGTATAGGGAAAAGGGGTAGGGAGCATAAAGAGGCATTTAATTTAAATTTTTTTTTTGGAACTTTGAATAGATACAATGCACTCACATTTTTCAAATTTAAAAATGTATAAATGAGTGTATAGTAAAAAGTCTCCCATTCCTATCCTCTGGGTACTCAGTTCCCTTCCTTGGAAGCTAGTGTTACCTATTTCTTTTGTATCCTTCCAGGAGATACTTTGTAATATGTACAAGCCAATATATGTGCATTTTCCTTCCTTCCCTCCCTTCATCCCTTCCTTTTTTCCTTCCTTAGCTCCTATGTTACTATATTAAATACACTATTCTGCACTATGCAGTTTGGTTTAATACATCTCTGGGGGCTAAGTCTACATTGTTACATAGAAAACATCATTTTTTTGGTAGCTGTATGGTCTTCCATTTTATAGTGGTACATCAAATTATTTTATCAGTTCTACTGATAGATTAGTTGCACAGGAAAGATTAGAAAAAATCTAGTATAAACCATTAGAAAATTAATAACCATGTATGTAAGCCACTTTATCCATGTACAAGTATGTCTAGGCTATATTCCTTCTGGGTCAGAGGGTATGTTCATTTGTAATTTTGAAAATGTCGGGTTGCCCTCCATTTATATAGAGAGAGCTAGGCTATTCTGGACAGTGGGATATTTTACATTAAATGGGCTTGAAGGACGTACCTAAATATGATTTTGGAAAGTTGAAAGGTGAGCACTGAGAGATGGAAAAAGGACTTAAAAAATGAAGGTAGTAAAGGGTAAAAGAAAAAATGTGCTTGCTTGGTCATTTTATAGAGGACCCTGGTGGCAGCAACCACTCACATGCTAAAAAGATATATTTCTTGGATGTTTATTCAAGAAACACATACCTACAGATACAGAAATGCAGAAAGCATTAATCCAGTCCCTGACCTGAAGTTCACAGTTTGTTTAATGCAGGAAATAGATATTAAACAATTAGAAAATTAAGTGTTTTGCTGTAATTGTTGTACCTTGAAGATGTTAAGTTGAATTTGTCAAAAAATGAAAACATGAGTGGGTTAATATTTGATGTAATTCGTAAAATAATAGAATCCTACTATTTAAAGGATTGTAGAGTTTTAGACCAACCTTTCATTTAGTGCAGGACATCGCTATTTCATGAATTCTGACTATTGGTCATTAAGCTTCTGTTTAAATATCTCTAATGACACAGAAGTCATAACCTTCCAAGGCAACCAGTTCCATTGTAGGGAGGAGCTGTAGTTAGGAAATGATTTTTTATGAAACAAAATTTACCACATCCTGACCTCATGATTTGATTTAGTATGGGGTTAAGATAATTGACTCCGTGGCAACATCTGTAAAATGAGCTGATTGTCTTCTCGGCTAAGAGACCTTTCAGATCAGCCTTTGTTGAGTTAATTCTTTGAATCTCTGATTCATATTTACATGGCAGATTGATTTTCAAGTAACACTTACTGATTACTTATTATATTGGACATTTGTGGGATTTTGTGCCCAGTTCTCCCTCTGTCTCCCCCATCACCATGGCTACAATTAACAGTAAATGCTGTTGACTTTTTAAAAAATCTGTTGTTAAACAGATTCCCCAAATCTGCTCAGCAAATCTTTATCCTGTACTTGTGTAGTTTACTTGATACTGAACCTAAATGAAGGCCTTTGTATTAATTGCCCCTATTAAATCTCATCTTGCCATTTAGGCAGCCTATTCTTAGTGTGCTTTACTCTGATAACAGTTAACATTCTATCAGCTAATTCATGGAGCTTAGGAGACTAGAAAATGGAGGTATTGTGGAAAAAGAAGTGATTGAGAATTTAGGAGTATCCCCCATTATTCCAAGATGGAGGTGTGTGTTGAATTATAAATGATGCTTCGTAAGTGATTTAAAGGTAGCAGAAATAAATGAAATTTAACTGGAGAAATGTCTGGATAAATCCTATTTTTGTTTGAAGCCCTACATTTGGGAGTGAAATGTTATCTAGACTGCTGGAGAATTTACTTCTACATTGTATGGTGCAGGGTATATTGACAAGCTCCCTTTGATATTGCTGCTGTAGGATAATGGGCAGGAGACTGGGAGGAGTTGGTCGTCAGGGTTTTAGCCTTGTTTGCAAAGATATGCCGCATATTTTTTCTTTTTTCTCTATTTTTTACCCCATCACCATTTATCCTCTCGGTACCCTCTTCCACCTCCCCCCTGTAGTCACCACATTGTTGTCAATGGTCATGAATTCTCTTTTGTTTTCTTTTTTGCTCAATCCCTCCACCAGCCCCCCCCCCACACACACACTCTAGAACTGTCTGCCTATTCTCTGTCTATGAGTCTATCTCTATTTTGCTTGTTAGTTCAGTTTGTTCATTAAATTTCACATTTAAGTGAAATCATATGGAACTGGTCTTTCTCTGATTGGCTTATTTCACTTAGCATAATGTTCTCCAGGCCCATCCATGTCGCTGGAAAGGGTAAAATTTTCTTCCTTTTTATGGCTGAGTAGTATTCCATTGTGTAAATGTACCATAGCTGTTTATCGACTCACCTACTGATGGACACTTGGTCTGCTCCCAAATCTTGGCTATTGTAAATAATGCTGCAAAGAACATAGAGGTGTATATATACTTTCAAATTAGTGCTTTGGATTTCTTCAGATAATATGCAGCATAATTTTTATATATATATATATCTTTATTGATTTCAGAGAGAGGAGAGGGAGAGAGAGAGATAGAAAGTCAATGATGAGTCATTGATCGAGCCCACAACCCGGGCATGTGCCCTGACCTGGAACCGAACCCCAGTGGCCTGCATCCCAGGTCGACTCTCAACTACTGAGCCACGCCTGGCCGGGCGCAGCATAACTTTTAAAAAGAAGAGGACCCTAGCCCTGGCCCGTGCACTGAAGGGTTGTGGGTTTGATTCCAAGTCAAGGGCACATACCTGGGTTGCAGATTCTATCCCCAGCCCCAGTTGGGACATATGCAGGAGGCAAATAATTAATGTCTCTCTTTCACATTGATGTTTCTGTCTCCCCCTCTCTCTCCCTCCCTTGTACTCTCTAAACAATGGAAAAAATATCCTCGGGTGAGGATTAACAAAAAAAAGAAAAGGACCTATGTGGTATACTTTCCCCAGAGGTAAAAGAGGGAGAAGAGAAGAGAGGACTGGCCTCCTTGGGATGGGGCTTGGTGTTGGTAGTAGAGAGAAGAGGGGAAGGCAGACTGCTCAGAAGAGCGGGAGTGGAGGAATAGACTAAATGGTAACAAGGGTTGACATTAGTACCTGAAAGGATTTGTTATAACTTCTAACATTTGCCTTCGCCTTTGCCAGCAGTGGTGTGATCTGCTTTTAACTGTAGCTAAGCAGACTGTAGCTAGGGCATTGTGCATGTTAGGTTCTTTACCTGCCTGCTGGCACATATTTGGAATATTTGGAAATACTCTCACTGTAGATAGTCAAGTGTAATTGTGCTGTAATAGGCAGGGTAAGGGAAAGAAGAGTCATCACCAGCCAAGTCAGACTGGTGAAAAGATTGGAATTTAGTCTCTGGTGAGAAAAATCTTCTTTTTTAACTGTTGCGCTCTCTCATCAAGAAGGAATCTAGAAGTCCTTTCATGGGCTTCCCTCCACCCTTAAATTAAATATATCACTATTAAAGGAGTAATGCTCTATTTGACTTTGAAAATGTTGACTTGCACTAAAAGGCAAGCCAAGCAGAGTGTTTCCTGGAAGGCAGTGTGGAGCACACGTACAAGGTCAGAAGTTTAGAGATGTAAATCTGAGATGTTGCAAAGAACTGAGTATGGTGGAAGTTAGGGAATGGTAGTGTCATGTAAACTAATAAGGAAAAGTGTGTCAATGTCTCACATTCTAAAAAATAAAAACATTAGAACATTGACTTGAACAGAAGGGCATCACTAGTGAATTTCAATGAGATGTTTCAGTTAAGGTCTTGATGGGGAAGATGGGTGATGGAGGGATAGAGAGACCAAATAACAAGAATTGAAAAAGGAAAGAGTATTGAAGTGTATGCATAAAAACAGGGATGAGTTGTACAGACACTGTCACTCTAGGCCTGGGAAGACAAGGTTTTTTCTACTAATTTTTTTTAAGCAACAAGGCTCATAGAAATGTCTGTTCCAGATACTGTTCACAGGCTGTCTACCTCTCCATTTCTCCAGCAAAGTATATGGGCTTGTGAATCAACCCTTGGTAGCCCTGGCATTAGGTAGAAGTAATAGTGTTTTGATGTGTGACCCTCAGACACACGGAAATGAGGCAACGATGGAAATTTCCTTTATAGTTGGGACCAAGAGCCAGAATCTCAACTTGGGGGCTATTACTCTGATACTATAATACAATGAAGATAACCCCAAGGGTCCTGTTGTTTTTTATTGTTGTCACTTCCTTTGACAGCTAAATGTTTGGTTTATGATAGTCCTCAACATCACAGCAGCATATTCAAACTTTGAAAATTCTGTGATTTATTCTGCAATCTTTGGAAATTTGTACTGCTAGTAATTGTATTTCCTAGCATGAGACTGACGCTTCTCTGTGAACACTGTAGCTTTTCATTGCAGTGTTGAATCATAATGAAATCTTGTGAAGGCATTTTAAAAGGGATCAAACTTAAGTTAAATTTTAGTTGCAGGAGAGGTACCAATGCAAATAAAGTGATGATTAAATGAATAATACCTTTCTTGAATGACCAAGTTTGCACATACACATACATAGGTTGCAACAACTACATCATGTCTTACTTACCTTTTTGTCCAGAAGCTGGAGTTTTCTTTTGATCTTGATTGTGAAGTGTGTGCAGACCGTAGAAATATTGAAGTGTGGGGAGATGTGCATCTTAGAATTGAAGAAGCTATGGCTACTGGTAGAGATTGTGACACAGAAGCAAAAGGTGGCCAAGGTAGAAGAAATGCACTAAACAGGGAGTTTGGTTCTTTGCTATCAAGCAGAAAAGTGAAAAAACTCTAGGGGACCATTAAAGAAGCTGTACTATTGAACCACCAGGGACTCTTGAAAGGCTTGCGTTAGTTAACGTGTTTGGTTACCAGTACAGAAAAGTGCCACATATGTTTTATTCCTGTTTATGATGATAATATAGTGAAAATTCACATCTACCTGTAACCTGGGTAGGATATTATTGTAAATCATTTTGGTACTCTTAAGTTTTGGCTTCTTCATTAATAAAATAATAGAACTGAACTTAGAACTAGGTGATCTTCAAGGTTTCATGTGGTTCTATCAGTCTAGGGTTCTACAGTGGAATTTCAGGCACTACTTTGGTGGCCTACAAATAAAGACCGTGTTTCGAATAATGCTGTTTATTATCTGCAATAATTCTGTATGTTCACATAATAATTTATATTAGTGGTTTCAAAATGTGTTAATGTACAATATCTCATTTGACGATCTCAATGAGATGATGAAATAGGTCAGGAAGGTAGTGTGTTTATTTTGCTGATGAAGTAAAACCATTGTCGTTAGCATCTTAAGTAGTGACTTAAATTTGATGGTCTTATTAACACTTGCGGTGCTTGCCACCAAGGGTGAAGTCTTGCTACTGAGAAATAAGTTCCGTCAAGATTGCTTTCTCACCCTCATCTGTCCAGCAGACCTGCATATTTTTCAAGTTTCTGACTCCCAGACTCTGACTTGAATGTCCTGTGAAGCTGCTCTTGATGCCTTCTACCTCAGGGGGTGAAACACTTTGATCAGCCTCCTCAGGACTGTGGATCTTAATGATCTGTTTAATGCCTCACTCATCTACCTTAGTGACCTGCTACGTCCAGGTACCTTGTCTTATTTGTCCCTACTCCCCATAGTCCTAGTAGGACCTGGCATATAGAGATGCTCAATGAAAAATTGCAGAATTAAATGAAAGAGCTAGATTGATGGGCTGGCGTTAAAGTGGTACAGAGTAGGGAGTGATACTTCAGCTCTGGGGTAGGAAGAAGACGTCATTGTCTGCCTTTTTAGACATAAGTTTTGCCCTGTAACATGCATTAAAACAAAACAAAACCCTGATTTAATAAAAGGGAATTAGGTAGTAGTCAGATCTATTAATAAAATAAGTATGAATTTTTTAAAAACTAGGAATTAAATCTCATTAATTTATTGAGAATTTTAAAATTTCTGTTTCATTTTTTTTCTACAGTGTATTTCTATACCATGTACATTTAACAGGAGTCTTGTATTCAATCAAGGTTCTGATTTAGAGTGGCAATATAGAATTTTAAAATTCCTTCAAGAAATAAACCCTTACCTGGTTAAGGATTGAGTTATGTGGTGTTTATAGTGATCTGTTATTGGAAGACTTGTTAAAACACCTTACTGATGTGTCACAAGTATACATATGTTTCCATGTCCAAACGTTGCTGACTGGTCATGAGATAACACGTGTTCTGCACTTACATTCATCTAAGTAATTTTAAACACCTTGCTGACCTGTCATGACAGAAAAGTAGCCAGCTGCATGGGCGAGTTCTGGCTCAAAATAGCCGGTCCGCAAGAGGTTTAAGAAAAGCCCTTTAGCATTGACTTCCTCAAATTTGCCATAATATAATGACCCCTTTGAAAGGAAAAGAACAGAATGTATCATCATGTTACTTAAATTGTATAGACATGGAACTAGATAGAAAACCTTTATGTTTTTGGCTCATTTACAACAAAGTCAACTACAAAACCAACAAAATTCCAATTAATACAATTATTCATTATGACAGATGATGTTTAGGTTTCACAGTAGAAAAAAATAGCCTTAGGTGTGATTCCATTTGAAATCTGTTTCTGTATTTTGACTTGAGTGACACTAAGAGCTGCAAGTGCCCATTCTCATAAGTTATGTTGTGCAAGGTGGTATGGATGACTTCAAGGCTTTGTAAGTTCAGGATAATGAGACCACATACCTAAGCAAAGCACATGACAGCAAGCATTCCCCAAATACCAGTTTTAATGAGCTGTCTGCTGTCTTGAAGATGAGGGTAACATTATGACGTTACTGAAATCTTTATTAAATGGTTCTCTAAACCAATTAATGCTGGAGCGAGAATGGGAAAATGTCATTTCATACTTACAACCATGTTCACGAAGCTAATGAACTTTTCTAAATTCTACTACAAAGATGAGATCCATGTAATGCGTGTAGCATGTATATGGTATTGGCTGTTAGCGGTTGGTTTTTGAATATACCATGACTGTATCGCCATATACTCTGATTTTATAGTCTTTCAATTACAATTACTATGAAACCTTTGCTCATACAGTGTGCTTATAAGGATATTTGGCAGGAAGGACACCTTAACACAGTGGAAGCAGCAGCAGGGAAAGCCTACTGGCAGTGCTTGTTTGGATGATAGTTACTCGTGATCCAGAATGTTTATCATTCACTTTAGATTATCTTTTAAATTAAATATTAAAAAAAGTTTGTGCACAATTCTTAGACTCCCTTTTTCTCTTGACATATTTGCGACCTCTTGTTTGGGAAACACTGCTTTAGCAAATATTTTTCTGATCACTATCTAGGAATCCAGGATTCAAAGATGAGAAAACAAACAAAGAACAACAGCAGAACTTGGCCATTCTTTTTTTATCCTCACCGGAGACATGTTTATTGATATTTATTTATTTATTTATTTATTTATTTATTTATTTATTTATTTTAAGAGAGAGAGGAAGAGAAAGAGAGAGAAACTTCAATGTGATAAACATCAGTCGGCTGCCTTCCGCAAGCGCCCCTACCAGGGTTTGAACCTGCAACTCAGGCATGTGCCCTGACCGGGAATTGAACCTGCAACTTTTTGGTGCACGGAGGATGCTCCAACCAATCGATCCACCTGGCCAGGGCAACTTGCCATTCTTAATTAATGAGAGACACTTTAACCACAAACTGTAAATAGTTTGATTTGTGCTATCCTAAAGGTATGCTCAGAGGGCTATGGGAACTTATTGAAAGGAGCTGCCCAGTTTTCTTGAGAGGAGGGGAGAGGTTTAGAGCACATCAGAGAGAAGATCTTGTTTGAACAGGATCTTAAAGGTTCAGAGGGTGGGTTTAAACTAGGCAGAAAGATAGTATGTAATGTGAGTGGTAAGTTGGAACCCAAAAGTAAAAGTTTTAATTGTTAGACCAAGTGTTTAACTGTTACTTCATGTACGCTAAGGGAGCTGTGAAGTACCTTAGAGCTGGGAGAGTATTCATGGCAGAATTTTTATATATAGCAATTACCACATATATTGTAATGTTCTCCTTCACTAGTCTTTGGAGCTCTTCAAGGGCTATCACAATGAACTATTAATCTTTGTATACTAAGCTTTTGGTAGAGTAACTGATAAAAAAGCTAATACTTAGAAAACCTTGGTTGAATGACTACTTATGGGTAAAGACTTGTGGGTGACAGACCCCTTTGTAGTTCTGTTGAAAGCTATAAACCTTCTCCTTGAAAATGCAAGTACACACAACATTTCTCTTACAGTTTTATGGGATTCATGTTCCTCTGAAGCCAGTCCATGGATTCCTGGTTCAGAATCCCTCCTTAGGAAAACATACCCAAGGAACCTGTAATCACCACCAAACCTCACCATGAGTAACTACTGTACTTTAAGTCTTTAATGTCAGATTATGATATTGTCTCTTATACTTTTCTTGAGTTCTTTTCATTTTGGGAAAGAGATAATTGAAATAGCTGAACTGCCTAAGAAGAAAGAACAATATTTTCTTAATAATGGTTAAGGTAAAACTTTTCTGATCTAGAAAGATAATAGGCAAGTATGCTAATTAAGCCAGTAACCAAGAAGCAGCTGCTTGAGGAGATCCTGACATTCCTGAATTTGGTTTTAGCAAGTGAGTTGGGGGTCTCCAAGACTACCCTCAGGCTTGATGATTTGCTAGGACTCATAGGACTGAGAAAAGCTGTTATGCTAATTTTTAAGATTTATTACAGTAGAAAGATACATATTAAAATCATCAAAAGGAAAAGGCACGTGGGTGATGTCCAGGAGAAACTAAGTGCAAGCTTCTAAGTGTCTCTCAGTGGAGTAGCATAGGTGCACTCCATAGCTCAGCAATGATGTGACAACACTTGCCAACCAGGGACACTCACCAGGGCCTTGGTATTTAGGGTTTTGTTGGGGCCCAGTCACCCAGGCTTGCAGCATTCTTATCAAGGAGAATATTTCCAGGATTCAGAGCTCACTTCCTAGGAACTGGCCAAGGACCAGTCGTGAACGAAGATGGGCCTTTCTTGGGAATGTGCAGGGTTTGAGTAACTCAGACCTGCTGAGTTAACCCTTTCCTACACAGCAAGTTAGCTGTTGAGAGACTTAGCTTCCTTCTGTCTTCCTAGCCACTCTTTCTAGATACAGTAGACTTCCTTGGTCTCATCATAGATGGCCACTCCACATACCTGGGCTCTTCCTTTTTTCTTGCCAACAAGTAATTGGAAAGTTCGACTGGACTTAAGTAAATGTGCTTTGCAGTTTCATGAGATCATAGTGAATTATAAGTGCCTATTCTGTCATTCATTCAATGAATACTTTTTGAATGCTGCTATATACTAGACTTAATGCTAGATGTGGATTTACAGAAATGATTAATATGGGTCCCTGCCCTCAAGGAGCTTAGAGCTTCATAGGGGAGAAGAACAGGAGTAGCGGTTCGGGTGAGCAGTGTGTGATTGGGGACCACCTAACCAGTGGAGAGCATGGCGGAAGGTATATCTGCTGTGTATGGAGAGGTACTGGGGATAATTAGGGGAAGACTCCCCTAAAGGGGTCATTCCTTGAGTTGAGCCATAAAGATCAAATAGATACAAGTGGGCATGGAGCTGGTGTTTCTCCAGTCATTTCTGTAGCCAGATTGCCCATGTCATTAGAGCATATTTGTATTGTTACCTGTGCACTTTCCTTGACTTACTGAGAAAGCACCCAAATCCTGCCTAGAAGATAAATGTCTTTCTCAGGGTTTGTACAAGAGAATAGAGTGGCACAATACAAACCTATTTCCGTTACTTCGTTACCATAAACCCCCCCAAATGACATTTCCAACCTCCAGTGGAAGGTGGTAGTATTTTTACACATTGCTCCCCAATGAGGGAGTATGTGAATGCATATGGTTGGACTAATAAGAATAAGTATATAAAAATTTCAATGTACTTTGTTTCAGACGGGAGGGCAAATTCTTGCCTGACCTCGATGAAATTGCACGTTACAATTTCTCTATACTTGGAAGCAAAAAAGTTTTAGAAAAAACCTTGGTCCAGATTTTATCATATTTGGTTCCTACATATATGTGCTTCTCAAGTCTTCTAAGAGTAACAAATAATTTTGTTTTTTGAACAGTGCAAAGAAATTATTGTAATAGGATCAGGACTCTTGTAGTGTGAATAGTGAGATAATTTCAAAGTGTTAGCCTTGAATTTTTTCTAATAAAATCTTATTCTCTTTTTCTAGCATTACAGTGTTTCTGCCACCTTTGCACAAAAGACAACTTTACTTGTGTCACAGATGGGCTCTGCTTTGTCTCTGTCACAGAGACCACAGACAAAATTATACACAATAGCATGTGTATAGCTGAAATTGACCTAATTCCTCGAGACAGGCCATTTGTATGTGCACCATCTTCAAAAACCGGGTCTGTTACTACAACGTACTGCTGCAACCAGGACCACTGCAATAAAATAGAACTCCCAACTGTTGGTAAGTTGTTGCGTAAGATGTTTTTTTCTTGATACTACAAAGAAAAGCCTTAGACTCTGACTGTGATTTTAGAACTGAAAGGGATCTTAGAAATTGTCTACCCCAACTTGTTCAGTTTAGAGACAAGAACAAACTTGTCTCTAGTGGCAGAGTTATAAGAATAGCCAAGATCCTGGCTCCTGCATGTTTGTTGTTTGAGAAGGTGATTCCATGATAGACTTTCTCTACAGTCTGTTGTGCCTGAAATGGTAGCCTCTTAAAAACAAATTCTGATAAATCCCATCACAGCAGTATGTCCTCAGAATATCATACATTGTCCTCTGAGTGAATTTCTTCTTCCTTGTTTAATGCTCTAGCCTTTTAAAGCAATCAGTGATGGGTGAGAATTGAAAGCAGCACTAAACAGTCCAGATGCCTTTGTTTGTAATTTCACCTTGCCTTATGATTTCCGTGTTTAGATTATTATATATGATATCTAAGTTTTCGGTCCTTCACCAAAGGTTACATTTTAAAATGTCTTGGCAAAGCCAAGAATTTCAAGGATAAACTATTAGGATTAGATTAATTTTAAGGTTCTGGTTTAAGATGTCATTCTGAGCACATTATTTAACTCTTTTGTCACTGTCCTCAAATTCCACATTTCTACTGTAATAATCAAAGGAATATTAAAATTCGGGGACCCGTATTAATGGGTATTTAAAAATACCCACCAAATACAATCCCACCAATACCATAAGCTGAGGGGATAGGGTTAGGCTTTGGGGTCAAAATCTCAGTTCTCCTTTAGGAAGCACCTGGTTTCAGTGCTCAGAACGGGGCAGACCACAGTGCTCACTTTCCACTCAGAGGTGG
Organism: Miniopterus schreibersii; assembly: GCF_964146895.1. NCBI lineage: Eukaryota > Metazoa > Chordata > Mammalia > Chiroptera > Miniopteridae > Miniopterus > Miniopterus schreibersii. The sequence continues at coordinate 24,116,039 of NC_138111.1, read as the reverse complement.
TCCAGGCATCATGCTAATGAAAGCTGGAAGCACTGTTGCAGCTCAGAAGAAAAGGGCCAGTCCTACCAGTTAGAGAAGGGAGGCAGTCCTCCTCTACCTGGTGTGTGTGATAACAGCAAAGTCCAGCAGAGTTTGTAGCATGATCGGGAAGCTCTCTGTGGCCAGGGTCTGTCAGACTCTAACTTTTCTCGCTTTTTTGTAAGCATCTGCCATTCTAATATGACAAAATGGTAATTCCAGAATTTTCCATTTCCATTGTTTGGGCTTGAAATATTTGAATGGAAACTCACAGAATCTTGTGAAGAACTCATTTCATTTCTAACGCTAACAGCAAAAAAATTATCAAATGAAAAGCTTCTGTGGTTTAAAAGAAGTGAACTGAACTGGATAAATCAGAGTAGATGTCACCCTTTGAAATAGACTTACCACATGATGGGGAAGAACTTTCAGACAGACCAAGGTCTATTTTCAGTTGTTCACTGAAAAATGAGGACATTTCACAGTTGTTAAAGATTGCTTTCAGATGAAAAGCTTGATTGATGAATTATTTTTGAAAATGCAATATTGTAAGTGAGTAGCAGACTGGATACTGTAATTTTATAGTCAAGTGTGAGACAAGCTTAAGGCAAGACGAGCTTGAGAAACTGTTGCAATTCAGAGAAAAAGACAGTTGGTGAGCAAATTAAGAGATACAGAGGACAGATCTAGGTGATCAATATGCTCTAGTATAAAAAATTCCAGAAAAAGACATAAGAGCAGACAGAAGAGAGAAGAATACTATGCAAAATTAATGAAAAAAACACACCCAAATACATATAATGTAAGACATACCAATTTCAAGAATAAAGAAAAAATGTATATGTATTCAGCACAAGTGAACACTGATTCACTATAAAAGGGGAAAAATTTCAGATTTTCTAATTTTTTTTAAATACTGGAGGGCAGTGGAACATCATATAGTGATTGTTTACTCAAAATTCTTTAGACAAGCCCAGCTGGTATGTCTAAGTGGTTGAGCTTTGACCGATGAACCAGGTGATCAGGTTCGACTTCTGGTCAGGGTACATGCCCAGGTTTCGGGCTCAGTCCTATCAGGGGGCATGCAGAAGGCAGCCGATCAATAACTCATCATTGATGTTTCTATTTCTCTCCCCCTCTCCCTTTCTTTCTCTGAAATAAAAAAAAAAATTCTTTAGACAAGCCAAGATTTTTCATATATAAAGGCAACAGATATCTTCAGATAATTAGGTATTCAGTGTATAAGGACATATGTACTCTTCCTGAAAGAAATTACTAGAATTAGAATTCTATGTCATAAGAAATCAGTCCAAATAAGGATATCAAGAATGGGAAAGATGTGCTTTTAAAGAAATTGTGGTGCGCCATGAACCAGCAAGGCTCAAGATGAATGCCAAAATAATTATAATTAATGTCTTTCTGAAACAGTGTAAAACTGTAATTAATAAAAGAGATTATAAGAAAATAAATGCTCTTGAATTAAAAACCCAAGTGATTAAAATAGACTAGAAAGTATACACATGCAGACTTTATTGTAAAAAACAATATATTTTGCCTGAACAAAATTGGTGGAGATACACACACACACTAAAATGTGAATTGTTTTGGGGTGGTAAGGCTGTATATAATTTTTTTTTTTTTTTTACTTTTGCTCATCTGTATTTATATCCCCCCATACTAGCATATGTATATTGGCCTTGGAATAGAACACAAGAGTTGTTCCAGATTATTGGGGTTTTTTATTAGTGACCCTGAGAGTAATAAATAGGGAGGTCCTAAAATACTGGTGTTAGCTGGCCTTGTTATTTATTTAGATGGCTGAAAAATGCAGGAAGAGTAAGTGAATGTTGACTGAGTTGGTAATTATAAAAGGAGGGCCAATGGGAGAAGACTGAATGACTCACTTGTTCTGGTTTCCAGCTCTGTGAGCTGCTATAATGAGGCTCTATGACTAATGGCAGTAGTGGCCAGCTACAGGAAATGTGGAGAATTAGGAAATTGTGGATGCCACCTACAGTGTTTTTGTTGTTGTTGATGTTTATTTCACTTGCCCTTTTTCAGGAAAGCCGTCACCTGGCCTTGGTCCCGTTGAACTGGCAGCTGTCATTGCTGGACCAGTTTGCTTTGTCTGTATCTCACTCATGTTGATGGTGTATATCTGCCATAACCGCACTGTCATTCACCATCGAGTGCCAAATGAAGAGGACCCTTCATTAGATCGCCCTTTTATTTCAGAGGGTACTACGTTAAAAGATTTAATTTATGATATGACAACATCGGGGTCTGGATCAGGTAATGCAGTTGTTTTTCCTTTTTCCTAAGAAATCTTTAAAAGTTAACTATTATTTAATTAGTTGGCTAAGCCACTTGGCTTAGTTTGTTAAAATTTGGTATAGTGTGACTACTGTTCGAGCTTTGAGCCTAATGAAGGTCTTTAAGCTTGGTCTATATCTGACTGTGGCTAGTTTAGTATAGACAGATTAGAACTTTTACTGAAATAAAGTCAGTATGTCAGCTTCATGTTTGTGTAAATTTCAAAGCATTCTCTACCTTCTCATGACTGCATGAGGTAGTAGTAAGAATAAGAATTATTCTCATATCGGTGATGCTGAAGTTCAGAGATGTTCAAATGATATACAGCTACCTATTCTATTAGGAGTGTTTAACAGCTTTATTTTTGTCTTTGAAGGCAGGCATGACAGAAAATGTGTTTTGAATTGTGAAGGTTATTTGCTTTTTTTAACGTAGGACATTGGTGTCTTTCACTCAGTCTTAATTTTTTATTAAAATTATAAATGTTATTTTCCTCACTTCAGAAAAAAAGTCTAACTACCTCATTATTTAATATAGCTTAATGTGGTGTTTGCTTTTCTCAGCTCTGGTGATTTTTTTGGGATCAGAAATAGACTGGGGAATTGCCAGAATTATCCCCAGAAGTGGAATTTGACATAGCAATGCTTTATGTTTAAACCAAAGGGGATTTATTTTTTACTTTTTCTTGCTTTGGAAGGATACCAAGAGAGGAAGACCCCTATCCTCTACAGTATTGTAATTTGACACTCAGGTAGGAATCAAGAGATCTAGATTCCAGTGCAAGCTTTGTCACTGATTTGGATCCCTGACTTTGGTTAAACCATGTTTTCTCTTTGGGCTTCTATTTCTTCATCAGAAATATGGGACAGATATATTGATAACACTACTAAAAATGGTTTGTTAGGATTTTTAAATGAGATATTCTATCCAGCCTTTGCAAAGTATAAATCAACTTCAAATAAGGGCTACATTTATGGATAAAATGAAGATTTGAAAATAATGAAAATTTCACTAATTATATCATCAAATGACTAAAGGAATGTTAAAGCAGAAATTGTGACTGGGGGAAGAATATGACTTTGAAGCTCAAAATCACATCTGATAATAAAGTTCACATAATGACAAATGCCTATTTAAGGAAATTAACATGTATTGATGTATATACATAACTGTTCATTTATTTAAGTATGAAGACATTGATTTCATAATCTGAAGTCATCTTCAGTAGAATTTGGCTATATATATTCAGTAAGTGAGTTCTGTCCATGACATGTAGGACACATGTGGGCTTGCAGTGGAACCCAGGTCTCTTAGGGCAGCCTTTAGGGACCCTTGGGACCATTGTGAGGAAGGAGGCACTGAGAGGTTGAATTGAGATGGAGCAGCCTTAGTACTGAAGATGTGACAGTCTTTGGGCAGGAGTGGTAGAGGACTGGAGATTGTTTTAGGGCTTCCCTAGGATTTCCCATTGATTCTGAATTAGTTCAAAGAGTTCCGATGGAAGATCTGTCCCATTCTAGAAGTTATTCTGGAGTAAAATACTATGATAAGCAAGGGCCAAAAGTCACAGGAAATCACTGTGGCTACAGATCATTTGGAATTAATCCCTTGGACCTGTTCTCTTGTTGCCAAAGTTCACCCAGGGATATTAAAGCAGCTCATGCTGCTTGGCGCAGTGGTGTGTGTCAGTCCTCCAGGGGAATAAGCCTACCTAAAAGATCAAAAGGAATTGCTCTCTGAATGGCAGTTGATTTTCCAATAAGAATACATTTATTTACCTTAAAGATATAGATGTGAAGTAAAGGGTTGAATTGTTCTTTTTCCATTTCATCTCTATTTCTGTATCCATCAGGGGTCATGGCTCTGTTATCTGAAAGCTGCTCTCCTTTTATACCTTATCCTGCAAAAACTTGTTTACATTGTTTGCCAGCTCTGTGGTTTGGGGCAGTTAGCTGATGTCTCATGTCTGAGTTATTTCATCTTTAAATAAATGAAAGTAATTGGGTTGTTGTGAGGTTCAAATGAGAGAAAGGTGTTTGTGTAAAAGCATGTGACAAATGGTAAAGGTATGTCTCAGTGACAAGTGCTATTCTTAATGAAAAGATATTTGGAGGAAAAATCTGACATATAGTATCTTATTTGCTGCATTGTACAAAAAAGCTTAGTTTAAGGCCTCCTCTCCCTGTCATAGTTCATTGGTTGCTGAATGGCCTCCAGATTAATCCAGACAGAAGCTATCATCTGTTGAATTATAACAGAAAATGCCATCTCTTTCCCTTCTGTTCATTATGCAGCCTTAATTAATGCCCGCTATCTCCTGCATGGGACTCATGTAAATAAAATGTGTGTACATAATACCATTTTTAGTTCTTTCAGTCGTTGAGGAAAAGGTAAAACTAAACATTTCATGTTATGAATTTACATGTTTATTACTCAGTACCATGACCATAATTGAGGAAAGGCCCTATCTCTCGCTCGCTCTCAAAGACTGCTTTTAAGTGGGAACTGCAGGGAATTCAGTGGAGAGCTGGGTTCTGCAGCTCTAACCTTAAAGCTAACCTAATCCCTGTTGTATTAACTTGAATCTCAGGTTGTGCATGTGCCATACTTAAATTGTCATTGGACTGTAAAGTGTATGTGCTCATGCATATGTGTGCCATTGTTTGAAAGAGAGGGAGTCTCATACCATTGTCCCTTACGTCTTGTTCGTGCTTATGATCTCTTATAATATATGCATGCTATTCAGGTCTTATTTCTATTCACTGATGTGAGGCTTTTTTCCTATTGAAGTTTACTTTTCTCAGGGTACAGAAGAGTAAAGCAGAGAACATAGAGATCTAAATTAGCTCTCTAACTTTTTTGTCTTTTAAAATTTTTTCATCTTGTTTATTTTTGTCTTTAGAAGAAACATTACTTTTAAAAAATGCTCAGGTACCCATGTGGGTTATAGTAACCAAATATAGATAATACGATGAATCTAGATGTGGTTTTTAATTTTAGGTCTGCATCTAGAACCAAAGGGTGATGGGGATGACAAAAACTTGCCTTGTTTCATTAGCCTATCCTGACCATACCATTTACATGAGTCCTGAATTGTCAGGCATTTAGGTGAACTGGAATAGTCCCAAATACAGTGTTATTTAAATGTGGTAGGTAGTTAGTAAAGCCTTCTCTGTAAATGAAATATGTGCGGCAGTATTTTAAAATACATGTTTTAGAGTAAGGAAAGTTCAGTTGGTGAAAAAGATTACTGAAGTAAATTACTAGACACGTGTTTAAGATACTAGTGTTGTGTAGGCAGCCAGTTCCTAGCAAGTAAATTGCCTATCTTGAAATGGTTTCTCTGATAATTTTTACTGATTTATTAAACATTAGGCCAGAATTTACTTTTATGTGTCTTGTATTCACATACTTTTCTCCTCCCACAATTAAAACTGTTACCAGATTCATCTTTCTAAAATCAGATTTTTACATTATTTCTCCCCATACATGGCCTCTTTTCAGAAATCTTTAATAGTTCTTTGTTTACCCACAGCTCTCATTGGTCCTGTTGAGCTTGGCATCTAGTACCCGTCGTATTCTGGTGACCGCTTACCTTCTCTTCCACTGCTTTACGACGTGCATCTCCTTTCTGTTTATCTAAGCTGGTTCCCAAACATGAATCATTCATTTCCTCTGCCTCTGCTTGCGTATTCCTCTTACCTGCCTCCTTTTCTTCTCCTTTGGGCCTCTCCCTCTGTAAAGGCCAGTCTAAATTCAACTTACTTTACAAAGCCTGCCTTGACCCTCTAGGCAGGAGTTTCTGGATTCTTTCATTGTACTTATTATTTGCCTTTTATTATTTGTTTCAAGCGTGGTCTTTATTTCATTGAGATTGGCAGTTCCTTAAACATAGAGCTTAAAAGAGTTACACCTTTCCTATGGTGTTGAAACCCAAACTGTTGTTGGTTGTTTGTATTGAATACTATTTATTTTTATCTTTAGGTTTACCATTGCTTGTTCAGAGAACAATTGCGAGAACTATTGTGTTACAAGAAAGTATTGGTAAAGGTCGATTTGGAGAAGTTTGGCGAGGAAAGTGGAGAGGAGAAGAGGTTGCTGTTAAAATCTTCTCCTCTCGAGAAGAACGCTCGTGGTTCCGCGAGGCAGAGATTTACCAGACTGTCATGTTACGTCATGAAAACATCTTGGGATTTATTGCAGCAGACAATAAAGGTCAGTAATATTTCCTTCTCCTTTGAGTGTTACAAAATCTATTTCATTTAGCCTTTTTACAGATATGGTTACTAAGCATTGTCAAGTTTAATGAGAAAAATAGATGTGTCCTATAGATTAGACCCATTAGGGCAAATGGAATATATTAGAAGCCTTTACAACCAGGAACTTCTTAAAAATTTTCTTGACTCTTGACAACATGTTCCTAAATCTCTAATTGTTTTATAAAATGTAAACAGCTATTTTTTTAAAAAAGCCATGTGCTTTGTTATTTTGCTTCTGGACAGTCAGTTATTGAGTACAGTCATAATACAGAAAAAGTTAAAAACCTTTGCTCAAAATTTTGAGGTAGGATAGAGCCCAGATTTCTGTTTCCATTTAATCTCTTCCTGACCATTAGGGCATCCTGATATATACTAATGACCTCATTTATAGGGAGAGTAAAAATAACTTCCCGATGTACTCTATGTCTTAAGTTGCCTGGGGTTAAATAGATTAATCTTTTAAGTAAACTCAGTTAAATAGAGACGTGGTTTCTCCAAAACCACCTGGACACTTTCTTGCTTGTGGCTCCAGTGCTTACAGTGCAGGGTCAGATCTGATGCTGAGGAAGTAAGAAAGCCTGTCAGTGGAGAGTCAGAATACATGTGACTGCGAGCGGTGACTTCAGACTGTACTTCATCTACTTTCTTGGCTGCAGGTACTACCTTTTCCCACAGTTCCTGCTTTTATAGCTTCTGTCAGAGACTTATGTTACAACTCAACGCTCATCTTCCCCACTCTGAATCAGATGTTTCCCAGCTTTCCTGTTTTTTAAAAAATGTTCCTATTATCTTTTTGAGATTGTCCAGAACCATAGTCATCATTTTTCTTCTCTCTCTTCCCATTTTTCTCAACAATGTTTATTGCTTCAAACTGTTAACAGTATTTAAACTTGGTAATTATGGATGATTTTATGATTTTTCTTTTTCCTTCTCTGTATTTTCAAATTTATATAAAACAAGCATATATTACTTGTTTATTTTTCTAACTTTTATTTAGAGAAAATTTCCAATATATAAAAAAGAATAGTATAATGAACCTCCATCATTCACCTTTAATAATTATTAGCTCACTGCCAATCATATTTGATCTCTGATTTCACCTATACTGCCCCTAACTAAATTATTTAAAGCCAGTCCCAGATAAGATATCTTTTCATCCATAAACATTCTCAATTTGTATCTATAGGTTAAAAAGAAGTTTTAATGAAACATAACTACACTACCATTGTCATTTTTTATTTTTTATTATTTTTTTAAATATATCTTTATTGATTTCAGAGAGAGGAAAGGAGAGGGAGAGAGATAGAAACATCAATGATGAGAGAGTCATTGATTGGCTGCAGCCCACAACCCAGGCATGTGCCCTGACCGGGAATCAAACCCCGATCGCCTGGATCCTAGGTCGACGCTCAACCACTGAGCCACGCCCGGCCGGGCACCATTGTCATTTTTTAAAATGTCATGAAATATCTAGTCAGTTTCAAATTTCTGCAGTTATGTCTTATTTTTAAACAATTGGTTATTCACTTTAGGACCCACAGTCCACATGTTGCGTTTGGTTGGTATTTATCTTAAGTCCCTTAAAATCTCTAGACTTCTTCTCCATCTTTTTCTTCTTTTTTCTTCTTCTTGCAGTTTATTTGTTGAAGAAACTAGATTGTTTGTCCTATAGGGCTTATCACATTTTGGATTTTACTAATTTAATCCCTATACTGTTTCTGAACTTGCTGCTTGTAGTATTTGAAAACTGGTAGAATTAGAGACTGACTGATTACATTTTATTGGTTTCCTGAAAATATTTTCTCTGTATTGTATATTTTCTATTGTATCACATCAGGAGACATGTAATGTTTGATTATCTCTTTTTTGTGACTTAAGAGTCAGTGATGGATATAGGCTGCATTTATCAGTGGCTACTAACAGTTCAATATTATGTAATTTAAAAACAAAACATAAACAAAAGCAGTGATTATAGTCTGACCAAGTCCTTAGTTTCCATTTTCTTCTGTCTTTGACACCATTTAGCTTCTCCCCCAATCCTTAGTACAACCTTTATTATGTTCTGTGACTCTAGGCTTTATTTATGTCTTAATATAGTTATCTTTGTTTTCTGAAACTCTTCTTACTGATTTCTATGAAGGGTCTAATTCAACAAGTAGTAATTGCTCCCTTAAAGAACTTACCCACGTTCATGGCTTCAAACTCTATTGTGGTGGTGACTTCCAAATCTGCATTGTGGGGCTCAAACCTCACCCAAGCCAAGCATGTTTTAGGCATGTTCCAAGTTGCAAACACTGGCACAGAATGCTCCTGCTGCTGTGCCCGGAGCCTTCTCTTTGCATTTGCTCAAGAGCAGCCAAGCTGGTGCTGTCATCTGGTGGCCACCGTGGGAGCTAACTGACCTTGCCGGCTCTTCCCTTGCCTCTTCACCCCAGTTCCCTTCTGCATCTGCATCCTCCTGAGTTAGCTGATCCTACCTAGACAACCCTTTATATATGCACAGCCTCTTATGTATCCTTCTGCCTTCTGCCTTTCTGGTCATTTACCTCAGAAAAATCTCTCTCTCTTCCATCTGCCTGTGCTCCTATTTATTTCTTGTATTTGTGAGCCTTTCAGAATTCAGTCATGGTTAATAAGCTGGTAGAAAAGCTAGTGATGAATCTGTACCAAGGAAAAGAAAAGGTACAAGTTTGAACAGAATCAGTTTATGAAGAACAAGTTCATAAAGAACTAGTATCATGAATCTCTAAATCCTTTTGAAAGTACTCAGAAATTCTCTCCAGAATCTTCTGAAAACCTCTTTCTTAATCTCTTCTCATTAGAGTTACTTTCCTTCAGATAACTACCTTCAAACTATAGAAGTTGTTTTATGTCAATTTGGGGGTTTTCTTTCATTTTATAACTAATGAGGAAAGAAACAGCACATTTTAAGTTCTAATGTTCCATGCACTGTACTAAATGCTTTAAAAAAATCTGTTATCCTATTTTTAAAATCTTCTTAATAGTCTTGCAAAGTAAGATATTCTTGTTGTGTAAAAGGAGACACTGAGGCTCATTGCTTAAGAAACTTTGTCTGAGGTCACTTAAGTCATTAGCGGCCCCTGGATTTCAATTGAGGTCACAGTGACTTCAGGTGTATATCTTTTACTGAATTGTGCTGCCTCCTAGTATTGTAATACTGTTTTTGCCTCCCACAATTTCATGAAACACGGTTTTTCATATATTTTTAGCTACTTATAGGTTAAATAGGCTTTTGTGCACCAGCCTAGCCAGAACCTTTACTTTGATTCCCATGGGAAAACATATTGCAAATTCATGTAGCAGCTTACAAATGAGCTTTTGGCACATACATTCCTAGTTCTTGAGGTTCAGAATCACCTTGTGTATGTAAAACTGGGTTTAGTCCCAGCTTTTTCTCCTCTTGACATTTCAGTTCCTGTCTCAGCTTCCCCATGTGTCAGTGGTACTACTATTTTTATGAAACCTTGGAGTCATAATCATCTTGTCTGGTTTCTTTGTGAACTATATTCAGAGTCTCTCATTAAAACTTCCATTTCTTCATTTAATCTCACTTTGAGTTTTATTCCATACCACTCCATCCCCACATTAGCGTCCTGATACTTCTCATTTTCTTGCCTCCATCCTTCATTGTTTCGCTCCCTCCTTCCAGAAACAGCCATCGGGCACCTAACCTGAATACAGCATTTTTCTAGGCACTAAAGAGTTCCCAGCTCTGTCACTGTCTATGTAGACTCAAGATTACAACCTTTGAACTAACTGTAATTTCTCGTCTCTTAAATGGGATTAGTCATCCAGCCTTATTTCAAGAATAGGGGGCTTACCCTGAGGATCTAAAGGATACGTATGTAAAAGTATAAGACAAGTTGAAAATACAAGAAAATATGAAGGAAATATTTACACACTTAAGGTACCATCATAATGCAGTTGTGGGATTTGGGATAGAGAGTAAAGTGATAACTTTCGAACAAATAAATTGTAAATGTTCTACTGCCCATATGAAATATTCTTGTTATACTTTGCAGACAATGGTACATGGACTCAGCTCTGGTTGGTGTCAGATTATCATGAGCATGGATCCCTTTTTGATTATTTGAACAGATACACCGTTACTGTGGAAGGAATGATAAAACTCGCTCTGTCCACAGCAAGTGGACTTGCCCATCTTCATATGGAGATTGTTGGTACCCAAGGTAAGTTGAAGGAATCCTGTTATTTATGCTTTCAATTCCCGTGGATCTATTTCTGTTGCGGAAATTTTTGCAAGAAGTCAACCTAATTGGAAATGTTACCTTTCTGTTGAAAATCTCAGATGGAGTCAGGAATCTGGGAATTTGTTTAGAGATCCTGTAGTCATTGTAACAAGACTGATATTTCTTAATCAGAACTCAAGATTGTGAGTTCTTAAAAGTAGCATTCAGTTTCCTAGTTGTGATTTTTGAGGATCTTGATTTTAGAATTCAGATCTAAGAGAATGTATTTTTTATATGTAGTGTCAAATGAAATGGGAAAATGCTTTGTAAATATCAACATGCTATATAAATGTTATCTTGCTATCTAAATTATATTTGACTTTGAGATAAGGACACTGCATGAGACCCTTTTACAGTTGAGAAATTAAATACTACATTTTAGTTATTAAATTTTTTTAAAAAGTGTATCTTTATTGATTTCAGAGAGAGGAAGGGAGAGAGAGAGATAGAAACATCAATGATGAGAGAGTCATTGATCGGCTGCCTCCTGCATGCGCCCAACTGGGGATCAAGCCAGCAACTCGGGCATGTGCCTTGACCGTGAATTGAACCCCGATCGCCCGGATCCTAGGTTGACGCTCAACCACTGAGCCACGCCCAGCCGGGCTAGTTATGAAATTTTTTATGCTACGATTTTTGTGCTGTGTAGGATATCAGATACCATCCTGTCTCTATGCTCTAGTGATTATCCATTTGCCACCTGATTCATTTGAGTTGTTAAGTCATGGCCCAGGTGTTGCAGTTGATATGGGCTGAAATGCTTTGACACTGGGATGGAAGAGAGACTTTTGAATCTATAGGTAAAAATTGTGATTGGCATTACCTTTTAAGCAGTTATGTTTAATTTTTTTTCTTTAGGGAAACCAGCCATTGCTCACAGAGATTTGAAATCAAAAAATATCTTGGTAAAGAAGAATGGGACTTGCTGTATTGCAGACTTGGGCCTGGCAGTAAGGCATGATTCAGCCACAGATACAATTGACATTGCTCCAAACCACAGAGTGGGAACAAAAAGGTACACTTTGTGAACAAATAGAATTTAATATGTTCTGAAAGCAGTTTCATTTCCTTTTCTTCCTCATCTGTATATACATTTCTTCTCTGAAACTCAAACTTTATTAGATTGGCCACAGGTAGAAGATCTTATGGTTTTGCTTGCTGTGAAACCAAGGTTACCTGACTTAAAAAGATGCCTGCTGCCCGGCCGGGCATGGCTCAGGGGTTGAGCGTCAACCTAGGATCCAGGTGATCAGGGTTCGATTCCCGGTCAGGGCACATGCCTGGGTTACAGGCTTGATCCCTAGTTGGGGGCGTGCAGGAGGCAGCCGATCAGTGACTCTCTCATCATTGATGTTTCTATCTCTCTCCCTCTCCTTTCCTCTCTTCTGAAATCAATAAAGATATATTTAAAAAAAAAAAAAAGATGCCTACTGATAAAAGGTTTTTCCAGAAGATATTATCATTAGTTATGTTCATTTTAATTGCGATAGGAGCTAATGTTTATAGGTACTTACTGTGTGCCAGTCATTTTAATGAGTCTTTTTTATATATTACCTCATTCGATGCCCTCCTCAAATGCTGTACTATAACTATCCCAGCTATTTTCAGTTCCTCAAAATATGCCTGCCTTTCTTCTTTAGAACTTTTGCTTGTGCTGTACCTAGAGCCTACTTTCCCCTACTGTTTCCCTAATTTGTACTCACCGTTTTTCATAGGAAGCCTTTTTGGACTGTTAGGTGTTCTTGCCAAGAGTTCCTAGAGCATGCTGAAATTGGACCATTGAGGCACTTAGTGCATTGTGGTGTAACTGTCCATTTATTTGTCTGTGTATTCCGTTGGATTACAGGCTGCCTGGAAGCAGTCTATATTCCCAGCATCCGTCACAGTGCCTAATATGTAGTAGGTCCTCAGTAAATATTTGTTGAATCCATGTGTCCTCAAAAGAATCTAACTAGGTAGGTGTCATTACTCTCAATTCACAGATGAGGAATGCGCCTCGTGGAGGTTACATAACATGGCCAACCTCTCATATAGATGGTAAGCTGAAGAGCTGAGATTTGAACGTGTGAAGACAAGCTTGCTCTGTATCATAGTATGTTGCCACAACATATCTTCAAACTACCACCTTGGCCTTGGATAGAGCCAAGGCTTTATTCTGTCTAAGTTATATTTATGATTTCTGGATTCAATAGGTACTCTCAGAACTTTCAACTCTGGTTCCAGGACAGTGGTTGCCACAGGTCTTCGCGGGTCCTGATCTGTAACCTTAGTAGGGTTTTTGAAACCTCAGGACTCCACAGTGTGGCATCAATAGGAGGACTGGCATTCACTTTAATCTATTATTTTCTTCCCTGGAGAAGAAAATTTCCCTGCCTTGTCTTCCATCCCATTTTAGTGAGGAGACTTCTAGATTAAAGTATGTATAGTCCCTGCAAAGTATATGACAAAGTAGGTGGCGTGTGTTAGGACATTTGTGAACAGTCACAATTGTTACCTGTGGCTTTCATTGTAAACTAAGGTCATAAGGCAGATAGCAATTAGGATTTAGTTGACATTAATTTGGAAACCAGTATGGTTATATAATATTTTTCTTGAGTCTAAAATGATCTCAGTTATGTAATATTGTATCTATGTAAATAGATGTCTGAAAGCATATTCATCAAATGTTAACACTGTGTGGTAGTAATGGGATACTTTTGCACTTTGCACTTTGTGTACTTTGGGAAAATCTCTATAAGAAGTATGAGTTATTTAAAAAACACACAAACCCAGCAGAGCCATGCTGAAAGAGGGGGAAAGTCTTAAAATTAACATTTTGTTCTTGTTGTTGTTTTTTAATTCTCAGGGGTAAAAAAAAAAATTATGAAACAGTTCAAAAGTAATATGGCCACTATTCAATAAAATAAAATGCCGACTTCTTTTTTAGGTACATGGCCCCTGAAGTTCTAGATGATTCCATAAATATGAAACACTTTGAATCCTTCAAGCGTGCGGACATCTATGCCATGGGCTTAGTGTTCTGGGAAATAGCTCGAAGATGTTCCATTGGTGGTAAATTTCTCCCCCTTTCCTCAGCAGTCTGTCATGAACAGAAGTTGTTTAAGAATTGCCTTCTCTTTTATTGAATGAAATTATACACATCAGCAGTCTGAGATCATGTGCACCAGGAGAGTGCCAAGAAAATAAAGGAGCCTTGAACCTGTCCTGAGGGGAAAGCAATGTGATGTGCTTTATCTAATGCACAGCTTTATCCTAGTGTCTTCTTTTTCTATTTCCTCTTGAATCTTGGAAAACATCAGAAACTAACCCTTTATTATCTTGAAATAGAGTTATGTAGAATGGATGGCTGCATCAGTGGCCACCCAGGAAGCTGTTCTAGCATGCACCTGGGTCAAACTAATTTTCCCCCTGGCATTGTGGTTATTTTATCCAACTTGGAAATTAGATATACAGAGCACAGTACAATTACGTAGCCATTACATTACTTTTTAAAGTAAATTTGTTTTAACTTTTAAATTTAGTTTCAGATTGAACACTTTTGATGTTTTCCTTGAGAAAGGCTCTTATCTGGGTCCCGCACTTGGCTGAAACTAGGGTCTCAGGTTGTTGAGGCAGTGAGGGACAGAGAGTGTCTCTTCATTTGAGCAAAGAGGACAGGTTATTGAGAGATGCAAGTAGAGGAACGGATCTGCACCTCAAGCTTGTGTTGTCGGATTCACATCTCAGTGATAGAGGGTATGTCTCCCATACCAAGAGAGGCTGTGCACTCACAGAATAAAAACTCATTTCTTGCACATTAGAGTTTTAGGGGAAAATGTCAATCTGGTCCCCAAGGCTCATAGTTCATCATCATTCAAATGGCCTTTATGCTCCTACAGTAATATTTAGTTTCAAGATATGGGCCCAGTACTGACTTAGGGAGGTGGGTTATTGTTACAGATGTGGATGAGACAGAGCAAGCTGTGAGCCCTGTCCCACTTCCCTATTTAGTAATGGGACCCTGTAATAGTACACACAGGTTTCTGTTCTGTCTGGTCAAAGAATGGTCTGGTATTATCTGAGTAAATTCTTTAAATAGATTTCTCCTTTTTTAACCAACATAGGAATTCATGAGGATTACCAGCTGCCTTATTATGATCTTGTACCTTCTGATCCATCAGTTGAAGAAATGAGAAAGGTTGTTTGCGAACAGAAGTTGAGGCCAAATATTCCAAACAGATGGCAGAGCTGTGAAGTGAGTATTTCTTTTTGATACTATGCAGTTTTCTAAACTGCTTCTGCTTAGTAAGTGGAAATTTGCTACTTTCCTTTAAGGAAAGTGGACATAAGAATTCTCTCTTTGCCTGGCCAGCGTGGCTCAGAGGTTGAGCATCAACCTATGATTGGTTCGATTCCCTATCAGGGCACATGCCCAGGTTGCGGGCTTGATCCCCAGTAGGGGTGCTGCAGGAGGCAGCCAATCAATGACTCTCTCTTCATTGATGTTTTTCTCGCCATCTCTCTCTCCCTCTCCCTTTCTCTGAAATCAATAAAAGACATACTAAAAAAAAATTCTCTTTTTTCTTTTTCATGGCAATTAAACTAATGAGTAAAAACAGAATAATTTGTTTTTCATGTTCAATTTTAAGCAGATTGAAAGGGCATGGAGTATTTCCAGTGGCCATGAGAACAGTGTTTAGATCTGCCGATAACCAAAGCACGTGCATTTTAAATGCTTGCCTTCAGTCAGGGCAGCCCAGATAGTGGGATGAATGCTAAGGGGAATTGGGAGACCTGTGTTCTAGATCAAGCCTGGAGACTACTTCAGAGTGATGTTGGGCAGGTCAGTTCTCTGACATTAACATGGCTTTCTGTAAAGTGATGAACTTGGGTAAGGTGATTACGAAGTTGGCTCAGATGACTTTGTATCTTACTCATCTGATTGCCACTATGGTCATTCACCAGGCATTGAGGGAAATGCTTCCCAGCAGTATCTGAGCTTCTCAACTCTAGATCTTACAAAAAGTTGTAGAAATATTTTTGTAGTTGCAAATTTAAAGAGCTCGTAAGACAAATTTTATGTAATCTTTTATTATTGGCTGTTATTAATTATGATGTTGATGAGGCAGAGCATTTCCCTCCAGATTTGAAGTTTTGTACTTTAAGAGGAATTAAAAGCTGGCCACTAAGTAGTTGATTTTACATCTTAAAGTAACGTAGGACTCAGAACCTTTGACATCAAGAGAGCTCCTTAGCTACCTCCAACAGAATCACATACTTAGGCCCAGATACATCTCATGTGTGCAAAGAATTGGCATGTTTAACAGATAAAGTTGGGCTAGATTTTGTCTCTTAAAAGTTTGATCTTAATACTGCGAGTACAAACTTGAGTATTTGTGCATTCACTCAATAATTAGAGCAGATTATCCCTGAACAGACAGACAGCTTTTTAAGCATGAAGAAAGGCTAGCAGTTAAGAGTATACATGAACTTTCAGTTACTATATCACATCATGCTGAATTAATGCCATCACAGCTTTGTATTTCTCCACTTAGTTTTCTATGTACTTACCACTAATTCAAATTTTCACTTTTCTAGGGTTTTATAAATCTCCTCTCAATAGTTGAAACACATTTTAAAAAGACACAAAAAGAATATGAAACTGACTAAAGAAATGCCTTTCAGAGCTTCTGACCTTCTCTACTCTGGACTGGTTGCTCTCTAGCCTGGCTGTATGGCTTTCTTCTTGGGATGTCCCTCACCTTTCATCCTGGGGATTCCCTTTGCCTCTTTGTGGCAAATCCTCCTTCCTGGATCTCACGTCCTCCTGTTTCTGGGTTTGCTCGTTCCTCCTTCTGGTCTCTGCTTAAATGTTACCTTGTCAATGAGACGTTACCTCTCCATCTTTTTAAAATAGCATCCTCGTTGCCTAGCATATTTTTTCTCTCTCCCTAAATGATGTTTCTCCTTAGCACTTACCGCTGACAGTCCCCATATTTTGCTTGCTTATTAATTTTATGCTTTAGCCCTCTAGAATGTAAGGTTTCTGAGGGCAGGGATTTTGTCTGTCTGTCCACTGCTGTATCCCCAGTACCGGGGATGGTATCTGGTACATGGGATGCACTCAGTAAGTATTTGTTGAGTGAATATATGTATGTGATGGGCACTTGGTCCTTTTTAACCTGGAAACAAGTGTTCACTTCTAGGAAATGTTCCTGAAATATTTCTTTGATTTGTTCTCTTTATTTCGTCTCTTCTTTTCAGTCCTGATTATGAATGTTAGGCCTCCAAAACAAAAACCTATCAATGGTAAATCCAGTATCGTATTTCTTTAACTCCTTGAGGATGTTAATGATAGATGGTTGATGTTTTTCTCTCTGTGTACAGCTTCTGTCTTCTCCAAGTTCCTTTTTTTCTGTTTGTGTCAGCTTCTGCATTTTACATACTTTTCTCAAATGTTTGGTTAAACTCATGCTCTCTGTTTAAAAACAGGGCACTGAACGCTTACAGGAAGCTTTGAGCACACAAATGGAGGTTTTTGACTGTGATCTTTAAGCTGATCTGACAGGGGTGCTTCCTTAGTGAACCACTGATGTCCCTTCAGGTCTCTCCTCTTGGGCTGCTCATATGCCCCAGTCTCTTGCCTGGAGGAGTATGTACATGTTGCTGCCTGCGTTTTGGGGACAAAGCCTGCTGTCTTAGCATTTAGTGTGCTGTCAGTATGGAACTTTCTTGTCTGTGTTCCCCAAGTCCGAAATTTCTGTTTTACTCTCTCAGATACAAACCTCTAGTCTATTACTAGGGTAGGGGAGAGGCAGGTACCTGGGGTTCTATCTTTTTTGACTGTTGCTTGTTTTTCACCTCAACTTCACTCTAATTTAAGGTGGGGTTTAATGTGAGTCAGGTTCCCTCTTTGCCTTGCATAGCTCTGGTTTAGGATTCAGCCTTTTCTGGTCTGCTGAGTATTTCCCCCGTCTCTCTGCTTTCCAGCTGCTGCCACATTCCTTTTCAATGGGAATTTAGGTTATTTCTATTCATGTGGTATGACAACTAATGCTCAAACAAAAAAACTTGTACATACATCATTTAGAAAGAAAACTCACTGGTAAAGTTTCTTACCCAGATGGATGGAAAAGGGTGCGTGCATTAATTATTTTTCTTGTATTTTCTTGCAGGCCTTGAGAGTAATGGCTAAAATTATGAGAGAATGTTGGTATGCCAATGGAGCAGCTAGGCTTACAGCTTTGCGGATTAAGAAAACTTTGTCACAACTCAGTCAACAGGAAGGCATCAAAATGTAATTCTGCGGCTTTGCCTGAACCTTTCTTTTCTTCAGATCTGCTCCTGGGTTCTAATTTGGGAGGTTAATTGTTCTACCTCACTGAGAGGGAACAGAAGGATATTGCTTCCTTTTGCAACAGTGTAATAAGGTCTATTTAAAACTTCCCAGGATTTCGTTGGACCCAGGAAACAGCCATGTGGGTCCTTTCTGTGCACTATGAACTCTTCTTTCCCAGGACAGTTACAAAATGTTGTGTAGTCTACCTTTATTTTTTATTAATACAAAACTTTTTTTTTTTAAAGATAATTGCTGGTCTTAACTTTAGGTAACTCTGCTGTGCTGAAGATCATCTTTAAGGGTAAAGGAGATGGATTGCTGAGTTTTATGAAGCATTTCTTATTTTTAAAGAAGTGATTTACTCCTGGTTAGTACATTCTCAGAGGATTCTGAACCACTAAAGAGTTTCCTTGATTCAGACGTTGAATGTACTGTGCTATAAATTTCAGGATCTTAAAACTAACACTTATAAAACTCTTACCTTGAGTCTAAAACTGACCTCATCTAGCAGTGAAGAACATAATTTGTGCAGTTTTATTTTGTATACTCTTGTCGTTCTTTCGCAGATTCAGAGTATTACATGCCTTCACAGTGGGATTGTACTCCACCAGAAGTGCCACTTCTGTGTCTTTCTAATGGAAATGAGTGGCATTGCTTAGTATGTGCGTGTTAAAACATGTAGTGTTTCAATTCAGAAAGTTTATTTATCTGGGTAACCCAGACATTTTCTGTTTTGTTTTTTGAAGAGTTTTTGTGGTGTATCATTTGGTATTCCATTTGAAAATGCCTTTCTCCTACCAGAATGTGCTTGAACCACTAAAGAAATGAAGTGGCATTAATTGGTAAATTGTTATCATGGTCATGTTTGAATAGTCTCTCATCCAGTTTTTGCATTTTAGTTGTGTCGTCTAAGTATACTTTAAAAAACACCGAGTGGCATTCTAGATGCTTTATAGTACTTTAAAATTTGTAGCACACAGACTAATTTTTCTAAAAGGGAAAATTTGTCTAGCTACTTGTGGAAAGTTTTGTGGCGTTCTGTAAGCCATTTTGTTCTTTATCTGATGAAAGACAGTGTTATTTTTTTAAAAAATGAATTATGTTTAAAGTTAGAATATGGTTAATGTTAAATGGTAGGCCTTTTTCTAGGAAGGTAAAAGTAGTTAATAATTTGACTTATAGATAACAGTTGTACAAGAGAATCACATTTGTTAAGTAGGAGTCATTGGTGGATTTTCTGTCTGTAACTGAGGTTAGAGTTAGTGTGGTTTTGAGGTCTCACTACATTTTGAGGAAGGCAGCTTTTAATTCAGTCTTTCCTTCTGTGTGCAGATATTTTAACTGCTTAATTTACATGGTTATGTAATAGACTCAGCACACTCTTGATATTTGGGAGAGTGGTAGCTAAAGCATGTTCTGAGTATAGGTCCTCCATTTACAGATGTTTTTGGTCAAATTGAATGTTTAAAATAAGTTGGTCATGGTCTTCTCACCTTAAGTTGAAGTTAGTTTATAATAACTGGTTTTACTTCCAGTGCTGAAAGTCTTTGCAGGGCTTTTACAATTTTCAGAGTTTTTTTTTATCACTGTGATCTTATTCTGTGGGGGCAAAACAATCTTAGCTGTGAGCAAGACACTGACTTTATAGTGCCGTTGATTTCCCAGTGAAAGGGTTAGAATAACCTTCACAGTATTCAGGTCAGTGAGAAGTAGTGGCTGTTGACACTGACTGAGCTGCATTCTGATGATGTCTTATCTCTTATACATAGGATAAATTTGAAAGACTATTTGGTCTTAAAACCAAAGTAATTTTAGAAAGAATGACATTACATAGGAGTTTAGTGTCAATTTCATGTGTTTAAAAATGTCATGGGGAAAATGTGCTTAGAGGTTAATATTTTGACTCCAAATTTGAGTTTTTTTTGTAGTTACTGTGATTTCATCAAAGCAAATATATGAGTTTGAGAGGTTTGTTTTTATAATTGTGTTACATTTCCTGTTTAATACTCTCTAGCTCTGTGATTAGGTACTCCTTTTTTTTTTTTTTCTTTTCTGCCATTTCTAAGCCTACCAGATCTGCTTTATGAAATCCAGGGGACCAATGCATTTTATCACTAACACTATTTTTATATAATTTTAAGAACATACCAAAAGTTCTTATCTGATTTAAAGCTGCGATATATGATTTCTCACTTTCATATAAGGTAATCAATTTTTGCTGAAGATATTCTTTATTAAGTCAAAGATTGAATTACAGTTTTATTTTCTTAAGTGGATAAAATGTACTTTGATGAATCAGGGTATTTTTTTAAGGTTGGAATTTAGTTCTAAATTGGGTCTACATATTACTGCAGCTAATGATGGTTTGATAAACCTCAATTGGCTAATATTGAAAGTGAACGTAATTTAAAAGATGAAATCAACCACAGTTATGTTTGACTAGAGCATCAGTTTGTCATTTAGAAACCCAAGCCTTTGTTTATACTGCCTGTCTTCAGATGCTCACCTTCCAAGATTCAGCTTGGCTAAAATATACTTTCAGGCAAATTACCTGTCTACATCCATTTTGTCAATACACCAGAGGAATGGGCATGGGGGAGGTATGACCTAGTGGGGCACAGACACCCCTGGTCCTTCCTTTAATAACTTCAGCTCTGTTTCTCCCAACCTGCCTTCCTGCTGATCCCTGACTCAGAGACTATAGCCTGCCAACCTTCCCCTGCCCACTTCCCCCAGCAGCCTTTCCACTGAATAGCTGCCTTTGATATCTATAGCAAAATGGTTGATGGAAGTTATGGGACATACTTTCATTTTTCATTTCCTTGAATCATTGGATGTTGCTGGGAAGGGTCTCTAAGTTTGAAGAGTGGGCTGATGAGGCCCTGCTGGCTGCCCTGCCAAGGAATGGCAGCTGTGGCAGTGGGAGATGTGCCAGACGCAGTGGCCAGTTGTATCCCCTTTCGGACAAGGTGAGGCCCAAAGAGCTGAGCCTGTAATTCTGCTGTAATGATAGTGCTCAAGAAGTGCCTTGAGTCGGTGTTCAGTGCCATGATCGTCAAGGATTCCAAATTTTAGTTCTTATTACAAAATGGAAGTGGTCACTTGGCCACTTTGTGGCTTATGCATACGTTACCTTCTTTTTACTCTACATCTGAGAACTGTCACACATAGAATATTTTGTAAAATAAGGTGGCAAAGTGCTAATTAAAATGCACAACAAAATCAGTATCCCATAGACATGTCACATCAAGAGTTTATTTTATCCTTGCACTGAAAGAGTGATTGTAAGTCACCTGTTTCTTTTGTTTCTTGACGGTGGCAGTGTTCTGGCTCCAGATAATGGAGATTCCAAATTATGATTCTGTTACAACTTGGCAAAAAATGCCAATTCACATATTTTTGAGATCCTTAAGAATAACTCGGGACATGTATTGCAGCTTCTGTGTCTGTTTTGGAATGCTGGAATACCCACGGGCCGTCTGTCTAGGAATGCTGGATTTCTAGGATGTTCTGAGGATTGTCAGTACTTTTAAACTTTTCAGTCCTTTTATGCAATCTTATTTGTAATTGTAAACTTTAACAATGTGGTTAATAACATTCAGTCTTTTTCTTAAAGCTTAAAGAGAACTTCAGTGAATTTGTTTTTATTTTTTTAACAAGATTTGTGAGTGAATATCATGAACTGTGTTTTGATATCCCTTTTTCACATTGTGCCAATGGAATGGGGTGTTTGCTATTTCTTTATATGTCAAGGAGATGCTTCAAAATGTCAATTGCTTTAAACTTAAATTACCTCTCAAGAGACCAAGGTACACTTACCTCATTGTATATATATGTTTAATATTTGTCAGAGCATTCTCCTGGTTTGCAGTTTTATTTCTAAAAGTGTGAGTATTATGTTGCTACATTACTCAAATGGTACTGTATTGTTCATATTTGTACCCCAAATAACATCATCTATACTTTCTGTTTTCTGTATTTTATTGTATTTGTGTAAAATCCTTTTGGCTTTATCAGTGTAATCTCTGCCCTTTCAGATGTGTACAGAAAATGTCCATATAAATTTTCTTTAAGTTGAATGATTTTGAGAAACCTGTAAAGTGGAGAGAAAAACAAAAACTGCAGTTCCTCATAAGTTTTTAAAATATATATATTGTATTTGTAGTAATATTCTGAATGAACTGTAAATAGGAAGTAGAAGAGTGATACTTATGTGAAGTTTTAACACTACAGTAGAAAAATGGAAGCAATCCAAATAAATTACTTTCCCCCCCAAGTGCCTGTGGCATAATTTAAAATAAAGTGTATCTGTTGGAGTGAGCCATGCTGTTATGAAATGTAGTTGCTGTGGTTAGAGACTAGAATCTTTGGATTCCTACCCAGGACAGATTACAGTAACAAAGCATGGAGAGGTGCTCGCCTGCCCAGCGGTGCACTTCTGTGTGCTTGCTTCCCGCCTGCTAGTGGCTGTTGAGCTGCCAGTGGTCAGGATGGGACCCATCTGCGTGTGAACTGCTGTGCTTCTGGCTCAGCAAATTTGCTAAGTTTGTGTTACAGTGGTGTAATTTTAATTCTTAAAGTTTTTCCGTGGCTTTCCAAGGAAAGAGTATTTTCATCTTCTTTCCTAATTTAAGGATTTGTGAGAATGGGCTTATTTGTAGAAATCATCATTTTGTTGATTCTGTTGTTAATCCTCACATGAGGATATTTTTTCCATTGTTTTTTCAGAGAGTAGAAGGGGGATGGGAGAGAAATATCAATGTGAGAGACACATTGACTGTTGCCTCCTGCATGTGCCTCAGCCAGGGGCAGGGAGCGAACCGCAACCCAGCTATGTGCCCTTGCCTGGGAATTGAACCCAAGACCCTTCGTTGCAAGAGCCGATGCTCTAACTACTGAGCCACAACCACCAGGGCGGCTTTTTTTTTTTTTTAAAGTACGTTCAACAGTTAGTATCCTGGTGTGAGAACCTGGCTGATGTGAGAACTGAGGAAGTGCTACTGGAGGAGATGTGGCCCAAACCCGCATGGCTCGGACAGGGGGTTTGCAGGTTAGATTGCTCTTGCAGCAAAGACTAGTCACTTCAGCTCCATGACTGGACTTAGGGATTTGTTTTCTTTCTTCGTAATAAAGAAGACATCTCTGTAGGGCCTTCATTGGAAAAAGTAAAATTATTTTTAAAACATCATAGATTCAGAGAAACAGCTTGACTAACTTTATATAGGTCTCTTCTGCCTCTGGTGTTGCCTGATTTGGAAAAAGTGTTTTTACATATATGGCCTGCTAGACATATCTGGCAACTGCACTTTTTTGGCTTCATAATTGAGGATTTACAAAACAGTGAGTCTTTTTTGAGAAATGAGTAGAAAAACTTGATGTTACAAAAGTGAGGGCCCATTTGTTTGTGGGTCAGCCATGTATGATTTTTAAGGATTAGGAAAGATACAATTAAATAATATTAAATCATCATGGAAATAAAGGATTTTTGTGTGTGAACTATAGAGAAATAGAAAAGGGAAGAAACTTGGCGCTGTCCCTCTCCAGAGCGTGCCCACGCTTCCCTTCCCTCTTGGGCAAACATCTTTACTTTTCTCTCCTAAACTCTAAGGATCCCCACGAGACTTGCAACCAGAGAGCAGTGGGCAGTGGCAGCTGGTTCCCGGGCTTACCCCCTAACCCTGTCTCCAACGCCCTTTTGTCTGACTTCTCAGTGAGCCAGAGCAGCCCAACCTGGGCTCTCCTGTTGCTGCTTCTATCATAAGCTCTTCCTTATTTTACTGTCCCCAGCTTTAATAAACACTCTCAAAGTCAAAAGGAAAAAGGGAAGAAATTTGATACAGTTATTTTCTTTCCTATCGTGAAAGAATAGAATTATAAAAAGAGGATTAATAGCTTACGTATTTCAAAGAGGGGAAAGGGGAAAACGGTTGAAAGAAGAAACAGGAGGTAAAAGGGAGTGTTTGTGCGCATTAAAAGGAAAAGCAGTGGGAAAGGTTATGGACATCAACATAAAATACAATTAGAACTGCTGCTTGGCACTCCTGGTGCCCTCAAGAAATCAAGTGGTCATTGGACTCCCAAGCTGGAATAGATGAGGGTGCCCAAGGGGTTGGGGGTTAAATGCACTTCTGAGACTTCAGTCCAGATGTGAGAGATGATTGTCCTTGTCATTACTTAGCATTTGAACTTTGTCTAAGTGCTTTGACTTGCACACCTCACCTGACGTTTGCAACTAAGATGGTGGTGACCTGTTGAAGGTGTCCTAAGGAGGGTACAAAGGACTGAGAGGAACCTGGCAGTCCTTCCTTTAGGGAATGCCTGGAGATGAACTTGGTGTGGATTTGCTAGAGGGGTAAGACCAGAAAGGACAGGGTTTGCATGGGAGGCTCAGGAGGAGCCTCCCCTCCCTCACTGTCCGTTCTACCTGTGAGCTTTCAGCCAGAGGATGGAGCTCAGCATGTCCACCTGGGAATTCCAGTTTGGGAGGCTGTATAGCTTGGGAGACCAGTGGCAGCTGGCCAAGCCGCAGAGCCAGCCTTAGTGTTCACCTCCGTCTCAAAAGATAGACCTCTCAAGCATCTCTCTTCTTGTGGGGGGGAGGGGAATGCCTAGGAAGCTGAACACTAGGTGCTCATTATGTAGCAGACCTACCTAGATCTGAAATGGGCTAGAGCAGTTATAAGCAATACAGGTAGAATACACTATGGATGACCTGCAGGTGCACTCCTTTCTGGTTCCTGCATAGGGAGGCACAGAGAGGGCATCTGGGTGCAACTGTAGCAGGTTTTTCTGGGCCAAATTCAGATCTTTCCTTCCTTTTCCAACCTTTGGTCTCACAAGAGTGTAGGGAAGGTGACTCCTGCTTCAGGAAGGGCTGAGCAACCTGGGGTGTGACTCAGACTTAGGACCTGCAAATTCTGGAGTCAATTTCCACTCTCCCCAGTAGGCCTCAGAATGTCTGATATTCCTACGTCTACCTTAACGCCTGCTTGGGATCTCTTAAGACCAATGGAGAGACTGAGTGCTTAAGGGCTCCAGAGACTAGGTTGGAAGCATTTAAAGATTTGGATACAACTAGCTTTCACAAATGAAGGCAAAAAAGGAGGTGGCAAAGGAGAAAATATTCATGACCTTGGGTTAGGCAGACTTCAATGTGACACCAAAAGCAAAATCCATTTTAAAAATTGATAAATTCGACTTCATCAAAATTAAAATCTTTTGGGCTTTAAAAATCACTGTTCGGAGAATGAGAAGGTGAGTTGAAGACAACTTGCAAATCATATCTGATAAAGGGAGGATGCATAAAGAATGTACAAGACTGCAACTTTAAGATGGCCAAAAGATTTAGTAGACATTTTCTCAAGGTACATATGAATGGCTAATAAAAAGTTTTTAAAGATAATTGGTGAAATTAAAACCACAATGAGAAATCACATCCACTAGAATGGCTATAATAATACCGAGTGTTGGTTGAAGATGAGAAAAACACTGGAATCTTCTTATATTGCTGTATGTAAAGTGGTGCAGTTCCTTTGGAAAACAGATGGGCAGTTTCTTAAAAGTTGAATATAAGCCTACCATGTGACCCAGCAATGCCATTTCTAGATACCTACACACAATAGGGTTGCCAGGTAAAATACGCAGGGCCCAGGTAAATTTGATTTCAGATTAGTAATTTTTTAGTATAAGTGTCTCAAATATTGCATGAGATATGCTAGGGAAGTTTTATCTGAAATTCACATTCAGCTGTATTTTAACTTGCTGAATACGGCGACCCTAATACAAGAGAAAGAAAAACATGCGTCCCAGCAGAGAGCTGGAGGTGAGTGTTCACAGCGGCATCGTGATGAATCATGGCCCAAAGTGGAAGCAACTGAAATGCCCACCGGCTGGTGAACTGATTTTTAAAAAATGTTCTATTTATTCGTTGGTTTGCTATTCAGCAATAAAAAGGGACAAACCAGTACATGTTGCAACACGGATGAACTTCCTTTAGCATGACAGAAAAACTGAACAGGTACAGGGAACTTTGGGGGATGATGAAAAATTCCTAAAACTGGGTTTTTGGTGATGGATACACAACTATCAATTTACTAAATCATTAATTGTACACACACAATGGGTGAATTATATCGTGTGTAAGTCATACATCCATCAATCTGTTAACCGCCTCCCTGCTGCCACTCCTCCCACCCAGCACACTCGCTGTGCCAGTCCTCCTGAATCACTCGTTCCTGTTTCCCAAAGCACCACGCACCCCTTGGCTGAGGCTCTGCTGAGCCCGGGGCTGCGCTTTCCACTCTGCCTGGCGGGCTG
The DNA here is from genome assembly GCF_964146895.1 of Miniopterus schreibersii. Lineage (NCBI taxonomy): Eukaryota > Metazoa > Chordata > Mammalia > Chiroptera > Miniopteridae > Miniopterus > Miniopterus schreibersii. Next base: position 24,089,544 of record NC_138111.1, on the reverse strand, counting down.
AATCATCCCCAAGGATCCGCTCCGACGTCGTTTCCTCCCCGCTCACTCATCCTGCCTCCCCCGCAGTGTCTCCAAATCACTTTAGCGCAGCCTCTGATGATGCGTCATTCCCATTTCAACCCCTCCCTGTTCACCCTGAAGGAAGCAGGGTTTCACACCTTTCTCTTTCCAACCCCTCCAGTGAGAACTGACAGCAGAGGCCCAAGCTTATTCGGATACTAACCCTGCGGGACCCTTGTCTTCCAGGGACCAGGCGTGTCAGGCGCGCCCTGTCAGAAACTGCCACGTCTTGGTGGGACCGCGCTGTGTAGCTCTGTGAGGCCATGTCACAGCTTATGCATGCTTCCCTTTAAGCTCTTCTGTAATTCTGTCTTTGAATGGTTCCGAGGCCTGCCTCTGCAGCTGGAAATGAAGACCCCAAGAGTAGAGGCCACCTGTCATTCATTTCTGGGAACCCCTAGCCTAGCCCAGGGTTTGGCTCAGAACAAGCCCCAAGGAGAGTTTGCTGAACGAATGATCACCTGGTTAAAGGAATTGTAAATGAACGTGAACTGATCTGACAGCACAGCTAGGGAGCTGGATGTTTAAAGAAAGTCTCGCCCTGGGGCCCTCCACATGGAGGCCCTGCAAGCTTTTTATGAAGCAGTGCAGCCCCAGCTTCCCTTTGGGGCCTCTTAGAGAAGAACTTCCTTTGTCTTTAGTCACTGACCCCAATCTCTCTCTTCCCTCTTGATAATCTTTTTACTTATTTCACCTACTAATTCGAATGTCCTTTTATTGGTTTGTATTTTTCTCATACTTGGTGTCGTTTTCTTTAAAACCATGGCTCTCGGAACCCAGCACTCTTTAGTAACATGGAAGTTTGGAGCTTGAGGATTGAAATTATTTAATGTGAAAGAACATTTTGACATTCTCAATACATACTTATTGAGCATCGACTAGATAACAAATCCTGTACATATCACCCCCCTTCCTACTTCCTGTACTATCCCTCCAAGTTAAGAAACACTGAGAGTCCTTCTGTACAGCATTCCAACCACAGCCCCGTCTGTGAGCTTAGTGAGCCAGATGATTCGGGGAGGCTTTTCAGTTCTACTTTTGTAATTCTAATGTTTTGTGGGGTTTTTTGCTTTGTGTTCCTTTTTTAAACCAATAAGTGAATGAAGTTTGCTTTGATCTTATTGGGATATTGATATTTTCAACCTTTACTTTTAAAAGGAACAAGAGTTGGTTTATTAGATTTCAGGGCCTGGGTTTTTAGGGAACAACACGGGTCCTAAGGTCGGTAAGTAAGTGTGAGATGCAAATCCAGTGCTTGCTAACAGTAGGTTGGGTCTGGCAGGACGGCTTGCCAGATGTAGCTTGGTTCCTCTTGGACTCCGGCGCCTTGGAATATCTGAGTCACTCCAAAACATTAGCTGATGCCACGGCACGTAATCTAACTCAGGAGCGCAGACGCCCTTTCTGTAACTTCCAGGACGGAGGTTTACGTTGCCTGTTTACCCATTTCCAGAGACCAGGGATGCGTTCATTATCACAGGGCAAGTGGTTTTTGGAAAGCAATACTTATTAAAAGGTTCTTTCTGGTACCCTATCCGTCCTCTTCACCGGTCCCAGACCCCAAGGCTCTGCCCCACTTCAGCCGTGTCAGAAATGTGAGGGTCGGCTCTTTGCTGGGTGAACAAACTCCATGTCTTCAACTGTGCCCGTGCTTTGCCAAGCATCTTTCCGCACCACCCTGATTTCGTATGTTTATGTATATTGCTAGTAATCCCTGCTCCTGGTAGAAGATAAACCAGACTGCAGGTCTGCAGATCTCAAAAGGCAGTAATTTATAAAACAAAACAAAAAGCTTTCCCAACTCAGCCGATTCACCAGGAGATTCTCAGTAGATGGCAGTGTTGATCTGTCACTGATTTTTTGGGGTGTGTGTGGGAGTTTGTTTTTGTTTTGTTGTTTGTTTTGTTATGTTTTTATCAGATTTGGAACAAATGAGGTTTATGTCTAGCCTTAGATTGTGGGTTTCACAAAACACAGTTCTTTTAACTCAATCATTCTTCGTTGTTTCGGGGCCTTATCAAAAACCCTCAGTGCCCTCGGCAAGCTAATAGGTAAATCTATAAACTAGTATTGTAGTTAAAGTTTTTGAATTGCAAAAGTTATAATGCTTGTAAAAATTTAAAATATATGGAAGTGTAGAAAGGAAAAGTGATTGAAATTTTTTCAGCTGTTTTACTATGCATATAAAATACACATATGACATATAAACAGGGTCGTATTACTTATGTTACTCTGCAGCTTCTCTGTCTTCTTTCCGTCATGGGCACTCCTCACATTAATAGTACGATCTCCAATCTCCTCACTTTCATGGCTAATGATACCTATGTTCTGTTCCGGAACTATAGTCAAGTCTTCTAGGCAGACTTCTGAATACTTAAACCTAATAAAAATAGCATTCACCATGTCGTGGTTATGTAAATACTAATCACTGTGGGACAAAACGTGGTTAGCTCTATAGAGAGATAAAGACAATCCCATGTGCTTAACCTCTGCCCCTCAATTGTCAAAGTTCAGAGATGTCCTTTAATTTTATTCTTATTTTCTTCACTTTTCCTCAGCTATCACTGTTTTTCATTGGTTTGTTTTCATCTCATGTTTCTTGAAATCTCATTCTTAGATGCCTTTGGCTTTGCTCAAGTCCGTTTGTAAATTTTGGGGCATCGCTTTCCCTGCACAGCTGAAAATATCTTCCCCTCGCTGATTGCTGGTTTGGCCTGGAGTATAATGTAGGCCCAAGTTCCTGTTCCAGATTAGATGGTTGGAATTTTAAAGGCATGGTTTAAAAGTATTTCTGCTGAGAAGTCATGTCAGTCAGACTCTCATTCCTTTGTAGCTGACCTATTTTCTTCTTTCTAGAAGTGTTTTAAGACTCATCGTTCCTGGGGTGTCTAGATATGGGTCTTGTTTTTATTTATCCTGCCTGGTACCTGGTGGGCTTATCTGAAGATTTGTGTCTCTCTCTAGCTCAGAAAAAGTTTCTATTATGTCTGATCCCTTCACCTCTCTTTTTGTTCTTTCTCAAACTCCAGAATGAATAGGTGTTGACCTCTTGGATCTTCTGTTTCTAGATTTTAATTTTTCACTGCTCTGTGCTTTTCCTGTGTTTTAGGAGATTTCATTGACTTATGGATAACCAGTCTGGTTTTAGTCTTGGCCGTTCTATGATTCCTTCTGTTTGCTGAATTTTTTTAAATAATAATTAATAATTTTAAATTTCCAGAAATGATTGCTTGTTCTCTGATGGTTCTCTTTTTTAATGACAGCTAGCTCTTGTTTTAGAGCCTTAAGTTTCTCTCAAATCTCTCCAAAGATAGAGTTTTCTTGAATATTCCCTACTGCGTCTTGTTTTTCCAGGACGGCTCCTTTTGTCTATTCATCTTTGTTTGGCCCTTTCATGCTATTGTTTGGCCACCCAGGGCCGTTCATCCACTTTCATAAATGAGGGACTAGATTACTGTATCTAGATAGCTGGTAAAGCCTGTTTCTGGGGAGGCCTCCCCCTTGAAGGGGAGGGCTGGCTACAGGCTCCACCTATAGGTTGCTGAGCCATGTTGTCAGCTGGCTCACCTCTAAATTGCAGCCTGGGGATGCCCACACTTGCTGATGTACAGAGAGGCTTAAATAATGGACCACAGCACTTACTAGGCCTTCTTTCCTCTTGGGTAGAGCCATCCCCCTTCCCCTTGTCATGTGTGTCTGCCATGAATTGTCTAGAGCAATTTTAAGCTCTATTCTACTTCTCTCTTGAGTTTCAACACCCATACTAGGATCCTTTCCTACATAGATCACCTATATTTTTTGGAGAATAATTTTTGGGTCCTAGGCAAAGTTGCTCCTTATGGGTTGAGGGTATGTTAGAGCACAAGGGGAAGAAAAAGTTAGGAGCACCACTGGCCCAGCACAGTGAATACAGTTCTTTGCTCAGTTATTTTGATGATTGCCCTGTGGTTACTCTTGCTTTCTGTTTCTTGGCTCTGAGTTTGGAGCATTTCTAAAGTTACCTTGGGAAGGGAAGTTCTTGGTCCTGGTATTTGGGGCTGTGGTTTACCTGTGGTCTTTCTCAATCTGATCTCACATCTATTTTCTAGTTTCCTCTATTTTCTCAGACTTTCTGATCTCCTGGCAAATTCTCTTGCTTTCTAGCACTACTATGATTTAGCTCTTTTAAAAATACCTTAGATTTTATTCTAATGAGTCCATGGTATAGTGGAAAGGTGGATGTGTGTGCTCAATTTGTAACTTCCAGTATAGTATATTTTTAAACTTAAAATATTTTCTTAAGTCATGTGGCTCAAAAGGTATAAGACAGATCTATAAAGTGAAAATATCCATTTCATCCTATTCCCAATAAAGATTACTAGTTGTCCCCTTATATTTATTTTCCCCTTCTTCCTTTAAAAATAAAGCCCCACATTTTAACTGGGCTCATGACTGCTCAGCTAAGAAGGGCCCTTCCTAGGTGTGGCCAAGTGATTGAGTTCTGACCAATAGCAGGTGAGCAGAAGCAGCCTGCTCAGCATCTAAAGGGCAAGGATGTGCCATCCTCTGCTTCCTGGATTTCCCCTTTCCTATTGGCTGGAATGCAGTTGTGGGGGTGGGGGGGTGGGGAGCCATCCTTGTCTATCCTGAGGAGGGCAACACTGTAGGGATGGCTGAGCAACAAAACAGAAGGGGCCTGGGTATCTACACTTCATTGCCATTATACAAGCCCTGGTATCTGGGAGAGAAATGAAACGCTGTCTTGTTTAAGTGTTGTATTCTGGGGTCATTTCTTACAGCAGCCTATCCTGCCTCCACCTGATGCAACCTCTGGGCTACTCAGTTGTCTTCCTTGGAGCTAACCAATGAGAACATACTACTGGATCCTTCCAGAGATATTTCATGCACAGATGAACAAATACATATGTACACGCCTGAATGCATGCATACACACACACACACACACACACACACACATACATGCATACAGACCCCTCTTCATTTTTACCTAAATGGTGCTATACCAGACAGCTATTCTCTAAAGAAGAGGCTAGGCTCTGTTTGAGAAGGAGGGTTGTTGGCAACAGCCCTCAACTTAGCTTCTCTTCTGTTCTGACAAATCGAGCTGTCTCCAAATGTGCACACTGCTCACTAATAAAAAACAAACTCAACCCACTCCGCTTTGAGACACAGTTTCTTACTCAAGCAAGTCCCTCAGAGAATCCAATTATCCTTCCCCCCCAAAAAAGAGATTTATTGAAATGTGACAGCCACACAGCATAATCTCCTATGAGAAGTTCCAGTAAAGTCATTCTTTTCCCATCTTGTATTTTCTGGGTTCTTTGCATGACAGAGGTTGGTATTGGGGTGGATGCCCAGTGGGCCAGCCTGTTTCCCAGCCCTGAGTGTAGATACCTAAGCTGAAGAATGCAGCCTGGTAGTTGGAGGCCTTCTTGAATGGTCTCCGTTCTCTGCCTGTCTTCCCCATGCTGGTTTCCAGGGCCCTGACTGATCCTGTGAGAGAAAGCACTGGAGATTGGACAGTTTCTCCTGTGAACTTTCTGCCCCTCCTAAAAGGAAGGGAGAAGCCAGGAATCCACTTAGATTGGTGGGGGAAGGGGAAAAGTTTGTGTGCATGTGACAGAGATGGACAAGCAGAGGGGGTTTCAGGGGCTGCTTCCTGAGTGGCCTTGGCCACCATCGTTTTGTGAACTTTTCATCTTCCCAATTTTCCTTACTGTGGAATTTTTTCTTTTTCAGAGAACCCTCAACTCTGCTCTTAAACCCGGGGCAGGTAGCTCAGTTGGTTGGAGCATTGTCTCAATACACCAAGGTTGTAAATTCAAACCCCAGTCAAGGCACAGACAGGAGTCAACTAGTGAATGCATAAATAAGTAGAACAAATCCACCCCCCTCTCAAATCAATAAATTAAAAAAAAAAAAAGAGCAACTCCACTCTTAAAGCCCCACCCAGGTTACCTAGGATAATCTCCCTTACTCAGAGTCAACTGATTATAAACTTTAATCACATCTGCAAAATACCTGCACAGCAATACTTAGATTAGCACTTGAATAACGGGGGACTGTAGCTTGGCCAAGTTGACATATCCAACTGACCAGCACAGGCTGACTCAGTCGAAAGTGATTGACAGAGCAGATAACCACAGGTCCATTTAGGTGTTCTTTGTATCAGTGGAATGAAGTGTTTTTGCCAACATTATCTTGACAGATACCTGACTCTCATAACATAGGGGCAGAGATCCCACTGGGCTGTTTCACAGTCTTGCTCATAAGCCCAGGAAGACCCACTGTGATTTTCTCAGTCACTGAGGGGTTAAGCCTGCCGCAGCTTCTGCCAACTCTCAGGGGTTTCAGCCTGGACTCCAAGGCCATTAATCATCGGGAACTAGGGCTGCAGGAACAATACTTACTAGCAATTAACCTACAGTGGAGGGATCATTGTTTTCCCCGCCTGCACTCCCCTCTTCTGCACGCCCAATTACTCTAAATTAACATTTACCAAGCAAAGTGCCTGTTAATTGGAAGGGCAGTAGAAAGAAAGGCCACACACCTACCCAGTCTAACTTAATAACCTCAAAAGAAGCCATTAATTAACAGGAAACATGGTACATTCAGATCTTGTTGAGATGTTGGCTGTTAACTGCGTGTTTGTATTTCCGAGCTCCGCACCCCCACCCCAGCACCTCAGGTTATAGTAAACAACAGCAATAACAACAACGAAACGCACTCATAAGTAAGACTGCGCTTTGAAGAAGTCCTCACTGACTGGAGTCCTTAGGGATTCCAGGAAAGAATCTTAATGTCTATATGGGGAAACTGAGGCTGAGAGAAAGGAAGAGAGATGCCCAGGGTCACAGGGTCAGACGGCAGCTGGCTGCCTCCCGGGCCTGGTCCTTGCTCCGCTCCGCCAGGTGCATCTGGGGCAGTTTGAAATGCTGAGGCAGCAACCTCCCTGGTCCCCAGATGGCAGACAGTCAGGTTTGTCAACTCCTGCCACTGAAAGGTGACAAGCAAGAAGCTTCTAAGAAGCTGATGAGAAGGGGTGGGAACCTGCTCACAAGTTGAGAACAGCTGTCTCCGGGCTGCCAGTCCTAAAAATGCCTCCAACTTATTCCCTTCAGCCCTGCCCATGTGTGCAGTTGGATTGAGTGACACCCAAATCCCCCAGCCCAGCAATCTGAGTAAACCCTCCCCTTCACCCCCACCTACCATCAGTTCCCAGGTCCCACCCATTTGAATCCTTGGCATCACTCAGACCCAGCTCTTCTCCTCCTACACACATCCACCCCCACCCCAACCCCACTCCATGGTCCTTCTATGTGGCCCAGGTCAGCTATCTCTCTTCCATTCCCCACAGCGACTGTTTCACAACTTCCTGACTTCCCTTAAGGCCCTAACTCGTCCATTCTTGTCCTGATCAGACAACCTCACCTCCCTCCACAAGAAAACAAAGACCATCAGTGGGTTCCTCCCTGCTGAGGCTCAGCCTCCCTGTCCTGTGGAGGTGCCCTGAGTCGCCCACCTGGGCTCTGAGTCCGTGCCTCCTTAGGGATCTTGCTCCTCTCTCTCCTTTCTGCCTCCACCCTCTCACTCTCCTGGATTCTTCCCGGGTTGGAATACTCTCAAGCGACTCCCATCCTAAAACGGCCCTGCCCTCCCCTGGAGCTCTCCAGTTGCAGCGCCTCCCCCGTTTGGTGACCAGCTTCTCCACTTACACTCCACTTGGCCACTTCCACTCATTGCATAGCCTCACCTCCCACCTACTCTCAAATGCTCCTAAGTTCAAAATCACCTCTTTGTTACTAAATCCAGGAATTATGTTTTTGGTTTGAGGCTTTTAAAATATAAACTTTTTATAGAATTTTCCATTGATCACTCCCTCCCTCCTTCCTGAGACTCACTTTCCCCTGGCTCGCATGAAACCACTCCTCCCCTTACAGGCATCTCTTTCGGCCTGTTCCCTCCGGCCCCTTCTTTGGTCCTCATGCATTCTCAGGGGCAGCCCCATCCACTCTGGTGGCCTCCATTACCAACTAGATGATGATGATGATGAAGATGACTCCTGAGTCTCTGTACTGAGTCCAGATCTGACTGTTGAGCACCAGGTTCCTATCCAGCCCCCAGGTTGGCATCTCACTTGGGAGTTTTACAGGCATCTCTCACCTACCACGTTCAAAGTGAGCTCATTATCATTTCCTGTCTGCTTCTCCCCTAGGCTTCCATCTCATTGAAAGTATTTCCATGCTCATAGGAGTCATTCCCCCCCCACCTCTCATGTCCAATCAAATCAATCAATTAATCATCCAGCCCTATACATTCAATCTCCAAGGAGCCTCTGTCTTCCCACTGCCATTACTTTCTGTGGCAAATTGCCGTCTTACCTCCCTACAGCCAGAGTGACCTTGCTGAACTCATATTTTATCAAATCACACCCTTCAGTGGCTCAGCATTGCCCACATGTCAAAGGTTACGCTCTTTAGAACATCCTGCAAGCCAGATTCCTCAAGACCACCAACTGGCATTATGCCTCGGAAAATTTCCTGGACTAGGATAAGAGTTCTCATCTTGGCCTCAACTTTCTTTCTTTCTTTCTTTTTTTTTAAAAAATATATCTTTATTGATTTCAGAAAGAGGAAAGGAGAGGAGAGGGAGAGAGAGATAGAAACATCAATGATGAGAGAGCCATTGATCGAGCCCACAACCCGGGCATGTGCCCTGACTGGTAATCGAACCCCGATCCCCTGGATCCTAGGTTGATGCTCAACCGCTGAGCCACGCCCGGCCAGGCTTGGCCTCAATTTTCTCATTAAAAAAAAAAAAAATCAAACAAATATTCCTTCGACAACGTTCCTTCTTAGAACTTTGATACCCATTTCCTGATTTGTCTTGAAACACTTCCGTGAAGTAGGTATTACTATCTGCATTTTATAGATGAGAATCACTGAGTCTCCCAGAATCCGAGGTCACAAAATAATAAAGGCAGGATTTGAACTTCGGTCTGATATTTCTTTTGCTCATTTCATGATTCACAGCTGTTATCCATAGAGCAGAGGTGGGGGCTTCTAGGGACTCAGGGGCCACTGGGACCACAGCACAGACCTCTCTTCCTGCAGGCCTGAGTTCTGGGTGGGAGGGAACCTGCTCCCACACCTTGTCTCAGTTGGAATAGGGATGACAGGCAGCAGAGGATCAATAGCCACCTGTCCAGGCTCCACTGACAAGCTAATCTTTTCAGTAAACATTTCATTAGCTCCTGCCAGGCTGCTCACACCCGCTGTTAGCAGAGGCAGACGGGCAGGGGAGGGGGCCCTCTGCCTTAGAAGGGGCTCAGGTGTCACCAGGGGTCTCTGGGCCCCTGAGACGCAGCTCAGCTCAGCTTAAGCAGTGCCATGCACTGGCAGAATCCAAGTCATCCCCAAGATTTCTGTAAATTCCTGGAAACTTACGTTCTTTGTGTCTCTTCCAGCTCTTCTCCGAAGAAACTTTCACGATCCGCCATCTCATGGGGCCCCCCAGCCCCACCCCATTGTGAGTTCTTATAACTTTTGTTTCCCTTCATCATACTCTTACTCCTATTGCTGCTGCTATTGATGATGCCGGTTGTATTAATAGCAACAGTAGCAAACGTCTACGAGCACTTACCTTGTGCTGGGCACCGTGCCGGCAGTACCTTGGGTAGCCCCGGTCCTCTCCACAGGCCGTGCTAGGCTGCTTCGGCCTCTGGCAGGTGAGCAAACCGTCTCCCAGCTGAGCAAACCGTCCCCCAGGTGAGCAAACCGTCTCCCAGCTGAGCAAACCGTCTCCCGATCAGCAGGTGACTGATCCTGGGTTTACCTGCCTCCAAAGTCCGAGCTCTTACCCACCATGTTGCATTTGCAGTTTGTGGAATTATTTGACTATCTTCTGGCTCCCCCATCAGATTGTGTGGGCTCTGCAAAGGCAGGACCCATGTCCGATTGCTCCACCACTATGTCCCCAGCACAATTAGTTTCAAAAATAATACAAGGTATTGTACGTGAGTTTGTTTAGCCTTTGTTGCTCCCAAGCCAGTGGAGGTAAGAAACTGGTTTTTATTTGGCCCAGCCGGACATGGCTCAGCAGTTGAGCGTCGACCTTGGATCCAGGCGATCGGGGTTCGATTCCCAGTCAGGGAACATGTCCTGGTTGTGGGCTCGATCAGTGACTCTCTCATCATTGATGTTTCTCTCTCTCTCTCTCTCCCTCTCTTTTCCTCTCTCTGAAATCAATAATGCTATATTTTTTAAATAAAAAAAAAGAAACTGGTTTTCATTTTATTTTTGCCTCTGGGGTGTAGGGGGAGCGGTGTTTGTTTTTGCCATTTGAATTCACCTCCTCTTAGGGGCCTCAGAGGAAGACGGCTTCCTGCAAATGATTGGTTGGGGTGATCTCTCATTCAGCCCCACCTCCCCTTGCTTCTTAAAACCAAGCCATGTCCAGACAATGTCCTCATGCTAGCCCATGACCCCTGCTTTCCCACGGCTGTAAACAAGCTGCTCCAGTTTTGCACGACAGGGGGTGGCCCTCATTTTCAGAGCTCTGTTTGCTGGCTTAGCCTCTCCACTTCCTCTCCCATGTCCCCTGCTCAGGATCCTGCTTTATTCCACTGCTTGGGGCAGCCTTTCCAAATAATGTTGGCTCTGGAGTTTTAATTGTCCCAGCTTCAATAAAAATTGTTACTCTGGGGTGATTTCCAGGAAGAGAAAAGGGAACTATTGATATTGTGCCATTAGGTGACTTTATGGGGTTTGGGATTAACCTACAGGGGCAGCCCCAGCTGCTTGGTGACATGTGGGAACACAGGCTCCCTGGTCCCGGAGCCTTCTGCTTTCACACTGCTGGAAAAGGTCCGAGCAGGAACACTCGGTGTCTGACCTAATCTTAAACAGTAATGTTACCAGGTCCCCATTAGCTGTGTGGTTGGAAGGAAAATAGAAAACACTGCTAAGCTAAAATAAACAATTAAAATCACCTGACACATTTCTACCTAAAGAAAATCACTGTCAAATATGTGATATGGTAGTTAAAAGTGTTCAGACGTTTTTTATGCATATATGCATCCAAAAATCTTACCATGCTGGGCGTGTGATTCTGAGGCCAGATCCTCTTGCTTAGCTCTACATGATGAATGTATTTCCATGTCAGGAAACACGGATTTATGTAATTTTCAGTGGCTTGATGGTATACTAGTGCATTGGGGTGTGATTTATTTCACTGGCCCGCTATTGATGTGCAATGTTTTCTTTTTACCCTTTCATGCAATGCTACATTGAATATCCTTGCATCTGTATCCCTGTGCACTTACCTGACTTTCTCCCCTAAGGCAGGGTTTCTCAACAGTGACACTATTGATGTCTTTGACCATTAATTCTTATTCTGGAGGCTGTCCTGTGCATTGGAGGACGTTTAGCAGCACCCCTGGCCTTTGCTCAAGGGATGCCCGCAGCACACCCCTCCCCCAATACCCTGACAGTCAATATCTCCAAATTGCCTAAGGTCCCCTCGATGGCAAAGTGGCCTATGCTCTGAACCACTGCCCCGAGGATAAAGTCCTTAAGTCAAAAGGTCAAAGGATATGCATATTGTAAGACTTTTGTTGTCTTTTGCCAGTTGCCTTCCAAAAAGCTGCATTACTTACTCCCAGCAACAGTGTATAAAAGTGCCCCATTCACCACTCTTATGAACATGAGTATTGCCGTGGACAAAAGAAACGACACAGCTCATAAGACAAAAAGTTCTCGCATTGATTTTATTTATTTATTTATTTATTTATTTATTTATTTATTTTACTCGAGTGGGGTTGAACATTTAAAGAGCCATGTTGATTGTATTGACTGGCTGTTGTTTCTGTGGCAAACTGTCTTTTCCCTCTTACTTTTCCTTGTCATTTTTTAAAATCCTCACCCAAGGATATGTTTTTATTGATTTGAGATAGAGAGGAAGGGAGAAGGGAAGAGAGAGAAAGAGAAACATCAATCCATTGCCTCCCGTTCATGCCCTAACTGGGGATTGACCCCGCGACCTGGGTATGTGGCCTGACCGGTAATCGAACTGGCAGCCTTTTGGCGTATGGCACAACAGTCCAACCAACTGAGCCACCCCTCCAGGGCTGTTATCTTTTAATATATTAAATAAAACATAACTTCCGTAGCTTGCTGTTCGTCTTCGTTGATATCTGTGGTTGTATTTGTTCGAAAGTCCTTAAGAATCGTGTAGCTGGTGCCCGGGAAAGCACCCCTGCGTGTACACTGTACTGGGGCTGCAGCTGTGAACCCCCCGACAGTGGAGCTCCATCCAGCAGGTTCCACCTTTGCCTGGTAGAGCATGCTATTTGGGTCGGGCTCTTTTATGTTAAAATCTGCTGAATGTTCCTTTAGTGTTTGAGTGGAAAGTTCTTCCTCTGAACACCCGCCTGTCAGGAGCAGCCTTAATCTGGGAAGGCTGACCTGGGGCTTGCCCATAATTAGTTCAGGTTAATTATCGCCCATCTGCAGATTTGCAACACTGGGGCCTCTCTTCCCCTAAGCAGGGGCCTCTGGAGGTTTCTTTTATGAGCTCTGAACCCTGAGGGGGGACTTCAAGTAATGAATTTTCCTGTAATCAGATTTGAGGGTGTGCTCCCTGAGCCATCCAGTCAATTGGAGAATTGAGCACCGGCTGGTGTATTTGGCCAAAGGATGCAGAAGATGAAGCACAAGGCATCCAGTCAGCAGCCCAGTGAGTATATTGAAAAAATGACTTGACATTTTACAAACACCCACCTCTTCTATTTCAGGGGAACAACTTTCTTGACGAGGAGAGGATATCATCTGGGATCTATTCAGGAAAGAATAGTTTAGTTTTCTTTTGGAGTATGAGGGTGTAAGAGTCCAATTATTCTCCAGTGAAACCCTGTGAGTCTGTACATGTTTATAAATATTTAATATGTTCAATATTTATTCAGCATTCATTCATTTGTTCATTCATTCATTCAATCACCAGGAGGCACTGGGGATGGAGGGTGCATGACATGTGGCTTCTGCCCATTTTAAGGCACATACATGCCACCTGTATTGTTGGGAGAAAATAGACGCTTTGTGAAGGTTTGCATTACGTACATCAGTGAAAACCTACAGAGATCTTGCAGGCAAGTTAGTGAGGCCTGTTCAGGGATCAGGAAGGTGAAGAGAAGGGGTGGAGCTGAAGATAATGGTGACAAGTGTGCACCAGTCAGGAGATAGGCATTCAGTGGACACTGGTTCCTTCTCCCCAGAGAGTCTCCCATTTGAATCTCTCAGAAAATGCAACGGCCTCACTAGGTTTGAACTTGCAAAAAACTTCCTTGCAAAAAAAGCTCCCAGTCAAAGAACAGGAGAGGAAAGTTCAAAGACCTTTGTGTTGCTTTTGAGACCACAGGGCAGCAGCAGAAGCTCCAGTGGATCCCCACTTCTCCTTTGTCAGGCACCTCAGTGGCAAAACGAGGGCCTGCTCAGGGCCAGGTGGGACCTCTAACAGAGCAGAGCATTGCAGACCAGATCTCCCCGGGGCTGGAGGCGGCCATGTGGAGGGAGGACAGCTACAGAGGGGTTCTTCTGCCCTCTGATCCATCTCTGGAGTGAGTCACACATATCCTCCAACTCTTGATTATGCGCATTTCTTGCCTTTCACTGCAACTACATGATTTTTCTTTCCCTTCCAGCAAGCCTCATCAGTGATATAACTGGAGTTCTTGAGTTTCCATTCACCCCACTTCTCAGGAGTCTCCTCACTGGTTTCGGACAAAAATGAAGATCACAGAGCTTTAGAAAAAAATGTTCTAAGGACGGAGATTCCGAAAGGTAAGTTCTTTCTAAGAGGGATGTATGGCTCTCAAAAACGTCATTGTGAGGTAATTCCAATAACAGGGAAAATAGAAAGAGGCAGGCAGAGACACAAGCATGGCTGCTCGGGAACTGTGCTGGGCTCAAGCAACATCACTGCCTTATGCCAAAGAGGGGATCAGAGCACGCTCGTGCTCACACACACACCCCACAGACACCCCCCCACACAAGGTACAGCAAGGACATGTAGGGACACAGGATGGTAGCTCAGTATGGCTGAGATTGTGGAATATAACACAAAGGCTTTGCTGGTTCTGCTCTGTGGGAGTTCAAAATTGTATTTAATGACTGATAACAGAGACTTGGAAAAACAATGTCTTAAACAAAATAAGGGTCCACCTTTTAGGCAGTTCAGGGTTGCTCTGGTGGCTTCACAGTGCCATCAAATCTGCCTTTCTGCTCTGCCATCCTCAATGAATGCCTCCCATCTGCAGGTTCACCTCAGGGCCCAGGATGGCTGTCAGCACTCCTACGAGGAAGAGGAAGGACATGGGGAAGAGCAAAAAGTGTGTCAGCCCCCTTTAAAGTAGTTACCCAGAAATCCCCCGGTGACTCCTGTGTACTTCTGACTAACCACCTCGCCTGCAAAGGAGGCTGAGAGATGAGGTTTTGTAAGGGGGCCCAGGGCCACACTCAACAGTATAGGGATTCTGTTAGACACAAGATCGAGGAAGACAATGAACAAAGAAGGAAAAACACTCTCTCCTCCCCAACTCGCGATACGTGGGACACTGTGACCAGGCAAGAGAAAACCTAAGACTGGAAGCTCGAGCTAATTTGCTTCCATCTTCTATTTAAATGTTAGAGGGAAGTTCTGACCCTGGGAAGTCGAGGAGATGGAGCGGCATTTAGGATCATTTCAAGTTCCAGCCTCCCCCCCCCCCCCCCCCCCGTAAGTGAAACACAGGTCAGTGAAGGGACTGAGACACCCCAGAGCATTTGCTGAGGGAGCGGGCGGGGTGGGAATCACAGTTTCTGGATGTTACATGAAGAAACAGCTCCCTGCTCAACAAGTTTGGGATTCAACTAAGTTAAGACGTTTGTTTCATCACAGAAAATGGTGGAGTCATGAATATGCTCACTTACCTTATGATTTTTTCCTTGTTTTTCTGAAAAGGAGTAGTCCTGAGCTTATTTGACTGTAGAAGTTAATTCTTGCACAGCATTCCATGGAATAAGTGTCTCAGAGTAAGCATTTGGGAAACAGTGGTGTGGTCAGAGGCTGCTTCCTTACCTGCTGGGCACTTAGCTTTCTCAAAGCACTGCCCTTTCCAGACCAGCCGAGTCACGATCTTGGGCCTGTGGCCTGGAAATCTGCATTTCTCCAAGCTCTCTGGGTTAGTCTTATACTCACTGAAGTTTGAGATCCACCAGGTGACAGAACTGAGCCTCTACTTTACAAATCCTTGATGAATTTGCATCCAGGTAGCTCCTCCCGGCCCCCTCAAAACTCATTTCTTTCATCACCATTTGGAACCTGGGTAATTTGCTCAGCCCTGCTCAGAGCAGCTTGCATTTATCTTTATTGCCACTCTCTTTATTGATTTAGGTCCATCTCTGCAATTCGTCAAGCTTGGATTGTATTTTAATCTTGGCCTCCAAAGTAGCTAAGATCCCTTCCAGCTTCGTATCATGCAGAGATCTGATTAGCTGGGTCTCGATTCCATTCTTCAAGTCATTAATGGAAATATTAAATGGTCCTGGGTTGGCATGAAGGTCTTCGGGGCTCTCAGTAGATGTATGGCTCCCGTATCTGCCACTGGCCTCTGCCTGGTGCAGTGATGGGTAGGAGATCACACCCAGCGTTTCCATTGTATGTTACTGCTTCATCACTTACAAATCCATGCATGCAGTGCAAATCCATGTTGAAAAAATAGAACCTATTAATTAATTAATTCAATAAACATTAGAGCAACAGATGTCTTTAAGGCATATACTGTTTCTCTCTCACATCAATGGCATGCTGGCCACAGGGTGAAGAAATTGATGCCAAGTGTGTGCATTAGGAAGATCAAGTTTTATGGAAAAGGCAGCTCAGTTCCATCTTTGAGATACATCCTTCCAGGCCAAGCCAAACTCACAGCAAGCAGCTCCTATGTAATAACGCAGGACGAGCTTACTTTTCTGAGCATTTCCTAAGAGCTAGTCACTCTTCTCCTGCCTTTATACGTATTCAATTATTCAACACTCACAATATTCCTATAATGTGAGTGCCGCCATCATTCCCTTTTCTAGATAGGCTGTACAGACCCAGAGAAATTAGATAAGATGCATAAGGTGCCAGAGTTGGTAAGTGTGAGAGCAAGAGCGCAAACCCAGGAAGTCTGGATCCGGCACCAGTCTCTGGACCACTATCCTGCATTGTTGCAGCAGTGACTGAATGAAAGATCTGGTGGGAAATGCCTACCCAGGGCTCAGTACCCAGAAATTTCTAGAAAGACTGACCATGATGTAAAGAGGTTTTTATCAATTGTCTCGTTTTATGTTTGAAAACTGTTACTCAATATTATTTGCATCTACAGCCATACAACCCTGACTGTGCCCAATCTCATCAATATTATTTGCTCCTATTGTATAGATGAGAAAATAGAGGCACCAAGATACCTCCCCAGATGTATCCCAAGTCTGCTGACTTTCTTCTCCCAGAGGCCTGCCTGGAGGAGTTGTCCCAAACAGGCGTCACCCTGAGGACTCCTGGGAGACACAGAGGCTGCAAAAGTGGGTGAGGAGTCCAGCACTGCAGGTCGATGTTCACCCCACTCCACCCAGAAACTCTTTCTCTGGCCTCATCCTAGAACCTGCAGCAAAACACTGACGGGTATGCCACCGGCAAAGCCCAAGTTTCTCCAGAGTAGCGTCTCTCTTCTGTTGGGCCCAGTGCGGGCCTGCGAGACAATAGCTGAGCTGAAATTTTCTCTGATCCAACAAACTCACTCACTCAGTGGATTTGGGCTGGGCCTGGGACTGACCCCTGCCTTGAGAAATTTAAAAGTTGAGCAGATATCACCCACAGTCTGGCTCATTTTGACAGGGGGCCACAAGCCAGGGCATACAGCTGTCACCTGCTTCAGGAGAGCGGGAGGGAGCCGGCAAGGCTTTCTGCAGGAGGGGGTGAGAGTTGGGCCTTGAGGTTGGATTGCAGTGACAGCAGGGGGTGGGCGGGGTGAGTTCTGAGAGGGAGCCAATGCTCAGGCATCACCTTGGAGCACCGGAGCAGTTCTCAGACAAATGCCTGCCAACGCAACTGACAAAGCTAAATTTTCACCTCAGACCCAGCCCCTCAGCCAGGCTCTCAATTGCCCTTTCCTGAGATGATGTACATCTCATTAGTCAGTGGAGCCAGTCAGTTGGGTCCCCAGAATGAAAACTGTCACTATCTTACTTGACCAGGGAGAGGAGGCTGGAAGACTGCAGGGTCTTTGTTCTGGGAGTTAAGACTGTAACACACTTTGCCCATCGGCCACCAGAGGGCGATGCTCGCCCACACATGGGATATTCCCGCAGAGAGGGGGGGCAGGCATCTGCCTGGGAGATCTAGGAAGCTGAAAAAAGATTACTTCGTTAAAGAAATACGACGAGGATTCCCCTCCACCCTCAGAGCTTTTAAAGCCTTTAAAGTGGCATCTTCAACCCTAGTGAGCAGTCTAGTTTAAGGATGTCTCCTTAGGCACACGGACACTTGATCTGGGAAGTCAAAATAACTGGGTTTAGACTCCAGCTCTGATGCTCAGGGGCTGTTTACCCCCAGCCTTAGTGACCTCACCTGTAAAGTGGGAAAACACTGCTTTCAGTCCTATCTCGCCATGGTCATGAGGTTTAAATGAGACAAGGAAGTGAGGGGAGCTCTCAAGGACATGGTGTATAAAGACAAGAGATTTTGATCAAAGCTGCTTCTATTGGTGTCTGTTAAAAAGCATCCTTACTGTCGTGGAGAGGGAGGCAGAGACTGAGGAGCCCACAGTGCCCTGGGGTGGACCTGCCTTCTTGTCACGGGGGTGGCTGCACTGTGGTCAGAGGAGCAGAGCCGCATCCCTACATCTGAGGCCTCAAGGGCCGTGGGAGGGGAGGTGGGGAAGCTGGGAGAGGGCTGGTCCTGTCCGGCCCTGAGGTCCCCATCTCCAGCAGCCCAGGCTGGCTCAGCTCCGTGATGTCACACACTCCTTTTGTGGCTCCTGTAGCCAGTGGAATATTGACACATTGTGCAGCCTATATTTCTTCAGTTTTATCTTCCAATGCTCCCATTGATCTTTAAATTTTAGTGCAAATTTAAAACTGAAGTTTATAGAGTGTAGGAAAGGGGAATCCATCTAAAAATTCCCCACTCAGAACCATGATTACCCCTCACCCTCCCTTCTCTCCCAAGATCTCCATTCCACTCCCTGCGCTGCTTTATTCAGGTACAGTTCTTACACTTTCAGATAAGCCTGCCTGCTGTGCTCACACCTGGATGTGACCCTGCTGCCCTGTCCCAGCTGTGACACCAGCACTACCTGCCTGCAGGCTCCTTTCTAAAATAAGGACCTGATCCCATCACTCCCTTTCCTAATGCTATGGATGGCTCCTCTTTGCCTTTGAACAACTCCTGGCATTGCTGCCCTTGGGCGATTACACTTAGAATAATAGCAAAGACGAACATTTGTGGAGCTTTCACCCAGTGCCAGGCTCTTCGCTAAGTGCAGTGCGTTTATTATTTCATGTCATCCTCTTAAGAGGTGGGTCATATTAGCACCTGCATTTTGCAGATGGGAGAACTGAGGCACTGAGAAGAGACCCGGGCCTGAGGTCACCTAGTTAGGGAGGGAGCTGCTGGGATTCGACTCCTGTTTTCAAAGACTGTGCCTAATCACAGTACACACAATACCGCCTTCCCATTTTGGGACGCTTTCTGAGATTTTCCCCAGGGGACAGAATACAAGGTTTCTTCACGTTCGCCTCCAGGTTTCCTTCCTAAGGTCCTCCGTGAAAGACTCCTTGCGGTGCGTCTCTGCTCTGCTACCAGACTGGGAGCAACTGGAGCCCAGGACCAAGGTAGGAACCCTGAGAAAAGGTTGGTTCAGTGGAGTCACCCTCCACTCTGGGTTTCCCTGCACCGCAGGCCTCTTTTTCCTACCCCCTCCTCACCTCTCTGCATGGGGGCTCTGCACATGCCTCTGCGGCCACCTCCAGCGTCAGCCCTGGGCGCTGCTGTCCCCTCTTCCTCTGGCCAGAGCCCTCTCCCCTCTGGTCTCCCGCACACCGCCCATGACCGGAGATTTTGCCTCTGACAACTTCGTCTCTTCTTTCTCCATCCACAACCCTCCTCCCTCAAGCCAGGCAGCTGTCCGCAGCTTTGTCCTCGCTAGTCCCTGTCGCTAATACATAGCCACCCACAGCCCACCCTGGGGCATAGGAGGCTTTCTATAAACAGGAGCCGGGTGAATACGTGAGGGAAGCTGTGAGTAGTATATTAACAACTTAGGGGATGTTGTAATGAACCTCCGTGAAATATTCTGTCACCTCTTTGCAAAATTATCATTCCAAACCACGGAATACATTAGGTTTTATGATCTCCTCGCTTCTTTGGGGAAATGTAAATCTTGAAATATCATCTTCATGTGACAGGGCAAAGAGTCTCCTGGGACGCAAGATGTTTAAGAGCGTTAACCAAGAATCAGAAACAGTTTGTGATTAATATCAGGGTTTTGTTTATGGGCACAAATAAATCCATGGTCCAGGGCTGACCTGTAAAGATCTGTCCGAGGTGAAAACTCTGATTGCAAATGATGGAATGAGAAAACAATGTGAATTTAAAGAGGTGGTTTGGGGGCAGGGTTGCAGTGTTCAGGAGCTAATATTTTCTGACCGTAAATTTGTATGCTGTTCAAACATTCCTAGTCCCCCTAGTCCCCCTAGAGACTAGGCATTTATGTCGAAGGTCTGTGCCCATCCAAGCTTTGTAAGTAGGCCATGGGAAATGGAGCGGTTCCTTTCTGTAGGGTCATTGAAAGTAGCCTCTTCACCCTCATTTTTTCACCATTAAGGTGAGAAACTGGTTGTGACACTCGACATGAAGGGGCCGAGGAAGATGTGTTGGTATTTGGAGCCTCACATGACGGGAAGTCGGGTGGGGGACCCTTCTGGGAAGAGCATTGCTTTAGGAGAGAGAAGACCCACGTTGGCCTCCTGCTTGTCAGCCCCATGAAAAAGTGGTCAGGTCTCTTCCTGGTTAAAACCCAGCATGGACTCCCCATGGCTTCTAGAACCAAATCCAACCCTCAGAATCCATAGCCTGGCTTATCAAATCCTCCGTGATTTGGCTAAGCCCCTCTCTCCAGGCTCATTTTCCATCACCCCAGGCTTCCCTGACTCAGCACATGCTCTCCACTCCTTGTTCCCTTAACCTGCAACCTCTGGCTGGAACGTCCCTCCTCTTTGAGCCATTTGGTAAATAACTGTTGTTTTCTAAATAACAGCAATGAAAGCCATTTCATCTATGAAGCCTTACCAAGGCTCCCCGGAGGAAAATTTCTCTCTCCTCTGATTTTTCTCGTACACCCTGAACATCTCTTTCTCCCTCTGACCTCGAAGAACATAGAAGGATGGAACTTATTTCCTGCCTCACTGGTTGGAGTTGGCCAAGAGGCTTGTTTAGACCAGTGGGATGTGAATGGGAAAGCCAAGGCCTTCAGAGGCGAAGTGTTTTTTATATTCTCTGGTGCTTCTTTGATGTTCCAGAGAAGAATGTGTCTCAGACAGCTGCCATTTCAAGGAGAATACGGAGTCATGTGGAGCAAATCGAATCCAACCCATCCCTGGAGCCAACCCCAGCGGCCCTTCAGCGGGAAGCAGAGCTGGCTCAGCCAAAGCACAGGCCTGGAAGTGAAAAAAATAGGTGCTGTCAGTGGAAGCCACCAAGTGTTGAAGTGGTTTGTTACGCAGCATTAGTGTGGCAAAGCTGACAAATACACCATTCCATTTAGGGCTTAAACCTCAGAGAGGAGTGTATGTTCCTTAGCAAGGAAACCACTCGCTAAGTTTGGAGGAATGAAAGACTGCCAGGGCTGGTGCTCTAAGCCTCTCAGATAAGTCCCCTCTTGGTGTGGTTCCATGTCTCCTAAGGCATAGCAGTGGTAAGACGGCACCAGACCGACGAGAGGGCTAGAGAGACAGGGAGATAGTGCTCCTGGATGCATTTCCGATTCTTGGAGAGAGATCTAGAACTTCTCACAAACCTGGAGTGGGGTGAGGAAGCTCTGGGAGAACTACTTGGTTTCTGTAGGTTAGAGATCAGTCAGCCCAGGGAAGCTACAAAGTGCAGGACCTTGGGATCTCAGGTTGTGGAAGACCTTCGGTTATCCGCCTGATATTCAAACAAGATAGGACCAGTCACCCTGCCCCATGAAGACCCCAACCCGGGATGCCCTACAGTATGAGGATATAGTACTAGAGAGTAAACGCATGTGGTTTTAAGCCACTACTTTGGTGATCATTTGTTTGGCTCAGCAGCAATAGAAAATGAACACGAGCTGAAAGCAATATAATGATACAGCAATAGGGGACTGTGTGTTAGACTCTTGTTTTTGTAAAAAATGACAGAAATTTATGGGAGAGAGTATAGTGGTGATAAGTTTGGGCTTTGGAGGTAAACAGACGTAGGGGTCTGACTCTGGCTTGACACTTAGTAGCTGTGTGATTCTAGGCAAGTGCCATACCCTCTCTGAGCCTCAGTTCTTCATCTGTGTCTCATATTCTTGTCGTGAGGACTAAATGTGCCTGGTACGTAGGACCCACTGAATGGTAATACCTATTACTTTTAAATTATTATTATTACTATTACTATTATTATTATTATACAAAAGGATCTACAACAATGTGGCAGTCATCTCAGGGTGGGGATGATTTCATTTTCTTGTCTCCATTCTACAATGGACAAAATTTCCTTTGGAATAAGAAAAGTCTTTTTTAAAAGTGTCTGATTCATTCTCAAACAGTGAACTAGAGTTCATTGCTTCTTGGGCAATGTTTTTACTACTTTAATTTTTACAAGCTAGTTGGAAATAAATGTTTTCCATTTCCAGTTCTTTGAAACCACTTTAAAAAAATGTACAACATAGGTACCGTTTTCCATCAAATTGCCTCTGTCCACATGGTTTGCTTCCAACGTCTTGCTGTGGAAGGGACTCCGAGTGGGAGCAGCAGGAACATGCCCCAGGAAAAGGTGTGTTGGGTGCAGGGTTCCGACCTCCTGAGAATGGAGGGTCAGGCTTGAGCTTCTTGGGACAGAAGACAAGTAGGCTCTCGCCTGATGCTAAACTCTGGGAGGAAAAAAAAAAAATCAATGTCCAATTATGATTTTAAGTGGATTATGTTTACTTAAGAAAGTGATTAGTAGTGGGTATTTCTTTGCAAATGGCTTGAAACCATGTCTTTACTTAGTTATGTAAATGCTAGCCTGTAAAGAGAATTTTACTTTTAATATTAATTCACTGAATGCGTTGAATGTCCACCGTGTGCCGGGCAGACTTGAGAATGGATGTGTGGCGAGTAGTGTGTGGGTGACGAGAAACACAAAACTGAATACATTGAGGTCGCCAGTTTCAATAGGCTCAGTGTCTACTTTAACATGTTCCCATATTCGCTTTCCATTTATTTAAAGATTATCTTGCAAAACCATTTGAAAGTAATTTCGAGACATTCTGAATCTCTACCCCTGTATATTTCGGCACAAATCTCCTAGGAATAACACATACCCTTACATCACCACATACTATCATTACCAAGAAAACAAACAAAAATGATATAATGTCTAATACTGTTTGTATTATTTTAAAGCTGTTTTGCTTTAAGCTACTCTGATTTTGTTGCTGTTGTTTAATTACCAAGAGTAAAACTGACCTTTGATCAGTGTAGCCAGTGGCATTTCTGTTGCTCCAACGGCAGAGTCCTGTTTGAAAGAAGTCGCCAGGCTCTGCAGGGCCTGCCCTGCGCCTTCATATTAAGTGACAACAAGGACCATATCTTGTAAGGAAAGCTGGCCCTTTCGGCAGCCTCCTTCCAACAAGGGGAGCTTAGGCTCTCTTCTCAGGGGCCATGTTCACTCAGGTAGGATGAAATGGGCCGCCACTGATTAGGTTCTTGCGACCCTTCTGCAGTTGCCAGTTTCAAACTGATACCATTGGGCAGCCATCTAACGGAGTCTGCTTCCTTATCGACCCCCCGTTACAGAAGGACACTGAGACTCTGCACAGTCAGTGCTTGCACAGGGGTCACCCTGCTGACAAGTGGCAGAAGGACTGGAATCCATCTCTCTTTGGCTTCAAGTTCACAGAAGTTTTTCAATAAGCAATTCTTACTAACCGAGGGCACTCGCTAAGGCACGTGGCTCTGTCACCATCACTATGCTTCCATCTATTCAAACATCTCTCTTTGCCCCCTGTGTGCCCACCAGAGGTGACCGAGGACACAGTCCCGTGGGCTCATGGACACATCAGCAGATGGGTGGTCCTACCACAGAGTGGTGAGTGCTCTGTAGAGCTGCTGTGAAAGCAGAAGAGAAGCACTAGCCACTAAGGCTCCGGAACGTCACCTTGCCCAATGTCGCCACCAAGAGAGTGGCAGAGCAGAGACCCAGAATCTGAGTTGTCTGATTACAAAGCCAGGAAGGCAAGGAAATGTGCGCGCGCGCACTAACCAGTGTCTATACACGTATCTATAACTATTTCTACGTGAAACCATCCACGTCTGTATTAAGTTCAACATGAATTCACACTGCTCTCTCCAACTTCATCCATCACTCTAAGCCTTGTCCCCTTGCTCACCCGTAAACTCCCACTCCAACAACCAGAAACCTGGCTTCCACTGCCTGCCGTCAGCTTACATTTAATTGTTCAGTCCCAGGACCCATGTGTAGCGGTTTCAGAATTGTTAACCCCCCACCCCCATGGGAAACAACTTGTCAAGCAGAATGAAGTGCTTATGTGCCATTCCTTTGCCTTTAGCTTTACAGACACTAATTTCCATAATTACTCAGGGCAGCCCCTTTTTCTCCCACCCTTTTCTGTGAGGTTGTTTCATAGATTTGTGCAAAATTCCTTCCTTCCCCCTGTTAGGTGGATCTCAGCCCATACAGAGTCAGCCTCGAACAGTCTCTGGGACCTCTTCTTTCTCCTGACCCCCCTTCCTCTTTTCTTCCCTTCTGCCCTCTTCCTGAAACCCTGGTTCCATCCTGCTCCCCTTCACCTGGTGGAGGCCGAGTACACGTGTTTGGTCTCTATCCTGAAGGAGCAAAGGGGAGTCCTTACAATCAGGGGGTGATGCTCCACAGACCTCTGGGGATGAGGTCCAGGCTCCCAGGTGCTATGGAGGAGAGAAACTCTGAGACAAAAGAACCTTTGTCTTTCTAGTTCTATGGCCTCAGCATCACCTCAGTATGTTGTTATGCTAACTTAACCGCCACCCACAGACATGGGGTGGAAAGGAAGACGGGGTGAATGGGCCAGAGAACGGCTGGCTGCAAGCCTGGGTGAGACTCAGTCGTGCCACATTCTACAGGATGTAGATTTTCCCACATCGAATCATCTACGGAAACAAAATGTCATTTTCCTTTAAACATTATGTTCTTCCAATTTCTCTATTAAGTTTATTTTTTAAAAAATCATCAGCGTATTTGAATACTTTGACAATTCATTCACTCTTCCCCGAAAGTGATCTAAATATCGTTCTCATAGTTGTAATAATCCTCGTGGCTCTGGGGTGGGAAGGGGTCTGAAGTTTGAAGTGACATCCCCCATCAGTTCTGTCCCCGGGGGAGAGGAGGCAGCCTGACAGCTGATCGCTTCTTGCCTTTGATAAGCACCTTTCTTATTCTAATTACACCTTTCCCTAAAGTAACTTTTCCAGCTCCCCCCTCTCACCCCACCCCTTACATCCCTGTTTGAAAGGAGCCTATTCAGACAGCTTACAACAATGACGCTTAGGGATGGTTTTCATCGGGGAAAGGAAACCTGTAGAGGGTCTTATCTGGGGTGAGCGTCTCAGGCATCCAAGATTATCTTCCTGTCACCTCGTGACCCATCTCCTTCATGCCACCTTTTAATTTTGGTAGCAATTACGGTGTATATGGATAATGCCCATTAGCATATTCATGGTCATCTCATCATATTTATTGTCCGCACAACTCATTAATCTTCATCTACTTTGTGTGCTTGACAGCTCAATCTATTTTGCAATCTCTGGGAAGCAGCCATAGCTCCCCAAAGCCTTTGTTTTCCTGTAAATAAACTGTGTTGGGGACCCGAGGACAATGGTGCATCTCGTGGTGATTGACACCAGCCAGGGCTACTAATCAGGATGGGACTTCATTGCCAGCTGAGTCGAGTGCATTACGGGGCCATTGTTCCAGCGCTGCCAGGGCAAGAACACACACAGCCAGTCACCTTCGCAAGATGGGCTGATTGTTTTTCAAGATTAGACCCAGTTGCCTTATTATCCGTCCCAGACAACGAGGCATCTCACCCAAACAGACACATTTTCAGAAACTGCCGGCACACGGACCAGATTTGAATTGCTAATGTATAATCTGCCTGGCACAGATGTGCAATGAATATTTGGATGTTGTTTTGCCCGTCAGTCCAGGAGGCTGCACTGATGAGGTGATGAGTGGCCAGTGATGGGTCCTGGACCTTGGCCAGCAGCAGAGTTTGAGCTCTCGAGCTGACGACAATCAGATTACCCCCAAAGTGCCTTTGCCACAGGGACGGTGGGGTGGAAAGTTCCCTTTTCTTTTTGGTGCAGGGAGATGTGTTGTTATGTTTTCCAGACTTGGGAAAGGTATAGAAGTTGCTGCCCTTGTCTTGCCCTCACCTGCCAGCGCCTAAGGCTGGGAGTCATGTGGAGCTGGCTCCTTGGGTTCGAATTTGCCATTTTCTAGGTTATTTTCTTAAACTCTTGGTGCCTCAGTTTTCTCATGTGTTAAAAATGGGTTGAAAAATTCTATCAACAATATAGAGCTGCTGTGAGGATCCAACGAGTTGATATAAAAGAGTAAGTCCCAGAAGAGTGCCTGCCTCATATAAAGGCTCAGCCAAGGTTAACTATTACCGTATTACTGGTCATTTGCTCTCTTTCAATATTACTGTGGTCAAATAGCTTGGATACTCTGGAAATAAGGTTAAAGCATCTTCATTACCTCAGGACATCTCATGGCCTTTACTGTGCTACTTTGCCTGGCCTTTTCCGGTTGTAGGGTTTCCTGTACTTGTAAGACCATGGGAGCCTTTTTCCTGGAGCATCTTTCAGAGCTTATTTTCTCCAGAACGTACTTGAGGAAAAGCTGCCCTGGAAGGTGATACACAACATTTGCAAGGCTTTGAAAGAAAAACAAGGGATTCAAGAATTTCACGCACATGTCATGTTTTTTATATGTAAAGGCAATGGGGATAATTATGCAAATGCAGATATTCTCTCTGAAGGAAATGTTACTCAAAGGTGTGTTCAGCATGAAGGGGACAATGATTCTAAAATAGGAACAAATGGTTGATAAGAACTTGAGACCAGTTGATTGTACTGAAATCAGTCTAAACAACTGCAGCAAGGATATTGTCTAAGTGGACATCAAAAGATTAGAGTGTTTGAAGGAAGTTATTTACATTGAAACAATGGGATAACAGAATGCATCAATGCAGAGCAAAAGTATAAAGAGGGAAGAAATGGTGTCTTTTTTAAGGAAAAAAGGGACGGTAGAAAGGATATATATCTATCTGTAAAAAGGTGTAATAAGAGCAACCCCAGTAGTCTTTATTAATGTCTAATAAAGCATTAAAGGCCAATACTCATGGTATGAAGAAAAAACTCCGAAACCCAAGGTTTCTCTGCTTATTAGACAACCTCCCACAAAGGACTATTAAAAATTTAAACATGGGTGAAATATGATTATTCAAATGTGAACAAAAAGAAAGGTCTGGGAATCTTAATATCAAGCAATGTAGAATTATGCAAGTCAAAGAGTATTAGACTTAACAATTGTATTTCTTTATCCCCAGATGCACAAGGTAGGTCCTAAATAGGTACTGCAAGGTTTATTGTGGAAAGGGAAGCAATGGGCAAAAGGTATGTGGGAAGGGATGGCTTGTCTGCCAGGGCCCCTTGGGTGCAAGTTTTTAAGGGGTCTCTACTTTGAATACTGGAGAGGACACCTTCTTTATCTGCCTAACTCACCTTCTGGGAACTGCTTCCTATTCTCTTCTCTGTGCGCCAGGGGATCCTTTCTCCCAGCTCCAGGATTGCTGCTGCCATGTGACCCTGGATCCTGGCCACAGTTGGTGGGAGCCGACTTGAGCCAGGGGAGCCACAGTACCTTGCCCCTTGGCTTGCTTCATTAACTTAAGGGAAGACATCTGAATCTTCACTTTTGTCTTTTCAGACTCTGAAAAAGAGGGCCCGTTCCTCGGACAAACGGTAAGATGGAGGTCTTGGTTGTTATTGGAGGTCACATTCCCTGGCAAGAGTTAGGAACTGGTCTACGAAGAAGTCTTTTATAAAAACATGCTGTTCTGGTGGCTTTCAAGTTCCAGGTTCCATTGGAACCTCAAGATTAGCCATATCCCTCCCCTTCCCTGGGTCAGGTATGAAGCTTTTCCTTGAATGACATGATCTCCTCCTGCAGCTTCCTAAGAATTTTCTTTTCTTGCTTTTTCCCCTTTTTACAGTTATAAACTGTATTAGTCAGTAACCCAACCAAAAGAGTCCTAATAGTCACCTTGTTAAAAAATTTAAATAATGGTACATACGTCCTGACATATGATACTGTATTTGTTAAATTGAAGTGTTAAGTCAGGTTTCCCAGTTTCACATGCAAAGGGAGCATACAATTTGGCTGAAAGCAAGCTGATCAACACAGTAAGTTGGTTTGAAAAGAAACATCATCAGTTAGTAATTTTTTTAATCGCTTTTTTTTTCTTGTACTGCTAGGCAATTTTGTCATGTCATATGTCTACTTTCTTATTTTTTCTATGTTTTTTTAAAATTTACTTTTTAAAATGTTAAATATTTGCTTTTAGAATATAAAGTCAATTATTTTTCCTCTAGGCTGTTTGTAGTAGCAAAAAGAGTAATCTAAACATATAATAATAAGGGATTAATTAGAACAAACTATACATCACAAATAGGGAAATAGTTGGAAAAACAAATGTGCAAAACTGTGCTGTAAAAACGTACATGACCAATAGGATTACTTTATTCTTTCTTTTATGTTCAATTTTTTTTTCTTATGAGAAAACCAACTACTGGAATATAAAAATAATACAAGCAAACGAAAGAAAAATGTAATCCATACCGATCATCACACTCATCTTTTAAGACTGAAAAGACTTTTACAAACTTTTATAATCAATGTTACCACCTGGGTATATATTCTCACAAACTTTTATAATTATATAGTCATATATACATTGACACTCATTTAGAAAACCTTTTATTTCCTATAAAAATGGAACTAGAGCACATGTGCTTTTTTTTTTTTTTTAAAAAAAAACACCTTAACTTTATGAGGTATAATTTACATACAATAATGCACACTCATTTAAAACATACATTTTATTAGTTCTGGCAAATTTTACACCATTATAACCACCACCATGATAAAGATACAAAACATTTCCATAATCCAAAAAAATTCCTTTGTGTTCTTCCCTAGTCAACCTCGCTCTCACCCTGGGCCTGGCAAACAATGATCTGCTTTCTGTCACTATAGATTAGGTATTTTTTCTCTAAAGTTTCATATTAATGGGACCACACAATATGAACTCCTTTGTGTCTGATTTCTGTCACTCAGCGTGTTTTCGAGAGTCATCCATGTCATTGTGCTTGTGAGTAGTTCATTCCTTTTCGTTGCGGGGTGTTCCATTGTATGAACACACCATACTGTGTTTATCATTTGTGCGTTGATGGATGCTTGGGGTGTTTTAATTTTTGACTATTAATGAGTAAAGCTGCTATGAATATGTGAATAAAAGTCTTTGTTTAGATAGGTTTTCCTTATTTTAAGCAAAACACCTAGAAGTAGACTTGCTGGGTTGTAGGGTAGGTGTTGCGTTTAACCTTACAAGGAGCAGTCAAACTGCTTTCCGTTTCGGAACATATGAGGGTTCCAACCGCTCCACATGCTCACCGACATTTTTACTGAGTCATTCACTTTATGGGTGCGTATTGGTATCTCATTGTAGGTTTAATTTGCATTTCCTTGATCACCACCGACGTTGAGCATCTTAACATGTTAATTGGCCATTCAGATATCTTCTGTGAAGTGGCCATTCATGTACAGGGTGTCCCCAAAAACTGTATACACACCTTAACAGCTGATAGCTCAATTTTGAAAATGAAATGTATTTTAATATACACTGCCTTTATAATTATTCAGTGTGTGTATACATTTTTGGGGGATATCCTATATTTTGCCCAGCAAAAAATTTGGGTTGTTTGTCCTCTTACTTTGGAATTGTAAGAATTCTTTACATATCTTGGATGCAGGTCTTTATCACATATACTGATAATGAATATTTTCTCCAAGTCTGTGGCTTGTGTTTTCATTAAAAAACAACAGCAGTGTCCTTTGAAGAGCAGTTTTTAATTTTTATAAATTTCATCCTATCAGGTTTTTCCTCCCTTTATGCTTTGTGCTTTTTGGGTACCAAGAAATCTTTGCCTACCCCAAGTTTCTGGAGATTTTCTGTTTTCTTCTCTAAGTTCTGCAGTCTAGCTTTTATGTTTAGGCTTATGATCCACTTCATGTTCATTTTTGTATGTAGTTGAGGTTAAAGGTTCATTATTTTCCATACAGATATCCAAGTGTTCCAGGCCGTTTCTTGAAAACGTTCTGTCTTCCCCATTGAGTTATCTCAGTACCTTTGGCAGTAATCAGTTGACTACATATGTGTGGATCTATTTTAGGCCTCTATTCTGTTGGGTTGGTCTATTGGTTTATCCTTACTTCAGTCTCACTGCCTTGACAGATGGGAAACCTCCTGATACTGTGTTACGCACTGAGAGGGAAATAGTCCTTGTTGGGGTTGTTTGTACCCCATTTCTGCACGGTGTGACTTTCCCTGGCTTAGATTTGCACTGCTATACTCACTGGGGTGGCAAAAAACCGGGGCAATTCATCCAGGCCTGTGAAAGGCTGCCTTTGTCCCTCACAAGTTCACGATACTCTGAGTTTACAAATCAGCTTCACGTCCTTTGTCTCAGTCATTCATATACTGACTCAGTGCCTCTCATGCACTCTTTTATTTGTCCATTCCTCACAAACACCCTGTGAGGTGGGCTAGACCTGATTATACCCATTTAACAGATAAGGAAACTTAAAGATTATCACCATCAGGACACCTTCTCAAAAGTTGGAATTCTAGGTCCAGTAACACAGAAAACAAAAGGCCAATCTGTTCTAATTCTGCCTAACTTCTTTGGAGAGTGACCGGCCACAGAAATGTCACATCTATGCTACATTGGTGCCCCCTGTAAAACCTCAACATACACACACACACATACACACACACCCTGAGCAGATCTTTTAGACTATATTTGTCTCAAATGTCATCTGTGATTGGACTAGTGATAATGCTTCCTGCAAGATATTTCAGCATTTGCTTGTGGTCATATTGCTGGGTAACAAGGCCAAGTGGTCAGTCACCCTTACTGTGAGCCCCACCCAAACTCCAGTCCTTCTGACAAGGATAGTGTTGGAGTTTGACTCTATATTCTGGCTTGGATTCTTTCAAACACCCAACTCAAAATCTTTGGCGTTAATCTAGCTTGAATTTCTGCTTCCTGTAAGAAAATGACCTTGATAACGCTACTAGGACTTTGAAAGACCCAATGTCTGCTACAGGGAGGGCAGGCAGTGTGGCCTCAATAGTGATTCTCATAGGGGTTGGTATAGAGCAATGGGGTGGGTGCAGGACATTAGCATCTTTTAGGATCTGAGGACTAATTTGAAGACAGAAGAGCATCTTGTCCCCTCACTTTGATATGACTCAAAGCTGTATTTATTTTTAATTTCATAAAGCATTAAAGGGCATTTATGGTATTAAAGGTGTGCAGGCTGAGAAATTCTGGTATGTGTGGTGCTGGATGGAAGAGGTAACCATGGGTTGAATCCTGGCTCACTCACTTTTAAGTTACGTGTTCTTGGGCAAGTCTTTCATCTCTGAGCTTCTTTGTTTGTGTGTAAAATGGGGGATAATCATATCCACCTCACAAGATTGCTCTGAAGATGAAAAGGGAAAATGAATAGCAAAGCCTTTCTAAACCCGAGGACCTGAATGATGCAACTGCAGTGCTGCGGACGGGGTTTCACTAAAGACACACCGCACAAGAGACTGAGCCCATGCACACTGAAGAAAGGTGAAGTGGATGGACTTTGGAGTCAGAGAGCCTTGAGACTCTGCCCACCCAAGGCTGTGTGTGACAGAGGCAAGTTGCTTAACTATGTCCATAAAGGGACGACCACCTTGCAACTTCTAGGATTCAATGGGTTGTCTGCTGTGCATCTCATATGCCCAGCATGCAGTAAGTGCTAGAGTTACTATTCAAGTCAGTGTCTCATACTCCATTTCCCCTAACTTCTGCTTAGTTTTGGAAGCTGTAAACACCTCCTGTGCACAAAGTGCCATCCTAGATCCAGAAGCCCAGGGATCAATGCATCAGAGGCTGGAAGCTCCTGGCAGGCAGGGCTCTGCATCTCTCCCAAATCTATGCTCTTATTGTCACCGGTTAGGGCTTCAGACAATGAAGGTAAGTTAAACTGAAGGCCCACGAACCCATGTTGCCCATTTTGGAGGATCTGCAAAAAAAATGGTGAAACAGGCAAAAGTTTTAGTGCTTGGAATGGGTAAGCACAGGTTATGGATCAGAGCATGATCTGTTATGAATCAAAGCTGAGTCTGTCTGTCCTAAACCCAGCAGTCAGAGTCACCAGGCTTTTCTGAGGTTGTGGTTCCCTGAGAAACACACGCACCACGCCACAGAACAGGGATGACCTACTTTACTGGACCTAAGGTTTCCCAATACCAAAGGAAAAACAACAGAACTTTTCATTCCATAGAAGGCAATATACCTGACACTCCTTTTAAAGAACTCCTTTTGGTATTGTAATCCATCATAAACACCCCATAAGAAAAGCATAATAGTACAGTTACCCCACTTTACAGCCAAAGAAGCTGAGGCACAGAGATTAAGCAATTTGCCCAAGGCTCTCAGGTCTGTGCTTAGTGGATTAATGTGCAGCCTTTGGCTAGTGACCTTTGCTATTTTTAAAAAATAAATTTAGCTTTAAAGGTTGGTGGAAAAGTGCTTTATGTTTATTTGTATTTAGACCAATAGGTAAATAATGAACTGACTGGTTGATGCCATGAAAAGGGTAGACTGCATGGGAGGGGAAGTCACTCCCACTTTGGGAAGTGGGTGGAGGGTCAAAGAAAGCTCCACAGCAGGGGCCTTGAAGGGGAAAAAGCATTTGTGCCTTATATTTAGGAGGATCTTACTTAATACCACACAAATATTAACAAAGCTGATGAATCAGATGACACTAGGAAATAAACCCTAAGCAATATGCACCTTACATGAGTGACATTTCCTTCTTTTCTTAATCGTCACCTGAGGATATTTTTTCCATTGTTTTTTCAGAGTGGGAGACAGAAACATCAATGGGAGAGAGACACATTGATTGGCTGCCTCCTGCATGTGCCCCGACTGACCAGGGCTGAACCTGCAACCAAAGTATGTGCTCTTGGCCAGAATTGAACCCGAGACCCTTCAGTCCGTGGGCTGATGCTCTAACCACTGAGCAAAACCAGCCAGGGCGACAACATTCCTTCTTCACTTCAACATCCAGTTTACTCTTAGTTTCTGACTTCAGGCTTGGCTGTCATATCTACATGTGGATCATGGAAGCCAAAATTTAATATTTTATGTCTTTTCCTCTGATAAACATCTTTTACTGGCTTGTCTCAGTGTGCAAAAATACAATAAAAGTGTCTTTGTAAAAAACATACAGAGCATTCTTGCTATGGATCCAGGCAAAGGTATGACTAACCAAAATTTCCCAACAGAGGGCAGGGAACACTTAGGTGCATTGATTCTGGGAACTAGAGTGACCCTGTTCTGTTATGAAGCCAAATTCTTCAACTTTGATGATGAACTATCAAAACCAATTATGGCACAGTGTGACTCAAAATTTGTAGGCAGAGCAGCAATAGTCTAGAGAAAATAGAATTAACACATGGAATTATATCTTAATCAACACTGATAAGACTCATAATTATTTTAACGTAAAATATATTGTTTTTCTGAAAAAGGAGTCGGGAAGGTGTGGTATATAGGAAGGTGGCTCAGATTCAAGCGTATTTTTTTTTTTTTAACTCTTCAACACTAGATTCTAGGTTTCTTTTATGGTTTCAAAACTGGGTCTACAATCTATAAAATGACATTAACGAATATAGCATAAAGACCTTAAAAAGATCTGACTATACCAGCAGTTTAGTGACATATTGGTAGAGCTGTTCTGTAAATGCTTCAGAGGAAAACTTTTCCTTCACCCTGGCTCTGCCTGCCAGTCCCATTGTGGTTTTTAAGGAAGGTTCATGGATGAACTTTTCTATTGCTTCTGAGAAGTGCACTGGGTCAGGCTCACATAGAAACCCTGTAACACTGTGGACAATGGACTCTAAAGGCCCGCCTGAATTGACAGCAATGACTGGGCACTGCATGTACATGGCCTCCAAAGGGACAATGCCAAAGTGTTCATTGCTTGGTGTGTATATCACACACGTGCAGCCATGGAGGAGTGAGATTTTCTGTTTGTCCGAGAAAGATCGCAAGAAGGTCACAGACTGGTCAAGGTCAAACTGCTGGGCCATTTTCTTCAGTTCCTGATAGTGTTCCACGTTCTCCAGGACTCTCTCATCATAACCACCAGCCACGATCAGATAAACCTTGTCCCAATCTTGGGATGTCAATCTTCCACGCAGCTTTACTAGGGCTTCCAGTGCCAGAGTCAGGTTTTTCTTCCTTTCGTATCTGTTGATGGAGAGGAACAGGAATTTTTTCCCCTTGGGGACTAGATCATCAAGTTTTTCAGGGACAGCTGAGTCAAAGCTGGTGACATTCAGAGATGGGTAGAGGACATCGGGGTCTATATGAGATAGGGACGTAAACGTTTTCTTAAATATGGCAGCTGTGAACTGGCTGTTGACCAAGATGCAGTCAGCCATGCCTGTGGTGTATTCTTCTATCCAGTCAATTGGGGCCCTATATAGACGTTTAAGAAAAGAATCTCTCTTGGTAAGAAGCAGATCTGGGAAGTGACAATAAAACAAGATCTTCTTACGCCGTCTGGCCAGCTTGAAGACTGGGATACAGGCAGACACCTAACCAAAGCAAAAATAAACAGATAAAGTGGCTGGTGAACTAAACTTCAACTAAATCAAAAGTATAGACACCCACCCTGCCTACTAGTCTGTGGGCTCCTCATGGGCAATGTCTCATTCTGCTTTGTGTTCTTACAGACTCTCACCCAGTCCAATGCCTGGTGTATTAAAGGCTGGTAGATATTTTCTGGATGTGTGCTAAATATTTCAAGCTGCAAGTCCAGTGTTTCCTCTAGAATAGCACTGTCCAATGGGAATGAAAATCTAGTAACAACATTAAAATTTTTAAAGGGTTAATATATTTTATTTTCCTAAAATATTACCACTGAAAAACGTAATCAATGCTAAAAAAGTTAGAGATACTTTACACTATTTTTCACATTTATTCTTTAAAATCAGGCAAGTATTTTACACTTACAGAACATCTCAGTTCAGACTAGCAACATTTCAAGTGCTCAATAGCCATCTGTGGCTAATGGCTACCATACTGGACAGAGCAGATCTAGTATATTTCTCCTCCTAAGGAACTGAATGAACTATAGTAGTTTAGAATGCAAGCTCTGGAATCAAGATGGCCAGAGTCTGAATCTCAGTTCTACTAGCTAGTTGTGTGACCATGATCAAGTTCTACCTCTCTCTGGGCCTCAGTTTCCTCTTCTGTAACATGGTGACAATTATAGTACCAAAAAACCCATGTTTTTTTGTGATTATTAAATACAATGGGATATGTAAAACACTTAAGAATTTAGTGTAGTATGTGCTCAATAAATATTAACTATAATCATTACTGAGCATGAACTACATGCTGGCATTACTAAACTTTCCTGTTGGATAATCTTACAAACCACTCAATCTCCAGCTCACTTAATACCTGAAGGTGAGCTTTCCAAAGCTACTTAAAGTCATAAAATAGCAGATAAATGGAACTTATATTCAGGTCTCCTGCTTCTGAGCTCAGTTTTTTCTCTATATCATGCTGTCTCATGCTTATGAACTCGTTAGAAATGCAGGGTGTTTGGAACATGTCCACATTTCTCAAAAATATCTTCCACACAAGCAAAGAAGATCAAAAGTAACTCATGAGTTATAATTAAAGAAACACAAATACAAATGTGATGCCATTTCCCCCATTAGTGTGGCAAAGATTAAAATGGTTGATAACATCCAATGTGCACCAAAGCAAAATGCTCTATTGTACATGTGGCTGTCTTTAGGGAGAGGAACTGGGATGTGACTTTTATATTATACATATATATATTTATTGATTTTAGAGAGAGAGGAAGGGAGAGGGAGAGAGAAACATCAATGATGAGAGTCATTGATCGGCTGCCTCCTGCACGCCCTGAATGGGGATCGAACCCACAACCCGGGCATGTGCCCTGACCGGGAATCGAACCTCCATCTCTTGGATCCTAGGTCGATGCTCAATCGCTGAGCCACGCAGGTCAGGCATATTATACTCTTTTAAACTATCTGACTTTTTAGACCTAGTAAATGTTACTTGATAAAATAAAAATTTGGGGGGGTGTGGGGGCGAGGGACAGAGGAGTTTAGAATAATTAGAGCCCAGACTCAGGTGGGCATTCTTTACCAAGCAAAATAATTTGGACTTTTCTACAAAGACTAATGGAGAGCCACGTTTAAGTTTTATGGGGACATGACATGTTTAGCTTGGTGTTTTAACACAGGACACTGCTGAGGAGTAGGGTAACCTGGCTGCAAAGGCTACAGTGTGATGCACATGGCCTAGAAAGTGTCAACAGAAATAATGCAAAGAGGGAAGGCATACGAGTTACTCAGAAGTAAAAGGTGACTGAATGCTGACTTCTAACGTTAGTGTTTCTTAGAGAGAGACCCAAGGCCCATCTGCTGCAGAATCGCGCGACGTGACAGTGAAAAATGCAGGTTTCGGGGCCCCAACTCAGGGCTTCTGGATGAAGCTCCTCGGGGGGGACACTGTAATGTGCAACTTAAATGTGTCCACACTAAAGATCGAGAACCACAGTCACTCCGAGCTCCGATCTCTCCAGATCAGTTCCAACCTTTTCGACCCGCAGCCCGGGAGAGGCCAGTGCAACAGGGAGCGCGGCGCGGTCACCTCACCTGGTCGCACACGACCACGTCGAATTCCTCGTCGCCGAGGAACAGCACGTAGAGGGCCAGGAAGACCATGCGCACGTAGGCGCAGACCGCGGCGCCGCGGCCGCCCCAGCCCAAGCCGCGCGGCAGCCAGTCCCCCGCGCAGCGGACCGGCAGCTGGCGGCTTTCGGCGAAGCAGTGGCCCGGGTCGTAGTGCGCGGTCCAGATCTTCACGCTACACCCGCGCGCCTGCAGGGCCAGCGCCGCATCCAGCACCAGCCGCTCGGCGCCACCCACGCCCAGGTCTGGGTGCAGGAACAGCACGGATGGCTTGGGACCCACTTCGTCCTGGGCCCGCTTCCCCGCCATGGGCCTGGTGTCCAGCCGGCGCCCGGCGCCCGTAGGCACTTGCGCGCTGGTTCCCTCCCCCGCTTCCCGCTGGCCGGGCGGGGCCGCGCATGCCCCGCGGCGCCTGCGTCGGTTAGGCCACGTCGGCGCAGACCTGCGGGCGCCTAGCAACTGCCGGGGAAAAGTTCTCTTCCGACCATGGCTGTATCCCCCCTTTGGTAGGAACTGGGCTCTACGAAGGACGCTGTGATCTAAAGGAAGAAGTCGGAAGGTCAGTACTTCCCACACAGCAGCTGACCGAGTCGCCTGTAGCACAATTTCTACAGGCAGATAGTAGGACAACCCAAGCGTCCTTGGAGTCAGGGGCCCTGCCAGCAGGTCTGGGGCGGGGACTGGACCAGTGTCTCCAGCCGCTGGTCTACTGAAGGCTCCGCTGCTTCCCTGCCGTCTGCTTCTCCCCCCCGCCACCCTCCAGTTTCCAGCATGGTATGGCGACCTCGGCAGTCCCCCCTGAGTCCCCGTCTCTCTCAGGCGCCCCGACTTCTGCCTCACGCCTCGCCCTCCTCCCGCGGCTCCCTTGCCTTCCCCACCCTCCTGGGCGAGCGCGGGTCTGGGCTGCCAGGGCCTGGGGGCTGGGGGCTGGGGGTGGGCGGGCGGTGCTCACCCGTCTGTCTTCTTGCCTCCCCCACAGCCTGGTCCAACCCCAAGTGGCACCAACGTGGGCTCCTCGGGACGCTCCCCCAGTAAAGCGGTGGCCGCCCGGGCGGCGGGTTCCACGGTCCGGCAGAGGTAAGGAGCCCTGCGAGCCTCTTGGCTGTGGCCTGGGAGAGGGGGCCCGAGAATCCGCCGGTCCCGAGGAGGAGACCCCAGGATATTAAGATTCCCAAAGACGGAGTGAGCCTCAGGCGACGTGGCCGTGGGAGTAAAGGGCCTTCTGTGTCGAGAGAGGGAGGCGATATTTTCTTCTCCTTGTACAGTTTTGGCTGCCACTTAAAAAAACGAAAGTTAAGTTGGAATTGGATCGGAGACAACTTTGAAAAAACTGGTGTCATTGAACTGGTGTCTCTGAACCAGGCCCCATACCACCCAGTTTAACCAGACTTGTGGGACGCAAACTCAGCGTCCCCATCATCCCCGCCCCGCCCCGCCCCCGGTTACATTTCTCTGCTTCCATATGGCGCTCGACCCAAAGCCAGAACTTTCAGCGTCGTCTTGGATTTTTCTTACCTCTGTCTCTATCCAGTCGTTTGTCAGACTTTAAATTATACACAGTAAACTGCTCATCATTTCTGTTCGTCTGCATTTCTACTGCCCCAATGTAGCCGTCAGCTTCTGTCATCTAGGCTTTCACGTTTCTACATCACTCTTCTCTCCAGGCCGTTTCCACTCCAGTCCATCCTGTTCTACAGTTCTGTTAACTCTTATGCTTATTTTCTCTGTTAGTTTCTTTTTGCTGAATTAAAAAAAAAAAAGGGGGGGGGGATAGCAAGGTTTTTGGTGGTTTTTCAGCCTGTCAGCCTCTCTTCTCCCTCTCTCCTGTGATCCAGCAGTCTAGCAGTAGTGAACTTATTACTGTTTTCTGAACCTCACCCCACCTCCCCCACACTTACACAATTTTTATTTATTCTCCTAAAACTAAGTTCAGAGGTTATTTTGTCTTGAGGCCTTCCCTGACTCCCAAAGTAGCAGTAGCTACTTGTCTTGCCTTTTGCTCTCAAAGCATTTCATTCGTATGGTGGTAATAGCATTTGTTTCTTAGACTTTGAAAGAAACTGCCCAACTCAGTCTCTTCTACTGTGAGGTCTTAATAAAGGAAGGATGAGTGAAGGAAGGAACCCTGTTGTCTTGGGAGTTTTGAAGGAACTAGTGGGATTTTATCTAGAAGAGGGTAGGACCTTGAAGGGATACATGAAAACTGTTCATAAGGATGTGAAGAGTGATGAGATTTTTCTTGTTGGCTACAGTTGCTAAATATAAAACTAATAATTTGAATTTACACGAGACACTTTTCAGCGTAGAGGAAAGTGATTCGGATACAACTGTGAGGACATGGTAAGATTGTCCTGAACAATTGAGAGTTCCTTGTCACTATGTTCAAGGGAAGGCTCGGTTGGACCATCTAGAAAGTATGTCAAGCTGTGGTTTAAGTTACATGGGTTTGGATTGCTGTCCCCTGTCCACCCTGTATTTCAGAGATTCTTTGTGCTGGAATGGAAAACATGTCCTGTAGGTAGTGGGCCTGGTTAATAAGAATTGGTAGTACGGTGGCAGGGAAGTTTGGCCATCTGAGAATTCTTAAAGAAAAAAAAAGAGAAATCACATATTTATCAAATGTAAATAAGATAATAAAATAACGTACTTAATAAAAATGAAATAACTGATGCACAGGTGAAATGGAAAAACGTAAACATTTGAGGACAGGTACAGCTTCTCAACTTGTGGGTGTTGATGTCATGTAGGGTTCAGCATGGCTGGGGCTAGAATAACTAGAAAGATCATGGTTATATGTATTGAGAAGAGACTACAGTGTTCCTTTTAGAATTTTGGTACTTTTTTAAGTGTTACTTAATGCGTGTAATGCCATAGGTGTTGGCTGCCTAAGAATATATCCCTGCTTTGTAAGTCTGTATAAAAAAGTTGAAGCTAATGGTTTAAAAAGTTGAAGATAATGCTTTGGATTATGTAGTGTGCAGATTTGCATTCTCTCTCCAGGCTCAGTGAGGTGGTAGAGGTAGTACTTTGGAGAAGAAATGGTAAGGGATTGATTTATTGAGGGAACATGCCAGGCACTGTACCAACTCTTTGGGTATATTTGTGTATAAGATAGGGTTTAGCCTTATGAATCTTATATTCCAGTGTGGGAGACTGTAAGCAAGACAAATAAATAAGGTAATTTCAGGTAAGAAGGGCTATGAAGAAAAGTAAGGCTGGGTGGGGGATAGAGAGTGGTGGGGTTAGGGTGTAGGTGGATAGCTGTTTTAGATAGGGTGTTCAGAGTAGGTGACCTTTAAGTGGAGACCTGAAAGAAGCAAGGGAGGAGATCCTGCAATGGCCTGTGGAGGAATAGGTTTTCTACACAAAAGGAATGATTAAGTGTAAAGACTCTGAGGTGGGAATGAGGTTGACTTTGAGGAGTAGCCAGAAGGCGATCATGCTAGAACAAAGTACATAAAAGGTCAGTTATGAAAACCATTGTGTTAAGGTATAGGAAGAGGGAGGCAGTTACACAGTGGCCAGATAAAAAGGGTAAAATAGACCCCAGATAGAGGTTAAAATGGGCTCTATGAACCTCTGCCTACTTTCCAGGGGCAGGGATGGGAGGTATTTTGAGTATTTTTGGTATTTCTAGGGGTCCTGACTTTCAAATCCTCTTCAGTATTCCATGTGTCAGTAGATGTAAGAAATCTTAAAAGAGGCCCGGACTGATCCTTTCGAAACTCCTGGAATTATAGGAGACTTTTGAAGACAGGACCTGGAGTAGGGAGATTGTGAGAACAGGAGAAAGCATGTGGGTCCTAGTCCTGGCTCAGCCCATGACTTAACATATCCATACTGGATTTACTCTCTAGCTCAAGTTCCCTTTTACAAACAGGAGGAAAATATCATGCACCTACCCCACAGGTTAAATGATGTCTGTATCTCTGTGTTAAAGCTCTTCTAGTCGAATGGATTACTCTGTAAATCCCTGCGCAGTATGTTTGCTGTTTACAATCAGTTTTCCCATTCTAGCACTGAAACAGTCATACAAATGGAGTTCTGAGTTCCCAGGCCACCATATAACCTAGAATTAATGGGTCTGAAATATAATCTTTTCAGTATAGTAGACCCAAATCATTGACACTAATTGCTCTCAAGTTTCTAACATGGACACAGCTCTTTTGCTGGAACCCAGACTGGAACCAGGACCCCACTTTTCCATTCCATGCAGCAGGGCAAGCTCCCTGCTTCTTGTGTTAGAGTGTGTGCTAAAGGCCATGGCAGGGTGAGATGGGGATCAGGATCAGATTTTGGAGGGTAGTGAGAAGAGATGGTAGGGAAAAGGTTTTCATTTCTGTTTTCTCCCTCTATGCCCTTCTCTTTTCAAAAAATCTAGAATCAGTAGCCCACAGATATCTGGAATGGGATTTTAAGGGAGGGTGTACTGGCAGTGATGGGATAGGGCTTTCCCTCTCTCCTTTTCCTTTCCCCTTACCTAGGATTTATTATAAACGGGCTGAAGAAGATTTTTTCTGACTTCTCCTCTCACATTTACTACTTACTCCCATATTGTAGTACTCTAGCACTGGGGCAAGATGAGAAGTGGGATTGGAGTAGTGCTTCTTGGAAGAATAGTTGGGTGGGCCTCTCAGTGACTGAGGAGAGGAGGGAAAGGGCTCCCTTGGCCTGTGCTTGGCCAGTGGTGTAAGTGCTGTCCGGCTACTTTTGTATGCCAGGACTGCTGGTCTTAGGTAGGCACTTTGATTAACCCTTTCCAGCGTAACCACTTTCCAGGGTTAGTGTAGTGTATGCATTAGCATACGGCAGGCACTCAGTTCATGGTGGTTATCATGATATCATGACCAGTGGAGTGAAAACAAGAATTTGGGGTTTACTAACAAAAGGAAAAGTTTTTTCTTGTTTTGGTTCTTTAACAATGTAATGGTAGCATATGTTACAATACCATTAAAAAGGTTTCTAAAGAAAGGCCGTTTGTAACATTTTTTTCTCTTAACAGGAAAAATGCCAGCTGCGGAACAAGGAGCGCAGGCCGCACGACCTCAGCAGGCACTGGGGGGATG
Source organism: Miniopterus schreibersii (assembly GCF_964146895.1). Classification (NCBI taxonomy): domain Eukaryota; kingdom Metazoa; phylum Chordata; class Mammalia; order Chiroptera; family Miniopteridae; genus Miniopterus; species Miniopterus schreibersii. The sequence continues at coordinate 24,048,003 of NC_138111.1, read as the reverse complement.
TGGCGATTCTACACAGAAGATTCTCCTGGCCTCAAAGTGTAAGTCGTGGGAGCAGATCTTGTGTTTCTGTCCAGTATCACAGAGCTGTTTGGCGATACTCTCGCTCTTCCATTGGTGGTGCTGGCTTTGATGAAATTTATAGTATGCAACAGTTTTATTTGTGCCAGGTGGGCTGGGTTTGGTTTGTCCATATATCAACCAATTAGTTTAGGGCCTGGAATGATATCTCTTCATGGATTGAGTGAAAGCAAGGGAAGATCTTCATGTAGCTGTGCCAAAATAAATGATGGGAACAGAGAGAACTAGAGGGAAAAGTGCTTAATTAGATGAAATTGCTCTTTACTTGGTGTTCTGTCCCATACTGAGAATGATTAGTAACCATTTGAATAGGAGTTGGGTGGTTTTTCAATGCTCTTGTGGAAGCATAAGCTGATATTATGGATGTTTCTACATTAGGCTGTGTTACCAAAAGTTCTTTGGCCTTCTTGCCTTTTGTGGGTGGTGAGTAGATCTTAAAGGGTCACATATCACTTTCCAAGTTCTTAGGCCTCAGAGTGCTCATTAGGTGATGGGAAATGGGAATATGGGGGACCCCTGTCCCCATGCCTTGCTCACCTCACTTTTCCAGGGTTTCTGGTACTATGTGGCAGGTTTCTCATCAAGTAAGCTCCAGGACACCACTGTTTACAGCTGTTTCCTGACTCAACCCAGTGGATGAAGAATTGTAATAATGACTACTCTTATTTGCATAACACTGCAGGTTCAGAAGCTCAGGTTTAGAGAGGCAAAGTTATGTTCTAGCAAGAGCTGGAACCAGACATCCTGACTGTTCAGTCCTGTGCTCCATATGTCTGTCTGCTAGAAAAGAGACAAAATTAGATTTATTTGCATTAGTTTAATTAATTTGACCAATAGCTTGTCTTGGGTCACAAATTTAAAGACTTGTGTGTTAAGGTGAGAATGTATTCAGGAAGTAACTCTTGGGGTCGGGAATATATGAGTTGGCAGCATTCAGACAACCTTTTGGTCTTTGTTAAAGATAATTTTTCTGAGTATTTCAGAGAGAAATTTTGAAGCCCCTTGCTCTTTAAGGGATCCAGGGGACTCCTTTTAAACCCTTTTTAAGAAGGTGGTAAAAGCTGTTCTCCTGTGGGTGAGTCTGGCTTGTGCTGGCTCTGGGCTTTCTGCTGTTGTGCAGCCAGGCTTGCTCATTGCTACTGCTTGAGTACTCCCAGGAATCTAGAAACTGTTCCTTGAAGTGTCGTAAAGCACAGTTTCATCATACCACAGAGACAGTAAAAGGACACAGTTGGGAATTTGTATCCACAAATCCACATCTTGGAGCAGTCAAGTAACATCTTAGAGTTTGTTGTTGGCTCTTTGTAGGAGTTTGGAATTTTTTTCAGGTTGATAATAGTAACATTTCCTGCAAATTTATTATAAGCCTGCATTGGTTGTGTATTAATTTATTTAATGCCTCAGTAACCCAATGAGAGAGGTACTATGATTATCCCTACTTTACAGATGAGGAAACTGAGGCTTGGAGAAGGTAAGTAATGGGGCCACAGTCACAGCTCATAAGTGACAGAGTTGTTTTGCAAACTCTGGCACTTGGACCCTGAGAGCTGCACTCTCAGCTTTATGCACTATGGCTGTTACTCTAACGTTGCTTTAAAGTAGGGGCTCTGGTTGAGTGCAACGTGATAAAAATCTCTTCCCATGTATTTTAAAATTTGTTGACTCCTGTAATTGTACAAATTTTGGAAGAACAAAATAGTGTAGCAAGAATATCAATCTCTGTGCATTGTTTATTGTCTACCGGAGGACTCTGTTACTCCACTGTGCCACTGGGTTACTCCACTGCCTTAATAGCAAAGGTTTCTGGGGTCTTTTACACTTGTATCCAGTTGTATCTGGGAGGTGATGTGACATCTTGAATTCTTCTAAACTGGTGTTGGCAGGAAGAGTAAAAAAGGCAGAGCCCATAACATTTCACTAAAGTTAATGGTTTTAGGGAAGGGCTGAAGTGTAAAATCTATTTCCTTCCTACAGTAAACTCATAAGTATGAATCACACTTAACACATGTTACCTAGAATGTTTTGTCCTTAAAGATGGGAATCTTAAAGCAGTAAAATGAGCAGTATGTGTAGAATCAGAAAACCTGAGTTCAGATCTCTCCTTTCATCTGTCTACGTGTTCCGAGGCAAGTAATAATCTCTCTGGCCTCAGTTTTACTTGTTTATAAAATGAGATTAGTATCTGTTTTGCCTGAGTCATGAGTTTGTTAATCAGTGGGATCATATATTTGAAAACACTTTGTAACTTATGATTTTCATCTTTGTAGACCTAATATATTATAAACAATGAAGGTTGTCTAAATAAATCTTACTTTGAAATAATAGTTTTATAATTGGATCATTTGCACTTAAAGCATTTGTGAAAGTTTTTCTTATTTTTATTATGGAAAATGTCAAATATGTGAAATTAAAGAGAGTAGTATCTCCAAGACATCAGATCATTTTATTTGTATAATTTCAGTATGTTTTACTAGAAGATAAGGATTCCTCCTATCTAAATAATGGCAATGCTGACTGCACACCTTCAAAATATCCACAATAACAATTTTGGGAATATTTGTAAATGCTGTAAATAATATTCTTGGATGACTCTTAGGTGCTCTTCTCCCCTCCCCTCCACGCCTAAGCAATCTTTAGTATTAGAAATATAGTAATATATTATTACTGAAAGTAACATGCTTTTCTTCTTCTTTTCAGTGGCCCTGTTCCAGTATTGGTTATGAGTCTTCTGTTCATCGCTTCTGTATTTATGTTGCACATTTGGGGCAAGTACACTCGTTCATAGATTTGGCTACATCCGTCATCTGAAGGAGGAGACAAAAAAACCAATATATCTTGGACCAAAAGCATAGTGATTTTCTGTTCATGAGAAAGAAATTTTCTGTAAGCTTACTGTTTTACAGGGAACTTAAGAATTGACTTTAAGGAATCAATTTTTTTCTATGGCTAATAAACTTTTTAATTCATTTATACCAAGTCTGATTGTTGATGCCTGGCTGTTAGGGCCCTTAATCTTTGCCTTTCGATTACAAGTAAATACATAGAAAACATGTCTTGTGGAACTTGTTTTCTTTGTTGAATTGATAGTTCCTTATATGACCATGTAGTCATTCAAATCCAAGGTACTGTAATTGACCTTGGCTTGTTTTCTTCTAGGTATTTCTCTTTTCGTGATTGTCATTTTGAGCGTTCTGTGGTTTTCAAGGAGTGTGCCTATGACTCCATCAGGCAGATCTGTATTCAAAGGCAGCTGGTACCTAGGGGAATAGTCATGGAAGTCATAAATCAGAAATCTTGGATGAAATGTTTGCTTATTCTGTTCTTTGTCTCTAACACCATAGATTTTAGAGACAAAGAATGAACTCTCCCAGTTCTTAACTCTGTGAGTGTAGACCAGGAGTTTCCATCTATTTATCACTTGTTAAACCTATTTTGAAGAATTCATTTGATAAGTTGGATTTTTCAAATAAAATTTTGTTTTCATTTTGAAAATTACTTTTATTTTTTTATTTTTATTTTTTAAATATATCTTTACTGATTTCAGAGATAGGAAAGGAGAGGGAGAGAGAGAGATAGAAACATCAGTGATGAAAGAGTCATTGATTGGCTGCCTCCTGCATGCCCCAGACTGGGGATCGAGCCCGCAACCCGGGCATGTGCCCTGACCTAGAATTGAACCCCAATCGCCTGGATCCTAGGTCGACGCTCAACTGCTGAGCCACGCCCGGCCGGGCGAAAATGAAAGACTTTTAAATCAGAGTGAGATATCAGCATTCTAAACTGAGTTGATATAATTCCAAACAAAAAATAAAAAAATTTGAGGTTTCACTTAGCTTATGTTGCCATTCTGGGCATAAGCATTCAGTTTCTGGTACACCCTAGGAAATACCAAAAATAGCTTAAAGGTACATAGTTCAGGAGTCTAGGACTCTAAACCAGATTTTCTAAGGAGTAAGTGGTCTATGTGATGTCCCCTTAGTTGTCCAGCGGAATCACAACATTATGGAAATGTGTATTAGTTAAAAAAAAACATAATTTTAACAACTTTCTTTAAAAAAAAAAAATCCCTAGAACAGTTAAGCAGTTTCAGAAATGTTTTTCTTAAGTCCTGGCTGTAAAGTAAATTTAAATTTAGGGCCAGAGCACCAAATATAATGTTGAAAGTATGTACCTTTATAATATATGGGTGAGTGTGCTCTTGTAAATCCTAACAAATGGGAAATTATTAGGAGAAAATGATGAAAAATTTGTTCCCTTGGATCCTAGGAATTGCTTATTGAATGAAATAGGTATCTTCATTTTGAAATTCAGGGGAAAATATCTCAATTTCATTTGGAAGAAATTAAAGATTTCTCTTATCATGGATTTTTCCCCCCTAATATTCAGGTTAGTGATACCAATAACAGCTAAAAGTTATACTTTTAACTTGGAAAAGAAATCTGTTCCTTTGTCCAGAGGGGTCTGTTTTTCTTTGGGGGAGTTGCTAAAACCACTTGGGGGAGCTGTTGTGTTGTCTGGGAGTGCATTTTCTTCACTGCATAGTGCGGCTTATTAGCCCTGTCTGCCTAGCAGTGGTCTCTAGTGGATGGATAGTGGGAAGTCACTGACTTTTCTGAGCTAGGGATTTAAAAGAAAATGATATTTGTAGTGCCAGAGCAAGGAGATGATTCATTCAGCGGAAGGAAAACAGGGTTGGGCATAGAGATGTACAACATCTATTATGTAGCTACTTTTGGCTCTGAGGATACAGTGCTAATACAATCTTAGTGTTCAAGTTGTTCCTTTCTCTTTCTTTTAAAAATTGTGAAATATCTTAACCATTTTTAAGTGTTCACAACAATGGGATTAAGTACCTGTTGCTCAACCATCACCACTATCCATCTCCAGTACTCTTTTTTCATCTTAAAAACAGAAACTAAACCCACCAAATAATAGCCTCCCCACCTTCCCCTCAGCCCCTGGCACCACCATTCTACTTTGTGTCTATAAATTTGACTCTAAGTACTTAATGTAAGTGGAATCATACAGTATTTTGTCCTTTTGTAACTGACTTATTCAGCTTAGCGTAATGTCCTCAAGGTTCATGTTGTAGCATGTGTCAGAATTTCCTACCTTTTTAAGGCTGAATAATATCCAATTGTAAGTATATACCACATTTTGTGCTCTTTTTAAATAGGGATTTCTGGACTGTTGTTTCTTGAGCCATTTATAGTAATTCTGAAAGCCTAACAAATTAGATCTTTACCTTCATTAAGGCTACCTTACTTAGCCCAAAGGATCCTCAAGCTGTTTTGACTATGGGCTATAATTCTAGCCACCTCTGAGTGATGGACACAAGCCAGCACATGCTGAGCAGAAGCTCTAAGTGGTTAAAATTGGGAAAATGAATTACGTACATTATAATGTAGCTCAGGCTGAGCCTTTTAAGTCATTGGGGAACAACCAACAAAGGGAAGGGTGAGTCCCTGTGACTGCTGGGGGATGGAAATACTAGAATCTCTGGGCACAATAGTGCCCTGAACACATTTTGGTAAAACAGTAGTTGAGGAGAGATCTGTTCATGGGAGAGGCAAAATACGCCACAGCTTCTTTTCACCCCTGTTCTAGTCTAGATTCCAGTATTTTTCCAGGTTGCTAATGTCCTCATAGGAAGAACTGAAAAAGACATTCTGAAATCACGCAGTATTGGCATCAAGTTAAAATGGATGAAAAGGTCTGTAAAGCTGGCATCATTCAACAGGAAATACAGTGTTTGGAGTTCTATGCACATGGTGCCAATCTCTTGATTCCCTTACAGCTGCCCTTGGGAAACTTCAGAGCTGCACCGCCCCTCCCCCCTGATGCTGCAGGACGCGGGAAAGGCCAGGGCTAAGTTTGTTTGACTCTTCTGGTGCACTACTGGGACTTCCAAACTTACCACACTTACTACCCGTCTTCAGGCTGGGAGGTGTGCCTCACCTGGGTTCAACTGCTGGCTGTGCAATTTACCAGTTGTGAGAATGTGGGCGACTCAGTTTTTGTGGGTCTTGTTTTTCTTATGTGTAAATGATAATTCCCACCAAATATGAGGATTAGATGAGAAGAATGATCCAACAGTGCTTTGTTAATTAGCTAACTGCAAGTGCTTATTCTCAATAATTTTAGAGATGTAGTTTTCTTATTTAATCAACAATCTACTAAGGAATTTACTCTTTGCCCCAATTTCCACAAGAGGAGACTGAAGCTTAAACCACTTAGCTTGTAAGCGAAGGAGCTGGGATTTAACTCCAGTCTCTGACTTGCTCACTAGAGTCACATAGATGGACTATTGAGTATTTAGTGTGAGGGCAAGGGAAGGGTGTCACAACATTAGAGGTTCCACAACAGAGCTTTTAAAAATAAAACAATTCCAAGAGAGTGCCACTCAATCATTTGGTGTACTTCAGGCATTACACAGCTAGTTTGAGGTTTGAGGTTCTGCAGAAGGAATTGGTTTCTCTATTTCAGTCCTGAGCTTTGTTCATTGTGTGGAACTCCTGTGGTTGTAGAGAAAGTACTATATTTATTCACTCAACAAACATTTACTAACCACTGTGTGCCTTGCCCTTCTGTTGGGGTTTTACAAATGGCCTGGCTTGGTCTCTTACAGCTTAAAAGGGCTGGGCATTTGGATGCTAGGATCCTAGTCCTACCTGGGGCTGCACGTTCTAAATGGCCATGTGATTATGAAGAAACCAGACAGGAAACCCTCTCAAGGCTCCCTCAACTATTAGTGAAATCGATAGTTGGGACCATAGTTTAAGAACTGGTATGCTCATGGTGTGTGGGCAGTGGTGCCAGGCATTACAAAACTGGCACCACCCCCGAGTGATCGTACTGAATGATCACTTGTCCAACGGGAAAGCCAGTAAACCCTGGGATGCCTCAGCTGGAACAGCTGAGAGTTCACTGTGCTCTCCCCTTATACAACAGAGGAGACTGGGGCCCAGAGAAGGGATGTGCCCAAGATTGTCTTCTTAGCAGAGGAGAGTTCAGAACCAGGCTTCCTGTTTCCAGGCCAGGGCTGCTTTCCAGAACTGCACTGTGAACCGTATTTTGGGCCTGTGTATAAGCCAGCCCACCTCTCTCTAGAAGCAAAGCTCTGGACTTAGATAAACCAAGTGGTGGGCTTTGATTAGTGGGCAGTGTTAATCAAAGGGGTAGGAATAAAGGCAGCAAGATTAGCTAGTAAAAATACAGTGAATTAATGTTAGTAAATCTAGAAGGTCAACAGGTTCATGAGACTTAATAATGGAGACACAAAATAGGGAAAAGCAACCAGCAGAACGGCACTGTTTTGCATTCTTGTGATCACAAGTGGGAGGTGAACAAAAAACACAGTGAGATTCACCAAGTAGGGTGAAGGTAAAGGCTAAACTGTTTAAATACTTTTCCTGGTCACTGGCAACTGGGTCTGTTTGCCATGCTAAAGAAATTAAAACAAAATCAAACATGCAAATTAAATAGGAATCAAAGGTGTAGTCATACATAGCTTAGATCGCTTCATTTTGGGGAATGATCTAGAAGTTTGTACTCAGAAAGCAAATGAAGACACAAGGGGAAGAACTTGAATTACACATAACAGTTACATTGGTCCTGCAAACACACTTGCCTTCCTTTCCATGAACTGTCATAGGCAATATAGAGGACAAATCCAGTGGATGTGTGTCCCCATTGTCTCACCTGTTCTACTCGGTGATATGGTTTCTGGGAAGAAAGCAAACTCGTTCTCCCGGGACCCTGTCTAGTTTGGGTTGGGTTGTAGAATTTTAATCACTGGTTCTCAGTCTTTGGTGTGCACCCTAAAGGGACTATGCCTCTGCTACCTAGCACATTTGGCCAGCGCCAGGCTGGGAGTCCCGGCTCTAAGCAGTCACAACATGGGGCTGAGGTTCCTGGGCCTGTGGTTTATTTCAGGCCTGTGCAGTGTGTTCATCTCGCCCACCTTGCTCTGCTTGGAAGCTTTCGCCTTGGTGCTGTCTGTTTTGCAGTCTCTGCACTGCTTCTGGGGAAATTCACCTGCCTTCTGTGATCTTGCGTTTTGCATATTCATAACCTGGCCGTGTGCTTGGTCAGCTCTCCGTGGAGCCAGTGGCCCTGCGAGGCCCCAGAGCCCAGATCCTCCCTTCGGTTCTCTCCCTCTGACTCAGCAGTGCCTCTACAGAGGATGTGCTGCCTGAATGAACATAGCGAACTCTTGTCAGATTTCCTTTTATAGCAGGCTGACTGCCCTGAGACCTTCAGTCTGCTCCAGGAGGCAATGAGAAGTGAAAGACGCAAGTGTGTAATGATTGTGCCAGGCCAGGATTTCCTTACCAGGTGGACCGGTGTGGCACCCCCACACTCGTCCCAGTGGTGTAAAAGGCAGGGAGCCATGGCTCCTGTGCCCAGAAGATGCCTCACTGCAGAAGACCTGCTGAGGGTGTACCACTCTGTGAGACGCCAGGGACGGTATCGGGCAGCCATGAGCATTTGTGTTAAGGCCGTGTACATCTTTTGCACTGCTTGTTGGTGGGTTTAGTAGTAACCCAAAGTTTAAGCAAACTTAGGTGAAGCTGGTGCAGGCTTGGTGGTCCGACATAGCTCACTGCTCTTCCTCTTTCTTTTCCTCCTTCCCCTTCTCTCCTTTTCTTCTAGCTCCTCTTCCTCCCACGCCTCCCCTCCTCCCACCCTCCCATTACTCTCTTCTGTCCTGTATAACCCAAATATATCTGGGCTATCGTGTGCAAATAGAGCGTGCAAAGAAACACAACCCTCCAGTAAAAGTTATTAGAAAGTAATTCTGATTTTCACATATATTTTCCCAAGTTGTGGGTTGAATTGTGTCCCCCAAAATTTGTATGTGAAGTCCTAGCTCCTGTTACCTCAGAATGTGACGGTATTTGGAGATAGGGTCTTTACAGAGGTAATCGAGTTAAATTGAGGTCATTAGCATGGTCCCTCACCTGATATGACTTAATGTCCTTATGAGAAGGGAAAATTTGGACACAGAACACCGTGTGAACTTGAAGACATCCATCTACAAACCAAGGAGAGAGGAGGCCTGGAACAGCTCTTTCTCTCACAAGGAACCAAACTTGCTAGCACTTTGACTTTGGACTTACAGTCTCCAGAACTGTGAGACAAAGCAGTTCTGTTGTTTAAGCCACCCAGTTTGTGGTACTTTGTCATGGCAGCCCTAGCAAGACAATATGCAAATACATCAAAGGGGGAGCCAATCCCTAATTCTCAGCAATGCTCTTAGAAAGCCCCCTTTCCTTCTAGTTCTTCCATATGTATGTAGCTCTGGAACTTCTTGATCTCTAAACTCCAAAGAACCCTTCCCCAATACTAGCCTGAATGTTTTTTTTACTTTTTATCATCTCTCCCTGGGGAGTGAAAAATCAGCAGGCTCTGATTCATTGCTCTGGTATCTTAACCTTGAGAAAGGTGGTGTATAGTGGCAGAGCTGGGAGCCAGGGCCATCTGCCTCCATGAGAGGGTGACCGACCAACCCCGCTGGCCCTTGACTGAGGGCTTTCCTGGGACATGGTACTCCGAGTGCTAAAACCAGGATGGTCCAGGGCAAACCAGGACAGTTGGTCCCTCTACTTCAAATCTATGGCTTTTTTATACTTCATCTGACTGGATACTTCTATTTTCCTAACGGAGAGATTGTCCCTATTAGGAGTTGGGCATATTTAGGCCCAAACTGGAAGAGCCCAGACGCCTGGTCTCTCAAGGAGCACAGTTTGCAGCCGCCTTCCCTTAGTGGCGAGCACTGCGACTCCCAGCCCACTTTGCTGCCTGCCCTCCTTCTCCCCCAAGCGCCCTCCCCCAGCTCTGCTCACCACATTTTTCAGCATTACTGGTTTTAATTTCCTTTACCATCCCCTTTGCAAAAACTTCTTTCCTGATTTAATTACTATTTCTCTTAATTCAATTTCATTCTCTTGATTGTCGTTAAACTCCTAAAGTTGTTTCTCCAAAGAATTTAACGGCCAGGCCCTGTGCTTAGAGATTAATTGTCGTCATTTTGCCTTCAAACACAGGTACTTTTCTTACTTCTCTTTAATTATCTCTGGAAGAATGGAAAGTAACCATCCTTCTTCCCAGGGCCTCTCTGAGAACGAACACCGCTGGGGGCTGCCTTTTGAGAGAGAGACAAAGCCAAGTGTCTTAAATTTTTCTTCTGCCTTCTCCTGACTTTAATCTCAGAATCTGAGAGTAGCCAGGCAACCCCAGGCTCCTCAGGAGGGCTCAGGCCATAAACAGGGTCAAGGCTCGAGGGGCAGCAGCCCAGGCTTGAGAGAGGGTGGTTCTCTGCCAGGAGGGGCTTGGGATGGTGAGAAGGGGGAACAGGGGGCTGGCTCTGGCCTCAAGCATCCCCCCCAGCCAAGGTCTCTCAGAGGAACTAAGACTGTAGCTCACAGGAACAGAAATGGTTTGGGCTAGAATTTCCCTTCTCTGGATTGTCCATTTCAGGAAACCAAAGCTTAAGTGTCCTACCTACTCACTATCCTTGTCCAGTTCTCAGTACAGCAGCCCTTTGACCTTTAAGAGACCCCCCCCTCCACCCAGGAGTCTCACACTCTGTTTTCCCCAGCTCTGTTATCCCTGAATCTGTTTTTGCATACAAACCTTGAGAAATGAATGGTTGCCAGAGAAGGTGGGAGAGTCCCCGGTGGGGCTCTGGCCAGGTTCCTGTAGGGTCCAGTTGCTGCAGCCCCTGTCTCTGGGTGAATGATGCACCTTGAGAGCAGAGAGCACAGGCTCTGGGGTCTAAGACCGAGCCTGGCACTTAGGAGTTAGGTGATATCGTTGCTCAGCTGCCCCTGAGCCTCGGTTCTGCAAACACTTGGATAAGGTACCATGTGAAAGGGGCATGAAGCTGACTTTTATTTTTTGTCAGGGTTAAATGAAAGACCAAGTAAAGTAGTGAGCACAGAGCCTGGCACGTAATCAGCCTTAAATGACAAGTGGTAGTATTCGTGACTAATAAATGAAGTGTTTGGTCCCATATGTCATAGGATCCCCAACTTTAAGGACTGAAAAGAAAAATTAAGTCCTTTAGACCACCCTCCCTGCCCCTTCCCCATCTGAATAAGAAAGACTTTCTCCAGTCTGACTCTACTCGGATACCTCCTGTAATGGAGAGCTCACTGCTCTCTGGAAATCTCTGCCTTCTTTGGGCCACTCTATAGATGTCCAGTGGGAGCTCTGTTTATAGGCCTGAGGTATTTAAACTGCTTTCCACTTGCAGGGAACAGGAAACCTTTCCCTATTCAACTACAATAACGTAGGCTGCCAGAGAACAGGACCAAATGATCTTTTGGAGGGTAATTCGGCAAATAACTCAATGACACACAGGTGAGGGTTCCAGACTCTAGACTCTCTCCTTACCCAGTTCCTGGGAGTCTAGTCCAGCTGAAGACAAGGTCCTGAGGATGAGGAGGAGCTCAGCTAATCCAGGTGTATTTTATAAACAAGGCCTCCATGATCCCAAAAGAACCTTTGAAATCACCCTTTTCCTGGGTTCATGGGGACTCGTAAATGATCCCATCCATCCCTGGTTATTTATGCTCATTAAATGCCAGAACAAAGAGCTTAGTGCTCACGAGGGGCTCCATCCCCATTGCTCCAGGGCTGCTTGGGTGCATTTATGATGAGAAGGCCCTGGGGTGTTTAACAAACAACCTGACTTGTCTAATAAAGTCCTCCCCTGGCCTGCCGAGGCTACCAGCTTCAGTCATACATTCTTGTGCTATTGGGACAATACCAGAATGTATTTTAAATTCCCACTATGTCTGTTCCATTTTTATTTAAAGGAAATGATTTTCAAGGGTTAAAGCAGACTTGTTAATGTAAACATAATTTTGTACCTATGTGTGAGGAGCTAGAAATATGCTATCACATGTATCAAGACAGTAAGGCAATGACTTGAGGAGAGTTACAGGGTAGGGATGAGCAACTTTGCATTCATGGCTCATCTAACCGTAGATCTACACTGTGCTCCTAAGATCTGTGATTTATGAAATAGTGGATTCTCATTGTTACATTGCACACGTTTATGTAAAGCTGAGTTTATTCCTATTTAGTGCTTAATAGATTTAATTTACTTTATTTTTAAAAAATATTTTTATTGATTTTTAGAGAGAGAAGAAGGGAGAGGAAGAGAGAAGCATTGATGTCAGAGCGAAACATCGATGGGCTGCCTCCTGCACACCCCCATACAAGGAACTGAGCCCACAACCTGGGCATGTGCCTGACCAGGAGTGGAACCAGCACAGGAAGAAGCTCAAGCAACTGAACAACACTGGCCAGGGCTAATCTTACTTTAATGATATATTTTATATAGGCTCACAGAAATTGAGAGCAGGATTAGGCCTTAGAATTTACTGTGGCCAATCCCTCCTATTACAGATGAAAAAAATTGAGGCCCAGAGAGATTAAAAGATTTGTCCACGATCACACTGGTAGTAAGTGCAAGTCTGGGATTCAGTTTTATATTTTTAAAATTCAAATGTAGTGCTCTTTCTACCATAATAAGGATCCCTTAATATATAGCTATATGCACCTGGCTTTCATATACACACCTCCATGGGAACAGGCAATGCATGCACATAAATGTGTTTATGAAAAGGGCCTCTGGCTGTATTATTTGTCATCATTGGCTACTTGGATTTGCCCATCTGGTGCTCAAGTGACTGTTCTCTTATTTCCTCGCTGCTCTTCCTGAATCCTGGGTCCAGTTTGGTATAATAAAAAACAGACAAACCCTGAATTAGAATAGCCATTCTCAAGCCAGCTGTCACTTTACCTCCATGGCACTCAGTTTTCTAATTTGTAAAATGGGTTACTTCTCCCTGTAACCCTAATACTAATGCAGTTCCTGTCCAATGGGATGCAAACATTATTAGTCAAAACTCACCCCACATGTAGTGAGATAACTTCTCCAGCAGGCTCTGTGTATAAAAGGGAAATGTTAATGTTTCCTCATTCTCTAGCTCCCAGAGCCTCTTTATTTTGAATTGATTTGGTGGCTGGATCAACCATCTATCTTACAAGTGCTGTCCCTGCCTCATGCCACATGGATGTGGAACCACACCCCCTTTCCTTGATTTCCCCTCATGTGCACACAAGGCATCTACATATGTGCAGACTTTACAGAAGACAGAGGAAACAGAGAGGTTTGCATCACCATGTGCTTGCTTCCCCTTCTTTTTTAGAGCATCTTCTGCAGGGTTCATCCCAGAAATTCTCTGTCTCTTCAAAACACAGGGTAACTTAGCTCATTAATTCTTCATTATTTAGAGACTATGTTTTCCTGCAACAGACTTGTAAAACAATGACTTAGGTAAGGTTTAAATTTTTTTCCCACATAGAAGAAGCCTGGAGGTAGGCATTCTCTGCTGGCATGATCGTGCTGTAATCTCATCAATGTCCTTGCCTCCCCACGTCTTTCTGTTTTGCTATCCTTAGCACAAGCCTACTGTCTTCAGTCAAGATCGCCTGAGGACTGCATAATGGCTGCTGCAGCACCAGTCATTACATCATGTTTCAGGCAGAGAAAGAGAGAAGCCATCAGTGGGCCTTCCAACTGAGTTAATCTCCCCTATTCAGGGAGCACATTCAGAAATTGTATACTACAGTTTATTCCTTCATTCCATTGGCCAGAAGTCAGTCACTTGGGAGGGAGGCTGGGAAATGAAAATGTTCAGCTGGGCAGATTGCCACCTCCAACAAAATCAGGGCCCTTGTTAAGTAAGAAGAGAAGAGTAAGTTTTGGATAGGCAACTAGATGTCTGTCACAACCCCCAACTCAGCTCTGGACCTAACTTTGCTTAGCCAATGACTCAGTGCATTAAAACAGGCCGTCACACTGCTGAAGGGAGGGAGCTGGAATTAAAGAACTGGCCGAATCTTTCATCTGCTGTCTTCACTATCAGTGTCTGAAAGTGGAAGGGGCAGCAAAGATTGATTTTCCCACAGGTATGAAATTTACCACCCTTCTTAGGAGGCAGAAGCTGCTACAGTCGCCTTTTATTTTCTTATTTTACTACACCCAAGGATTGTGAGAATCAGGAGATGAGAAAGCATGTTATAAACTATAAAATGCTATTCAATGACAGAAATGATCGTTTATCATTATTATGAGTGTTGTCGTGTGCCCTAAAGCTGCCTGCTGAGAGAAAGAGTGAGAGCCAAAGAGAAAAAGGGAGGGAGAGGGAGAAGGGGAGGGGGAGATAGAGTGAGAAGACAGAGGAATGGGGGTGGGGCAGAGGAGAAAAGAGGGGAGGGAGAAGAGTGGAGGCCCTTTTAACATCAAAGGCGGAATAAAATGATATTGACATAACTGAATGCCATGACTGACCGAAAGACACACACAGCCCTCTGGGAGGTGGCATCACAGTTCCTTACTCAGGCTTCTCTGACTTTGGAAACATCTCCCTTATTTCAAAGCAGTGTATGTATATTGAAGACTATGTGAAGCATGTAAAGGCACAAGGAAGTATTTTTTAAAAAAACTGCTTTATTGATGTATAATTGACATACAGTTAACTTCCAAATTTAAAGTATAAATTGATGCATTTTGACATAAGCACATGTGAACCATCAGTACAATCCAAATAATGAACTTACCCGCCACTCCTGCTCCCTCCCTCGTACCCCTCCCTGCCCCACCCCCCAGAAATTGCTGATTTGCTTTCTGCCACTAGAGATTAGTTTGCATATTCTTGAATTCTATAAATAGGATATAAATATGAATTCTTCAAATAGAATATAAAATTTCACATATCATGCATGTTCTCTTTTTGCCTGGCTTTTTTCACTCAGCATAATAATTTTGGGGGGGAAAACCCAAATTACAGAAAAGTATAATTGATGATATAACATAGACCTGCCAGGATTGAGAATGGTTAATATTTGGTCATATTTGCTTAAGCTTTCCTCCTGTGCTTTTTTTTTTTTTTTTTTTTTTTTTAGTAATGTGATTTATATAAAGAGAAATTTTTTTAAATTATACACTTTAACAAGTAATTATAAAGCAAACTCCTGTGTAACCACCACCCAGGTCAAGAAATGGAGCCTTGCAAGTGCCTGTAATCTCCTTGGGCCCCTCCCTGACCCACCCCTTCCTTCCCCATCCCAGGTCAGCACTGTCCTCACTTTGGTGAGAACCATTTTCTTGCTTTTTGTTTTGTTTTTATGACCTATATATTCATCCCACTATGGTAGAATTAAGTCACCTGTGTGTGAATTTTACAGGAATGAAATATTATGTGTCTTCTGTGATCAGCATTTTTTACTGTTAAGTGCGTGAGATCAGCCACGTTGTGCCATGTGGCTGTGGTTTGGTCATTGTATCTGCTGAGTGGTATTTGATTGCACGAATATACCGCTGTGCGGCGCAGCCCACGCCTCTAGGGAGAAACCTCTTCAATGTGACCGGTACAGTTTGCCTGCGTTGGCACTCAGGCCTTGCAGCTATCAGACGGTTGTCACAGGATAGAAACAGCAAAATGCCACCCACCCTTACTGCCAGTTTCCTAACTCCCACCCTGGGTTCACAGAAAGTTAATCCCATAAATATTCACATGTGCAATCATAAATATTGACAACAGTATCATCTGCCCTCACGTAGCATCCTTTCTCAAGAAGCAAAGCATAAGGCAGCTTTAAAAAAATCATGAACTTGATATCATTGTATTAGCTCTGCTACCATAACAAAGTACCACAGACTGTGTGGCTTAAAAAACAGAAATATAATTTTTTTCTCATAATTCTGGAGGCTGGACGTTCAAGACCAAGGTGTTGGCAGGTGTGGTTTCTTCTGAGGCTTCTCTGCTATTTATATACCTTCTTTTATTATATTCTTTATTTTTGCTTTCCATTGGATGTATTGAATTTTCATTTGTTGGTTTAAGAGTTACACTCTAATTTTGTACATCTGCTTTAAACTTAAGACTAACATTTTTGTTTTTTTCCTCCTATTAATGTATTAAACTTATCAATATTATGACTTTCCCCTAAAATGTCAAGTACTTTAGTCTGTTCTCATGTCCTTCGATCTCTTCCCCACCCGTTCCTTTGCCATCATTATGTGAAAATGCTTTCTTCTTTTCTTTTCTTTTTTAATCACTCCAGATTTTTTAAATTTCCTGGGTTTATGTCTCTTAAGTTTTGAGTACCTTTTCTAAAATTATTTTGTCTTTGTGTTGTAATCCTTTTGGTACCTTGTATGCCTGAGAATATTTTCATTACCCCTCATATTTTAATGCCAATTTCTGGATATAAAGTCCTAACTTCCAAATTATTTTCAAATAATTTTTACAAATATTACTCTTTTGTCTCTAGGTATTTCTCTGCTCTTTCTCTCTAGAGGTATTCTGTACTCTCTGGAGACTTCTAGAATATCACCTTTGTCTTTGGGACAATTTAAAAAACAGCACTATAATGTGTCTAGGTGTGGGTTTTTATTGTCTGTCTACTTTCAATGTGGGAGCTTTCATTCTTAATTCCAGGAAAATAATGTCCATTTATTTATCTAAATATTTTCTCTTTTTGTTTTCTCTCTCTTGTTAGAACTCCTATTATTCAGATGTTGGAACTTCTACTTCTAATCTCTCTATTTCTTAGTTGTCTTTTTCCTGTTGCCATCTGGGAGAATTCCTCAATCTGATCTTTTAGTTCACTAATATATTCTTTAGCTGAATCTGCCCTATCATTTTTCTGATCTAAAGTGAATATTTCCACTTGGTTTTTATTATTTATTTATTTATTTATTTATTTATTTATTTATTTATTTATTTTAAAATTTATCTTTATTGTTGAGAGTATTACAGGTATATCATTTTCCCCCACAAATGACCCCCTCCACTTCACTCCCACCCCCTCCCCAGGCCTTCACCCTGTTATTGACTGTGTCCATAGGTTATGCATATATGCATATAACTTCTTTGGTTAATCTCTTCCCACCCTCCACCCCCCTTCCCTCTTTCCTCTGAAATATGATCGTCTGTTGCCTGTGTCAATGTCTCTGGATCTATTTAGTTCATCAGATTCTTTTGTTCATTAGCTTCTTCTTAAAGAAGACCCTTCAACATTTCCTGTAGTGCTGGTCTGCTGATGATGAACTCCTTCAGCTTTTTCTTATCTGTGAAGCTCTTTATTTGACCTTCAATTCTAAATGATAGCTTTGCTGGGTAGAGTAATCTTGGTTGTAGTTCCATGTTTTTCATCACTTTGAATATTTCTTGCCATTCCCTTCTGACCTGCAAGGTTTCTGTTGAGAAATCAGCTGACAGTTGTATGGGTGCTCCCTTGTAGGTAACTAATTGCTTTTCTCTTGCTGCTTTTAAGATTCTCTCTTTGTCTTTAACCTTTGGCATTTTAATTATGATGTGTCTTGCTGTGGGCCTCTTTGGGTTCCTCTTCTTTGGGACCCTCTGTGCTTCCTGCACTTGTAAGTCTATTTCTTTCCCCAGGTAGGGGAAGTTTTCTGTAATTATTTTTTCAAATAGGTTTTCAGTTCCTTGGTCTCTTTCTGCCTCTTCTGACACCCCAATAATACGAATGTTGGGCCTCTTGAAGTTGTCCCAGAGGCTCCTTATACTATTTTCATATTTTTGGATTCTTTTTTCTTTTTGCTCTTCTGGTTGGGTGTTTTTTGTTTCCTCATGTTCCAAATTGCTCATTTGATTCTCAGTGTCCTCTACTCTACTGTTGATTCCATGTAAATTATTCTTCATTTCAGTTCCTGTAGCCTTCATTTCAAATTGGTACTTTATTCTGTTATCAATTTTCTCAGTTATTTCCCTAACCATCTGCTTAAACATCCTTATAACCAAAATTCTGAACTCTCTATCTGTTAGCTTGCTTAGATCTATTTCATTTAGTTCCTCTTCTAGAGATTTCTTCTGTTCTTTCCTTTATGACATGTTTCTTTGCCTCCACATTTTGGCTGCTTCCAGGTGTTTGTTTCTATGTATTAGGTAGAGCTGCTATGTCTCCTGGAGTTTGTAGAATGGCTTTGTGTAGTAGGTGTCCTGTAGGGTCCAGTGGCTCAGCCTCCCCAGTCACCTGAGCTTGGCCTTCTAGGTGCTCCCCTGTGTGGGCTGTGTGCACTGTCCTGTTGTAGTTGAGCCTTGGTTGCTGTTGGTGTCCCTGGGAGGAACTGACCCCCAGGCCAATCAGCTGTGAGGACCAACTGCAACTACAGCCAAAGAGCTGCTGTGCTGGAGACACGCCTGTGGAGCAGGATTTACTTCAGTGGAGCTTTGGCTCACCAAGTGCGCCTCTTGAGTGTGTCACTCGTGGCTGTGGTAGGGTTGCAATTCAGCGTGGTCGAGTCTGAGCACCAGGTGCACTGGCTCTGGGGCCTCCAGGGAGGTGCAAAGGCAGCCTCTGCCAGTGCCTTGCCCAGGGCCATCCAGCATGAGCTACACAGCAAACCGTAGTTGGCTGCTACTTGTGCTGGGCTTGGAGGTGTCCAGGAGAGGCCAAGCTATGAGCCAATGCAGGCTGCTGCTAGTGCCAGGTCTGGGCCGCTTATCAAGCTGTATGGGGCGGCTGCTGCTTGTTTGAGAGATTTTAGGAAAGTCCTAAGCATGAGGCTCGAGAGGCCACTTGCACAGAAAAGCCCCTGGAAATGGCCTGGATGAGCTGCAGGTGGGGAGGGGCGGGGCCTCCGGGAATCACGGGGCGGGGCCAAAGGTGGGAGTCAGGTGCTGGCGATTCAAACATGGCGCCTGCCTGCTGGCTGTGTGCGGGGAGGACTTGCCAAAGGAGCCATGGCCTCCGCCAGCCCTTCTGCCTGGGAGGAAGCCGCCCTCCGCCTCTCGCCTGGATTCCAGGCAGGTTAGTTCCTCCCCGAGTGTCCCAGGTCCTTTCAGGCTGCTGCCCGGCACTGGGCTCAGAGGGAGCGTCCGAGTGAGTCCGTGCCGGGCCCTTTAGAGGAGCTGCTGGGGCTCCCGCAGCCTCCGCGACCCTCAGGGATAGTCCCCGCTGGTTTCATTGCCCGGAGTTGTGGGGACGTCTCTTCCCGGCCTGGAGCCATGGACTGGGGGCCTGATGTGGGCTGGGATCCCCTCCACCCTCCAGGAAAACTCCGCCGCTGAGATTCCCTCCCGGGTTTCAACCGCGGCACCGGGTGTGGGCCCGCGGCACGTCTTTGTGATTCAGCCCCTATCCGCCCTTGTCTCCGTCCCTCCGCCCGGTCTCGATGCTTCTTCAGCTCCCTGGTTGTGGGGCTTCTGTTCAGCCAGATTTCAGGAGGTTCTGAGCGATGGTGGTTCTGTATTTTAGTTGTAATGTTGATGTGGTTGCGGGAGGTGGCGGGTGCAGCTGTTACCTACGCCGCCATCTTGTTTTCCCTCTCTCCACGTGGTTTTTAAAATTAATTTGTTGTCCTATCTCATAGTGCAAATATTTATTACATTTATTTTAAATTCTTGGTCTATTTTTCTGCTTTACATAGTACATAATGCTCCACTTGTATTTTTTTTGTAGTCTTACTTTTCATATGTGTGGTTTTCTTTCCCGGTGAGCTCATGCTACTCTGATAATGTATATTAGGGGATTTCCAATGGAGAGCTCTAGTCTGTGTCTGTCTTTGTGGGTATAAAGTGTGGGTAGTGGCACCACATGGCCACTATTGATTGCTGCTGAGTGTTGACTCCCCATGAGGCAACTCTTGGGTTCATAGTTTCAACTTAAAAGCCTTTAAGCAATAGATACAGTGTGGTATCTTGGACTGGATCCTGGAATAGATAAGGACATTAATGGACAAAACTGCCAAAATCTGAATAAAGTTGGTAGTTTTATTAATAGTAATTTACCAGTTCATCTTTGACAAAGACCTTGTAGTTGTGCAAGATGTTAATATGAAACCTCTGCATTATCTCTGCAACTTTTCTGCAAATCTAACATCATTTCAAAATAAAAATTTTTATAAATGTTTTTGAAAAAGCTGTACACTTATGATATGTATACTTATACCCACATATTTACTTCACTTAAATAAAACATTGAAAATCTAACACACACACACATACACAAACAAACACACACCCTAAAAAGCCCTTTAAGTAAGAGCCCTGCTGGGAGGGCCCTTAGAGGTGACCCACCAGCCCTTGGGGCTCTGAAAGGGGAAGGCTGGAGGAGTGAATGCGCAAGCGAAGCCCGTCCATCTTTATTTTCTTTTTCTTTTTAAAAGTTCTTTTTTCTCTCTGTGTTTCAGTTTGCATAGATTCTACTGCTATGCCTTCAAGCTCACCAATCTTTTTTTTTTCTTTTCTGTATTCTCTAACTTACCATTAATCCAATCAGTGTATTTTTCACCTCAGTATAGCTTTCATTTCTAGAAGTCTCATTTGGGTCTTTTGTGATTTTCCATGTCTACTTCACTGTTTGAACTTTGGGAATACAGTTATAATAACTGTTTAAGGTCCTTCTCTTGTGATTCTAATATCTGTAATGGTTTTGAGTTGGTTTTGTTGATTGGCCTCATTATGAGTCATGTTTTCCTGATTGTTTTGCATGCTTAGTGTTACTGGGATAGCAGACATGAATTTTATCTTGTTGGTGTTGGATGTTTTGTGTTCTTCTAAATCTTGAGTTTTGCTCCAGGATACAGTTAAGTACTTGAAAACACTGTGGTTCCTTCAGGCCTCCCTTTTGTGATTAGCTTGGTGGGCCCAGAGCGGTGCAGCTCAGGACTGGGTCTCCCTCACCACTGAGTCAAGACCTTTCTGAGCTCTGCACCCCATGCCCCGTGAATTATGAGTTTTTTCCAGTCTGATTGGTGGCTGTGGGTACTGTTCTCAGCCCTATGTGAGCACTAGGCTCTGTTTCCTCTAATCCTTTCAGGTTCTTTCTTCCACCTCAACTAGTTTCTTCTTAGTGTGTGGTAGATGGGTGCCCTGAGGGTCCTGTGTAGATTTCTGAGTTTTTCTCTCCGTCCAGAGCTCTCCTCTCTGGTTGTCTGGGTATTTTGGTCCTCCTGGGCCCTCAGATTCATTTCCTCAACTCAGGAGTCTGCCAGGCTCTGCCTCAGTTCTCCCTCATGTGCCACAGCCAGAGAACTCTCATAAAGTAGTTGAGGCAACCATAGGGCTCACATCCTTTGCTTCTGGTCTCTCAGGCATGGCTTCCTCTGTTGTGTGACTACCAGTGTCTTGAAAACTATTGTTTTACTTCCCTTCCCTTCCCTTCCCTTCCCTTCCCTTCCCTTCCCTTCCCTTCCCTTCCCTTCCCTTCCCTTCCCTTCCCTTCCCTTCCCTTCCCTTCCCTTCCCTTCCCTTCCCTCCCTTCCCCTTCCCTTCCCTCCCCTCCCCTCCCCTCCCCTCCCCTCCCCTCCCCTCCCCTCCCCTCCCCTCCCCTCCCCTCCCCTCCCCTCCCCTCCCCTCCCCTCCCCTCCCCTCCCCCTCCCTCCCTCCCTCCCTCCCTCCCTCCCTCCCTCCCTTCCTTCCTTCCTTCCTTCCTTCCTTCCTCTTCTTTCTTTTGTTGTTGTCTCAGGCAGGAAGGTAAATCAATCCTTGGCTAGAAGCATCAGTCCTCACCTTCTTTGTTTGGTTCTAAATTTAAATGGTCTGTTTAGCGAGGTCTCTGTGGTGAGGGCAAAGAGGGATCCAGACAGCTTTCCTGCTTTCAAAACATAAGGGCTCCCTCTTCCTTTGTTACCTAGAAGAACTCTAGGTAGTCACTTAGGCTCTTAGGCTAAGATTTCTGTCTCCAGTCTTTGTTTCCTAGAGCTCCACAGGCCTTCCCTTCCAAGGTGGTTGGGGCACGGCTCTTCAGAAATAGAGAAGACAGTAACCTGTGTTGAAGGGGAAGCCTATTCGTGAAATGACAGGGCCGAGGGAGATGCCAGGGCAGTTGCAGAGGTGGGGTGGAAACACAGGCTGAGGCCAAAGCTGGGATGAGCATAAGGCCATTGTGAGCCATGTTTAAGGAAAAGTCCACCTTTCACATGGTCCACGTCTGGGGCAGGGGCAGGGGCAGGTACACAGTGTAAACCTGTGAAAACAGAGGAGACAGCTGCGTATAAGAAAAGGCCCACACTTGGCTATGTGGGATGGAGCATTTGAGAAGAGGATGGTATCTAAAACACGTCTGTGGCAGAGACGGCTAGCTGCCCACTGAAGATAAGTGCTTCCTTTTCAGGGCTTGCCACTCCCCAGAGCTGTCATAGGGGAGAGGCTGCCTGTGCAGGGATTGCAGTTCCAGTCCCCACTGTAGGTAGACATGAGACTTAGAGCTGGGCCACGGAATGTGAGTGGCCATGATGTTCACCTCCAACACAGGCTAATCCATGCATTCTTCCCTTCCAGGTGGCTGAAATGGAGACACCCCGGGGGCAACCCTTGAAATCAGTTGATGACATGGGAGACCCTTTGTTATCTTGGGGGTAGCCCACCAAAAGAGGGCATGAACAATTGCTAACATAGTGGTGAAACTGCAATGTCATGTGAGGGACTCTCAGCAGGGCGGCGAATTGATCACCTGGTAAATTGACTTGTAACAATCTGGTTTTCAGCAGATTCTGCTTGAGGATATATATATATATTTCACTTGGCTTGCTTCCTTTGGAAAGACCAAGTGGTGCTTGGAGTAGAATGACACTCCATTTTTAGTGAAGAGACAGCTGATTTTACTCATAGACTATTTTGTAGATTTCTTGCCCTGCGGTTAGGCGAGGAGGACTTGCCTTCATTTTTTTCCTTTCATCCATAGGATGTCAAGCCTTTCACTCATAAGAGGAAGAAAACTCAAGGGGGAAAAACACAAAGGGAACTAGAGAGAGGGAAAGAGAGAAGGGAGATCACAGATGGGATACTCCCCTAAGCTGGACAGAACTAGACTAAACTTAGACCAAAAAGACTTAAGGGGAAAAGCCAAGAACATCGTGCCCCATCCATGGACCATGTGTGTATGCATAGACTAGGTCATCTAATTACTAAATGTGTCTGGCAATGGCAAACTGAGGCCCATATAGAGACACTGGGCAGCCCATGGTCACCATTTGTAAGTTGCAGAGTTGGGATTTCCCACACTGACCTGACTCAAAGGCTTCACAGAGGCCCCCGCCCACTCCTTATGCCTATTTGCATGTTCGAGTAGTTGAACTTGTCTTCCTGTGAGTTGGTGGAAACCACAGGGTGGGTCTGCAGGGAGACAAGCCTCCTCATCGCGGCTCAGGTGTCATCCAAACAGCCGGTGTGGTGGGTGCAGGGAGGACCACGTGGCAGAGTTGCTTCTTGCACAGAGACCCCACCAACGCATCTGGTCCTGGTTTCATTTTCAGGGGAATCCCTCCCGCCTTCAGGTGGTGGCCCCGTGAGGCAAATGGTTTGAGTCACTCTCACCCCAACCCTGGGGCGGTGACCACAGGGCTGGGAGCTGGGGTGGTCTGGAAAGCAGTTTCCCTTTTAACATCTGTCTGGATCTGGTGTTGCTCTTTACACATCTCCTCCGCCTGTCTGTTAGTCCTCCCCAGACTCCTCCTAGTGTCATTGTTCTAAGCCACGCTGTGACCCTGTCATTCCCCGGAGCCCTCAGAATGGATTGCACGCTCCCTTGCAGGGGACCTTGGGGACCTTGTCCAGCCCACTGTGGCTCCTGTGCCTCTGTGCCTCTTACACGTTGAGGACACCTTGGCTATTTCGGTTGCTTTTGTACCTCTGTGCTTTTGTACAACTTTTTTTTTTTGGCTAGACTTCTCTCTGCCACCTGGATGGCTTGGAACACTCCCTCCTCATTCTTTTATTTTACAAAACTATTTCTTTTTAAAAGTTGTGGTAAAATACACGTAACATAAAATTTAACATTCTAACCATTTTTTAGTGTATGGTTCAGTGACATTAAGTACACTGTTGTGCTACTATCTCCTCCATCCATCTCCAGAACCTCTTCATCTTTGAGAACTGAAACTAAACCCATTTAAACACTGACTGCCCGCCTCCCCGCCCCCAGCACCCGGCAGCCACCATTCTTCTTTCCGTCTCTGTGAATCTGGCTTCTCTAGGTGCCTCAGGGGGGTGGAATCAGACAGTGTCAGTCTGTCCTGGAGAATGTCCCCTGTGCACTTGAGAAGAACGCATGTGCTGTTGCTGTTGGGTAGGGTGTTCTGCACCATGTCTGTCACGTTGGTTCCAGCTGGTTTCCTGTGTTGCTCAAGTCCTCTAGTTCCTTACTTATCTCCTGTCTGGTAGTTTCATTCATTATTGAGAGAGAATGTTGATGTCTCCAGCTATTATTTTACAATTGTCTATTTCTCCCTTCAGCCTGTCAATGTTTGCTTCATATATTTTGGTGGTCTGGCATTAGCTCCTCAGGCTTTAAGGCTATTCTAATGCTACCTCCTCACGTCCCTCACTCCTGCCTCCCCCGGCGCCGGCCGAGTTACTCTCCTCCGCGCTTTCACTGTAACTAGTGTACACACTCACCACATGGTGCTGTAGCGAATAATTTACAGTCTGTCTTCCCAGTTAACCTGTCTTGGAGGACACAGGATTTTGTCTTATTTATGTTTGCCTTTCCAGAATCCGGCCCAGTAGGTACCCAGGGGAAGTTTGTTGAATGGATGTTAATTATTGAGTGCAATTGTTTCACCCATGCTCTTCCTGGGATAAAAATACTTATAGCCAGAAATCCCCAGCACATCATTACTTTGTGTATATGTAACCTATAGCGTCCAAGGTCTTGCTCTTCTCTCATTTGATCCTTACACAACCCTATGATGGAAATAGGGCTCCATTGTTAAAAAACAAAACTGAGACTGGCTCAGAGAGACTGATGTCTTGCTAGAGGTTAAGATGGTAAGAAGCAGAGTTGAGACATGATCCCAGGAAGGTGTGGCTCCTGACCAGGGCTCCTTTCTTGGTGCCCACTGCCCTGGTAGGCGCTGCTCTTTGTGGCTGCCCTGGCTGGGATCACAGCCAATGTGTGTGGGGGCCTGTGACCACTAAGCCTCTTTCCGCTTGGGGAATTTCAAGTTTGTCTTTGGATGTGTTACAAGAGTTCCAAGTGAGTCTATGAGATATGCTTCACTAGATCCATTTTGGAGGTGATGACTACTGAGTACCTTGCTCCACGGGCCCTGGTAGGAGCCAGTGCTCCAATCTGGACTTTCTTGCCTCAAAGTGTAATGCGCTTGCCCTTTGATCTGAAGTACCCTGGGCTGTCTTGGGAGAGTCAAGGAGATTTTTCTTATCTTGAACAAAACATTCTCCTTGTGACTACCCTCCCACTCTGTCCGCTGGAGCCCTGCAGAGTGACCATGCTCTTTCTGCTCCTGACATTCTTCCAGGGACATGATGACATTGACTATGCTACCCTTCTTCAGGGTGAATGGCTCCGGTGCCCGCAAGCTCCTACAAGGCTTTTCCAGAAACCTGAAGTCCAGTTCCCCGTCTCTGGGCCCCCTTCTCCAGATGTGCTCCAGTTTGTCCACTGCTGGGTCTGAGGGACAGGGAGGCACACCCATGACAAGGCATCACCAGGCTGACAGGAGGAAAGACTGCAGAGGGCTCTAGTTTCCGCTTCCTCAAATGGACCGGCAGCTGACTGTGGGTGGAGGGCAGGAAGGGGCGGGGGAGGAGAGGAGGAGGGGCAGGAAGCAGAGCCCTGGCCTGTGTGATGGAACAAAAGCAGAGGTGCCGGGGTTACTGTGGGCCAAGCTTCCTCCCAGCATTGTGCTCTCCGGGAGGCTCCAGCTCAGGTGAGGCGACCTGGCCCTGCTGGTCACAGGCTGAGCCACCTACAGGGAGTGCTGGACATCCCCAGGCTGTGCCCTTCAGTGGCCTGAGAGGGGTTTCAGATGGTGTTTAGCGGAGTCCATACTGTGCTCCTGAAAGTCTAGTTACAGTCATTCCCTCCTGCTCCAGGTGTTCTCTAGATATGGCTGGCTTCACCACCCATTGACTGGCCTTGGGAGTGAGGGGAAACAAAGACAAGGGGTGACTAGAGAGGGTCCGATGAGGGTGTCTGGGTTAATTTTCATGTAAATGATGATAATAATTGCATTTACAGGAATGGTGAAAATATTTTAAAAAGCTGCGTATCTAAGTGCTTTGTGCAACGCTGAGGCTGCAAAATGCAATGACTGTAACTGCACTTGATACCCTGCAAGGGCACAAGGTGGTGGCTCCTAGAGATGTTTCCCTCATGATGCTTTGGGGGCCTGAGTGAGGTCTGTCATCTCCACACTTTGAAAGCACTTGTGGGCTGAGAACTGGACTGGAGAGAGGGACCAGATTTCAGCCTGGCTCTAAGTTGTTGTGTGACCCCTGACAATCTCCTTTCCCTCTCTGGGCTTCTGTTTTCTTTCCTGTACTGTGAAGAACTTGGGCTAGATCTTTGAGGTCTTTCAGTCCACAGAAGCTGGGGGATTTGGGCCATGGGCAGGGTGTTACTTTCTGATGCCCTTGGCTCTTTCTTTGGGGAAGGCATATCCCTCCACTCTACCCTTTGCTGAGCTGGTCTGCTGGTTTCCTAGACAGGCCCCATGAGAAGGCTGTGCTGGAGACTGGTCTGGAACTAGGGGTTCTGCGGCCAAGATTGTCCATTCCCTTTGCATGAAAGCAGAAGATGCGACCAGTGCCTTCCTTCTACATGCCCTGAAGACACCCCAGAAAAGGGGTACTGCCTGGATTACTTGGGAGTTCAGCATGTTCTGCTGTGACACATGGCTAGAAGGCAGTAAACCCAAGCTCTCTGGGTGGGCAGGTGATCCTCATGGAGCTAGCCAGGCCTGACTCAGAGCCTTAGCCTGCCAGCCCCGGAGCTAGCTGTTCCCTGGGCTACTACCCAAAAATCACACCGTTGGGGATCGCCTCAGGCTCTGAGAAAGCGTGTGCCTGGCTCTGGGACCAAGGGGAGAAACATAATATCAATCTGGCACCAATTGACCTAAAAGAACAGCTGACTCTCTGTTGAGAAAGTTGAGATGAAGCCCCAAGTTGAAGACTGGCCAATAGCCTCAGGACAGAGATTGCTGATGGTCTGACCCACAGCCAAGGAAAGAACTGGACTGGACTGTCTGAATCCAAGCCCTTCATCCCACCCTCCACTTGACTGTATGTGACCTTCACTTGTTCCCTGTCCCTTCTTGGGACCTCAGCTTCCCCATCTGGTCCTAATATGAAGGTGTTAGTTAAGAGAACAAATGTGGTGTCTTTACTTACAATGTGGGGGCCCTGTTCCTCAGCCTTTAATGAAAATGTTTCTCTGAAGGTTACATATGTGATGCATAACTGTCTGCTGCACTGAACATTCTCCCCTTCCCCGCAGCCTCCCCTTTCCTCACCATGTCCTATGTCTGAGCCTGCACCATTCTCCCATTTTCTAGAAGGAAAACGACCTTCACTCTGGATTATGGGGTAATCTGGACATGTCAGTGTAGAGTTGAAGGAGTTTGGACTGACCAAAGTGGTCTTATTTCTAGTTCCAGATCTACGAGTGGGGTCGTGATCAATTCTCTTCCTCTTCTGGGCCTCAGTTTCCCTCTTTGTAGTGTGAAGTGTTTGGGCCAAGCGATCTCAAGATTTCTTTCTGGTTTTGCCTCAGGGTCTCTAATTTCTGCTTGGAAATTTAACCTACCCCCGCCCCCTTGGTCTCACAAATGGATTAAATGGAATGACTGAGAATGGGAACAACTTGGCTATAGACCAGCTCAGAAGCACAATGAAACCTCGAACCTCTAAAGTGGAGGGTGGCTAGAAAAATGCTGTCTCCTCCCCTGCTTGCAAAAATGATGGACTGCTTCATGTTCATATCTCAGCCATGGTGGAGGATTTTCATGAGTGGCCCCACACACATGCACCCATGCGCACACATGCGCGCACACACACACACACACACACACACACACACACACACACACACACAGGCATACGCACATTCCAAGTCTTGGCGAGTGTGGCTTTTGGAAAATGTTTGCCCCTGAATGAAAGTCAGGCAGAAGTGTGCTTGGCACAAGGCCTCACTGGGGTTATCTTCAAAGCAGAGGTATAATTGCTTTTAAGTGGATTCCAGAAGTTTCATGTGAGTATCCAGTACACTGAGGCTCTGCCATCACCTGTTGATTGGGAACTGGCTGCGGCCACCCGGCCCTCATGGCATCCTGGGCATGTGAGAGACCAGCCAGGAAGCTGGTGCTCAGCTCTCTGGCATTTGGCTGGGAACCTGGGCCATAGAGCTGTCAGCATGCCTGTCAAATGGTTCACTGGCATGTGCCAATGGAAGGGCCACACTCTAGGCAGCCCTCCTGGCACTGCTGTCCCCGTGCTCTGTGGCTGACAGAGATACAGCCTTATCACTCACCCTGCTGCCAACAGCCTGGACACCTATCTGAGCAGCTGGGCCTGGAGGTTATTGCAGGAGGGAACCCTACACTCCTGCCCCTGATGAGCTGGGCTTTGAACAGTGAGCAGCAGAGAAGGGGGAGGCACTTTCCGGATGCAAAATTGCATGGGAAGATTCATAGCATATTCTGGTCATACAAAGTAAACCATTTTGCCTAGAGTCCTAGATGAATTTAATAGTTCCTAAGTGCCTGACCACACAACTATGATGATTTGCGAAGTGTTCATCATTCACAGCAAAATGGGAAAGTCAAGCCAATAGAATAAATTTTGTAGAGCTAATGTAGCTTGAGGATTTTTTTTTAATTTTTAGAGATATTCTTTTTAATGATAAAATGTCTTCCCCCGTATAAAATAACAGATATTAGATGGTAGTTGGTTTTTTAAAATGTGCCTACCTGACTACCGTATGTCAATCCTCTGTCATTAAAGAAATTGTTTTTACTGAGAGATTAATTCCAAACATCTAGGAACCTGTGTACTCTCACAGGACTCATGGACAGAGGGTGATGGGAAAAACGGAAATGTGGTAGGCAAGCGAGGGAGGTGGAGTACTTGGTTTCTCACAGCAAGGACCATGTCTATTTTGCTCACTGTAGTATTCTCAGCATCTAGCACATGGGTCAGTAAAGCGTTTTTGGTGTTTTTTTTTTTTTCTTTTCTGTGAAGGGCTCGGTAGTGAATATTTGAGGTTTGGGGCCATATTGTCTCTTTCACAACTACTGGACTCTGCCTTCTAGCACAAAAGCTGCCATAGACAATGTGTAAATGAGTGCACTTGGATGAATACCAATAAAACTTTATTTACAAAGACAAGCAGTGGGCCTGATTTGGCCTAAGGATCTATATTTGGCTGACTCTAATCCAGCACAATGCCTAACATCTAGCGAATAAGTATTTATTGAGTTGATATAAGTTGTTTCTAGAGGGCCAAGAGGAGACTTTGAAGATACCTGAGGTAGAATTTCAGGAAGACCACTTGGTGGGCTGTGTGAGATGGACAGGTGGGGGGTGGACAGACTGAGGTAGTCTGTGCTCAGGTCAGGCTTTGCTACAATGCCCCAGGCCTGGAGTGGGGAGGGCTCAGCAGGGAGCAGGGAGGCGGGAGAGAGTAGAGATGTGGGAGTGGCTGAGCTATGCGGTAAGGATGTGTTTAAAGGAATGGCTGAGATTAAAGCCCAGATTCCTTAGACTCTGCTTTTCATGCCCCACACTGTGCTTCTAGAACTCACAGCCCTATTCCATCTGAAAAAGCCTGGCTCTCTCCCACACCAGAATCTTGGCTCTCAGAACTCTTTTTGCAATGAATTTCAAAAGCCCACTTCAAAAGCCAAGAATTCGATTCTTTGCTTTCCTGTTACATTTCAACTACGCCAGCTTTGCTCGAAGGCAGTAAGTCCTGAGTGTCTTAGCCTCCTGACTTTGTTTAAATGGAAGAAGGGCTGTGAAAAATGAAAGAGAGAGAGAGTGAAAATGTTCTTGTTAACTTATCAAAATAATTTTCTGTCATATTTGGTACTAAGAAGAGGCAGGGGAGTCCAGGGAGGGTGCTGCTTTTGGTAAATGCACAATGAGTCGGTTTTAAACAGCTGCAGTGATAGGGAGACGTTCAACTGAAATATTCAGGGGCACTCAAAATTGCCACCCAAGTTTGCCCGAGTGACGAGTCTGGCTGGAGAGTCCTGGAGAGAGCAGAGAGTAGAGGAATTCTCTAAGAGTGGGGAGATCCAGAAAACCTGAAGTTTAATGTTCAAAAATACCATCATTCATGGGGCAGGTGACGGGTGAAGGCATCAAGATAAGTCATGTCACTGAAAGAGGAAAGAGAAACTCTCCAGAGGAAGTGCTCGGCTAGAAGCATCAAATCCTATGGTTTCTCTCTGGTTCACTCATTCCTTCGCCAGACATTCAGAACTTTCTTCTTTGTGTCTGGCCGTATTTTAGGTGATAGGGATATGTATCAAACCCAGCCCCTGCCCTTAGAAACACTTGATGTAGTGAGGGAAAGATGCAAACACAATTGCAGTTCCTTTTAAGGCCTCCCACGCAGCCCTGGCTGAAGTTTGCCCCTGAGGTCGCCCTTCATAAAGAGAAAGCTAAAGGGAGATTGGATCAGTTACCACAAGGCTGCTCAGAGACGGGAACATTTAGGAGGTATCGAGTTCCCCATCATCAAGATGGTCAGACACTGCTGGATGACTATCTGGAGGCAATGCTACAAAGGGGATATAGTCCTCACTGTGGCCTTTCTCCCAACCCTGTGATCCGAAAACAAGTCTTCTGATTCCACTTCTCTTTCCCCATGTCTTCAGGTAGACTCTCTGGCAGTGTGGCCATGAATGCAGCCCCTTGTGTCTGTCTCCTGACCCCCAGGCTTTCAGCTTCGGACTGAAGTTATTCTGTGCCCACATCTTCTTACCTTCCTAGACTATACTCCTAGCTTCATCTAGACTCTGGTTTTTGGATTTACTTTAATGTTCCAAGTGCTTTGCTTACAGTAGACCCCGAGTAAATGTTTGAATAGTGAGTGTTCGATGTGTTCTGCTATATAATGATTTTAAGATGATACCCCTACACCCTCTGTGGCTATCAGGATTGCAAAGCCCTTCCCGTCTTCTCAGAATGAAGACGTGTTCTCCAGGTGGCGCGTGGGGAACAAGACTGAGCTGCCTTCTGTCCCTCTGGCCCGTTCTGCTTGTCTCCAGTCAGACATGGCATCTCAGCCTCTTCCTCACATTTCCAGCTAAAATCTAATGAATTACTCTGAAAAACAAGGTTATGCATTGGGGGTCCTGACTTCTTTGAGCATTGCTTATGACTGTGAAATGTATAAGCAGACAGTTAGCTGCCCAGCTGACCGACTAAATCATATTGCCCTGGAAAGCAGAGCTCAATTAGATGTCTAAGGCATCAGATAGTGGAATGGACTAGATGACTTCCTGCCCTACGCAAGGTAAGATGCAGCCTGACAGTCATCTGGTCTTGGAGCGGACATTTCCAATAATAAGCAAATGCTTTCCCCCCAAGGCTGCCTGAAGGGTAGGGGAGTTCTTTATATTGGAATAAAACCTGCAGCCACCCTACAGCTCTCAACCACTGTGCCTGGCATGGCTGCCTGGGGCCCTTCGGACTACCTCCATTCCTTCTGTTCCTGCGCATTTTGAAAACAGGACTGTGGCTTTTGTGTTTGTTCTTACTAGACAGAATAGCCCTGGTGGATTCAGCAAGTTCTCAATACTTAAACAGTAAAACTAGTAAATCATAAATAATCAATGAATAATAATAAATAATTTGGAGTAAAAGAGATACTGATATTATAATAAAAATGATCATTTTTACCATTTTATGATTAAAACCATAGTCTTTAATATGTGATTATTGAGCATGTAGCATACACCGGGCATTGTGCCAAGCACTGAACATGGATTAACTCCGCTCTTACAACCGTGTGAGGGAAGTACGGTTATGATTCCCATCTGACAGATAAGGAAATTGAGACTTGGAGAGCATAACGACTTGAAAAAAGTCACCTACCTACTTGTAGAGGTGGGTTTTTTAACCCAACCCATCTTTCTGAATTCAAGGTCTAACTTCTAAGTGCACAGATTTGACATCAGGCCCTCCCAGGCAACAGTGACCTTTTCCAGAAAGTTGGTTGCAGGCCTTGTCCTCCGGTGGTTCAGTGGCAGAAACACGGGACCAAGAATCAGGAGACTTAGGTTCTAGTGTGGACACTTCCAACTTGTGGTGTGACTGTGCGAAGTCCCCTCCTTGCCTGGAAACAAAGAAGTTAAAGTAGCTGGTCTGTGAGGTTGCTACGGGCTTGCAATTTGAACGTTCCAACCTTCCCTGAACGCACTAAACCCTTTCACACCTCTGGGCCTTTGAGCTTCCCATCCCATTTCCTGGAGGTTTCTTCCATCTTTTACTGCTTGACAAATAATTACTCATCTTTTGAGACCTGGCTTGGACATTTCTTCCTCTGTCTAGTCTTTCCCCTCAACCCAGTGAAGGTCAGCCTCGCTCCTCCCTGCTCCCTAAACGCTTGCATAAATATCCTCTAGAACCTGAGATTGTCTCCCCAGATGGACGGTGAACGTCTAGAGGACAGAGACTTGTTTGTTCATGGTGACCTCAGCACTTAGATGGGTGCTTGTCTTGAAGGCCTCCAGAATGGCCTGAATGGGCCTGGTGCCATTTCTCCGTCACACCTGCTAGATGGCGCTGCAGCCCACAGGAATATCGCTCCCAGGTCTGCAAAAGCCCAGGTCAGCCTGTGGGGGCGGTAGCCTCAGGCCAAGCTGGGAGATCACTTGGCCAGAAACCCAGGAAAAGTACAAGTTTCTGTTCCTCCTCGTCCTCTGCTCAGTGTTGAATGCTGCTAGGATTGAGCTCTTTCTGTATATTTCCCATTCCCTGAGGTCTAGAAAGGCAGAGGCCTCTCCCTTTTTCCCTCCTCTGCTGCCTCATAGCAGGAGAATTTAAACCATTCCATTCCTCGGTCTTTAGGCTGTTCCAGGTTTATTGTCCAATGTATGTATGATCTGCTGATTTTTGCCACATGTCACCCTCATCTACGCCAATGGAAGAAAAAAGGAGAGGAAAGATAACAGTTCAGCACCTCATGGTGGTATCTCTGACCCAAATGAACTCCTTCCATTTCTGATTCTTTTACTGCTTGTTTCATTCCATTTTATTTATGTATTTCTCTTTTCCTGTTTTCCACTCTTTTTCGTCTCAGCACACTCTGCACTTTTGTCCGCTAGCCAAAGGAAGGCAGCATGGCAGCTGTTAAGGGCGGTGGAGCTGGATTGCCCTGGGTTTGGATCTTGCCTTTCCTGCTTACTTGTTGTATGATCTTGGACAAGTTTCTGGACCTTTTGGTGACTCAGTTTCCACATCTGTAGAATGGTACCGTCCTGAAAGCATGTCATGAGGATTAAATGAGTTCTTAGTGCTTTACTTTGAAAGGAGCTGCTAAACGCAAAGTGCTGCTAAAAGCTTATTATAGAACTTACAACTGGATTCATTCATGAGGTGCTGAGTGCACCTCTGATGTTACGTTGCAAGTCCCAGGAAGGAAGGAGTTGGGTTTGTCTTGTTCACTGTCCTATCCTTGTTGCCCACAAGAGTGCCTGTCATATGAGAGACACTGAATTAAAAGTTTTGGAAGAATCCGTCTGTTTTTTTTGTTTCTCCTTTATGATAAAAATGAACTAAAATTATGATTTATAATTGTTTACCCATTTAAATTGGTTAGGATGTAAAATTAATAATAGTGTTGGTGAAGGCATAAAATGGGTGCTTTCATTTGTTGCTGGTGGTGTGTAAAATGGTAGAACCTTTCCGGAAGGCAATTTGACAATATGTAGAAAGAGCCCGAAAATAAGTTGACTCGGCCCTGACAGGTGTGGCTCAGTAGGCTGAGCATCGTCCCATGCACCAAAAGGTCACCAGTTTGATTCGCAGTCAGGGCACATACCCAGGTTTCAGGTTTGGTCCCCGGTCGGGGTGCAACCAATCAATGTTTATCTCTCACATTGATGTTTCTCTCTCTCTCTTTCCCTCTCCCTTCTTCTCTCTAAAATCAATAAAAACATATAATAATAAAAAAAATTGACTTGGTAATTCCATTGTTATTTTTAAAAAATATATCTAGTGCTTAAATACGCACAAAGTTTTAAGTACAAGGGTGTTCCTAACAATGTGGGAGTAAGGGCCCCCAAACTGTCCTCTACTGTCATATAACATGTCAGAAGGACAAGACTGGAAGGAATTCAGCAGTGTAACAGTGGCTAATCTGAGGGGGCGGGATGACAGGAACTGCGATTTTCTTCTTTATAGAATAAAATACATGTAAAGCAGCTAACGGAGTGCTGGGCCATAGTAGGTGCTCAGTAGAGGGAAGCTAACATTGTTCTACTCTCTATTTCTCTTTTTAATAATGAACATGTGTAGCTGCCACACTACTTCTTTATATTTGTTTATTAAGCAGTGAACTGTGACCTAACTGCGTTCTGCGCTAGGCTTTGTGACAGCCACTTAGGCTGTACGTCAAGGGGACTGACTGTGGTCCTTTTTCCTTGAGCCGGGAGCCCGGTATAACCAACGCAATTCTGTTTGCATCATCATATATTTTTCCTGAGGCCATCATTTTTTCTGATAACAAATTCCTTCTATGACTCAGTAGTTTTCTCTTTTGCCATTTCTTCCTCAGACTTTCTTTTTTCACAGCAAATTCCATGACTGCCTTAACTGCCTCCCCCTGATTTTATCCCACACCCCTCTCCTTTCCCATCCAAAACAAATAACAATTCATCTCGCCCCTGCAAATGAAGTCAAGATTGTTGATAATAATCACTTTCACTTCTTTTAAGTCCAAATAAAAAAATATCTGAGTAAGTTGGAATTACAAACCAGAAAGGAAAGGATGACTAATTCAATGAAAGATACTGGAAAATTTGACCAACTGTTTTGGAAACAGAGAGTGAAATACCTCTCAACACAATAAATTCCAGGTGGATTAAAGAATCAAAGCTAGGTGCTAACTGTTATGAAAAAGTAAATGTCTCATCACATAGAGGGGAAAAGCTTTCTAAAGACTTATGATATGGAAAAGTATGTCTATCTAAGTAAACATAAAATCTCCTTTAACTCAACAAAAGTCCAAAGCAAAATGGAAAAAATGTATTTTCAAGATTTATGACCAAGGTAACTAGCCTTAAGATAGAAAAAGTCTTTACAAATCAATGGGAAAATTTGAGTAAGGCCACGGAAAATTGGATAAAGATAAGCAAAGTTAAAGGATAGTGACAGATCAGAAGAAAATTTTTATAAGGTATAAAATAGGTAAAGTATTAATAAAACATTAATTGTATTAAAAGCTTCCCCAAATCAATATGAAAACGACATAACACCACAAGAAAAAACATCAAAGGCTCTGAACAGGCAAATCACTGAAGAAGAAATTAAAAAATCAACAAAGATATAAAAAGATGCTCAACCTCAACAATAACCAGCAAAAAATAATTTTTTTAAAAAGTCCCCTTTCTACCTAAAAAATTGGCAAAAATTAAAAAGTTTTTAAAAAGCTAAACATAAAGTGGGAAGCAGATTTTCTCATATTCTCACTGGTGAGAATATGTAAGTCAGTAAGTTCTTCAGGAGGGCAATTGGACAGCAAACTATGAAGTACTCATCCCCGTTTGTTCAGCAGTTCTACTTCAAGGGGTATATTCATATGCAGAGATATATGCAAAAAGTTGCTAATTGTTTATTATAGTAAAAAAGTAAAGGAAAAGCTATTCACATATTCTAGAAAATGCTAACAAAAATGCACACACATGTATGCATAAGAATTGTGACTGTGGTTTTGGAAGAACTTAGAAATATCTCAGATGTCCCATAAGAGCAGATCATGTAAATAAACTATGTGCATCCACTTAATGGAATACTACTGAGCCTGTAAAATGAGTGAAGTAGATCTCTATGTACACATATGGAAAGATGTTCATAATAATAAAAATGATTAATGTTCATAATCACTATTTAAATTAGCAGGTCAAAGGACTTTAGGTGAATTCTGATCCCATTTACATAAATAAGACCATGACCCCTGCACCTTTTCAAGCCGTGTTCCTCTGCTTGGGTGGGTGGGGGCCCTGTTGACGAAGGCTGAGCTGTGACTGCTGGCAAAGCTGAGAAGCAGCACCAGTTCCCAGCACCCTCTGCTGTTAACCCGTCACAGGGGAGGGCTCTTGCCTATGCATTCTTTCTCTCTTTAGTCTTCTGGGTGGACTTGAGCACCCATTCTCTTGGACCGCTCCTCCCTTCTGCTTGTGTAGGCACTGCTTCCTGAGGCCTGCAAAGCTCTTGGAGACCCTGAGGCCAACTTCTAACCAAAGTCCCTTTTAGTAAAGGCCTGAGTTCCTCTGAGCTGCTAGGTTTCCCAGGCAACATCCAGTTCAGACGGAAAAGCTGAGGCCCAGAAAGCAGGGCAGGGACTTGCTGCAAGTTAAACAGCGAGCTGGAGGCAGAGTGGAGCTGGGACCCAGCTTCCTGCCTTCCGATGCTTTATCTTCTCATTACTCTCTGCTGCCCCTGATCAGTCCACTCAGCCTCATTTAGGGCTGGTGAGTAATCATTTGCACCAGACACTGTCAGATGATAAATTGCACCTCTCAGGCAGGAAGGATGCTTCAGTGCTGCTCTGGGCTAGGGTGTCAAAAGACAGGAGCTATTTGTTTGAGACACAAACAAGGAGACTGGAGACAGAGTGACAATGTGGGGACAAGGTCCCTGTGGATGCTTTATTTCTCCACCCTCATACCTGAGGACCATAAGTCCAGGCCCATAACTGCTTTTTTAATTTTAGAGGCAAAATTAAACCAAAACAAAACCAAAGCAATTACTACCACCACGGACAAAAACCTGAGTTTGTCAGCTGGGATTCTGACTTGCATAACTGTTGATTTTAAGAGTTAATTATTAGGTTTGTTTGAAAAGGACCCAACGGCCTGCTTTATAATATTTGGTTCCATGGTAGAAAAGAGAACCAGTGTAAGCCAAATGAATTGGTCGGAAATAGTTATGTGATAGGCCTTGGCTGATAGTCTTGGGATTCACCTGTCACCCAGTGTTCCAAAGTCCCTTTGATGTCTTCCGTAGTGTTTGCAAAAAATCTTTCATGATAGGAGATCATAAGAAAAAGTGTAGACATAGAAAACAAGGTGGTTGAAATACGAAGAAAATTCTCCCAGACTGAACTGGATCCAGAGGCTTCTCCATTAATTCATTTGTTTGCCTGAGCAAACTGTGAAACTCTATTTGTTGCTAAGTCTAAAGTGACCCTCGACCAGTTATTAATGTGTATTCACTGATGTAAAATTATGGGACATGAGAACTAAAAATATGTATGGCATTTTTTTACTTATCCCATACAGATCCAAGGTGAAACATTAATCATTTTCTATTTTCAAAATCATCTCTGATTTTATTTTCCTCATAACAACATGTAAAACAGTCATGTCCTGATGCTAATACCCTTAGGTGGTGGACAAAGGGGTTGTGAATTTAATCTGATGCATCCTTTTTAGCCACATTTAAAGAATGTCATTTATAGAGTATTTTTCCTTCTAAAGTTATGGAGATTTATGAAATCCTTTAGTTCTAGGACACGTCACTCTGAGGAGTTTCCCTGTTGGTCACTTCAGGGTCCCTGTAACATATCACCTACAGGTTCTGCATTTTTTAGGTTTGTGCGATAGCTGATATAATTCTCCGAAAATAACTGGTGGGGAGAGGGGAAGATGTCTCCTGGGGGGAGGGCAATGCGAGAATATTAGAATCTATAGGGTGACGGGCATATAGTTTGAAAAAGTATATTCAATATTACCACATCATTTTATGTCTGGAAAACACAAATAGCTAAAACTGTAAGAAGCAGTGCTCAATGAAATCTTTATGGATGACAGGGTCGCACAAAAGATGTAGTAAGAAAGCCTTTGAGATAGGTCCTAGAGACACCTGCTGATATGGCCACAAAACTCTGAATCTCTTAAAAACAAGACAGGCCAACAAGAAAGATAAATAAAGCGACACAAAATTCAGCTCTTTAGTATAATCAGAAGAGAGAAAAGAACGTATTTTTTCTATCTGTAGAAGTGTAAGTTTTCTACATCGGCATTCATTTGAATTGCTGATGTATATTGTTGATTGTAGTCATATCTGCTAGGTCTTGTCTTTTTTCGTTATGTTTTGTTACATTCACTCCTAAGTCTATCAATTCTGAAAATGACATTTAAAAATCTTCCACAGAAGTTGTATTTTTAAAATCAAATTCTCCTAGTGTTTCTTTGAGTTTTTGCCTTATATTTAGTGGCAACATTTTGTGGGGGCAGAGAGTTTCATTACTTCTAATCTTTTTTATCTTGTTTAATGTTTTGACTTTGAGTGCATTTTGTGTGATATAACATTGCAGCTTTTGCTTTCCTTTTGTTTCAATTTGCCTAGTGTCTCTTTATTTTAACTCTTCCCCTGTCTCTTTGAGTGTGTTTTTTGTTTTTTAATCCAGCAAGTTGTACTGGAATTCCTTTGTTAGGAATTCAGTCCGTCTGCACTTAGGGTAATAAGAACTGCACTTCCGTGTA
This sequence comes from Miniopterus schreibersii, assembly GCF_964146895.1. Classification (NCBI taxonomy): domain Eukaryota; kingdom Metazoa; phylum Chordata; class Mammalia; order Chiroptera; family Miniopteridae; genus Miniopterus; species Miniopterus schreibersii. Next base: position 24,009,413 of record NC_138111.1, on the reverse strand, counting down.
ATTTTATGTTTTCTATATGTTTTACTCTGTTACTGTTTTCTCTTTTTTTCTTTCATTAATAAATTTATTTGTTTGCCTGAGCAAGTTAATATTCACTTCCTTTGAGTAATTTTGATGTATTTCTCTGCTTTTCAATTCTGCAAGTGGTTACTGTTTTCATCTCATTGAACATATGTCCTATCTGAATATGATAGTAATGATCAATTTGCTCCTTACATACAGGTTATATTAAAAACATTTTACACACTAGCAGAATGAATGCCAGCCCTGAACAAGCATGGTTTCCAGCGTTGCTCACCAGTGTTTCACTCTGGTTCTTCTTCCTGCTTGAGCTGTCATTTGGTTGGCAGTTTCTCAAGTATGTTCCTCAGAGAGGGTTTGTGGGTGACATACCCTCAGCGTCCTTGCATATCTATGGTTATCTTTATTTACCCTGTAGGTGTGATTCTATAGCTTGTTATATTGCCATTGGAAAGTCCAAAGCTGGTCTGGTTCTGGTTTTAAATCTAATTTCTTCTGTTAACTTGCAAGGAAAAAAACACTAGTTATACAGTGGAGAAGTTGGAACTCAGATTTTTTTTTTTTTTTAACTAAGTTATATCCAGCTGGGGGCTGAGGGTGGGAGAAATGGGAAGATGTTGGTCAGAGGGTGCAAACTTTTAGTTTGTCAGGATGAATAAGTCCTGAAGATCTAATATATGGCAGGGTAACTACAGTTGATAATACTATATTGCATACTTGACATTGGGTAAGAGAGTAGATCAAAAGTGTTCTCGCCACAAAAGAAATTGTAATGTGAGGTGATGGGCTGTTTGATTGCGGTACTCATTTCACAAGGTATATGTGTATCAAAACATCACACTTCAATTATACCTTAATAAAACAGGAAAAATTGTGTCTGAGACTTGAATGGCCCTTTTAATCCAGATATTTATGTTTCTTTACATGAAGCGTTCTTTATTATTTCTTTAGTTTTTCAGTGATTTCATTGCTCCTTGCTCTCCTTCTGGAACTCTTACTGCTTGCACGGTAGGCCTCCTGTATCTGTCCTCCAAGTGTCATATCTTTTCATGATTTTCATCTTTTTGAAGTTGTTGCTCGCTATGAGATATTTCTCACACAGGCTACTAAATCTGTTTTCAGAAACAACAATCTTTTCTTTCAGTTTGTGTATTAAAAGTTTCAACCAGAAAGCTATGTTGTTTAGACCCAGAAGGTCTTAATTCTTCTAAATCTCATGCAGGATGTTCCTGTGGCCAAAGCTAACCTGGGACTGAGCAGAGAAGGGAATTCTGGGAAACACATTCTAGCTCAACTAAACTGACAAATAAAGCCCCCACTCCCCTTGAGGCTCCAGTCTAGTTACGGACCCTGGGCCATGGTTGCCTGGTGGCCTTGGAGCTCACCTGTGGCTCCTCACATTCATGGCAACCTCATAGGTGCAGGCATTCCCAGCTTGGCCCTCTCTCTCAGGGCCTGTGAAGCTCTGCTCTCCCGGGTCTTGGCTTGGCTCTCGGAAACCAGACCTGCTTCCAGTTGGAAGTCAGGGGAGCTTGTGGAAAATCCCCGGTGGTATCTGGGCTCCTGGAGTGAGGCTTTCCTCCTCTGTGCCAGATGCTGGAGCAGCTTTAGGAAGCTGACACCACGTGTGAAGACACACACTTAACCTGTTTACCCTGATCTCCACATATGTAAAATGGGGAAAGCAACAGAACCTACCTCACTGGCCTGTTATGCAGATTAGCTGAAAGTTGTTAGGTGCCTGGCACCAACTAAGTGCTCAATAAAATGTATCATTGTATCTAGACAAGTTCCCCATGGCAGAGCCTTCCAACTGAAGGAAGCATGCAATGGGGAACTTTCCCCAGGCCCAGGTTGTCCTTTGTCTGAGCCACCTCTACAAACTCGCAGCTGACTGCTGGTCACCTTCCTCCAACATTTGCAACATTTTGCCTTGTACTTGAGTTACTGGCCAGCTTGTCTGTCTTCTCACTGAGCTGGGATCTCACTGAGGATTACCAGGGGCTGGCTTTACTTCATCCCTCCCTAGCTCACAGCCTGGCACAGCCTGGCCCTTCAGAAGAATCTTGCAGAAACAGATGTTTTTAATCTTCTGAATTTCTGATTTGGAGGTTGTCTAACCCAATAGCCCACCCAATTGCAGGAATTCCTCTTTAGGCCATTCAGCAGGTACTCTTTCAGTCTGTTTACATACCTCCAGTGGTGGGAAGCTCACTATTTTTAAAAATATATCTTTATTAATTTCATAGAGGAAAGGAGAGGGACAAAAAGATAGAAACATCAATGATGAGAGAGTCATTGATTGGCTGCCTCCTGCATGCCCCTGACTGGGGATTGAGCCCGCAGCCTGGGCATGTGGCCTGACTGGGAATCGAACCCCGATCACCTGGATCCTAGGTCGATGCTCAACCACTGAGCCACACTGGGCTGGGTGGGAAGCTCACTATTGCTCAGAGGAGTCCATTCAATTTTTGAAAACAACTATATTTTTAGAACTCATAATTTTAGTCAACAGGATTAATTTTTTCACCATTTGCATCAGGTTTCGGTTGGAGACTAAAGAAACATGTAAGGAGAGAGCTGGCAAACAAGAGTTGTCCTGGGCTTATTGCTGAGGTTACAAAACAGTAAAAAGGGTGACAGAATACACAGTATAACTTTTATAAGCTTCACTCAACTAGTCAGGAACAGGCTCTCAGAAATGTCTATACATTTCTGCTTCCACTGTTTACTGGAAAAAATCCTTATATGGCTGTTATTTACAAACCTGGACAGGCATTTATAGAGGGCTTAAAGATTCAAGTTTATAGAGGGTTTGAAGATATAAATTTATAAAGAGCTTGATGTATTTGTTTGCATGCTAATCTTCTGAAAGTTCTTTTTCTGCTCCACAATTTTAGGGAGCGGAGTTGTTTAAGTTCTGAGGGTGAAAGTCCCAGTAAGAAAGGAATTGGACCTTCACCTCCTGGGATAGTTTTTCTGTCTTCTGGAAGGGAAGCTGGGATGTTAGAATAGATGCCTCTCAGCCACCCAGAATGCCCCCTGGAGTTCAGCCAGAACATCAGCCCCCAAGGATTAATTTGGAATTCATTCACATAGTCATTACTACAGGCCTACTCTATGCAGGAACTGCCCTGAAGCCACTTCCTACTGCAGAGGGGTGGACAGACAGGTAGGTGCTGACTCTAGGTCCAGCCAGAAAGTTCTTTGAGCCTCCCTGTGGCCAAGCAGTCTCCAGTGGGTTGAGACTTTGCAGAAAACACCAGAACTGAAGAGAACTCTTCCCCTAAACCTGCACCTGGAGCAGGCAGGTGACACTGGGGAACAGTGTGGTATAACAGAAAGCACCAGAAAGGGGAGTAGGCTGCCCTGGGGAATAGAGACCCATTTGCTCCTAACTCAGTTTTTCTACTGAAACATGAAGAATCTAAGGTGCTTCCAGCTCTAACATGCTGAAAATTTAAAACTAACCAAGCAGCCACCATCCTCCCCAACTGATAGAGCTTCATGGTTCCCATCCTGCCCTTATTTAAATAGAATCTTCCCAGTAATCCTGAGAATTACACAGGCTGAAGACATGATTCCCATTCTGTAGATGAAGAAACTGAGGCTCAGATTTGAAGACATGTCAAGGTCACACCAAGGAGTTTGGATGTCCCCCCACACAAGGATTATTACTAGCATTGACTGATAATCTGTAATTCTATTGTCAGCCTCAGTACTGCAAAACATCTACTGGGGAAGCGAATAGTTAGATGGCAAATGTGGCTTTTATGTGAAAGATATCTCAATACAAAGTGTTCGTATAAAGGAGATGAGGAATAAGGGCTCAGGCTGTCTCTGGGATAGCGATCTTTTGTCAATTTATTAAATTCAGATTTATTGCTGACTCCCTGACCAAAACCATAGCTGTTAGCAGTCCGTAACTTGGAGCAGAAATATGAGTTCTTAGTGAATCCGAGAAAAAAATAAAGAGAAGAAACTTCAACGACCTGTCGCTTGGAATAAATCTTAGTGGTCACATAAACCAGGATGACAGGAATTTATATAGTTCCTCAGCACTTGAATGACTAATGTGGTCAGAGAGGGGAAACACAGAAATGATTTCTCTTAACAAGCCAGCACCTGTTTGCAGACTCTTGCACATCCCTCAGTCATGCTCTTGGTGGGTACTAACCTTTCCACACAGCTTGAGACAGAGGCAACATTTCTGCCTTGTCCCGAGACCCTTAACTTGGCTGCTGCCAGGGACTCTTGAAAGTTCTGAGTCGAAGGAGTACCCCTGAGAGCCTGGAGAAAATCATTGGAGAGACAATGATGCTGGCAGGGCAGGGGCAGCCAAAAAGGCCTCAGAGGGTCTCAGGGTGGCTGCACATCTGAACCAGTTCCAATCCTCCCATTCTGAGATTCTGGACTCTGCAGCCTCAGAATTACTATCTTAAAACAAAAAGAGTCCCTAGAGATCAGTTAGCTCCATTTTTCAGATGAGAAGACTGAGGTTTACAGGATGACGTCATCTAGCTCAAAGTCACAGGGCAGGAGAGTGGCAGATGCAGAATGAGAGCTCAGATTTCCAGACTCCCAGACATCATGTAGCTTCTGTTAGTGTGACAACAGTCCTTCCTTATTTGGGCCTAAGTTAATATAAACCTGCATGCCTTGGCTGTCTCCCAGATGATCCACGTTCAGTGCCGGGAATGAAATCCCCAACGTAGGCAGTCCCATTAAGATGCCCCCGATGAAATTCATTACTGACCTCTCATCTCAAATCCTGCACTGATATGGCGTGTTAGCATCTCCACTGCGTTTTCACATCTTATGGGATCCTTACAGCCACACTGAAAAGACAAACAGGATGGTTGCTTTTATTCTTATACACAGATGAAGAAACTGAGGTTCTTAGGTTAGGGCTAACGAGGCTGCACTTACATGATCTCAAAGGAGCAAGAATTTAAGGAACCAATGAAATCCTGAACGGGCTGTAATGAAGTGCTATTAATGGATCAAGTCAACAACGTTGCTGGGTATCAGTAAGGGGAAGGAGAGCTCCTGGCTCCGACCCTGTGCCCTGAGGCATTGCAGTCTGCTGGGGAAAGAAGAGGCCACTGAACCCCAGACCTCTCCCAGGGCTGGAGCTGTCAGGGTCTCCCAGAGCCCACACAACCAGTTCCTGGAGGTTCCAGTTAATTAAACTAAAGCCATTTGTGTGTTTTTTCTAAAAACAGTTCATCTAAGTTGTAATCTTTTAAAAGGGTTTCTGTATTTGAATTGGATGCCCTAGTCTCTCAGTCATAAAACAAATCTTAGCTATTTTAAAACCTCTTCATCTCAGAGTACTTCTGGCTAAATCTTAATGCTTCTGTTCATTTATCATATTTGCAGTGTTTTATGAAGATGATATTCCTTATCTATGCAGGTGTCTTTTCTATTAAGAGGGATACCACTACCTTTCTTCAAAATGATATGTATCTGGCAATAAATAAAACTTGAGTTCCAGTCGATTATTATGCATAGACATACCTGATCCTGTCTTTGTAATTACGCATAATATGTACCAATGTTGGGTATTTTTTTTTATCTTGTGCTTCATAATGAGCTATTAATTTGTGAGCTAAAATATGGAGCCTGTATCCCAGGTAACCCAGAGCTGGCTGCTGCAGATTTGATTTATTGTGATCTGAGAATGGGCATTAGAGGTTATCCAAGAAATGCACCGAGAAGACGGGGAAGCCACAGAAACAGGAGGGGGAGAGGCCTCTGAACTCTGGCTTGACAGGAGTTCTAGGGCCTGGCATTTGAGCCTATCTAAATCCTAAAAGGCTTTAGAGATGATGACTTTATCAATCACTTCATTCATCTACCATTTAGCACACATTTATAGAGCATCCGCAATTCTGGACACACAATTGTAGGTATAAACACACATGCTCTCTAACCTCTGGAGCCTATTCTCCAGCAAGGGAGCCACATCTTGAGTCACAGTCACACACTTGTGCCATTCTCCTTTTTCTTCTGTTAGTAGAACCCTGATATTGTTAGGGGTGGCAATGTGCCCAAATGACCAATGACATGTCCCAAGTTCCCTTACAGCCACGTGTAGCCACGTGGCACATTCTGGTCCTTGAAATGCTAAGTGGCAGCTGGTTGGGTATTGCAGGAAAGCTTTGCTTTCCTGAGGGAGGTGTTACCCCTTCCATCTTGTTGCCTCTTTTTCCCCCCTTTTCTCCTGGAATGTGAATGTGAGGCTAGAAGTGAGCAGCCATCCTGCGATTATGAGGTGGCCATGCAGCTTTGTTAAATGAGAAAGAAGTTAGCCCCTTCTATTTGGTTAAACACACAGTAACTGCATCTCTTTTACATGCAGCCCTTACTGATAAACTCATCGTATCTTGAATGTGAGATTATGAGGCCAGAATTCTCAGAAGGGGTGATAGGAGCCTGGAAAAGTGATCAACTGCCAGGACTTCAGAATTATGTCTGCAAGGGCTGGCCAGATAAGCAAGGTCTAGTCTCTTATGTGTCACTGTAGACAGCATGTCCGAGGGGGTTGTAAATACTCTTCCCATCTACCATCTGATTGCATTGGTATCATCGTGCCTACTTCACAGAGCTGTCACATATCAGGAGTATGGGTGGCAACCTGTGAAACTAAGGTGCTGCCTGGAAGGTAATTCCCTTTCTCTTAATACCAGATAGTCTGAAATTAGAGGGAGCAGTTCAGGAAACACATCGAATGAAAGCCTAAAGAACAGGTGGATTTTGAATTGGCCCTGAAGGATGGTGCTGACTGCGATGGACAGAGAAGGCTGAATACAAAAGGTACAGAGCACGGGGACCCAGCAGGGCAAAGGCCGGGCAACAGGAAAGGCTGAGAGCCAGCTGCAAACCGGCTGAGGACCAGTGCAGAAGAGAGCCAGGCCAAGCCCCAAGGGCTTTCACATGCTAAACAATGGATTGGAAACCAGATCACTGCTCAGTGAGAATGGTATAAAGGTGTAAGGGGCGTGTGTGTGCGCGCGCATGTGTGTGTGTGTGTGTTCATGTCCAGGGTGATGTGGGAGAGAGGGAGGCACCAGGTGGAGTTTTCTCCAACAATCAACTACACTGAAGGAATGTGGATCCTAAGTTGAATTTTCTGAAGCAGTATTTCAAAGGCCTGGGCGCCCAGAGCTAGAACTGACTCTGCAACACAGGGTTAGAAGAAACCCAGGTCCAGGGAAGCCTCTGCCTTCCTTCCCCAAGCTGCCCGCTATTTGACATATACGAACTGAGGACTTCTTTCCACACGGTGTGGCAGGGCCATGGAAAAATCGCTCCTGGATAATGAAAAAATTAGCTCCTTGCATTCTTCCGGCAGGAACAAATCTGGGCCCCCATTTCATCTGTCCCCTCCTGTTCCTCCAGCTGGCCTCCTTGCCATGTGCACGCCCTCCCAGGAAGCAGGCCCCAGCTGCCTGCCTCTCTCCTGCCCATTTCCGCTTCCAAGGAGGGGTTTGGGAGAGGCTGGGGGAGCAGGGAAGGAAGTGGAGGCTGGCGGTGGGTGGAGTGATTGATGACAGTGCATGCGGGCCCCTGAACCCCTTGTCAAGCTCTCCTACAGGGTTGGCAGCCCCGTCTTGAAAGCTGCTCCGTAGCTGAGGCAGCATATGGACTGTTGACAGAGCAGCTGCTGGGGGAGAAGATGCTGAAAGGAAGCCTCGAGGGCTAAACAGAGAAACCTATGTCACCACGTGGCACCCAAGGCTCAGTGCTCAACGCTTCAGCTCGCTGACTGTCATCTCCTTCCGGGAGAGACAACTGGTTCAGGGCTGCTGTGCTAGATCTTCTGCTCTGAAAATAATTATCACGATCATCACCCTACATTTGTTGAGCACTTACTATGTGCCAGCCAGTTCTGTGAACTACTTTAGGTGCATTTTTCCATTTTCTGCTTCAAACAGCCCTCTGTGCAAAGAATGGTTATTGTTCCTGTTTTATAGATGGAAAAACAGACTAGAGAGCTGATCACCCAGCTGGTAAGTGGCCCAGGTCTAACAACAAAGGCTGAACAGCTAAACATTATGGTGGTTTCCTGTCACAAGCATTTTGAGTGTCAGGTCACTGGGCTAATGTTGGTAACTAAGACGCACAGTGGTGTAATTCACAGGGCAGTAAGGCACTGATTCTCTCATTGGACTTCCAGAGTTTAGGGGCACGTTACAGTCACCAGTGTACGCCCGGCTTCGGGAACAGGGTCTTGCACAGAGGCATACAGTGAATTAGAGGAAACATACAGGCATAAGTCAGTCCGCCCCAGGGGAAGGTGCTTTCACACCCATTTTGCAGGTGGGAAAGCAGGCTCCTCAGGGAGTCTTGCCAAGACCTCAAGGTAAACTTGGCAGAGAGGAGACTTGAACTCTGGTCTTCAGGCACAGTTCCTGACCTGGAGTGGGGAGAGGTTTGCCGGGCTAAAGTAGGGGAAGAGGAAGAGTGAGTGAGAACATAAGGCCCTGAGTGGTTTATTTCAGACTCAGATGCTGATATCTTAATAAATCCCTGGTCCAGAGAGCTTAGAGAATATTATTTCAAGAGCATCCAGCCTGAGTAGAAAGATGTTAATTTTTTTCTTGTCAGAGCTCTGTCTGCTGGCAGCTATGGATCAGTCTCGGTTCCTCATGTCTATCAAATGCCACTTTCTTCAGGTGGATCGGTCACCCCAGTTGGGAATCTAGACCTTCTAGACATGAAGGCAGAAACCAAGAGCCCATTTATCACATCGAAAGCTCATACCTGACGGAGATTCAATCCCATCTTGAGGCTGGAAACTTGGAGAGGAATGGAGTGGACTAGTTTTCTCAGGCCCCATTGGGAAAAGTTGCCAAGTGTTAAAGCAGCACCATCGACCACACGGATGGAACTGCTAGATAGCTCTTCTTCGGGTGGCAAACCAGGGCTTGGCACTTGGCAGTCTCTTGCTTCCAGAATGTGATTCTAGAAGATTCTTCAGATGCATGTCGTATAGGAGTATTCTGAGCATGAACTGACTATGGTATTTGAGACAGGAAAAAGAATATATACAAACTCTTTGCTTCCTTTTAATTTGAGGACTGACCAGAGTCCTAGAGGAAGTCAACTTCCTCAGGATGGGCCTTCGCTAAACGGAGCAATAAGGTAAAGCTACAAGGTGGGCTAACCAAGAGAAAGCTAAATTGCTAACACTTCATGGAGTTAAACTCAAGAATTTCTGAGTCCTGCAGAGTCCATGGGCATGAGGACAGGAAAATAAGTCTGCCACATCTGGACAGCAAACATTTGTAAAGGTCCACTGAGACCGCAGATACATCTTCAGCCCTCCTCTAACCTGACTGGGTCCTTGCACAGGGAGGGAGAGGAACCAGATTCCTGGGCCCGCCTTAATTTACCCTTTCCCTACTTTTCCAGCCTCCCCCAACTCCTGTCTTCCCAAACTCATCTGATACCCTTTCACCTCTGGGTACTGTGCTATGCTTGGAGTGGGCATCCCTCCTTTCTGCCCACTGAACTTTTATTTATACCTAGAAGCCCAGCTGAAGTCACACTCCCTTGGACCCCTCTGGCAGAGTAGGTTCCTTTCTGCTGGAGATTCCCATAGCACTTTGCATATTCCCCTCCTTCTCACATTCTGTTGTCTTGTTTCCCCTCTAAGGGTCTGTTTCCAATGCTAGGCAGGGAGTTGCCAGCCCCTTTCCCTTCCAGAGGCCCAAGGACCCAGTAGATTCTGGTGCTTGACTGCTGCTCCCTTTTGAATGAACATCAAGGCATGGCCTCTAACCATTGGCAACCTCAGGCTGATTTTCCTTTGTATTATTCATTTTGCACACACTCTCAAGGACTTGGAGAGACCAGCAGGGAGCAGCTTGGCAGACTCCTGAGAGGCAGAGGCTCCCGGGAGTTGCCCATGCTGACTTTTTGTCCAAGTAGAAATGTGTACCCCGAAAAGTCATCTTCCCAGGCTAAGCCTGAATCAGAGGGAGAGGGAGGCTGGTGGAGACAGATTTCAGCCCCACAGACCTCCATGGGACCAAGCCCAACTCATGTCATTGTCATCCCCACATCAAAGTGGGACCAGAGGAATTTGTGCCAGTCAATTCCATTTTCCCAGTCACTCCACTCACCAGCCCTGGATCTAGGGTGAGTTGCCCAGCCTCAGGTGCTTCCACTGTGGACAACAAAGATGCTGACTGCATAAGATGGTTACAAAGATGAAGTGAGATGCTATTTATTTATCCACTTAGGTATTTATGGTTTCTTACTGCCCTATAACTAACATAGAATGAAGTGCCGAATCTTAACTGTAAGCTTGATAATTTCTTTTTTTTACATACACACATATACTCAGGTCACCACTACCCAGATCAAGATACAGAACTAAGTGAGATGTTAAAAACTGACATAAGCTTATCATCTATAAAGTGCTGGAGAACTGTTGGTTTTGAATATTACCAGGAGGTGGAGCCTCTTTCCCATTAAATTCCTCTCCTATAACTTTTAGGTTTCTAGAAATCATTAGCATCAGTTGCAACCACCCTAGCAACTTGTGGCAGGTGCAGGACTTAATGTCCCAGCTGTGCAGAGTGACCTTAGAAACCCAGACCCATGGCTCCTGAAACCAGAGCTCTGAGCGTGTAGCCCTTGTACCCACCCCCTTGGGCAACGGGATGTCCTGCAACTACTGTGTAGTTTTAATTCAATACAGCTTGATTCAAAAGACGTGCTTTGTAGGCCAGGCCCTGGGCAGAGAGGGGAGAAGAAGCTTCCTAGGCTGAGCAGTTGTCACAGGTAACTGTCACAGAATGCAGGCTGTGGACATTGTCATGCACATACCTGTGAGGTGAGGCCACAGAGGCAAGGCCTCTGTCACCCTTCTCTCCCATTGGGTTCTCTTCCCAAGGGTCCCATACCTCTGTCTCCAGTGCTGACCACGCCATGGGCTTTGGCCAGCTTCTCTACTTTATCTGCTAGGCGTGTCTCCACCTGGCTGCTCCATGACCCTTCAGACTCAGTGTCCCTAGGAAAGCCCATCTCCCTAATTCCTAAACCTGGCTTCTTTCTCCTGCCTGCCCACTTCTTTCATTCTGGCATCATGGACCCCCAATCATCCAGTCAGAGCCATGTCCCAGGGTCAGTGTTGCCCTTGTCATGGTTTTTCCCCTGGTTCTTCTGCACTGTCACCTCTGTCGTTACCTCTGGAAACTCTCCTTCTGCAGGGAACCTCCTCGATGGCTCCCTGCCAAAACTGTAATCCACTGCCCTGCTCCTTGCCAAGTCTTACTCATCCCTCAAGACCTAGAAAAATGTCTCTGCTCTGGAAGTCCTCCCCAAGAACTTCAGTTATGTGCCATTGACCCCTTCTACTTATTGACTGTGGCCACCCTTTATCTGAGCCTCTTTATAGGCCCTGGACAAGTTCTACCTTGTCTCACTCTTGTATCTCCCTGTCTCCTGGTGCCTAGCTTGGTGTCTGGCCCTTGGGGCTGGTGAAGGAACAATGAAAGCTGTGTTAATGACTAGACAGAAGAACTAAAGGCAAATGCACTGAGCTATTAATCATACTTTCAGAGACCTGAGCATTTTGGAAAAGGCCAGGATATGCTAATTCAAGTGGGGGCTTTGAGAGTCTTCCCTCAGCCTCTCCATCCCTGACCTCCCAGAAAAGGGCAGGTGCCTGACACCTCACAGTCCTCAGTGCTTGAAAATGCTGAATCTAGAGAAACTTGGTCATAATTACCTACCTACTTGAAAGTACGTAATTTGCCTTTGAGTGATCTTAAATTAATATAAATAATGAAGTATGCTCAGAATATTCAAGTACTGGTACATCCCATTGAACACAAATTAAGATGGATGTATTAGTATCGTGACTATTATTGATTAAAATGGTAATGATGAAAAAAGAGAAATGTTAAATACAACAGGAATCGGTAATATTTCTTCAAAGTAATCATTTTGCTGTGACTACCCAATTATTTGTACATTTAATGTGTTACTCAGTGCAATTAATTACCCACTTGGCTTCTGGGAAGGTACTAGGAAAAATTGCTTTCTGCCGGGAGCGGTGCTTGCTTGGGAGAGGGACCAGGAAAAGCCGCTGCTCCCTGGAGCCTCTGTGATGACCACGCTCTTTGGGGTTGTGGTTCCAGCAGCTCTGATAGAAGCTGCAAGTGCCCTTGGGGAGGAAGAAGGGACACAACAGAGACCAGGTGCTCAGTCTCACAGTCAGGTGCTTTGGTAGCCGTGGGAGGAGATGGTGAGCAGGCTGGGGAGGGGAATCAGAAAACCTGGCTGAGTCTTGGCTGTGGGACTTGAGTTTACGTGCAGCACCTCCCAGCGGCTCATTTATTTCATCTGTGAAATGGGACTAATCCAGCTTGCCTGCCAAGATTTGTGTGTGAAGGGGATCTGTCAGTGGAGCAGATGTGCAGGGCCACAGTGACCCAGGATCCTCCATGCCCCCCAAGCTCTGTCTGACCTGTGGATTTGCTTCTAGTTTTTGTGGCTTTTAAAAAATATGTCTATTGACTTCAGAGAGAGGAAGGGGGAGGGAAAGAGAGAGAAACATCAATGATGAGAGTCATTGATCAGCTGCCTCCTGCATGCCCCCCTCTGGGGATCGAGCCCCCAACCAGGGCATGTGCCCTGACTGGGAATGGAACCGTGATCACCTGGATCCTAGGTTGATGCTCAACCACTGAGTCACTCCAGCTGGGTGCTTCTGGTTCTTATAAACCACCTCTGGGCATTGCCTCGGGCAACCTGTCATAGGTCCCCCACATCTTAATGCAAGAGGAATGTGGAGGGTTCTGCTCTTGCCCTCCAGCCCCACTTTGGCCCATATCCCCTGTCCCAGGTCACACTGTCCATGAATCACCTTTCCCCTCCTTGATGCAAAAGATATAAATGGGTGGGGTGATGGAATAATAATTATTGAACACTCTTACAAAGCTCTTGCCTATTCATTTTGTTATATGTCTATACAATCATCCTACTAGGTAAAGTAGGTCTTATTAACCTCATTTAAAAAATGTGGACACTAGAGTCTAGAGAGGGAAAGTGACTTGCTTAAGGTCATAGAGCCAAGATCCGTGTGTGAAGGAGATCTGTCAATGGAGCAGATGTGCAGGGCCACGTGGTAGCTTGGGGACTTGAACTCCAATCCTCTGACATGAAGGAGCATGGTCCCCTGCCTCTTTAGCCTTCCTACCTTATCGCACATTCCCTCGTTCCTGTAGGCCTCTGGCTCCCACCCCTTCCCAATGCCAAGGATTCACTGTATTGTTTCATAAAGCTAACTGCTAGTTTTTACATAAAGTCTTTATTTTATGAGCTCCAAATTGCCCAAATTAGATTTTATTAAGCTCATGGGTATGATTTTCCTTGTTTTTATTAAAATTAAGTTCACTCATTTGCCATTTGCAAGGGAGTTTTAAATTAGGATCGTTTTGTATCCACGGAAACACAGGGAGATTCTTATATGTCATCAGACTTTCACCCACAGAATGGGGAAAAAGGCAGCTGGTAATTCGGTGCGTAATTCATAGGCAGCTCCTGCAGCACAGTGGCTCTGCTCTTCTGCACTGTGGCTGACAGTTATGACAGCTCCTTCCGGCTTGGAGAAATGATGGGGAAGGGTGGGCAGCATGGTGGGGTGGTGGGAGGAGCTGGTACCAGTCCCAGCCCTGCCCCTCATTCATTCTGTGGCTTTGGGAAAGGCATGTCTCTTGTTCTGGGCCTCAGTTTTCCCATCTGTAAAATGGGGGATTAAGGAAGTTAGGCATAGCAAAAAGGTTTTATCCCATGTCCCAATTTGGATTTGTGGTAGCTAATGGCTATTATGTTGTCATAGGAAGGATTTTAATGCCATATCCAGACTCAGCAGAAAAAATGTTTCTTGATTAACTGGCTCATTCAGCAGTTACTAACTGAGCAATTAGTAAGTACCAGGACTCTTCTAGGAACTGGGGATAGTGCCTAGGAGAGGCTTCTATTCTCAGGAAACAACAATGACAACATTAACAGACAAGTAAATAAATTAAATTTAAAAGATGATGATATGAAAGAAGATAAATCAGGGAAGATGATGCTACTTTAGCTTGGGGGGTGGGGGGTTGTCAGAAAAATCTTTTCAGAGGAAGTGATACTTGAACTGAAATCTGAATGGCAAGAAAGGCCCAGCCATGAGGGGATGTGGTTGCAGCAAATGTGCAGGTTAGAAGTAGGTTGGAAGTCTGCATGTCCAAGGAACAGAGGGAGGTGGGTGTGGCAGAGGAGGTGGAGATGGGCTCAGAGTGGTAGATAGTGATTGATTAGTTATGTCTGCATTGGCACAGGATTGGAGAGCATCCCTAGTGTGTGCTCCCTACTTGCAATCCCCGCAATGATGTTCCAGGATTCTGTTGGCAAGAGTCCCTTCCTGGTAGAGGAGTGAGATTCCTCTTGGGTCAATAGGGTTGAGTCACTTGAGGAAGGGGGTGACATTTGACCTGGGCTTTGAAGGATGCTCGTTTCCATACCAAGGGGTGACTTGCCTTTCTCCACGGTGTCCAGTTTTGTCTGCAGGTCTGGGATATACTTCATGAGTAATTCAGGAAAGGGGTAGACTGGTTTGGGTAAGGAGGGCTGTGTGGAGACAGAGAACCTGGGCCCAAGTCCATGCTCTGCTGTTCACTAACCATGTGACTCAGGTGGGTCAATCCAGTTTTTCTGAGCCACAGTTTTCTCATCTTTAAAATGGAACAGTAAAAAATTTACCTCTCAGACTTTTATGAGAATTAAACAATAAATTAGCACAAAGCCTTTATAAAATGTGATATCAGCATTTTAAGATTTATAATTTATGTAACAGTTATAATGTAATACTTATACTATAAAATATTTCCAGGATTTAAAAATTGTTATTATTATCAGGATGACCCCTCAAAATAATTCAGTGTTTTTTCTTGACTGTAAATTGTCACAGCTTTCATGCAAAGTAATCAGCAGTCTGCATCAACAGCCTAAAAAAAATGTTTCTCTTTGCCTAGGAATTCTACTTCTTAAAATTTAACAAAAAGAAGTAAGTGGACTTCTGCTTCTGGTATAACAGAGTAGATTATAACAGCCCAGCTAATGCTCCTGCTCAGAACGAGAAACGCTGAACAAAATACAAAAGAAAAGTTGTGTACAAAATTCATTCGATTGAATGAATAAATGGAAATGAATGAACTAATGCTACAAGCAAAAAATATGGATGAATCTCACAAACATAATGTTAGACAAAAGGAAACAGATGCAAGATACATACAATTTATATATAGGTGGTATATATAAGACATAATAAAATGTTCTAAGATAAATATACATAAGATATATAAGTATAAAATATAAGTGAATATATAAATACAGTATAAATAAGCAAATATATAAAATTATAGTATTTTATATAGTATATGTAATATTTTATCTGTATTTGAATTTATATAAAATTCAATCTATTGGTGTTGAAGGTTGGATAATGTTACCCTGGGGGAGGTGTAGTGGCTTGATGGGGACACAAGGGGGGCTGGGGTTCTGATAACAACCTGTTTCTTGATCTGGGTGTTGGTTCTATGGAGGGTACACTTTGTAAAAAGTCATTCAACTGTACATTTTTTTATTTGTGCACTTTTTATATGTATGGTTCACTTTGATTTTAAAAAAACTTACCTAAATAGAAAAGGAAATAATTGGGTATATAAATAAAGAGGTTTATCACAGCATTATGTAAAACATAGTGAGAAATAGAGAAATCTAACAGCCCCCAAATGGGAAATATTTAAATAAAACATGGTAATGATACTGTCTTTAAAATGATGTTTTCAAGGAATTTAATCATGTGGGAGAATTTTAATATTGTATTGTTAATTGAGTGAAGTACTACAAGCCTTGTGTGCAGTATGTAAGCCGGGGGTATAAGTTGGCCACCTCCCTAGCTCTGGAGGGTGGAAGGGGCGGAGGGGCCTAGTGGGGGATGAACCCCCCTGCTCAGCGCCTGCTTTTCCCATGTTCAAGGGAAGAGCAGCAGATCCTGTTTCTTGACCTTACCTCTTGGTTCTCTCTAAACACTCCCATCCTTTGGCCACTCCCTTCAAATCTCCGCATCCTGGGAACCCCACCCAGGGGCCTGTTCACGTGTGGCCTCAGCAGCTGGCTCCACTGAGCTTCCCGGCGTGGAGGGCTCCCCAAGAACTCCTCGGACCACTTGTCTCCAGTTGCCAGTCAGCCCATCACGGGGAAGAGTCAAGCTTCTCCAGTGATATGCTATACTGTGCCCATGAACCACCTTGTGAAAATGCAGCTTGTGATGCCGCAGGTGCGGGGGGCGCGGGGTTCTGCAGCCTGAGGCTCTCGCAGGTGACGCTGGTCCAGGAGACGCTTGAAGAGCAAGTGATGGAGGGCGCGTGGGTACAAGCTGCGAGTTGTCTCCCCGCTCCTCACCACCCCTGCAACCCGTGTTTCCCAGTCTTCACCCTTGGCTGAACATTTTGCGCAATGATGACTACGTCAGAAGTTTTTTAGGCTGGCTGGGATCTACATCTGTGTCCCGGCTAATGGAAGTACTTTGGAGGTTACTTCTTTAGAGAACAGATTCCTCGATTTGCACCCGTGTACTCCCCAAGCTCGTTATAACAATTTGAATTCATGGAAAGGGACTTAGATAAAAGTAACGAGGCCAGGACATTCTCCAGCTATGCCAGCGATTTAGTTTTCCTCAATGTAACTGACAGGGGTAGGTATAAACTGTTGGTAAAGATAATCATTTTAATGGTCTTACGAAAGGGTTGTCAAGGAGTTAGGGAGTCCTCACTGGAGGCTGGATTGCAGCTTCTTGGTGATATTGTGAAAGGGGATTTGAACATGAGAGGGGAAGGTAGCTAAGAGACTTAAGCTATCCTGATTATAATGAGTCTCACCTAGCCTTCCAGTTCCACTACAAATAAAAAGTCTGTATTACGTCTTCTTGGAAAGTTGAGTAGGAAAATATTGAAGCTACATTTGTGAACTATTTTTTTTATTGTTAAAAATTGCAGAATTGAACAGTGCTAGGGTGGGAAGGACACTTAAAGTCCTCTAGTCCCACCTGCTCATATGAGATGCTATAGATCCTGAGCTGTGGTAAGAGAGAGTGCCCAAGTTCAGAGGGGACCAGAGCTTTGTGATGTGCTCTGGAGTGTGCAGGAGAGATGGCTGTGGTCACCTGGCCTCCAAAAAAACACTTCCAAGGGCAGGGGATGGGTTGCCTCTCTGGAAGCCTTTTCACCACTAGGTGGATCTGATTGTTTAGGAATTCTCTCAGGTAAGTGGAAATCTAACTCCCCATTGTCTTTACCCACTGACCCAAGGTCTAAGCCAGGTGTTTTCAAACTTTTCTGATGTCAAGGATTGCCTGGGAGGCTTGTTTAAAATTAAACCCAACCCCAGCTCACATTAAACAGATTTCCAAGCCCTCCTGGAGATTTTGATAGCCATGTTTACTCCCTTTAGGCATATGAAATCAGTAAAAGACATATTTAGATACAAAGATTCATTCCTTTGACTCAAGAGAAAAATCTATTATGGAAGGTGGCAGCTATAGGTTGACTTCTTGATTTGACATTTACCATAGGAACTGATAGGTGATATATTTTTTTTATCTGAACCTAAATATGAGATGTGTATCTATACATTTCTTCTAAATGTTTTAAAATGCCCCTGTCGTTATGATTGTGAGAAAGATAAATGAGGCTGTTTTAAGGCAGGTAAAACTGAGCAAGGGATAGAAAAATAAAATATTAAAATAAAAAAGAACCCACTAATATAGTTGTGATTAATAGTAACAAAACTAAAGTCAATGTCCAATATTGAGGTTAGTGGATTAACTTTAATTTTAAATATATTTGTCAAAACTTAGTAAGAACTACCAAGAACTATCCTTCAATCTAATTTTTAGAGTAAGCAAATCATTCAAGAGACAATAAAGGAGCCTTAGGCACCAAGATGCTCATAGAGGCATTATTTATAATTTCAATAAAATTATGAACAAGTTCAATATCCAACAATAGAGTATTAAGTAAACTAAGGCATAACCATGGAATGAAATATTAGATAAATTTTTTTATCAACATGCACAAATGCTATGACATTCAATGTAGTGTAGCAGAATAAAAATTTGATCCATTTACACTTTTTGGGGTATATGGCTCAGTATTAGAAGAGAACATGGTAAAAGTTCACTTTTGTTAACTAATTATTTGCTTAATAAATAATTTAAAATAGTGTCATTAATACAATGTGACAATGAAGCCAATGGAAAATTCCATCTAGAAAAAGCAGAAGGTCAGGTCTTTGATATCATCCATTGAAACCAAGGCCTTCCCCTTTCACAGAACCATAAGACCTTTGAGGTGTTGAGGGAAGGCCCTTAGTGTCAGCTGGTTCAACTTCCTCAGCATTGTAAGGATGTTTATTTTAGTGACCTTGATATAAGAGATCCTGCAATCTCCTTGACTTCTGTAACTGGTAAACAGCCTGTGAAGTTTTTCTCAAAGTTTGTCTACCTTTGGGAGAAATCCAATGGGGGTGGTGGTGTTAGAGGCAGATGCTCAAAAGTGCAACTAGGAAAGCCAGAAAGCCAGACTTCCAAGCTCAAATTTTGTTTTCTTCAGACTAAAATTCTTTTGTTCAGAACAGATTGGCACCAACTTCTCAAAACTTGCATCGTAGAACAAAGATTCCTGTTTGAGTAAAAACAATAAGAATCACACAGCTTGTGTCTCAAAGGTTCCTCCTGCCCGCACTGCCACCCTCTCAGAATTTCTATTTCTAGTCAGCTGGGGCAGAGAAGCTCGTTGAGTCATATCAGGGACAATGAGGTGAAGGCCTCTGGAATAAAGGATGGGCCCAGGGCAAGGACTCTAAAGCAGCTGGTCTGGAGCCTGACTCCGGGACACCGTGCCCTCATTTCTGGATTAGGGACAATGCTCCTGAGTATTAAATTGACCAGGTTAGAGCTTGAATAAATGTGATATTACTGATTATTTTGGAATGAGCTGGATTTATGTAGAATGAGCATATGTTGAAGAGTCAGAAAGCCCATGTTGTCTTGGCTCTGCCTCTTACTAATGATGGGATTTTGTGCAATCACATCCTTGTTCTGGGCCTTGGCTTCCCTACTTATAAAATAGGAAAAGAATCCCTGTCTTGTGCTACTCACAAGATTACCATAAACATCCTTTAACTAGTAGATTAGAAGTGTTTGATTACTGCAAAGTATTATGCATGTTAATATTAATAATGGTAACAGTGATGTTGTGGCTGAATTTTATATTAGGGTCTTAAATATTCATTCTTATAGACTTGTAATTATTTAAGGGATGATTTATAGGCTGCCATGCATTGAGGTTGTAGTATAAGTTAATTTTTTTCATCTGTGCTGGTGAGAGTGGGGGTGGTAAGCCAGGCAGTCAAAGTATCTGAGGAAGACACCTGCCTTGAGAAAGCCCAACCAGACACCTTAGTCCTTGCCTGTTCTAAATCATTGAGATTCTATCTATCTATCTATCATCTATCTGTCTATCTATCTATCTATCTATCTATCTATCTATCTATCTATCTATCATCTATCTATCATCTATCTATATCTATCTATCATCTATCTATCATCTATCTATCTATCTATCTATCTATCATCATCTATCTATCTATCTATCTATATCTATCATTTATCTATTTATTTATGGAAGGAATATGTAGGCCAATATCATAAATGATAGAAAGACATCTTAAAGTCTCTTGCAAGAATGATGAATTGGCCAGGACGGGAGTGGCTCAGCGGTTGAGCGTCGACCTAGGATCCAGGCGATCAGGTTCGATTCTTGGTCAGGACACATGCCCTGGTTTTGGGCTCGACCCCAGTTAGGGTCGTGCAGGAGGCAGCCGGTCAATGACTCATCATTGATGTTTCTCTCTCTCTCTCTCCCTCTCCTTTTTTCTCTCTGAAATCAATAAAGATATATTAAAAAAAAAAAGAATGATGAATTGAAGGTGTCTGAGATGGCTCAGATGGGGACTGCTGAATGTAGTGATCAAGAGGGTGGGGCACCTTCCTTTTGAGCCTCTTGACTATTTGTGCCTTTCCTCCCTTCCTTCCCTTCCCCAGGTCTGCATCTCAGGGCCAGGGACCTGAAACCCTGAGACATGTGAAGCTGTACCTCATTGCTCCCTCTTTCCCTTTTATACCACCCTCCAGCTACACAGTGATAGAGATGATACGTAATGCATGTTCAAGACATTCCTTATTACTCAAGCGATACAGTGATTGAACTCTTTTTTGTAAAAGAGCTAAACAAGACAGATGTGATATCTAAACCAGCAAGCTCTCCTTTCCCCACTCCTCCCCACCTCAGAGGAAGTGTGGTGTGCACTTTGCTCCCCTCTTGATGCATTGCTATACATACCCGTGTTAATCACATGCCACTTTACTGCTTCCTTTTTGCACTAATTTATGTATTTTGCAGATCTTCCTATTACCGTATCTCTAATGCCCTCTGCTTTCTGAGGAACAATTTACTTTACTATTCTCCTCCATACTGATAGTAAGTCAGGTTTTAATTTTTTGCTCTGTACACAATATTGTGATGAGCATTCTTGGATCCACATACATACACTTGTACAATGAGTTGTGTGGGGCAAACAAACAAGTATTTCTTTTGGAAAGACTCCTGGGAGTGGAACAGCTGGGTCAATTTATATGTGCATTTGAAATTTTGATGGGTGCTGTCAAATGACCTTCATCAACTGGCTTCACCAGTTTACACACACAGTGTGTACGAGAATTTCTGTTTCTCATACACACTTGGCCTGTGTCCTTTTACTTTTTGTCCAATAATTCTCCTTTCCCTGACTAATGCAGCTTTGGATAATTATTAATTGTGTGTGAATTATTAACATTCTGTGAATTGCCTGTTTTTACCTTTATAGAATTTTTACAATTTAGTTGCCTCTTTCTTTTTGCCTCTTAGAAACTCTACATGGTCTGGATATTAACCCTTTACTTGTTAGAGGGTTGTAAATATTTGCTCCTAGTCTTTTCAGCCTGGCTTGCCTTTTAACTTGGCTTGGTGTGTTTGTTAATTTACAGAATTGTATAACTTTTATGAGCCTAAATCTAGGAAATTTTTATGGTTTCCAAATTTTGTCTCTTGCTTAGGAAAGCCTTACTTTCTTAAATGCATAAAAATATTCACCTATATTTTTTCTAGTCTTTTTATACTTTGCTCTTTAACTCATCCGAAGGTTTTCTGTGGGTAGATGGTGTGAACTAGGAGTCTAATTTAATGTTTCCCCCAAATGAATAACTAATTGGTTCAATGGCACTTGTGGATTAAGCCAGTGTTTCTTTTTTTGAACTACCACATTTATTGTCTACTTAATTTTCATATGTACTCGTGTTTGTTTCTAGGTTTATGATTCTGTTGAGAAATCAGCTGACAGTCGTATGGGTGCTCCCCTGTAGGTCACTAACTGCTTTTCTCTTGCTGCTTTTAAGATTCTCTCTTTGTCTTTAACCTTTGGCATTTTAATTATGATGTGTCTTGCTGTGGGCCTCTTTGGGTTCCTCTTCTTTGGGACCCTCTGTGCTTCCTGGACTTGTAAATCTATTTCTTTCCCCAGGTAGGGGAAGTTTTCTGTAATTATTTTTTCAAATAGGTTTTCAATTCCTTCGTCTCTTTCTGCCTCTCCTGTCACCCAAGTAATATGAATGTTGGGCCTCTTGAAGTTGTCCCAGAGGCTCCTTATACTATTTTCATATTTCTGGATTCTTTTTTCTTTTTGCTCTTCTGGTTGGGTGTTTTTTGTTTCCTCATGTTCCAAATTGCTCATTTGATTCTCAGTGTCCTCTACTCTACTGTTGATTCCATGTAAATTATTCTTCATCTCAGTTCCTGTAGCCTTCATTTCAAATTGGTACTTTATTATGTTATAGTTTTCTCAGTTATTTCCCTAACAGTCTGCTTAAACATCCTTATAACCATTATTCCGAACTCTCTATCTGTTAGCTTGCTTGGATCTATTTCATTTAGTTCCTCTTCTAGAGATTTCTTCTGTTCTTTCCTTTGTGGCATGTTTCTTTGCCTCCACATTTTGGCTGCTTCCGGGTGTTTGTTTCTATGTATTATGTAGAGCTGCTATGTCTCCTGGAATTTGTAGAGTGGCTTTGTGTAGTAGGTGTCCTGTAGGGTCCAGTGGCTCAGCCTCCCCAGTCACCTGAGCTTGGCCTTCTAGGTGCTCCCCTGTGTGGGCTGTGTGCACTGTCCTGTTGTAGTTGAGCCTTGGTTGCTGTTGGTGTCCCTGGGAGGAACTGACCCCCAGGCCAATCGGCTGTGAGGACCAGCTACAACTACAGCCAAAGAGCTGCTGTGCTGGAGACACCCTTATGGATCAGGATTTACTTCAGTGGAGCTTTGGTGTTCACCAAGTGCGCCCCTTGAGTGTGTCACTCATGGATGTGGTAGGGTTGTAATCCAGCGTGGTCTTGTCTGAGCACCAGGTGCACTGTCTCTGGGGCCTCCCGGGAGGTGCAAAGTCAGCCTGTGCCAATGCCTTGCCCAGGGCCACCCAGCCTGAGCTACACAGCAAACCGTAGTTGGCTGCTACTTGTGCTGGGCTTGGCATTGTCCAGGAGAGGCCAAGCTATGAGCCAATGCAGGCTGCCGCTAGTGGCAGGCCTGGGGCCACTTATCAAGCTGTATGGGTCACGCTGTTGCTTGTTTGAGAGATTTTAGGAGAGTCCTAAGCCTGAGGCTCGAGAGGCCACTTGCATAGAAAAGCCCCTGGAAATGGCCTGGATGAGCCTGTGGGTGGGGAGGGGCGGGGCCTCCGGGAATCACGGGGCAGGGCCAAAGGTGTGAGTCAGGTGCTGGCTATTCAAACATTACTCCTGCCTACTGGCTGTGTTCCGGGAGGGCTCTGCCAGCCCTTCTGCCTGGGAAAAAGCTGCCTCTCCACCTCTCGCCCGGATTTCAGGCAGGTTAGTTCCTCCCTGAGTGTCCCAGCTCATTTCAGGCTGCTCCCGGCGCTGGGCTCAGAGGGAGCGCCTCTGAGTGAGTCTGTGCTGGGCCCTTTAACAGGAGCTGCTGGGGCTCCTGCAGCTTCCGCGACCCTCAGGGACAGTCCCCGCTGGTTTCACGGCCGAAGTTGTGGGGACGTCTCTTCCTGGCCTGGAGCCCTGGGCTGAGAGCCTGCCGTGGGGCTGGGACCCCTCCCTCCTTCCTCCTCCAGGAAACCTCCGCTGCCGAGATTCCCTCCTGGGTTTCAACCGAGGCACCAGGTGTGGACCCACAGCCGCGTCTCCGCGATTCAGCTGAGATTCAGCCCCGATCCGCCTGCGTCTGCACCCCAGCTACTGCTCTCGGTGCTTCCTCAGCTCCCTGGTTGTAGGGCTTCTGATCAGCCAGATTTCGGGAGGTTCTGAGTAATGGTGGTTCTGAATTTAGTTGTAATTTTGATGTGGTTGTGGGAGGCGGCAGGTGCAGCTGCTACCTACGCCGCCATCTTGTTTCTCTCTCCCAAATATCACCACTTTATTTAAACTAGCCCCTCTCCCCCATCATTCTCTACCCCTTTAGCCTGTTTTATGTCTTCCACAGCACTATTTCTATCAGACTGTATTACTTACCAATTGTTTCCTTGTTTATCTGTCTTTTCCTAAGCTGCCACCCATGAGAGCAGGGCCAGTTTCTGCCTGGATGCTGCTGCCTGTCACAGAGTAGATGCTCAGGAAATACCTGTTGAATGGGTGAGTAGTTTTGCTTTTGGTTTTTGTTTTGTTTTTCCAGACAAAGGGCATGGCAACCAGAATTTTCAGTCTCTCTAGGTCTGAAACATGTTTCAGCTTTGTCTTCATGGTGCGCTTGCTGGTTGCCACAGTATTCTAATATTTAAGTGCCAGTCCCTGCATGTGCAAAATGGGGTTAAGAAAGGCACTCCTCTCCTGGAGTTTTAAGGGCATTCAATGAGAAACATATGCAAAGTGCTTCTCACCATGCCAGGCAGGTAAGTGGCTGGTGTTCAGGAAATGTTCACTATTGTTATTATTATTGTTCCTGACTCCCTTATACAACACAGAGGGGCCTCCCTGAGCCTCAGTTTCTCCTCACTGGCCAACGAGGACAGCAATCCCGGCCCTGCTTATTTCACAGGGTGATATGAAGATCAAATTAGAGCATGGAATTCAAAAATGATGAAGTGTCATATGAATATTGTGATTCTTTCCTGCCATGTCCAAGAAGCAGCCCCATTGAGTGAGCCTGGGAAGCAATGTGCCAGTGGGCAGACAACAGACCTGGAGCTGGACAGACCTGGGCTCAAATCCTGACTCTGCTACTTACAAGCTGTGTGACTTTGGGCAAATTCCAAGCCCCTCTGATCCTCATTTCAAGTTATTGCTGTTCATTCTGTAAAATAGGTGGTAACATCTCCTTCATGGAGTTATTTTGGGAATTAGATAAAAGTGAATATATAAAAAACTCAGTTTAATATTTTTCACAAAAGAAGGTAGTTATTAAATGATATTTATTAATATTATATTTGTCTATGAAAAGGATTGGTAAGCCATGATTTAGAATGTTCTCTTTCCAATTTCCCATCATCAAATAATCACACTTCGCACATCCTCACTGGTAGATTTCACAGCTAGCGCATTCAGGAAAAGTTATTTATTTGAATAACAAAATCTTTGCTCAATTCCCCAAACTGCACATCCCAGCTTCTTTCCTAGGGAAGTGTGCTATGAAACGGATTCTTGCCAAGGGAATGTGAGTAGAATTATGACTGTCACTTTCTGGCCATGGAGGTTAAGAAGTAGGTCTGTGCCTTCTCCCTCCTTTCATATTCTTCAGCTGCTGGCTGAATGCAGAGAATCCTTAAGCCCTAGAGGACGTGGATGGAGCCACAATATGGAAGGAGCGTGGGTCGCTTGGAAGACTGCCCACCAACTAGCAACACCTGTGTTGGATGTTTCACATGAGCAATAAAGCTTTTATTGTGTTGGGTCATTGAAATTTGAGGATTTGGTACAGCTCAGAGCAACACTTCACTCAAAATTTTGATTCCTTCTGAATTATCAAATCTCCTTGCAAACTCACATATATGTATATGTGATGGTTTACTTTGTTGTTGATAACTTGTAAAAGTATACTAAATAAAAATTAGGGTTATAAAAAAATGCCCTAGAAGCTCCTTTTCTCTCTCTACTCAAGGTACAGAAATGATCATTATACTTTACAAAGCAGTTTTACATGTTCATTTAACTTTTATAATTTAGTGTTGTATTCTTTGTTACCCAGAGGAGGTCGAGACTGAAATTCGCTTAAGGGATTTTCCCCAGGTCATGCAGCTGGCAATTAAGAGGCAGTGTGGGGACTTAAATCAAGTTTGTCTGGCCTTACCGTCTCTGCTTTTTTTGGTCACAGCACAGGAGAAAATGTGAAGTTCTATGTAGATAAGTTCCCTTTCCGTAAGTGTGGTGTCCAAGATGGCTCTGACAAGTGCCCTGTCCCTTTCTTTTTCACACCTTTGTCTCTGCCAGGATTTCTTTGGGATGCAGTGCCCAAAGCTTGTGATTAAAAACTGTTGCAGAAACAAGAAGAAAACATCTCCTAAAAATAAGTGGCACCTTGGAACACAATGTGTGTGGACTTTTAGGAGGTGGACGAGTCTGTGACATGGAGTGGCCACAGGGGACAGCTTTGGATCGCCACAAAAGGTGTCTGTTTCTGTTATTAGCTGCCCCAGGGAGGCTCCACAAACTTGATCAGAATCAGGGGCAGAAAAATTGGACTCATCTTTTCACTGAGAAATGAGACTTCCCTCAGGAGTTCAATCTGCTTGCAAGGTAGAGCCTAATTAGCCCATGTAGATTATGTTATTCAATTATATGGTTAGTTCAAAAGTATTCAATGAAGTAGAAAAATGCTCACTTAAAAACATCAAGAGAGAGAATAATTTGATGCAAAATAGTATAATAAAAATTTATTAAAATTTTATATGGTCACACACACACACTTGGCAAAAAGACTGAAAGAGAATATACCTCAGTGTAGCAGGAGTTATGTCTAGATGATGAGAGATCAAAGTTGAAATTTATTTATTTATTTATTTATTTATTTTTTATTTATTATTTATTTATTAAAATATGTTTTTATTGATTTCAGAAAGGAAGGGAGAGGGAGAGAGAAATAGAAACATCAAATGATGAAGAGTCTTTGACTGGCTGCCTCCTGCACGCCCCCTATTGGGGATCGAACCAGCAACCCAGTCATGTGCCCTGACCGGGAATCTAACAGTGGCTTCCCGGTTCATAGGCTGACACTCAACCACTGAGCTACGATGGCTGGGTGAAATTTATTTATTTTTAATTTTTTCTGCCATTAAAAAAATTCTGTAAAATAAACACTATTTTTATAATAAAGAAATGATAAAAAAGTAGAGGTTTTACTGAAACTGATTTAATTTTAAGGTGTTTGTTCATTTTCAAATTATAGCTTTGTTGAGAGGAAACAGAAAATTAAATGAGCCACAGAAAGTTTGCCACAAATAATAAATTTCTATTAATGTTATAAATTATATAATAAATTATCAGATTAAATTTAGAGCTACCATAACAAGTTATTCATACAACACTCCACTTCAAACTTTTTGATTTATTCTGAATTGCCTATTCTACTTCATAGAGTTTAGATAACATATAAGCTGTTTCATATTATTGCTGATGTTTTGGTTTGGTTTAGTTTTCCTAAAAAAATATACAAACGAACAAATCCAACCTTCCATAGCTAAAATTAAAATGCAAACTAGATGACAAAACCTACGTATATAAATTTAATAGAAAGTTAAGAATTACTTTTTCTAAAGAGTGTTTTAATGACAAGAAGATTTATATTCCTACTCATCACCATAGATAAAGAAAAATCTCCTATGAGACTATGAAATTTGAGTTGATTTCATTCTTGTTTAGAAAATTTTTAAAAAGATTAAAAATCACTACAATTGGTTAAACAAATATTTGTTGAGCTTTATATCTGTTTTCTATGACAGCTGTAACAAATTACTACAAACTGAGTGGCTTAAAACAACACCAATTTATTATCTTGAGGTTCTGTAGGTCAGGAGCCAGACCCAGGTTGCAGGGGGCTAGGATCAAAGTTTCGGCAGCACCGTGTTCTTTCTGGACTCTCAAGGGAAAAATCTGTTTCTTTGCCTTTTCCAGTTTCTAGAGACCACTTGCATTTCTTGGCTTGTGACCCCTTTCTCCACTTTCAAAGCCAGCCATGGTAGCTTGTGTCCTTCTCACTTTACATCACCCTGATCCTCTCTTCTGCCTCTTCTTCCACTTTTAAGGACTCATGCGATTAGACTGAGTCCACCCGGATAATCTCCTTCTCTCAAGGCCAGCAGATTAGCCACCTTAATTGCATCTGAAACCTCAATTCCCCTTTGCCCCGAATATGGTAACCTATGAATCATTATTCTGCCTGCCCCAAGCTCCTACTCTGTGCTAGATGTGAGGCTAGGAGATGCTGGTGGATCCAAACATGAAGTCGATGGTTAGAAGCTGAGATCAGCCATGTAGGAGAATACATTCAATACAATGTGGGCAGTGACTGGGGTCATGATAAATTAATATGCGGAGACTTGGGAGGGACCATGGTCCCTTTTAGCTGGGAGACTCAAGGAGGTTTGTGGTAGATTGGCATTTGGACTGGGTCTTAAAGGATAAGTAGGGTTTGGATACAAAATGATGTCAGAGGAAGCCAGTGGTATTCAAGTGATAGATATCAACCCAAGCTAGTGAAATAGCTATTTTTATAACAGAATAATGGTCAAATATTGACCTTTTCGTTCAGCCTCACGCATCAAAGCAGAGGCATGGAGGCAAAGACAGCAGGAAATGCCCCGGGAGAAATTCAGGAAGTCTCTGGTAGCTCCTTTCTAGCTTGGTCAGAACGTCTAGTTTGTTTGTTTTGTCCACTGTTTATACTCTTACTTTTCTCCTTACACGGCCTCTAAGGTGCCAGTTACACAGTTCCCTTCTGAGAAAAGTAGCTTCTTAACCATTTTTTATGGTTTATAAAGCCTTATGGTTTGAGCAGAACCAATTCTCCTTTTTTGATTGGACCAGGTGTATAGCTAAAGACTACCTAAGCGGGAAATTCCTACTGGATGCCCATCATTTGGCTCTGTAATATTGTATCTGCTTAGGGCAGTTGAACAGGAGACCAAGAGAAAGCAGAGGGGAGGGAGAAACAGAGAGAGAGAGGGAAAGAGAAGAGGAGAGGAGGGGAAGGGAGAAGAGACATTAGTAAACATTGACCAAGAGCTGCTATTGCACCCTTTCAATAAACTCCAGTTATTGAAGGTTTCCTGAGCATGTGTCTTGAAGTCAATGAAAATGGCATTTGGCAGGTTTTAAGGAAGAATCCTGAGACCTCACCAAAGCTTTGAGTCTATTGTGCCTGGAGGTTATTTTGATTATTAAGATTTTCGCGTTGATTGGATTATTCACGAGCTTGAGTCAGCCAACCGTTTCTCTTTTGTACCTTATCACACACAACTCCTATTTACTAATTTTCCAATAACTACCCATGGAATTTTTTTCTCCCAAGTCCTGGGTAGACTCCATATCATATCACATTATTGGTCTGGATTCACAAGAGTGAGGAAGCTTCTGAACCCCTATGTCTTGAAATCCAGAGAAGACAGCACCTGGTAGATGGTGTTGCCATGGACTCTGTTTCAATAACCAACTTTCCATGGCAAAAATGGGAAGATGTGGTTAGAATGAATTACAAGCTTTTGCATTCAAATTTGTGGGGCTTTTGCCTCCTATAGAAATAGAATTCTATTAAAACTCAAAGCCGAGGAGGAGTCATGAGGGCTGCTGAGTTACAAGGCAGGCAACCCCCTAAGGAAAGAAAATAGACTAGTTTGCAACTTAATTCAGGAAAGAAAAAAGGTGTCCAAATGCGAGATGATGCCTTTGAGGGGTATTGTTAGCTATGACTATTATAAGATGAACTAAAGTGGAAGCGGGCAGGAAGGACAGAGAAAAGGAATGATTCACAAAGCATTTCTCAGAAATTTAGGAAAGAGAAGATTTTGAATCAACCCTTTTTTGTAATCACAAGCTTCAAGGAATTGTAAAAAGGACATTAGAAACAATGACCGGCAAACTGGAAATCATTACCAGCTGATGGGAAGAAGTAGAAAATAGGTTCACAGATGAGAGGGTGAAGAGAGCCAGAGCCAAGAAAGTCCATAAATTGGGCTTTAAAACAGAGAGGATCTTGAGGGTGAGCGGAAGAGGAATGTTCCCCAAAGTACAGATAAATTTGAAGGAAGTGAAAGAGAAAACAGCAGGAAAAAAAGAAAATAAAGAAAAATTCTTACAGCAATACAGTTCCCAAAGAACTATCATAGAAACAGCTCAAGAACACCCACAAAAAAGAAATCAAACTAAAGGTGTACCCCGGTAATTAGTGGCCAAAAATTCTTGAAGTCT
Source organism: Miniopterus schreibersii (assembly GCF_964146895.1). NCBI lineage: Eukaryota > Metazoa > Chordata > Mammalia > Chiroptera > Miniopteridae > Miniopterus > Miniopterus schreibersii. The sequence goes on along the minus strand of NC_138111.1, from coordinate 23,979,820 downwards.
ATGTGGGAAGAAAAGATCTTAACAACATACGGAAGAAGAAAAATGTTATCCTGTACAGCTCAATGTAATAAAAATAGTACCATATTTAGCAATAGCCGCTCTAGGAAAAGGCAAAATGTATGGTCCCTGAGTTTAATACACCAACCAAAGTAAGAACCTAGCCCCAATTTGTGTTTCCAGCCAAAATATATCTTTGCATTTAAGAAAAAGAGAAAATTTTTGCACAGCCAGAATGTCCACAAAAATGAATCCATTTTGGTGCTGAAAAAAACCCTTTGAGGGCAGACAAATTTGTTATTCTCTTATCCCAGGTGGTTAAGCCAAGGATTGTGCTAGGTAGGGTGCCCAACCATCCCGGTTTGGTTGAGACCAAAGGGTTTCCTGGGGTGTGGGATTTTCAGCGCCAAAGCCAAGACAGCCCTGAACAAATTGGGATGGTTGGTCACTCTAGCACGAGTTTGTTCCATGTAAAAACCCAGGCAAGCTTACTAGACTCAATTAAGAGAGAATTCTCTAGCTTCTTCAGGTACTACATTTTCAACTTTGCTGTTTTATTCTGTCTTCTAGAAAAATGTTCCTAAAATATTCAGCATTTGATCAATCATGTACTCATCTAGTCAAATGTTAATCACAGGCTTTATTATGCCTTTGGGCAGGGTGTGCGGTTACAATGGCAAGTGGTCCCCTGCCTTCCTGGGGCTTAGGGGTGAAATGGGAGAGCAGGGCATGAAACAAACACAAAGGTGCAAATAACTGGAAATGTGATAGTATAAAGGAAAAAAATAAGATGATAGGATTGAGAGCCATAGAAGATGTAATTTAGATGGGCAGGGGAGAGGGGAATTCTGGCCAGAAAATCACCTCAGAGGTACTGACATGAAAGCAGAGACCGGAGGATAAGAGGAGAGAGGATCCAGATGAAGAGTCAGGCCGCAGTTCCAGATGGAGGGGCAGCATATGCAAAGGCCCTGAGGCAAGAAGGAGCTTGGTAAATTAAAGGAGTTGAGAGAAAGCCAATATCTGTCTTAAATTAGGATCCCCTTAAATTAAAGGGAAAGAGAAATGGCTTTACCCTTCAGCTAGAAAGCCAGGAGTACAGGAGTGATGGTGGTAATAGTGGTCCAAGCAGAATTGGAGAGAGAGAGACAGACAGAGAGAACCAAGAAAGAAAGGCTAAAGGCCAGTGGTGGGTAGTGATCCTTTTTGCCTGCGCTCTTCTTATAGTATCAAAAGAATCACTGCAGCTGCCCTGGGGTCTCTCTGATGAAGACACATTATAAAAGGCTTTGGAACAGAGATGGAAGCAGAAGTTCCACAGCAAAGCTGAAAACAAGAGAATGACAGAGACTTAGAAGAATGCGTTGCGGAGAATAAAACACTACTGAGTCGGAGATTTGCAAAAACAAAGGGAAAAACTGTAAAGGCTGCTTCTAGCTCTGCTGAGTGCCAGAAGAATAAGCGAGGTATTAAAACATGGGAAACATTTTGGTGCTAGTGGATGGTCTCACACCCAGAAGACCCAGAGGTGCCTGAATATTGCTTAACAGTCACCTTAAGGGGTTCCCCAAAGAGGTGCACTAGAGAGACTCTGGCTCAGGAAAGCAGCACATTCTTGCTGACATTTTTGTTTTTTCTCTCTTTTTTTCTTTTTGCTGCACACATGAATTCATAACCTGTTAATTACTGAGGATAAACATGCAGGTGAAATTTTTCTATGCTTCTAGACTCCATCTTTGGAGTCTAATAAATATTATAAGTAAAATCTCTGTGAAGATGTTGAAAATGTGTTTTACAGTTCTGAAGGTGAAACAAAAGCAGGAGTTGCAGAGGAAATATTGGGTTACAGACACACGTGGACGGGGTGGGATGATTGATTTAGAGCAAGAGGCTGGAGCCTCGCAAGGAAAGGAGCCCAGTGCTCGGCCAGGAGGAGCCTCAGTGCTGACCAAGAAGGGCTGGGACAGGCTTTTCTGCTCAAGAGCCCGGGCTCTGGCTAGCCTCGGGCTGCACGGGACCAAAGGGGCAGCCAGGATGTGGACACGGACCTCTGCTGGGGAGGCTGCAGCCCAGGCAGGCAGGGCGGCATTTCCACGCGGCCCTCTAGCGACTGCTCTTACATCCGGGGCTTGTGTGTGCCCTCCCTGGTGGCGCGAGTCAGGGGACTGGGACACATGTGCTACACAAGGTTCTCGTCACAATCTACTTTGCTTTCAGAAGATGGAATGCAAGCTTGCATAAAACAATGACAAGTCGCTCTCTCTCTCTGGTTAACCAAATCCCTGGGCACCTACATGCCAAACAGCGCAGGAGAGCCAAGTACCTACACCAAACAACTCCAGAAATGATTTCAAACCCGAGGAAGTCAATATGTCATCTGGATTTTAAAATAGAGTTCAAGTGACGGTGTGGCCCGAAACTAGGAATGTTTATTTCAATTCTTGCCATAAAATTCCCACTAGGTTATAATATTTTATATGCTTCAAGGAAACCTGGGGAGGTTTTATGTGGCAAAACCGAGTACACAGAATATCAGGAATGAAATCAGAGACCAGAGAGGATGAGCTCAACCAAACTGTGAGCGTTATTGAAAAGCAGCTGCGTCACATGGTGCGAGTGTTAAATATAGCCAAGCACAGACTTTGGAGTCAGGAAGCCCTGGGTTGAAATCACACTCTGGCACTTAGTGTCTGGGTTAGGGATGTCATATGATGAATCGGTTTGTGATACTTATTTTGGGAGGATTAAATGAGATGATGTATGCAGAGCATTTAGCACAAGGCTGGGAACATAATATTTATGATCAAATACAGTATCATTGCTGTTATGGCTATCATTATGACTGTTATCATTGTAGGGCACGTGAAATCCTGTTGAGAATCCTCACTGTTAGTGGATTTAAAAATCACTTTAATAATAGACTCAAGAGACAACTAATCCATTAAATTCACAGACCTGGTAAGTGTCCCAAGAAGCTAGCAAATGAAACAACATACAGTGAGATCGTCGCTGTAAGTCAAGAGAGGATTTCAACCTTAAGCCCAAGTGTTATGGCCAGAATGTGTGTTTGTGCTCTCCTCCCGTTCATAGGTTGAAAGCCTAGCCCCCGATGTGATGGTATTGGGAGGTCATTTGGGACATCAGCCCTCTTCATGAATAGGATTAGTGCCCTTATTAAGAAGAGGTGGTACAGCACTTGCTTCCTCCCTCTGCTCGCTGCCATATGAGAACAGAACAAGAAAGTCATCTGCAGACCAGGAAGCTGCCTCTCACCAGGCGCCAGATCTGCCGGCCCCTTGATCCTGGGCTTCCCAGCCTCCAGCACTGTGAGCAATGGATGTTTGTTGTTTAAGCCACCCAGTCTACAATAACTTGTTATAGCAGCCTGCACTAACTGAAAAACTAAGACAATGGGAGTCAAAAAAATAAGAAGACAATGATATTGGCTGGGTTTCTTAGAGGTGATAAATTTATGCAGTATTTAAGTGTGAGAAATAATACTAGATAATATCACCTACTTAGAATATGCAAAGCTAAAATGTCTCTGCCAAAAGGCAGACAACGATGAGGTTTTAATGAAAAGAACAAATGGGATAAGATGACAACAAGAAAAGAGAAAAAGTTAATAATAGATTAAGAATCAATCACACAAAAATGATTTCACATAAAAATAAGTTAAAAACACACACTATTTTCACAACCAGAGAAATTAAAATAATTTATTAACAGTAATCTATAGCATCTAAAATTCCCCATGCCAGCAGAAGACATGCACAGAAACATTGATAAGATTATGCTATTGAGAGAGTTTTTAAGCAATTAAAAATTAATAATAAGCACAAAAACAATATTGCTGATAATAATAGCAATCTCAAACATGTGGAAATAGGTCAGACAGGAAGACAAATTCATATAGAAGACATAATACATCACACATATTCATGTCTCAAGTAGTTTTGTTTGATGGGAATTATGAATCCAGAAATTTAAGACCAGAATATTAAACCAAGAAAACAGCATTTGCAACAAGTTGGGTAGTGATCTCTTTAGATACGTGCGTGACTTAATATCTTGCAGGAGCTTTTTGGCTCATGGGTTTTACTTTGTTTAAACAATACAAGACAATGACATAGAAACCTAAATATAAAAATTATGTGGAGAGATTTACTCATTCTTCAAGCATGACCACAGTAATCTTCCTAAGTCATATCTCATTTCGGCCTTAAAGAAACCTGAAAGCTCTCCATGAATGTAGAGTAAGGCCTAGACGCTGTGGCCCACTGCTGAGGTCTCTGGTTAGGAGCAGGTGCCCTGAGTCAAGCTGCCTGGATTGGAATCCAGGCTCCATCTCTTACTGCACTAGGTGTGAGATGTGGCCCACGGTACTCTTCATTCTTAGTTTATTCATCTGTGACATGAGGATAACAGTGTCTCTTAGCACTCCACTGGCCCAAGATGAACACTCAGGGCAATTGCCCATGTTATATGGACTTCTCCCTGCAATTTTAGTCTTTTCTTCCATGTAGTCTTCTTTCAGAAGAAACATCGTTCCCTGCATACACCCCATCAGCTCCCACATCTGTGTCTTTAATATGATGTTTTTAAAGGAAACTGAGCTTGCCAAGGTCACAAATAGAGTACATAGCAAATAGAGCAAAACCTGGATTTGAACTCAGCTTTGTTAGGTACCACACTCCTGCCTTACCACATCTGCACTAACCACCTTATATTCACTTCCATTTTGATAGATGAGCTTGCATCAGGTCAATCTCCTTCCAAGAAAAACTAGGGTAAAAGATCTGCTTGAAGGTGTTGATGAGCTACCAAGCAGCCAGGACCTGAAGGGTCAAGGTCCTTGAAAGAAGAAAACTCATTGAGATCAGCCTGCTGTTCTGTGTTACTTTTCTCTTGAACATTTGCTGTTCCCTAAGCGGAACTAAGCAAGTGGAAAACTATTGTGCATTGTACACAGTGATGCACGCAAGAGAAAACAATGGTAAGACACTATATTCCTGACCTCTTTATAATCCTTCAGGTGCCGAGACGGTTTCCTTCCCGGGATTTTCTTCTTTGGTTTGAGCTTATTTGCAGTTTCCCCCAATTATCTGCTCTTAAGAAATGAGTGGAGGCCCAGATTCCAATTCTGTGCAAGGCACATCCATTGGGTGAGACTAGCCATATGTCTCAATTGGCACATATTTGTTTTGTCAAGAAGGGATTTGTTATGTCTTTAATAAAGATGTAAAAAATGGATGCAGTTTTTATTCTGTCACGCAATGGAGGCATTTCTAAAGTTTATGAGTGAAAATTAATGTAGGACAGTGACACTGAGTTTGGGCATAGGGATGCCAGATGCAATCCAGTGTTTGGGACATACTTACTAAGAAATTGTTGTTCATCTGAAATTCAAATTTAACTGGGCATTTGGCTTTTTTTCTAAATCTGGCAATCTTATTTGGGTTTCATAAATTTTATAAAGTGGGCCATGTCCGCTATTCAGTAGAAGCCAGTGTCAACCAGGACCTCGTATAAAAGAGGTCTGGAGATCCTTAAGTACTGAAGAGAATTCTAGCCTGACTTTTCCAAAAAGTCACCAAGATTATCAGTCAAGGTGATCAGAGCCCTTGGATAAACAGTAACACAGGCATTAGGAAGGATGCAAATGTCCAAGGACCAAGGCCTTCCTGTATTCGATCCTAGAATGAAATTCACGATGTGAAACTGCTCTGTAGAGGGCACGCTGGTGCTTCAGGTGAATCTCTGGGTTCAGGGCATAAACACTCCTTTACACAGTGTTTATCTCAGCAACTAGAACAGTTCCAAAAGAAATTCTCTCACTTGCCAAAAAAGATCTATTTTTAAAAACCCTTATTACAAAAAACCCACAAACCCCTATTTAAATATCATGGCAATAATTCCTGAGGAAAGGTGTAGTATTATAAAGAAAAATTGTAAGATAAAATAATTTAGGAAGGAACTCCTGGGGAAAAGTCTCTCTTCCTGGCTGAGACTTTCTGAACTCACATACCCAAAGAACTCCAAAGAGATTCACTGCTCAGTATTTTTAAGTTATTTGTACATGAATATTTTACAGTGATTTTAAAGACCAGATGTTTTCGTATTTTCCTCTCTTGCAAATTTTGAAAATAATCTTTTAAAATGTCTTCAGTATTCCAAAGTGCTTAACCTTTGCTCTCAGGTAATTACAGGTAAACATCTTGTTACCCACTAGGCAGGTTTTTCAAGTATGTTCCTAAATCACCTAGTAGTTGCATTCAAATGTTTCTGGCACCTGGTTAGTCTACAGAAAAGTAGGGTGAGGGTTTACTCCAATGATATCACGAACAAAGTTGATGCTTCTTTCAAATCTCCCTCATGACCCAGCTTCACACCAGAAATAAAAGGCAGAGAGCTGGAACCATCGTAGACCAAAGGGTAGACGAATCGGGGGGTGACTAGGCTACAAAAGAGAAAGAAAAAGACAGGAGAGCTTTCATCCAGACTCTGAAATGCTATCAAGAGAAAGAAGGAATTGCTTTGGTTGTGTGTGGTCCAGCAGCCAGAGGCAGGGTATCTGGGAGAAACTGAAGGGAGGTAGATTTCAGTGTGTGCTGGAGAAGGCCCTCCAATGGCAGCTCCTACTTCTCTGCTCTACTGAGGGGCATTGAAATATTCCAGGAGAAAAGCCTGGCTTTTCAACTCGGTGATCCTATGTTTCACAAAATTCAACAACAGTGAAGCCAGAATGTGCTCTTTCAGACCCTGGACACTTGAATTGGAAGCTCAGCTGTAGCCGTGACCTCGGGTAAGCTGCTTAGGTTCTGTATCCACTGCAAAACATTGTTGTGGGGATTGAATAGCACATTAATAATGCCTAGCATATACCGGGCACCCCATAAATGTCTGTCTATTAAAAAAAACAACTGAAAAGAAAAAACTATTTCACCTGGGCTGGGCTTTGTTTTTCTGAGCTCTGGGCCTTCTTTGAAGAACTCACGGATGTGTGGGAGAAGAGTAGAATGTCCCCAACTAAGGTTTAGTGAGGTTGAAGGGGTAAGTAGCCCGACTTCGGGTGGATTTCTGGAAAAGTGGTTGCAGATTTCACAGTGGGTGGATGCTTGGACCAGCTTTGGCTTTGCACCTCTGAGGCTATGGGGTGTTGGAGGTGTATGTGAAAGGGCTGGGTACTAAAAGTCATGACCACCCTTTGAGGGCCCATTTTGGGTACTGGTCAAGCAAGACTTTTCTACAAGAAATAGTAGCAGCACTAGACAGGAGGTGGGTCCCTGGCCAGTGTGGCCAGTTGGTTGAGCGTTGTCCCATTCACCAAGAGGTCGCCGGTTCGATTCCCAGTCAGGATACATGCAGGGGTTGTAAGCTTGGTCCCCAGTAAGGGATGTGTAGGAGGAAGCCTATCGATGTTATTACCCTTCTCACATCGATGTTTCTCTCTCTCTTCCTCTGTCTCTAAAATCAATAATAGAAGAAGGTGGGGAACAATGGATGGATGTAGGAGACACTGAGTAGATGGTGGAGGACACTAAATGGATAGTGGGGGGTTATTTCCAGTGTCCATGCAAGAGAGCCACAGGGGGTCTTTACCCAGCAGCAGTTTCAAAATGTGTAAGCCCTTGGAATTTCCATGTGATCTAGGGGAAGGGAGAGGGAGGGAGCTGTGAGGGCAAGATACTGGACCTCCCACTTTTGGTGAATGGGACCATGAAAGAGTTCGAATTTAATTCACAAAATGAACCTGTGGCATCTCCGCTGTGCCCTGGCACTTTCCCGCACCAGGCGCTCTTCCATGCCTTCTCCCCCAGGCTCTGTTCTCCCAGAACACTTGCTCTTCCACCCCCCTCCCTCAGACTGCAGGTGTCTGGATTGGAGCTGCATTTATGTGCTGTTTTTCTTTAGTTTTCAATATTAGAGGGGTTATGAAAACATCAGGGAGGAAATGCATTTTGTTCTAATACTGACTTTTTAAAAAAATTTTTTAAATTTTATTTTTGTTTATAATATTACAGATGTCCCTTTTTGTTCTAATACTGACTTTTTATCTTTACATGGTTCAGAAGGGTAAACTGAGCAAAGCGCCTCACCTGCTCAGGCCTCAGCTATCAAGTCTGTGAAATGCAGAGCTTGGAATCTCTAAGATTCTTTCCAGTTCAAAAGTCCTGTGATCTTTGAGATAGTTGGAAAGTACCATTTAGCCTTATTTGTAGGCTTAGTGACAAAAACGTAACTGCCAGGATGTGTCTGAATATTTCAGCTTGTGTCGCTGACCCTCTCGTGCCAGCAGCTGACCTTGGAAAGAGGGCATGTTAGCCTGGGAGAGACAGGCTTTACTCACAGAGTTAAAAACACCTCAGGACAGGCTGGTCTTGACCCTCAAATTGCTTAAAGGCCTAAGATCAGGGTCAGCCCTTACCTCTCAATTTGCAGCTTCTTGGGAAATTTATTCAAAGCCAAACATTAAAACATTTTTACTTTAACAAGTAGTCATCAACACCCTTTAAAAACACTCCTATGGCCCCTTCCCCTCTCTACCAGAATCCTCAATATCTTTATGCTTAAAATGGAGGTAACAGCCCGAGGGTTATCTGGAGGACAGGGTGGGATAAGGTGCCTCTCAGGCTTCTGTGAAGGGGAGGCTCTGAGTAAAAGGCAGCTTTAGTGCTGGGCTCTCACACCTGCTGTTCTGTTCCCGCCAACACCTCGAGGTCATGGCTTTCTCTCCCCACCTATTCTTTGGGATCCGAAAAGACTTTTTGGAGGAACCAGATTTCCCCACTGTGAGCAATGAATTCAGAAGGATTGTCCATCCAGTGATCCACTTCTTTGGAACTTGACTTGCATGATTTTCCATATTTAATGACATTCCACCAGCAGGATAAACATACAAGCAAGGTTGAATCATCTCTTTCCCCTTGGATCAGGAACCCAAGAAAACAGGTGCAGGAAGCAGGTGGGGACTCTGCTGTGCAGGATGCTGCTTCTGCCGCGCTTAGACCGCTCCCCAGCCCGCCGGGGTGTGGGTGGCAGGAAGGAGGGGGCTCCTCAGCTGCGCAGGGGCTCATCTCTGTAATATACATGCAGCAGGTCTTCAGAGAAGGGGGCTGGGGAGTGGTGCCTAAAAGCAGTTCTCCCAGGAGGCCTTTCAATCAAGATCAGAAAGAGGCGGTTTCCATGGCAGTGCTTGAGAGAGTTTCGAGGGGAACCACATCACTCTGGTGGCTTGTTTAGCGATGCAGGGATAAGGCTTGGCCTAAAAGGGAGAGAGCTAATTACAGCTCCAACAAGTGCCATTTGCCCTTCTGCTTAGAGGAGGTGAGGGGTGACCCCAAAGAATAGCTCTCTGAGCTCTTTCAGAGAATAGAAGAGTTTCCATGTTGTATGAGAGAAATGACAGGAAAGTGAAAATTGAAACAACTTTCAAAGCGATAAACAGAAATCAAAATTCAGAGAGGGACAAATGGAAGAATGTGGCATTTTAAAATTTGCATACGTACCCCCCACCTTATTGCATTTGCAGAAATACATGCAATACGAAAGGAGACGAAATAAGGGAAGGAATTTGGGCTTGGAAAGGCCCTTGGGACCTCCAGTTAAAGATGGCAGCATAAAGGCATTTTCAGTGCTCATCCACCCCTAGAAACCCATTTAAAACAACGACAAATAAAAAACGGGGGATAAAAGTCCGTCATCTTCAATAACACAAGAAAAAGGCCACAACCCTAGACCATAAACTATGAAGCATACCTACTAAATACTGTGAAATCTGGAGGAAAACGAAAAAGGAATGGAGACCGCGTCAGGGCTTGAGTAAGAAGGAGATTCCCCTAAGTGAGGACACACGTCCTGATTAGGATGAGGCAGCCCTGCGTGGGGCGGATCATCCTTGGACAGGAAAGTCCCTGTAGGGGACCAATGCATCCCTCAGAAAAAGTGGGAAACTGGTGCTAATGGGGAAATCACAAGGGTCCGCCATTTCCACGGCCAGAGACCCGCTGCTGGTCAAGGGCGCCTACCCGAGGTGAGATTGGTGGCAGGAGGCAGCATTTGCATTTGCCAGAGAGCCTGTGATTTAAAAGGCTTTGCTATGAAGAGCATGGGCCAAAAATCCAAAGGGAAATAAGCAACCAACTGCAAAGGGAATAACAGACTTGATGAAAGGGGGGTGGGACAAGAAACCCGATCCAAAGTTCCAGACTGCCTCCCCCAGCTCACTTCTCCTTCCCCCTTCTCCCCCCCAACCCCCAAGCCCAGGGACCAAATGAAACTTCGGTAAATAGCTGATCTCATTAAGGGTCAGGAAGGAACACAAAAGAACCCGCCCAAGACTTAGGCATAGATCCTGAAAGGAAAGGAGGCACATGACTGTAAAAGAAGCAAAAGCAGAAGAGACATCTTGATTAAGTTTGAAATATCCAAGATGCTTCACTCTGGTGTGTCTGGTGGTGCCAAATTAAAGCATTATTTCTGTTGTGAAAAAAAATCGACTTGGTCGTGGACTTGAGTTCTCCAAGTAAATATTTTCTTGGCAGTGCACAGCATCAGTGCAAAATGCCTATTAGGCACCAACTATAATTATAGCATTCAATTAGCATTCTCAAGTGATTATCATTTCTGGCCTGGTGGTGCTTGGGACTGGGGATGTCTGAGCTCTGCCTAATATCTTTGCCCATAAACCGCTAACTGATATTTGAGTTTGGCAATTTGATGTGGTCATACTAGTGCGGTCATACTCACACTTCCCCAAGAGGAGGAGTGTGAGACGTGGCAAGTTTACATCACAACTCATGGAATTTTGTTGCCTAATCTTTTCAGTAAAACTGATCTTACTATGGTTTGAAAAAAGTCCAGTTTCTAACCCAATAGACACTTTTGAAATTAGTTTATTAGACTTATTTCTGGGATATGTGGGGTTTTTCTGCTCCAGAAGAGTAAAAAAGAAATATAGAAAAAAAGATATATGTAGAACATATTAAAGTTTCCTAAACACAGGAGGGCAGTAATTTAATGAGTGCCTATTATGAACCATTTGTAATTATTTCTCGAGTTTACAACCACCCGTTTGAAAATGGAGGTGTTATTCCCATTTTACAGATGAGAAAACTGACTCAGAGAGGTTAAGTAATTGGTTCAAAATCACACAGATAGCGTTGGAGGAGCTGAGATTTAAACCCAATGATGAGAGAATGAGCCATTTTGCATTGAAAGGGTCATAGTATTGAGCATTCCTCAGTCAGAAATGTTTCTTAAGAGAAATCTGCCTCCTTGAAAACTTGGGTGGGGTCCAAGATGGAAACATAAATATATGCATTTTACTTCTCTCTTGTGCAAAATATCATTAAAAGGGCCAACGGAATATATAAGGAGAAAAAATAAATATGCAGGAAAATAGGGAAGGGTGTTTTTTCACTCTAGAAACTATATGTGCTTTCTGCGGGATTCAGTGGACTGAGCGGAGGGGAGCAGGAGCCTGACCAAGATCACCTGGTCACTTTCCATAACATCTCCTGCTCAGTGCTGGGCTGGACATGGAGGTGGGCCACAGAATCTCCAGAAGTTTACTAGAGCAGGACTGCTACTAAGGTGCACCTGCCTGCCTCATGTCGACCTATATGGTGACCAGGTGAAGGAGGGCCCTATTTTTCACCAGTTTCCAATGCAGGCTGTGTCTGGCCCTGGGAAGTGGCAGAGTCAGCATTGAATGTTCTCTAGGATTCAGCTCATTTGTGCCTGGGAGGCCAACTATTTGCCCAATTGGTGCTGGGGACACTTGAGATGAATCCAAAAGAGTCCTTATCTTCCATGAATCCTAATCTTCCTGGGATGCAGGAATAACTGAGTTGTGGCAAATGGCAAGGAAGCCCCCAGAGGCAGGGAAAGACCAGAGGAGGTAGTGTCTCTGTGTGGGAGGAGGAAAGGGCATCCTTGATAAAGGTTACACTGAGCTAGACTTCAGTCTGAGGAAAAAACTGTTAATTTAAGGGGAGGGCAGCTCTGAATGAATGGAAGTATATTGGGAAGATAAGAGTGGATGGAACAAGGGAGTAAATACTTGGAAAAATTGGAGAGGCTGGGCAATATTCCCACACCCATGTACACCTCTAGGGGACACACTTCCAGGCCTCTGAGGAGTTTGTTGAGAGGTGCCTGAGGTGCCTGAGCAGGAGAGTGGGCAGGGCAGTGTTCCCCCATACTTTGAAAGGCTCTGGGATAGTCCTGTGTGTTCTGGCAGGAACTGGCAATTGAGGGAAGAGGTGGGATTGTTGTTCTTCATGGCAGAAGGAAATTCCCTGCCACGAGAGGAACAACATGGACTTGTAGGATATCTAAGGTAGTGGATCCAATTATTTCACATCCCTGGGTCTCAACAAGTAGGACCTAGAAGCAGAACAGTTAACACTGGTGCTGGCTAGCACCCACTGAGCATCAGTTTCCCCATCTGTAAATGGGGGGATGTAAACATTCTCCATCCTGCAGCGACTGTGTAACTGAGCCCGGCACGTACAGCAAGTACAAATGGAATCATTATTTTATCTAGCTACTCCTGTTCCAAATCCAGTGCTGCCTCTTTTATTCAACAATGACCTCTTCTGGAAAAGCAAACAAGCAGAGAAGCAAACAAATGTAAATTTCACTTCTACATCTTAAAATTTGCCAATTTCCTTCTTCCTACTTCTTTGGCCATGCTTTCTCATGCCATGTCGTTCCATGATTTTGCACATGTTGTTCCTTCTGTCTGAAACACCCTTCCTTGTTATTTCCACAATTAACTTACCCTTCAACACTCAGCTCAGCTATCACCTCTGCACCTACCTCTGGTCTGTGTGTCCCTCCTCTGAGACCTTTTTCCTGGCATACCTTTGTCCCAGATTATAACTGTCTGGACATCTGTCTTCCTCCGTGGACTGTGAGCTCCTAAGGGCAGGGTGGTGCTTCAGTTCTCTTTATCTAATACCTAGTATGTAGTAAACCTGAACAAATGTTTGTTGAAGATGGTCTTGAAGCAGAATTCACAAAATATTGGGAGAAAATTCATTTTTAACCATTCTTGGTGTTGAGTCATTGTGCTCAAAAAAAAAAAAGAGAGAGAGAGAGAGAGAAGTTCTGAAATTATATAAACTCTCATGATTCATTCATTGAAACAATTTTTTGGAGGACTCCTCTGTCTGGCATTGTTCCAGGCTCTGGGATACAAAGGTGAGTAAGAGCGTCTGTTTCTACACCCACATTGAATGAATGTGACATCAGAGCTTCACATAAGGTATCCAAGGGGTGGAGCCCTAGAAGGTTCACTTACAGTGAGATCCTGGGATTGTCCCCTGATGCTTGATGTCTGTTGCCTGTCCTCTGACTCCTGCATTGTAAAGAGTTGGTCTAGTGATTGGATAAGAAAGTCCAGAGCTGTTGGATTCCAGACCCATGATTGTGTAGAAATAATGTAGAAAGAGCAGCAGAGGTCTAGGGGTCAGGAAACCCAGGTTCTTGTATGAGTTTTGCTTTGAAAGGTTGCATGACATCAGACAACCTGCCCCTGCTCCTTTGAGAGAGATTGCAAACTTTTATAAGTTTCTTCTTACACAAAAAAGAGTGGGATGAGATCATGTCCAAGGTTTCTTCCAGGAAGCTTGGATCTATGACAGCTTGATGCAGGCCCCTGAAATCCATCAGCAGGAGCACTTTGATTGGTAAGATACCCCATGGCCCACAAATTGGATCTTCTCTCTTTCCAGCTGTGTGATTGGCATCTCACCAATATGGTCATAGCTTCTAGTCGAGAGAAGCGGTGCACTGCCTCTGGACTGTCAGAACCTTATTGCCCATCAGTTAAAGCCATCTTCAGTCTAAATGAAAGTCCATGAAGTAGAAGAGCCAAGGGACCTCAGAAAGGAGGGGGTGGAATTCTGAGCACAGCGAGGTAAGTCTGTTTATTTGTTTCCTAATTCTAATTAGAAAAAGGAAGAGTGTCAGGAGTCTTTAATGATCCACATCTTAATAGCCTGGTTATAATTTATTAATCCCTATCATCAAATTTTCAGCATCTCTTTCCCCAGGAGTCTAAGACTCACTCAAATGTATTTATTGTTTCTAGGTAGGGTGTCATTAAATATTTGGCATCCTAAAGCTGGTTGGGAAACTGGATTATATACCACGAGAAGGCTCACAGTTTTGGAAGGGAGAGGCATGAACTGACAGAACACAAGACAGAATGAGTGATATATGCACATACATATATGTTTATTCTTTAAAATATTAACAACCTCATATTTATCTCCAATACTGACACGGCAAGCTGTTATTTCACTTTCTCCTGTAATTTCCCTTCACCAGCCAAGACAATGGTTTTCCTTAAAGTGGAGTATCAGCACAAATAGTAAATGTCTCATGCTTAATTTTTTTTTTTGATATATGTATATATTGTGCAATGGTTACCACAATAAAGTTAGTTAACACATCCATCACCTCAGATAGTTACCATTTTTGTGTGTGGTGAGAACATTTAAGATCTACTCAGCAAATTTCAAGTATGCGATATAGTATCGTTACCTATAGGTCCTCAACGTTTATTTAAATTATAACTAAAAATGTGTACCCTGGGACCACCATTGCTTCATTCCTCCTTTCCCCTCCAGTCCCTGGCAACCACCATCCTACTCTGTTTCTGTGGGTTCAACGTTTTAGGTTCCATGTATAACTGAAATCCTACAGTATTCATCTTTCTCTGTATGACGTTTGACTTGCATAATGCCCTCAAGTTTCATCCCTGTTGTCACAAATGGGAGGATTTTCTTATTTTTTTATGACTAAACAATACACATACCAAGTTTTCTTTATCCATTCATCCATGGGCAGGCACAGCTTGTTTGTTTGCCAGCCACGGTGACTGAGAATGATGCTGCAATGAACATAAGGTACAGATAGCTCTCTGAGATAGGGATTTCTTTTCCTTCACATATATCCCCAGAACTGGGATTGCTGGGTCGTATGGTAATTCTACTTTTAATACTCTGGTGAACTTCCATACTGTTTTCCATAATGGCTATATCAGTTTGCATTTCCACCAACAGTGCACAAGGGTGCCCTTCTCGCCGTATCCTTGCCAACACTTGCTATCGCTGGTCTTTTTCATAGTGGCCATTCTAGCAGATGTGAGGTGATATCTCATTGCAGTTTTGATCTGCATTTCCCTGATGATTAGTGATGTTGAGCACCTTGGGCTAACTTCTGCCAACTTTGAGCTTCCTTCTGCTAACTTTCAGCTTAAAGTGAGTCTTTCTCTAGTTCCTTGAGGTATAAAGCTAGGTTATGTATTTGAGATCTTTACTTTTTCTTACCGTGTTTACAGTTGTAAAGTTTCCTTGTAGAACTGCTTTTGCTGCATCACGTAAGTTTTGGAACACTGTATTCTTATTCCATTTGTCTCTAGATGTTTTTTGATTTATATTTTGATTTCTTCTTTGAACCATTGGTTGTTTAGAAGTGTGTTATTTAATTTCTATGTATTTGTCAATTTTCCAATTTTACTCTTGTTACAGATTTCTAGTTTCATACCATTGTTGTTATATGATTTTAACTGCCTTGAATTTGTTAAGATTTGTTTTGTGGCCCAACATATGATCTACCCTGGAGAATGAATTCCATGTGTGCTTGAGAAGAAGGTGTATTCTGCCGCTGGTGGATGGAATGTGATGCATATATCTGTTAGGACCCTTCGGGCTACAGTATTGTTCAAATATGATTTTTCTTTACCGATTTTCTGTCTTGATGATCTATCTACTTTTGTGAGTGGGATGGTAAAGTCCCCTACTCTTATTGCATTGCTGTTTATTTCTCCTTTCAGGTCTTTTAATATTTGCTTTACATATTTAGGTGCTTTGATTTTGGGTGCATAAACTTTCTAATTGTTAAATCTCTATAATTGTTATATAATTGAGGAATTGACCCCTTTGTCATTCATTATATAATAACCTTTTGTTTTGTTTTGTTTTTGTCTCTCATGACCATTTTTGACTTAAAGTTTCTTTGTCTGATATAAGTGTAGCCAATCCTGCTCTCTTTTGGTTTCCATTTGATTGGAATATCTTTTTTATGTTCCCTTCACTTTCAGCCTATATATGTCCTTTTTTTAAATCCTCACCCTGAGGATATTTTATTCCCCACTGATTTTTAGAGAGAGTGGAAGGGAGGGAGGGAGGAAGGAAAGAAGGGAGAGAAAGAGAGAGAGAGAGAGAGAGATCGATTGCTTCCCGCAGCCTATATATGCCCTTAAAGCTAAAGTAAATCATCTGTAGGCAGCATGTCATTGGATTATTTTATTCCATTGAGCCAGTCTTTGTCTTTTGATTGGATATTTTAATCCACTTATGTTTAAAGTAATTACTGATAGGTATGGACTTATTGTTGCCATTTTGTTTTTAGTTTTCTAACTTTTTGTTAGCTTTTTTTTTTTTTGAGGAGAGGAGGGAGGGAGAGAAAGACACATTGATTGCACGTACCCAACAAAGGCTGGGGATGAACCTTCAACCCAGGTATGTGCCCTTGACCAGGGACCCTTGGTCCGAGGGCCAATGCTCTAACTACTGGGCCAAACAAGCCAGGGCTTCAGTTTCTTTATTTTGTTCTTCCTTTTTTCTAATTTGATGACATTTTGTGGTGGCACGTTTTGATTTCTTTCTTTGAATCTTTTGTGTATCTACTACAGGTTTTTCCTTTGTGGTTACTGTGAGACATATAAAATATAACATTCTGTTTTAAACAGATAACATCTTAACTTTGCATACAAAAACTCTATTCTTTTATCTCTCCTCCCCCTCAGATTTTAGGTTACTGAGTGTTACAATTTGTAACTTTTTGATATTATGTATCCAATAACAAATTTTTGTAGTTATAAGTTATTTTTAACAATGTTGTTTTCTTAATGTTATACTAGAGTTAAAAGTGACTTATATACCACCATTACAATATTAGAGAATTCTGATTTTGGCTATATACTTTACCAGTGAGTTTATACATTCATATGCATTTACGTTGTTAATTAGTATCCTTTCACTTTAGCTTGAATGACTCTCTTTAACATTTCTTGTAAGGCAGGTCTAGTGGTGAATTCCCCCAACTTTTGTTTGTCATGCTTTTATTCATTGTGCTCTCTTCACCCATAATGGACCAAAATGTGTGGCAACATTATATCAAAGAGCAGGAAAGAACCTCAGGAGTCACTTTAAAGATCAGAAAACTGAGGCCTGGAGGGTTGAAGTGACTCAGAGTCATAGATTACAAATATGGAAAGGGACCTAATGGATCTCTCTCTTTTTTTTAAATCCTCATCTGAGGATTTTTTTTTATTAATTTGAGAGAGAGAGAGAAACATTAATGTGAGAGAGAAACACTGATTGGTTTGCCTCCCGCACATGTCCTGACCGGGGCCGGGGGATCGAACCTGTAAGCTAGGTATGTGCCCTTGACCGGGAATCAAACCCACATCCTTTCGGTATACAGGACGATGCTCCAACCAACTGAGCCACACCAGCCAGAGCCAGGAGGCATGCGTTTTAGCTCTTCCTCTGCCACCTTTCGGGGGACACCAGGAAAGCTCTCTCTCTGAGTCTCAGTTTCCTCATCTGACTAGTGAGTGCATGGCTCATGCTAGGCCTGCTTCAAATCTGACATTTAATGATTCACTACATTATCACAGCTCTTGATGTTTTGATTAAAGGACTTGGTATTTTAATCTTCTTTTTTCTTTTTTAAAGGCATCAAATCAGGAATTCAAGCCTATAGCCAATGAACTTTCCGCCCCCGTTATGAGAAACAATCCCCAGAATACCAAGGCCTTCCCCGGGGCAGGAGGGGGGGCGGGGATTCTGTTTTCGCAAAACTTATTTTGTCTTAAGAAATCAAGACTCTAGTGATGCCCTTGTCCTCAGTAAAGTCAGTGACTTTAGACTTCCTTTCCCTTCCCAATTCCTTGCAGAATTTTAGGCAAATTACAGCAGGAACATTTGATATTCTCCCCAGATGTTCTGATCACAGAAGGGCCACATATGTGCACACATTCCTGGATATTTTTAGATTTTTACAGGCTCCGAGGTTCTAACTGCTTTTTCACTCTGCATTTTGTGGCCATAGCTGGGAGAGGCTCTGCCAAGGTAGCGGACGCAGAGACTGATGGAAGAGGGCCTCCCACTGGGACACCCCAGAGGCTGCCTCACTTAGTGACACTCCCAGAAGTGGCTCTGAGTAATCCTTGCAGGCCAAAGGCTTCAGCCCTGGAGGCCTCTCTGGCACTAAGAGGAAACACCCATTGCCATTTAAAAAGTATGGGTTACACAGACACCCCTTGGAAGAGTTCTGGTAGGGGACCGAGTATTCCAGAATGAGAGCCAGCTGTGGGGCTGAGGCCTGGGGGTGTGTAGGGAGTTCTGGGCTTCCTGGCTGAGTCAGCAACGATCTCCAGGTAATTTATGGGCTGAGTCAGAGCTGGGGCAGTGGTGGTGGGGGTGGGGGAGGTGGGGGCGCCTTCTAAGCAGTCTGTCAAAGGGAGGGCACATCCCCTTCTCCCCGCCAGCCTCTGCTCCCTTGTCTAGAGCCTGCAAAAGTGGCAGCCAAGAGAGGGGGGAACTGAAGGGGGATGTACACCCGACTCCAGACCAGAGAAACCTCTGAAGGGCCCTGGTGACTCACGAAAACAGAGGGGGAACAGCTGGCAGGCAGCATGCTAAGGCAGGCCTTGGGGCTAAGCTGGGGTGAGAAAAGCTGCTGGTCCCAGCGCCCCAGCCTGGAAGCACCAGTCCTTCCTTCCCTCCCCTACCCCTTTCTCAGCAGGCCTGGCTGGTGCTGAAAACTCGAATCTGGCCTCTGCTATAGACCTGCTGGGTGACACAGGCTTGGTGCCTCCTCCTTTCTGAACCTCAAGTCCTCACTTGGAAAAGACAGCCTGGCTCCTCCTAACCCTGATGTGGGGCTGCTCAGCGGCAGTTGGAGAGTCCAGTCCAATGGCAATGGTTTGGGAATCAAGACGAAGCCAAAGCAAGCCTGGGAGAGCTGTCTGAGAGCTGTCTTCAGAGGCCCACTGCAGGGCTTGGCCTTGAGTGGAGGTAAGGCTGGGGTAGCAGGGTGAACTGGTTACTGTCCCCTCAAGGTTGGAGCTGTGGGGGAAGTGGGGCAGGTCGTGTAATCTCATACACACATATGAACCCACACACCAGAGTCCTAGGAAAAACCTGTTTCTGCCCCTATTACCCAGCACTGAACCTGATGTCTCTCAGAAAGATGAGTCCTGGTTTAAGCTCTTAGGATGAACCCTCTCCATCTAACAGAGCATGGTGGAAACGTCACCCTGGGGGACTGGGACCCAGCTTTCCCATGTCATTCATGCACATCTGTTGCATGATCACATTTGTTGCAGAATCTCTCCACGGTAGTGCTGGGGTTCCACTGGCCCTGGTCTCAGCATCTTAGAGGAGCCCCCAGATTGCCGAATGTCTCACCGTGGCTCACAGCTCAATGTCCCAATGCCACAGAACAGTCCCTGTGAGAATGGTAGATTTCATAAACCCTGAATTAGTGCACTAGCTCTGAAGAAGAATTTTTGAGATTTGTGATACCCTAAGAAGGTATATAAAAGGAGTCTCATTTTCTAGATGACGAATGAACTGCTTTTCTTGGTAAAAATAGCCAAGATGAAATCTAATCTGGACAGGAAGGACCTATGGGGTCAGTGGCACAGCTTGACCCTGGACCAGCACCCCACCCACCATCAGCACCAGCTGTCAGGCCCTTGGTTGCTCCATGGAGCAGGGACACCAGGTAGAAGGCCATTGAAATTCTCCAGCCAAGAGGTAATGGAATGGAAGTGGTTGGGTTCTGGAATGAGTTGGAATCAGCTAATAGGATTCTCTGATGGATTGGACGTGTGGTCTAACAAAGTCATCCTGACTCCCAAGTTTTGGCCTGAGCAACTGAAGGGATGAAGTTGCCATGAACTGAGATAGAGAATGAGTTTTATTGTACATTTCATAAATTGCTTTTGTTGTCAAAAGTCCAGAAATCAGGAAAGGCTGGAACCAAGCAGGGCATCTGTGGGGTCCTTGCCCATCTTACCATCCACCATAGTCCCAGGGGTTCCTAAGAGGCCCTGGTGGAGAAAGGAGGCTTACCTTCCTGACTCTGGTGTGCGGGAGAGGGGCAGCAGCAGGAAGGGGCTTGACCCACCGAGTACCCTGGGCCAACAAGGAGACAGGAGCCCCAGCAGTGGGTGGTGTTGGAACAGGAGGGGTGGTGCGTAGGCCTCTGTCTGCACAGACCCACCTCTGGCCCACAGAAGCCCTTCTCCTCAGATCCCATGTGCTGTTTCCAGAGCTTTCTATAGGAAGTGCCCACCAGAGCTGAGGATGCCCACTTTGATTCTCCTGGCCACAGACTCCTGCAAGCCAGGCTGCCCAGAGGTGTGCCTTTGCATCCTGGGCAAGCCAGATCCTGGGGACTCAAGGCCAGAAAGTCTGTGAGGATGGCTTTGTGTGGCAGCTCAGGTTGCCCCTGGCCAAGTCCCCCTGCCAGGAGAGGCCAGTTTGGCTGCCCAAACTCCTGAACTTAGGTTACCTGAGGAAGCAGGCTTGTAGGCTGTCTGTTTCTCATTACTTCACAAGCCTTGGGCCTGTTTGACCCAGGGGCCAAATGCCCTGCCCCCCACATCAGCAGAGATGAGGGACCAGAGACTGCTCTGATTCTGGAATAAGCTGGAATTCAGCTTTGGAATCTAAACAAAACAAAAATATCCCAAGCTCCTGATATAAAGAATAGATTAGTGGTTGTAAAATGTGGGGGTGGGGACTTGGGGGGGGGGGGGATGTGTGAATTGCATTTTTGTTTTGTTTTTGGTTTAAATAAATTGAATAAAAAAGAAGAAAAGAAGAGGAGGGAGAAGGCAGGATAGCTGTATGGGGAGAGCCAGGAGGTCCACTCACCATGAAAATACAGGTTTCTGGGTGTCTCTCAGGCCTGCAGAATCTGTGTCTCCGGGGGAGAGGCCCTAGAAGCTGCTTGTGTACAAAGTTCCACTGGGGCCCTGACCAGGGTTGGAAGCCCCGGCCTGGAGGACACATGCTTCTCACACTCTCTGGAGGGACATCACACTTGAAAAGTCAAAGATGTCACCCATAGGACAGGTGATGGGTGTGTTCCTGTTGTCTCAACAAAAGAGAACCCTGGATCTCTGAGAGGTCTCAAGGGGGCATCTTCAGAGTTTGAGCCTAAAACCAGGATAAAGTCCCAGAGAGGGGTTCGCTATAGAGGACTGAGCAGGAGTCTAGGAGCCAGAACCAGAGACACCTTGTGGAGGTGTCCAAAGCCCAGAAATCAAAGTCTGGGAGATTTTCCATCTCACGGGAGGAAAGATCTGGACACATTGCTTGACACCCAGGTCCTTCTCTGAGGAGCAGAATCCTCTCTGTAGCCTCAGCTGTACGATGAGGAGAGACCCTTCAAGCATCCTGTGCCCAAGGTTGGGAGGCAGGATTTGGGAGGCAGGAACTAGAGCTGGTGTGGGCCTGAGGGGGAGAGTGGGCCCCCCTCTGGCTCGCCTGGGGTGAGACCTGGAGCTGGTTGCTCTGCACCCTGTGACTTGCTCTTCCTCCCAGTAAACTCTTAACCCTGATCTGGAGAAGGTGATCCCCAAGGGCTAGGGCTCACCCACCCAGAAATACATTAAATAAATAACTGCGCTTTGCCCAGATTTTATCTCATCAGGATTCCAGAGCAGAAGACAAATGGCCTCAAGTCCGGCAGGGAGGTGTAATTCATTCTCCCTGGTGAGCCTCAGCCTGGGGGTGGGGTGGGGAGAGGAGAGGTTTGAAGTATGTTGAACACGCAGACTTGGGGGCTAGGTAGGCCCTAGAGCTTGGCGTGCAGGGCTCAGTGCCAATACCTCCAGAAACATCCTGCCTTCCCGGGGGCCTGCTCAGGGTTGGAAACAAAACCTAGCATCCTTTAATTCAGGGAGTTTATTTCTGAGACTTCTAGGGGAATACTAACATGATGTGTAAAGATTTAGCTACAGAGTTGTTCTTCACTGTGTTATTTATAAGCCTGAAAAACTGGAAGCAACCTAAATGTCCAACAAAAGGGGATTGGTTAAATCAATTATGACATTCAGAAAATAAAAAACACAATACAGCCTTTAAAAGATGATGCTGTTGAACGATTAATGACATAGAAATGAACTTAGAACATAGTAAGCAGAAAAAGAAAAGGCTGATAAATATATAAAGTAATCTGATTTTGAAAATATGTCAGTTTATTAAAAATGTTGGAAGGATATACACCAAAATATTGATTGGCTGTAAGATAAAGGGTAATTTTAGATTCCTTCCTCTTTCTTTGCTTTTATTTGGGTTTTGCTTTTCTGATTTTTAAACTTTTTCTAGAATAGTCATGCACTTATTTATACACAAAGGACAAAGATAATGAAAATTGTTATTGTTGTTATTATTTTACAAACCAGACCTTCCAAGATTTAGCTCACGAAGGAGAATTTCCGGGTGGGAGGGACGGTGTGCTGGGTGCTGAGCATCCAAGGTTAACCAGACCATGACTCTGCTTCTAGGGTGCTCATAGTCCTGTGGGGCCAACAGATGGGCATAGTTGACAAGTAAATGGCAAAGAAACCCTGTCATTTGTGACAACATGAATGAACCTGGAGGACATTATGCTAAGTGAGATGAGCTTGATATAGAATGACAAATATTACATGATCTCATTGAGAATGGAATCTAAAAAATTCAACTCATAGAAGCAGAGCCTAGAGTGGGGGTTACCAGAGGAATGGAGAAATGTTGATCAAATGGTACAAAGTTTCAGACATGTTTGAATGAGTTCTGGAGATCTAATGTATAGCACAGTGACTGTAGTTAATAATATATTCTATACTTGAAATTGCTAAACAAGTAGATCTGAATTGTTTTCACCAAAAAATGGAACTATTTGAAGAATATGTTAATTAGCTTGTTTGTGCTAATCATTTCACAGAGTGTGTGTGTGTGTGTGTGTGTGTGTGTATATGTATATCAAGTCATCATGTTGTACACCTTAAATATATGCAACTTTT
The DNA here is from genome assembly GCF_964146895.1 of Miniopterus schreibersii. NCBI lineage: Eukaryota > Metazoa > Chordata > Mammalia > Chiroptera > Miniopteridae > Miniopterus > Miniopterus schreibersii. The sequence goes on along the minus strand of NC_138111.1, from coordinate 23,956,713 downwards.
ATGGGTCAATTGTACCTCAATAAAGCTGGACAAAAAGGAAAACCCATCCCTACTTCATGACTTGTTGAGTAGCATAAATAAGAAGCTCTCTGTACTTTCCACTCAATTTTGCTGTGAACCTAAAACTGCTCTAAAAATAAAGTTTATTAAATTTTAAAAAAATTAAAAACAAGCATATGGCATGTCACATAGGGAAGACTTCCTGGAGGAAGTGACATTTGAGCTGGACCTTGAGGAATGAACAGGTGAACTAGATTTCAATAGGCAGGGAAGGTGGGAAATGTACTTCAGATGGAAATACTGGTTTGCTGAGGAGGGGGCAAGGGGGACAATTCAGCAGCGGGATACTAGGGTGTGGAGCACATGGCTTTGATTTGGGATTGTCACTGGCATGCAATCACTACTAGAGAGAAGAGAGTGAGAAGAGAAGTGGATTCATAAGAGAACCCTGGGGCACAGGCTATTCTGGAGGTGGGGTAGGAGTATGCTGAGACAGGGCTGAGGAGGAAGCTCTGAGAGGCAGAAAGATCATCAGGGAAGTGGGTGGACACAGATTTAAGAAAGAGCAACAAGGAAAACATCAAAACAAGGCAAGAGGTTAAGAGAGAGAGCACTGAGAAGGGCCCATAGTTGGCAAAAGTTTGGTCCCTGGAGACCTTGGCAGGGTTCAGGAAGGGTGGACAGGCCTGAGGTCAGGAGATGTATGACTTTCCTACTGCTGTGAAAAAAATCACCAAAAAGTGAGTGCCTAAAAGAATATGACTTTATTCTCCTAAAGTTGTGGCTATGATTTGGGTTAGGTTGAGGGTTGACGTTAGGGATATCGTTAGGGTTAGGATTAGACCTAGGGTTAGGATTAGGTTGAGGGTTAGAGTTAGGAATATGGTTTGGGTTAGGATTAGAACTACAGTTAGGGTTAGGTGGAGGGTTTGGGTTAGGGAGATGGTTATGGTTAGGAATAGACCTAGGGTTAGGGTATTTTTGAGGGTTAATTTTCGGGAGATTGTTAAGGTTAGGATTAGACATAGAGTTAGGCTAAGGTTGAGGGTTACGGTGAGTGATATGGTTAGGGTTAGCATTAGACCTAGGGTTAGGGTAAGGTGGAGGGTTACGGTTAGGGTTAGGGATGTGGTTAGGGTTAAGATTAGCCCTAGAGTTAGTGTTAGGTTCAGGGTTAGGGTACGGAACAGATTTAGGGTTAGGATTAAATCTTGGTTTAGGGTTATGGCTAGGGTTAAGGTTAGACTTGGTGCTAGTCTTGGGTTATGGTTAGTGAAAGGATTAGACCTAGGGTTAGGGTTAGGTTGAGGGTTAGTGTTAGGGATATGGTTAGGGTTGGGATTAGAGGTGGGGTTAGGGTTAGATTGAGGTTTAGCATTAGGGAAATGGTTCGGGATAAGATTAGACGTAGGGTTCAGGTTAGGTACAAGGTTAGAGTTAGGGATATGGTTAGGGTGAGGATGAGACGTAGGGTTAAGGTTATGTTGAGGGCTAACGCTAGTGAGATGCTTCGGGTTAGGTTCAGACATAGGGATAGGGTAAAGTTGAGGGATAGGGTTAAGAGGATAGTTAGGGTTAGGAATAGACATAGGGTTAGGGTTATGTTGATGTCTAGGGTTCGAGAGATTATTAGGGATAGCAGTAGATGCAGGGTTAAGGTTATGTTGAGGGCAAGGGTTAGGAGAATGGTTTGGGTTAGGATAAGAACAGACGTTATGGTCATGATGAGGCATAGGGTTAGGAAGATGCTTAGGAATAGGACTAGACCTAGGGATAGGCTTATGTTGAGGGCTAGGATTAGAGAGAGGGTTAGGGTTATGACTAGACCTAGGAATAGGGTTAGAGAGATGCTTTGGGTTAGTATTAGACCTACGGTAAGTGTTATGTTGAGGGCTAGGAATAGAGAGATGGGAACGGTTAGGATAAGACCTAGGTCTAGCGTTATGTTGATGTCGAGCGTTAGAGGGATGATTGGAGTTATGATTACAAGTAGGGTTAGAGTTATATTGAGGGCTAGTGTTACGAAGATGGTTAGGGTAAGGATCAGACCTAGGGTTAGGGTTATGTTGAGGGCTAGGTTTAGAGAGACGATTCGGGTTCGGAATGGACACAGGGTTAGGGTTATGTTGAGGGCTAGGGTTAGAGAGACGGTTCGGGTTCGGATTGGACCTAGGGTTAGAATTAGGTTGAGGGCTAGGGTTAGAGAGACGGTTCGGGTTCGGATTGGACCTAGGGTTAGGGTTATGTTGAGGGCTAGGGTTAGAGAGACGGTTCGGGTTGGGATTGGACCTAGGGTTAGGGTTATGGTGAGGGTTAGGCTTAGAGAGAGGGATAGGGTTCAGATAGGACCTAGGGTTAGCATTATGTTGAGGGCTAGGGTTAGAGAGACGGTTCGGGTTCGGATGGGACCTAGGGTTAGGGTTATGTTGAGGGCTAGGGTTAGAGAGACGGTTCGGGTCTGGATGGGACCTAGGGTTAGGGTTATGTTGAGGGCTAGAGTTAGAGAGACGGTTCGGGTCTGGATGGGACCTAGGGTTAGGGTCATGTTGAGGGCTAGGGTTAGAGAGACGGTTCCGGTCTGGATGGGTCCTAGGGTTAGAGTTATGTTGAGGGCTAGGGTTAGAAAGACGGTTAGGGTCTGGATGGGTCCTAGGGTTAGGGTTATGTTGAGGGCTAGGGTTAGAAAGACGGTTCGGGTCTGGATGGGTCCTAGGGTTAGGGTTATGTTGAGGGCTAGGGTTAGAGAGACGGTTCGGGTCGCATGGGGCCTAGGGTTAGGGTTATGTTGAGGGCCAGGGTTAGAGAGACGGTTCGGGTTCGGATGGGACCTACGGTTAGGGTTATGTTGAGGGCTAGGGTGAGAGACACGGTTCCCGTCTGAATGGGACCTAGGGTTAGGGTTATCTTGAGGGCTAGGTTTAGAGAGACGGTTCGGGTCTGGATGGGACCTAGGGATAGGGGTATATTGAGGGCTAGGGTTAGAGAGACGGTTCGGGTCGGATGGGGCCTAGGGTTAGGGTTATGTTGAGGGCTAGGGTTAGAGAGACGGTTCGGGTCTGGATGGGACCTAGGGTTAGGGTTATGTTGATGGCTAGGGTTAGAGAGACGGTTCTGGTTCCGATGGGACCTAGGGTTAGGGTTATGTTGAGGGCCAGGGTTAGAGAGACGGTTTGGGTTCGGATGGGACCTACGGTTAGGGTTATGTTGAGGGCTAGGGTTAGAGAGACGGTTCGGGTTCGGATGGGACCTAGGGTTAGGCTTTTGTTGAGGGCTAGAGTTAGAGAAACGCTTTGGGTCTGGATTGGACCTAGGGTTAGGGGTATATTGAGGGCTAGGGTTAGAGAGACGGTTCGGTTTCCAATGGGACCTAGGGTTAGGGTTATTTTGAGGGCTAGGGTTAGAGAGATGGTTAGGGTCTGGATGGGACCTAGGGTTAGGGTTATGTTGAGGGCTAGGGTTAGAGAGACGGTTCGGGTTCGGATGGGACCTAGGGTTAGGGATATGTTGAGGGCTAGGGTTAGAGAGACGGTTCGGGTTCGGATGGGACCTAGGGTTAGGGTTATGTTGAGGGCTAGTATTAGAGAGACAGTTCGGGTTCGGATGGGACCTAGGGTTAGGGTTATGTTGAGGGCTAGGGTTAGAGAGACAGTTCGGGTTCGGATGGGACCTAGGGTTAGGGATATGTTGAGGGCTAGGGTTAGAGAGACGGTTCAGGTTCGGATGGGACCTAGCGTTAGGGTTATGTTGAGGGCTAGGGTTAGAGACACGGTTCGGATTCGAATGGGACCTAGAGTTAGGGTTATGTTGAGGGCTAGGGTCAGAGAGACTGTTCGGGTCTGGATGGGACCTAGGGTTAGGGTTATGTTGAGGGCTACGGTTAGAGAGACTGTTCGGGTCTGGATGGGACCTAGGGTTAGGGTTATGTTGAGGGCTAGGGTTAGAGAGACGGTTCTGGTTCGGATGGGACCTACGGTTAGGGTTATGTTGAGGGCTACGGTGAGAGACACGGTTCCCGTCTGGATGGGACCTAGGGTTAGGGTTATGTTGAGGGCTAGGTTTAGAGAGACGGTTCGGGTCTGGATGGGACCTAGGGTTAGGGTTATATTGAAGGCTAGGGTTAGAGAGACGTTTCGGTTTCCAATGGGACCTAGGGTTAGGGCTATGATGAGGGCTAGGGTTGGAGAGACGGTTCGGGTGTGGATGGGACCTAGGGTTAGGGTTATGTTGAGGGCTAATGTTAGAGAGACGGTTCGGGTTCGGATGGGACCTAGGGTTACGGTTATGTTGAGGGCTAGGGTTAGAGAGACAGTTCGGGTCTGGATGGGACCTAGGGTTAGGGTTATATTCAGGGCTAGGGTTAGAGAGACGGTTCGGGTTCGATGGTACCTAGGGTTAGGGTTATTTTGAGGGCTATGGTTAGAGACACGGTTCGGATTCGAATGGGACCTAGGGTTAGGGTTATGTTGAGGGCTATGGTTAGAGAGACGGTTCGGATTCGGATGGGTCCTAGGGTTAGGGTTATGTTGAGGGCTAGGGTTAGAGAGACGGTTCGGGTCGGATGGAGTCTAGGGTTAGGGTTATGTTGAGGGCTAGGGTTAGAGAGACGGTTCGGGTCTGGATGGGACCTAGGGTTAGGGTTATGTTGAGGGCTAGGGTTAGAGAGACGGTTCGGGTTCGGATGGGACCTAGGGCTAGGGTTATGTTGAGGGCTAGGGTTAGAGAGACGGTTCGGGTTCGGATGGGACCTACGGTTAGGGTTATGTTGATGGCTAGGGTGAGAGACACGGTTCCCGTCTGGATCGGACCTAGGGTTAGGGGTATATTGAGGGCTAGGGTTAGAGAGACGGTTCGGGTTCCAGTGGGACCTAGGGTTAGGGTTATGTTGAGGACTAGGGTTGGAGAGACGGTTCGGGTGTGGATGGGACCTAGGGTTAGGGTTATGTTGAGGGCTAGGGTTAGAGAGACGGTTCGGGTTCGGATGGGACCTAGGGTTAGGGTTATTTTGAGGGCTAGGGTTAGAGAGACGGTTCAGGTCTGGAAGGGACCTAGGGTTAGGGTTATGTTGAGGGCTAGGGTTAGAGAGACGGTTCGGGTTCGGATGGGACCTACGGTTAGGGTTATGTTGAGGGCTAGGGTGAGAGACACGGTTCCCGTCTGAATGGGACCTAGGGTTAGGGTTATCTTGAGGGCTAGGTTTAGAGAGACGGTTCGGGTCTGGATGGGACCTAGGGATAGGGGTATATTGAGGGCTAGGGTTAGAGAGACGGTTCGGGTCGGATGGGGCCTAGGGTTAGGGTTATGTTGAGGGCTAGGGTTAGAGAGACGGTTCGGGTCTGGATGGGACCTAGGGTTAGGGTTATGTTGATGGCTAGGGTTAGAGAGACGGTTCTGGTTCCGATGGGACCTAGGGTTAGGGTTATGTTGAGGGCCAGGGTTAGAGAGACGGTTTGGGTTCGGATGGGACCTACGGTTAGGGTTATGTTGAGGGCTAGGGTTAGAGAGACGGTTCGGGTTCGGATGGGACCTAGGGTTAGGCTTTTGTTGAGGGCTAGAGTTAGAGAAACGCTTTGGGTCTGGATTGGACCTAGGGTTAGGGGTATATTGAGGGCTAGGGTTAGAGAGACGGTTCGGTTTCCAATGGGACCTAGGGTTAGGGTTATTTTGAGGGCTAGGGTTAGAGAGACGGTTAGGGTCTGGATGGGACCTAGGGTTAGGGTTATGTTGAGGGCTAGGGTTAGAGAGACGGTTCGGGTTCGGATGGGACCTAGGGTTAGGGATATGTTGAGGGCTAGGGTTAGAGAGACGGTTCGGGTTCGGATGGGACCTAGGGTTAGGGTTATGTTGAGGGCTAGTATTAGAGAGACAGTTCGGGTTCGGATGGGACCTAGGGTTAGGGTTATGTTGAGGGCTAGGGTTAGAGAGACAGTTCGGGTTCGGATGGGACCTAGGGTTAGGGATATGTTGAGGGCTAGGGTAGGAGAGACGGTTCAGGTTCGGATGGGACCTAGCGTTAGGGTTATGTTGAGGGCTAGGGTTAGAGACACGGTTCGGATTCGAATGGGACCTAGAGTTAGGGTTATGTTGAGGGCTAGGGTCAGAGAGACTGTTCGGGTCTGGATGGGACCTAGGGTTAGGGTTATGTTGAGGGCTACGGTTAGAGAGACTGTTCGGGTCTGGATGGGACCTAGGGTTAGGGTTATGTTGAGGGCTAGGGTTAGAGAGACGGTTCTGGTTCGGATGGGACCTACGGTTAGGGTTATGTTGAGGGCTACGGTGAGAGACACGGTTCCCGTCTGGATGGGACCTAGGGTTAGGGTTATGTTGAGGGCTAGGTTTAGAGAGACGGTTCGGGTCTGGATGGGACCTAGGGTTAGGGTTATATTGAAGGCTAGGGTTAGAGAGACGTTTCGGTTTCCAATGGGACCTAGGGTTAGGGCTATGATGAGGGCTAGGGTTGGAGAGACGGTTCGGGTGTGGATGGGACCTAGGGTTAGGGTTATGTTGAGGGCTAATGTTAGAGAGACGGTTCGGGTTCGGATGGGACCTAGGGTTACGGTTATGTTGAGGGCTAGGGTTAGAGAGACAGTTCGGGTCTGGATGGGACCTAGGGTTAGGGTTATATTCAGGGCTAGGGTTAGAGAGACGGTTCGGGTTCGATGGTACCTAGGGTTAGGGTTATTTTGAGGGCTATGGTTAGAGACACGGTTCGGATTCGAATGGGACCTAGGGTTAGGGTTATGTTGAGGGCTATGGTTAGAGAGACGGTTCGGATTCGGATGGGTCCTAGGGTTAGGGTTATGTTGAGGGCTAGGGTTAGAGAGACGGTTCGGGTCGGATGGAGTCTAGGGTTAGGGTTATGTTGAGGGCTAGGGTTAGAGAGACGGTTCGGGTCTGGATGGGACCTAGGGTTAGGGTTATGTTGAGGGCTAGGGTTAGAGAGACGGTTCGGGTTCGGATGGGACCTAGGGCTAGGGTTATGTTGAGGGCTAGGGTTAGAGAGACGGTTCGGGTTCGGATGGGACCTACGGTTAGGGTTATGTTGATGGCTAGGGTGAGAGACACGGTTCCCGTCTGGATCGGACCTAGGGTTAGGGGTATATTGAGGGCTAGGGTTAGAGACGGTTCGGGTTCCAGTGGGACCTAGGGTTAGGGTTATGTTGAGGACTAGGGTTGGAGAGACGGTTCGGGTGTGGATGGGACCTAGGGTTAGGGTTATGTTGAGGGCTAGGGTTAGAGAGACGGTTCGGGTTCGGATGGGACCTAGGGTTAGGGTTATTTTGAGGGCTAGGGTTAGAGAGACGGTTCAGGTCTGGAAGGGACCTAGGGTTAGGGTTATGTTGAGGGCTAGGGTTAGAGAGACGGTTCGGGTTCGGATGGGACCTAGGGTTAGGGTTATGTTGAGGGCTATGGTTAGAGAGACGGTTCGGATCTGGGTGGGACGTAGGGTTAGCGTTATTTTGAGGGCTAGGGTTAGAGAGACGGTTAGGGTCTGGATGGGACCTAGGGTTAGGGTTATGTTGAGGGCTAGGGTTAGAGAGATGGTTCGGGTTCGGATGGGACCTAGGGTTAGGGTTATGTTGAGGGCTAGTGTTAGAGAGACGGTTCGGGTTCGGATGGGACCTAGGGTTAGGGTTATGTTGAGGGATAGGGTTAGAGAGACGGTTCGGGTCTGGATGGGACCTAGGGTTAGGAGTATATTGAGGGCTAGGGTGAGATAGACGGTTCGGGTTCCAATGGGAGCTAGGGTTAGGGTTATGTTGAGGGCTAGGGTTGGAGAGAGGGTTCGGGTGTGGATGGGACCTAGGGTTAGGGGTATGTTGAGGGATAGGGTTAGAGAGACGGTTCGGGTTCGGATGGGACCTAGGGTTAGGGTTATGTTGAGGGATAGGGTTAGAGAGACGGTTCGGGTCTGGATGGGACCTAGGGTTAGGGTTATGTTGAGGGCAAGGGTTAGATAGACGTTTCGGATTCGGATGGGACCTAGGGTTAGGGTTATGTTGAGGACTAGGGTTAGAGAGACGGTTCCGGTACGGATGGGACCTAGGGTTAGGGTTATGTTGAGGGCTAGGGTTAGACAGACGGTTCGGTTTCGGATGGGACCTAGGGTTAGGGTTATGTTGAGGGCTAGGTTTAGAGAGACGGTTCGGATCTGGATGGGACCTAGGGTTAGGGTTATGTTGAGGGCTAGGGTTAGAGAGACGGTTCCCGTCTGGATGGGAACTAGGGTTAGGGTTATGTTGAGGGCTCCGGTTAGAGAGACGGTTCGGGTCCAGATGGGACCTAGGGTCAGGGTTATGTTGAGGGCTAGGGTTAGAGAGCCGGTTAGGGTACGGGTGGGACCTAGGGTTAGGGTTATGTTGAGGGCTACGGTTAGAGAGACGGTTCGGGTTCGGATGGGTCCTAGGGTTAGGGTTATGTTGAGGGCTAGGGTTAGAGAGACGGTTCTGGTTCGGATCGGACCTAGGGTTAGGGTTATGTTGAGGGCTAGGGTTAGAGAGACGGTTCGGATTCGGATGGGACCTACGGTAAGGGTTATGTTGATGGCTAGGGTGAGAGACACGGTTCCCGTCTGGATGGGACCTAGGGTTAGGGTTATGTTGAGGGCTAGTTTTAGAGAGACGGTTCGGGTCTGGATGGGACCTAGGGTTAAGGGTATATTGAGGGCTAGGGTTAGAGAGAAGGTTCGGGTTCCTGTGGGAACTAGGGTTAGGGTTATGTTGAGGACTAGGGTTGGAGAGACGGTTCGGGTGTGGTTGGGACCTAGGGTTAGGGTTATGTTGAGGGCTAGGGTTAGAGAGACGGTTCTGGTTCGGATGGGACCTAGGGTTAGGGTTATTTTGAGGGCTAGGGTTAGAGAGACGGTTCGGGTCTGGATGGGACCTAGGGTTAGGGTTATGTTGAGGGCTAGGGTTAGAGAGACGGTTCGGGTTCGGATGGGACCTAGGGTTAGGGTTATGTTGAGGGCTATGGTTAGAGAGACGGTTCGGGTCTGGATGGGACATAGGGTTAGGGTTATTTTGAGGGCTAGGGTTAGAGAGACAGTTAGGGTCTGGATGGGACTTAGGGTTAGGGTTATGTTGAGGGCTAGGGTTAGAGAGACGGTCCGGGGTCGGATGGGACCTAGGGTTAGGGTTATATTCAGGGCTATGGTTAGAGACACGGTTCGGATTCGAATGGGACCTAGGGTTAGGGTTATGTTGAGGGCTATGGTTAGAGAGACGGTTCGGATTCGGATGGGTCCTAGGGTTAGGGTTATGTTGAGGAATAGGGTTAGAGAGACGGTTCGGGTCGGATGGAGTCTAGGGTTAGGGTTATGTTGAGGGCTAGGGTTAGAGAGACGGTTCGGGTCTGGATGGGACCTAGGGTTAGGGTTATGTTGAGGGCTAGGGTTAGAGAGACGGTTCGGGTTCGGATGGGACCTAGGGCTAGGGTTATGTTGAGGGCTAGGGTTAGAGAGACGGTTCGGGGTCGGATGGGACCTACGGTTAGGGTTATGTTGATGGCTAGGGTGAGAGACACGGTTCCCGTCTGGTTGGACCTAGGGTGAGGGTTATGTTGAGGGCTAGGGTTAGAGACACGGTTCGGGTTCGGAAGGGACCTAGGGTTAGGGTTATGTTGAGGACTAGGGTTAGAGAGACGGTTCAGGTCTGAATGGGACCTAGGGTTAGGGTTAGGTTGAGGGCTAGGGTTAGAGAGACGGTTCCCGTCTGGATGACACCTAGGGTTAGGGTTATGATCAGGGCTAGGGTTAGAGAAAGGGTTCCCGTCTGGATGGGACCTAGGGTTAGGATTATGTTGAGGGCTAGGGTTAGAGAGACGGTTCGGGTCTGGATGGGACCTAAGGTTAAGGTTATGTTGAGGGCTAGGGTTAGAGACACGGTTCGGGTTCGGAAGGGGCCTAGGGTTAGGGTTATGTTGAGGGCTAGGGTTAGAGAGACGGTTCGGGTTCGAATGGGACCTAGGGTTAGGGTTATGTTGAGGGCTGGGGTTAGAGAGACGGTTCGGGTCTGGATGGGACCTAGGGTTAGGGTTATGTTGAGGGCTAGGGTTAGAGAGACAGTTCGGGTCCGGATGGGACCTAGGGTTAGGGTCATGTCGAGGGCTAGGGTTAGAGAGACGGTTCGGGTCCGGATGGGACCTAGGGTTAGGGTTATGTTGAGGGCTAGGGTTAGAGAGACGGTTCGGGTCTGGATGGGACCTAGTGTTAGGGTTATGTTGAGGGCTAGGGTTAGAGAGACGGTTCCCGTCTGGATGGGACCTAGGGTTAGGGTTATGTTGAGGGCTCGGGTTAGAGAGACGGTTCGGGTCCGGATGAGACCTAGGGTTAGGGTTATGTTGAGGGCTAGGGTTAGAGAGACGGTTCGGGTTCGGGTGGGACCTAGGGTTAGGGTTATGTTGAGGGCTAGGGTTAGAGAGACGGTTCGGGTCTGGATGGGACCTAAGGTTAGGGTTATGTTGAGGGCTAGGGTTAGAGAGACGTTCGGGTCCGGATGGGACCTAGGGTTAGGGTTATGTTGAGGGCTAGGGTTAGAGACACGGTTCGGATTCGAATGGGACCTAGGGTTAGGGTTATGTTGAGGGCTAGGGTTAGAGAGACTGTTCGGGTCTGGATGGGACCTAGGGTTAGGGTTATGTTGAGGGCTAGGGTGAGAGACACGGTTTCCGTCTGGATGGGACCTAGGGTTAGGGTTATGTTGAGGGCTACGGTTAGAGAGACTGTTCGGGTCTGGATGGGACCTAGGGTTAGGGTTATGTTGAGGGCTAGGGTTAGAGAGACTGTTCTGGTTTGGATGGGACGTACGGTTAGGGTTATGTTGAGGGCTACGGTGAGAGACACGGTTCCCGTCTGGATGGGACCTAGGGTTAGGGTTATGTTGAGGGCTAGGTTTAGAGAGACGGTTCGGGTGTGGATGGGACCTAGGGTTAGGGTTATATTGAAGGCTAGGGTTAGAGAGACGTTTCAGTTTCCAATGGGACCTAGGGTTAGGGCTATGATGAGGGCTAGGGTTGGAGAGACGGTTCGGGTATGGATGGGACCTAGGGTTAGGGTTATGTTGAGGGCTAATGTTAGAGAGACGGTTCGGGTTCGGATGGGACCTAGGGTTACGGTTATCTTGAGGGCTAGGGGTAGAGAGACGGTTCGGGTTTGGATGGGACCTAGGGTTAGGGTTATGTTCAGGGCTAGGGTTAGAGAGACGGTTCGGGTTCGAATGGTACCTAGGGTAAGGGTTATTTTGAGGGCTATGGTTAGAGACACGGTTCGGATTCGAATGGGACCTAGGGTTAGGGTTATGTTGAGGGCTATGGTTAGAGAGACGGTTCGGATTCGGATGGGTCCTAGGGTTAGGGTTATGTTGAGGGCTAGGGTTAGAGAGACGGTTCGGGTCGGATGGAGTCTAGGGTTAGGGTTATGTTGAGGGCTAGGGTTAGAGAGACGGTTCGGGTCTGGATGGGACCTAGGGTTACGGTTATGTTGAGGGCTAGGGTTAGAGAGACGGTTCGGGTTCGGATGGGACCTAGGGCTAGGGTTATGTTGAGGGCTAGGTTTAGAGAGACGGTTCGGGTTCGGATGGGACCTAGGTTAGGGTTATGTTGATGGCTAGGGTGAGAGACATGGTTCCCGTCTGGATGGGACCTAGGGTTAGGGTTATGTTGAGGGCTAGGCTTAGAGAGACGGTTCGGGTCTGGATCGGACCTAGGGTTAGGGGTATATTGAGGGCTAGGGTTAGAGAGACGGTTCGGGTTCCAGTGGGACCTAGGGTTAGGGTTATGTTGAGGACTAGGGTTGGGGAGACGGTTCGGGTGTGGATGGGACCTAGGGTTAGGGTTATGTTGAGGGCTAGGGTTAGAGAGACGGTTCGGGTTCGGATGTGACCTAGGGTTAGGGTTATGCTGAGGGCTAGGGTTTGAGAGACGGTTCGGGTCCGGATGGGACCTAGGGTTAGGGTTATGTTGAGGGCTAGGGTTAGAGAGACGGTTCGGGTCTGGATGGGACCTAGGGTTAGGGTTATGTTGAGGGCTAGGGTTAGAGAGACGGTTCCCGTCTGGATGGGACCTAGGGTTAGGGTTATGTTGAGAGCTCGGGTTAGAGAGATGTTTCGGGTCCGGATGGAACCTAGGGTTAGGGTTATGTTGAGGGCTAGGGTTAGAGAGACGGTTCGGGTTCGGGTGGGACCTAGGGTTAGGGTTATGTTGAGGGCTAGGGTTAGAGAGACGGTTCGGGTCTGGATGGGACCTAGGGTTAGGGTTATGTTGAGGGCTAGGGTTAGAGAGACGGTTCCCGTCTGGATGGGACCTAGGGTTAGGGTTATGTTGAGGGCTAGGGTTAGAGAGACGGTTCGGGTTCGGATGGGACCTAGGGTTAGGGTTATGTTTAGGGCTAGGGTTAGAGAGACGGTTCGGGTTCGGATGGGACCTAGGGTTAGGGTTATGTTGAGGGCTAGGTTTAGAGAGTCGGTTCGGGTCTGGATGGGACCTAGGGTTAAGGTTATGTTGAGGGCTAGGGTTAGATAGACGGTTCGGGTTCGGATGGGACCTAAAGTTAGGGTTACGTTGAGGGCTAGGGTTAGAGAGCCAGTTCTCGTCTGGATGGGACCTAGGGTTAGGGTTATGTTGAGGGCTAGGGTTAGAGAGACGGTTCGGGTCTGGATGGAACCTAGGGTTAGGGTTATGTTGAGAGCTAGGGTTAGAGAGACGGTTCAGGTTCGGATGGGACCCTGGGTTAGGGTTATGTTGAGGGCTATGGTTAGAGACACGGTTCGGATTCGAATGGGACCTAGGGTTAGGGTTATGTTGAGGGCTATGGTTAGAGAGACGGTTCGGATTCGGATGGGTCCTGGCGTTAGTGTTATGTTGAGGGCTAGGGTTAGAGAGACGGTTCGGGTCGGATGGAGTCTAGGGTTAGGGTTATGTTGAGGGCTAGGGTTAGAGAGACGGTTCGGGTCTGGATGGGACCTAGGGTTAGGGTTATGTTGAGGGCTGGGGTTAGAGAGACGGTTCGGGTTCAGATGGGACCTAGGGCTAGGGTTATGTTGAGGGCTAGGGTTAGAGAGACGGTTCGGGTTCGGATGGGACCTACGGTTAGGGTTATGTTGATGGCTAGGGTGAGAGACACGGTTCCCGTCTGGATGGGACCTAGGGTTAGGGTTATGTTGAGGGCTAGGTTTAGAGAGACGGGTCGGATCTGGATGGGACCTAGGGTTAGGGTTATGTTGAGGGCTAGGGTTAGAGAGACGGTTCGGGTTCGAATGGGACCTAGGGTTAGGGTTATGTTGAGGGCTGGGGTTAGAGAGACGGTTCGGGTCTGGATGGGACCTAGGGTTAGGGTTATGTTGAGGGCTAGGGTTAGAGACACGGTTCGGATTCGAATGGGACCTAGGGTTAGGGTTATGTTGAGGGCTAGGGTTAGAGAGACTGTTCGGGTCTGGATGGGACCTAGGGTTAGGGTTATGTTGAGGGCTAGGGTGAGAGACACGGTTTCCGTCTGGATGGGACCTAGGGTTAGGGTTATGTTGAGGGCTAGGGTTAGAGAGACGGTTCTCGTCTGGATGGGACCTAGGGTTAGGGTTATGTTGAGAGCTCGGGTTAGAGAGATGTTTCGGGTCCGGATGGAACCTAGGGTTAGGGTTATGTTGAGGGCTAGGGTTAGAGAGACGGTTCGGGTTCGGGTGGGACCTAGGGTTAGGGTTATGTTGAGGGCTAGGGTTAGAGAGACGGTTCGGGTCTGGATGGGACCTAGGGTTAGGGTTATGTTGAGGGCTAGGGTTAGAGAGACGGTTCCCGTCTGGATGGGACCTAGGGTTAGGGTTATGTTGAGGGCTAGGGTTAGAGAGACGGTTCGGGTTCGGATGGGACCTAGGGTTAGGGTTATGTTTAGGGCTAGGGTTAGAGAGGCGGTTCGGGTTCGGATGGGACCTAGGGTTAGGGTTATGTTGAGGGCTAGGTTTAGAGAGACGGTTCGGGTCTGGATGGGACCTAGGGTTAAGGTTATGTTGAGGGCTAGGGTTAGATAGACGGTTCGGGTTCGGATGGGACCTAAAGTTAGGGTTACGTTGAGGGCTAGGGTTAGAGAGCCGGTTCTCGTCTGGATGGGACCTAGGGTTAGGGTTATGTTGAGGGCTAGGGTTAGAGAGAAGGTTCGGGTCTGGATGGAACCTAGGGTTAGGGTTATGTTGAGAGCTAGGGTTAGAGAGATGGTTCAGGTTCGGATGGGACCCTGGGTTAGGGTTATGTTGAGGGCTATGGTTAGAGACACGGTTCGGATTCGAATGGTACCTAGGGTTAGGGTTATGTTGAGGGCTATGGTTAGAGAGACGGTTCGGATTCGGATGGGTCCTGGCGTTAGTGTTATGTTGAGGGCTAGGTTTAGAGAGACGGTTCGGGTCTGGATCGGACCTAGGGTTAGGGGTATATTGAGGGCTAGGGTTAGAGAGACGGTTCGGGTTCCAGTGGGACCTAGGGTTAGGGTTATGTTGAGGGCTAGGGTTATAGAGACGATTCGGGTTCGGATGGGACCTAGGGTTAGGGTTATGTTGAGGGCTAGGGTTAGAGAGACGGTTCGGGTCTGGATGGGACCTAGGGTTAGGGTTATGTTGAGGGCTAGGGTTAGATAGACGTTTCGGATTCGGATGGGACCTAGGGTTAGGGTTATCTTGAGGGCTAGGGTTAGAGAGACGGTTCGGGTACGGATGGGACTTAGGGTTAGGGTTATGTTGAGGGCTACGGTTAGAGAGACGGTTCGGGTTCGGATGGGACCTAGGGTTAGGGTTATGTTGAGGGCTAGGGTTAGAGAGACGTTCGGGTCCGGATGGGACCTAGGGTTAGGGTTATGTTGAGGGCTAGGGTTAGCGACACGGTTCGGGTTCGGATGGGACCTAGGGTTAGGGTTATGCTGAGGGCTAGGGTTTGAGAGACGGATCGGGTCCGGATGGGACCTAGGGTTAGGGTTATGTTGAGGGCTAGGGTTAGAGAGACGGTTCAGGTCTGGATGGGACCTAGGGTTAGGGTTATGTTGAGGGCTAGGGTTAGAGAGAGGGTTCCCATCCTGATGGGACATATGGTTAGGGTTATGTTGAGGGCTCGGGTTAGAGAGACGGTTCGGGTCCGGATGGGACCTAGGGTTAGGGTTATGTTGAGGGCTAGGGTTAGAGCGACGGTTCGGGTTCGGGTGGGACCTAGGGTTAGGGTTATGTTGAGGGCTAGGGTTAGAGAGAGGGTTCGGGTCTGGATGGGACCTAGGGTTAGGGTTATGTTGAGGACTAGGGTTAGAGAGACGGTTCCCGTCTGGATGGGACCTAGGGTTAGGGTTATGTTGAGGTCTAGGGTTAGAGAGACGGTTCGGGTTTGGATGGGACCTAGGGTTAGGGTTATGTTGAGGGCTAGGGTTAGAGAGACGGTTCGGGTTCGGATGGGACCTAGGGTTAGGGTTATGTTGAGGGCTAGGGTTAGAGAGACGGTTCGAGTCTGGATGGGACCTAGGGTTAGGGTTATGTTGAGGGCTAGGGATAGATAGACGGTTCGGGTTCCGATGTGACCTAAAGTTAGGTTTACGTTGAGGGCTAGGATTAGGGAGACGGTTCTCGTCAGGATGGGACCTAGGGTTAGGGTTATGTTGAGGGCTAGGTTTAGAGAGACGGTTCGGATCTGGATGGGACCTCGGGTTAGGGTTATGTTGAGGGCTAGGGTTAGAGAGACGGTTCGGGTCAGGATGGGACCTAGGGTTAGGGTTATGTTGAGGGCTCGGGTTAGAGAGACGGTTCGGGTCCAGATGGGACCTAGGGTCAGGGTTAGGTTGAGGGCTAGGGTTAGAGAGCCGGTTAGGGTTCGGGTGGGACCTAGGGTTAGGGTTATGTTGAGGGCTAGGGTTAGAGAGACGGTTCGGGTTCGGATGGGTCCTAGGGTTAGGGTTATGTTGATTGCTAGGGTTAGAGAGACGGTTCTGGTTCAGATCGGACCTAGGGTTAGGGTTATGTTGAGGGCTAGGGTTAGAGAGACGGTTCGGATTCGGATGGGACCTACGGTTAGGGTTATGTTGATGGCTAGGTGAGAGACACGGTTCCCGTCTGGATGGGACCTAGGGTTAGGGTTATGTTGAGGGCTAGTTTTAGAGAGACGGTTCGGGTCTGGATGGGACCTAGGGTTAGGGGTATATTGAGGGCTAGGGTTAGAGAGACGGTTCGGGTTCCAGTGGGAACTAGGGTTAGGGTTATGTTGAGGACTAGGGTTGGAGAGACGGTTCGGGTGTGGATGGGACCTAGGGTTAGGGTTATGTTGAGGGCTAGGGTTAGAGAGACGGTTCTGGTTCGGATGGGACCTAGGGTTAGGGTTATTTTGAGGGCTAGGGTTAGAGAGACGGTTCGGGTCTGGATGGGACCTAGGGTTAGGGTTATTTTGAGGGCTAGGGTTAGAGAGACGGTTCAGGTCTGGATGGGACCTAGGGTTAGGGTTATGTTGAGGGCTAGGGTTAGAGAGAGGGTTCCCATCCTGATGGGACATATGGTTAGGGTTATGTTGAGGGCTCGGGTTAGAGAGACGGTTCGGGTCCGGATGGGACCTAGGGTTAGGGTTATGTTGAGGGCTAGGGTTAGAGCGACGGTTCGGGTTCGGGTGGGACCTAGGGTTAGGGTTATGTTGAGGGCTAGGGTTAGAGAGAGGGTTCGGGTCTGGATGGGACCTAGGGTTAGGGTTATGTTGAGGACTAGGGTTAGAGAGACGGTTCCCGTCTGGATGGGACCTAGGGTTAGGGTTATGTTGAGGTCTAGGGTTAGAGAGACGGTTCGGGTTTGGATGGGACCTAGGGTTAGGGTTATGTTGAGGGCTAGGGTTAGAGAGACGGTTCGGGTTCGGATGGGACCTAGGGTTAGGGTTATGTTGAGGGCTAGGGTTAGAGAGACGGTTCGAGTCTGGATGGGACCTAGGGTTAGGGTTATGTTGAGGGCTAGGGTTAGATAGACGGTTCGGGTTCGGATGTGACCTAAAGTTAGGTTTACGTTGAGGGCTAGGATTAGGGAGACGGTTCTCGTCAGGATGGGACCTAGGGTTAGGGTTATGTTGAGGGCTAGGTTTAGAGAGATGGTTCGGATCTGGATGGGACCTAGGGTTAGGGTTATGTTGAGGGCTAGGGTTAGAGAGACGGTTCGGGTCAGGATGGGACCTAGGGTTAGGGTTATGTTGAGGGCTCGGGTTAGAGAGACGGTTCGGGTCCAGATGGGACCTAGGGTCAGGGTTATGTTGAGGGCTAGGGTTAGAGAGCCGGTTAGGGTTCGGGTGGGACCTAGGGTTAGGGTTATGTTGAGGGCTAGGGTTAGAGAGACGGTTCGGGTTCGGATGGGTCCTAGGGTTAGGGTTATGTTGATTGCTAGGGTTAGAGAGACGGTTCTGGTTCAGATCGGACCTAGGGTTAGGGTTATGTTGAGGGCTAGGGTTAGAGAGACGGTTCGGATTCGGATGGGACCTACGGTTAGGGTTATGTTGATGGCTAGGTGAGAGACACGGTTCCCGTCTGGATGGGACCTAGGGTTAGGGTTATGTTGAGGGCTAGTTTTAGAGAGACGGTTCGGGTCTGGATGGGACCTAGGGTTAGGGGTATATTGAGGGCTAGGGTTAGAGAGACGGTTCGGGTTCCAGTGGGAACTAGGGTTAGGGTTATGTTGAGGACTAGGGTTGGAGAGACGGTTCGGGTGTGGATGGGACCTAGGGTTAGGGTTATGTTGAGGGCTAGGGTTAGAGAGACGGTTCTGGTTCGGATGGGACCTAAGGTTAGGGTTATTTTGAGGGCTAGGGTTAGAGAGACGGTTCGGGTCTGGATGGGACCTAGGGTTAGGGTTATTTTGAGGGCTAGGGTTAGAGAGACGGTTCGGGCCTGGATGGGACGTAGGGTTAGGGTTATTTTGAGGGCTAGGGTTAGAGAGACAGTTAGGGTCTGGATGGGACCTAGGGTTAGGGTTATGTTGAGGGCTAGGGTTAGAGAGACGGTTCGGGGTCGGATGGGACCTAGGGTTAGGGTTATGTTGAGGGCTAGGGTCAGAAAGACGGTTCGGGTTCGGACGGGATCTAGGGTTAGGGTTATGTTGAGGACTAGGGTTAGAGAGACGGTTCGGGTCTGGATGTGACCTAGGGTTAGGAGTATATTGAGGGCTAGGGTTAGATAGACGGTTCGGGTTCCAATGGGACCTAGGGTTAGTGTTATGTTGAGGGCTAGGGTTGGAGAGACGGTTCGGGTGTGGATGGGACCTAGGGTTAGGGTTATGTTGAGGGCTAGGGTTAGAGAGACGGTTCGGGTTCGGATGGGACCTAGGGCCGGGTCATTTTGAGGGCTAGAGTTAGAGAGCCGGTTAGGGTCTGGATGGGACCTAGGGTTAGGGTTATGTTGAGGGCTAGGGTTAGAGAGACGGTTCGGGTCCGGATGGGACCTAGGGTTAGGGTTATGTTGAGGGCTAGGGTTAGAGAGACGGTTCGGGTTCGGATGGGACCTAGGGTTAGGCTTTTGTTGAGGGCTAGGGTTAGAGAAACGCTTCGGGTCTGGATGGGACCTAGGGTTAGGGGTATATTGAGGGCTAGGGTTAGAGAGACGGTTCGGGTTCCAATGGGACCTAGGGTTAGGCTTATTTTGAGGGCTAGGGTTAGAGAGACGGTTAGGGTCTGGATGGGACCTAGGGTTAGGGTTATGTTGAGGGCTAGGGTTAGAGAGACGGTTCGGGTTCGGATGGGACCTAGGGTTAGGGATATGTTGAGGGCTAGGATTAGAGAGACTGTTCGGGTTCGGATGGGACCTAGGGTTAGGGTTATGTTGAGGGCTAGTATTAGAGAGACGGTTCGGGTTCGGATGGGACCTAGGGTTAGGGTTATGTTGAGGGCTAGGGTTAGAGACACGGTTCGGATTCGAATGGGACCTAGGGTTAGGGTTATGTTGAGGGCTAGGGTTAGAGAGAGTGTTCGGGTCTGGATGGGACCTAGGGTTAGGGTTATGTTGAGGGCTAGGGTGAGAGACACGGTTCCCGTCTGGATGGGACCTAGGGTTAGGGTTATGTTGAGGGCTACGGTTAGAGAGACTGTTCGGGTCTGGATGGGACCTAGGGTTAGGGTTATGTTGAGGGCTAGGGTTAGAGAGACGGTTCTGGTTCGGATGGGACCTACGGTTAGGGTTATATTGAGGGCTACGGTGAGAGACACGGTTCCCGTCTGGATGGGACCTAGGGTTAGGGTTATGTTGAGGGCTAGGTTTAGAGAGACGGTTCGGGTCTGGATGGCACCTAGGGTTAGGGTTATATTGAAGGGTAGGGTTAGAGAGACGTTTCAGTTTCCAATGGGACCTAGGGTTAGGGCTATGATGAGGGCTAGGGTTGGAGAGACGGTTCGGGTGTGGATGGGACCTAGGGTTAGGGTTATGTTGAGGGCTAATGTTAGAGAGACGGTTCGGGTTCGGATGGGACCTAGGGTTACGGTTATGTTGAGGGCTAGGGTTAGAGAGACGGTTCGGGTCTGGATGGGACCTAGGGTTAGGGTTATGTGCAGGGCTAGGGTTAGAGAGACGGTTCCGGTTAGAATGGTACCTAGGGTTAGGGTTATTTTGAGGGCTATGGTTAGAGACACGGTTCGGATTCGAATGGGACCTAGGGTTAGGGTTATGTTGAGGGCTATGGTTAGAGAGACGGTTTGGGTCGGATGGAGTCTAGGGTTAGGGTTATGTTGAGGGCTAGGGTTAGAGAGACGGTTCGGGTCTGGATGGGACCTAGGGTTACGGTTATGTTGAGGACTAGGGTTAGAGAGACGGTTCGGGTTCGGATGGGACCTAGGGCTAGGGTTATGTTGAGGGCTAGGTTTAGAGAGACGGTTCGGGTTCGGATGGGACCTACGGTTAGGGTTATGTTGATGGCTAGGGTGAGAGACATGGTTCCCGTCTGGATGGGACGTAGGGTTAGGGTTATGTTGAGGGCTAGGCTTAGAGAGACGGTTCGGGTCTGGATCGGACCTAGGGTTAGGGGTATATTGAGGGCTAGGGTTAGAGAGACGGTTCGGGTTCCAGTGGGACCTAGGGTTAGGGTTATGTTGAGGACTAGGGTTGGAGAGCCGGTTCGGGTGTGGATGGGACCTAGGGTTAGGGTTATGTTGAGGGCTAATGTTAGAGAGACGGTTCGGGTTCGGATGGGACCTAGGGTTAGGGTCATGTTGAGGGCTAGGGTTAGAGAGACGGTTCGGGTTCGGATGTGACCTAGGGTTAGGGTTATGCTGAGGGCTAGGGTTTGAGAGACGGTTCGGGTCCGGATGGGACCTAGGGTTAGGGTTATGTTGAGGGCTAGGGTTAGAGAGCCGGTTCGGGTCTGGATGGGACCTAGGGTTAGGGTTATGTTGAGGGCTAGGGTTAGAGAGACGGTTCCGGTCTGGATGGGACCTAGGGTTAGGGTTATGTTGAGATTTCGGGTTAGAGAGACGTTTCGGGTCCGGATGGGACCTAGGGTTAGGGTTATGTTGAGGGCTAGGGTTAGAGAGACGGTTCGGGTTCGGGTGGGACCTAGGGTTAGGGTTATGGTGAGGGCTAGGGTTAGAGAGACGGTTCGGGTCTGGATGGGACCTAGGGTTAGGGTTATGTTGAGGGCTAGGGTTAGAGAGAGGTTCCCGTCTGGATGGGACCTAGGGTTAGGGTTATGTTGAGGGCTAGGGTTAGAGAGTCGGTTCGGGATCGGATGGGACCTAGGGTTAGGGTTATGTTGAGGGCTAGGGTTAGAGAGACGGTTCAGGTTCGGATGGGACCTAGTGTTAGGGTTATGTTGAGGGCTAGGGTTAGAGAGACGGTTCGGGTCTGGATGGGATCTAGGGTTAGGGTTATGTTGAGGGCTAGGGTTAGATAGACGGTTCGGGTTCGGATGTGACCTAAAGTTAGGGTTACGTTGAGGGCTAGGGTTAGGGAGACGGTTCTCGTCAGGATGGGACCTAGGGTTAGGGTTATGTTGAGGGCTAGGTTTAGAGA
This sequence comes from Miniopterus schreibersii, assembly GCF_964146895.1. NCBI lineage: Eukaryota > Metazoa > Chordata > Mammalia > Chiroptera > Miniopteridae > Miniopterus > Miniopterus schreibersii. Next base: position 23,935,748 of record NC_138111.1, on the reverse strand, counting down.
GACGGGTCGGATCTGGATGGGACCTAGGGTTAGGGTTATGTTGAGGGCTAGGTTTAGAGAGACGGTTGGGGTCCAGATGGGACCTAGGGTCAGGGTTATGTTGAGGGCTAGGGTTAGAGAGCCGGTTATGGTTCGGGTGGGACCTAGGGTTAGGGTTATGTTGAGGGCTAGGGTTAGAGAGACGGTTCGGGTTCAGATGGGTCCTAGGGTTAGGGTTATGTTTATTGCTAGGGTTAGAGAGACGGTTCTGGTTCGGATCGGACCTAGGGTTAGGGTTATGTTGAGGGCTAGAGTTAGAAAGACGGTTCGGATTCGGATGGGACCTACGGTTAGGGTTATGTTGATGGCTAGGGTGAGAGACACGGTTCCCGTCTGGATGGGACCTAGGGTTAGGGTTATGTTGAGGGCTAGTTTTAGAGAGACGTTTCGGGTCTGGATGGGATCTAGGGTTAGGGGTATATTGAGGGCTAGGGTTAGAGAGAAGGTTCGGATTCGGATGGGACCTACGGTTAGGGTTATGTTGATGGCTAGGGTGAGAGACACGGTTCCCGTCTGGATGGGACCTAGGGTTAGGGTTATGTTGAGGGCTAGTTTTAGAGAGACGGTTCGCGTGTGGATGGGACCTAGGGTTAGGGTTATGTTGAGGGCTAGGGTTAGAGAGACGGTTCTGGTTCGGATGGGACCTAGGGTTAGGGTTATTTTGAGGGCTAGGGTTAGACAGACGGTTCGGGTCTGGATGGGACCTAGGGTTAGGGTTATGTTGAGGGCTAGTTTTAGAGAGACGGTTCGGGTCTGGATGGGACCTAGGGTTAGGGGTATATTGAGGGCTAGGGTTAGAGAGACGGTTCGGGTTCCAGTGGGAACTAGGGTTAGGGTTATGTTGAGGACTAGGGTTGGAGAGACGGTTCGGGTGTGGATGGGACCTAGGGTTAGGGTTATGTTGAGGGCTAGGGTTAGAGAGACGGTTCTGGTTCGGATGGGACCTAGGGTTAGGGTTATTTTGAGGGCTAGGGCTAGAGAGACGGTTCGGGTCTGGATGGGACCTAGGGTTAGGGTTATTTTGAGGGCTAGGGTTAGAGAGACGGTTCGGGTCTGGATGGGACGTAGGGTTAGGGTTATTTTGAGGGCTAGGGTTAGAGAGACAGTTAGGGTCTGGATGGGACCTAGGGTTAGGGTTATGTTGAGGGCTAGGGTTAGAGAGACGGTTCGGGGTCGGATGGGACCTAGGGTTAGGGTTATGTTGAGGGCTAGGGTCAGAAAGACGGTTCGGGTTCGGACGGGATCTAGGGTTAGGGTTATGTTGAGGACTAGGGTTAGAGAGACGGTTCGGGTCTGGATGTGACCTAGGGTTAGGAGTATATTGAGGGCTAGGGTTAGATAGACGGTTCGGGTTCCAATGGGACCTAGGGTTAGTGTTATGTTGAGGGCTAGGGTTGGAGAGACGGTTCGGGTGTGGATGGGACCTAGGGTTAGGGTTATGTTGAGGGCTAGGGTTAGAGAGACGGTTCGGGTTCGGATGGGACCTAGGGCCGGGTCATTTTGAGGGCTAGAGTTAGAGAGCCGGTTAGGGTCTGGATGGGACCTAGGGTTAGGGTTATGTTGAGGGCTAGGGTTAGAGAGACGGTTCGGGTCCGGATGGGACCTAGGGTTAGGGTTATGTTGAGGGCTAGGGTTAGAGAGACGGTTCGGGTTCGGATGGGACCTAGGGTTAGGCTTTTGTTGAGGGCTAGGGTTAGAGAAACGCTTCGGGTCTGGATGGGACCTAGGGTTAGGGGTATATTGAGGGCTAGGGTTAGAGAGACGGTTCGGGTTCCAATGGGACCTAGGGTTAGGCTTATTTTGAGGGCTAGGGTTAGAGAGACGGTTAGGGTCTGGATGGGACCTAGGGTTAGGGTTATGTTGAGGGCTAGGGTTAGAGAGACGGTTCGGGTTCGGATGGGACCTAGGGTTAGGGATATGTTGAGGGCTAGGATTAGAGAGACTGTTCGGGTTCGGATGGGACCTAGGGTTAGGGTTATGTTGAGGGCTAGTATTAGAGAGACGGTTCGGGTTCGGATGGGACCTAGGGTTAGGGTTATGTTGAGGGCTAGGGTTAGAGACACGGTTCGGATTCGAATGGGACCTAGGGTTAGGGTTATGTTGAGGGCTAGGGTTAGAGAGAGTGTTCGGGTCTGGATGGGACCTAGGGCTAGGGTTATGTTGAGGGCTAGGGTGAGAGACACGGTTCCCGTCTGGATGGGACCTAGGGTTAGGGTTATGTTGAGGGCTACGGTTAGAGAGACTGTTCGGGTCTGGATGGGACCTAGGGTTAGGGTTATGTTGAGGGCTAGGGTTAGAGAGACGGTTCTGGTTCGGATGGGACCTACGGTTAGGGTTATATTGAGGGCTACGGTGAGAGACACGGTTCCCGTCTGGATGGGACCTAGGGTTAGGGTTATGTTGAGGGCTAGGTTTAGAGAGACGGTTCGGGTCTGGATGGGACCTAGGGTTAGGGTTATATTGAAGGGTAGGGTTAGAGAGACGTTTCAGTTTCCAATGGGACCTAGGGTTAGGGCTATGATGAGGGCTAGGGTTGGAGAGACGGTTCGGGTGTGGATGGGACCTAGGGTTAGGGTTATGTTGAGGGCTAATGTTAGAGAGACGGTTCGGGTTCGGATGGGACCTAGGGTTACGGTTATGTTGAGGGCTAGGGTTAGAGAGACGGTTCGGGTCTGGATGGGACCTAGGGTTAGGGTTATGTGCAGGGCTAGGGTTAGAGAGACGGTTCGGGTTAGAATGGTACCTAGGGTTAGGGTTATTTTGAGGGCTATGGTTAGAGACACGGTTCGGATTCGAATGGGACCTAGGGTTAGGGTTATGTTGAGGGCTATGGTTAGAGAGACGGTTTGGGTCGGATGGAGTCTAGGGTTAGGGTTATGTTGAGGGCTAGGGTTAGAGAGACGGTTCGGGTCTGGATGGGACCTAGGGTTACGGTTATGTTGAGGACTAAGGTTAGAGAGACGGTTCGGGTTCGGATGGGACCTAGGGCTAGGGTTATGTTGAGGGCTAGGTTTAGAGAGACGGTTCGGGTTCGGATGGGACCTACGGTTAGGGTTATGTTGATGGCTAGGGTGAGAGACATGGTTCCCGTCTGGATGGGACGTAGGGTTAGGGTTATGTTGAGGGCTAGGCTTAGAGAGACGGTTCGGGTCTGGATCGGACCTAGGGTTAGGGGTATATTGAGGGCTAGGGTTAGAGAGACGGTTCGGGTTCCAGTGGGACCTAGGGTTAGGGTTATGTTGAGGACTAGGGTTGGAGAGACGGTTCGGGTGTGGATGGGACCTAGGGTTAGGGTTATGTTGAGGGCTAATGTTAGAGAGACGGTTCGGGTTCGGATGGGACCTAGGGTTAGGGTCATGTTGAGGGCTAGGGTTAGAGAGACGGTTCGGGTTCGGATGTGACCTAGGGTTAGGGTTATGCTGAGGGCTAGGGTTTGAGAGACGGTTCGGGTCCGGATGGGACCTAGGGTTAGGGTTATGTTGAGGGCTAGGGTTAGAGAGCCGGTTCGGGTCTGGATGGGACCTAGGGTTAGGGTTATGTTGAGGGCTAGGGTTAGAGAGACGGTTCCCGTCTGGATGGGACCTAGGGTTAGGGTTATGTTGAGAGTTCGGGTTAGAGAGACGTTTCGGGTCCGGATGGGACCTAGGGTTAGGGTTATGTTGAGGGCTAGGGTTAGAGAGACGGTTCGGGTTCGGGTGGGACCTAGGGTTAGGGTTATGGTGAGGGCTAGGGTTAGAGAGACGGTTCGGGTCTGGATGGGACCTAGGGTTAGGGTTATGTTGAGGGCTAGGGTTAGAGAGAGGTTCCCGTCTGGATGGGACCTAGGGTTAGGGTTATGTTGAGGGCTAGGGTTAGAGAGACGGTTCGGGATCGGATGGGACCTAGGGTTAGGGTTATGTTGAGGGCTAGGGTTAGAGAGACGGTTCAGGTTCGGATGGGACCTAGTGTTAGGGTTATGTTGAGGGCTAGGGTTAGAGAGACGGTTCGGGTCTGGATGGGATCTAGGGTTAGGGTTATGTTGAGGGCTAGGGTTAGATTGACGGTTCGGGTTCGGATGTGACCTAAAGTTAGGGTTACGTTGAGGGCTAGGGTTAGGGAGACGGTTCTCGTCAGGATGGGACCTAGGGTTAGGGTTATGTTGAGGGCTAGGTTTAGAGAGACGGGTCGGATCTGGATGGGACCTAGGGTTAGGGTTATGTTGAGGGCTAGGTTTAGAGAGACGGTTGGGGTCCAGATGGGACCTAGGGTCAGGGTTATGTTGAGGGCTAGGGTTAGAGAGCCGGTTATGGTTCGGGTGGGACCTAGGGTTAGGGTTATGTTGAGGGCTAGGGTTAGAGAGACGGTTCGGGTTCAGATGGGTCCTAGGGTTAGGGTTATGTTTATTGCTAGGGTTAGAGAGACGGTTCTGGTTCGGATCGGACCTAGGGTTAGGGTTATGTTGAGGGCTAGAGTTAGAAAGACGGTTCGGATTCGGATGGGACCTACGGTTAGGGTTATGTTGATGGCTAGGGTGAGAGACACGGTTCCCGTCTGGATGGGACCTAGGGTTAGGGTTATGTTGAGGGCTAGTTTTAGAGAGACGTTTCGGGTCTGGATGGGATCTAGGGTTAGGGGTATATTGAGGGCTAGGGTTAGAGAGAAGGTTCGGATTCGGATGGGACCTATGGTTAGGGTTATGTTGATGGCTAGGGTGAGAGACACGGTTCCCGTCTGGATGGGACCTAGGGTTAGGGTTATGTTGAGGGCTAGTTTTAGAGAGACGGTTCGCGTGTGGATGGGACCTAGGGTTAGGGTTATGTTGAGGGCTAGGGTTAGAGAGACGGTTCTGGTTCGGATGGGACCTAGGGTTAGGGTTATTTTGAGGGCTAGGGTTAGACAGACGGTTCGGGTCTGGATGGGACCTAGGGTTAGGGTTATGTTGAGGGCTAGGGTTAGAGAGACGGTTCGGGTTCTGATGGGACCTAGGGTTAGGGTTATGTTGAGGGCTATGGTTAGAGAGACGGTTCGGGTCTGGATGGGACGTAGGGTTAGGGTTATTTTGAGGGCTAGGGTTAGAGAGACAGTTAGGGTCTGGATGGGACCTAGGGTTAGGGTTATGTTGAGGGCTAGGGTTAGAGAGACGGTTCGGGGTCGGATGGGACCTAGGGTTAGGGTTATATTGAGGGCTAGGGTTAGAGAGACGGTTCCCGTTCGGATGGGACCTAGGCTTAGGGTTATGTTGAGGACTAGGGTTAGAGAGACGGTTCGGGTCTGGATGTGACCTAGGGTTAGGAGTATATTGAGGGCTAGGGTTAGATAGACGCTTCGGGTTCCAATGGGACCTAGGGTTAGGGTTATGTTGAGGGCTAGGGTTGGAGAGACGGTTCGGGTGTGGATGGGACCTAGGGTTAGGGTTATGTTGAGGGCTAGGGTTATAGAGACGATTCGGGTTCGGATGGGACCTAGGGTTAGGGTTATGTTGAGGGCTAGGGTTAGAGAGACGGTTCGGGTCTGGATGGGACCTAGGGTTAGGGTTATGTTGAGGGCTAGGGTTAGATAGACGTTTCGGATTCGGATGGGACCTAGGGTTAGGGTTATCTTGAGGGCTAGGGTTAGAGAGACGGTTCGGGTACGGATGGGACTTAGGGTTAGGGTTATGTTGAGGGCTACGGTTAGAGAGACGGTTCGGGTTCGGATGGGACCTAGGGTTAGGGTTATGTTGAGGGCTAGGGTTAGAGAGACGTTCGGGTCCGGATGGGACCTAGGGTTAGGGTTATGTTGAGGGCTAGGGTTAGAGACACGGTTCGGGTTCGGATGGGACCTAGGGTTAGGGTTATGCTGAGGGCTAGGGTTTGAGAGACGGATCGGGTCCGGATGGGACCTAGGGTTAGGGTTATGTTGAGGGCTAGGGTTAGAGAGATGGTTCAGGTCTGGATGGGACCTAGGGTTAGGGTTATGTTGAGGGCTAGGGTTAGAGAGAGGGTTCCCGTCCTGATGGGACATATGGTTAGGGTTATGTTGAGGGCTCGGGTTAGAGAGACGGTTCGGGTCCGGATGGGACCTAGGGTTAGGGTTATGTTGAGGGCTAGGGTTAGAGCGACGGTTCGGGTTCGGGTGGGACCTAGGGTTAGGGTTATGTTGAGGGCTAGGGTTAGAGAGAGGGTTCGGGTCTGGATGGGACCTAGGGTTAGGGTTATGTTGAGGACTAGGGTTAGAGAGACGGTTCCCGTCTGGATGGGACCTAGGGTTAGGGTTATGTTGAGGTCTAGGGTTAGAGAGACGGTTCGGGTTCGGATGGGACCTAGGGTTAGGGTTATGTTGAGGGGTAGGGTTAGAGAGACGGTTCGGGTTCGGATGGGACCTAGGGTTAGGGTTCTGTTGAGGGCTAGGGTTAGAGAGACGCTTCGAGTCTGGATGGGACCTAGGGTTAGGGTTATGTTGAGGGCTAGGGTTAGATAGACGGTTCGGGTTCGGATGTGACCTAAAGTTAGGGTTACGTTGAGGGCTAGGATTAGGGAGACGGTTCTCGTCAGGATGGGACCTAGGGTTAGGGTTATGTTGAGGGCTAGGTTTAGAGAGACGGTTCGGGTCCAGATGGGACCTAGGGTCAGGGTTATGTTGAGGGCTAGGGTTAGAGAGCCGGTTAGGGTTCGGGTGGGACCTAGGGTTAGGGTTATGTTGAGGGCTAGGGTTAGAGAGACGGTTCGGGTTCGGATGGGTCCTAGGGTTAGGGTTATGTTGATTGCTAGGGTTAGAGAGACGGTTCTGGTTCGGATCGGACCTAGGGTTAGGGTTATGTTGAGGGCTAGGGTTAGAGAGACGGTTCGGATTCGGATGGGACCTACGGTTAGGGTTATGTTGATGGCTAGGTGAGAGACACGGTTCCTGTCTGGATGGGACCTAGGGTTAGGGTTATGTTGAGGGCTAGTTTTAGAGAGACGGTTCGGGTCTGGATGGGACCTAGGGTTAGGGGTATATTGAGGGCTAGGGTTAGAGAGACGGTTCGGGTTCCAGTGGGAACTAGGGTTAGGGTTATGTTGAGGACTAGGGTTGGAGAGACGGTTCGGGTGTGGATGGGACCTAGGGTTAGGGTTATGTTGAGGGCTAGGGTTAGAGAGACGGTTCGGGTTCGGATGGGACCTAGGGCCGGGTTATTTTGAGGGCTAGAGTTAGAGAGCCGGTTAGGGTCTGGATGGGACCTAGGGTTAGGGTTATGTTGAGGGCTAGGGTTAGAGAGACGGTTCGGGTCCGGATGGGACCTAGGGTTAGGGTTATGTTGAGGGCTAGGGTTAGAGAGACGGTTCGGGTTCGGATGGGACGTAGGGTTAGGCTTTTGTTGAGGGCTAGGGTTAGAGAAACGCTTCGGGTCTGGATGGGACCTAGGGTTAGGGGTATATTGAGGGCTAGGGTTAGAGAGACGGTTCGGGTTCCAATGGGACCTAGGGTTAGGCTTATTTTGAGGGCTAGGGTTAGAGAGACGGTTAGGGTCTGGATGGGACCTAGGGTTAGGGTTATGTTGAGGGCTAGGGTTAGAGAGACGTTTCGGGTTCGGATGGGACCTAGGGTTAGGGATATGTTGAGGGCTAGGAATAGAGAGACGGTTCAGGTTCGGATGGGACCTAGGGTTAGGGTTATGTTGAGGGCTAGTATTAGAGAGACGGTTCGGGTTCGGATGGGACCTAGGGTTAGGGTCATGTTGAGGGCTAGTATTAGAGACACGGTTCGGATTCGAATGGGACCTAGGGTTAGGGTTATGTTGAGGGCTAGGGTTAGAGAGAGTGTTCGGGTCTGGATGGGACCTTGGGTTAGGGTTATGTTGAGGGCTAGGGTGAGAGACACGGTTCCCGTCTGGATGGGACCTAGGGTTAGGGTTATGTTGAGGGCTACGGTTAGAGAGACTGTTCGGGTCTGGATGGGACCTAGGGTTAGGGTTATGTTGAGGGCTAGTGTTAGAGAGACGGTTCTGGTTCGGATGGGCCCTACGGTTAGGGTTATATTGAGGGCTACGGTGAGAGACACGGTTCCCGTCTGGATGGGACCTAGGGTTAGGGTTATGTTGAGGGCTAGGTTTAGAGAGACGGTTCGGGTCTGGATGGGACCTAGGGTTAGGGTTATATTGAAGGGTAGGGTTAGAGAGACGTTTCAGTTTCCAATGGGACCTAGGGTTAGGGCTATGATGAGGGCTAGGGTTGGAGAGACGGTTCGGGTGTGGATGGGACCTAGGGTTAGGGTTATGTTGAGGGCTAATGTTAGAGAGACGGTTCGGGTTCGGATGGGACCTAGGGTTACGGTTATGTTGAGGGCTAGGGTTAGAGAGACGGTTCGGGTCTGGATGGGACCTAGGGTTAGGGTTATGTGCAGGGCTAGCGTTAGAGAGACGGTTCGGGTTCGAATGGTACCTAGGGTTAGGGTTATTTTGAGGGCTATGGTTAGAGACACGGTTCGGATTCGAATGGGACCTAGGGTTAGGGTTATGTTGAGGGCTATGGTTAGAGAGACGGTTCGGATTCGGATGGGTCCTAGGGTTAGGGTTATGTTGAGGGCTAGGGTTAGAGAGACGGTTCGGGTCGGATGGAGTCTAGGGTTAGGGTTATGTTGAGGGCTAGGGTTAGAGAGACGGTTCGGGTCTGGATGGGACCTAGGGTTACGGTTATGTTGAGGACTAGGGTTAGAGAGACGGTTCGGGTTCGGATGGGACCTAGGGCTAGGGTTATGTTGAGGGCTAGGTTTAGAGAGACGGTTCTGGTTCGGATGGGACCTACGGTTAGGGTTATGTTGATGGCTAGGGTGAGAGACATGGTTCCCGTCTGGATGGGACGTAGGGTTAGGGTTATGTTGAGGGCTAGGCTTAGAGAGACGGTTCGGGTCTGGATCGGACCTAGGGTTAGGGGTATATTGAGGGCTAGGGTTAGAGAGACGGTTCGGGTTCCAGTGGGACCTAGGGATAGGGTTATGTTGAGGACTAGGGTTGGAGAGACGGTTCGGGTGTGGATGGGACCTAGGGTTAGGGTTATGTTGAGGGCTAATGTTAGAGAGACGGTTCGGGTTCGGATGGGACCTAGGGTTAGGGTTATGTTGAGGGCTAGGGTTAGAGAGACGGTTCGGGTTCGGATGTGACCTAGGGTTAGGGTTATGCTGAGGGCTAGGGTTTGAGAGACGGTTCGGGTCCGGATGGGACCTAGGGTTAGGGTTATGTTGAGGGCTAGGGTTAGAGAGCCGGTTCGGGTCTGGATGGGACCTAGGGTTAGGGTTATGTTGAGGGCTAGGGTTAGAGAGACGGTTCCCGTCTGGATGGGACCTAGGGTTAGGGTTATGTTGAGAGCTCGGGTTAGAGAGACGTTTCGGGTCCGGATGGGACCTAGGGTTAGGGTTATGTTGAGGGCTAGGGTTAGAGAGACGGTTCGGGTTCGGGTGGGACCTAGGGTTATGGTGATGTTGAGGGCTAGGGTTAGAGAGACGGTTCGGGTCTGGATGGGACCTAGGGTTAGGGTTATGTTGAGGGCTAGGGTTAGAGAGACGGTTCCCGTCTGGATGGGACCTAGGGTTAGGGTTATGTTGAGGGCTAGGGTTAGGGAGACGGTTCGGGATCGGATGGGACCTAGGGTTAGGGTTATGTTGAGGGCTAGGGTTAGAGAGACGGTTCAGGTTCGGATGGGACCTAGGGTTAGGGTTATGTTGAGGGCTAGGGTTAGAGAGACGGTTCGGGTCTGGATGGGATCTAGGGTTAGGGTTATGTTGAGGGCTAGGGTTAGATAGACGGTTCGGGTTCGGATGTGACCTAAAGTTAGGGTTACGTTGAGGGCTAGGGTTAGGGAGACGGTTCTCGTCAGGTTGGGACCTAGGGTTAGGGTTATGTTGAGGGCTAGGTTTAGAGAGACGGTTCGGATCTGGATGGGACCTAGGGTTAGGGTTATGTTGAGGGCTAGGGTTAGAGAGACGGTTCCCGTCTGGATGGGAACTAGGGTTAGGGCTATGTTGAGGGCTCGGGTTAGAGAGACGGTTCGGGTCCAGATGGGACCTAGGGTCAGGGTTATGTTGAGGGCTAGGGTTAGAGAGCCGGTTAGGGTTCGGGTGGGACCTAGGGTTAGGGTTATGTTGAGGGCTAGGGTTAGAGAGACGGTTCGGGTTCAGATGGGTCCTAGGGTTAGGGTTATGTTTATTGCTAGGGTTAGAGAGACGGTTCTGGTTCAGATCGGACCTAGGGTTAGGGTTATGTTGAGGGCTAGGGTTAGAAAGACGGTTCGGATTCGGATGGGACCTACGGTTAGGGTTATGTTGATGGCTAGGGTGAGAGACACGGTTCCCGTCTGGATGGGACCTAGGGTTAGGGTTATGTTGAGGGCTAGTTTTAGAGAGACGGTTCGGGTCTGGATGGGACCTAGGGTTAGGGGTATATTGAGGGCTAGGGTTAGAGAGAAGGTTCGGATTCGGATGGGACCTACGGTTAGGGTTATGTTGATGGCTAGGGTGAGAGACACGGTTCCCGTCTGGATGGGACCTAGGGTTAGGGTTATGTTGAGGGCTAGTTTTAGAGAGACGGTTCGGGTGTGGATGGGACCTAGGGTTAGGGTTATGTTGAGGGCTAGGGTTAGAGAGACGGTTCTGGTTCGGATGGGACCTAGGGTTAGGGTTATTTTGAGGGCTAGGGTTAGAGAGACGGTTCAGGTCTGGATGGGACCTAGGGTTAGGGTTATGTTGAGGGCTAGGGTTAGAGAGACGGTTCGGGTTCTAATGGGACCTAGGGTTAGGGTTATGTTGAGGGCTATGGTTAGAGAGACGGTTCGGGTCTGGATGGGACGTAGGGTTAGGGTTATTTTGAGGGCTAGGGTTAGAGAGACAGTTAGGGTCTGGATGGGACCTAGGGTTAGGGTTATGTTGAGGGCTCGGGTTAGAGAGACGGTTCGGGGTCGGATGGGACCTAGGGTTAGGGTTATATTGAGGGCTAGGGTTAGAGAGACGGTTCCCTTTCGGATGGGACCTAGGGTTAGGGTTATGTTGAGGACTAGGGTTAGAGAGACGGTTCGGGTCTGGATGTGACCTAGGGTTAGGAGTATATTGAGGGCTAGGGTTAGATAGACGGTTCGGGTTCCAATGGGACCTAGGGTTAGGGTTATGTTGAGGGCTAGGGTTGGAGAGACGGTTCGGGTGTGGATGGGACCTAGGGTTAGGGTTATGTTGAGGGCTAGGGTTAGAGAGACGGTTCGGGTTCGGATGGGACCTAGGGCTGGGTTATTTTGAGGGCTAGAGTTAGAGAGCTGGTTAGGGTCTGGATGGGACCTAGGGTTAGGGTTATGTTGAGGGCTAGGGTTAGAGAGACGGTTCGGGTCTGATGGGACCTAGGGTTAGGGTTATGTTGAGGGCTAGGGTTAGAGAGACGGTTCGGGTTCGGATGGGACCTAGGGTTAGGCTTTTGTTGAGGGCTAGGTTTAGAGAAACGCTTCGGGTCTGGATGGGACCTAGGGTTAGGGGTATATTGAGGGCTAGGGTTAGAGAGACGGTTCGGGTTCCAATGGGACCTAGGGTTAGGCTTATTTTGAGGGCTAGGGTTAGAGAGACGGTTAAGGTCTGGATGGGACCTAGGGTTAGGGTTATGTTGAGGGCTAGGGTTAGAGAGACGGTTCGGGTTCGGATGGGACCTAGGGTTCGGGATATGTTGAGGGCTAGGATTAGAGAGACGGTTCGGGTTCGGATGGGACCTAGGGTTAGGGTTATGTTGAGGGCTAGTATTAGAGAGACGGTTCGGGTTCGGATGGGACCTAGGGTTAGGGTTATGTTGAGGGCTAGGGTTAGAGACACGGTTCGGATTCGAATGGGACCTAGGGTTAGGGTTATGTTGAGGGCTAGGGTTAGAGAGAGTGTTCGGGTCTGGATGGGACCTAGGGTTAGGGTTATGTTGAGGGCTAGGGTGAGAGACACGGTTCCCGTCTGGATGGGACCTAGGGTTAGGGTTATGTTGAGGGCTACGGTTAGAGAGAGTGTTTGGGTCTGGATGGGACCTAGGGTTAGGGTTATGTTGAGGGCTAGGGTTAGAGAGACGGTTCTGGTTCGGATGGGACCTACGGTTAGTGTTATGTTGAGGGCTACGGTGAGAGACACGGTTCCCCTCTGGATGGGACCTAGGGTTAGGGTTATGTTGAGGGCTAGGTTTAGAGAGACGGTTCGGGTCTGGATGGGACCTAGGGTTAGGGTTATATTGAAGGCTAGGGTTAGAGAGACTTTTCAGTTTCCAATGGGACCTAGGGTTAGGGCTATGATGAGGGCTAGGGTTGGAGAGACGGTTCGGGTGCGGATGGGACCTAGGGTTAGGGTTATGTTGAGGGCTAGGGTTAGAGAGACGGTTCGGGTTCGGATGGGACCTAGGGTTAGGGTTATGTTGAGGGCTAGGGTTAGAGAGACGGTTCGGGTTCGGATGGGACCTAGGGTTAGGGTTATGTTGAGGGCTAGGGTTAGATAGACGGTTCGGGTTCGGATGTGACCTAAAGTTAGGGTTACGTTGAGGGCTAGGGTTAGAGAGACGGTTCTCGTCTGGATGGGACCTAGGGTTAGGGTTATGTTGAGGGCTAGGGTTAGAGAGACTGTTCGGGTCTGGATGGAACCTAGGGTTAGGGTTATGTTGAGGGCTAGGTTTAGAGAGATGGTTCAGGTTCTGATGGGACCCTGGGTTAGGGTTATGTTGAGGGCTAGTGTTAGAGAGATGGTTCGGGTCCGGATGGGACCTAGAGTTAGGGTTATGTTGAGGGCTAGGGTTAGACAGACGGTTCGGTTTCGGATGGGACCTAGGGTTAGGGTTATGTTGAGGGCTAGGGTTGAAGAGACGTTCGGGTCCGGATGGGACCTAGGGTTAGGGTTATGTTGAGGGCTAGGGTTAGAGAGACGGTTCGGGTCCGGATGGGACCTAGGGTTATGGTTATGTTGAGGGCTAGGCTTAGAGAGACGGTTCCCGTCTGGATGGGACCTAGGGTTAGGGTTATGTTGCAGGCTCGGTTTAGAGAGACGGTTCGGGTCCGGATGGGACCTAGGGTCAGGGTTATGTTGAGGGCTAGGGTTAGAGAGACGGTTAGGGTTCGGGTGGGACCTAGGGTAAGGGTTATGTTGAGGGCTAGGGTTAGAAAGATGGTTCGGGTTCGGAAAGGACCTACGGTTAGGGTTATGTTGAGGGCTAGGGTTGGAGAGACGGTTCGGGTTCGAATGGGACCTAGGGTTAGGGTTATGTTGAGGGCTAGGGTTAGAGAGACGGTTCGGGTCTGGATGGGACCTAAGGTTAGGGTTACATTGAGGGCTAGGGTTAGAGAGACGGTTCGGGTTCGGATGGGACCTAGAGTTAGGATTAGGTTGAGGGCTAGGGTTAGAGATACGGTTCCCGTCTGGATGAGACCTATGGTTAGGGTTATGTTGAGGGCTAGGGTTAGAGAGTCGGTTCCCGTCTGGTTGGTCCTAGGGTGAGGGTTATGTTGAGGGCTAGGGTTAGAGACAAGGTTCGGGTTCGGAAGGGACCTAGGGTTAGGGTAATGTTGAGGGCTAGGGTTAGAGAGACGGTTCGGGTTCGAATGGGACCTAAGGTTAGGGTTATGTTGAGGGCTAGGGTTAGAGAGACGGTTAGGGTCTGGATGGGACCTAGGGTTAGGGTTACGTTGAGGGCTAGGGTTAGAGAGACGGTTCGGGTCTGAATGGGACCTAGGGTTAGGGTTAGGTTGAGGGCTAGGGTTAGAGAGACGGTTCCCGTCTGGATGACACCTAGGGTTAGGGTTATGATCAGGGCTAGGGTTAGAGAAAGGGTTCCCGTCTGGATGGGACCTAGGGTTAGGGTTATGTTGAGGGCTAGGGTTAGAGAGACGGTTCGGGTCTGGATGGGACCTAAGGTTAAGGTTATGTTGAGGGCTAGGGTTAGAGACACGGTTCGGGTTCGGAAGGGGCCTAGGGTTAGGGTTATGTTGAGGGCTAGGGTTAGAGAGACGGTTCGGGTTCGAATGGGACCTAGGGTTAGGGTTATGTTGAGGGCTGGGGTTAGAGAGACGGTTCGGGTCTGGATGGGACCTAGGGTTAGGGTTATGTTGAGGGCTAGGGTTAGAGAGACGGTTCGGGTCCGGATGGGACCTAGGGTTAGGGTCATGTTGAGGGCTAGGGTTAGAGAGACGGTTCGGGTCCGGATGGGACCTAGGGTTAGGGTTATGTTGAGGGCTAGGGTTAGAGAGACGGTTCGGGTCTGGATGGGACCTAGTGTTAGGGTTATGTTGAGGGCTAGGGTTAGAGAGACGGTTCCCGTCTGGATGGGACCTAGGGTTAGGGTTATGTTGAGGGCTAGGGTTAGAGAGACGGTTCGGGTTCGGATGGGACCTAGGGTTAGGGTTATGTTGAGGGCTAGGGTTAGAGAGACGGTTCGAGTCTGGATGGGACCTAGGGTTAGGGTTATGTTGAGGGCTAGGGTTAGAGAGACGGTTCGGGTCTGGATGGGACCTAGTGTTAGGGTTATGTTGAGGGCTAGGGTTAGAGAGACGGTTCCCGTCTGGATGGGACCTAGGGTTAGGGTTATGTTGAGGGCTCGGGTTAGAGAGACGGTTCGGGTCCGGATGAGACCTAGGGTTAGGGTTATGTTGAGGGCTAGGGTTAGAGAGACGGTTCGGGTTCGGGTGGGACCTAGGGTTAGGGTTATGTTGAGGTCTAGGGTTAGAGAGACGGTTCCCGTCTGGATGGGACCTAGGGTTAGGGTTATGTTGAGGGCTCGGGTTAGAGAGACGGTTCGGGTCCGGATGAGACCTAGGGTTAGGGTTATGTTGAGGGCTAGGGTTAGAGAGACCGTTCGGGTTTGAATGGGACCTAGGGTTAGGGTTATGTTGAGGGCTGGGGTTAGAGGGACGGTTCGGGTCTGGATGGGACCTAGGGTTAGGGTTATGTTGAGGGCTAGTGTTAGAGAGACGGTTAGGGCCCGGATGGGACCTAGGGTTAGGGTTATGTTTAGGGCTAGGGTTAGAGAGACGGTTCGGGTTTGGATGGGATCTACGGTTAGGGTTATTTTGAGGGCTATGGTTAGAGACACGGTTCGGATTCGAATGGGACCTAGGGTTAGGGTTTTGTAGAGGGCTAGGGTTAGAGAGACGGTTCGGGTCTGGATGGGACCTAGGGTTAGGGTTATGTTCAGGGCTAGGGTTAAAGAGATGGTTCGGGTTTGGATGGGACCTACGGTTAGGGTTATTTTGAGGGCTATGGTTAGAGACACGGTTCGGATTCGAATGGGACCTAGGGTTAGGGTTATGTTGAGGGCTATGGTTAGAGAGACGGTTCGGATTCGGATGGGTCCTAGGGTTAGTGTTATGTTGAGGGCTAGGGTTAGAGAAACGGTTCGGGTCGGATGGAGTCTAGGGTTAGGGTTATGTTGAGGGCTAGGGTTAGAGAGACGGTTCGGGTCTGGATGGGACCTAGGGTTAGGGTTATGTTGAGGGCTAGGGTTAGAGAGACGGTTCGGGTTCAGATGGGACCTAGGGCTAGGGTTATGTTGAGGGCTAGGGTTAGAGAGACGGTTCGGGTTCGGATGGGACCTACGGTTAGGGTTATGTTGATGGCTAGGGTGAGAGACACGGTTCCCGTCTGGATGGGACCTAGGGTTAGGGTTTTGTTGAGGGCTAGGTTTAGAGAGACGGTTCGGGTCTGGATCGGACCTAGGGTTAGGGGTATATTGAGGGCTAGGGTTAGAGAGACGGTTCGGGTTCCAGTGGGACCTAGGGTTAGGGTTATGTTGAGGACTATGGTTGGAGAGACGGTTCGGGTGTGGATGGGACCTAGGATTAGGGTTATGTTGAGGGCTAGGGTTACAGAGACGGTTCGGGTTCGGATGGGACCTAGGGTTAGGGTTATTTTGAGGGCTAGGGTTAGAGAGACGGTTCGGGTCTGGATGGGACCTTGGGTTAGGGTTATGTTGAGGGCTAGGGTTAGAGAGACGGTTCGAGATCGGATGGGACCTAGGGATAGGGTTATGTTGAGGGCTAGGGTTAGAGAGACGGTTCGGATCTGGATGGGACGTAGGGTTAGGGTTATTTTGAGGGCTAGGGTTAGAGAGACGGTTAGGGTCTGGATGGGACCTAGCGTTAGGGTTATGTTGAGGGCTAGGGTTAGAGAGATGGTTCGGGTTCGGATGGGACCTAGGGTTAGGGTTATGTTGAGGGCTAGTGTTAGAGAGACGGTTCGGGTTCGGATGGGACCTAGGGTTAGGGTTATGTTGAGGGATAGGGTTAGAGAGACGGTTCGGGTCTGGATGGGACCTAGGGTTAGGAGTATATTGAGGGCTAGGGTTAGATAGACGGTTCGGGTTCCAATGGGAGCTAGGGTTAGGGTTATGTTGAGGGGTAGGGTTGGAGAGACGGTTTGGGTGTGGATGGGACCTAGGGTTAGGGTTATGTTGAGGGCTAGGGTTAGAGAGACGGTTCGGGTTCGGATGGGACCTAGGGTTAGGGTTATGTTGAGGGCTAGGGTTAGAGAGACGGTTCGGGTACGGATGGGACCTAGGGTTAGGGTTATGTTGATTGCTATGGTTAGAGAGACGGTTCGGGTTCGGATGGGACCTAGGGTTAGGGTTATGTTGAGGGCTAGGGTTAGATAGACGTTTCGGATTCGGATGGGACCTAGGGTTAGGGTTATGTTGAGGGCTAGGGTTAGAGAGACGGTTCGGGTACGGATGGGACCTAGGGTTAGGGTTATGTTGATTGCTATGGTTAGAGAGACGGTTCGGGTTCGGATGGGACCTAGGGTTAGGGTTATGTTGAGGGCTAGGGTTAGAGAGATGTTCGGGTCCGGATGGGACCTAGGGTTAGGGTTATGTTGAGGGATAGGGTTAGAGACACGGTTCGGGTTCGGATGGGACCTAGGGTTAGGGTTATGCTGAGGGCTAGGGTTTGAGAGACGGTTCGGGTCCGAATGGGACCTAGGGTTAGGGTTATGTTGAGGGCTAGGGTTAGAGAGACGGTTCGGGTCTGGATGGGACCTAGGGTTAGGGTTATGTTGAGGGCTAGGGTTAGAGAGAGGGTTCCCGTCTGGATGGGACCTAGGGTGAGGGTTTTGTTGAGGGCTAGGGTTAGAGACACGGTTCGGGTTCGGAAGGGACCTAGGGTTAGGGTTATGTTGAGGGCTAGGGTTAGAGAGACGGTTCGGGTTCGAATGGGACCTAAGGTTAGGGTTATGTTGAGGGCTAGGGTTAGAGAGACGGTTCGGGTCTGGATGGGACCTAGGGTTAGGGTTACGTTGAGGGCTAGGGTTAGAGAGACGGTTCGGGTCTGAATGGGACCTAGGGTTAGGGTTAGGTTGAGGGCTAGGGTTAGAGAGAGGGTTCCCGTCTGGATGACACCTAGGGTTAGGGTTATGATCAGGGCTAGGGTTAGAGAAAGGGTTCCCGTCTGCATGGGACCTAGGGTTAGGGTTATGTTGAGGGCTAGGGTTAGAGAGACGGTTCGGGTCTGGATGGGACCTAAGGTTAAGGTTATGTTGAGGGTTAGGGTTAGAGACACGGTTCGGGTTCGGAAGGGGCCTAGGGTTAGGGTTATGTTGAGGGCTAGGGTTAGAGAGACGGTTCGGGTTCGATTGGGACCTAGGGTTAGGGTTATGTTGAGGGCTGGGGTTAGAGAGACGGTTCGGGTCTGGATGGGACCTAGGGTTAGGGTTATGTTGAGGGCTAGGGTTAGAGAGACGGTTCGGGTCTGGATGGGACCTAGGGTTAGGGTTATGTTGAGGGCTAGGGTTAGAGAGACGGTTCCCGTCTGGATGGGACCTAGGGTTAGGGTTATGTTGAGGGCTCGGGTTAGAGAGAGGGTTCGGGTCCGGATGAGACCTAGGGTTAGGGTTATGTTGAGGGCTAGGGTTAGAGAGACGGTTCGGGTTCGGGTGGGACCTAGGGTTAGGGTTATGTTGAGGGCTAGGGTTAGAGAGACGGTTCGGGTCTGGATGGGACCTAAGGTTAGGGTTATGTTGAGGGCTAGGGTTAGAGACACGGTTCGGGTTCGGAAGGGGCCTAGGGTTAGGGTTATGTTGAGGGCTAGGGTTAGAGAGACGGTTCGGGTTCGAATGGGACCTAGGGTTAGGGTTATGTTGAGGGCTGGGGTTAGAGAGACGGTTCGGGTCTGGATGGGACCTAGGGTTAGGGTTATGTTGAGGGCTAGGGTTAGAGAGACGGTTCGGGTCCGGATGGGACCTAGGGTTAGGGTTATGTTGAGGGCTAGGGTTAGAGAGACGGTTCGGGTTTTGATGGGACCTACGGTTAGGGTTATTTTGAGGGCTATGGTTAGAGACACGGTTCTGATTCGAATGGGACCTAGGGTTAGGGTTATGTTGAGGGCTAGGGTTAGAGAGACGGTTCGGGTCTGGATGGGACCTAGGGTTAGGGTTATGTTCAGGGCTAGGGTTAGAGAGACGGTTCGGGTCTGGATGGGACCTAGTGTTAGGGTTATGTTGAGGGCTAGGGTTAGAGAGACGGTTCCCGTCTGGATGGGACCTAGGGTTAGGGTTATGTTGAGGGCTCGGGTTAGAGAGAAGGTTCAGGTCCGGATGAGACCTAGGGTTAGGGTTATGTTGAGGGCTAGGGTTAGAGAGACGGTTCGGGTTCGGGTGGGACCTAGGGTTAGGGTTATGTTGAGGTCTAGGGTTAGAGAGACGGTTCCCGTCTGGATGGGACCTAGGGTTAGGGTTATGTTGAGGGCTCGGGTTAGAGAGACGGTTCGGGTCCGGATGAGACCTAGGGTTAGGGTTATGTTGAGGGCTAGGGTTAGAGAGACGGTTCGGGTTTGAATGGGACCTAGGGTTAGGGTTATGTTGAGGGCTGGGGTTAGAGGGACGGTTCGGGTCTGGATGGGACCTAGGGTTAGGGTTATGTTGAGGGCTAGTGTTAGAGAGACGGTTAGGGCCCGGATGGGACCTAGGGTTAGGGTTATGTTTAGGGCTAGGGTTAGAGAGACGGTTCGGGTTTGGATGGGATCTACGGTTAGGGTTATTTTGAGGGCTATGGTTAGAGACACGGTTCGGATTCGAATGGGACCTAGGGTTAGGGTTTTGTAGAGGGCTAGGGTTAGAGAGACGGTTCGGGTCTGGATGGGACCTAGGGTTAGGGTTATGTTCAGGGCTAGGGTTAAAGAGATGGTTCGGGTTTGGATGGGACCTACGGTTAGGGTTATTTTGAGGGCTATGGTTAGAGACACGGTTCGGATTCGAATGGGACCTAGGGTTAGGGTTATGTTGAGGGCTATGGTTAGAGAGACGGTTCGGATTCGGATGGGTCCTAGGGTTAGTGTTATGTTGAGGGCTAGGGTTAGAGAGACGGTTCGGGTCGGATGGAGTCTAGGGTTAGGGTTATGTTGAGGGCTAGGGTTAGAGAGACGGTTCGGGTCTGGATGGGACCTAGGGTTAGGGTTATGTTGAGGGCTAGGGTTAGAGAGACGGTTCGGGTTCAGATGGGACCTAGGGCTAGGGTTATGTTGAGGGCTAGGGTTAGAGAGACGGTTCGGGTTCGGATGGGACCTACGGTTAGGGTTATGTTGATGGCTAGGGTGAGAGACACGGTTCCCGTCTGGATGGGACCTAGGGTTAGGGTTTTGTTGAGGGCTAGGTTTAGAGAGACGGTTCGGGTCTGGATCGGACCTAGGGTTAGGGGTATATTGAGGGCTAGGGTTAGAGAGACGGTTCGGGTTCCAGTGGGACCTAGGGTTAGGGTTATGTTGAGGACTATGGTTGGAGAGACGGTTCGGGTGTGGATGGGACCTAGGATTAGGGTTATGTTGAGGGCTAGGGTTACAGAGACGGTTCGGGTTCGGATGGGACCTAGGGTTAGGGTTATTTTGAGGGCTAGGGTTAGAGAGACGGTTCGGGTCTGGATGGGACCTTGGGTTAGGGTTATGTTGAGGGCTAGGGTTAGAGAGACGGTTCGGGATCGGATGGGACCTAGGGATAGGGTTATGTTGAGGGCTAGGGTTAGAGAGACGGTTCGGATCTGGATGGGACGTAGGGTTAGGGTTATTTTGAGGGCTAGGGTTAGAGAGACGGTTAGGGTCTGGATGGGACCTAGCGTTAGGGTTATGTTGAGGGCTAGGGTTAGAGAGATGGTTCGGGTTCGGATGGGACCTAGGGTTAGGGTTATGTTGAGGGCTAGGGTTAGAGAGACGGTTCGGGTTCGGATGGGACCTAGGGTTAGGGTCATGTTGAGGGCTAGGGTTAGAGAGACGGTTCGGATCTGGATGGGACCTAGGGTTAGGGTTATGTTGAGGGCTAGGGTTAGAGAGACGGTTCCCGTCTGGATGGTACCTAGGGTTAGGGTTATGTTGAGGGCTCGGGTTAGAGAGACGGTTCGGGTCCGGATGGGACCTAGGGTTAGGGTTATGTTGAGGGCTAGGGTTAGAGAGACGGTTCGGGTCTGGATGGGACCTAGGGTTAGGGTTACGTTGAGGGCTAGGGTTAGAGAGACGGTTCGGTCTGAATGCGACCTAGGGTTAGGGTTAGGTTGAGGGCTAGGGTTAGCGAGACGGTTCCCGTCTGGATGACACCTAGGGTTACGGTTATGTTGAGGGCTAGGGTTAGAGAAACGGTTCCCGTCTGGATGGGACCTAGGGTTAGGGTTATGTTGAGGGCTAGGGTTAGAGAGACGGTTCGGGTCGGGATGGGAACTAGGGTTAGGGTTATGTTGAGGACTAGGGTTAGAGACACGGTTCGGGTTAGGAAGGGGCCTAGGGTTAGGGTTATGTTGAGGGCTAGGTTTAGAGAGACGGTTCGGGTTCGGATGGGACCTAGGGTAAGGGTTATATTGAGGACTAGGGTTAGATAGACCGTTCGGATTCGGATGGGACCTAGGGTTAGGGTTATGTTGAGGGCTAGGGTTAGAGAGACGGTTCGGGTTCGGATGGGACCTAGGGTTAGGGTCATGTTGAGGGCTAGGGTTAGAGAGACGGTTCGGGTTCGGATGGGACCTAGGGTTAGGGTTATGTTGAGGGCTAGGGTTAGAGAGACGGTTCGGGTTCGGATGGGACCTAGGGTTAGGGTTATGTTGAGGGCTAGGGTTAGAGATACGGTTCTCTTCTGTATGGTACCTAGGGTTAGGGTTATGTTGAGGGCTACGGTTAGAGAGACGGTTCTGGTTCGGATGGGACCTAGGGTTAGGGTTATGTTGAGGGCTAGGGTTAGAGAGACTTTCGGGTCCGGATGGGACCTAGAGTTAGGGTTATGTTGAGGGCTAGGGTTAGAGAGACGGTTCGGGTCTGGATGGGACCTAAGGTTAGGGTTATGTTGAGGGCTAGGGTTAGAGACACGGTTCGGGTTCGGAAGGGGCCTAGGGTTAGGGTTATGTTGAGGGCTAGGGTTAGAGAGACGGTTTGGGTTCGAATGGGACCTAGGGTTAGGGTTATGTTGAGGGCTGGGGTTAGAGAGACGGTTCGGGTCTGGATGGGACCTAGGGTTAGGGTTATGTTGAGGGCTAGGGTTAGAGAGACGGTTCGGGACCGGATGGGACCTAGGGTTAGGGTCATGTTGAGGGCTAGGGTTAGAGAGACGGTTCGGATCAGGATGGGACCTAGGGTTAGGGTTATGTTGAGGGCTAGGGTTAGAGAGACGGTTCGGGTTCGGATGGGACCTAGGGTTAGGGTTATGTTGAGGGCTAGGGTTAGAGAGACGGTCCGGGTTCGGAGGGGACCTAGGGTTAGGGTTATGTTGAGGGCTAGGGCTAGAGAGACGGTTCGGGTCTGGATGGGACCTAGGGTTAGGGTTACGTTGAGGGCTAGAGTTAGAGAGACGGTTCGGGTTCGGATGGGACCTAGGGTTAGGGTTATGTTGAGGGCTAGGGTTAGAGAGACGGTTCCCGTCTGGATGAGACCTAGGGTTAGGGTTATGTTGAGGGCTAGGGTTAGAGAGACGGTTCGGGTCCGATGGGACCTAGGGTCAGGGTTATGTTGAGGGCTAGGGTTAGAGAGACGGTTTCCGTCTGGATGGGACCTAGGGTTAGGGTTATGTTGAGGGCTCGGGTTAGAGAGACGGTTCGGGTCCGGATGGGACCTAGGGTCAGGGTTATGTTGAGGGCTAGGGTTAGAGAGACGTTTAGGGTTCGGGTGGGACCTAGGGTTAGGGTTATGTTGAGGGCTAGGGTTAGAGAGACGGTTCGGGTTCGGAAAGGAGCTAGGGTTAGGGTTATGTTGAGGGCTAGGGTTGGAGAGACGGTTCGGGTTCGAATGGGACCTAGGGTTAGGGTTATGTTGAGGGCTAGGGTTAGAGAGACGGTTCGGGTCTGGATGGGACCTAAGGTTAGGGTTACGTTGAGGGCTAGAGTTAGAGAGACGGTTCGGGTTCGGATGGGACCTAGAGTTAGGATTAGGTTGAGGGCTAGGGTTAGAGATACGGTTCCCGTCTGGATGAGACCTATGGTTAGGGTTATGTTGAGGGCTAGGGTTAGAGAGACGGTTCCCGTCTGGCTGGACCTAGGGTGAGGGTTATGTTGAGGGCTAGGGTTAGAGAGACGGTTCGGGTCTGGATGGGACCTAGGGTTAGGGTTATGTTGAGGGCTAGGGTTAGAGACACGGTTCGGGTTCGGAAGGGACCTAGGGTTAGGGTTATGTTGAGGGCTAGGGTTAGAGAGACGGTTCGGGTTCGAATGGGACCTAGGGTTAAGGTTATGTTCAGGGCTGGGGTTAGAGAGACGGTCCGGGTCTGGATGGGACCTAGGGTTAGGGTTATGTTGAGGGCTAGGGTTAGAGAGACGGTTCGGGTCCGGATGGGACCTAGGGTTAGGGTCATGTTGAGGGCTAGGGTTAGAGAGACGGTTCGGATCTGGATGGGACCTAGGGTTAGGGTTATGTTGAGGGCTAGGGTTAGAGAGACGGTTCGGGTCTGGATGGGACCTAGGGTTAGGGTTATGTTGAGGGCAAGGGTTAGAGAGACGGTTCGGGTTCGGATGGGACCTAGGGTTAGGGTTATGTTGAGGGCTAGGGTTAGAGAGACGGTCCGGGTTCAGATGGGACCTAGGGTTAGGGTTATGTTGAGGGCTATGGCTAGAGAGACCGTTCGGGTTCGGATGGGATCTAGGGTTAGGGTTATGTTGAGGGCTAGGGTTAGAGAGATGTTTCGGGTCCGGATGGGACCTAGGGTTAGGGTTATGTTGAGGGCTAGGGTTAGAGAGACGGTTCTCTTCTGTATGGTACCTAGGGTTAGGGTTATGTTGAGGGCTAGGGTTAGAGAGACGGTTCGGGTTCGGATGGGACCTAGGGTTAGGGTTATGTTGAGGGCTAGGGTTAGAGAGACGGTTCGGGTTCGGATGGGACCTAGGGTTAGGGTTATGTTGAGGGCTAGGGTTAGAGATACGGTTCTCTTCTGTATGGTACCTAGGGTTAGGGTTATGTTGAGGGCTACGGTTAGAGAGACGGTTCTGGTTCGGATGGGACCTAGGGTTAGGGTTATGTTGAGGGCTAGGGTTAGAGAGACTTTCGGGTCCGTATGGGACCTAGAGTTAGGGTTATGTTGAGGGCTAGGGTTAGAGAGACGGTTCGGGTCTGGATGGGACCTAAGGTTAGGGTTATGTTGAGGGCTAGGGTTAGAGACACGGTTCGGGTTCGGAAGGGGCCTAGGGTTAGGGTTATGTTGAGGGCTAGGGTTAGAGAGACGGTTTGGGTTCGAATGGGACCTAGGGTTAGGGTTATGTTGAGGGCTCGGGTTAGAGAGACGGTTCGGGTCTGGATGGGACCTAGGGTTAGGGTTATGTTGAGGGCTAGGGTTAGAGAGACGGTTCGGGACCGGATGGGACCTAGGGTTAGGGTCATGTTGAGGGCTAGGGTTAGAGAGACGGTTCGGATCAGGATGGGACCTAGGGTTAGGGTTATGTTGAGGGCTAGGGTTAGAGAGACCGTTCGGGTTCGGATGGGACCTAGGGTTAGGGTTATGTTGAGGGCTAGGGTTAGAGAGACGGTCCGGGTTCGGAGGGGACCTAGGGTTAGGGTTATGTTGAGGGCTAGGGCTAGAGAGACGGTTCGGGTTCGGATGGGACCTAGGGTTAGGGTTATGTTGAGGGCTAGGGTTAGAGAGATGTTTCGGGTCCGGATGTGACCTAGGGTTAGGGTTATGTTGAGGGCTAGGGTTAGAGAGACGGTTCGGGTCTGGATGGGACCTAGGGTTAGGGTTATGTTGAGGGCTAGGGTTAAAGAGACGGTTCCCGTCTGGATGGGACCTAGGGTTAGGGTTATGTTGAGGGCTGGGGTTAGAGAGACGGTTCGGGTCTGGATGGGACCTAGGGTTAGGGTTATGTTGAGGGCCAGGGTTAGAGAGACGGTTCGGGTCCGGATGGGACCTAGGGTTAGGGTTATGTTCAGGGCTAGGGTTAGAGAGACGGTTCGGGTTTTGATGGGACCTACGGTTAGGGTTATTTTGAGGGCTATGGTTAGAGACACGGTTCTGATTCGAATGGGACCTAGGGTTAGGGTTATGTTGAGGGCTAGGGTTAGAGAGACGGTTCGGGTCTGGATGGGACCTAGGGTTAGGGTTATGTTCAGGGCTAGGGTTAGAGAGACGGTTCGGGTTTGGATGGGACCTACGGATAGGGTTATTTTGAGGGCTATTGTTAGAGACACGGTTCGGATTCGAATGGGACCTAGGGTTAGGGTTATGTTGAGGGCTATGGTTAGAGAGACGGTTCGGATTCGGATGGGTCCTAGGGTTAGTGTTATGTTGAGGGCTAGGGTTAGAGAGACGGTTCGGGTCGGATGGAGTCTAGGGTTAGGGTTATGTTGAGGGCTAGGGTTAGAGAGACGGTTCGGGTCTGGATGGGACCTAGGGTTAGGGTTATGTTGAGGGCTAGGGTTAGAGAGACGGTTCGGGTTCAGATGGGACCTAGGGCTAGGGTTATGTTGAGGGCTAGGGTTAGAGAGACGGTTCGGGTTCGGATGGGACCTACGGTTAGGGTTATGTTGATGGCTAGGGTGAGAGACACGGTTCCCGTCTGGATGGGACCTAGGGTTAGGGTTTTGTTGAGGGCTAGGTTTAGAGAGACGGTTCGGGTCTGTATCGGACCTAGGGTTAGGGGTATATTGAGGGCTAGGGTTAGAGAGACGGTTCGGGTTCCAGTGGGACCTAGGGTTAGGGTTATGTTGAGGACTACGGTTGGAGAGACGGTTCGGGTATGGATGGGACCTAGGGTTAGGGTTATGTTGAGGGCTAGGATTAGAGAGACGGTTCGGGTTCGGATGGGACCTAGGGTTAGGGTTATTTTGAGGGCTAGGGTTAGAGAGACGGTTCGGGTCTGGATGGGACCTTGGGTTAGGGTTATGTTGAGGGGTAGGGTTAGAGAGACGGTTCGGGTTCGGATAGGACCTAGGGTTAGGGTTATGTTGAGGGCTAGGGTTAGAGAGACGGTTCGGATCTGGATGGGACGTAGGGTTAGGGTTATTTTGAGGGCTAGGGTTAGAGAGACGGTTAGGGTCTGGATGGGACCTAGCGTTAGGGTTATGTTGAGGGCTAGGGTTAGAGAGATGGTTCTGGTTCGGATGGGACCTAGGGTTAGGGTTATGTTGAGGGCTAGTGTTAGAGAGACGGTTTGGGTTCGGATGGGACCTAGGGTTAGGGTTATGTTGAGGGATAGGGTTAGAGAGACGTTTCGGGTCTGGATGGGACCTAGGGTTAGGAGTATATTGAGGTCTAGGGTTAGATAGACGGTTCGGGTTCCAATGGGAGTTTGGGTTAGGGTTATGTTGAGGGGTAGGTTTGGAGAGACGGTTTGGGTGTGGATGGGACCTAGGGTTAGGGTTATGTTGAGGGCTAGGGTTAGAGAGAAGGTTCGGGTTCGGATGGGACCTAGGGTTAGGGTTATGTTGAGGGCTAGGGTTAGAGAGACGGTCGGTTGGATGGGACCTAGGGTTAGGGTTATGTTGAGGGCTAGGGTTAGATAGACGTTTCGGATTCGGATGGGACCAAGGGTTAGGGTTATGTTGAGGGCTAGGGTTAGAGAGACGGTTCGGGTACGGATGGGACCTAGGGTTAGGGTTATGTTGAGGGCTACGGTTAGAGAGACGGTTCGGGTTCGGATGGGACCTAGGGTTAGGGTTATGTTGAGGGCTAGGGTTAGAGAGACGTTCGGGTCCGGATGGGACCTAGGGTTAGGGTTATGTTGAGGGCTAGGGTTAGAGAGACGGTTCGGGTCCGGATGGGACCTAGGGTTAGGGTTATGTTGAGGGCTAGGGTTAGAGAGACGGTTCGGGTCTGTATGGGACCTAGGGTTAGGGTTATGTTGAGGGCTAGGGTTAGAGAGAGGGTTCCCGTCTGGATGGGACCTAGGGTTAGGGTTATGTTGAGGGCTCGGGTTAGAGAGACGGTTCGGGTCCGGATGGGACCTAGGGTTAGGGTTATGTTGAGGGCTAGGGTTAGAGAGACGGTTCGGGTCTGGATGGGACCTAGGGTTAGGGTTATGTTGAGGGCTAGTGTTAGAGAGACGGTTCCCGTCTGGATGGGACCTAGGGTTATGGTTATGTTGAGGGCTAGGGTTAGAGAGACGGTTCGGGTTCGAATGGGACCTAGGGTTAGGGTTATGTTGAGGGCTGGGGTTAGAGAGACGGTTCGGGTCTGGATGGGACCTAGGGTTAGGGTTATGTTGAGGGCTAGGGTTAGAGAGACGGTTCGGGTTCGGATGGGACCTAGGGTTAGGGTCATGTTGAGGGCTAGGGTTAGAGAGACGGTTCGGATCTGGATGGGACCTAGGGTTAGGGTTATGTTGAGGGCTAGGGTTAGAGAGACGGTTCCCGTCTGGATGGTACCTAGGGTTAGGGTTATGTTGAGGGCTCGGGTTAGAGAGACGGTTCGGGTCCGGATGGGACCTAGGGTTAGGGTTATGTTGAGGGCTAGGGTTAGAGAGACGGTTCGGGTCTGGATGGGACCTAGGGTTAGGGTTACGTTGAGGGCTAGGGTTAGAGAGACGGTTCGGTCTGAATGCGACCTAGGGTTAGGGTTAGGTTGAGGGCTAGGGTTAGCGAGACGGTTCCCGTCTGGATGACACCTAGGGTTACGGTTATGTTGAGGGCTAGGGTTAGAGAAACGGTTCCCGTCTGGATGGGACCTAGGGTTAGGGTTATGTTGAGGGCTAGGGTTAGAGAGACGGTTCGGGTCGGGATGGGAACTAGGGTTAGGGTTATGTTGAGGACTAGGGTTAGAGACACGGTTCGGGTTAGGAAGGGGCCTAGGGTTAGGGTTATGTTGAGGGCTAGGTTTAGAGAGACGGTTCGGGTTCGGATGGGACCTAGGGTAAGGGTTATATTGAGGACTAGGGTTAGATAGACCGTTCGGATTCGGATGGGACCTAGGGTTAGGGTTATGTTGAGGGCTAGGGTTAGAGAGACGGTTCGGGTTCGGATGGGACCTAGGGTTAGGGTTATGTTGAGGGCTAGGGTTAGAGAGACGGTTCGGGTTCGGATGGGACCTAGGGTTAGGGTTATGTTGAGGGCTAGGGTTAGAGAGACGGTTCGGGTTCGGATGGGACCTAGGGTTAGGGTTATGTTGAGGGCTAGGGTTAGAGATACGGTTCTCTTCTGTATGGTACCTAGGGTTAGGGTTATGTTGAGGGCTACGGTTAGAGAGACGGTTCTGGTTTGGATGGGACCTAGGGTTAGGGTTATGTTGAGGGCTAGGGTTAGAGAGACTTTCAGGTCCGGATGGGACCTAGAGTTAGGGTTATGTTGAGGGCTAGGGTTAGAGAGACGGTTCGGGTCTGGATGGGACCTAAGGTTAGGGTTATGTTGAGGGCTAGGGTTAGAGACACGGTTCGGGTTCGGAAGGGGCCTAGGGTTAGGGTTATGTTGAGGGCTAGGGTTAGAGAGACGGTTTGGGTTCGAATGGGACCTAGGGTTAGGGTTATGTTGAGGGCTGGGGTTAGAGAGACGGTTCGGGTCTGGATGGGACCTAGGGTTAGGGTTATGTTGAGGGCTAGGGTTAGAGAGACGGTTCGGGACCGGATGGGACCTAGGGTTAGGGTCATGTTGAGGGCTAGGGTTAGAGAGACGGTTCGGATCAGGATGGGACCTAGGGTTAGGGTTATGTTGAGGGCTAGGGTTAGAGAGACGGTTCGGGTTCGGATGGGACCTAGGGTTAGGGTTATGTTGAGGGCTAGGGTTAGAGAGACGGTCCGGGTTCGGAGGGGACCTAGGGTTAGGGTTATGTTGAGGGCTAGGGCTAGAGAGACGGTTCGGGTCTGGATGGGACCTAGGGTTAGGGTTACGTTGAGGGCTAGAGTTAGAGAGACGGTTCGGGTTCGGATGGGACCTAGGGTTAGGGTTATGTTGAGGGCTAGGGTTAGAGAGACGGTTCCCGTCTGGATGAGACCTAGGGTTAGGGTTATGTTGAGGGCTAGGGTTAGAGAGACGGTTCGGGTCCGATGGGACCTAGGGTCAGGGTTATGTTGAGGGCTAGGGTTAGAGAGACGGTTTCCGTCTGGATGGGACCTAGGGTTAGGGTTATGTTGAGGGCTCGGGTTAGAGAGACGGTTCGGGTCCGGATGGGACCTAGGGTCAGGGTTATGTTGAGGGCTAGGGTTAGAGAGACGTTTAGGGTTCGGGTGGGACCTAGGGTTAGGGTTATGTTGAGGGCTAGGGTTAGAGAGACGGTTCGGGTTCGGAAAGGACCTAGGGTTAGGGTTATGTTGAGGGCTAGGGTTGGAGAGACGGTTCGGGTTCGAATGGGACCTAGGGTTAGGGTTATGTTGAGGGCTAGGGTTAGAGAGACGGTTCGGGTCTGGATGGGACCTAAGGTTAGGGTTACGTTGAGGGCTAGAGTTAGAGAGACGGTTCGGGTTCGGATGGGACCTAGAGTTAGGATTAGGTTGAGGGCTAGGGTTAGAGATACGGTTCCCGTCTGGATGAGACCTATGGTTAGGGTTATGTTGAGGGCTAGGGTTAGAGAGACGGTTCCCGTCTGGCTGGACCTAGGGTGAGGGTTATGTTGAGGGCTAGGGTTAGAGAGACGGTTCGGGTCTGGATGGGACCTAGGGTTAGGGTTATGTTGAGGGCTAGGGTTAGAGACACGGTTCGGGTTCGGAAGGGACCTAGGGTTAGGGTTATGTTGAGGGCTAGGGTTAGAGAGACGGTTCGGGTCCGGATGGGACCTAGGGTTAGGGTCATGTTGAGGGCTAGGGTTAGAGAGACGGTTCGGATCTGGATGGGACCTAGGGTTAGGGTTATGTTGAGGGCTAGGGTTAGAGAGACGGTTCGGGTCTGGATGGGACCTAGGGTTAGGGTTATGTTGAGGGCAAGGGTTAGAGAGACGGTTCGGGTTCGGATGGGACCTAGGGTTAGGGTTATGTTGAGGGCTAGGGTTAGAGAGACGGTCCGGGTTCGGATGGGACCTAGGGTTAGGGTTATGTTGAGGGCTATGGCTAGAGAGACCGTTCGGGTTCGGATGGGATCTAGGGTTAGGGTTATGTTGAGGGCTAGGGTTAGAGAGATGTTTCGGGTCCGGATGGGACCTAGGGTTAGGGTTATGTTGAGGGGTAGGGTTAGAGAGACGGTTCTCTTCTGTATGGTACCTAGGGTTAGGGTTATGTTGAGGGCTAGGGTTAGAGAGACGGTTCGGGTTCGGATGGGACCTAGGGTTAGGGTTATGTTGAGGGCTAGGGTTAGAGAGACGGTTCGGGTTCGGATGGGACCTAGGGTTAGGGTTATGTTGAGGGCTAGGGTTAGAGATACGGTTCTCTTCTGTATGGTACCTAGGGTTAGGGTTATGTTGAGGGCTACGGTTAGAGAGACGGTTCTGGTTCGGATGGGACCTAGGGTTAGGGTTATGTTGAGGGCTAGGGTTAGAGAGACTTTCGGGTCCGGATGGGACCTAGAGTTAGGGTTATGTTGAGGGCTAGGGTTAGAGAGACGGTTCGGGTCTGGATGGGACCTAAGGTTAGGGTTATGTTGAGGGCTAGGGTTAGAGACACGGTTCGGGTTCGGAAGGGGCCTAGGGTTAGGGTTATGTTGAGGGCTAGGGTTAGAGAGACGGTTTGGGTTCGAATGGGACCTAGGGTTAGGGTTATGTTGAGGGCTGGGGTTAGAGAGACGGTTCGGGTCTGGATGGGACCTAGGGTTAGGGTTATGTTGAGGGCTAGGGTTAGAGAGACGGTTCGGGACC
Source organism: Miniopterus schreibersii (assembly GCF_964146895.1). NCBI lineage: Eukaryota > Metazoa > Chordata > Mammalia > Chiroptera > Miniopteridae > Miniopterus > Miniopterus schreibersii. Next base: position 23,905,643 of record NC_138111.1, on the reverse strand, counting down.
GGATGGGACCTAGGGTTAGGGTCATGTTGAGGGCTAGGGTTAGAGAGACGGTTCGGATCAGGATGGGACCTAGGGTTAGGGTTATGTTGAGGGCTAGGGTTAGAGAGACCGTTCGGGTTCGGATGGGACCTAGGGTTAGGGTTATGTTGAGGGCTAGGGTTAGAGAGACGGTCCGGGTTCGGAGGGGACCTAGGGTTAGGGTTATGTTGAGGGCTAGGGCTAGAGAGACGGTTCGGGTTCGGATGGGACCTAGGGTTAGGGTTATGTTGAGGGCTAGGGTTAGAGAGATGTTTCGGGTCCGGATGTGACCTAGGGTTAGGGTTATGTTGAGGGCTAGGGTTAGAGAGACGGTTCGGGTCTGGATGGGACCTAGGGTTAGGGTTATGTTGAGGGCTAGGGTTAAAGAGACGGTTCCCGTCTGGATGGTACCTAGGGTTAGGGTTATGTTGAGGGCTCGGGTTAGAGAGATGGTTCGGGTCCGGATGGGACCTAGGGTTAGGGTTATGTTGAGGGCTAGGGTTAGAGAGACGGTTCCCGTCTGGATGAGACCTAGGGTTAGGGTTATGTTGAGGGCTAGGGTTAGAGAGACGGTTCGGGTCCGGATGGGACCTAGGGTCAGGGTTATGTTGAGGGCTAGGGTTAGAGAGACGGTTTCCGTCTGGATGGGACCTAGGGTTAGGGTTATGTTGAGGGCTCGGGTTAGAGAGACGGTTCGGGTCCGGATGGGACCTAGGGTCAGGGTTATGTTGAGGGCTAGGGTTAGAGAGACGTTTAGGGTTCGGGTGGGACCTAGGGTTAGGGTTATGTTGAGGGCTAGGGTTAGAGAGACGGTTCGGGTTCGGAAAGGACCTAGGGTTAGGGTTATGTTGAGGGCTAGGGTTGGAGAGACGGTTCGGGTTCGAATGGGACCTAGGGTTAGGGTTATGTTGAGGGCTAGGGTTAGAGAGACGGTTCGGGTCTGGATGGGACCTAAGGTTAGGGTTACGTTGAGGGCTAGAGTTAGAGAGACGGTTCGGGTTCGGATGGGACCTAGAGTTAGGATTAGGTTGAGGGCTAGGGTTAGAGATACGGTTCCCGTCTGGATGAGACCTATGGTTAGGGTTATGTTGAGGGCTAGGGTTAGAGAGACGGTTCGGGTCTGGATGGGACCTAGGGTTAGGGTTATGTTGAGGGCTAGGGTTAGAGACACGGTTCGGGTTCGGAAGGGACCTAGGGTTAGGGTTATGTTGAGGGCTAGGGTTAGAGAGACGGTTCGGGTTCGAATGGGACCTAGGGTTAAGGTTATGTTCAGGGCTGGGGTTAGAGAGACGGTTCGGGTCTGGATGGGACCTAGGGTTAGGGTTATGTTGAGGGCTAGGGTTAGAGAGACGGTTCGGGTCCGGATGGGACCTAGGGTTAGGGTCATGTTGAGGGCTAGGGTTAGAGAGACGGTTCGGATCTGGATGGGACCTAGGGTTAGGGTTATGTTGAGGGCTAGGGTTAGAGAGACGGTTCGGGTTCGGATGGGGCCTAGGGTTAGGGTTATGTTGAGGGCTAGGGTTAGAGAGACGGTCCGGGTTCGGATGGGACCTAGGGTTAGGGTTATGTTGAGGGCTATGGGTAGAGAGACCGTTCGGGTTCGGATGGGATCTAGGGTTAGGGTTATGTTGAGGGCTAGGGTTAGAGAGATGTTTCGGGTCCGGATGGGACCTAGGGTTAGGGTTATGTTGAGGGCTAGGGTTAGAGAGACGGTTCTCTTCTGTATGGTACCTAGGGTTAGGGTTATGTTGAGGGCTCGGGTTAGAGAGACAGTTCGGGTCCGGATGGGACTTAGGGTTAGGGTTATGTTGAGGGCTAGGGTTAGAGAGATGGTTCGGGTCTGGATGGGACCTAGGGTTAGGGTTACGTTGAGGGCTATGGTTAGAGAGACGGTTCGGGTCTGAATGGGACCTAGGGTTAGGGTTAGGTTGAGCGCTAGGGTTAGCGAGACGGTACCCGTCTGGATGAGACCTAGGGTTAGGGTTATGTTGACGGCTAGGGTTAGAGAAACGGTTCCCGTATGGATGGGACCTAGGGTTAGGGTTATGTTGAGCGCTAGGGTTAGAGAGACGGTTCGGGTCGGGATGGGACCTAGGGTTAGGGTTATGTTGAGGGCTAGGGTTAGAGACACGGTTCGGGTTCGGAAGGGGCCTAGGGTTAGGGTTATGTTGAGGGCTAGGATTAGAGAGACGGTTCGGGTTCGGATGGGACCTAGGGTTAGGGTTATGTTGAGGGCTAGGGTTAGAGAGACGGTTCGGGTCTGGATGGGACCTAGGGTTAGGGTTATGTTGAGGGCTAGGGTTAGAGAGACGGTTCGGGTCTGGATGGGACCTAGGGTTAGGGTTATGTTGAGGGCTAGGGTTAGAGAGACGGTTCGGGTCTGGATGGGACCTAGGGTTAGGGTTATGTTGAGGGCTAGGGTTAGAGAGACGGTACGGGTTTGGATGGGACCTAGGGTTAGGGTTATGTTGAGAGCTATGGTTAGAGAGACGGTTCGGATCTGGATGGGACCTAGGGTTAGGGTTAGGTTGAGGGCTAGGGTTAGCGAGACGGTTCCCGTCTGGATGAGACCTAGGGTTAGGGTTATGTTGAGGGCTAGGGTTAGAGAGACGGTTTGGGTTCGGATGGGACCTAGGGTTAGGGTTTTTTTGGGGGCTAGGGTTAGATAGACGGTTCGGGTCCAGATGGGACCTAGGGTTAGGGTTATGTTGAGGGCTAGGGTTAGAGAGACGGTTCGGGTCTGGATGGGACCTAGGGTTAGGGTTATGTTGAGGGCTAGGGTTAGAGAGACGGTTCCCGTCTGGATGGGACCTAGGGTTAGGGTTATGTTGAGGGCTCGGGTTAGAGAGACGGTTCGGGTCCGGATGGGACCTAGGGTTAGGGTTATGTTGAGGGCTAGGGTTAGAGAGACGGTTCGGGTTCGGGTGGGACCTAAGGTTAGGGTTATGTTGAGGGCTAGGGTTAGAGAGATGGTTCGGGTCTGGATGGGCCCTAGGGTTAGGGTTATGTTGAGGGCTAGGGTTAGAGAGACGGTTCCCGTCTGGATGGGACCTAGGGTTAGGGTTATGTTGAGGGCTAGGGTTAGAGAGACGGTTCGGGTTAGGATGGGACCTCGGATTAGGGTTATGTTGAGGGCTAAGGTTAGAGAGACGGTTCGGGTTCGGATGGGACCTAGGGTTAGGGTTATGTTGAGGGCTAGGTTTAGAGAGACGGTTCGGGTCTGGATGCGAATTAGGGTTAGGGTTATGTTGAGGGCTAGGGTTAGATAGACGGTTCGGGTTCGGATGTGACCTAAAGTTAGGGTTACGTTGAGGGCTAGGGTTAGAGAGACGGTTCTCGTCAGGATGGGACCTAGGGTTACGGTTATGTTGAGGGCTAGGGTTAGAGAGACGGTTCGGGTCTGGATGGGACCTAGGGTTAGGGTTATGTTGAGGGCTAGGGTTAGAGAGACGGTTCAGGTTCGGATGGGACCTAGGGTTAGGGTTATGTTGAGGGCTAGGGTAGAGAGATGTTTCGGGTTCGAATGGGACCTAGGGTTAGGGTTATGTTGAGGGCTAGGGTTGAAGAGACGTTCGGGTCCGGATGGGACCTAGGGTTAGGGTTATGTTAGGGGCTAGGGTTAGACAGACGGTTCGATTTCGGATGGGACCTAGGGTTAGGGTTATGTTGACTGCTAGGGTTAGAGAGACGGTTCGGGTCCGGATGGGACCTAGGGTTAGGGTTATGTTGAGGGCTAGGTTTAGAGAGACGGTTCGGGTCTGGATGGGACCTAGGGTTAGGGTTATGTTGAGGGCTAGGGTTAGAGAGACGGTTCCGTCTGGATGGGACCTAGGGTTAGGGTTATGTTGAGGGCTCGGGTTAGAGAGAAGGTTCGGGTCCGGATGGGACCTAGGGTCAGGGTTATGTTGAGGGCTAGGGTTAGAGAGACGGTTAGGGTTCGGGTGGGACCTAGGGTTAGGGTTATGTTGAGGGCTAGGGTTAGAGAGACGGTTCGGGTTCTGATGGGACCTAGGGTTAGGGTTGTGTTGAGGGCTAGGTTTAGAGAGACGGTTTGGGTTCGGATGGGAGCTAGGGTTAGGGTTATGTTGAGGGCTAGGGTTAGAGAGACGGTTCGGGTCTTGATGGGACCTAGGGTTAGGGTTATGTTGAGGGCTAGGGTTAGATAGACGTTTCGGGTTCGGATGGGACCTAGGGTTAGGGTTATGTTGAGGGCTAGGGTTAGAGACGGTTCGGGTACGGATCGGACCTAGGGTTAGGGTTATGTTGAGGGCTAGGGTTAGAGAGACGGTTGCCGTCTGGATGGCACCTAAGGTTAGGGTTATGTTGAGGGCTCTGGTTAGAGAGACGGTTCGGTTTCGGATGGGACCTAGGTTTAGGGTTATGTTGAGGGCTAGGGTTAGAGAGACGGTTCGGGTCCGGATGGGACCTAGGGTTAGGGTTATGTTGAGGACTAGGGTTAGAGAGACGGTTCGGGTTCGGATGGGACCTACAGTTAGGGTTACGTTGAGGGCTAGGGTTAGAGATACGGTTCCCGTCTGAATGAGACCTAGGGTTAGGGTTATGTTCAGGGCCAGGGTTAGAGAAATGGTTCCCGTCTGGATGGGACCTAGGGTTAAGGTTATGTTGAGGGCTAGGGTTAGAGAGACGGTTCGGGTCTGGATGGGACCTAAGGTTAGGGTTATGTTGAGGGCTAGGGTTAGAGACACGGTTCGGGTTCGGAAGGGGCCTAGGGTTAGGGTTATGTTGAGGGCTAGGGTTAGAGAGACGGTTCGGGTTCGAATGGGACCTAGGGTTAGGGTTATGTTGAGGGCTGGGGGTAGAGAGACGGTTCGGGTCTGGATGGTACCTAGGGTTAGGGTTATGTTGAGGGCTAGGGTTAGAGAGACGGTTCGCGTCCGGATGGGACCTAGGGTTAGGGTCATGTTGAGGGCTAGGGTTAGTGAGACGGTTCGGATCTGGATGGGACCTAGGGTTAGGGTTATGTTGAGGGCTAGGGTTAGAGAGACGGTTCGGGTCTGGATGGGACCTAGGGTTAGGGTTATGTTGAGGGCTAGGGTTAGAGAGACGGTTCGCATTCCGATGGGACCTAGGGTTAGGGTTATGTTGAGGGCTAGGGTTAGAGAGACGGTCTGGTTTCGGATGGGACCTAGGGTTAGGGTTATGTTGAGGGCTAGGGTTAGAGAGACGGTTCGGGTTAGGATGGGACCTAGGGTTAGGGTTATGTTGAGGGCTAGGGTTAGAGAGACGTTTCGGGTCCGGATGGGACCTAGGGTTAGGGTTATGTTGAGGGCTAGGTTTAGAGAGACGGTTCGGGTCTGGATGGGACCTAGGGTTAGGGTTAGGTTGAGGGCTAGGGTTAGCGAGACGGTTCCCGTCTGGATGAGACCTAGGGTTAGGGTTATGTTGAGGGCTAGGATTAGAGAAACGGTTCCCGTCTGGATGGGACCTAGGGTTAGGGTTTTGTTGAGGGCTAGGGTTAGAGAGACGGTTCGGGTTCGGATGGGACCTAGGGTTAGGGTTATGTTGAGGACTAGGGTTAGATAGACCGTTCGGATTCGGATGGGACCTAGGGTTAGGCTTATGTTGAGGGCTAGGGTTAGACACACGGTTCGGGTTCGGAAGGGGCCTAGGGTTAGGGCTATGTTGAGGGCTAGGGTTAGAGTGACGGTTCGGGTTCGGATGGGACCTAGGATTAGGGTTATGTTGAGGACTAGGGTTAGATAGACCGTTCGGTTTCGGATGGGACCTAGGGTTAGGGTTATGTTGTGGGCTAGGGTTAGAGAGACGGTTCGGGTCTGGATGGGACCTAGGGTTAGGGTTATGTTGAGGGCTAGGGTTAGAGAGACGGTTCGGGTTCGGATGGGACCTAGGGTTAGGGATATGTTGAGGGCTAGGGTTAGAGAGACGGTTCGGGTTCAGATGGGACCTAGGGTTAGGGTTGTGTTGAGGGCTAGGGTTAGAGAGGCGGTTCGGGTTCGGATGGGAGCTAGGGTTAGGGTTATGTTGAGGGCTAGGGTTAGAGAGACGGTTCGGGTCTGGAAGGGACCTAGGGTTAGGGTTATGTTGAGGGCTAGGGTTAGATAGACGTTTCGGGTTCGGATGGGACCTAGGGTTAGGATTATGTTTAGGGCTAGGGTTAGAGAGACGGTTCGGGTTCTGATGGGACCTAGGGTTAGGGTTATGTTGAGGGCTAGGGTTAGAGAGACGGTTCGGGTTCGGATGGGACCTAGGGTTAGGGTTATGTTGAGGGCTAGGGTTAGAGAGACGGTTCGGGTTCGAATGGGACCTAGGGTTAGGGTTATGTTGAGGGCTGGGGTTAGAGAGACGGTTCGGGTCTGGATGGTACCTAGGGTTAGGGTTATGTTGAGGGCTAGGGTTAGAGAGACGGTTCGGATCTGGATGGGACCTAGGGTTAGGGTTATGTTGAGGGCTAGGGTTAGAGAGACGTTTCGGGTCTGGATGGGACCTAGGGTTAGGGTTATGTTGAGGGCTAGGGTTAGAGAGACGGTCTGGTTTCGGATGGGACCTAGGGTTAGGGTTATGTTGAGGGCTAGGGTTAGAGAGACGGTTCGGGTTAGGATGGGACCTAGGGTTAGGGTTATGTTGAGGGCTAGGGTTAGAGAGACGTTTCGGGTCCGGATGGGACCTAGGGTTAGGGTTATGTTGAGGGCTAGGTTTAGAGAGACGGTTCGGGTCTGGATGGGACCTAGGGTTAGGGTTAGGTTGAGGGCTAGGGTTAGCGAGACGGTTCCCGTGTGGATGAGACCTAGGGTTAGGGTTATGTTGAGGGCTAGGATTAGAGAAACGGTTCCCGTCTGGATGGGACCTAGGGTTAGGGTTTTGTTGAGGGCTAGGGTTAGAGACACGGTTCGGGTTTGGAAGGGGCCTAGGGTTAGGGTTATGTTGAGGGCTAGGGTTAGAGAGACGGTTCGGGTTCGGATGGGACCTAGGGTTAGGGTTATGTTGAGGACTAGGGTTAGATAGACCGTTCGGATTCGGATGGGACCTAGGGTTAGGCTTATGTTGAGGGCTAGGGTTAGACACACGGTTCGGGTTCGGAAGGGGCCTAGGGTTAGGGCTATGTTGAGGGCTAGGGTTAGAGTGACGGTTCGGGTTCGGATGGGACCTAGGATTAGGGTTATGTTGAGGACTAGGGTTAGATAGACCGTTCGGATTCGGATGGGACCTAGGGTTAGGGTTATGTTGTGGGCTAGGGTTAGAGAGACGGTTCGGGTCTGGATGGGACCTAGGGTTAGGGTTATGTTGAGGGCTAGGGTTAGAGAGACGGTTCGGGTTCGGATGGGACCTAGGGTTAGGGTTATGTTGAGGGCTAGGGTTAGAGAGACGGTTCGGGTTCAGATGGGACCTAGGGTTAGGGTTGTGTTGAGGGCTAGGGTTAGAGAGGCGGTTCGGGTTCGGATGGGAGCTAGGGTTAGGGTTATGTTGAGGGCTAGGGTTAGAGAGACGGTTCGGGTCTGGAAGGGACCTAGTGTTAGGGTTATGTTGAGGGCTAGGGTTAGATAGACGTTTCGGGTTCGGATGGGACCTAGGGTTAGGATTATGTTTAGGGCTAGGGTTAGAGAGACGGTTCGGGTTCGGATGGGACCTAGGGTTAGGGTTATGTTGAGGGCTAGGGTTAGAGAGACGGTTCGGGTTCGGATGGGACCTAGGGTTAGGGTTATGTTGAGGGCTAGGGTTAGAGAGACGGTTCGGGTTCGGATGGGACCTAGGGTTAGGGTTATGTTGAGGTCTAGGGTTAGAGAGACGGTTCTCTTCTGTATGGTACCTAGGGTTAGGGTTATGTTGAGGGCTCGGGTTAGAGAGACAGTTCGGGTCCGGATGGGACCTAGGGTTAGGGTTATGTTGAGGGCTAGGGTTAGAGAGACGGTTCGGGTCTGGATGGGACCTAGGGTTAGGGTTACGTTGAGGGCTATGGTTAGAGAGACGGTTCGGGTCTGAATGGGACCTAGGGTTAGGGTTAGGTTGAGGGCTAGGGTTAGCGAGACGGTACCCGTCTGGATGAGACCTAGGGTTAGGGTTATGTTGAGGGCTAGGGTTAGAGAAACGGTTCCCGTATGGATGGGACCTAGGGTTAGGGTTATGTTGAGCGCTAGGGTTAGAGAGACGGTTCGGGTCGGGATGGGACCTAGGGTTAGGGTTATGTTGAGGGCTAGGGTTAGAGACACGGTTAGGGTTCGGAAGGGGCCTAGGGTTAGGGTTATGTTGAGGGCTAGGGTTAGAGAGACGGTTCGGGTTCGGATGGGACCTAGGGTTAGGGTTATGTTGAGGGCTAGGGTTAGAGAGACGGTTCGCGTTCGGATGGGACCTAGGGTTAGGGTTATGTTGAGGGCTAGGGTTACAGAGACGGTTCGGGTCTGGATGGGACCTAGGGTTAGGGTTATGTTGAGGGCTAGGGTTAGATAGACGGTTCGGGTTCGGATGTGACCTAAAGTTAGGGTTACGTTGAGGGCTAGGGTTAGAGAGACGGTTCTCGTCAGGATGGGACCTAGGGTTAGGGTTATGTTGAGGGTAGGGTTAGAGAGACGGTTCGGGTCTGGATGGGACCTAGGGTTAGGGTTATGTTGAGGGCTAGGTTTAGAGAGACGGTTCAGGTTCGGATGGGACCTAGGGTTAGGGTTATGTTGAGGGCTAGGGTTAGAGAGATGGTTCGGGTTCGAATGGGACCTAGGGTTAGGGTTATGTTGAGGGCTAGGGTTGAAGAGACGTTCGGGTACGGATGGGACCTAGGGTTAGGGTTATGTTGAGGGCTATGGTTATAGAGACGGTTCGGGTCTGGATGGGACCTAAGGTTAGGGTTACGTTGAGGGCTAGGGTTAGAGAGACTGTTCGGGTTCGGATGGGACCTAGAGTTAGGATTAGGTTGAGGGCTAGGGTTAGAGATACGGTTCCCGTCTGGATGAGACCTATGGTTATGGTTATGTTGAGGGCTAGGGTTAGAGAGTCGGTTCCCGTCTGGTTGGACCTAGGGTGAGGGTTATGTTGAGGGCTAGGGTTAGAGACAGGGTTCGGGTTCGGAAGGGACCTAGGGTTAGGGTTATGTTGAGGGCTAGGGTTAGAGAGACGGTTCGGGTCTGGATGGGACCTAGGGTTAGGGTTACGTTGAGGGCTATGGTTAGAGAGACGGTTCGGGTCTGAAGGGGACCTAGGGTTAGGGTTAGGTTGAGGGCTAGGGTTAGAGAGACGGTTCCCGTCTGGATGAGACCTAGGGTTAGGGTTATGTTCAGGGCTAGGGTTAGAGAAAGGGTTCCCGTCTGGATGGGACCTAGGGTTAGGGTTATGTTGAGGGCTAGGGTTAGAGAGACGGTTCGGGTCTGGATGGGACCTAAGGTTAGGGTTATGTTGAGGGTTAGGGTTAGAGACACGGTTCGGGTTCGGAAGGGGCCTAGGGTTAGGGTTATGTTGAGGGCTAGGGTTAGAGAGACGGTTCGGGTTCGAATGGGACGTAGGGTTAGTGTTATGTTGAGGGCTGGGGTTAGAGAGACGGTTCGGGTATGGATGGGACCTAGGGTTAGGATTATGTTGAGGGCTAGGGTTAGAGAGACGGTTTGGGTCCGGATGGGACCTAGGGTTAGGGTCATGTTGAGGGCTAGGGTTAGAGAGACGGTTCGGATCTGGATGGGACCTAGGGTTAGGGTTATGTTGAGGGCTAGGGTTAGAAAGACGGTTCGGGTCTGGATGGGACCTAGGGTTAGGGTTATGTTGAGGGCTAGGGTTAGAGAGACGGTTCGGGTTCGGATGGTACCTAGGGTTAGGGTTATGTTGAGGGCTAGGGTTAGAGAGACGGTCCTGGTTCGGATGGGACCTAGGGTTAGGGTTATGTTGAGGGCTAGGGTTAGAGAGACGGTTCGGGTTCGGATGGGACCTAGGGTTAGGGTTATGTTGAGGGCTAGGGTAGAGAGACGTTTCGGGTCCGGATGGGACTTAGGGTTAGGGTTATGTTGAGGGCTAGGGTTAGAGAGACGGTTCGGGTCTGGATGGGACCTAGTGTTAGGGTTATGTTGAGGGCTAGGGTTAGAGAGACGGTTCCCGTCTGGATGGTACCTAGGGTTAGGGTTATGTTGAGGGCTCGGGTTAGAGAGACGGTTCGGGTCCGGATGGGACCTAGGGTTAGGGTTATGTTGAGGGCTAGGGTTAGAGAGACGGTTCGGGTCTGAATGGGACCTAGGGTTAGGGTTAGGTTGAGGGCTAGGGTTAGCGAGACGGTTCCCGTCTGGATGAGACCTAGGGTTAGGGTTATGTTGAGGGCTAGGGTTAGAGAGACGGTTCGGGTTCGGATGGGACCTAGGGTTAGGGTTATGTTGAGGGCTAGGGTTAGAGAGACGGTTCGGGTCTGGATGGGACCTAGTGTTAGGGTTATGTTGAGGGCTAGGGTTAGAGAGACGGTTCCCGTCTGGATGGTACCTAGGGTTAGGGTTATGTTGAGGGCTCGGGTTAGAGAGACGGTTCGGGTCCGGATGGGACCTAGGGTTAGGGTTATGTTGAGGGCTAGGGTTAGAGAGACGGTTCGGGTCTGAATGGGACCTAGGGTTAGGGTTAGGTTGAGGGCTAGGGTTAGCGAGACGGTTCCCGTCTGGATGAGACCTAGGGTTAGGGTTATGTTGAGGGCTAGGGTTAGAGAGACGGTTCGGGTTCGGATGGGACCTAGGGTTAGGGTTATGTTGAGGGCTAGGGTTAGAGAGACGGTACGGGTTTGGATGGGACCTAGGGTTAGGGTTATGTTGAGGGCTATGGTTAGAGAGACGGTTCGGATCTGGATGGGACCTAGGGTTAGGGTTAGGTTGAGGGCTAGGGTTAGCGAGACGGTTCCCGTCTGGATGAGACCTAGGGTTAGGGTTATGTTGAGGGCTAGAGTTAGAGAGACGGTTTGGGTTCGGATGGGACCTAGGGTTAGGGTTTTTTTGGGGGCTAGGGTTAGAGAGACGGTTCGGGTCCGGATGGGACCTAGGGTTAGGGTTATGTTGAGGGCTAGGGTTAGAGAGGCGGTTCGGGTCTGGATGGGACCTAGGGTTAGGGTTATGTTGAGGGCTAGGGTTAGAGAGACGGTTCCCGTCTGGATGGGACCTAGGGTTAGGGTTATGTTGAGGGCTCGGGTTAGAGAGACGGTTCGGGTCCGGATGGGACCTAGGGTTAGGGTTATGTTGAGGGCTAGGGTTAGAGAGACGGTTCGGGTTCGGGTGGGACCTAAGGTTAGGGTTATGTTGAGGGCTAGGGTTAGAGAGATGGTTCGGGTCTGGATGGGCCCTAGGGTTAGGGTTATGTTGAGGGCTAGGGTTAGAGAGACGGTTCCCGTCTGGATGGGACCTAGGGTTAGGGTTATGTTGAGGGCTAGGGTTAGAGAGACGGTTCGGGTTCGGATGGGACCTCGGATTAGGGTTATGTTGAGGGCTAAGGTTAGAGAGACGGTTCGGGTTCGGATGGGACCTAGCGTTAGGGTTATGTTGAGGGCTAGGTTTAGAGAGACGGTTCGGGTCTGGATGCGAATTAGGGTTAGGGTTATGTTGAGGGTTAGGGTTAGATAGACGGTTCGGGTACGGATGTGACCTAAAGTTAGGGTTACGTTGAGGGCTAGGGTTAGAGAGACGGTTCTCGTCAGGATGGGACCTAGGGTTACGGTTATGTTGAGGGCTAGGGTTAGAGAGACGGTTCGGGTCTGGATGGGACCTAGGGTTAGGGTTATGTTGAGGGCTAGGGTTAAAGAGACGGTTCAGGTTCGGATGGGACCTAGGGTTAGGGTTATGTTGAGGGCTAGGGTAGAGAGATGGTTCGGGTTCGAATGGGACCTAGGGTTAGGGTTATGTTGAGGGCTAGGGTTAGACAGACGGTTCGATTTCGGATGGGACCTAGGGTTAGGGTTATGTTGACGGCTAGGGTTAGAGAGACGGTTCGGGTCCGGATGGGACCTAGGGTTAGGGTTATGTTGAGGGCTAGGTTTAGAGAGACGGTTCGGGTCTGGATGGGACCTAGGGTTAGGGTTATGTTGAGGGTTAGGGTTAGAGAGACGGTTCCGTCTGGATGGGACCTAGGGTTAGGGTTATGTTGAGGGCTCGGGTTAGAGAGAAGGTTCGGGTCCGGATGGGACCTAGGGTCAGGGTTATGTTGAGGGCTAGGGTTAGAGAGACGGTTAGGGTTCGGGTGGGACCTAGGGTTAGGGTTATGTTGAGGGCTAGGGTTAGAGAGACGGTTCGGGTTCCGATGGGACCTAGGGTTAGGGTTGTGTTGAGGGCTAGGTTTAGAGAGACGGTTTGGGTTCGGATGGGAGCTAGGGTTAGGGTTATGTTGAGGGCTAGGGTTAGAGAGACGGTTCGGGTCTTGATGGGACCTAGGGTTAGGGTTATGTTGAGGGCTAGGGTTAGATAGACGTTTCGGGTTCGGATGGGACCTAGGGTTAGGGTTATGTTGAGGGCTAGGGTTAGAGACGGTTCGGGTACGGATCGGACCTAGGGTTAGGGTTATGTTGAGGGCTAGGGTTAGAGAGACGGTTGCCGTCTGGATGGCACCTAAGGTTAGGGTTATGTTGAGGGCTCTGGTTAGAGAGACGGTTCGGTTTCGGATGGGACCTAGGTTTAGGGTTATGTTGAGGGCTAGGGTTAGAGACGGTTCGGGTCCGGATGGGACCTAGGGTTAGGGTTATGTTAAGGGCTAGGGTTAGAGAGACGGTTCGGGTTCGGATGGGACCTACAGTTAGGGTTACGTTGAGGGCTAGGGTTAGAGATACGGTTCCCGTCTGGATGAGACCTAGGGTTAGGGTTATGTTCAGGGCTAGGGTTAGAGAAATGGTTCCCGTCTGGATGGGACCTAGGGTTAGGGTTATGTTGAGGGCTAGGGTTAGAGAGACGGTTCGGGTCTGGATGGGACCTAAGGTTAGGGTTATGTTGAGGGCTAGGGTTAGAGACACGGTTCGGGTTCGGAAGGGGCCTAGGGTTAGGGTTATGTTGAGGGCTAGTGTTAGAGAGACGGTTCGGGTTCGAATGGGACCTAGGGTTAGGGTTATGTTGAGGGCTGGGGTTAGAGAGACGGTTCGGGTCTGGATGGTACCTAGGGTTAGGGTTATGTTGAGGGCTAGGGTTAGAGAGACGGTTCGGGTCCGGATGGGACCTAGGGTTAGGGTCATATTGAGGGCTAGGGTTAGTGAGACGGTTCGGATCTGGATGGGACCTAGGGTTAGGGTTATGTTGAGGGCTAGGGTTAGAGAGACGGTTCGGGTCTGGATGGGACCTAGGGTTAGGGTTATGTTGAGGGCTAGGGTTAGAGAGACGGTTCGCGTTCCGATGGGACCTAGGGTTAGGGTTATGTTGAGGGCTAGGGTTAGAGAGACGGTCCGGTTTCGGATGGGACCTAGGGTTAGGGTTATGTTGAGGGCTAGGGTTAGAGAGACGGTTCGGGTTAGGATGGGACCTAGGGTTAGGGTTATGTTGAGGGCTAGGGTTAGAGAGACGTTTCGGGTCCGGATGGGACCTAGGGTTAGGGTTATGTTGAGGGCTAGGTTTAGAGAGACGGTTCGGGTCTGGATGGGACCTAGGGTTAGGGTTAGGTTGAGGGCTAGGGTTAGCGAGACGGTTCCCGTCTGGATGAGACCTAGGGTTACGGTTATGTTGAGGGCTAGGATTAGAGAAACGGTTCCCGTCTGGATGGGACCTAGGGTTAGGGTTTTGTTGAGGGCTAGGGTTAGAGACACGGTTCGGGTTTGGAAGGGGCCTAGGGTTAGGGTTATGTTGAGGGCTAGGGTTAGAGAGACGGTTCGGGTTCGGATGGGACCTAGGGTTAGGGTTATGTTGAGGACTAGGGTTAGATAGACCGTTCGGATTCGGATGGGACCTAGGGTTAGGCTTATGTTGAGGGCTAGGGTTAGACACACGGTTCGGGTTCGGAAGGGGCCTAGGGTTAGGGCTATGTTGAGGGCTAGGGTTAGAGTGACGGTTCGGGTTCCGATGGGACCTAGGATTAGGGTTATGTTGAGGACTAGGGTTAGATAGACCGTTCGGATTCGGATGGGACCTAGGGTTAGGGTTATGTTGTGGGCTAGGGTTAGAGAGACGGTTCGGGTCTGGATGGGACCTAGGGTTAGGGTTATGTTGAGGGCTAGGGTTAGAGAGACGGTTCGGGTTCGGATGGGACCTAGGGTTAGGGTTATGTTGAGGGCTAGGGTTAGAGAGACGGTTCGGGTTCAGATGGGACCTAGGGTTAGGGTTGTGTTGAGGGCTAGGGTTAGAGAGGCGGTTCGGGTTCGGATGGGAGCTAGGGTTAGGGTTATGTTGAGGGCTAGGGTTAGAGAGACGGTTCGGGTCTGGAAGGGACCTAGGGTTAGGGTTATGTTGAGGGCTAGGGTTAGATAGACGTTTCGGGTTCGGATGGGACCTAGGGTTAGGATTATGTTTAGGGCTAGGGTTAGAGAGACGGTTCGGGTACGGATGGGACCTAGGGTTAGGGTTATGTTGAGGGCTAGGGTTACAGAGACGGTTCGGGTTCGGAAAGGACGTAGGGTTAGGGTTATGTTGAGGGCTAGGTTTGGAGAGACGGTTCGGGTTCGAATGGGACCTAGGGTTAGGGTTATATTGAGGGCTAGGGTTAGAGAGATGGTTCGGGTTCGGATGGGACCTAGGGTTAGGGTTATGTTGAGGGCTAGGGTTAGAGAGATGGTTCGGGTTCGAATGGGACATAGGGTTAGGGTTATGTTGAGGGCTAGGGTTGAAGAGACGTTCGGGTACGGATGGGACCTAGGGTTAGGGTTATGTTGAGGGCTATGGTTATAGAGACGGTTCGGGTCTGGATGGGACCTAAGGTTAGGGTTACGTTGAGGGCTAGGGTTAGAGAGACTGTTCGGGTTCGGATGGGACCTAGAGTTAGGATTAGGTTGAGGGCTCGGGTTAGAGAGACGGTTCGGGTCCGGATGGGACCTAGGGTTAGGGTTATGTTGAGGGCTAGGGTTAGAGAGACGGTTCGGGTTCGGGTGGGACCTAAGGTTAGGGTTATGTTGAGGGCTAGGGTTAGAGAGATGGTTCGGGTCTGGATGGGCCCTAGGGTTAGGGTTATGTTGAGGGCTAGGGTTAGAGAGACGGTTCCCGTCTGGATGGGACCTAGGGTTAGGGTTATGTTGAGGGCTAGGGTTAGAGAGACGGTTCGGGTTCGGATGGGACCTAGGGTTAGGGTTATGTTGAGGGCTAGGGTTAGAGAGACGGTTCGGGTTCAGATGGGACCTAGGGTTAGGGTTGTGTTGAGGGCTAGGGTTAGAGAGGCGGTTCGGGTTCGGATGGGAGCTAGGGTTAGGGTTATGTTGAGGGCTAGGGTTAGAGAGACGGTTCGGGTCTGGAAGGGACCTAGGGTTAGGGTTATGTTGAGGGCTAGGGTTAGATAGACGTTTCGGGTTCGGATGGGACCTAGGGTTAGGATTATGTTTAGGGCTAGGGTTAGAGAGACGGTTCGGGTACGGATGGGACCTAGGGTTAGGGTTATGTTGAGGGCTAGGGTTACAGAGACGGTTCGGGTTCGGAAAGGACGTAGGGTTAGGGTTATGTTGAGGGCTAGGTTTGGAGAGACGGTTCGGGTTCGAATGGGACCTAGGGTTAGGGTTATATTGAGGGCTAGGGTTAGAGAGATGGTTCGGGTTCGGATGGGACCTAGGGTTAGGGTTATGTTGAGGGCTAGGGTTAGAGAGATGGTTCGGGTTCGAATGGGACATAGGGTTAGGGTTATGTTGAGGGCTAGGGTTGAAGAGACGTTCGGGTACGGATGGGACCTAGGGTTAGGGTTATGTTGAGGGCTATGGTTATAGAGACGGTTCGGGTCTGGATGGGACCTAAGGTTAGGGTTACGTTGAGGGCTAGGGTTAGAGAGACTGTTCGGGTTCGGATGGGACCTAGAGTTAGGATTAGGTTGAGGGCTCGGGTTAGAGAGACGGTTCGGGTCCGGATGGGACCTAGGGTTAGGGTTATGTTGAGGGCTAGGGTTAGAGAGACGGTTCGGGTTCGGGTGGGACCTAAGGTTAGGGTTATGTTGAGGGCTAGGGTTAGAGAGATGGTTCGGGTCTGGATGGGCCCTAGGGTTAGGGTTATGTTGAGGGCTAGGGTTAGAGAGACGGTTCCCGTCTGGATGGGACCTAGGGTTAGGGTTATGTTGAGGGCTAGGGTTAGAGAGACGGTTCGGGTTCGGATGGGACCTCGGATTAGGGTTATGTTGAGGGCTAAGGTTAGAGAGACGGTTCGGGTTCGGATGGGACCTAGGGTTAGGGTTATGTTGAGGGCTAGGTTTAGAGAGACGGTTCGGGTCTGGATGCGAATTAGGGTTAGGGTTATGTTGAGGGCTAGGGTTACATAGACGGTTCGGGTACGGATGTGACCTAAAGTTAGGGTTACGTTGAGGGCTAGGGTTAGAGAGACGGTTCTCGTCAGGATGGGACCTAGGGTTACGGTTATGTTGAGGGCTAGGGTTAGAGAGACGGTTCGGGTCTGGATGGGACCTAGGGTTAGGGTTATGTTGAGGGCTAGGGTTAAAGAGACGGTTCAGGTTCGGATGGGACCTAGGGTTAGGGTTATGTTGAGGGCTAGGGTAGAGAGATGGTTCGGGTTCGAATGGGACCTAGGGTTAGGGTTATGTTGAGGGCTAGGGTTAGACAGACGGTTCGATTTCGGATGGGACCTAGGGTTAGGGTTATGTTGACGGCTAGGGTTAGAGAGACGGTTCGGGTCCGGATGGGACCTAGGGTTAGGGTTATGTTGAGGGCTAGGTTTAGAGAGACGGTTCGTGTCTGGATGGGACCTAGGGTTAGGGTTATGTTGAGGGCTAGGGTTAGAGAGACGGTTCCGTCTGGATGGGACCTAGGGTTAGGGTTATGTTGAGGGCTCGGGTTAGAGAGAAGGTTCGGGTCCGGATGGGACCTAGGGTCAGGGTTATGTTGAGGGCTAGGGTTAGAGAGACGGTTAGGGTTCGGGTGGGACCTAGGGTTAGGGTTATGTTGAGGGCTAGGTTTAGAGAGACGGTTCGGGTTCCGATGGGACCTAGGGTTAGGGTTGTGTTGAGGGCTAGGTTTAGAGAGACGGTTTGGGTTCGGATGGGAGCTAGGGTTAGGGTTATGTTGAGGGCTAGGGTTAGAGAGACGGTTCGGGTCTTGATGGGACCTAGGGTTAGGGTTATGTTGAGGGCTAGGGTTAGATAGACGTTTCGGGTTCGGATGGGACCTAGGGTTAGGGTTATGTTGAGGGCTAGGGTTAGAGACGGTTCGGGTACGGATCGGACCTAGGGTTAGGGTTATGTTGAGGGCTAGGGTTAGAGAGACGGTTGCCGTCTGGATGGCACCTAAGGTTAGGGTTATGTTGAGGGCTCTGGTTAGAGAGACGGTTCGGTTTCGGATGGGACCTAGGTTTAGGGTTATGTTGAGGGCTAGGGTTAGAGAGACGGTTCGGGTCCGGATGGGACCTAGGGTTAGGGTTATGTTGAGGGCTAGGGTTAGAGAGACGGTTCGGGTTCGGATGGGACCTACAGTTAGGGTTACGTTGAGGGCTAGGGTTAGAGATACGGTTCCCGTCTGGATGAGACCTAGGGTTAGGGTTATGTTCAGGGCTAGGGTTAGAGAAATGGTTCCCGTCTGGATGGGACCTAGGGTTAGGGTTATGTTGAGGGCTAGGGTTAGAGAGACGGTTCGGGTCTGGATGGGACCTAAGGTTAGGGTTATGTTGAGGGCTAGGGTTAGAGACACGGTTCGGGTTCGGAAGGGGCCTAGGGTTAGGGTTATGTTGAGGGCTAGTGTTAGAGAGACGGTTCGGGTTCGAATGGGACCTAGGGTTAGGGTTATGTTGAGGGCTGGGGTTAGAGAGACGGTTCGGGTCTGGATGGTACCTAGGGTTAGGGTTATGTTGAGGGCTAGGGTTAGAGAGACGGTTCGGGTCCGGATGGGACCTAGGGTTAGGGTCATGTTGAGGGCTAGGGTTAGTGAGACGGTTCGGATCTGGATGGGACCTAGGGTTAGGTTTATGTTGAGGGCTAGGGTTAGAGAGACGGTTCGGGTCTGGATGGGACCTAGGGTTAGGGTTATGTTGAGGGCTAGGGTTAGAGAGACGGTTCGCGTTCCGATGGGACCTAGGGTTAGGGTTATGTTGAGGGCTAGGGTTAGAGAGACGGTCCGGTTTCGGATGGGACCTAGGGTTAGGGTTATGTTGAGGGCTAGGGTTAGAGAGACGGTTCGGGTTAGGATGGGACCTAGGGTTAGGGTTATGTTGAGGGCTAGGGTTAGAGAGACGTTTCGGGTCCGGATGGGACCTAGGGTTAGGGTTATGTTGAGGGCTAGGTTTAGAGAGACGGTTCGGGTCTGGATGGGACCTAGGGTTAGGGTTAGGTTGAGGGCTAGGGTTAGCGAGACGGTTCCCGTCTGGATGAGACCTAGGGTTACGGTTATGTTGAGGGCTAGGATTAGAGAAACGGTTCCCGTCTGGATGGGACCTAGGGTTAGGGTTTTGTTGAGGGCTAGGGTTAGAGACACGGTTCGGGTTTGGAAGGGGCCTAGGGTTAGGGTTATGTTGAGGGCTAGGGTTAGAGAGACGGTTCGGGTTCGGATGGGACCTAGGGTTAGGGTTATGTTGAGGACTAGGGTTAGATAGACCGTTCGGATTCGGATGGGACCTAGGGTTAGGCTTATGTTGAGGGCTAGGGTTAGACACACGGTTCGGGTTCGGAAGGGGCCTAGGGTAAGGGCTATGTTGAGGGCTAGGGTTAGAGTGACGATTCGGGTTCGGATGGGACCTAGGATTAGGGTTATGTTGAGGACTAGGGTTAGATAGACCGTTCGGATTCGGATGGGACCTAGGGTTAGGGTTATGTTGTGGGCTAGGGTTAGAGAGACGGTTCGGGTCTGGATGGGACCTAGGGTTAGGGTTATGTTGAGGGCTAGGGTTAGAGAGACGGTTCGGGTTCGGATGGGACCTAGGGTTAGGGTTATGTTGAGGGCTAGGGTTAGAGAGACGGTTCGGGTTCAGATGGGACCTAGGGTTAGGGTTGTGTTGAGGGCTAGGGTTAGAGAGGCGGTTCGGGTTCGGATGGTAGCTAGGGTTAGGGTTATGTTGAGGGCTAGGGTTAGAGAGACGGTTCGGGTCTGGAAGGGACCTAGGGTTAGGGTTATGTTGAGGGCTAGGGTTAGATAGACGTTTCGGGTTCGGATGGGACCTAGGGTTAGGATTATGTTTAGGGCTAGGGTTAGAGAGACGGTTCGGGTACGGATGGGACCTAGGGTTAGGGTTATGTTGAGGGCTAGGGTTACAGAGACGGTTCGGGTTCGGAAAGGACGTAGGGTTAGGGTTATGTTGAGGGCTAGGTTTGGAGAGACGGTTCGGGTTCGAATGGGACCTAGGATTAGGGTTATATTGAGGGCTAGGGTTAGAGAGACGGTTCGGTTTCGGATGGGACCTAGGGTGAGGGTTATGTTGAGGGCAAGGTTTAGAGAGACGGTTCGGGTCCGGATGGGACCTAGGGTTAGGGTTATGTTGAGGGCTAGGGTTAGAGAGACTGTTCGGGTTCGGATGGGACCTAGAGTTAGGGTTACGATGAGGGCTAGGTTTAGAGATACGGTTCCCGTCTGGATGAGACCTATGGTTAGGGTTATGTTGAGGGCTAGGGTTAGAGGACGGTTCCCATCTCGTTGGACCTAGGGTTAGGGTTATGTTGAGGGCCAGGGTTAGAGAGACGGTTCCCGTCTGGATTAGATCTAGGGTTAGGGTTATGTTGAGGGCTAGGGTTAGAGAAAGGGTTCCCGTCTGGATGGGACCTAGGGTTAGGGTTATGTTGAGGGCTAGGGTTAGAGAGACGGTTCGGGTCTGGATGGGACCTAGGGTTAGGCTTATGTTGAGGGCTAGGGTTAGAGAGATGGTTCGGGTCTGGATGGGACCTAGGGTTAGGGTTATGTTGAGAGGTAGAGTTAGAGAGACGGTTCGGGTTCGGATGGGACCTAGGGTTAGGGTTATGTTGAGGGCTAGGGTTAGAGAGACGGTTCGGGTTCGATTGGGACCTAGGGTTAGTGTTGTGTTGAGGGCTAGGGTTAGAGAGACGGTTCGGGTTCGGATGGAAGCTAGGGTTAGGGTTATGTTGAGGGCTAGGGTTAGAGAGACGGTTCGGGTCTGGATGGGACCTAGGTTTAGGGTTATGTTGAGGGCTAGGGTTAGATAGACGGTTCGGATTCGGATGGGACCTAGGGTTAGGGTTATGTTGAGGGCTAGGGTTAGAGAGAAGTTTCGGGTCCGGATGGGACCTAGGGTTAGGGTTATGTTGAGGGCTAGGGTTAGAGAGACGGTTCGGGTTCGGATGGGACCTAGGGTTAGGGTTATGTTGAGCGCTAGGATTAGAGAGACGTTCGGGTCCGGATGGGACCTAGGGTTAGGGTTACGTTGAGGGCTAGGGTTAGAGAGACGGTTCGGGTTCGGATGGGACCTAGGGTTAGGGTTATGTTGAGGGCTAGGGTTAGAGAGAAGTTTCGGGTCCGGATGGGACCTAGGGTTAGGGTTATGTTGAGGGCTAGGGTTAGAGAGACGGTTCGGGTTCGGATGGGACCTAGGGTTAGGGTTATGTTGAGCGCTAGGATTAGAGAGACGTTCGGGTCCGGATGGGACCTAGGGTTAGGGTTACGTTGAGGGCTAGGGTTAGAGAGACGGTTCGGGTTCGGATGGGACCTAGGGTTAGGGTTATGTTGAGGGCTAGGGTTAGAGAGAAGTTTCGGGTCCGGATGGGACCTAGGGTTAGGGTCATGTTGAGGGCTAGGGTTAGAGAGACGGTTCGGGTCTGGATGGGACCTAGGGTTAGGGTTATGTTGAGGGCTAGGGTTAGAGAGACGGATCCCGTCTGGATGGTACCTAGGGTTAGGGTTATGTTGAGGGCTCGGGTTAGAGAGACGGTTCGGGTCCGAATGGGACCTAGGGTTAGGGTTATGTTGAGGGCTAGGGTTAGAGAGACGGTTCGGGTCAGGATGGGACCTAGGGTTAGGGTTACGTTGAGGGCTAGGGCTAGAGAGATGGTTCGTGTCTGAATGGGACCTAGGGTTAGGGTTAGGTTGAGGGCTAGGGTTAGAGAGACGGTTCCCGTCTGGATGAGACCTAGGGTAGGGTTGTGTTGAGGGTTAGGGTTAGAGAGACGGTTCTGGTTCAGATGGGATCTAGGGTTAGGGTTATGTTGAGGGTTAGGGTTAGATAGACGGTTCGGGTCTGGATGGGACCTAGGGTTAGGGTTATGTTGAGGGCTAGGGTTAGAGAGACGGTTCGGGTCCGGATGGGACCTAGGGTTAGGGTTATCTTGAGGGCTAGGGTTAGAGAGACGGTTCGGGTCTGGATGGGACCTAGGGTTAGGGTTACGTTGAGGGCTAGGGTTAGAGAGACGGTTCGTGTCCGGATGGGACCTAGGGTTAGGGTTATGTTGAGGGCTAGGGTTAGAGAAAAGGATCGGGTCTGGATGGGACCTAGGGTTAGGGTTATGTTGAGGGCTAGGGTTAGAGAGACGGTTCGGGTCCGGATGGGACCTAGGGTTAGGGTTATGTTGAGCGCTAGGGTTAGAGAGAGAGTGCAGGTCCGGATGGGACCTAGGGTTAAGGTTATGTTGAGGGCTAGGGTTAGAGAAAAGGTTCGGGTCTGGATGGGACCTAGGGTTAGGGTTATGTTGAGGGCTAGGGTTAGAGAGACGGTTCGGGTCTGGATGGGACCTAGGGTTAGGGTTATGTCGAGGGCTAGGTTTAGAGAGACGGTTCGGGTTCGGATGTGACCTAGGGTTAGGGTTATGTTGAGGGCTAGGGTTAGAGAGACGGTTCGGGTTCGGATGGTACCTAGGGTTAGGGTTATGTTTAGGGCTAGGGTTAGAGAGACGGTTCGGGTTCGGATGGGAGCTAGGGTTAGGGTTGTGTTGAGGGCTAGGGTTAGAGAGACGGTTCGGGTTCGGATGGGACCAGGGTTAGGGTTATGTTGAGGGGTAGGGTTAGAGAGACGGTTCGGGTCTGGATGGGACCTAGGGTTAGGGTTATGTTGAGGGCTAGCGTTAGAGAGACGGTTCCCGTCTGGATGGGACCTAGGGTTAGAGTTATGTTGAGGGCTCGGGTTAGAGAGACGGTTCGGGTCCTGATGGGACCTAGGGTTAGGGTTATGTTGAGGGCTAGGGTTAGAGAGACGGTTCGGGTTCGGGTGGGACCTAAGGTTAGGGTTATGTTGAGGGCTAGGGTTAGAGAGACGGTTCGGGTTCGAATGGGACCTAGGGTTAGGGTTATGTTTAGGGCTAGGGTTAGAGAGACGGTTCGGGTTCGGGTGGGACCTAGGGTTAGGGTTATGTTGAGGGCTAGGGTTAGAGAGACGGTTCGGATTCGGGTGGGAGCTAGGGTTAGGGTTATGTTGAGGGCTAGGGTTGGAGAGACGGTTCGGGTCTGGATGGGACCTAGGGTTAGGGTTATGTTGAGGGCTAGGGTTAGAGAGACGGTTCTGGTTCGGATGGGACCTAGGGTTAGGGTCATGTTGAGGGCTAGGGTTAGAGAGACGGTTCGGGTCCGGATGGGACCTAGGGTTAGGGTTATGTTGAGGGCTAGGTTTAGAGAGACGGTTCGGGTCTGGATGGGACTTAGGGTTAGAGTTATGTTGAGGGCTCGGGTTAGAGAGACGGTTCGGGTCCTGATGGGACCTAGGGTTAGGGTTATGTTGAGGGCTAGGGTTAGAGAGACGGTTCGGGTTCGAATGGGACCTAGGGTTAAGGTTATGTTTAGGGCTAGGGTTAGAGAGACGCTTCGGGTCTGGATGGGACCTAGGGTTAGGGTTACGTTGAGGGCTAGGGTTAGAGAGACGGTTCGGGACCGGATGGGACCAAGGGTTAGGGTTATGTTGAGGGCTAGGGTTAGAGAGACGGTTCGGGTTCGGATGGGACCAAGGTTTAGGGTTATGTTGAGGGCTAGGTTTAGAGAGACGGTACCTGTCTGGATGGGACCTAGGGTTAGGGTTATGTTGAGGGCTAGGGTTAGAGAGACGGTTCGGGTTCGGATGGGACCTAGGTTTAGGGTTATGTTGAGGGCTAGGGTTAGAGAGACGGTTCGGGTTCGGATGGGAGCTCGGGTTAGGGTTATGTTGAGGGCTAGGGTTGGAGAGACGGTTCGGGTCTGGATGGGACCTAGGGTTAGGGTTATGTTGAGGGCTAGGGTTAGAGAGACGGTTCTGGTTCGGATGGGACCTAGGGTTAGGGTTATGTTGAGGGCTAGGGTTAGAGAGACGGTTCGGGTCCGGATGGGACCTAGGGTTAGGGTTATGTTGAGGGCTAGGGTTAGAGAGACGGTTCGGGTCTGGATGGGACCTAGGGTTAGGGTTATGTTGAGGGCTAGGGTTAGAGAGACGGGTCCCGTCTGGATGGGACCTAGGGTTAGAGTTATGTTGAAGGCTCGGGTTAGAGAGATGGTTCGGGTCCGGATGGGACCTAGGGTTAGGGTTATGTTGAGGGCTAGGGTTAGAGAGACGGTTCGGGTTCGGGTGGGACCTAGGGTTAGTGTTATGTTGAGGGCTAGGGTTAGAGAGACGGTTCGGGTCTGGATGGGACCTAGGGTTAGGGTTATGTTGAGGGCTAGGGTTAGAGAGACGGTTCGGGTCTGGATGGGACCTAGGGTTAGGGTTATGTTGAGGGCTAGGGTTAGAGAGACGGTTCGGGTTCGAATGGGACCTAGGGTTAGGGTTATGTTGAGGGCTAGGGTTAGATAGACTGTTCGGGTCTGGATGGGAACTAGGGTTAGGGTTATGTTGAGGGCTAGGGTTAGAGAGACGGTTCGGGTTCGAATGGGACCTAGGGTTAGGGTTTTGTTGAGGGCTAGGGTTAGAGAGACGGTTCGGGTCTGGATGGGACCTAGGGTTAGGGTTACGTTGAGGGCTAGGGTTAGAGAGACGGTTCGGGTTCGGATGGGACCTAGGGTTAGGGTTATGTTGAGGGCTAGGGTTAGAGAAAAGGTTCGGGTCTGGATGGGACCTAGGGTTATGGTTATGTTGAGGGCTAGGGTTAAAGAGACGGTTCGGGTCTGGATGGGACCTAGGGTTAGGGTTATGTTGAGGGCTAGGGTTAGAGAGACGGTTCGGGTTCGGATGGTACCTAGGGTTAGGGTTATGTTGAGGGCTAGGGTTAGAGAGACGGTTCGGGTTCGGATGGGAGCTAGGGTTAGGGTTGTGTTGAGGGCTAGGGTTAGAGTGACGGTTCGGGTTCGGATGGGACCTATGGTTAGGGTTATGTTGAGGGGTAGGGTTAGAGAGACGGTTCGGGTCTGGATGGGACCTAGGGTTAGGGTTACGTTGAAGGCTAGGGTTAGAGAGACGGTTCAGGTCCGCATGGGACCTAGGGTTAGGGTTACGTTGAGGGCTAGGGTTAGAGAGACGGTTCGGGTCTGGATGGGATCTAGGGTTAGGGTTACGTTGAGGGCTAGGGTTAGAGAGACGGTTCGGGTCCGGATGGGACCTAGGGTTAGGGTTATGTTTAGGGCTAGGGTTAGAGAGACGCTTCGGGTCTGGATGGGACCTAGGGTTAGGGTTACGTTGAGGGCTAGGGTTAGAGAGACGGTTCGGGTCCGGATGGGACCAAGGGTTAGGGTTATGTTGAGGACTAGGGTTACAGAGACGTTTCGGGTCTGGATGGGACCTAGGGTTAGGGTTATGTTGAGGGCTAGGTTTAGAGAGACGGTACCTGTCTGGATGGGACCTAGGGTTAGGGTTATGTTGAGGGCTAGGGTTAGAGAGACGGTTCGGGTTCGGATGGGACCTAGGTTTAGGGTTATGTTGAGGGCTAGGGTTAGAGAGACGGTTCGGGTTCGGATGGGAGCTCGGGTTAGGGTTATGTTGAGGGCTAGGGTTGGAGAGACGGTTCGGGTCTGGATGGGACCTAGGGTTAGGGTTATGTTGAGGGCTAGGGTTAGAGAGACGGTTCTGGTTCCGATGGGACCTAGGGTTAGGGTTATGTTGAGGGCTAGGGTTAGAGAGACGGTTCGGGTCCGCATGGGACCTAGGGTTAGGGTTATGTTGAGGGCTAGGGTAGGAGAGACGGTTCGGGTTTGGATGGGACCTAGGGTTAGGGTTATGTTGAGGGCTAGGGTTAGAGAGACGGGTCCCGTCTGGATGGGACCTAGGGTTAGAGTTATGTTGAAGGCTCGGGTTAGAGAGATGGTTCGGGTCCGGATGGGACCTAGGGTTAGGGTTATGTTGAGGGCTAGGGTTAGAGAGACGGTTCGGGTCGGGTGGGACCTAGGGTTAGGGTTATGTTGAGGGCTAGGGTTAGAGAGACGGTTCGGGTCTGGATGGGAACTAGGGTTAGGGTTATGTTGAGGGCTAGGGTTAGAGAGACGGTTCCCGTCTCGATGGGACCTAGGGTTAGGGTTATGTTGAGGGCTAGGGTTAGAGAGACGGTTCGGGTTCGAATGGGACCTAGGGTTAGGGTTATGTTGAGGGCTAGGGTTAGATAGACGGTTCGGGTCTGGATGGGAACTAGGGTTAGGGTTATGTTGAGGGCTAGGGTTAGAGAGACGGTTCGGGTTCGAATGGGACCTAGGGTTAGGGTTTTGTTGAGGGCTAGGGGTAAAGAGACGGTTCGGGTCTGGATGGGACCTAGGGTTAGGGTTACGTTGAGGGCTAGGGTTAGAGAGACGGTTCTGGTTCGGATGGGACCTAGGGTTAGGGTTATGTTGAGGGCTAGGGTTAGAGAGACGGTTCGGGTCTAGATGGGACCTAGGGTTAGGGTTATGTTGAGGGCTAGGGTTAGAGAGACGGTTCGGGTTCGGATGTGACCTAGGGTTAGGGTTATGTTGAGGGCTAGGGTTAGAGAGACGGTTCGGGTTCGGATGGGAGCTAGGGTTAGGGTTGTGTTGAGGGCTAGGGTTAGAGAGACGGTTCGGGTCCGGATGGGACCTAGGGTTAGGGTTATGTTGAGGCCTAGGGTTAGAGAGACGGTTCGGGTCTGGATGCGACCTAGGGTTAGGGTTATGTTGAGGCCTAGGGTTAGAGAGACGGTTCGGGTCTGGATGGGACCTAGGGTTAGGGTTATGTTGAGGGCTAGGGTTAGAGAGACGGTTGCCGTCTGGATGGGACCTAGGGTTAGGGTTATGTTGAGGGCTAGGGTTAGAGAGACGGTTCGGGTCCGGATGGGACCTAGGGTTAGGGTTATGTTGAGGGCTAGGGTTAGAGAGACGGTTCGGGTCTAGATGGGACCTAGGGTTAGGGTTATGTTGAGGGCTAGGGTTAGAGAGACGGTTCGGGTTCGGATGTGACCTAGGGTTAGGGTTATGTTGAGGTCTAGGGTTAGAGAGACGGTTCGGGTTCGGATGGTACCTAGGGTTAGGGTTATGTTGAGGGCTAGGGTTAGAGTGACGGTTCGGGTTCGGATTGCAGCTAGGGTTAGGGTTGTGTTGAGGGCTAGGGTTAGAGAGACGGTTCGGGTTCGGATGGGACCTAGGGTTAAGGTTATGTTGAGGGCTAGGGTTAGAGAGACGGTTCGGGTCCGGATGGGACCTAGGGTTAGGGTTATGTTGAGGGCTAGGGTTAGAGAAAAGGTTCGGGTCTGGATGGGACGTAGGGTTAGGGTTATGTTGAGGGCTAGGGTTAGAGAGACGGTTCGGGTCTGGATGGGACCTAGGGTTAGGGTTATGTTGAGGGGTATGTTTAGAGAGACGGTTCGGGTTCGGATGTGACCAAGGGTTAGGGTTTTGTTGAGGACTAGGGTTAGAGAGACGGTTCGGGTCCGGATGGGACCTAGGGTTAGGGTTATGTTGAGGGCTAGGGTTAGAGAGACGGTTCGGGTCTGGATGGGACCTAGGGTTAGGGTTACGTTGCGGGCTAGGGTTAGAGAGACGGTTCGGGTCCGGATGGGACTTAGGGTTAGGGTTATGTTGAGGGCTAGGGTTAGAGAAAAGGTTCGGGTCTGGATGGGACCTAGGGTTAGGGTTATGTTGAGGGCTAGGGTTAGAGAGACGGTTCGGGTCTAGATGGGACCTAGGGTTAGGGTTATGTTGAGGGCTAGGGTTAGAGAGACGGTTCGGGTTCGGATGTGACCTAGGGTTAGGGTTATGTTGAGGGCTAGGGTTAGAGAGACGGTTCGGGTTCGGATGGTACCTAGGGTTAGGGTTATGTTCAGGGCTAGGGTTAGAGAGACGGTTCGGGTTCGGATGGGAGCTAGGGTTAGGGTTGTGTTGAGGGCTAGGGTTAGAGAGACGGTTCGGGTCCGGATGGGACCTAGGGTTAGGGTTATGTTGAGGGGTAGGGCTAGAGAGACGGTTCGGGTCTGGATGGGACCTAGGGTTAGCGTTATGTTGAGGGCTAGGGTTACAGAGACGGTACGGGTTCGGATGTGACCTAGGGTTAGGGTTATGTTGAGGGCTAGGGTTAGAGAGAAGGTTCGGGTTCGGATGTGACCTAGGGTTAGGGTTATGTTGAGGACTAGGGTTAGATAGACCGTTCGGATTCGGATGGGACCTAGGGTTAGGGTTATGTTGAGGGCTAGGGTTAGAGAGACGGTTCGGGTGTGGATGGGACCTAGGGTTAGGGTTATGTTGAGGGCTAGGGTTAGAGAGACGGTTCGGGTTCGGATGGGACCTAGGGTTAGGGTTATGTTGAGGGCTAGGGTTAGAGAGACGGTTCGGGTCCGCATGGGACCTAGGGTTAGGTTTTTGTTGAGGGCTAGGGTTAGAGAGACAGTTCGGGTCTGGATGGGACCTAGGGTCAGGGTTATGTTGAGGGCTAGGGTTAGAGAGACGGTTAGGGTTCGGGTGGGACCTAGGGTTAGGGTTATGTTGAAGGCTAGGGTTAGAGAGACGGTTCGGGTTCGGATGTGACCGAGGGTTAGGGTTATGTTGAGGGCTAGGGTTAGAGAGACGGTTCGGGTTCGAATGGGACCTAAGGTTAGGGTTATGTTGAGGGCTAGGGTTAGAGAGACGGTTCGGGTCTGGATGGGACCTAGGGTTAGGGTTACGTTGAGGGCTAGGGTTAGAGAGACGGTTCGGGTCTGAATGGGACCTAGGGTTAGGGTTAGGTGGAGGGCTAGGGTTAGAGAGACGGTTCCTGTCTGGATGAGACCTAGGGTTAGGGTTATGTTCAGGGCTAGGGTTAGAGAAAGGGTTCCCGTCTGGATGGGACCTAGGGTTAGGGTTATGTGGAGGGCTAGGGTTAGAGAGACGGTTCGGGTCTGGATGGGACCTAAGGTTAGGGTTATGTTGAGGGCTAGGGTTAGAGACACGGTTCGGGTTCAGGAGGGGCCTAGGGTTAGGGTTATGTTGAGGGCTAGGGTTAGAGAGACGGTTCGGATTCGGATGGGACCTAGGGTGAGGGTTATGTTGAGGGCTAGGGTTAGAGAGACGGTCCGGGTTCGGATGGGACCTAGGGTTAGGGTTATGTTGAGGGCTAGGGTTAGAGAGACGGTTCGGGTTCGGATGGGACCTAGGGTTAGGGTTATGTTGAGGGCTAGTGTTAGAGAGACGTTTCGGGTCCGGATGGAACCTAGGGTTAGGGTTATGTTGAGGGCTAGGGTTAGAGAGACGGTTCTTGTCTGGATGGGACCTAGGGTTAGGGTTATGTTGAGGGTTGGGGTTAGAGAGACGGTTCGCGTCCGGATGGGACCTAGGGTTTGGTTTATGTTGAGGGCTAGGGTTAGAGAGACGGTTCGGATCTGGATGGGACCTAGGGTTAGGGTTATGTTGAGGGCTAGTGTTAGAGAGACGGTTCGGGTCTGGATGGAACCTAGGGTTAGGGTTATGTTGAGGGCTAGGGTTAGAGAGACGGTTCGGATTCGGATGGGACCTAGGGTTAGGGTTATGTTGAGGGCTAGGGTTAGAGAGACGGTCCGGGTTCGGATGGGACCTAGGGTTAGGGTTATGTTGAGGGCTAGGGTTAGAAAGACGGTTCGGGTCTGGATGGGACCTAGGGTTAGGGTTATGTTGAGGGCTAGGGTTAGAGAGACGGTTCGGGTTCGGATGGTACCTAGGGTTAGGGTTATGTTGAGGGCTAGGGTTAGAGAGACGGTCCTGGTTCGGATGGGACCTAGGGTTAGGGTTATGTTGAGGGCTAGGGTTAGAGAGACGGTTCGGGTTCGGATGGGACCTAGGGTTAGGTTTATGTTGAGGGCTAGGGTTAGAGAGACGTTTCGGGTCCGGATGGGACTTAGGGTTAGGGTTATGTTGAGGGCTAGGGTTAGAGAGACGGTTCGGGTCTGGATGGGACCTAGTGTTAGGGTTATGTTGAGGGCTAGGGTTAGAGAGACGGTTCCCGTCTGGATGGTACCTAGGGTTAGGGTTATGTTGAGGGCTCGGGTTAGAGAGACGGTTCGGGTCCGGATGAGACCTAGGGTTAGGGTTATGTTGAGGGCTAGGGTTAGAGAGACGGTTCGGGTCTGAATGGGACCTAGGGTTAGGGTTAGGTTGAGGGCTAGGGTTAGCGAGACGGTTCCCGTCTGGATGAGACCTAGGGTTAGGGTTATGTTGAGGGCTAGGTTTAGAGAGACGGTTCGGGTCTGGATGCGAATTAGGGTTAGGGTTATGTTGAGGGCTAGGGTTAGAGAGACGGTTCGGGTTCGGATGGGACCTAGGGTTAGGGTTATGTTGAGGGCTAGTGTTAGAGAGACGTTTCGGGTCCGGATGGAACCTAGGGTTAGGGTTATGTTGAGGGCTAGGGTTAGAGAGACGGTTCTTGTCTGGATGGGAACTAGGGTTAGGGTTATGTTGAGGGTTGGGGTTAGAGAGACGGTTCGCGTCCGGATGGGACCTAGGGTTTGGTTTATGTTGAGGGCTAGGGTTAGAGAGACGGTTCGGATCTGGATGGGACCTAGGGTTAGGGTTATGTTGAGGGCTAGTGTTAGAGAGACGGTTCGGGTCTGGATGGAACCTAGGGTTAGGGTTATGTTGAGGGCTAGGGTTAGAGAGACGGTTCGGATTCGGATGGGACCTAGGGTTAGGGTTATGTTGAGGGCTAGGGTTAGAGAGAAGGTCCGGGTTCGGATGGGACCTAGGGTTAGGGTTATGTTGAGGGCTAGGGTTAGAAAGACGGTTCGGGTCTGGATGGGACCTAGGGTTAGGGTTATGTTGAGGGCTAGGGTTAGAGAGACGGTTCGGGTTCGGATGGTACCTAGGGTTAGGGTTATGTTGAGGGCTAGGGTTAGAGAGACGGTCCTGGTTCGGATGGGACCTAGGGTTAGGGTTATGTTGAGGGCTAGGGTTAGAGAGACGGTTCGGGTTCGGATGGGACCTAGGGTTAGGGTTATGTTGAGGGCTAGGGTTAGAGAGACGTTTCGGGTCCGGATGGGACTTAGGGTTAGGGTTATGTTGAGGGCTAGGGTTAGAGAGACGGTTCGGGTCTGGATGGGACCTAGTGTTAGGGTTATGTTGAGGGCTAGGGTTAGAGAGACGGTTCCCGTCTGGATGGTACCTAGGGTTAGGGTTATGTTGAGGGCTCGGGTTAGAGAGACGGTTCGGGTCCGGATGGGACCTAGGGTTAGGGTTATGTTGAGGGCTAGGGTTAGAGAGACGGTTCGGGTCTGAATGGGACCTAGGGTTAGGGTTAGGTTGAGGGCTAGGGTTAGCGAGACGGTTCCCGTCTGGATGAGACCTAGGGCTAGGGTTATGTTGAGGGCTAGGTTTAGAGAGACGGTTCGGGTCTGGATGCGAATTAGGGTTAGGGTTATGTTGAGGGCTAGGGTTAGATAGACGGTTCGGGTTCGGATGTGACCTAAAGTTAGGGTTACGTTGAGGGCTAGGGTTAGAGAGACGGTTCTCGTCAGGGTGGGACCTAGGGTTACGGTTATGTTGAGGGCTAGGGTTAGAGAGACGGTTCGGGTCTGGATGGGACCTAGGGTTAGGGTTATGTTGAGGGCTAGGGTTAAAGAGACGGTTCAGGTTCGGATGGGACCTAGGGTTAGGGTTATGTTGAGGGCTAGGGTAGAGAGATGGTTCGGGTTCGAATGGGACATAGGGTTAGGGTTATGTTGAGGGCTAGGGTTAGACAGACGGTTCGATTTCGGATGGGACCTAGGGTTAGGGTTATGTTGACGGCTAGGGTTAGAGAGACGGTTCGGGTCCGGATGGGACCTAGGGTTAGCGTTATGTTGAGGGCTAGGTTTAGAGAGACGGTTCGGGTCTGGATGGGACCTAGGGTTAGGGTTATGTTGAGGGCTAGGGTTAGAGAGACGGTTCCGTCTGGTTGGGACCTAGGGTTAGGGTTATGTTGAGGGCTCGGGTTAGAGAGAAGGTTCGGGTCCGGATGGGACCTAGGGTCAGGGTTATGTTGAGGGCTAGGGTTAGAGAGACGGTTAGGGTTCGGGTGGGACCTAGGGTTAGGGTTATGTTGAGGGCTAGGGTTAGAGAGACGGTTCGGGTTCGGATGGGACCTAGGGTTAGGGTTGTGTTGAGGGCTAGGTTTAGAGAGACGGTTTGGGTTCGGATGGGAGCTAGGGTTAGGGTTATGTTGAGGGCTAGGGTTAGAGAGACGGTTCGGGTCTTGATGGGACCTAGGGTTAGGGTTATGTTGAGGGCTAGGGTTAGATAGATGTTTCGGGTTCGGATGGGACCTAGGGTTAGGGTTATGTTGAGGGCTAGGGTTAGAGACGGTTCGGGTACGGATCGGACCTAGGGTTAGGGTTATGTTGAGGGCTAGGGTTAGAGAGACGGTTGCCGTCTGGATGGCACCTAAGGTTAGGGTTATGTTGAGGGCTCTGGTTAGAGAGACGATTCGGTTTCGGATGGGACCTAGGTTTAGGGTTATGTTGAGGGCTAGGGTTAGAGAGACGGTTCGGGTCCGGATGGGACCTAGGGTTAGGGTTATGTTGAGGGCTAGGGTTAGATAGACGTTTCGGGTTCGGATGGGACCTAGGGTTAGGGTTATGTTGAGGGCTAGGGTTAGAGACGGTTCGGGTACGGATCGGACCTAGGGTTAGGGTTATGTTGAGGGCTAGGGTTAGAGAGACGGTTCGGGTCTGGATGGGACCTAAGGTTAGGGTTATGTTGAGGGCTAGGGTTAGAGACACGGTTCGGGTTCGGAAGGGGCCTAGGGTTAGGGTTATGTTGAGGGCTAGGGTTAGAGAGACGGTTCGGGTTCGAATGGGACCTAGGGTTAGGGTTATGTTGAGGGCTGGGGTTAGAGAGACGGTTCGGGTCTGGATGGTACCTAGGGTTAGGGTTATGTTGAGGGCTAGGGTTAGAGAGACGGTTCGGGTCCGGATGGGACCTAGGGTTAGGGTCATGTTGAGGGCTAGGGTTAGTGAGACGGTTCGGATCTGGATGGGACCTAGGGTTAGGGTTATGTTGAGGGCTAGGGTTAGAGAGACGGTTCGGGTCTGGATGGGACCTAGGGTTAGGGTTATGTTGAGGGCTAGGGTTAGAGAGACGGTTCGCGTTCCGATGGGACCTAGGGTTAGGGTTATGTTGAGGGCTAGGGTTAGAGAGACGGTCCGGTTTCGGATGGGACCTAGGGTTAGGATTATGTTGAGGGCTAGGGTTAGAGAGACGGTTCGGGTTAGGATGGGACCTAGGGTTAGGGTTATGTTGAGGGCTAGGGTTAGAGAGACGTTTCGGGTCCGGATGGGACCTAGGGTTAGGGTTATGTTGAGGGCTAGGTTTAGAGAGACGGTTCGGGTCTGGATGGGACCTAGGGTTAGGGTTAGGTTGAGGGCTAGGGTTAGCGAGACGGTTCCCGTCTGGATGAGACCTAGGGTTACGGTTATGTTGAGGGCTAGGATTAGAGAAACGGTTCCCGTCTGGATGGGACCTAGGGTTAGGGTTTTGTTGAGGGCTAGGGTTAGAGACACGGTTCGGGTTTGGAAGGGGCCTAGGGTTAGGGTTATGTTGAGGGCTAGGGTTAGAGAGTCGGTTCGGGTTCGGATGGGACCTAGGGTTAGGGTTATGTTGAGGACTAGGGTTAGATAGACCGTTCGGATTCGGATGGGACCTAGGGTTAGGCTTATGTTGAGGGCTAGGGTTAGACACACGGTTCGGGTTCGGAAGGGGCCTAGGGTTAGGGCTATGTTGAGGGCTAGGGTTAGAGTGACGGTTCGGGTTCGGATGGGACCTAGGATTAGGGTTATGTTGAGGACTAGGGTTAGATAGACCGTTCGGATTCGGATGGGACCTAGGGTTAGGGTTATGTTGTGGGCTAGGGTTAGAGAGACGGTTCGGGTCTGGATGGGACCTAGGGTTAGGGTTATGTTGAGGGCTAGGGTTAGAGAGACGGTTCGGGTTCAGATGGGACCTAGGGTTAGGGTTGTGTTGAGGGCTAGGGTTAGAGAGACGGTTCGGGTCTGGAAGGGACCTAGGGTTAGGGTTATGTTGAGGGCTAGGGTTAGATAGACGTTTCGGGTTCGGATGGGACCTAGGGTTAGGATTATGTTTAGGGCTAGGGTTAGAGAGACGGTTCGGGTCCTGATGGGACCTAGGGTTAGTGTTATGTTGAGGGCTAGGGTTAGAGAGACGGTTCGGGTCTGGATGGGACCTAGGGTTAGGGTTATGTTGAGGGCTAGGGTTACAGAGACGGTTCGGGTTCGGAAAGGACGTAGGGTTAGGGTTATGTTGAGGGCTAGGTTTGGAGAGACGGTTCGGGTTCGAATGGGACCTAGGGTTACGGTTATATTGAGGGCTAGGGTTAGAGAGACGGTTCGGTTTCGGATGGGACCTAGGGTTAGGGTTATGTTGAGGGCAAGGTTTAGAGAGACGGTTCGGGTCCGGATGGGACCTAGGGTTAGGGTTATGTTGAGGGCTAGGGTTAGAGAGACGGTCCGGGTTCGGATGGGACCTAGGGTTAGGGTTATGTTGAGGGCTAGGGTTAGAAAGACGGTTCGGGTCTGGATGGGACCTAGGGTTAGGGTTATGTTGAGGGCTAGGGTTAGAGAGACGGTTCGGGTTCGGATGGTACCTAGGGTTAGGGTTATGTTGAGGGCTAGGGTTAGAGAGACGGTCCTGGTTCGGATGGGACCTAGGGTTAGGGTTATGTTGAGGGCTAGGGTTAGAGAGACGGTTCGGGTTCGGATGGGACCTAGGGTTAGGTTTATGTTGAGGGCTAGGGTTAGAGAGACGTTTCGGGTCCGGATGGGACTTAGGGTTAGGGTTATGTTGAGGGCTAGGGTTAGAGAGACGGTTCGGGTCTGGATGGGACCTAGTGTTAGGGTTATGTTGAGGGCTAGGGTTAGAGAGACGGTTCCCGTCTGGATGGTACCTAGGGTTAGGGTTATGTTGAGGGCTCGGGTTAGAGAGACGGTTCGGGTCCGGATGGGACCTAGGGTTAGGGTTATGTTGAGGGCTAGGGTTAGAGAGACGGTTCGGGTCTGAATGGGACCTAGGGTTAGGGTTAGGTTGAGGGCTAGGGTTAGCGAGACGGTTCCCGTCTGGATGAGACCTAGGGTTAGGGTTATGTTGAGGGCTAGGTTTAGAGAGACGGTTCGGGTCTGGATGCGAATTAGGGTTAGGGTTATGTTGAGGGCTAGGGTTAGAGAGACGGTTCGGGTTCGGATGGGACCTAGGGTTAGGGTTATGTTGAGGGCTAGTGTTAGAGAGACGTTTCGGGTCCGGATGGAACCTAGGGTTAGGGTTATGTTGAGGGCTAGGGTTAGAGAGACGGTTCTTGTCTGGATGGGACCTAGGGTTAGGGTTATGTTGAGGGTTGGGGTTAGAGAGACGGTTCGCGTCCGGATGGGACCTAGGGTTTGGTTTATGTTGAGGGCTAGGGTTAGAGAGACGGTTCGGATCTGGATGGGACCTAGGGTTAGGGTTATGTTGAGGGCTAGTGTTAGAGAGACGGTTCGGGTCTGGATGGAACCTAGGGTTAGGGTTATGTTGAGGGCTAGGGTTAGAGAGACGGTTCGGATTCGGATGGGACCTAGGGTTAGGGTTATGTTGAGGGCTAGGGTTAGAGAGAAGGTCCGGGTTCGGATGGGACCTAGGGTTAGGGTTATGTTGAGGGCTAGGGTTAGAAAGACGGTTCGGGTCTGGATGGGACCTAGGGTTAGGGTTATGTTGAGGGCTAGGGTTAGAGAGACGGTTCGGGTTCGGATGGTACCTAGGGTTAGGGTTATGTTGAGGGCTAGGGTTAGAGAGACGGTCCTGGTTCGGATGGGACCTAGGGTTAGGGTTATGTTGAGGGCTAGGGTTAGAGAGACGGTTCGGGTTCGGATGGGACCTAGGGTTAGGGTTATGTTGAGGGCTAGGGTTAGAGAGACGTTTCGGGTCCGGATGGGACTTAGGGTTAGGGTTATGTTGAGGGCTAGGGTTAGAGAGACGGTTCGGGTCTGGATGGGACCCAGTGTTAGGGTTATGTTGAGGGCTAGGGTTAGAGAGACGGTTCCCGTCTGGATGGTACCTAGGGTTAGGGTTATGTTGAGGGCTCGGGTTAGAGAGACGGTTCGGGTCCGGATGGGACCTAGGGTTAGGGTTATGTTGAGGGCTAGGGTTAGAGAGACGGTTCGGGTCTGAATGGGACCTAGGGTTAGGGTTAGGTTGAGGGCTAGGGTTAGCGAGACGGTTCCCGTCTGGATGAGACCTAGGGCTAGGGTTATGTTGAGGGCTAGGTTTAGAGAGACGGTTCGGGTCTGGATGCGAATTAGGGTTAGGGTTATGTTGAGGGCTAGGGTTAGATAGACGGTTCGGGTTCGGATGTGACCTAAAGTTAGGGTTACGTTGAGGGCTAGGGTTAGAGAGACGGTTCTCGTCAGGGTGGGACCTAGGGTTACGGTTATGTTGAGGGCTAGGGTTAGAGAGACGGTTCGGGTCTGCATGGGACCTAGGGTTAGGGTTATGTTGAGGGCTAGGGTTAAAGAGACGGTTCAGGTTCGGATGGGACCTAGGGTTAGGGTTATGTTGAGGGCTAGGGTAGAGAGATGGTTCGGGTTCGAATGGGACATAGGGTTAGGGTTATGTTGAGGGCTAGGGTTAGACAGACGGTTCGATTTCGGATGGGACCTAGGGTTAGGGTTATGTTGACGGCTAGGGTTAGAGAGACGGTTCGGGTCCGGATGGGACCTAGGGTTAGGGTTATGTTGAGGGCTAGGTTTAGAGAGACGGTTCGGGTCTGGATGGGACCTAGGGTTAGGGTTATGTTGAGGGCTAGGGTTAGAGAGACGGTTCCGTCTGGTTGGGACCTAGGGTTAGGGTTATGTTGAGGGCTCGGGTTAGAGAGAAGGTTCGGGTCCGGATGGGACCTAGGGTCAGGGTTATGTTGAGGGCTAGGGTTAGAGAGACGGTTAGGGTTCGGGTGGGACCTAGGGTTAGGGTTATGTTGAGGGCTAGGGTTAGAGAGACGGTTCGGGTTCGGATGGGACCTAGGGTTAGGGTTGTGTTGAGGGCTAGGTTTAGAGAGACGGTTTGGGTTCGGATGGGAGCTAGGGTTAGGGTTATGTTGAGGGCTAGGGTTAGAGAGACGGTTCGGGTCTTGATGGGACCTAGGGTTAGGGTTATGTTGAGGGCTAGGGTTAGATAGACGTTTCGGGTTCGGATGGGACCTAGGGTTAGGGTTATGTTGAGGGCTAGGGTTAGAGACGGTTCGGGTACGGATCGGACCTAGGGTTAGGGTTATGTTGAGGGCTAGGGTTAGAGAGACGGTTGCCGTCTGGATGGCACCTAAGGTTAGGGTTATGTTGAGGGCTCTGGTTAGAGAGACGGTTCGGTTTCGGATGGGACCTAGGTTTAGGGTTATGTTGAGGGCTAGGGTTAGAGAGACGGTTCGGGTCCGGATGGGACCTAGGGTTAGGGTTATGTTGAGGGCTAGGGTTAGATAGACGTTTCGGGTTCGGATGGGACCTAGGGTTAGGGTTATGTTGAGGGCTAGGGTTAGAGACGGTTCGGGTACGGATCGGACCTAGGGTTAGGGTTATGTTGAGGGCTAGGGTTAGAGAGACGGTTCGGGTCTGGATGGGACCTAAGGTTAGGGTTATGTTGAGGGCTAGGGTTAGAGACACGGTTCGGGTTCGGAAGGGGCCTAGGGTTAGGGTTATGTTGAGGGCTAGGGTTAGAGAGACGGTTCGGGTTCGAATGGGACCTAGGGTTAGGGTTATGTTGAGGGCTGGGGTTAGAGAGACGGTTCGGGTCTGGATGGTACCTAGGGTTAGGGTTATGTTGAGGGCTAGGGTTAGAGAGACGGTTCGGGTCCGGATGGGACCTAGGGTTAGGGTCATGTTGAGGGCTAGGGTTAGTGAGACGGTTCGGATCTGGATGGGACCTAGGGTTAGGGTTATGTTGAGGGCTAGGGTTAGAGAGACGGTTCGGGTCTGGATGGGACCTAGGGTTAGGGTTATGTTGAGGGCTAGGGTTAGAGAGACGGTTCGCGTTCCGATGGGACCTAGGGTTAGGGTTATGTTGAGGGCTAGGGTTAGAGAGACGGTCCGGTTTCGGATGGGACCTAGGGTTAGGATTATGTTGAGGGCTAGGGTTAGAGAGACGGTTCGGGTTAGGATGGGACCTAGGGTTAGGGTTATGTTGAGGGCTAGGGTTAGAGAGACGTTTCGGGTCCGGATGGGACCTAGGGTTAGGGTTATGTTGAGGGCTAGGTTTAGAGAGACGGTTCGGGTCTGGATGGGACCTAGGGTTAGGGTTAGGTTGAGGGCTAGGGTTAGCGAGACGGTTCCCGTCTGGATGAGACCTAGGGTTACGGTTATGTTGAGGGCTAGGATTAGAGAAACGGTTCCCGTCTGGATGGGACCTAGGGTTAGGGTTTTGTTGAGGGCTAGGTTTAGAGACACGGTTCGGGTTTGGAAGGGGCCTAGGGTTAGGGTTATGTTGAGGGCTAGGGTTAGAGAGTCGGTTCGGGTTCGGATGGGACCTAGGGTTAGGGTTATGTTGAGGACTAGGGTTAGATAGACCGTTCGGATTCGGATGGGACCTAGGGTTAGGCTTATGTTGAGGGCTAGGGTTAGACACACGGTTCGGGTTCGGAAGGGGCCTAGGGTTAGGGCTATGTTGAGGGCTAGGGTTAGAGTGACGGTTCGGGTTCGGATGGGACCTAGGATTAGGGTTATGTTGAGGACTAGGGTTAGATAGACCGTTCGGATTCGGATGGGACCTAGGGTTAGGGTTATGTTGTGGGCTAGGGTTAGAGAGACGGTTCGGGTCTGGATGGGACCTAGGGTTAGGGTTATGTTGAGGGCTAGGGTTAGAGAGACGGTTCGGGTTCAGATGGGACCTAGGGTTAGGGTTGTGTTGAGGGCTAGGGTTAGAGAGGCGGTTCGGGTTCGGATGGGAGCTAGGGTTAGGGTTATGTTGAGGGCTAGGGTTAGAGAGACGGTTCGGGTCTGGAAGGGACCTAGGGTTAGGGTTATGTTGAGGGCTAGGGTTAGATAGACGTTTCGGGTTCGGATGGGACCTAGGGTTAGGATTATGTTTAGGGCTAGGGTTAGAGAGACGGTTCGGGTCCTGATGGGACCTAGGGTTAGTGTTATGTTGAGGGCTAGGGTTAGAGAGACGGTTCGGGTCTGGATGGGACCTAGGGTTAGGGTTATGTTGAGGGCTAGGGTTACAGAGACGGTTCGGGTTCGGAAAGGACGTAGGGTTAGGGTTATGTTGAGGGCTAGGTTTGGAGAGACGGTTCGGGTTCGAATGGGACCTAGGGTTACGGTTATATTGAGGGCTAGGGTTAGAGAGACGGTTCGGTTTCGGATGGGACCTAGGGTTAGGGTTATGTTGAGGGCAAGGTTTAGAGAGACGGTTCGGGTCCGGATGGGACCTAGGGTTAGGGTTATGTTGAGGGCTAGGGTTAGAGAGACTGTTCGGGTTCGGATGGGACCTAGAGTTAGGGTTACGATGAGGGCTAGGTTTAGAGATACGGTTCCCGTCTGGATGAGAGCTATGGTTAGGGTTATGTTGAGGGCTAGGGTTAGAGGACGGTTCCCATCTCGTTGGACCTAGGGTTAGGGTTATGTTGAGGGCCAGGGTTAGAGAGACGGTTCCCGTCTGGATAAGATCTAGGGTTAGGGTTATTTTGAGGGCTAGGGTTAGAGAGACGGTTCGGGTCTGGATGGGACCTAGGGTTAGGCTTATGTTGAGGGCTAGGGTTAGAGAGACGGTTCGGGTCTGGATGGGACCTAGGGTTAGGGTTATGTTGAGAGGTAGTGTTAGAGAGACGGTTCGGGTTCGGATGGGACCTAGGGTTAGGGTTATGTTGAGGGCTAGGGTTAGAGAGACGGTTCGGGTTCGATTGGGACCTAGGGTTAGTGTTGTGTTGAGGGCTAGGGTTAGAGAGACGGTTCGGGTTCGGATGGAAGCTAGGGTTAGGGTTATGTTGAGGGCTAGGGTTAGAGAGACGTTTCGGGTCTGGATGGGACCTAGGGTTAGGGTTATGTTGAGGGCTAGGGTTAGATAGACGGTTCGGATTCGGATGGGACCTAGGGTTAGGGTTATGTTGAGGGCTAGGGTTAGAGAGACGGTTCGGGTTCGGATGGGACCTAGGGTTAGGGTTATGTTGAGGGCTAGGGTTAGAGAGACGGTTCGGGTTCGGATGGGACCTAGGGTTAGGGTTATGTTGAGCGCTAGGATTAGAGAGACGTTCGGGTCCGGATGGGACCTAGGGTTAGGGTTACGTTGAGGGCTAGGGTTAGAGAGACGGTTCGGGTTCGGATGGGACCTAGGGTTAGGGTTATGTTGAGGGCTAGGGTTAGAGAGACGTTTCGGGTCCGGATGGGACCTAGGGTTAGGGTTATGTTGAGGGCTAGGGTTAGAGAGACGGTTCGGGTCTGGATGGGACCTAGGGTTAGGGTTATGTTGAGGGCTAGGGTTAGAGAGACGGATCCCGTCTGGATGGTACCTAGGGTTAGTGTTATGTTGAGGGCTCGGGTTAGAGAGACGGTTCGGGTCCGAATGGGACCTAGGGTTAGGGTTATGTTGAGGGCTAGGGTTAGAGAGACGGTTCGGGTCAGGATGGGACCTAGGGTTAGGGTTACGTTGAGGGCTAGGGCTAGAGAGACGGTTCGGGTCTGAATGGGACCTAGGGTTAGGTTAGGTTGAGGGCTAGGGTTAGAGAGACGGTTCCCGTCTGGATGAGACCTAGGGTAGGGTTGTGTTGAGGGTTAGGGTTAGAGAGACGGTTCTGGTTCAGATGGGATCTAGGGTTAGGGTTATGTTGAGGGTTAGGGTTAGAGAGACGGTTCGGGTCTGGATGGGACCTAGGGTTAGGGTTATGTTGAGGGCTAGGGTTAGAGAGACGGTTCGGGTCCGGATGGGACCTAGGGTTAGGGTTATCTTGAGGGCTAGGGTTAGAGAGACGGTTCGGGTCTGGATGGGACCTAGGGTTAGGGTTACGTTGAGGGCTAGGGTTAGAGAGACGGTTCGTGTCCGGATGGGACCTAGGGTTAGGGTTATGTTGAGGGCTAGGGTTAGAGAAAAGGATCGGGTCTGGATGGGACCTAGGGTTAGGGTTATGTTGAGGGCTAGGGTTAGAGAGACGGTTCGGGTCTGGATGGGACCTAGGGTTAGGGTTATGTTGAGGGCTAGGGTTAGAGAGACGGTTCGGGTCCGGATGGGACCTAGGGTTAGGGTTATGTTGAGCGCTAGGGTTAGAGAGACAGTTCAGGTCCGGATGGGACCTAGGGTTAGGGTTATGTTGAGGGCTAGGGTTAGAGAAAAGGTTCGGGTCTGGATGGGACCTAGGGTTAGGGTTATGTTGAGGGCTAGGGTTAGAGAGACGGTTCGGGTCTGGATGGGACCTAGGGTTAGGGTTATGTTGAGGGCTAGGTTTAGAGAGATGGTTCGGGTTCGGATGTGACCTAGGGTTAGGGTTATGTTGAGGGCTAGGGTTAGAGAGACGGTTCGGGTTCGGATGGTACCTAGGGTTAGGGTTATGTTTAGGGCTAGGGTTAGAGCGACGGTTCGGGTTCGGATGGGAGCTAGGGTTAGGGTTGTGTTGAGGGCTAGGGTTAGAGAGACGGTTCGGGTTCGGATGGGACCAGGGTTAGGGTTATGTTGAGGGGTAGGGTTAGAGAGACGGTTCGGGTCTGGATGGGACCTAGGGTTAGGGTTATGTTGAGGGCTAGGGTTAGAGAGACGGTTCCCGTCTGGATGGGACCTAGGGTTAGAGTTATGTTGAGGGCTCGGGTTAGAGAGACGGTTCGGGTCCTGATGGGACCTAGGGTTAGGGTTATGTTGAGGGCTAGGGTTAGAGAGACGGTTCGGGTTCGGGTGGGACCTAGGGTTAGGGTTATGTTGAGGGCTAGGGTTAGAGAGACGGTTCGGGTTCGAATGGGACCTAGGGTTAGGGTTATGTTTAGGGCTAGGGTTAGAGAGACGGTTCGGGTTCGGGTGGGACCTAGGGTTAGGGTTATGTTGAGGGCTAGGGTTAGAGAGACGGTTCGGATTCGGATGGGAGCTAGGGTTAGGGTTATGTTGAGGGCTAGGGTTGGAGAGACGGTTCGGGTCTGGAAGGGACCTAGGGTTAGGGTTATGTTGAGGGCTAGGGTTAGAGAGACGGTTCTGGTTCGGATGGGACCTAGGGTTAGGGTCATGTTGAGGGCTAGGGTTAGAGAGACGGTTCGGGTCCTGATGGGACCTAGGGTTAGGGTTATGTTGAGGGCTAGGGTTAGAGAGACGGTTCGGGTTCGAATGGGACCTAGGGTTAGGGTTATGTTTAGGGCTAGGGTTAGAGAGACGCTTCGGGTCTGGATGGGACCTAGGGTTAGGGTTACGTTGAGGGCTAGGGTTAGAGAGACGGTTCGGGACCGGATGGGACCAAGGGTTAGGGTTATGTTGAGGACTAGGGTTACAGAGACGTTTCGGGCCTGGATGGGACCTAGGGTTAGGGTTATGTTGAGGGCTAGGTTTAGAGAGACGGTACCTGTCTGGATGGGACCTAGGGTTAGGGTTATGTTGAGGGCTAGGGTTAGAGAGACGGTTCGGGTTCGGATGGGACCTAGGTTTAGGGTTATGTTGAGGGCTAGGGTTAGAGAGACGGTTCGGGTTCGGATGGGAGCTCGGGTTAGGGTTATGTTGAGGGCTAGGGTTGGAGAGACGGTTCGGGTCTGGATGGGACCTAGGGTTAGGGTTATGTTGAGGGCTAGGGTTAGAGAGACGGTTCTGGTTCGGATGGGACCTAGGGTTAGGGTCATGTTGCGGGCTAGGGTTAGAGAGACGGTTCGGGTCCGGATGGGACCTAGGGTTAGGGTTATGTTGAGGGCTAGGGTTAGAGAGACGGTTCGGGTCTGGATGGGACCTAGGGTTAGGGTTATGTTGAGGGCTAGGGTTAGAGAGACGGGTCCCGTCTGGATGGGACCTAGGGTTAGAGTTATGTTGAAGGCTCGGGTTAGAGAGATGGTTCGGGTCCGGATGGGACCTAGGGTTAGGGTTATGTTGAGGGCTAGGGTTAGAGAGACGGTTCGGGTTCGGGTGGGACCTAGGGTTAGGGTTATGTTGAGGGCTAGGGTTAGAGAGACGGTTCGGGTCTGGATGGGACCTAGGGTTAGGGTTATGTTGAGGGCTAGGGTTAGAGAGACGGTTCCCGTCTCGATGGGACCTAGGGTTAGGGTTATGTTGAGGGCTAGGGTTAGAGAGACGGTTCGGGTTCGAATGGGACCTAGGGTTAGGGTTATGTTGAGGGCTAGGGTTAGATAGACGGTTCGGGTCTGGATGGGAACTAGGGTTAGGGTTATGTTGAGGGCTAGGGTTAGAGAGACGGTTCGGGTTCGAATGGGACCTAGGGTTAGGGTTTTGTTGAGGGCTAGGGTTAGAGAGACGGTTCGGGTCTGGATGGGACCTAGGGTTAGGGTTACGTTGAGGGCTAGGGTTAGAGAGACGGTTCGGGTTCGGATGGGACCTAGGGTTAGGGTTATGTTGAGGGCTAGGGTTAGAGAAAAGGTTCGGGTCTGGATGGGACCTAGGGTTATGGTTATGTTGAGGGCTAGGGTTAAAGAGACGGTTCGGGTCTGGATGGGACCTAGGGTTAGGGTTATGTTGAGGGCTAGGGTTAGAGAGACGGTTCGGGTTCGGATGGTACCTAGGGTTAGGGTTACGTTGAGGGCTAGGGTTAGAGAGACGGTTCGGGTCCGGATGGGACCTAGGGTTAGGGTTATGTTTAGGGCTAGGGTTAGAGAGACGCTTCGGGTCTGGATGGGACCTAGGGTTAGGGTTATGTTGAGGGTTAGGGTTAGAGAGACGGTTCGGGTTCGAATGGGACCAAGGGTTAGGGTTTTGTTGAGGGCTAGGTGTAGAGAGACGGTTCGGGTCTGGATGGGACCTAGGGTTAGGGTTACGTTGAGGGCTAGGGTTAGAGAGACGGTTCTGGTTCGGATGGGACCTAGGGTTAGGGTTATGTTGAGGGCTAGGGTTAGAGAGACGGTTCGGGTCTAGATGGGACCTAGGGTTAGGGTTATGTTGAGGGCTAGGTTTAGAGAGACGGTTCGGGTTCGGATGTGACCTAGGGTTAGGGTTATGTTGAGGGCTAGTGTTAGAGAGACGGTTCGGGTTCGGATGGTACCTAGGGTTAGGGTTATGTTGAGGGCTAGGGTTAGAGAGACGGTTCGGGTTCGGATGGGAGCTAGGGTTAGGGTTGTGTTGAGGGCTAGGGTTAGAGAGACGGTTCGGGTCCGGATGGGTCCTAGGGTTAGGGTTATGTTGAGGGGTAGGGTTAGAGAGACGGTTCGGGTCTGGATGGGACCTAGGGTTAGCGTTATGTTGAGGGCTAGGGTTACAGAGACGGTACGGGTTCGGATGTGACCTAG
Organism: Miniopterus schreibersii; assembly: GCF_964146895.1. NCBI lineage: Eukaryota > Metazoa > Chordata > Mammalia > Chiroptera > Miniopteridae > Miniopterus > Miniopterus schreibersii. The sequence continues at coordinate 23,861,996 of NC_138111.1, read as the reverse complement.
GGTTAGGGTTATGTTGAGGGCTAGGGTTAGAGAGACGGTTGCCGTCTGGATGGGACCTAGGGTTAGGGTTATGTTGAGGGCTAGGGTTAGAGAGACGGTTCGGGTCCGGATGGGACCTAGGGTTAGGGTTATGTTGAGGGCTAGGGTTAGAGAGACGGTTCGGGTCTAGATGGGACCTAGGGTTAGGGTTATGTTGAGGGCTAGGGTTAGAGAGACGGTTCGGGTTCGGATGTGACCTAGGGTTAGGGTTATGTTGAGGTCTAGGGTTAGAGAGACGGTTCGGGTTCGGATGGTACCTAGGGTTAGGGTTATGTTGAGGGCTAGGGTTAGAGTGACGGTTCGGGTTCGGATGGGACCTAGGGTTAAGGTTATGTTGAGGGCTAGGGTTAGAGAGACGGTTTGGATTCGGATGGGACCTAGGGTTAGGGTTATGTTGTGGGCTAGGGTTAGAGAAAAGGTTCGGGTCTGGATGGGACGTAGGGTTAGGGTTATGTTGAGGGCTAGGGTTAGAGAGACGGTTCGGGTCTGGATGGGACCTAGGGTTAGGGTTATGTTGAGGGGTATGTTTAGAGAGACGGTTCGGGTTCGGATGTGACCAAGGGTTAGGGTTTTGTTGAGGACTAGGGTTAGAGAGACGGTTCGGGTCCGGATGGGACCTAGGGTTAGGGTTATGTTGAGGGCTAGGGTTAGAGAGACGGTTCGGGTCTGGATGGGACCTAGGGTTAGGGTTACGTTGAGGGCTAGGGTTAGAGAGACGGTTCGGGTCCGGATGGGACTTAGGGTTAGGGTTATGTTGAGGGCTAGGGTTAGAGAAAAGGTTCGGGTCTGGATGGGACCTAGGGTTAGGGTTATGTATAGGGCTAGGGTTAGAGAGACGGTTCGGGTCTAGATGGGACCTAGGGTTAGGGTTATGTTGAGGGCTAGGGTTAGAGAGACGGTTCGGGTTCGGATGTGACCTAGGGTTAGGGTTATGTTGAGGGCTAGGGTTAGAGAGACGGTTCGGATTCGGATGGTACCTAGGGTTAGGGTTATGTTCAGGGCTAGGGTTAGAGAGACGGTTCGGGTTCGGATGGGAGCTAGGGTTAGGGTTGTGTTGAGGGCTAGGGTTAAAGAGACGGTTCGGGTCCGGATGGGACCTAGGGTTAGGGTTATGTTGAGGGCTAGTGTTAGAGAGACGGTTCGGGTTCGGATGGTACCTAGGGTTAGGGTTATGTTGAGGGCTAGGGTTAGAGAGACGGTTCGGGTTCGGATGGGAGCTAGGGTTAGGGTTGTGTTGAGGGCTAGGGTTAGAGAGACGGTTCGGGTCCGGATGGGTCCTAGGGTTAGGGTTATGTTGAGGGGTAGGGTTAGAGAGACGGTTCGGGTCTGGATGGGACCTAGGGTTAGCGTTATGTTGAGGGCTAGGGTTACAGAGACGGTACGGGTTCGGATGTGACCTAGGGTTAGGGTTATGTTGAGGGCTAGGGTTAGAGAGACGGTTGCCGTCTGGATGGGACCTAGGGTTAGGGTTATGTTGAGGGCTAGGGTTAGAGAGACGGTTCGGGTCCGGATGGGACCTAGGGTTAGGGTTATGTTGAGGGCTAGGGTTAGAGAGACGGTTCGGGTCTAGATGGGACCTAGGGTTAGGGTTATGTTGAGGGCTAGGGTTAGAGAGACGGTTCGGGTTCGGATGTGACCTAGGGTTAGGGTTATGTTGAGGTCTAGGGTTAGAGAGACGGTTCGGGTTCGGATGGTACCTAGGGTTAGGGTTATGTTGAGGGCTAGGGTTAGAGTGACGGTTCGGGTTCGGATGGGACCTAGGGTTAAGGTTATGTTGAGGGCTAGGGTTAGAGAGACGGTTTGGATTCGGATGGGACCTAGGGTTAGGGTTATGTTGTGGGCTAGGGTTAGAGAAAAGGTTCGGGTCTGGATGGGACGTAGGGTTAGGGTTATGTTGAGGGCTAGGGTTAGAGAGACGGTTCGGGTCTGGATGGGACCTAGGGTTAGGGTTATGTTGAGGGGTATGTTTAGAGAGACGGTTCGGGTTCGGATGTGACCAAGGGTTAGGGTTTTGTTGAGGACTAGGGTTAGAGAGACGGTTCGGGTCTGGATGGGACCTAGGGTTAGGGTTATGTTGAGGGCTAGGGTTAGAGAGACGGTTCGGGTCTGGATGGGACCTAGGGTTAGGGTTACGTTGAGGGCTAGGGTTAGAGAGACGGTTCGGGTCCGGATGGGACTTAGGGTTAGGGTTATGTTGAGGGCTAGGGTTAGAGAAAAGGTTCGGGTCTGGATGGGACCTAGGGTTAGGGTTATGTTGAGGGCTAGGGTTAGAGAGACGGTTCGGGTCTAGATGGGACCTAGGGTTAGGGTTATGTTGAGGGCTAGGGTTAGAGAGACGGTTCGGGTTCGGATGTGACCTAGGGTTAGGGTTATGTTGAGGGCTAGGGTTAGAGAGACGGTTCGGATTCGGATGGTACCTAGGGTTAGGGTTATGTTCAGGGCTAGGGTTAGAGAGACGGTTCGGGTTCGGATGGGAGCTAGGGTTAGGGTTGTGTTGAGGGCTAGGGTTAAAGAGACGGTTCGGGTCCGGATGGGACCTAGGGTTAGGGTTATGTTGAGGGGTAGGGTTAGAGAGACGGTTCGGGTCTGGATGGGACCTAGGGTTAGCGTTATGTTGAGGGCTAGGGTTACAGAGACGGTACGGGTTCGGATGTGACCTAGGGTTAGGGTTATGTTGAGGGCTAGGGTTAGAGAGAAGGTTCGGGTTCGGATGTGACCTAGGGTTAGGGTTATGTTGAGGACTAGGGTTAGATAGACCGTTCGGATTCGGATGGGACCTAGGGTTAGGGTTATGTTGAGGGCTAGGGTTAGAGAGACGGTTCGGGTCTGGATGGGACCTAGGGTTAGGGTTATGTTGAGGGCTAGGGTTAGAGAGACGGTTCGGGTTCGGATGGGACCTAGGGTTAGGGTTATGTTGAGGGCTAGGGTTAGAGAGACGGTTCGGGTCCGCATGGGACCTAGGGTTAGGTTTTTGTTGAGGGCTAGGGTTAGAGAGACAGTTCGGGTCCGGATGGGACCTAGGGTCAGGGTTATGTTGAGGGCTAGGGTTAGAGAGACGGTTAGGGTTCGGGTGGGACCTAGGGTTAGGGTTATGTTGAAGGCTAGGGTTAGAGAGACGGTTCGGGTTCGGATAGGACCTAGGGTTAGGGTTGTGTTGAGGGCTAGGGTTAGAGAGACGGTTCGGGTTCGGATGGGAGCTAGGTTTAGGGTTATGTTGAGGGCTAGGGTTAGAGAGACGGTTCGGGTCTGGATGGGACCTAGGGTTAGGGTTATGTTGAGGGCTAGGGTTAGATAGACGTTTCGGGTTCGGATGGGACCTAGGGTTAGCGTTATGTTGAGGGCTAGGGTTAGAGAGACGGTTCGGGTCTGGATGGGACCTAGGGTTAGGGTTATGTTGAGGGCTAGGGTTAGAGAGACGGTTCGGGTCTGGATGGGACCTAGGGTTAGGGTTATGTTGAGGGCTAGTGTTAGAGAGACGGTTCGGGTCTGGATGGGACCTAAGGTTAGGGTTATGTTGAGGGCTCTGGTTAGAGAGACGGTTCGGGTCCGGATGGGACCTAGTGTCAGGGTTATGTTGAGGGCTAGGGTTAGAGAGACGGTTAGGGTTCGGAAAGGCCCTAGGGTTAGGGTTATGTTGAGGGCTAGGCTTGGAGAGACGGTTAGGGTTCGAATGGGACCTAGGGTTAGGGTTATATTGAGGGCTAGGGTTAGAGAGACGGTTCGGTTTCGGATGGGACCTAGGTTTAGGGTTATGTTGAGGGCTAGGGTTAGAGAGACGGTTCGGGTACGGATAGGACCTAGGGTTAGGGTTATGTTGAGGGGGCTAGGGTTAGAGAGACGGTTCGGGTTCGGATGGGACCTAGAGTTAGGGATACGTTGAGGGCTAGGGTTAGAGATACGGTTCCCGTCTGGATGAGACCTAGGGTTAGGGTTATGTTCAGGGCTAGGGTTAGAGAAAGGGTTCCTGTCTGGATGGGACCTAGGGAGAGGGTTATGTTGAGGGCTAGGGTTAGAGAGACGGTTCCCGTCTGGTTGGACCTAGGGTTAGGGTTATGTTGAGGGCTAGGGTTAGAGAGACGGTTCGGGTCTGGATGGGACCTAAGGTTAGGGTTACGTTGAGGGCTAGGGTTAGAGAGACGGTTCGAGTCTGAATGGGACCTAGGGTTAGGGTTAGGTTGAGGGCTAGGGTTAGCGAGACGGTTCCCTTCTGGATGAGACCTAGGGTTAGGGTTATGTTGAGGGCTAGGGTTAGAGAAACGGTTCCCGTCTGGATGGGACCTAGGGTTAGGGTTATGTTGAGGGCTAGGGTTAGAGACACGGTTCGGGTTCGGAAGGGGCCTAGGGTTAGGGTTATGTTGAGGGCTAGGGTTAGAGAGACGGTTCGGGTTCGAATGCGACCTAGGGTTAGGGTTATGTTGAGGACTAGGGTTAGATAGACCGTTCGGATTCGGATGGGACCTAGGGTTAGGCTTATGTTGAGGGCTAGCGTTAGACACACGGTTCGGGTTCGGAAGGGGCCTAGGGTTAGGGTTATGTTGAGGGCTAGGGTTAGAGAGACGGTTCGGTTCGGATGGGACCTAGGGTTAGGGTTATGTTGAGGACTAGGGTTAGATAGACCGTTCGGATTCGGATGGGACCTAGGGTTAGGGTTATGTTGAGGGCTAGGGTTAGAGAGACGGTTCGGGTCTGGATGGGACCTAGGGTTAGGGTTATGTTGAGGGCTAGTGTTAGAGAGACGGTTCGGGTTCGGATGGGAGCTAGGGTTAGGGTTATGTTGAGGGCTAGGGTTAGAGAGACGGCTCGGGTTCGGATGGGACCTAGGGTTAGGGTTGTGTTGAGGGCTAGGGTTAGAGAGGCGGTTCGGGTTCGGATGGGAGCTAGGGTTAGGGTTATGTTGAGGGCTAGGGTTAGAGAGACGGTTCGGGTCTGGATGGGACCTAGGGTTAGGGTTATGTTGAGGGCTAGGGTTAGATAGACGTTTCGGGTTCGGATGGGACCTAGGGTTAGGATTATGTTGAGGGCTAGGGTTAGAGAGACGGTTCGGCTACGGATGGGACCTAGGGTTAGGGTTATGTTGAGGGCTAGGGTTAGAGAGACGGTTCGGGTCTGGATGGGACCTAGGGTTAGGGATATGTTGAGGGCTAGGGTTAGAGAGACGGTTCCCGTCTGGATGGGACCTAAGGTTAGGTTTATGTTGAGGGCTCTGGTTAGAGAGACGGTTCGGGTCCGGATGGGACCTAGTGTCAGGGTTATGTTGAGGGCTAGGGTTAGAGAAACGGTTAGGGTTCGGGTGGGACCTAGGGTTAGGGTTATGTTGAGGGCTAGGGTTACAGAGACGGTTCGGGTTCAGAAAGGACGTAGGGTTAGGGTTATATTGAGGGGTAGGGTTGGAGAGACGGATCGGGTTCGAATGGGACCTAGGGTTAGGGTTATATTGAGGGCTAGGGTTAGAGAGACGGTTCGGTTTCGGATGGGACCTAGGGTTAGGGTTATGTTGAGGGCAAGGTTTAGAGAGACGGTTCGGGTCCGGATGGGACCTAGGGTTAGGGTTATGTTGAGGGCTAGGGTTAGAGAGACTGTTCGGGTTCGGATGGGACCTAGAGTTAGGGTTACGGTGAGGGCAAGGGTTAGAGATACGGTTCCCGTCTGGATGAGACCTATGGTTAGGGTTATGTTGAGGGCTAGGGTTAGAGAGACGGTTCCCGTCTGGTTGGACCTAGGGTTAGGGTTATGTTGAGGGCTAGGGTTAGAGAGACGGTTCCCGTCTGGATTAGATCTAGGGTTAGGGTTATGTTGAGGGCTAGGGTTAGAGAAAGGGTTCCCGTCTGGATGGGACCTAGGGTTAGGGTTATGTTGAGGGCTAGGGTTAGAGAGACGGTTCGGGTCTGGATGGGACCTAGGGTTAGGCTTATGTTGAGGGCTAGGGTTAGAGAGACGGTTCGGGTCTGGATGGGACCTAGGATTAAGGTTATGTTGAGAGGTAGAGTTAGAGAGACGGTTCGGGTTCGGATGGGACCTGGGGTTAGGGTTATGTTGAGGGCTAGGGTTAGAGAGATGGTTTGGGTTCGAATGGGACCTAGGGTTAGGGTTGTGTTGAGGGCTAGGGTTAGAGAGACGGTTCGGGTTCGGATGGAAGCTAGGGTTAGGGTTATGTTGAGGGCTAGGGTTATAGAGACGGTTCGGGTCTGGATGGGACCTAGGGTTAGAGTTATGTTGAGGGCTAGGGTTAGATAGACGGTTCGGATTCGGATGGGACCTAGGGTTAGGGTTACGTTGAGGGCTAGGGTTAGAGAGACGGTTCGGGTTCGGATGGGACCTAGGGTTAGGGTTATGTTGAGGGCTAGGGTTAGAGAGACGGTTCGGGTTCGGATGGGACCTAGGGTTAGGGTTATGTTGAGCGCTAGGATTAGAGAGACGTTCGGGTCCGGATGGGACCTAGGGTTAGGGTTACGTTGAGGGCTAGGGTTAGAGAGACGGATCCCGTCTGGATGGTACCTAGGGTTAGGGTTATGTTGAGGGCTAGGGTTAGAGAGACGGTTCGAGTCCGAATGGGACCTAGGGTTAGGGTTATGTTGAGGGCTAGGGTTAGAGAGACGGTTCGGGTCAGGATGGGACCTAGGGTTAGGGTTACGTTGAGGGCTAGGGTTAGAGAGACGGTTCGGGTCTGAATGGGACCTAGGGTTAGGGTTAGGTTGAGGGCTAGGGTAAGAGAGACGGTTCCCGTCTGGATGAGACCTAGGCTAGGGTTGTGTTGAGGGTTAGGGTTAGAGAGACGGTTCGGGTTCGGATGGGACCTAGGGTTAGGGTTATGTTGAGGGGTAGGGTTAGAGAGACGGTTCGGGTCTGGATGGGACCTAGGGTTAGGGTTATGTTGAGGGCTAGGGTTAGAGAGACGGTTCGGGTCCGGATGGGACCTAGGGTTAGGGTTATCTTGAGGGCTAGGGTTAGAGAGACGGTTCGGGTCTGGATGGGACCTAGGGTTAGGGTTACATTGAGGGCTAGGGTTAGAGAGACGGTTCCTGTCCGGATGGGACCTAGGGTTAGGGTTATGTTGAGGGCTATGGTTAGAGAAAAGGTTCGGGTCTGGATGGGACCTAGGGTTAGGGTTATGTTGAGGGCTAGGGTTAGAGAGACGGTTCCGGTCCGGATGGGACCTAGGGTTAGGGTTATGTTGAGCGCTGGGTTTAGAGAGACAGTTCAGGTCCGGATGGGACCTAGGGTTAGGGTTATGTTGAGGGCTAGGGTTAGAGAGACGGTTCGGGTTCGGATGGGACCTAGGCTTAGGGTTATGTTGAGGGCTAGGTTTAGAGAGACGTTTCGGGTCTGGATGGGATCTAGGGATAGGGTTATGTTGAGGGCTAGGGTTAGAGAGACGGTTCGGGTCTGGATGGGACCTAGGGTTAGGGTTATGTTGAGGGCTAGGGTTAGAGAGACGGTTCCCGTCTGGATGGCACCTAGGGTTAGGGTTATGTTGAGGGCTCGGGTTAGAGAGACGGTTCGGGTCCGGATGGGACCTAGGGTTAGGGTTATGTTGAGGGCTAGGGTTAGGGAGACGGTTCGGGTGTCGATGGGACCTAGGGTTAGGGTTACGTTGAGGGCTAGGGTTAGAGAGACGGTTCGGGTCTGAATGGGACCTAGCGTTAGGGTTAGGTTGAGGGCTAGGGTTAGAGAGACGGTTCCCGTCTGGATGAGACCTAGGGTTAGGGTTATGTTGAGGGCTAGGGTTAGAGAAACGGTTCCCGTCTGGATGGGACCTAGGGTTAGGGTTATGTTGAGGGCGAGGGTTAGAGACACGGTTCGGGTTCGGAAGGGGCCTAGGATTAGGGTTATGTTGAGGGCGAGGGTTAGAGACACGTTTCGGGTTCGGAAGGGGCCTAGGGTTAGGGTTATGTTGAGGGCTAGGGTTAGAGAGACGGTTCGGGTTCGGATGGGAACTAGGGTTAGGGTTATGTTGAGGACTAGGGTTAGATAGACCTTTCGGATTCGGATGGGACCTAGGGTTAGGGTTATGTTGAGGGATAGGGTTAGAGAGACGGTTCGGGTTCGGATGGGACCTAGGGTTAGGGTTATGTTGAGGGCTAGGGTTAGAGAGACGGTTCAGGTTCTGATGGGAGCTAGCGTTAGGGTTATGTTGAGGGCTAGGGTTAGAGAGACGGTTCGGGTTCGGATGGGAGCTAGGGTTAGGGTTATGTTGAGGGCTAGGGTTAGAGAGACGGTTCGGGTCTGGATGGGACCTAGGGTTAGGGTTATGTTGAGGGCTAGGGTTAGATAGACGTTTCGGTTTCGGATGGGACCTAGGGTTAGGGTTATGTTGAGGGCTAGGGTTAGAGAGACGGTTCGGGTACGGATGGGACCTAGGGTTAGGGTCATGTTGAGGGCTAGGTTTAGAGAGACGGTTCGGGTCTGGATTGGACCTAGGGTTAGGGTTATGTTGAGGGCTAGGGTTAGAGAGATGGTTCGGGTCCGGATGGGACCTAGTGTCAGGGTTATGTTGAGGGGTAGGGTTAGAGAGACGGTTAGGGTTCGGGTGGGACCTAGGGTTAGGGTTATGTTGAGGGCTAGGGTTACAGAGACGGTTCGGGTTCGGAAAGGACCTAGGGTTAGGGTTATCTTGATGGCTAGGGTTGGAGAGACGGTTCGGGTTCGAATAGGACCTAGGGTTAGGGTTATATTGAGGGCTAGGGTTAGAGAGACGGTTCGGTTTCGGATGAGACCTAGGGTTAGGGTTATGTTGAGGACTAGGGTTAGAGAGACGGTTCGGGTCCGGATGGGACCTAGTGTTAGGGTTATGTTGAGGGCTAGGGTTAGAGAGACGGTTCGGGTTCGGATGGGACCTAGAGTTAGGGTTACGTTGAGGGCTAGGGTTAGAGATACGGTTCCCGTCTGGATGAGACCTATGGTTAGGGTTATGTTGAGGGCTAGGGTTAGAGAGACGGTTCCCGTCTGGTTGGACCTAGGGTTAGGGTTATGTTGAGGGCTAGGGTTAGAGAGACGGTTCCCGTCTGGATGGTACCTAAGGTTAGGGTTATGTTGAGGGCTCGGGTTAGAGAGACGGTTCGGGTCCGGATGGGACCTAGGGTTAGGGTTATGTTGAGGGCTAGGGTTAGAGAGACGGTTCGGGTCTGGATGGGACCTAGGGTTAGGGTTAAGTTGAGGGCGAGGGTTAGAGACACGGTTCGGGTTCGGAAGGGGCCTAGGGTTAGGGTTATGTTGAGGGCTAGGGTTAGAGAGACGGTTCGGGTCTGGATGGGACCTAGGGTTAGGGTTATGTTGAGGGCTAGGTTTAGAGAGACGGTTCGGGTTCGGATGTGACCTAGGGTTAGGGTTATGTTGAGGGATAGGGTTAGAGAGACGGTTCGGGTTCGGATGGTACCTAGGGTTAGGGTTATGTTTAGGGCTAGGGTTAGAGAGACGGTTCGGGTTCGAATGGGAGCTAGGGTTAGGGTTGTGTTGAGGGCTAGGGTTAGAGAGACGGTTCGGGTTCGGATGGGACCAGGGTTAGGGTTATGTTGAGGGGTAGGGTTAGAGAGACGGTTCGGGTCTGGATGGGACCTAGGGTTAGGGTTATGTTGAGGGCTAGGGTTAGAGAGACGGTTCGGGTCCGGATGGGACCTAGGGTTAGGGTTATCTTGAGGGCTAGGGTTAGAGAGACGGTTCGGGTCTGGATGGGACCTAGGGTTAGGGTTACGTTGAGGGATAGGGTTAGAGAGACGGTTCGTGTCCGGATGGGACCTAGGGTTAGGGTTATGTTGAGGGCTAGGGTTAGAGAAAAGGTTAGGGTCTGGATGGGACCTAGGGTTAGGGTTATGTTGAGGGCTAGGGTTAGAGAGACGGTTCGGGTGTGGATGGGACCTGGGGTTAGGGTTATGTTGAGGGCTAGGGTTAGAGAGACGGTTCGGGTCCGGATGGGACCTAGGGTTAGGGTTATGTTGAGCGCTAGGGTTAGAGAGACTGTTCAGGTCCGGATGGGACCTAGGGTTAGGGTTATGTTGAGGGCTAGGGTTAGAGAAAAGGTTCGGGTCTGGATGGGACCTAGGGTTAGGGTTATGTTGAGGGCTAGGGTTAGAGAGACGGTTCGGGTCTGGATGGGACCTAGGGTTAGGGTTATGTTGAGGGCTAGGTTTAGAGAGACGGTTCGGGTTCGGATGTGACCTAGGGTTAGGGTTATGTTGAGGGCTAGGGTTAGAGAGACGGTTCGGGTGCGGATGGTACCTAGGGTTAGGGTTATGTTTAGGGCTAGGGTTAGAGAGACGGTTCGGGTTCGGATGGGAGCTAGGGTTAGGGTTGTGTTGAGGGCTAGGGTTAGAGAGACGGTTCGGGTTCGGATGGGACCAGGGTTAGGGTTATGTTGAGGGGTATGGGTTAGAGAGACGGTTCGGGTCTGGATGGGACCTAGGGTTAGGGTTATGTTGAGGGCTAGGGTTAGAGAGACGGTTCCCGTCTGGATGGGTCCTAGGGTTAGAGTTATGTTGAGGGCTCGGGTTAGAGATACGGTTCGGGTCCTGATGGGACCTAGGGTTAGGGTTATGTTGAGGGCTAGGGTTAGAGAGACGGTTCGGGTTCGGGTGGGACCTAGGGTTAGGGTTATGTTGAGGGCTAGGGTTAGAGAGACGGTTCGGGTTCAAATGGGACCTAGGGTTAGGGTTATGTTTAGGGCTAGGGTTAGAGAGACGGTTCGGGTTCGGGTGGGACCTAGGGTTAGGGTTATGTTGAGGGCTAGGGTTAGAGAGACGGTTCGGGTTCGGATGGGACCTAGGGTTAGGGTTATGTTTAGGGCTAGGGTTAGAGAGACGGTTCGGGTTCGGGTGGGACCTAGGGTTAGGGTTATGTTGAGGGCTAGGGTTGGAGAGACGGTTCGGGTCTGGATGGGACCTAGGGTTAGGGTTATGTTGAGGGCTAGGGTTAGAGAGACGGTTCTGGTTCGGATGGGACCTAGGGTTAGGGTTATGTTGAGGGCTAGCGTTAGAGAGACGGTTCGGGTCCGGATGGGACCTAGGGTTAGGGTTATGTTGAGGGCTAGGTTTAGAGAGACGGTTCGGGTCTGGATGGGACTTAGGGTTAGAGTTATGTTGAGGGCTCGGGTTAGAGAGACGGTTCGGGTCCTGATGGGACATAGGGTTAGGGTTAAGTTGAGGGCTAGGGTTAGAGAGACGGTTCGGGTTCGGGTGGGACCTAGGGTTAGGGTTATGTTGAGGGCTAGGGTTAGAGAGACGGTTCGGGTTCGAATGGGACCTAGGGTTAGGATTATGTTTAGGGCTAGGGTTAGAGAGACGCTTCGGGTCTGGATGGGACCTAGGGTTAGGGTTACGTTGAGGGCTAGGGTTAGAGAGACGGTTCGGGTCCGGATGGGACCAAGGGTTAGGGTTATGTTGAGGACTAGGGTTACAGAGACGTTTCGGGTCTGGATGAGACCTAGGGTTAGGGTTATGTTGAGGGCTAGGTTTAGAGAGACGGTACGGGTCTGGATGGGACCTAGGGTTAGGGTTATGTTGAGGGCTAGGGTTAGAGAGACGTTTCGGGTTCGGATGGGACCTAGGTTTAGGGTTATGTTGAGGGCTAGGGTTAGAGAGACGGTTCGGGTTCGGATGGGAGTTGGGGTTAGGGTTATGTTGAGGGCTAGGGTCGGAGAGACGGTTCGGGTCTGGATGAGACCTAGGGTTAGGGTTATGTTGAGGGCTAGGGTTAGAGAGACGGTTCTGGTTCGGATGGGACCTAGGGTTAGGGTTATGTTGAGGGCTAGGGTTAGAGAGACGGTTCGGGTCCGGATCGGACCTAGGGTTAGGGTTATGTTGAGGGCTAGGGTTAGAGAGACGGTTCGGGTCTGGATGGGTCCTAGGGTTAGGGTTATGTTGAGGGCTAGGTTTAGAGAGACGGGTCCCGTCTGGATGGGACCTAGGGTTAGAGTTATGTTGAGGGCTCGGGTTAGAGAGATGGTTCGGGTCCGGATGGGACCTAGGGTTAGGGTTATGTTGAGGGCTAGGTTTAGAGAGACGGTTCGGGTCCGGATGGGACCTAGGGTTAGGGTTATGTTGAGGGCTAGGGTTAGAGAAAAGGTTCGGGTCTGGATGGGACCTAGGGTTATGGTTATGTTGAGGGCTAGGGATAAAGAGACGGTTCGGGTCTGGATGGGACCTAGGGTTAGGGTTATGTTGAGGGCGAGGGTTAGAGAGACGGTTCGGGTTCGGATGTGACCTAGGGTTAGGGTTATGTTGAGGGCTAGGGTTAGAGAGACGGTTCGGGTTCGGATGGTACCTAGGGTTAGGGTTATGTTGAGGGCTAGGGTTAGAGAGACGGTTCGGGTTCGGATGGGAGCTAGTGTTAGGGTTGTGTTGAGGGCTAGGGTTAGAATGACGGTTCGGGTTCCGATGGGACCTATGGTTAGGGTTATGTTGAGGGGTAGGTTTAGAGAGACGGTTCGGGTCTGGATGGGACCTAGGGTTAGGGTTACGTTGGAGGCTAAGGTTAGAGAGACGGTTCAGGTCCGCATGGGACCTAGGGTTAGGGTTACGTTGAGGGCTAGGGTTAGAGAGACGGTTCGGGTCTGGATGGGACATAGGTTTAGGGTTATGTTGAGGGCTAGGGTTAGAGAAAAGGTTCGGGTCTGAATGGGACCTAGGGTTAGAGTTTTGTTGAGGGCTAGGGTTAGAGAGACGGTTCGGGTCTGGATGGGACCTAGGGTTAGGGTTATGTTGAGGGCTAGGGTTATAGAGACGGTTATGGTTCGGATGTGACCTAGGTTTAGGGTTATGTTGAGGGCTAGGGTTAGAGAGACGATTCGGGTCCGGATGGGACCTAGGGTTAGGGTTACGTTGAGGGCTAGGGTTAGAGAGACGTTTCGGGTCTGGATGGGACCTAGGGTTAGGGTTACGTTGAGGGCTAGGGTTAGAGAGACGGTTCGGGTCCGGATGGGACCTAGGGTTAGGGTTATGTTGAGGGCTAGGGTTAGAGAAAAGGTTCAGGTCTGGATGGGACCTAGGGTTAGGGTTATTTTGAGGGCTAGGGTTCGAGAGACGGTTCGGGTCTGGATGGGACCTAGGGTTAGGGTTATGTTGAGGGCTAGGGTTAGAGAGACGGTTCGGGTTCGGATGTGACCTAGGGTTAGGGTTATGTTGAGGGCTAGGGTTAGAGAGACGGTTCGGGTCCGGATGGGACCTAGGGTTAGGGTTATGTTGAGGGCTAGGGTTAGAGAAAAGGTTCGGGTCTGGATGGGACCTAGGGTTAGGGTTATTTTGAGGGCTAGGGTTAGAGAGACAGTTCGGGTCTGGATGGGGGCTAGGGTTAGGGTTATGTTGAGGGGTAGGGTTAGAGAGACGGTTCGGGTTCGGATGTGACCAAGGGTTAGGGTTTTGTTGAGGACTAGGCTTAGAGAGAAGGTTCGGGTCCGGATGGGACCTAGGGTTAGGGTTATGTTGAGGGCTAGGGTTAGAGAGACGGTTCGGGTCTGGATGGGACCTAGGGTTAGGGTTACGTTGGCGGCAAGGGTTAGAGAGACGGTTCGGGTCCGGATGGGACCTAGGGTTAGGGTTTTGTTGAGGGCTAGGGTTAGAGAAAAGGTTCGGGTCTGGATGGGACCTAGGGTTAGGGTTATGTTGAGGGCTAGGGTTAGAGAGACGGTTCGGGTCTAGATGGGACCTAGGGTTAGGGTTATGTTGAGGGCTAGGGTTAGAGAGACGGTTCGGGTTCGGATGTGACCTAGGGTTAGGGTTATGTTGAGGTCTAGGTTTAGAGAGACGGTTCGGGTTCGGATGGTACCTAGGGTTAGGGTTATGTTGAGGGCTAGGGTTAGAGTGACGGTTCGGGTTCGGATGGCAGCTAGGGTCAGGGTTGTGTTGAGGGCTAGGGTTATAGAGACGGTTCGGGTTCGGATGTGACCTAGGGTTAGGGTTATGTTGAGGACTAGGGTTAGATAGACCGTTCGGATTCGGATCGGACCTAGGGTTAGGGTTATGTTGAGGGCTAGGGTTAGAGAGACGGTTCGGGTCTGGTTGGGACCTAGGGTTAGGGTTATGTTGAGGGCTAGGGTTAGAGAGACGGTTCGGGTTCGAATGGGACCTAGGGTTAGGGTTATGTTGAGGGCTAGGGTTAGAGAGACGGTTCGGGTCTGGATGGGAGCTAGGGTTAGGGTTATGTTGAGGGCTAGGGTTAGAGAAACGGTTCCCGTGTGGATGGGACCTAGGGTTAGGGTTATGTTGAGAGCTCGGGTTAGAGAGACGGTTCGGGTCCGGATGGGACCTAGGGTTAGGGTTATGTTGAGGGCTAGGGTTAGAGAAACGGTTCGGTTTCGGGTGGGACCTAGGGTTAGGGTTATGTTGAGGGCTAGGGTTAGAGAGACGGTTCGGGTCTGGATGGGACCTAGGGTTAGGGTTATGTTGAGGGCTAGGGTTAGAGAGACGGTTCCCGTCTGGATGGGACCTAGGGTTAGGGTTATGTTGAGGGCTAGGGTTAGAGAGACGGTTCGGGTTCGGATGGGACCTAGGGTTAGCGTTATGTTGACGGCTAGGGTTAGAGAGACGGTTCGGGTTCGGATGGGACCTAGGGTTAGGGTTATGTTGAGGGCTAGGGTTAGAGAGACGGTTCGGGTCTGGATGGGACCTAGGGTTAGGGTTATGTTGAGGGCTAGGGTTAGATAGACGGTTTGGGTTCGGATGTGACCTAAGGTTAGGGTTATGTTGAGGGCTAGGGTTAGAGAGACGGTTGGGGTCTGGATGGGACCTGGGTTAGGGTTATGTTGAGGGCTAGGGTTAGAGAGACGGTTCGGGTCTGGATGGGTCCTAGGGTTAGGGTTATGTTGAGGGCTAGGGTTAGAGAGATGGTTCAGGTTCGGATGGGACCTAGGGTTAGGGTTATGTTGAGGGCTAGGGTTAGAGAGACGGTTCGCGTTCGAATGGGACCTAGGGTTAGGGTTATGTTGAGGGCTAGGGTTAGAGAGACGTTCGCGTCCGGATGGGACCTAGGGTTAGGGTTATGTTGAGGGCTAGGGTCAGAGAGACGGTTCGGGTTCGGATGGGACCTAGGGTTAGGGTTATGTTGAGGGCTAGGGTTAGAGAGACGGTTCGGGTCCGGATGGGACCTAGGGTTAGGGTTATGTTGAGGGCTAGGCTTAGAGAGACGGTTCGGGTCTGGATGGGACCTAGGGTTAGGGTTATGTTGAGGGCTAGGGTTAGAGAGACGGTTCGGGTTGGAATGGGACCTAGGGTTAGGGTTAGGTTGAGGGCTAGGGTTAGAGAGACGGTTCGGGTTCGGGTGGGACCTAGGGTTAGGGTTATGTTGAGGGCTAGGGTTAGAGAGACGGTTCGGGTCTGGATGGGACCTAGGGTTAGGGTTATGTTGAGGACTAGGGTTAGATAGACCGTTCGGATTCGGATGGGACCTAGGGTTAGGGTTATGTTGAGGGCTAGGGTTAGAGAGACGGTTCGGGTCTGGATGGGACCTAGGGTTAGGGTTATGTTGAGGGCTAGGGTTAGAGAGACGGTTCGGGTTCGGATGGGACCTAGGGTTAGGGTTTTGTTGAGGGCTAGGGTTAGAGAGACGGTTCGGGTCTGGATGGGACCTAGGGTTAGGGTTATGTTGAGGGCTAGGGTTAGAGAGACGGTTCCCGTCTGGATGGCACCTAGGGTTAGGGTTATGTTGAGGGCTCGGGTTAGAGAGACAGTTCGGGTCCGGATGGGACCTAGGGTTAGGGTTATGTTGAGGGCTAGGGTTAGAGAGACGGTTCGGGTTCGGATGGTACCTAGGGTTAGGGTTATGTTGAGGGCTAGGGTTAGAGAGACGGTTCGGGTCTGGATGGGACCTAGGGTTAGGGTTACGTTGAGGGCAAGGGTTAGAGAGACGTTTCGGGTCCTCATGGGACCTAGGGTTAGGGTTTTGTTGAGGGCTAGGGTTAGAGAGACGGTTCGGGTCTGGATGGGAACTAGGGTTAGGGTTACGTTGAGGGTTAGGGTTAGAGAAAAGGTTCGGGTCTGGATGGGACCTAGGATTAGAGTTATGTTGAGGGCTATGGTTAGAGAGACGGTTCGGGTCTGGATGGATCCTAGGGTTAGGGTTATGTTGAGGGCTAGGGTTAGAGAGACGGTTCGGGTCAGGATGTGACCTAGGGTTAGGGTTATGTTGAGGGCTAGGGTTAGAGAGACGGTTCGGGTCCGGATGGGACCTAAGGTTAGGGTTATGTTGAGGGCTAGGGTTAGAGAGTCGGTTCGGGTCTGGATGGGACCTAGGGTTAGCGTTATGTTGAGGGCTAGGGTTAGAGAAACGGTTCCCGTGTGGATGGGACCTAGAGTTAGGGTTATGTTGAGAACTCGGGTTAGAGAGACGGTTCGGGTCCGGATGGGACCTAGGGTTAGGGTTACGTTGAGGGCTAGGGTTAGAGAGACGGTTCGGGTCCGGATGGGACCTAGGGTTAGGGTTATGTTGAGGGCTAGGGTTAGAGAAAAGGTTCGGGTCTGGATGGGACCTAGGGTTAGGGTTATGTTGAGGGCTAGGGTTAGAGAGACGGTTCGGGTCTAGATGGGACCTAGGGTTAGGGTTATGTTGAGGGTTAGGGTTAGAGAGACGGTTCGGGTTCGGATGTGACCTAGGGTTAGGGTTATGTTGAGGGCTAGGGTTAGAGAGACGGTTCGGGTTCTGATGGTACCTAGGGTTAGGGTTATGTTGAGGGCTAGGGTTAGAGAGACGGTTCGGGTTCGGATGGGAGCTAGGGTTAGAGTTGTGTTGAGGGCTAGGGTTAGAGAGACGGTTCGGGTCCGGATGGGACCTAGGGTTAGGGTTATGTTGAGGGGTAGGGTTAGACAGACGGTTCGGGTCTGGATGGGACCTAGGGTTAGGTTTTTGTTGTGGGCTAGGGTTACTGAGACGGTACGGGTTCGGATGTGACCTAGGGTTAGGGTTATGTTGAGGGCTAGGGTTAGAGAGAAGGTTCGGGTTCGGATGTGACCGAGGGTTAGGGTTATGTTGAGGACTAGGGTTAGATAGACCGTTCGGATTCGGATGTGACCTAGGGTTAGGGTTACGTTGAGGGCTAGGGTTAGAGAGACGGTTCGGGTTCGGATGGGAACTAGGGTTAAGGTTATGTTGAGGGCTAGGGTTAGAGTAAAGGTTCGGGTCTGGATGGGACCTAGGGTTAGGGTTATGTTGAGGGCTAGGGTTAGAGAGACGGTTCGGGTTCGGATGTGACCTAGGGTTAGGGTTATGTTGAGGGCTAGGGTTAGAGAGACGGTTCGGGTCCGGATGGGACCTAGGGTTAGGGTTATGTTGAGGGCTAGGGTTAGAGAAAAGGTTCTGGTCTGGATGGGACCTAGGGTTAGGGTTATTTTGAGGGCTAGGGTTAGAGAGACGGTTCGGGTCTGGATGGGGGCTAGGGTTAGGGTTATGTTGAGGGGTAGGGTTAGAGAGACGGTTCAGGTTCGGATGTGACCAAGGGTTAGGGTTTTGTTGAGGACTAGGCTTAGAGAGAAGGTTCGGGTCCGGATGGGACCTAGGGTTAGGGTTATGTTGAGGGCTAGGGTTAGAGAGACGGTTCGGGTCTGGATGGGACATAGGGTTAGGGTTACGTTGGCGGCTAGGGTTAGAGAGACGGTTCGGGTCCGGATGGGACCTAGGGTTAGGGTTTTGTTGAGGGCTAGGGTTAGAGAAAAGGTTCGGGTGTGGATGGGACCTAGGGTTAGGGTTATGTTGAGGGCTAGGGTTAGAGAGACGGTTCGGGTCTAGATGGGACCTAGGGTTAGGGTTATGTTGAGGGCTAGGGTTAGAGTGACGGTTCGGGTTCGGATGGCAGCTAGGGTCAGGGTTGTGTTGAGGGCTAGGGTTATAGAGACGGTTCGGGTTCGGATGTGACCTAGGGTTAGGGTTATGTTGAGGCCTAGGGTTAGATAGACCGTTCGGATTCGGATGGGACCTAGGGTTAGGGTTATGTTGAGGGCTAGGGTTAGAGAGACGGTTCGGGTCTGGTTGGGACCTAGGGTTAGGGTTATGTTGAGGGCTAGGGTTAGAGAGACGGTTCGGGTTCGGATGGGACCTAGGGTTAGGGTTATGTTGAGGGCTAGGGTTAGAGAGACGGTTCGGGTCTGGATGGGACCTAGGGTTAGGGTTATGTTGAGGGCTAGGGTTAGAGAAACGGTTCCCGTGTGGATGGGACCTAGGGTTAGGGTTATGTTGAGAGCTCGGGTTAGAGAGACGGTTCGGGTCCGGATGGGACCTAGGGTTAGGGTTATGTTGAGGGCTAGGGTTAGAGAAACGGTTCGGTTTCGGGTGGGACCTAGGGTTAGGGTTATGTTGAGGGCTAGGGTTAGAGAGACGGTTCGGGTCTGGATGGGACCTAGGGTTAGGGTTATGTTGAGGGCTAGGGTTAGAGAGACGGTTCCCGTCTGGATGGGACCTAGGGTTAGGGTTATGTTGAGGGCTAGGGTTAGAGAGACGGTTCGGGTTCGGATGGGACCTAGGGTTAGCGTTATGTTGAGGGCTAGGGTTAGAGAGACGGTTCGGGTTCGGATGGGACCTAGGGTTAGGGTTATGTTGAGGGCTAGGGTTAGAGAGACGGTTCGGGTCTGGATGGGACCTAGGGTTAGGGTTATGTTGAGGGCTAGGGTTAGATAGACGGTTTGGGTTCGGATGTGACCTAAGGTTAGGGTTATGTTGAGGGCTAGGGTTAGAGAGACGGTTCGGGTCTGGATGGGACCTGGGTTAGGGTTATGTTGAGGGCTAGGGTTAGAGAGACGGTTCGGGTCTGGATGGGTCCTAGGGTTAGGGTTATGTTGAGGGCTAGGGTTAGAGAGATGGTTCAGGTTCGAATGGGACCTAGGGTTAGGGTTATGTTGAGGGCTAGGGTTAGAGAGACGGTTCGCGTTCGAATGGGACCTAGGGTTAGGGTTATGTTGAGGGCTAGGGTTAGAGAGACGTTCGCGTCCGGATGGGACCTAGGGTTAGGGTTATGTTGAGGGCTAGGGTTAGAGAGACGGTTCGGGTCCGGATGGGACCTAGGGTTAGGGTTATGTTGAGGGCTAGGGTTAGAGAAAAGGTTCGGGTCTGGATGGGACCTAGGGTTAGGGTTATTTTGAGGGCTAGGGTTAGAGAGACGGTTCGGGTCTGGATGGGGGCTAGGGTTAGGGTTATGTTGAGGGGTAGGGTTAGAGAGACGGTTCGGGTTCGGATGTGACCAAGGGTTAGGGTTTTGTTGAGGACTAGGCTTTGAGAGAAGGTTCGGGTCCGGATGGGACCTAGGGTTAGGGTTATGTTGAGGGCTAGGTTTAGAGAGACGGTTCGGGTCTGGATGGGACATAGGGTTAGGGTTACGTTGGCGGCTAGGGTTAGAGAGACGGTTCGGGTCCGGATGGGACCTAGGGTTAGGGTTTTGTTGAGGGCTAGGGTTAGAGAAAAGGTTCGGGTGTGGATGGGACCTAGGGTTAGGGTTATGTTGAGGGCTAGGGTTAGAGAGACGGTTCGGGTCTAGATGGGACCTAGGGTTAGGGTTATGTTGAGGGCTAGGGTTAGAGTGACGGTTCGGGTTCGGATGGCAGCTAGGGTCAGGGTTGTGTTGAGGGCTAGGGTTATAGAGACGGTTCGGGTTCGGATGTGACCTAGGGTTAGGGTTATGTTGAGGACTAGGGTTAGATAGACCGTTCGGATTCGGATGGGACCTAGGGTTAGGGTTATATTGAAGGCTAGGGTTAGAGAGACGGTTCGGGTCTGGTTGGGACATAGGGTTAGGGTTATGTTGAGGGCTAGGGTTAGAGAGACGGTTCGGGTTCGGATGGGACCTAGGGTTAGGGTTATGTTGAGGGCTAGGGTTAGAGAGACGGTTCGGGTCTGGATGGGACCTAGGGTTAGGGTTATGTTGAGGGCTAGGGTTAGAGAAACGGTTCCCGTGTGGATGGGACCTAGGGTTAGGGTTATGTTGAGAGCTCGGGTTAGAGAGACGGTTCGGGTCCGGATGGGACCTAGGGTTAGGGTTATGTTGAGGGCTAGGGTTAGAGAAACGGTTCGGTTTCGGGTGGGACCTAGGGTTAGGGTTATGTTGAGGGCTAGGGTTAGAGAGACGGTTCGGGTCTGGAAGGGACCTAGGGTTAGGGTTATGTTGAGGGCTAGGGTTAGAGAGACGGTTCCCGTCTGGATGGGACCTAGGGTTAGGGTTATGTTGAGGGCTAGGGTTAGAGAGACGGTTCGGGTTCGGATGGGACCTAGGGTTAGCGTTATGTTGAGGGCTAGGGTTAGAGAGACGGTTCGGGTTCGGATGGGACCTAGGGTTAGGGTTATGTTGAGGGCTAGGGTTAGAGAGACGGTTCGGGTCTGGATGGGACCTAGGGTTAGGGTTATGTTGAGGGCTAGGGTTAGATAGACGGTTTGGGTTCGGATGTGACCTAAGGTTAGGGTTATGTTGAGGGCTAGGGTTAGAGAGACGGTTCGGGTCTGGATGGGACCTGGGTTAGGGTTATGTTGAGGGCTAGGGTTAGAGAGACGGTTCGGGTCTGGATGGGTCCTAGGGTTAGGGTTATGTTGAGGGCTAGGGTTAGAGAGATGGTTCAGGTTCGGATGGGACCTAGGGTTAGGGTTATGTTGAGGGCTAGGGTTAGAGAGACGGTTCGCGTTCGAATGGGACCTAGGGTTAGGGTTATGTTGAGGGCTAGGGTTAGAGAGACGTTCGCGTCCGGATGGGACCTAGGGTTAGGGTTATGTTGAGGGCTAGGGTCAGAGAGACGGTTCGGGTTCGGATGGGACCTAGGGTTAGGGTTATGTTGAGGGCTAGGGTTAGAGAGACGGTTCGGGTCCGGATGGGACCTAGGGTTAGGGTTATGTTGAGGGCTAGGCTTAGAGAGACGGTTCGGGTCTGGATGGGACCTAGGGTTAGGGTTATGTTGAGGGCTAGGGTTAGAGAGACGGTTCGGGTCGGAATGGGACCTAGGGTTAGGGTTAGGTTGAGGGCTAGGGTTAGAGAGACGGTTCGGGTTCGGGTGGGACCTAGGGTTAGGGTTATGTTGAGGGCTAGGGTTAGAGAGACGGTTCGGGTCTGGATGGGACCTAGGCTTAGGGTTATGTTGAGGACTAGGGTTAGATAGACCGTTCGGATTCGGATGGGACCTAGGGTTAGGGTTATGTTGAGGGCTATGGTTAGAGAGACGGTTCGGGTCTGGATGGGACCTAGGGTTAGGGTTATGTTGAGGGCTAGGGTTAGAGAGACGGTTCGGGTTCGGATGGGACCTAGGGTTAGGGTTTTGTTGAGGGCTAGGGTTAGAGAGACGGTTCGGGTCTGGATGGGACCTAGGGTTAGGGTTATGTTGAGGGCTAGGGTTAGAGAGACGGTTCCCGTCTGGATGGCACCTAGGGTTAGGGTTATGTTGAGGGCTCGGGTTAGAGAGACAGTTCGGGTCCGGATGGGACCTAGGGTTAGGGTTATGTTGAGGGCTAGGGTTAGAGAGACGGTTCGGGTTCGGATGGTACCTAGGGTTAGGGTTATGTTGAGGGCTAGGGTTAGAGAGACGGTTCGGGTCTGGATGGGACCTAGGGTTAGGGTTACGTTGAGGGCAAGGGTTAGAGAGACGTTTCGGGTCCTCATGGGACCTAGGGTTAGGGTTTTGTTGAGGGCTAGGGTTAGAGAGACGGTTCGGGTCTGTATGGGACCTAGGGTTAGGGTTACGTTGAGGGTTAGGGTTAGAGAAAAGGTTCGGGTCTGGATGGGACCTAGGATTAGAGTTATGTTGAGGGCTATGGTTAGAGAGACGGTTCGGGTCTGGATGGGACCTAGGGTTAGGGTTATGTTGAGGGCTAGGGTTAGAG
This sequence comes from Miniopterus schreibersii, assembly GCF_964146895.1. Classification (NCBI taxonomy): domain Eukaryota; kingdom Metazoa; phylum Chordata; class Mammalia; order Chiroptera; family Miniopteridae; genus Miniopterus; species Miniopterus schreibersii. The sequence goes on along the minus strand of NC_138111.1, from coordinate 23,840,195 downwards.
AGACGGTTCGGGTCAGGATGTGACCTAGGGTTAGGGTTATGTTGAGGGCTAGGGTTAGAGAGACGGTTCGGGTCCGGATGGGACCTAAGGTTAGGGTTATGTTGAGGGCTAGGGTTAGAGAGTCGGTTCGGGTCTGGATGGGACCTAGGGTTAGGGTTATGTTGAGGGCTAGGGTTAGAGAAACGGTTCCCGTGTGGATGGGACCTAGAGTTAGGGTTATGTTGAGAACTCGGGTTAGAGAGACGGTTCGGGTCCGGATGGGACCTAGGGTTAGGGTTACGTTGAGGGCTAGGGTTAGAGAGACGGTTCGGGTCCGGATGGGACCTAGGGTTAGGGTTATGTTGAGGGCTAGGGTTAGAGAAAAGGTTCGGGTCTGGATGGGACCTAGGGTTAGGGTTATGTTGAGGGCTAGGGTTAGAGAGACGGTTCGGGTCTAGATGGGACCTAGGGTTAGGGTTATGTTGAGGGTTAGGGTTAGAGAGACGATTCAGGTTCGGATGTGACCTAGGGTTAGGGTTATGTTGAGGGCTAGGGTTAGAGAGACGGTTCGGGTTCTGATGGTACCTAGGGTTAGGGTTATGTTGAGGGCTAGGGTTAGAGAGACGGTTCGGGTTCGGATGGGAGCTAGGGTTAGAGTTGTGTTGAGGGCTAGGGTTAGAGAGACGGTTCGGGTCCGGATGGGACCTAGGGATAGGGTTATGTTGAGGGGTAGGGTTAGACAGACGGTTCGGGTCTGGATGGGACCTAGGGTTAGGTTTATGTTGAGGGCTAGGGTTACTGAGACGGTACGGGTTCGGATGTGACCTAGGGTTAGGGTTATGTTGAGGGCTAGGGTTAGAGAGAAGGTTCGGGTTCGGATGTGACCGAGGGTTAGGGTTATGTTGAGGACTAGGGTTAGATAGACCGTTCGGATTCGGATGTGACCTAGGGTTAGGGTTACGTTGAGGGCTAGGGTTAGAGAGACGGTTCGGGTTCGGATGGGACCTAGGGTTAAGGTTATGTTGAGGGCTAGGGTTAGAGTAAAGGTTCGGGTCTGGATGGGACCTAGGGTTAGGGTTATGTTGAGGGCTAGGGTTAGAGAGACGGTTCGGGTTCGGATGTGACCTAGGGTTAGGGTTATGTTGAGGGCTAGGGTTAGAGAGACGGTTCGGGTCCGGATGGGACCTAGGGTTAGGGTTATGTTGAGGGCTAGGGTTAGAGAAAAGGTTCGGGTCTGGATGGGACCTAGGGTTAGGGTTATTTTGAGGGCTAGGGTTAGAGAGACGGTTCGGGTCTGGATGGGGGCTAGGGTTAGGGTTATGTTGAGGGGTAGGGTTAGAGAGACGGTTCGGGTTCGGATGTGACCAAGGGTTAGGGTTTTGTTGAGGACTAGGCTTAGAGAGAAGGTTCGGGTCCGGATGGGACCTAGGGTTAGGGTTATGTTGAGGGCTAGGGTTAGAGAGACGGTTCGGGTCTGGATGGGACCTAGGGTTAGGGTTACGTTGGCGGCTAGGGTTAGAGAGACGGTTCGGGTCCGGATGGGACCTAGGGTTAGGGTTTTGTTGAGGGCTAGGGTTACAGAAAAGGTTCGGGTCTGGATGGGACCTAGGGTTAGGGTTATGTTGAGGGCTAGGGTTAGAGAGACGGTTCGGGTCTAGATGGGACCTAGGGTTAGGGTTATGTTGAGGGCTAGGGTTAGAGAGACGGTTCGGGTTCGGATGTGACCTAGGGTTAGGGTTATGTTGAGGTCTAGGTTTAGAGAGACGGTTCGGGTTCGGATGGTACCTAGGGTTACGGTTATGTTGAGGGCTAGGGTTAGAGTGACGGTTCGGTTTCGGATGGCAGCTAGGGTCAGGGTTGTGTTGAGGGCTAGGGTTATAGAGACGGTTCGGGTTCGGATGTGACCTACGGTTAGGGTTATGTTGAGGACTAGGGTTAGATAGACCGTTCGGATTCGGATGGGACCTAGGGTTAGGGTTATGTTGAGGGCTAGGGTTAGAGAGACGGTTCGGGTCTGGATGGGACCTAGGGTTAGGGTTATGTTGAGGGCTAGGGTTAGAGAGACGGTTCGGGTTCGGATGGGACCTAGGGTTAGGGTTATGTTGAGGGCTAGGGTTAGAGAGACGGTTCGGGTCTGGATGGGACCTAGGGTTAGGGTTATGTTGAGGGCTAGGGTTAGAGAAACGGTTCCCGTGTGGATGGGACCTAGGGTTAGGGTTATGTTGAGAGCTCGGGTTAGAGAGACGGTTCGGGTCCGGATGGGACCTAGGGTTAGGGTTATGTTGAGGGCTAGGGTTAGAGAAACGGTTCGGTTTCGGGTGGGACCTAGGGTTAGGGTTATGTTGAGGGCTAGGGTTAGAGAGACGGTTCGGGTCTGGATGGGACCTAGGGTTAGGGTTATGTTGAGGGCTAGGGTTAGAGAGACGGTTCCCGTCTGGATGGGACCTAGGGTTAGGGTTATGTTGAGGGCTATGGTTAGAGAGACGGTTCGGGTTCGGATGGGACCTAGGGTTAGGGTTATGTTGAGAGCTCGGGTTAGAGAGACGGTTCGGGTCCGGATGGGACCTAGGGTTAGGGTTATGTTGAGGGCTAGGGTTAGAGAAACGGTTCGGTTTCGGGTGGGACCTAGGGTTAGGGTTATGTTGAGGGCTAGGGTTAGAGAGACGGTTCGGGTCTGGATGGGACCTAGGGTTAGGGTTATGTTGAGGGCTAGGGTTAGAGAGACGGTTCCCGTCTGGATGGGACCCAGGGTTAGGGTTATGTTGAGGGCTAGGGTTAGAGAGACGGTTCGGGTTCGGATGGGACCTAGGGTTAGCGTTATGTTGAGGGCTAGGGTTAGAGAGACGGTTCGGGTTCGGATGGGACCTAGGGTTAGGGTTATGTTGAGGGCTAGGGTTAGAGAGACGGTTCGGGTCTGGATGGGACCTAGGGTTAGGGTTATGTTGAGGGCTAGGGTTAGATAGACGGTTTGGGTTCGGATGTGACCTAAGGTTAGGGTTATGTTGAGGGCTAGGGTTAGAGAGACGGTTCGGGTCTGGATGGGACCTGGGTTAGGGTTATGTTGAGGGCTAGGGTTAGAGAGACGGTTCGGGTCTGGATGGGTCCTAGGGTTAGGGTTATGTTGAGGGCTAGGGTTAGAGAGATGGTTCAGGTTCGGATGGGACCTAGGGTTAGGGTTATGTTGAGGGCTAGGGTTAGAGAGACGGTTCGGGTCCGGATGGGACCTAGGGTTAGGGTTATGTTGAGGGCTAGGCTTAGAGAGACGGTTCGGGTCTGGATGGGACCTAGGGTTAGGGTTATGTTGAGGGCTAGGGTTAGAGAGACGGTTCGGGTCGGAATGGGACCTAGGGTTAGGGTTAGGTTGAGGGCTAGGGTTAGAGAGACGGTTCGGGTTCGGGTGCGACCTAGGGTTAGGGTTATGTTGAGGGCTAGGGTTAGAGAGACGGTTCGGGTCTGGATGGGACCTAGGGTTAGGGTTATGTTGAGGACTAGGGTTAGATAGACCGTTCGGATTCGGATGGGACCTAGGGTTAGGGTTATGTTGAGGGCTATGGTTAGAGAGACGGTTCGGGTCTGGATGGGACCTAGGGTTAGGGTTATGTTGAGGGCTAGGGTTAGAGAGACGGTTCGGGTTCGGATGGGACCTAGGGTTAGGGTTTTGTTGAGGGCTAGGGTTAGAGAGACGGTTCGGGTCTGGATGGGACCTAGGGTTAGGGTTATGTTGAGGGCTAGGGTTAGAGAGACGGTTCCCGTCTGGATGGCACCTAGGGTTAGGGTTATGTTGAGGGCTCGGGTTAGAGAGACAGTTCGGGTCCGGATGGGACCTAGGGTTAGGGTTATGTTGAGGGCTAGGGTTAGAGAGACGGTTCGGGTTCGGATGGTACCTAGGGTTAGGGTTATGTTGAGGGCTAGGGTTAGAGAGACGGTTCGGGTCTGGATGGGACCTAGGGTTAGGGTTACGTTGGCGGCTAGGGTTAGATAGACGGTTCGGGTCCGGATGGGACCTAGGGTTAGGGTTTTGTTGAGGGCTAGGGTTACAGAAAAGGTTCGGGTCTGGATGGGACCTAGGGTTAGGGTTATGTTGAGGGCTAGGGTTAGAGAGACGGTTCGGGTCTAGATGGGACCTAGGGTTAGGGTTATGTTGAGGGCTAGGGTTAGAGAGACGGTTCGGGTTCGGATGTGACCTAGGGTTAGGGTTATGTTGAGGTCTAGGTTTAGAGAGACGGTTCGGGTTCGGATGGTACCTAGGGTTACGGTTATGTTGAGGGCTAGGGTTAGAGTGACGGTTCGGTTTCGGATGGCAGCTAGGGTCAGGGTTGTGTTGAGGGCTAGGGTTATAGAGACGGTTCGGGTTCGGATGTGACCTACGGTTAGGGTTATGTTGAGGACTAGGGTTAGATAGACCGTTCGGATTCGGATGGGACCTAGGGTTAGGGTTATGTTGAGGGCTAGGGTTAGAGAGACGGTTCGGGTCTGGATGGGACCTAGGGTTAGGGTTATGTTGAGGGCTAGGGTTAGAGAGACGGTTCGGGTTCGGATGGGACCTAGGGTTAGGGTTATGTTGAGGGCTAGGGTTAGAGAGACGGTTCGGGTCTGGATGGGACCTAGGGTTAGGGTTATGTTGAGGGCTAGGGTTAGAGAAACGGTTCCCGTGTGGATGGGACCTAGGGTTAGGGTTATGTTGAGAGCTCGGGTTAGAGAGACGGTTCGGGTCCGGATGGGACCTAGGGTTAGGGTTATGTTGAGGGCTAGGGTTAGAGAAACGGTTCGGTTTCGGGTGGGACCTAGGGTTAGGGTTATGTTGAGGGCTAGGGTTAGAGAGACGGTTCGGGTCTGGATGGGACCTAGGGTTAGGGTTATGTTGAGGGCTAGGGTTAGAGAGACGGTTCCCGTCTGGATGGGACCTAGGGTTAGGGTTATGTTGAGGGCTATGGTTAGAGAGACGGTTCGGGTTCGGATGGGACCTAGGGTTAGGGTTATGTTGAGAGCTCGGGTTAGAGAGACGGTTCGGGTCCGGATGGGACCTAGGGTTAGGGTTATGTTGAGGGCTAGGGTTAGAGAAACGGTTCGGTTTCGGGTGGGACCTAGGGTTAGGGTTATGTTGAGGGCTAGGGTTAGAGAGACGGTTCGGGTCTGGATGGGACCTAGGGTTAGGGTTATGTTGAGGGCTAGGGTTAGAGAGACGGTTCCCGTCTGGATGGGACCCAGGGTTAGGGTTATGTTGAGGGCTAGGGTTAGAGAGACGGTTCGGGTTCGGATGGGACCTAGGGTTAGCGTTATGTTGAGGGCTAGGGTTAGAGAGACGGTTCGGGTTCGGATGGGACCTAGGGTTAGGGTTATGTTGAGGGCTAGGGTTAGAGAGACGGTTCGGGTCTGGATGGGACCTAGGGTTAGGGTTATGTTGAGGGCTAGGGTTAGATAGACGGTTTGGGTTCGGATGTGACCTAAGGTTAGGGTTATGTTGAGGGCTAGGGTTAGAGAGACGGTTCGGGTCTGGATGGGACCTGGGTTAGGGTTATGTTGAGGGCTAGGGTTAGAGAGACGGTTCGGGTCTGGATGGGTCCTAGGGTTAGGGTTATGTTGAGGGCTAGGGTTAGAGAGATGGTTCAGGTTCGGATGGGACCTAGGGTTAGGGTTATGTTGAGGGCTAGGGTTAGAGAGACGGTTCGGGTCCGGATGGGACCTAGGGTTAGGGTTATGTTGAGGGCTAGGCTTAGAGAGACGGTTCGGGTCTGGATGGGACCTAGGGTTAGGGTTATGTTGAGGGCTAGGGTTAGAGAGACGGTTCGGGTCGGAATGGGACCTAGGGTTAGGGTTAGGTTGAGGGCTAGGGTTAGAGAGACGGTTCGGGTTCGGGTGCGACCTAGGGTTAGGGTTATGTTGAGGGCTAGGGTTAGAGAGACGGTTCGGGTCTGGATGGGACCTAGGGTTAGGGTTATGTTGAGGACTAGGGTTAGATAGACCGTTCGGATTCGGATGGGACCTAGGGTTAGGGTTATGTTGAGGGCTATGGTTAGAGAGACGGTTCGGGTCTGGATGGGACCTAGGGTTAGGGTTATGTTGAGGGCTAGGGTTAGAGAGACGGTTCGGGTTCGGATGGGACCTAGGGTTAGGGTTTTGTTGAGGGCTAGGGTTAGAGAGACGGTTCGGGTCTGGATGGGACCTAGGGTTAGGGTTATGTTGAGGGCTAGGGTTAGAGAGACGGTTCCCGTCTGGATGGCACCTAGGGTTAGGGTTATGTTGAGGGCTCGGGTTAGAGAGACAGTTCGGGTCCGGATGGGACCTAGGGTTAGGGTTATGTTGAGGGCTAGGGTTAGAGAGACGGTTCGGGTTCGGATGGTACCTAGGGTTAGGGTTATGTTGAGGGCTAGGGTTAGAGAGACGGTTCGGGTCTGGATGGGACCTAGGGTTAGGGTTACGTTGAGGGTAAGGGTTAGAGAGACGTTTCGGGTCCTCATGGGACCTAGGGTTAGGGTTTTGTTGAGGGCTAGGGTTAGAGAGACGGTTCGGGTCTGGATGGGACCTAGGGTTAGGGTTACGTTGAGGGTTAGGGTTAGAGAAAAGGTTCGGGTCTGGATGGGACCTAGGATTAGAGTTATGTTGAGGGCTATGGTTAGAGAGACGGTTCGGGTCTGGATGGGACCTAGGGTTAGGGTTATGTTGAGGGCTAGGGTTAGAGACGGTTCGGGTCCGGATGGGACCTAAGGTTAGGGTTATGTTGAGGGCTAGGGTTAGAGAGTCGGTTCGGGTCTGGATGGGACCTAGGGTTAGGGTTATGTTGAGGGCTAGGGTTAGAGAAACGGTTCCCGTGTGGATGGGACCTAGAGTTAGGGTTATGTTGAGAACTCGGGTTAGAGAGACGGTTCGGGTTCGGATGGGACCTAGGGTTAGGGTTACGTTGAGGGCTAGGGTTAGAGAGACGGTTCGGGTCCGGATGGGACCTAGGGTTAGGGTTATGTTGAGGGCTAGGGTTAGAGAAAAGGTTCGGGTCTGGATGGGACCTAGGGTTAGGGTTATGTTGAGGGCTAGGGTTAGAGAGACGGTTCGGGTCTAGATGGGACCTAGGGTTAGGGTTATGTTGAGGGTTAGGGTTAGAGAGACGATTCAGGTTCGGATGTGACCTAGGGTTAGGGTTATGTTGAGGGCTAGGGTTAGAGAGACGGTTCGGGTTCTGATGGTACCTAGGGTTAGGGTTATGTTGAGGGCTAGGGTTAGAGAGACGGTTCGGGTTCGGATGGGAGCTAGGGTTAGAGTTGTGTTGAGGGCTAGGGTTAGAGAGACGGTTCGGGTCCGGATGGGACCTAGGGATAGGGTTATGTTGAGGGGTAGGGTTAGACAGACGGTTCGGGTCTGGATGGGACCTAGGGTTAGGTTTATGTTGAGGGCTAGGGTTACTGAGACGGTACGGGTTCGGATGTGACCTAGGGTTAGGGTTATGTTGAGGGCTAGGGTTAGAGAGAAGGTTCGGGTTCGGATGTGACCTAGGGTTAGGGTTATGTTGAGGACTAGGGTTAGATAGACCGTTCGGATTCGGATGTGACCTAGGGTTAGGGTTACGTTGAGGGCTAGGGTTAGAGAGACGGTTCGGGTTCGGATGGGACCTAGGGTTAAGGTTATGTTGAGGGCTAGGGTTAGAGTAAAGGTTCGGGTCTGGATGGGACCTAGGGTTAGGGTTATGTTGAGGGCTAGTGTTAGAGAGACGGTTCGGGTTCGGATGTGACCTAGGGTTAGGGTTATGTTGAGGGCTAGGGTTAGAGAGACGGTTCGGGTCCGGATGGGACCTAGGGTTAGGGTTATGTTGAGGGCTAGGGTTAGAGAAAAGGTTCGGGTCTGGATGGGACCTAGGGTTAGGGTTATTTTGAGGGCTAGGGTTAGAGAGACGGTTCGGGTCTGGATGGGGGCTAGGGTTAGGGTTATGTTGAGGGGTAGGGTTAGAGAGACGGTTCGGGTTCGGATGTGACCAAGGGTTAGGGTTTTGTTGAGGACTAGGCTTAGAGAGAAGGTTCGGGTCCGGATGGGACCTAGGGTTAGGGTTATGTTGAGGGCTAGGGTTAGAGAGACGGTTCGGGTCTGGATGGGACCTAGGGTTAGGGTTACGTTGGCGGCTAGGGTTAGAGAGACGGTTCGGGTCCGGATGGGACCTAGGGTTAGGGTTTTGTTGAGGGCTAGGGTTACAGAAAAGGTTCGGGTCTGGATGGGATCTAGGGTTAGGGTTATGTTGAGGGCTAGGGTTAGAGAGACGGTTCGGGTCTAGATGGGACCTAGGGTTAGGGTTATGTTGAGGGCTAGGGTTAGAGAGACGGTTCGGGTTCGGATGTGACCTAGGGTTAGGGTTATGTTGAGGTCTAGGTTTAGAGAGACGGTTCGGGTTCGGATGGTACCTAGGGTTACGGTTATGTTGAGGGCTAGGGTTAGAGTGACGGTTCGGGTTCGGATGGCAGCTAGGGTCAGGGTTGTGTTGAGGGCTAGGGTTATAGAGACGGTTCGGGTTCGGATGTGACCTAGGGTTAGGGTTATGTTGAGAACTAGGGTTAGATAGACCGTTCGGATTCGGATGGGACCTAGGGTTAGGGTTATGTTGAGGGCTAGGGTTAGAGAGACGGTTCGGGTCTGGATGGGACCTAGGGTTAGGGTTATGTTGAGGGCTAGGGTTAGAGAGACGGTTCGGGTTCGGATGGGACCTAGGGTTAGGGTTATGTTGAGGGCTAGGGTTAGAGAGACGGTTCGGGTCTGGATGGGACCTAGGGTTAGGGTTATGTTGAGGGCTAGGGTTAGAGAAACGGTTCCCGTGTGGATGGGACCTAGGGTTAGGGTTATGTAGAGAGCTCGGGTTAGAGAGACGGTTCGGGTCCGGATGGGACCTAGGGTTAGGGTTATGTTGAGGGCTAGGGTTAGAGAAACGGTTCGGTTTCGGGTGGGACCTAGGGTTAGGGTTATGTTGAGGGCTAGGGTTAGAGAGACGGTTCGGGTCTGGATGGGACCTAGGGTTAGGGTTATGTTGAGGGCTAGGGTTAGAGAGACGGTTCCCGTCTGGATGGGACCTAGGGTTAGGGTTATGTTGAGGGCTATGGTTAGAGAGACGGTTCGGGTTCGGATGGGACCTAGGGTTAGGGTTATGTTGAGGTATAGGGTTAGAGAGACGGTTCGGGTTCGGATGGGACCTAGGGTTAGGGTTATGTTGAGGGCTAGGGTTAGAGAGACGGTTCGGGTCTGGATGGGACCTAGGGTTAGGGTTATGTTGAGGGCTAGGGTTAGATAGACGGTTTGGGTTCGGATGTGACCTAAGGTTAGGGTTATGTTGAGGGCTAGGGTTAGAGAGACGGTTCGGGTCTGGATGGGACCTAGGGTTAGGGTTATGTTGAGGGCTAGGGTTAGAGAGACGGTTCGGGTCTGGATGGGACCTAGGGTTAGGGTTATGTTGAGGGCTAGGGTTAGACAGATGGTTCAGGTTCGGATGGGACCTAGGGTTAGGGTTATGTTGAGGGCTAGGGTTAGAGAGACGGTTCGCGTTCGAATGGGACCTAGGGTTAGGGTTATGTTGAGGGCTAGGGTTAGAGAGACGTTCGCGTCCGGATGGGACCTAGGGTTAGGGTTATGTTGAGGGCTAGGGTCAGAGAGACGGTTCGGGTTCAGATGGGACCTAGGGTTAGGGTTATGTTGAGGGCTAGGGTTAGAGAGACGGTTCGGGTCCGGATGGGACCTAGGGTTAGGGTTATGTTGAGGGCTAGGGTTAGAGGGACGGTTCGGGTCAGGATGGGACCTAGGGTTAGGGTTATGTTGAGGGCTAGGGTTAGAGAGACGGTTCGGGTTGGAATGGGACCTAGGGTTAGGGTTAGGTTGAGGGCTAGAGTTAGAGAGACGGTTCGGGTTCGGGTGGGACCTAGGGTTAGGGTTATGTTGAGGGCTAGGGTTAGAGAGACGGTTCGGGTCTGGATGGGACCTAGGGTTAGGGTTATGTTGAGGACTAGGGTTAGATAGACCGTTCGGATTCGGATGGGACCTAGGGTTAGGGTTATGTTGAGGGCTAGGGTTAGAGAGACGGTTCGGGTCTGGATGGGACCTAGGGTTAGGGTTATGTTGAGGGCTAGGGTTAGATAGACGGTTCGGGTTCGGATGGGACCTAGGGTTAGGGTTTTGTTGAGGGCTAGGGTTAGAGAGACGGTTCGGGTCTGGATGGGACCTAGGGTTAGGGTTATGTTGAGGGCTAAGGTTAGAGAGACGGTTCCCGTCTGGATGGCACCTTGGGTTAGGGTTATGTTGAGGGCTCGGGTTAGAGAGACAGTTCGGGTCCGGATGGGACCTAGGGTTAGGGTTATGTTGAGGGCTAGGGTTAGAGAGACGGTTCGGGTTCGGATGGTACCTAGGGTTAGGGTTATGTTGAGGGCTAGGGTTAGAGAGACGGTTCGGATCTGGATGGGACCTAGGGTTAGGGTTACGTTGAGGGCAAGGGTTAGAGAGACGTTTCGGGTCCTCATGGGACCTAGGGTTAGGGTTTTGTTGAGGGCTAGGGTTAGAGAGACGGTTCGGGTCTGGATGGGACCTAGGGTTAGGGTTACGTTGAGGGTTAGGGTTAGAGAAAAGGTTCAGGTCTGGATGGGACCTAGGATTAGAGTTATGTTGAGGGCTATGGTTAGAGAGACGGTTCGGGTCTGGATGGGACCTAGGGTTAGGGTTATGTTGAGGGCTAGGGTTAGAGAGACGGTTCGGGTCAGGATGTGACCTAGGGTTAGGGTTATGTTGAGGGCTAGGGTTAGAGAGACGGTTCGGGTCCGGATGGGACCTAAGGTTAGGGTTATGTTGAGGGCTAGGGATAGAGAGTCGGTTCGGGTCTGGATGGGACCTAGGGTTAGGGTTATGTTGAGGGCTAGGGTTAGAGAAACGGTTCCCGTGTGGATGGGACCTAGAGTTAGGGTTATGTTGAGAGCTCGGGTTAGAGAGACGGTTCGGGTCCGGATGGGACCTAGGGTTAGGGTTATGTTGAGGGCTAGGGTTAGAGAAAAGGTTCGGGTCTGGATGGGACCTAGGGTTAGGGTTATGTTGAGGGCTAGGGTTAGAGAGACGGTTCGGGTCTAGATGGGACCTAGGGTTAGGGTTATGTTGAGGGCTAGGGTTAGAGAGACGGTTCGGGTTCGGATGTGACCTAGGGTTAGGGTTATGTTGAGGGCTAGGGTTAGAGAGACGGTTCGGGTTCTGATGGTACCTAGGGTTAGGGTTATGTTGAGGGCTAGGGTTAGAGAGACGGTTCGGGTTCGGATGGGAGCTAGGGTTAGAGTTGTGTTGAGGGCTAGGGTTAGAGAGACGGTTCGGGTCCGGATGGGACATAGGGTTAGGGTTATGTTGAGGGGTAGGGTTAGACAGACGGTTCGGGTCTGGATGGGACCTAGGGTTAGGTTTATGTTGAGGGCTAGGGTTACTGAGACGGTACGGGTTCGGATGTGACCTAGGGTTAGGGTTATGTTGAGGGCTAGGGTTAGAGAGAAGGTTCGGGTTCGGATGTGACCGAGGGTTAGGGTTATGTTGAGGACTAGGGTTAGATAGACCGTTCGGATTCGGATGTGACCTAGGGTTAGGGTTACGTTGAGGGCTAGGGTTAGAGAGACGGTTCGGGTTCGGATGGGACCTAGGGTTAAGGTTATGTTGAGGGCTAGGGTTAGAGTAAAGGTTCGGGTCTGGATGGGACCTAGGGTTAGGGTTATGTTGAGGGCTAGAGTTAGAGAGACGGTTCGGGTTCGGGTGGGACCTAGGGTTAGGGTTATGTTGAGGGCTAGGGTTAGAGAGACGGTTCGGGTCTGGATGGGACCTAGGGTTAGGGTTATGTTGAGGACTAGGGTTAGATAGACCGTTCGGATTCGGATGGGACCTAGGGTTAGGGTTATGTTGAGGGCTAGGGTTAGAGAGACGGTTCGGGTCTGGATGGGACCTAGGGTTAGGGTTATGTTGAGGGCTAGGGTTAGATAGACGGTTCGGGTTCGGATGGGACCTAGGGTTAGGGTTTTGTTGAGGGCTAGGGTTAGAGAGACGGTTCGGGTCTGGATGGGACCTAGGGTTAGGGTTATGTTGAGGGCTAAGGTTAGAGAGACGGTTCCCGTCTGGATGGCACCTTGGGTTAGGGTTATGTTGAGGGCTCGGGTTAGAGAGACAGTTCGGGTCCGGATGGGACCTAGGGTTAGGGTTATGTTGAGGGCTAGGGTTAGAGAGACGGTTCGGGTTCGGATGGTACCTAGGGTTAGGGTTATGTTGAGGGCTAGGGTTAGAGAGACGGTTCGGATCTGGATGGGACCTAGGGTTAGGGTTACGTTGAGGGCAAGGGTTAGAGAGACGTTTCGGGTCCTCATGGGACCTAGGGTTAGGGTTTTGTTGAGGGCTAGGGTTAGAGAGACGGTTCGGGTCTGGATGGGACCTAGGGTTAGGGTTACGTTGAGGGTTAGGGTTAGAGAAAAGGTTCAGGTCTGGATGGGACCTAGGATTAGAGTTATGTTGAGGGCTATGGTTAGAGAGACGGTTCGGGTCTGGATGGGACCTAGGGTTAGGGTTATGTTGAGGGCTAGGGTTAGAGAGACGGTTCGGGTCAGGATGTGACCTAGGGTTAGGGTTATGTTGAGGGCTAGGGTTAGAGAGACGGTTCGGGTCCGGATGGGACCTAAGGTTAGGGTTATGTTGAGGGCTAGGGATAGAGAGTCGGTTCGGGTCTGGATGGGACCTAGGGTTAGGGTTATGTTGAGGGCTAGGGTTAGAGAAACGGTTCCCGTGTGGATGGGACCTAGAGTTAGGGTTATGTTGAGAGCTCGGGTTAGAGAGACGGTTCGGGTCCGGATGGGACCTAGGGTTAGGGTTATGTTGAGGGCTAGGGTTAGAGAAAAGGTTCGGGTCTGGATGGGACCTAGGGTTAGGGTTATGTTGAGGGCTAGGGTTAGAGAGACGGTTCGGGTCTAGATGGGACCTAGGGTTAGGGTTATGTTGAGGGCTAGGGTTAGAGAGACGGTTCGGGTTCGGATGTGACCTAGGGTTAGGGTTATGTTGAGGGCTAGGGTTAGAGAGACGGTTCGGGTTCTGATGGTACCTAGGGTTAGGGTTATGTTGAGGGCTAGGGTTAGAGAGACGGTTCGGGTTCGGATGGGAGCTAGGGTTAGAGTTGTGTTGAGGGCTAGGGTTAGAGAGACGGTTCGGGTCCGGATGGGACATAGGGTTAGGGTTATGTTGAGGGGTAGGGTTAGACAGACGGTTCGGGTCTGGATGGGACCTAGGGTTAGGTTTATGTTGAGGGCTAGGGTTACTGAGACGGTACGGGTTCGGATGTGACCTAGGGTTAGGGTTATGTTGAGGGCTAGGGTTAGAGAGAAGGTTCGGGTTCGGATGTGACCGAGGGTTAGGGTTATGTTGAGGACTAGGGTTAGATAGACCGTTCGGATTCGGATGTGACCTAGGGTTAGGGTTACGTTGAGGGCTAGGGTTAGAGAGACGGTTCGGGTTCGGATGGGACCTAGGGTTAAGGTTATGTTGAGGGCTAGGGTTAGAGTAAAGGTTCGGGTCTGGATGGGACCTAGGGTTAGGGTTATGTTGAGGGCTAGGGTTAGAGAGACGGTTCGGGTTCGGATGTGACCTAGGGTTAGGGTTATGTTGAGGGCTAGGGTTAGAGAGACGGTTCGGGTCCGGATGGGACCTAGGGTTAGGGTTATGTTGAGGGCTAGGGTTAGAGAAAAGGTTCGGGTCTGGATGGGACCTAGGGTTAGGGTTATTTTGAGGGCTAGGGTTAGAGAGACGGTTCGGGTCTGGATGGTGGCTAGGGTTAGGGTTATGTTGAGGGGTAGGGTTAGAGAGACGGTTCGGGTTCGGATGTGACCAAGGGTTAGGGTTTTGTTGAGGACTAGGCTTAGAGAGAAGGTTCGGGTCCGGATGGGACCTAGGGTTAGGGTTATGTTGAGGGCTAGGGTTAGAGAGACGGTTCGGGTCTGGATGGGACATAGGGTTAGGGTTACGTTGGCGGCTAGGGTTAGAGAGACGGTTCGGGTCCGGATGGGACCTAGGGTTAGGGTTTTGTTGAGGGCTAGGGTTAGAGAAAAGGTTCGGGTCTGGATGGGACCTAGGGTTAGGGTTATGTTGAGGACTAGGGTTAGATAGACCGTTCGGATTCGGATGGGACCTAGGGTTAGGGTTATGTTGAGGGCTAGGGTTAGAGAGACGGTTCGGGTCTGGATGGGACCTAGGGTTAGGGTTATGTTGAGGGCTAGGGTTAGATAGACGGTTCGGGTTCGGATGGGACCTAGGGTTAGGGTTTTGTTGAGGGCTAGGGTTAGAGAGACGGTTCGGGTCTGGATGGGACCTAGGGTTAGGGTTATGTTGAGGGCTAAGGTTAGAGAGACGGTTCCCGTCTGGATGGCACCTTGGGTTAGGGTTATGTTGAGGGCTCGGGTTAGAGAGACAGTTCGGGTCCGGATGGGACCTAGGGTTAGGGTTATGTTGAGGGCTAGGGTTAGAGAGACGGTTCGGGTTCGGATGGTACCTAGGGTTAGGGTTATGTTGAGGGCTAGGGTTAGAGAGACGGTTCGGATCTGGATGGGACCTAGGGTTAGGGTTACGTTGAGGGCAAGGGTTAGAGAGACGTTTCGGGTCCTCATGGGACCTAGGGTTAGGGTTTTGTTGAGGGCTAGGGTTAGAGAGACGGTTCGGGTCTGGATGGGACCTAGGGTTAGGGTTACGTTGAGGGTTAGGGTTAGAGAAAAGGTTCAGGTCTGGATGGGACCTAGGATTAGAGTTATGTTGAGGGCTATGGTTAGAGAGACGGTTCGGGTCTGGATGGGACCTAGGGTTAGGGTTATGTTGAGGGCTAGGGTTAGAGAGACGGTTCGGGTCAGGATGTGACCTAGGGTTAGGGTTATGTTGAGGGCTAGGGTTAGAGAGACGGTTCGGGTCCGGATGGGACCTAAGGTTAGGGTTATGTTGAGGGCTAGGGATAGAGAGTCGGTTCGGGTCTGGATGGGACCTAGGGTTAGGGTTATGTTGAGGGCTAGGGTTAGAGAAACGGTTCCCGTGTGGATGGGACCTAGAGTTAGGGTTATGTTGAGAGCTCGGGTTAGAGAGACGGTTCGGGTCCGGATGGGACCTAGGGTTAGGGTTATGTTGAGGGCTAGGGTTAGAGAAAAGGTTCGGGTCTGGATGGGACCTAGGGTTAGGGTTATGTTGAGGGCTAGGGTTAGAGAGACGGTTCGGGTCTAGATGGGACCTAGGGTTAGGGTTATGTTGAGGGCTAGGGTTAGAGAGACGGTTCGGGTTCGGATGTGACCTAGGGTTAGGGTTATGTTGAGGGCTAGGGTTAGAGAGACGGTTCGGGTTCTGATGGTACCTAGGGTTAGGGTTATGTTGAGGGCTAGGGTTAGAGAGACGGTTCGGGTTCGGATGGGAGCTAGGGTTAGAGTTGTGTTGAGGGCTAGGGTTAGAGAGACGGTTCGGGTCCGGATGGGACATAGGGTTAGGGTTATGTTGAGGGGTAGGGTTAGACAGACGGTTCGGGTCTGGATGGGACCTAGGGTTAGGTTTATGTTGAGGGCTAGGGTTACTGAGACGGTACGGGTTCGGATGTGACCTAGGGTTAGGGTTATGTTGAGGGCTAGGGTTAGAGAGAAGGTTCGGGTTCGGATGTGACCGAGGGTTAGGGTTATGTTGAGGACTAGGGTTAGATAGACCGTTCGGATTCGGATGTGACCTAGGGTTAGGGTTACGTTGAGGGCTAGGGTTAGAGAGACGGTTCGGGTTCGGATGGGACCTAGGGTTAAGGTTATGTTGAGGGCTAGGGTTAGAGTAAAGGTTCGGGTCTGGATGGGACCTAGGGTTAGGGTTATGTTGAGGGCTAGAGTTAGAGAGACGGTTCGGGTTCGGGTGGGACCTAGGGTTAGGGTTATGTTGAGGGCTAGGGTTAGAGAGACGGTTCGGGTCTGGATGGGACCTAGGGTTAGGGTTATGTTGAGGACTAGGGTTAGATAGACCGTTCGGATTCGGATGGGACCTAGGGTTAGGGTTATGTTGAGGGCTAGGGTTAGAGAGACGGTTCGGGTCTGGATGGGACCTAGGGTTAGGGTTATGTTGAGGGCTAGGGTTAGATAGACGGTTCGGGTTCGGATGGGACCTAGGGTTAGGGTTTTGTTGAGGGCTAGGGTTAGAGAGACGGTTCGGGTCTGGATGGGACCTAGGGTTAGGGTTATGTTGAGGGCTAAGGTTAGAGAGACGGTTCCCGTCTGGATGGCACCTTGGGTTAGGGTTATGTTGAGGGCTCGGGTTAGAGAGACAGTTCGGGTCCGGATGGGACCTAGGGTTAGGGTTATGTTGAGGGCTAGGGTTAGAGAGACGGTTCGGGTTCGGATGGTACCTAGGGTTAGGGTTATGTTGAGGGCTAGGGTTAGAGAGACGGTTCGGATCTGGATGGGACCTAGGGTTAGGGTTACGTTGAGGGCAAGGGTTAGAGAGACGTTTCGGGTCCTCATGGGACCTAGGGTTAGGGTTTTGTTGAGGGCTAGGGTTAGAGAGACGGTTCGGGTCTGGATGGGACCTAGGGTTAGGGTTACGTTGAGGGTTAGGGTTAGAGAAAAGGTTCAGGTCTGGATGGGACCTAGGATTAGAGTTATGTTGAGGGCTATGGTTAGAGAGACGGTTCGGGTCTGGATGGGACCTAGGGTTAGGGTTATGTTGAGGGCTAGGGTTAGAGAGACGGTTCGGGTCAGGATGTGACCTAGGGTTAGGGTTATGTTGAGGGCTAGGGTTAGAGAGACGGTTCGGGTCCGGATGGGACCTAAGGTTAGGGTTATGTTGAGGGCTAGGGATAGAGAGTCGGTTCGGGTCTGGATGGGACCTAGGGTTAGGGTTATGTTGAGGGCTAGGGTTAGAGAAACGGTTCCCGTGTGGATGGGACCTAGAGTTAGGGTTATGTTGAGAGCTCGGGTTAGAGAGACGGTTCGGGTCCGGATGGGACCTAGGGTTAGGGTTATGTTGAGGGCTAGGGTTAGAGAAAAGGTTCGGGTCTGGATGGGACCTAGGGTTAGGGTTATGTTGAGGGCTAGGGTTAGAGAGACGGTTCGGGTCTAGATGGGACCTAGGGTTAGGGTTATGTTGAGGGCTAGGGTTAGAGAGACGGTTCGGGTTCGGATGTGACCTAGGGTTAGGGTTATGTTGAGGGCTAGGGTTAGAGAGACGGTTCGGGTTCTGATGGTACCTAGGGTTAGGGTTATGTTGAGGGCTAGGGTTAGAGAGACGGTTCGGGTTCGGATGGGAGCTAGGGTTAGAGTTGTGTTGAGGGCTAGGGTTAGAGAGACGGTTCGGGTCCGGATGGGACATAGGGTTAGGGTTATGTTGAGGGGTAGGGTTAGACAGACGGTTCGGGTCTGGATGGGACCTAGGGTTAGGTTTATGTTGAGGGCTAGGGTTACTGAGACGGTACGGGTTCGGATGTGACCTAGGGTTAGGGTTATGTTGAGGGCTAGGGTTAGAGAGAAGGTTCGGGTTCGGATGTGACCGAGGGTTAGGGTTATGTTGAGGACTAGGGTTAGATAGACCGTTCGGATTCGGATGTGACCTAGGGTTAGGGTTACGTTGAGGGCTAGGGTTAGAGAGACGGTTCGGGTTCGGATGGGACCTAGGGTTAAGGTTATGTTGAGGGCTAGGGTTAGAGTAAAGGTTCGGGTCTGGATGGGACCTAGGGTTAGGGTTATGTTGAGGGCTAGGGTTAGAGAGACGGTTCGGGTTCGGATGTGACCTAGGGTTAGGGTTATGTTGAGGGCTAGGGTTAGAGAGACGGTTCGGGTCCGGATGGGACCTAGGGTTAGGGTTATGTTGAGGGCTAGGGTTAGAGAAAAGGTTCGGGTCTGGATGGGACCTAGGGTTAGGGTTATTTTGAGGGCTAGGGTTAGAGAGACGGTTCGGGTCTGGATGGTGGCTAGGGTTAGGGTTATGTTGAGGGGTAGGGTTAGAGAGACGGTTCGGGTTCGGATGTGACCAAGGGTTAGGGTTTTGTTGAGGACTAGGCTTAGAGAGAAGGTTCGGGTCCGGATGGGACCTAGGGTTAGGGTTATGTTGAGGGCTAGGGTTAGAGAGACGGTTCGGGTCTGGATGGGACATAGGGTTAGGGTTACGTTGGCGGCTAGGGTTAGAGAGACGGTTCGGGTCCGGATGGGACCTAGGGTTAGGGTTTTGTTGAGGGCTAGGGTTAGAGAAAAGGTTCGGGTCTGGATGGGACCTAGGGTTAGGGTTATGTTGAGGGCTAGGGTTAGAGAGACGGTTCGGGTCTAGATGGGACCTAGGGTTACGGTTATGTTGAGGGCTAGGGTTAGAGTGACGGTTCGGGTTCGGATGGCAGCTAGGGTCAGGGTTGTGTTGAGGGCTAGGGTTATAGAGACGGTTCGGGTTCGGATGTGACCTAGGGTTAGGGTTATGTTGAGGACTAGGATTAGATAGACCGTTCGGATTCAGATGGGACCTAGGGTTAGGGTTATGTTGAGGGCTAGGGTTAGAGAGACGGTTCGGGTCTGGTTGGGACCTAGGGTTAGGGTTATGTTGAGGGCTAGGGTTAGAGAGACGGTTCGGGTTCGGATGGGACCTAGGGTTAGGGTTATGTTGAGGGCTAGGGTTAGAGAGACGGTTCGGGTCTGGATGGGACCTAGGGTTAGGGTTATGTTGAGGGCTAGGGTTAGAGAAACGGTTCCCGTGTGGATGGGACCTAGGGTTAGGGTTATGTTGAGAGCTCGGGTTAGAGAGACGGTTCGGGTCCGGATGGGACCTAGGGTTAGGGTTATGTTGAGGGCTAGGGTTAGAGAAACGGTTCGGTTTCGGGTGGGACCTAGGGTTAGGGTTATGTTGAGGGCTAGGGTTAGAGAGACGGTTCGGGTCTGGATGGGACCTAGGGTTAGGGTTATGTTGAGGGCTAGGGTTAGAGAGACGGTTCCCGTCTGGATGGGACCTAGGGTTAGGGTTATGTTGAGGGCTAGGGTTAGAGAGACGGTTCGGGTTCGGATGGGACCTAGGGTTAGCGTTATGTTGAGGGCTAGGGTTAGAGAGACGGTTCGGGTTCGGATGGGACCTAGGGTTAGGGTTATGTTGAGGGCTAGGGTTAGAGAGACGGTTCGGGTCTGGATGGGACCTAGGGTTAGGGTTATGTTGAGGGCTAGGGTTAGATAGACGGTTTGGGTTCGGATGTGACCTAAGGTTAGGGTTATGTTGAGGGCTAGGGTTAGAGAGACGGTTCGGGTCTGGATGGGACCTGGGTTAGGGTTATGTTGAGGGCTAGGGTTAGAGAGACGGTTCGGGTCTGGATGGGTCCTAGGGTTAGGGTTATGTTGAGGGCTAGGGTTAGAGAGATGGTTCAGGTTCGGATGGGACCTAGGGTTAGGGTTATGTTGAGGGCTAGGGTTAGAGAGACGGTTCGCGTTCGAATGGGACCTAGGGTTAGGGTTATGTTGAGGGCTAGGGTTAGAGAGACGTTCGCGTCCGGATGGGACCTAGGGTTAGGGTTATGTTGAGGGCTAGGGTCAGAGAGACGGTTCGGGTTCGGATGGGACCTAGGGTTAGGGTTATGTTGAGGGCTAGGGTTAGAGAGACGGTTCGGGTCCGGATGGGACCTAGGGTTAGGGTTATGTTGAGGGCTAGGCTTAGAGAGACGGTTCGGGTCTGGATGGGACCTAGGGTTAGGGTTATGTTGAGGGCTAGGGTTAGAGAGACGGTTCGGGTCGGAATGGGACCTAGGGTTAGGGTTAGGTTGAGGGCTAGGGTTAGAGAGACGGTTCGGGTTCGGGTGGGACCTAGGGTTAGGGTTATGTTGAGGGCTAGGGTTAGAGAGACGGTTCGGGTCTGGATGGGACCTAGGGTTAGGGTTATGTTGAGGACTAGGGTTAGATAGACCGTTCGGATTCGGATGGGACCTAGGGTTAGGGTTATGTTGAGGGCTAGGGTTAGAGAGACGGTTCGGGTCTGGATGGGACCTAGGGTTAGGGTTATGTTGAGGGCTAGGGTTAGAGAGACGGTTCGGGTTCGGATGGGACCTAGGGTTAGGGTTTTGTTGAGGGCTAGGGTTAGAGAGACGGTTCGGGTCTGGATGGGACCTAGGGTTAGGGTTATGTTGAGGGCTAGGGTTAGAGAGACGGTTCCCGTCTGGATGGCACCTAGGGTTAGGGTTATGTTGAGGGCTCGGGTTAGAGAGACAGTTCGGGTCCGGATGGGACCTAGGGTTAGGGTTATGTTGAGGGCTAGGGTTAGAGAGACGGTTCGGGTTCGGATGGTACCTAGGGTTAGGGTTATGTTGAGGGCTAGGGTTAGAGAGACGGTTCGGGTCTGGATGGGACCTAGGGTTAGGGTTACGTTGAGGGCAAGGGTTAGAGAGACGTTTCGGGTCCTCATGGGACCTAGGGTTAGGGTTTTGTTGAGGGCTAGGGTTAGAGAGACGGTTCGGGTCTGGATGGGACCTAGGGTTAGGGTTACGTTGAGGGTTAGGGTTAGAGAAAAGGTTCGGTTCTGGATGGGACCTAGGATTAGAGTTATGTTGAGGGCTATGGTTAGAGAGACGGTTCGGGTCTGGATGGGACCTAGGGTTAGGGTTATGTTGAGGGCTAGGGTTAGAGAGACGGTTCGGGTCAGGATGTGACCTAGGGTTAGGGTTATGTTGAGGGCTAGGGTTAGAGAGACGGTTCGGGTCCGGATGGGACCTAAGGTTAGGGTTATGTTGAGGGCTAGGGTTAGAGAGTCGGTTCGGGTCTGGATGGGACCTAGGGTTAGGGTTATGTTGAGGGCTAGGGTTAGAGAAACGGTTCCCGTGTGGATGGGACCTAGAGTTAGGGTTATGTTGAAAACTCGGGTTAGAGAGACGGTTCGGGTCCGGATGGGACCTAGGGTTAGGGTTACGTTGAGGGCTAGGGTTAGAGAGACGGTTCGCGTCCGGATGGGACCTAGGGTTAGGGTTATGTTGAGGGCTAGGGTTAGAGAAAAGGTTCGGGTCTGGATGGGACCTAGGGTTAGGGTTATGTTGAGGGCTAGGGTTAGAGAGACGGTTCGGGTCTAGATGGGACCTAGGGTTAGGGTTATGTTGAGGGTTAGGGTTAGAGAGACGGTTCAGGTTCGGATGTGACCTAGGGTTAGGGTTATGTTGAGGGCTAGGGTTAGAGAGACGGTTCGGGTAATGATGGTACCTAGGGTTAGGGTTATGTTGAGGGCTAGGGTTAGAGAGACGGTTCGGGTTCGGATGGGAGCTAGGGTTAGAGTTGTGTTGAGGGCTAGGGTTAGAGAGACGGTTCGGGTCCGGATGGGACCTAGGGATAGGGTTATGTTGAGGGGTAGGGTTAGACAGACGGTTCGGGTCTGGATGGGACCTAGGGTTAGGTTTATGTTGAGGGCTAGGGTTACTGAGACGGTACGGGTTCGGATGTGACCTAGGGTTAGGGTTATATTGAGGGCTAGGGTTAGAGAGAAGGTTCGGGTTCGGATGTGACCGAGGGTTAGGGTTATGTTGAGGACTAGGGTTAGATAGACCGTTCGGATTCGGATGTGACCTAGGGTTAGGGTTACGTTGAGGGCTAGGGTTAGAGAGACGGTTCGGGTTCGGATGGGACCTAGGGTTAAGGTTATGTTGAGGGCTAGGGTTAGAGTAAAGGTTCGGGTCTGGATGGGACCTAGGGTTAGGGTTATGTTGAGGGCTAGGGTTAGAGAGACGGTTCGGGTCTGGATGGGGGCTAGGGTTAGGGTTATGTTGAGGGGTAGGGTTAGAGAGACGGTTCGGGTTCGGATGTGACCAAGGGTTAGGGTTTTGTTGAGGACTAGGCTTAGAGAGAAGGTTCGGGTCCGGATGGGACCTAGGGTTAGGGTTATGTTGAGGGCTAGGGTTAGAGAGACGGTTCGGGTCTGGATGGGACCTAGGGTTAGGGTTACGTTGGCGGCTAGGGTTAGAGAGACGGTTCGGGTCCGGATGGGACCTAGGGTTAGGGTTTTGTTGAGGGCTAGGGTTACAGAAAAGGTTCGGGTCTGGATGGGACCTAGGGTTAGGGTTATGTTGAGGGCTAGGGTTAGAGAGACGGTTCGGGTCTAGATGGGACCTAGGGTTAGGGTTATGTTGAGGGCTAGGGTTAGAGAGACGGTTCGGGTTCGGATGTGACCTAGGGTTAGGGTTATGTTGAGGTCTAGGTTTAGAGAGACGGTTCGGGTTCGGATGGTGCCTAGGGTTACGGTTATGTTGAGGGCTAGGGTTAGAGTGACGGTTCGGGTTCGGATGGCAGCTAGGGTCAGGGTTGTGTTGAGGGCTAGGGTTATAGAGACGGTTCGGGTTCGGATGTGACCTAGGGTTAGGGTTATGTTGAGGACTAGGGTTAGATAGACCGTTCGGATTCGGATGGGACCTAGGGTTAGGGTTATGTTGAGGGCTAGGGTTAGAGAGACGGTTCGGGTCTGGATGGGACCTAGGGTTAGGGTTATGTTGAGGGCTAGGGTTAGAGAGACGGTTCGGGTTCGGATGGGACCTAGGGTTAGGGTTATGTTGAGGGCTAGGGTTAGAGAGACGGTTCGGGTCTGGATGGGACCTAGGGTTAGGGTTATGTTGAGGGCTAGGGTTAGAGAAACGGTTCCCGTGTGGATGGGACCTAGGGTTAGGGTTATGTTGAGAGCTCGGGTTAGAGAGACGGTTCGGGTCCGGATGGGACCTAGGGTTAGGGTTATGTTGAGGGCTAGGGTTAGAGAAACGGTTCGGTTTCGGGTGGGACCTAGGGTTAGGGTTATGTTGAGGGCTAGGGTTAGAGAGACGGTTCGGGTCTGGATGGGACCTAGGGTTAGGGTTATGTTGAGGGCTAGGGTTAGAGAGACGGTTCCCGTCTGGATGGGACCTAGGGTTAGGGTTATGTTGAGGGCTAGGGTTAGAGAGACGGTTCGGGTTCGGATGGGACCTAGGGTTAGCGTTATGTTGAGGGCTAGGGTTAGAGAGACGGTTCGGGTTCGGATGGGACCTAGGGTTAGGGTTATGTTGAGGGCTAGGGTTAGAGAGACGGTTCGGGTCTGGATGGGACCTAGGGTTAGGGTTATGTTGAGGGCTAGGGTTAGATAGACGGTTTGGGTTCGGATGTGACCTAAGGTTAGGGTTATGTTGAGGGCTAGGGTTAGAGAGACGGTTCGGGTCTGGATGGGACCTAGGGTTAGGGTTATGTTGAGGGCTAGGGTTAGAGAGACGGTTCGGGTCTGGATGGGACCTAGGGTTAGGGTTATGTTGAGGGCTAGGGTTAGACAGATGGTTCAGGTTCGGATGGGACCTAGGCTTAGGGTTATGTTGAGGGCTAGGGTTAGAGAGACGGTTCGCGTTCGAATGGGACCTAGGGTTAGGGTTATGTTGAGGGCTAGGGTTAGAGAGACGTTCGCGTCCGGATGGGACCTAGGGTTAGGGTTATGTTGAGGGCTAGGGTCAGAGAGACGGTTCGGGTTCAGATGGGACCTAGGGTTAGGGTTATGTTGAGGGCTAGGGTTAGAGAGACGGTTCGGGTCCGGATGGGACCTAGGCTTAGGGTTATGTTGAGGGCTAGGGGTAGAGGGACGGTTCGGGTCAGGATGGGACCTAGGGTTAGGGTTATGTTGAGGGCTAGGGTTAGAGAGACGGTTCGGGTCGGAATGGGACCTAGGGTTAGGGTTAGGTTGAGGGCTAGGGTTAGAGAGACGGTTCGGGTTCGGGTGGGACCTAGGGTTAGGGTTATGTTGAGGGCTAGGGTTAGAGAGACGGTTCGGGTCTGGATGGGACCTAGGGTTAGGGTTATGTTGAGGACTAGGGTTAGATAGACCGTTCGGATTCGGATGGGACCTAGGGTTAGGGTTATGTTGAGGGCTAGGGTTAGAGAGACGGTTCGGGTCTGGATGGGACCTAGGGTTAGGGTTATGTTGAGGGCTAGGGTTAGATAGACGGTTCGGGTTCGGATGGGACCTAGGGTTAGGGTTTTGTTGAGGGCTAGGGTTAGAGAGACGGTTCGGGTCTGGATGGGACCTAGGGTTAGGGTTATGTTGAGGGCTAGGGTTAGAGAGACGGTTCCCGTCTGGATGGCACCTTGGGTTAGGGTTATGTTGAGGGCTCAGGTTAGAGAGACAGTTCGGGTCCGGATGGGACCTAGGGTTAGGGTTATGTTGAGGGCTAGGGTTAGAGAGACGGTTCGGGTTCGGATGGTACCTAGGGTTAGGGTTATGTTGAGGGCTAGGGTTAGAGAGACGGTTCGGGTCTGGATGGGACCTAGGGTTAGGGTTACGTTGAGGGCAAGTGTTAGAGAGACGTTTCGGGTCCTCATGGGACCTAGGGTTAGGGTTTTGTTGAGGGCTAGGGTTAGAGAGACGGTTCGGGTCTGGATGGGACCTAGGGTTAGGGTTACGTTGAGGGTTAGGGTTAGAGAAAAGGTTCGGGTCTGGATGGGACCTAGGATTAGAGTTATGTTGAGGGCTATGGTTAGAGAGACGGTTCGGGTCTGGATGGGACCTAGGGTTAGGGTTATGTTGAGGGCTAGGGTTAGAGAGACGGTTCGGGTCAGGATGTGACCTAGGGTTAGGGTTATGTTGAGGGCTAGGGTTAGAGAGACGGTTCGGGTCCGGATGGGACCTAAGGTTAGGGTTATGTTGAGGGCTAGGGTTAGAGAGTCGGTTCGGGTCTGGATGGGACCTAGGGTTAGGGTTATGTTGAGGGCTAGGGTTAGAGAAACGGTTCCCGTGTGGATGGGACCTAGAGTTAGGGTTATGTTGAGATCTCGGGTTAGAGAGACGGTTCGGGTCCGGATGGGACCTAGGGTTAGGGTTACGTTGAGGGCTAGGGTTAGAGAGACGGTTCGGGTCCGGATGGGACCTAGGGTTAGGGTTATGTTGAGGGCTAGGGTTAGAGAAAAGGTTCGGGTCTGGATGGGACCTAGGGTTAGGGTTATGTTGAGGGCTAGGGTTAGAGAGACGGTTCGGGTCTAGATGGGACCTAGGGTTAGGGTTATGTTGAGGGCTAGGGTTAGAGAGACGGTTCGGGTTCGGATGTGACCTAGGGTTAGGGTTATGTTGAGGGCTAGGGTTAGAGAGACGGTTCGGGTTCTGATGGTACCTAGGGTTAGGGTTATGTTGAGGGCTAGGGTTAGAGAGACGGTTCGGGTTCGGATGGGAGCTAGGGTTAGAGTTGTGTTGAGGGCTAGGGTTAGAGAGACGGTTCGGGTCCGGATGGGACATAGGGTTAGGGTTATGTTGAGGGGTAGGGTTAGACAGACGGTTCGGGTCTGGATGGGACCTAGGGTTAGGTTTATGTTGAGGGCTAGGGTTACTGAGACGGTACTGGTTCGGATGTGACCTAGGGTTAGGGTTATGTTGAGGGCTAGGGTTAGAGAGAAGGTTCGGGTTCGGATGTGACCGAGGGTTAGGGTTATGTTGAGGACTAGGGTTAGATAGACCGTTCGGATTCGGAGGTGACCTAGGGTTAGGGTTACGTTGAGGGCTAGGGTTAGAGAGACGGTTCGGGTTCGGATGGGTCCTAGGGTTAGGGTTATGTTGAGGGCTAAGGTTAGAGAGACGGTTCGGGTTCGGATGTGACCTAGGGTTAGGGTTATGTTGAGGGCTAGGGTTAGAGAGACGGTTCGGGTCCGGATGGGACCTAGGGTTAGGGTTATGTTGAGGGCTAGGGTTAGAGAAAAGGTTCGGGTCTGGATGGGACCTAGGGTTAGGGTTACGTTGGCGGCTAGGGTTAGAGAGACGGTTCGGGTCCGGATGGGACCTAGGGTTAGGGTTTTGTTGAGGGCTAGGGTTAGAGAAAAGGTTCGGGTCTGGATGGGACCTAGGGTTAGGGTTATGTTGAGGGCTAGGGTTAGAGAGACGGTTCGGGTCTAGATGGGACCTAGGGTTAGGGTTATGTTGAGGGCTAGGGTTAGAGAGACGGTTCGGGTTCGGATGTGACCTAGGGTTAGGGTTATGTTGAGGACTAGGGTTAGATAGACCGTTCGGATTCGGATGGGACCTAGGGTTAGGGTTATTTTGAGGGCTAGGGTTAGAGAGACGGTTCGGGTCTGGATGGGACCTAGGGTTAGGGTTACGTTGGCAGCTAGGGTTAGAGAGACGGTTCGGGTCCGGATGGGACCTAGGGTTAGGGTTTTGTTGAGGGCTAGGGTTAGAGAAAAGGTTCGGGTCTGGATGGGACCTAGGGTTAGGGTTATGTTGAGGGCTAGGGTTAGAGAGACGGTTCGGGTCTAGATGGGACCTAGGGTTAGGGTTATGTTGAGGGCTAGAGTTAGAGAGACGGTTCGGGTTCGGATGTGACCTAGGGTTAGGGTTATGTTGAGGTCTAGGGTTAGAGTGACGGTTCGGGTTCGGATGGTACCTAGGGTTAGGGTTATGTTGAGGGCTAGGGTTAGAGTGACGGTTCGGGTTCGGATGGCAGCTAGGGTCAGGGTTGTGTTGAGGGCTAGGGTTAGAGAGACGGTTCGGGTTCGGATGTGACCTAGGGTTAGGGTTATGTTGAGGACTAGGGTTAGATAGACCGTTCGGATTCGGATGGGACCTAGGGTTAGGGTAATGTTGAGGGCTAGGGTTAGAGAGACGGTTCGGGTCTGGATGGGACCTAGGGTTAGGGTTATGTTGAGGGCTAGGGTTAGAGAGACGGTTCGGGTTCGGATGGGACCTAGGGTTAGGGTTATGTTGAGGGCTAGGGTTAGAGAGACGGTTCGGGTCTGGATGGGACCTAGGGTTAGGGTTATGTTGAGGGCTAGGGTTAGAGAAACGGTTCCCGTGTGGATGGGACCTAGGGTTAGGGTTATGTTGAGAGCTCGGGTTAGAGAGACGGTTCGGGTCCGGATGGGACCTAGGGTTAGGGTTATGTTGAGGGCTAGGGTTAGAGAAACGGTTCGGTTTCGGGTGGGACCTAGGGTTAGGGTTATGTTGAGGGCTAGGGTTAGAGAGACGGTTCGGGTCTGGATGGGACCTAGGGTTAGGGTTATGTTGAGGGCTAGGGTTAGAGAGACGGTTCCCGTCTGGATGGGACCTAGGGTTAGGGTTATGTTGAGGGCTAGGGTTAGAGAGACGGTTCGGGTTCGGATGGGACCTAGGGTTAGCGTTATGTTGAGGGCTAGGGTTAGAGAGACGGTTCGGGTTCGGATGGGACCTAGGGTTAGGGTTATGTTGAGGGCTAGGGTTAGAGAGACGGTTCGGGTCTGGATGGGACCTAGGGTTAGGGTTATGTTGAGGGCTAGGGGTAGATAGACGGTTTGGGTTCGGATGTGACCTAAGGTTAGGGTTATGTTGAGGGCTAGGGTTAGAGAGACGGTTCGGGTCTGGATGGGACCTAGGGTTAGGGTTATGTTGAGGGCTAGGGTTAGAGAGACGGTTCGGGTCTGGATGGGACCTAGGGTTAGGGTTATGTTGAGGGCTAGGGTTAGAGAGACGGTTCGCGTTCGAATGGGACCTAGGGTTAGGGTTATGTTGAGGGCTAGGGTTAGAGAGACGTTCGCGTCCGGATGGGACCTAGGGTTAGGGTTATGTTGAGGGCTAGGGTCAGAGAGACGGTTCGGGTTCGGATGGGACCTAGGGTTAGGGTTATGTTGAGGGCTAGGGTTAGAGAGACGGTTCGGGTCCGGATGGGACCTAGGGTTAGGGTTATGTTGAGGGCTAGGGTTAGAGAGACGGTTCGGGTCTGGATGGGACCTAGGGTTAGGGTTATGTTGAGGGCTAGGGTTAGAGAGACGGTTCGGGTCGGGATGGGACCTAGGGTTAGGGTTAGATTGAGGGCTAGGGTTAGAGAGACGGTTCGGGTTCAGGTGGGACCTAGGATTAGGGTTATGTTGAGGGCTAGGGTTAGAGAGACGGTTCGGGTCTGGATGGGACCTAGGGTTAGGGTTATGTTGAGGACTAGGGTTAGATAGACCGTTCGGATTCGGATGGGACCTAGGGTTAGGGTTATGTTGAGGGCTAGGGTTAGAGAGACGGTTCGGGTCTGGATGGGACCTAGGGTTAGGGTTATGTTGAGGGCTAGGGTTAGAGAGACGGTTCGGGTTCGGATGGGACCTAGGGTTAGGGTTTTGTTGAGGGCTAGGGTTAGAGAGACGGTTCGGGTCTGGATGGGACATAGGGTTAGGGTTATGTTGAGGGCTAGGGTTAGAGAGACGGTTCCCGTCTGGATGGCACCTAGGGTTAGGGTTATGTTGAGGGCTCGGGTTAGAGAGACAGTTCGGGTCCGGATGGGACCTAGGGTTAGGGTTATGTTGAGGGCTAGGGTTAGAGAGACGGTTCGGGTTCGGATGGTACCTAGGGTTAGGGTTATGTTGAGGGCTAGGGTTAGAGAGACGGTTGGGGTCTGGATGGGACCTAGGGTTAGGGTTACGTTGAGGGCAAGGGTTAGAGAGACGTTTCGGGTCCTCATGGGACCTAGGGTTAGGGTTTTGTTGAGGGCTAGGGTTAGAGAGACGGTTCGGGTCTGGATGGGACCTAGGGTTAGGGTTACGTTGAGGGTTAGGGTTAGAGAAAAGGTTCGGGTCTGGATGGGACCTAGGATTAGAGTTATGTTGAGGGCTATGGTTAGAGAGACGGTTCGGGTCTGGATGGGACCTAGGGTTAGGGTTATGTTGAGGGCTAGGGTTAGAGAGACGGTTCGGGTCAGGATGTGACCTAGGGTTAGGGTTATGTTGAGGGCTAGGGTTAGAGAGACGGTTCGGGTCCGGATGGGACCTAAGGTTAGGGTTATGTTGAGGGCTAGGGTTAGAGAGTCGGTTCGGGTCTGGATGGGACCTAGGGTTAGGGTTATGTTGAGGGCTAGGGTTAGAGAAACGGTTCTCGTGTGGATGGGACCTAGGGTTAGGGTTATGTTGAGAGCTCGGGTTAGAGAGACGGTTCGGGTCCGGATGGGACCTAGGGTTAGGGTTACGTTGAGGGGTAGGGTTAGAGAGACGGTTCGGGTCTGGATGGGACCTAGGGTTAGGGTTATGTTGAGGGCTAGGGTTAGTGAAAAGGTTCGGGTCTGGATGGGACCTAGGGTTAGGGTTATGTTGAGGGCTAGGGTTAGAGAGACGGTTCGGGTCTAGATGGGACCTAGGGTTAGGGTTATGTTGAGGGCTAGGGTTAGAGAGACGGTTCGGGTTCGGATGTGACCTAGGGTTAGGGTTATGTTGAGGGCTAGGGTTAGAGAGACGGTTCGGGTTCTGATGGTACCTAGGGTTAGGGTTATGTTGAGGGCTAGGGTTAGAGAGACGGTTCGGGTTCGGATGGGAGCTAGGGTTAGAGTTGTGTTGAGGGCTAGGGTTAGAGAGACGGTTCGGGTCCGGATGGTACCTAGGGTTAGGGTTATGTTGAGGGGTAGGGTTAGACAGACGGTTCGGGTCTGGATGGGACCTAGGGTTAGGTTTATGTTGAGGGCTAGGGTTACTGAGACGGTACGGGTTCGGATGTGACCTAGGGTTAGGGTTATGTTGAGGGCTAGGGTTAGAGAGACGGTTCGGGTCCGGATGGGACCTAGGGTTAGGGTTATGTTGAGGGCTAGGGTTAGATAGACCGTTCGGATTCGGATGTGACCTAGGGTTAGGGTTACGTTGAGGGCTAGGGTTAGAGAGACGGTTTGGGTCCGGATGGGACCTAGGGTTAGGGTTATGTTGAGGGCGAGGGTTAGAGAAAAGTTTCTGGTCTGGATGGGACCTAGGGTTAGGGTTATGTTGAGGGCTAGGGTTAGAGACACGATTCGGGTCTGGATGGGACCTAGGGTTAGGGTTATGTTGAGGGCTAGGGTTAGAGAGACGGTTCGGGTTCGGATGGGACCTAGGGTTAGGGTTATGTTGAGGGCTAGGGTTAGAGAGACGGTTCGGGTCCGGATGGGACCTAGGGTTAGGGTTATGTTGAGGGCTAGGGTTAGAGAAAAGGTTCGGGTCTGGATGGGACGTAGGGTTAGGGTTACGTTGAGGGCTAGGGTTAGAGAGACGGTTCGGGTCTGGATGGGACCTAGGGTTAGGGTTATGTTGAGGGGTATGTTTAGAGAGACGGATCGGGTTCGGATGTGACCAAGGTTTAGGGTTTTGTTGAGGACTAGGGTTAGAGAGACGGTTCGGGTCCGGATGGGACCTAGGGTTAGGGTTATGTTGAGGGCTAGGGTTAGAGAGACGGTTCGGGTCTGGATGGGACCTAGGGTTAGGGTTACGTTGAGGGCTAGGGTTAGAGAGACGGTTCGGGTCCGGATGGGACCTAGGGTTAGGGTTATGTTGAGGGCTAGGGTTAGAGAAAAGGTTCGGGTCTGGATGGGACCTAGGGTTAGGGTTATGTTGAGGGCTAGGGTTAGAGAGACGGTTCGGGTCTAGATGGGACCTAGGGTTAGGGTTATGTTGAGGGCTAGGGTTAGAGAGACGGTTCGGGTTCGGATGGGACCTAGGGTTAGCGTTATGTTGAGGGCTAGGGTTAGAGAGACGGTTCGGGTTCGGATGGGACCTAGGGTTAGGGTTATGTTGAGGGCTAGGGTTAGAGAGACGGTTCGGGTCTGGATGGGACCTAGGGTTAGGGTTATGTTGAGGGCTAGGGTTAGATAGACGGTTTGGGTTCGGATGTGACCTAAGGTTAGGGTTATGTTGAGGGCTAGGGTTAGAGAGACGGTTCGGGTCTGGATGGGACCTAGGGTTAGGGTTATGTTGAGGGCTAGGGTTAGAGAGACGGTTCGGGTCTGGATGGGACCTAGGGTTAGGGTTATGTTGAGGGCTAGGGTTAGAGAGACGGTTCGCGTTCGAATGGGACCTAGGGTTAGGGTTATGTTGAGGGCTAGGGTTAGAGAGACGTTCGCGTCCGGATGGGACCTAGGGTTAGGGTTATGTTGAGGGCTAGGGTCAGAGAGACGGTTCGGGTTCGGATGGGACCTAGGGTTAGGGTTATGTTGAGGGCTAGGGTTAGAGAGACGGTTCGGGTCCGGATGGGACCTAGGGTTAGGGTTATGTTGAGGGCTAGGGTTAGAGAGACGGTTCGGGTCTGGATGGGACCTAGGGTTAGGGTTATGTTGAGGGCTAGGGTTAGAGAGACGGTTCGGGTCGGGATGGGACCTAGGGTTAGGGTTAGATTGAGGGCTAGGGTTAGAGAGACGGTTCGGGTTCAGGTGGGACCTAGGATTAGGGTTATGTTGAGGGCTAGGGTTAGAGAGACGGTTCGGGTCTGGATGGGACCTAGGGTTAGGGTTATGTTGAGGACTAGGGTTAGATAGACCGTTCGGATTCGGATGGGACCTAGGGTTAGGGTTATGTTGAGGGCTAGGGTTAGAGAGACGGTTCGGGTCTGGATGGGACCTAGGGTTAGGGTTATGTTGAGGGCTAGGGTTAGAGAGACGGTTCGGGTTCGGATGGGACCTAGGGTTAGGGTTTTGTTGAGGGCTAGGGTTAGAGAGACGGTTCGGGTCTGGATGGGACATAGGGTTAGGGTTATGTTGAGGGCTAGGGTTAGAGAGACGGTTCCCGTCTGGATGGCACCTAGGGTTAGGGTTATGTTGAGGGCTCGGGTTAGAGAGACAGTTCGGGTCCGGATGGGACCTAGGGTTAGGGTTATGTTGAGGGCTAGGGTTAGAGAGACGGTTCGGGTCCGGATGGGACCTAGGGTTAGGGTTATGTTGAGGGCTAGGGTTAGAGGGACGGTTCGGGTCAGGATGGGACCTAGGGTTAGGGTTATGTTGAGGGCTAGGGTTAGAGAGACGGTTCGGGTCGGAATGGGACCTAGGGTTAGGGTTAGGTTGAGGGCTAGGGTTAGAGAGATGGTTCGGGTTCGGGTGGGACCTAGGGTTAGGGTTATGTTGAGGGCTAGGGTTAGAGAGACGGTTCGGGTCTGGATGGGACCTAGGGTTAGGGTTATGTTGAGGACTAGGGTTAGATAGACCGTTCGGATTCGGATGGGACCTAGGGTTAGGGTTATGTTGAGGGCTAGGGTTAGAGAGACGGTTCGGGTCTGGATGGGACCTAGGGTTAGGGTTATGTTGAGGGCTAGGGTTAGATAGACGGTTCGGGTTCGGATGGGACCTAGGGTTAGGGTTTTGTTGAGGGCTAGGGTTAGAGAGACGGTTCGGGTCTGGATGGGACCTAGGGTTAGGGTTATGTTGAGGGCTAGGGTTAGAGAGACGGTTCCCGTCTGGATGGCACCTTGGGTTAGGGTTATGTTGAGGGCTCGGGTTAGAGAGACAGTTCGGGTCCGGATGGGACCTAGGGTTAGGGTTATGTTGAGGGCTAGGGTTAGAGAGACGGTTCGGGTTCGGATGGTACCTAGGGTTAGGGTTATGTTGAGGGCTAGGGTTAGAGAGACGGTTCGGGTCTGGATGGGACCTAGGGTTAGGGTTACGTTGAGGGCAAGTCTTAGAGAGACGTTTCGGGTCCTCATGGGACCTAGGGTTAGGGTTTTGTTGAGGGCTAGGGTTAGAGAGACGGTTCGGGTCTGGATGGGACCTAGGGTTAGGGTTACGTTGAGGGTTAGGGTTAGAGAAAAGGTTCGGGTCTGGATGGGACCTAGGATTAGAGTTATGTTGAGGGCTATGGTTAGAGAGACGGTTCGGGTCTGGATGGGACCTAGGGTTAGGGTTATGTTGAGGGCTAGGGTTAGAGAGACGGTTCGGGTCAGGATGTGACCTAGGGTTAGGGTTATGTTGAGGGCTAGGGTTAGAGAGACGGTTCGGGTCCGGATGGGACCTAAGGTTAGGGTTATGTTGAGGGCTAGGGTTAGAGAGTCGGTTCGGGTCTGGATGGGACCTAGAGTTAGGGTTATGTTGAGGGCTAGGGTTAGAGAAACGGTTCCCGTGTGGATGGGACCTAGAGTTAGGGTTATGTTGAGAGCTCGGGTTAGAGAGACGGTTCGGGTCCGGATGGGACCTAGGGTTAGGGTTACGTTGAGGGCTAGGGTTAGAGAGACGGTTCGGGTCCGGATGGGACCTAGGGTTAGGGTTATGTTGAGGGCTAGGGTTAGAGAAAAGGTTCGGGTCTGGATGGGACCTAGGGTTAGGGTTATGTTGAGGGCTAGGGTTAGAGAGACGGTTCGGGTCTAGATGGGACCTAGGGTTAGGGTTATGTTGAGGGCTAGGGTTAGAGAGACGGTTCGGGTTCGGATGTGACCTAGGGTTAGGGTTATGTTGAGGGCTAGGGTTAGAGAGACGGTTCGGGTTCTGATGGTACCTAGGGTTAGTGTTATGTTGAGGGCTAGGGTTAGAGAGACGGTTCGGGTTCGGATGGGAGCTAGGGTTAGAGTTGTGTTGAGGGCTAGGGTTAGAGAGACGGTTCGGGTCCGGATGGGACATAGGGTTAGGGTTATGTTGAGGGGTAGGGTTAGACAGACGGTTCGGGTCTGGATGGGACCTAGGGTTAGGTTTATGTTGAGGGCTAGGGTTACTGAGACGGTACGGGTTCGGATGTGACCTAGGGTTAGGGTTATGTTGAGGGCTAGGGTTAGAGAGAAGGTTCGGGTTCGGATGTGACCGAGGGTTAGGGTTATGTTGAGGACTAGGGTTAGATAGACCGTTCGGATTCGGAGGTGACCTAGGGTTAGGGTTACGTTGAGGGCTAGGGTTAGAGAGACGGTTCGGGTTCGGATGGGACCTAGGGTTAGGGTTATTTTGAGGGCTAGGGTTAGAGAGACGGTTCGGGTCTGGATGGGACCTAGGGTTAGGGTTACGTTGGCAGCTAGGGTTAGAGAGACGGTTCGGGTCCGGATGGGACCTAGGGTTAGGGTTTTGTTGAGGGCTAGGGTTAGAGAAAAGGTTCGGGTCTGGATGGGACCTAGGGTTAGGGTTATGTTGAGGGCTAGGGTTAGAGAGACGGTTCGGGTCTAGATGGGACCTAGGGTTAGGGTTATGTTGAGGGCTAGAGTTAGAGAGACGGTTCGGGTTCGGATGTGACCTAGGGTTAGGGTTATGTTGAGGTCTAGGGTTAGAGTGACGGTTCGGGTTCGGATGGTACCTAGGGTTAGGGTTATGTTGAGGGCTAGGGTTAGAGTGACGGTTCGGGTTCGGATGGCAGCTAGGGTCAGGGTTGTGTTGAGGGCTAGGGTTAGAGAGACGGTTCGGGTTCGGATGTGACCTAGGGTTAGGGTTATGTTGAGGACTAGGGTTAGATAGACCGTTCGGATTCGGATGGGACCTAGGGTTAGGGTAATGTTGAGGGCTAGGGTTAGAGAGACGGTTCGGGTCTGGATGGGACCTAGGGTTAGGGTTATGTTGAGGGCTAGGGTTAGAGAGACGGTTCGGGTTCGGATGGGACCTAGGGTTAGGGTTATGTTGAGGGCTAGGGTTAGAGAGACGGTTCGGGTCTGGATGGGACCTAGGGTTAGGGTTATGTTGAGGGCTAGGGTTAGAGAAACGGTTCCCGTGTGGATGGGACCTAGGGTTAGGGTTATGTTGAGAGCTCGGGTTAGAGAGACGGTTCGGGTCCGGATGGGACCTAGGGTTAGGGTTATGTTGAGGGCTAGGGTTAGAGAAACGGTTCGGTTTCGGGTGGGACCTAGGGTTAGGGTTATGTTGAGGGCTAGGGTTAGAGAGACGGTTCGGGTCTGGATGGGACCTAGGGTTAGGGTTATGTTGAGGGCTAGGGTTAGAGAGACGGTTCCCGTCTGGATGGGACCTAGGGTTAGGGTTATGTTGAGGGCTAGGGTTAGAGAGACGGTTCGGGTTCGGATGGGACCTAGGGTTAGCGTTATGTTGAGGGCTAGGGTTAGAGAGACGGTTCGGGTTCGGATGGGACCTAGGGTTAGGGTTATGTTGAGGGCTAGGGTTAGAGAGACGGTTCGGGTCTGGATGGGACCTAGGGTTAGGGTTATGTTGAGGGCTAGGGTTAGATAGACGGTTTGGGTTCGGATGTTTCCTAAGGTTAGGGTTATGTTGAGGGCTAGGGTTAGAGAGACGGTTCGGGTCTGGATGGGACCTAGGGTTAGGGTTATGTTGAGGGCTAGGGTTAGAGAGACGGTTCGGGTCTGGATGGGACCTAGGGTTAGGGTTATGTTGAGGGCTAGGGTTAGAGAGACGGTTCGCGTTCGAATGGGACCTAGGGTTAGGGTTATGTTGAGGGCTAGGGTTAGAGAGACGTTCGCGTCCGGATGGGACCTAGGGTTAGGGTTATGTTGAGGGCTAGGGTCAGAGAGACGGTTCGGGTTCGGATGGGACCTAGGGTTAGGGTTATGTTGAGGGCTAGGGTTAGAGAGACGGTTCGGGTCGGGATGGGACCTAGGGTTAGGGTTAGATTGAGGGCTAGGGTTAGAGAGACGGTTCGGGTTCAGGTGGGACCTAGGATTAGGGTTATGTTGAGGGCTAGGGTTAGAGAGACGGTTCGGGTCTGGATGGGACCTAGGGTTAGGGTTATGTTGAGGACTAGGGTTAGATAGACCGTTCGGATTCGGATGGGACCTAGGGTTAGGGTTATGTTGAGGGCTAGGGTTAGAGAGACGGTTCGGGTCTGGATGGGACCTAGGGTTAGGGTTATGTTGAGGGCTAGGGTTAGAGAGACGGTTCGGGTTCGGATGGGACCTAGGGTTAGGGTTTTGTTGAGGGCTAGGGTTAGAGAGACGGTTCGGGTCTGGATGGGACATAGGGTTAGGGTTATGTTGAGGGCTAGGGTTAGAGAGACGGTTCCCGTCTGGATGGCACCTAGGGTTAGGGTTATGTTGAGGGCTCGGGTTAGAGAGACAGTTCGGGTCCGGATGGGACCTAGGGTTAGGGTTATGTTGAGGGCTAGGGTTAGAGAGACGGTTCGGGTTCGGATGGTACCTAGGGTTAGGGTTATGTTGAGGGCTAGGGTTAGAGAGACGGTTGGGGTCTGGATGGGACCTAGGGTTAGGGTTACGTTGAGGGCAAGGGTTAGAGAGACGTTTCGGGTCCTCATGGGACCTAGGGTTAGGGTTTTGTTGAGGGCTAGGGTTAGAGAGACGGTTCGGGTCTGGATGGGACCTAGGGTTAGGGTTACGTTGAGGGTTAGGGTTAGAGAAAAGGTTCGGGTCTGGATGGGACCTAGGATTAGAGTTATGTTGAGGGCTATGGTTAGAGAGACGGTTCGGGTCTGGATGGGACCTAGGGTTAGGGTTATGTTGAGGGCTAGGGTTAGAGAGACGGTTCGGGTCAGGATGTGACCTAGGGTTAGGGTTATGTTGAGGGCTAGGGTTAGAGAGACGGTTCGGGTCCGGATGGGACCTAAGGTTAGGGTTATGTTGAGGGCTAGGGTTAGAGAGTCGGTTCGGGTCTGGATGGGACCTAGGGTTAGGGTTATGTTGAGGGCTAGGGTTAGAGAAACGGTTCTCGTGTGGATGGGACCTAGGGTTAGGGTTATGTTGAGGGCTAGGTTTAGAGAGAAGGTTCGGGTTTGGATGTGACCGAGGGTTAGGGTTATGTTGAGGACTAGGGTTAGATAGACCGTTCGGATTCGGATGTGACCTAGGGTTAGGGTTACGTTGAGGGCTAGGGTTAGAGAGACGGTTCGGGTCCGGATGGGACCTAGGGTTAGGGTTATGTTGAGGGCGAGGGTTAGAGAAAAGGTTCTGGTCTGGATGGGACCTAGGGTTAGGGTTATGTTGAGGGCTAGGGTTAGAGACACGATTCGGGTCTGGATGGGACCTAGGGTTAGGGTTATGTTGAGGGCTAGGGTTAGAGAGACGGTTCGGGTTCCGATGGGACCTAGGGTTAGGGTTATGTTGAGGGCTAGGGTTAGAGAGACGGTTCGGGTCCGGATGGGACCTAGGGTTAGGGTTATGTTGAGGGCTAGGGTTAGAGAAAAGGTTCGGGTCTGGATGGGACGTAGGGTTAGGGTTACGTTGAGGGCTAGGGTTAGAGAGACGGTTCGGGTCTGGATGGGACCTAGGGTTAGGGTTATGTTGAGGGGTATGTTTAGAGAGACGGATCGGGTTCGGATGTGACCAAGGTTTAGGGTTTTGTTGAGGACTAGGGTTAGAGAGACGGTTCGGGTACGGATGGGACCTAGGGTTAGGGTTATGTTGAGGGCTAGGGTTAGAGAGACGGTTCGGGTCTGGATGGGACCTAGGGTTAGGGTTACGTTGAGGGCTAGGGTTAGAGAGACGGTTCGGGTCCGGATGGGACCTAGGGTTAGGGTTATGTTGAGGGCTAGGGTTAGAGAAAAGGTTCGGGTCTGGATGGGACCTAGGGTTAGGGTTATGTTGAGGGCTAGGGTTAGAGAGACGGTTCGGGTCTAGATGGGACCTAGGGTTAGGGTTATGTTGAGGGCTAGGGTTAGAGAGACGGTTCGGGTTCGGATGGGACCTAGGGTTAGCGTTATGTTGAGGGCTAGGGTTAGAGAGACGGTTCGGGTTCGGATGGGACCTAGGGTTAGGGTTATGTTGAGGGCTAGGGTTAGAGAGACGGTTCGGGTCTGGATGGGACCTAGGGTTAGGGTTATGTTGAGGGCTAGGGTTAGATAGACGGTTTGGGTTCGGATGTGACCTAAGGTTAGGGTTATGTTGAGGGCTAGGGTTAGAGAGACGGTTCGGGTCTGGATGGGACCTAGGGTTAGGGTTATGTTGAGGGCTAGGGTTAGAGAGACGGTTCGGGTCTGGATGGGACCTAGGGTTAGGGTTATGTTGAGGGCTAGGGTTAGAGAGACGGTTCGCGTTCGAATGGGACCTAGGGTTAGGGTTATGTTGAGGGCTAGGGTTAGAGAGACGTTCGCGTCCGGATGGGACCTAGGGTTAGGGTTATGTTGAGGGCTAGGGTCAGAGAGACGGTTCGGGTTCGGATGGGACCTAGGGTTAGGGTTATGTTGAGGGCTAGGGTTAGAGAGACGGTTCGGGTCCGGATGGGACCTAGGGTTAGGGTTATGTTGAGGGCTAGGGTTAGAGAGACGGTTCGGGTCTGGATGGGACCTAGGGTTAGGGTTATGTTGTGGGCTAGGGTTAGAGAGACGGTTCGGGTCGGGATGGGACCTAGGGTTAGGGTTAGATTGAGGGCTAGGGTTAGAGAGACGGTTCGGGTTCAGGTGGGACCTAGGATTAGGGTTATGTTGAGGGCTAGGGTTAGAGAGACGGTTCGGGTCTGGATGGGACCTAGGGTTAGGGTTATGTTGAGGACCTGGGTTAGATAGACCGTTCGGATTCGGATGGGACCTAGGGTTAGGGTTATGTTGAGGGCTAGGGTTAGAGAGACGGTTCGGGTCTGGATGGGACCTAGGGTTAGGGTTATGTTGAGGGCTAGGGTTAGAGAGACGGTTCGGGTTCGGATGGGACCTAGGGTTAGGGTTTTGTTGAGGGCTAGGGTTAGAGAGACGGTTCGGGTCTGGATGGGACATAGGGTTAGGGTTATGTTGAGGGCTAGGGTTAGAGAGACGGTTCCCGTCTGGATGGCACCTAGGGTTAGGGTTATGTTGAGGGCTCGGGTTAGAGAGACAGTTCGGGTCCGGATGGGACCTAGGGTTAGGGTTATGTTGAGGGCTAGGGTTAGAGAGACGGTTCGGGTTCGGATGGTACCTAGGGTTAGGGTTATGTTGAGGGCTAGGGTTAGAGAGACGGTTGGGGTCTGGATGGGACCTAGGGTTAGGGTTACGTTGAGGGCAAGGGTTAGAGAGACGTTTCGGGTCCTCATGGGACCTAGGGTTAGGGTTTTGTTGAGGGCTAGGGTTAGAGAGACGGTTCGGGTCTGGATGGGACCTAGGGTTAGGGTTACGTTGAGGGTTAGGGTTAGAGAAAAGGTTCGGGTCTGGATGGGACCTAGGATTAGAGTTATGTTGAGGGCTATGGTTAGAGAGACGGTTCGGGTCTGGATGGGACCTAGGGTTAGGGTTATGTTGAGGGCTAGGGTTAGAGAGACGGTTCGGGTCAGGATGTGACCTAGGGTTAGGGTTATGTTGAGGGCTAGGGTTAGAGAGACGGTTCGGGTCCGGATGGGACCTAAGGTTAGGGTTATGTTGAGGGCTAGGGTTAGAGAGTCGGTTCGGGTCTGGATGGGACCTAGGGTTAGGGTTATGTTGAGGGCTAGGGTTAGAGAAACGGTTCTCGTGTGGATGGGACCTAGGGTTAGGGTTATGTTGAGAGCTCGGGTTAGAGAGACGGTTCGGGTCCGGATGGGACCTAGGGTTAGGGTTACGTTGAGGGGTAGGGTTAGAGAGACGGTTCGGGTCTGGATGGGACCTAGGGTTAGGGTTATGTTGAGGGCTAGGGTTAGTGAAAAGGTTCGGGTCTGGATGGGACCTAGGGTTAGGGTTATGTTGAGGGCTAGGGTTAGAGAGACGGTTCGGGTCTAGATGGGACCTAGGGTTAGGGTTATGTTGAGAGCTAGGGTTAGAGAGACGGTTCGGGTTCGGATGTGACCTAGGGTTAGGGTTATGTTGAGGGCTAGGGTTAGAGAGACGGTTCGGGTTCTGATGGTACCTAGGGTTAGGGTTATGTTGAGGGCTAGGGTTAGAGAGACGGTTCGGGTTCGGATGGGAGCTAGGGTTAGAGTTGTGTTGAGGGCTAGGGTTAGAGAGACGGTTCGGGTCCGGATGGTACCTAGGGTTAGGGTTATGTTGAGGGGTAGGGTTAGACAGACGGTTCGGGTCTGGATGGGACCTAGGGTTAGGTTTATGTTGAGGGCTAGGGTTACTGAGACGGTACGGGTTCGGATGTGACCTAGGGTTAGGGTTATGTTGAGGGCTAGGTTTAGAGAGAAGGTTCGGGTTTGGATGTGACCGAGGGTTAGGGTTATGTTGAAGACTAGGGTTAGATAGACCGTTCGGATTCGGATGTGACCTAGGGTTAGGGTTACGTTGAGGGCTAGGGTTAGAGAGACGGTTCGGGTCCGGATGGGACCTAGGGTTAGGGTTATGTTGAGGGCGAGGGTTAGAGAAAAGGTTCTGGTCTGGATGGGACCTAGGGTTAGGGTTATGTTGAGGGCTAGGGTTAGAGACACGATTCGGGTCTGGATGGGACCTAGGGTTAGGGTTATGTTGAGGGCTAGGGTTAGAGAGACGGTTCGGGTTCGGATGGGACCTAGGGTTAGGGTTATGTTGAGGGCTAGGGTTAGAGAGACGGTTCGGGTCCGGATGGGACCTAGGGTTAGGGTTATGTTGAGGGCTAGGGTTAGAGAAAAGGTTCGGGTCTGGATGGGACGTAGGGTTAGGGTTACGTTGAGGGCTAGGGTTAGAGAGACGGTTCGGGTCTGGATGGGACCTAGGGTTAGGGTTATGTTGAGGGGTATGTTTAGAGAGACGGATCGGGTTCGGATGTGACCAAGGTTTAGGGTTTTGTTGAGGACTAGGGTTAGAGAGACGGTTCGGGTCCGGATGGGACCTAGGGTTAGGGTTATGTTGAGGGCTAGGGTTAGAGAGACGGTTCGGGTCTGGATGGGACCTAGGGTTAGGGTTACGTTGAGGGCTAGGGTTAGAGAGACGGTTCGGGTCCGGATGGGACCTAGGGTTAGGGTTATGTTGAGGGCTAGGGTTAGAGAGAAGGTTCGGGTTCGGATGGGACCTAGGGTTAGGGTTATGTTGAGGGCTAGGGTTAGAGAGAGGGTTCGGGTCTGGATGGGACCTAGGGTTAGGGTTACTTTGAGGGTTAGGGTTAGAGAAAAGGTTCGGGTCTGGATGGGACCTAGGGTTAGAGTTATGTTGAGGGCTAGGGTTAGAGAGACGGTTTGGGTCTGGATGGGACCTAGGGTTAGGGTTATGTTGAGGGCTAGGGTTAGAGAGACGGTTCGGGTCAGGATGTGACCTAGGGTTAGGGTTATGTTGAGGCCTAGGGTTAGAGAGACGGTTCGGGTCTGGATGGGACCTAGGGTTAGGGTTACGTTGAGGGCTAGGGTTAGAGAGATGGTTCGGGTCTGGATGGGACCTAGGGTTAGGGTTACGTTGAGGGCTAGGGTTAGAGAGACGGTTCGGGTCCGGATGGGACCTAGGGTTAGGGTTATGTTGAGGGCGAGGGTTAGAGAAAAGGTTCTGGTCTGGATGGGACATAGGGTTAGGGTTATGTTGAGGGCTAGGGTTAGAGAGACGGTTCGGGTTCGGATGGGACCTAGGGTTATGGTTATGTTGAGGGCTAGGGTTAGAGAGACGGTTCGGGTCCGGAAGGGACCTAGGGTTAGGGTTATGTTGAGGGCTAGGGTTAGAGAAAAGGTTCGGGTCTGGATGGGACGTAGGGTTATGGTTATGTTGAGGGCTAGGGTTAGAGAGACGGTTCGGGTCTGGATGGGACCTAGGGTTAGGGTTATGTTGAGGGGTATGTTTAGAGAGACGGTTCAGGTTCGGATGTGACCAAGGGTTAGGGTTTTGTTGAGGACTAGGGTTAGAGAGACGGTTCGGGTCCGGATGGGACCTAGGGTAAGGGTTATGTTGAGGGCTAGGGTTAGAGAGACGGTTCGGGTCTGGATGGGACCTAGGGTTAGGGTTACGTTGAGGGCTAGGGTTAGAGAGACGGTTCGGGTCCGGATGGGACCTAGGGTTAGGGTTATGTTGAGGGCTAGGGTTAGAGAAAAGGTTCGGGTTTGGATGGGACCTAGGGTTAGGGTTATGTTGAGGGCTAGGGTTAGAGAGACGGTTCGGGTCTAGATGGGACCTAGGGTTAGGGTTATGTTGAGGGCTAAGGTTAGAGAGACGGTTCGGGTTCGGATGTGACCTAGGGTTAGGGTTATGTTGAGGGCTAGGGTTAGAGAGACGGTTCGGGTTCGGATGGTACCTAGGGTTAGGGTTATGTTGAGGGCTAGGGTTAGAGAGACGGTTCGGGTTCGGATGGGAGCTAGGGTTAGGGTTGTGTTAAGGGCTAGGGTTAGAGAGACGGTTCGGGTCCGGATGGGACCTAGGGTTAGGGTTATGTTGAGGGGTAGGGTTAGAGAGACGGTTCGGGTCTGGATGGGACCTAGGGTTAGGGTTATGTTGAGGGCTAGGGTTACTGAGACGGTACGGGTTCGGATGTGACCGAGGGTTAGGGTTATGTTGAGGACTAGGGTTAGATAGACCGTTCGGATTCGGATGGGACCTAGGGTTAGGGTTATGTTGAGGGCTAGAGTTAGAGAGACGGTTCGGGTCTGGATGGGACCTAGGGTTAGGGTTATGTTGAGGGCTAGGGTTAGAGAGACTGTTCGGGTTCGGATTGGACCTAGGGTTAGGGTTATGTTGAGGGCTAGGGTTAGAGAGACGGTTCGGGTCTGGATGGGACCTAGGGTTAGGGTTATGTTGAGGGCTAGGGTTAGATAGACGGTTTGGGTTCGGATGTGACCTAAGGTTAGGGTTATGTTGAGGGCTAGGGTTAGAGAGACGGTTCGGGTCTGGATGGGACCTAGGGTTAGGGTTATGTTGAGGGCTAGGGTTAGAGAGACGGTTCGGGTCTGGATGGGACCTAGGGTTAGGGTTATGTTGAGGGCTAGGGTTAGAGAGACGGTTCGCGTTCGAATGGGACCTAGGGTTAGGGTTATGTTGAGGGCTAGGGTTAGAGAGACGTTCGCGTCCGGATGGGACCTAGGGTTAGGGTTATGTTGAGGGCTAGGGTCAGAGAGACGGTTCGGGTTCGGATGGGACCTAGGGTTAGGGTTATGTTGAGGGCTAGGGTTAGAGAGACGGTTCGGGTCCGGATGGGACCTAGGGTTAGGGTTATGTTGAGGGCTAGGGTTAGAGAGACGGTTCGGGTCTGGATGGGACCTAGGGTTAGGGTTATGTTGTGGGCTAGGGTTAGAGAGACGGTTCGGGTCGGGATGGGACCTAGGGTTAGGGTTAGATTGAGGGCTAGGGTTAGAGAGACGGTTCGGGTTCAGGTGGGACCTAGGATTAGGGTTATGTTGAGGGCTAGGGTTAGAGAGACGGTTCGGGTCTGGATGGGACCTAGGGTTAGGGTTATGTTGAGGACCTGGGTTAGATAGACCGTTCGGATTCGGATGGGACCTAGGGTTAGGGTTATGTTGAGGGCTAGGGTTAGAGAGACGGTTCGGGTCTGGATGGGACCTAGGGTTAGGGTTATGTTGAGGGCTAGGGTTAGAGAGACGGTTCGGGTTCGGATGGGACCTAGGGTTAGGGTTTTGTTGAGGGCTAGGGTTAGAGAGACGGTTCGGGTCTGGATGGGACATAGGGTTAGGGTTATGTTGAGGGCTAGGGTTAGAGAGACGGTTCCCGTCTGGATGGCACCTAGGGTTAGGGTTATGTTGAGGGCTCGGGTTAGAGAGACAGTTCGGGTCCGGATGGGACCTAGGGTTAGGGTTATGTTGAGGGCTAGGGTTAGAGAGACGGTTCGGGTTCGGATGGTACCTAGGGTTAGGGTTATGTTGAGGGCTAGGGTTAGAGAGACGGTTGGGGTCTGGATGGGACCTAGGGTTAGGGTTACGTTGAGGGCAAGGGTTAGAGAGACGTTTCGGGTCCTCATGGGACCTAGGGTTAGGGTTTTGTTGAGGGCTAGGGTTAGAGAGACGGTTCGGGTCTGGATGGGACCTAGGGTTAGGGTTACGTTGAGGGTTAGGGTTAGAGAAAAGGTTCGGGTCTGGATGGGACCTAGGATTAGAGTTATGTTGAGGGCTATGGTTAGAGAGACGGTTCGGGTCTGGATGGGACCTAGGGTTAGGGTTATGTTGAGGGCTAGGGTTAGAGAGACGGTTCGGGTCAGGATGTGACCTAGGGTTAGGGTTATGTTGAGGGCTAGGGTTAGAGAGACGGTTCGGGTCCGGATGGGACCTAAGGTTAGGGTTATGTTGAGGGCTAGGGTTAGAGAGTCGGTTCGGGTCTGGATGGGAC
Source organism: Miniopterus schreibersii (assembly GCF_964146895.1). Taxonomy (NCBI): domain Eukaryota; kingdom Metazoa; phylum Chordata; class Mammalia; order Chiroptera; family Miniopteridae; genus Miniopterus; species Miniopterus schreibersii. The sequence continues at coordinate 23,796,624 of NC_138111.1, read as the reverse complement.
CTAGGGTTAGGGTTATGTTGAGGGCTAGGGTTAGAGAAACGGTTCTCGTGTGGATGGGACCTAGGGTTAGGGTTATGTTGAGAGCTCGGGTTAGAGAGACGGTTCGGGTCCGGATGGGACCTAGGGTTAGGGTTACGTTGAGGGGTAGGGTTAGAGAGACGGTTCGGGTCTGGATGGGACCTAGGGTTAGGGTTATGTTGAGGGCTAGGGTTAGTGAAAAGGTTCGGGTCTGGATGGGACCTAGGGTTAGGGTTATGTTGAGGGCTAGGGTTAGAGAGACGGTTCGGGTCTAGATGGGACCTAGGGTTAGGGTTATGTTGAGAGCTAGGGTTAGAGAGACGGTTCGGGTTCGGATGTGACCTAGGGTTAGGGTTATGTTGAGGGCTAGGGTTAGAGAGACGGTTCGGGTTCTGATGGTACCTAGGGTTAGGGTTATGTTGAGGGCTAGGGTTAGAGAGACGGTTCGGGTTCGGATGGGAGCTAGGGTTAGAGTTGTGTTGAGGGCTAGGGTTAGAGAGACGGTTCGGGTCCGGATGGTACCTAGGGTTAGGGTTATGTTGAGGGGTAGGGTTAGACAGACGGTTCGGGTCTGGATGGGACCTAGGGTTAGGTTTATGTTGAGGGCTAGGGTTACTGAGACGGTACGGGTTCGGATGTGACCTAGGGTTAGGGTTATGTTGAGGGCTAGGTTTAGAGAGAAGGTTCGGGTTTGGATGTGACCGAGGGTTAGGGTTATGTTGAAGACTAGGGTTAGATAGACCGTTCGGATTCGGATGTGACCTAGGGTTAGGTTTACGTTGAGGGCTAGGGTTAGAGAGACGGTTCGGGTCCGGATGGGACCTAGGGTTAGGGTTATGTTGAGGGCGAGGGTTAGAGAAAAGGTTCTGGTCTGGATGGGACCTAGGGTTAGGGTTATGTTGAGGGCTAGGGTTAGAGACACGATTCGGGTCTGGATGGGACCTAGGGTTAGGGTTATGTTGAGGGCTAGGGTTAGAGAGACGGTTCGGGTTCGGATGGGACCTAGGGTTAGGGTTATGTTGAGGGCTAGGGTTAGAGAGACGGTTCGGGTCCGGATGGGACCTAGGGTTAGGGTTATGTTGAGGGCTAGGGTTAGAGAAAAGGTTCGGGTCTGGATGGGACGTAGGGTTAGGGTTACGTTGAGGGCTAGGGTTAGAGAGACGGTTCGGGTCTGGATGGGACCTAGGGTTAGGGTTATGTTGAGGGGTATGTTTAGAGAGACGGATCGGGTTCGGATGTGACCAAGGTTTAGGGTTTTGTTGAGGACTAGGGTTAGAGAGACGGTTCGGGTCCGGATGGGACCTAGGGTTAGGGTTATGTTGAGGGCTAGGGTTAGAGAGACGGTTCGGGTCTGGATGGGACCTAGGGTTAGGGTTACGTTGAGGGCTAGGGTTAGAGAGACGGTTCGGGTCCGGATGGGACCTAGGGTTAGGGTTATGTTGAGGGCTAGGGTTAGAGAGAAGGTTCGGGTTCGGATGGGACCTAGGGTTAGGGTTATGTTGAGGGCTAGGGTTAGAGAGAGGGTTCGGGTCTGGATGGGACCTAGGGTTAGGGTTACTTTGAGGGTTAGGGTTAGAGAAAAGGTTCGGGTCTGGATGGGACCTAGGGTTAGAGTTATGTTGAGGGCTAGGGTTAGAGAGACGGTTTGGGTCTGGATGGGACCTAGGGTTAGGGTTATGTTGAGGGCTAGGGTTAGAGAGACGGTTCGGGTCAGGATGTGACCTAGGGTTAGGGTTATGTTGAGGCCTAGGGTTAGAGAGACGGTTCGGGTCTGGATGGGACCTAGGGTTAGGGTTACGTTGAGGGCTAGGGTTAGAGAGATGGTTCGGGTCTGGATGGGACCTAGGGTTAGGGTTACGTTGAGGGCTAGGGTTAGAGAGACGGTTCGGGTCCGGATGGGACCTAGGGTTAGGGTTATGTTGAGGGCGAGGGTTAGAGAAAAGGTTCTGGTCTGGATGGGACATAGGGTTAGGGTTATGTTGAGGGCTAGGGTTAGAGAGACGGTTCGGGTTCGGATGGGACCTAGGGTTATGGTTATGTTGAGGGCTAGGGTTAGAGAGACGGTTCGGGTCCGGAAGGGACCTAGGGTTAGGGTTATGTTGAGGGCTAGGGTTAGAGAAAAGGTTCGGGTCTGGATGGGACGTAGGGTTATGGTTATGTTGAGGGCTAGGGTTAGAGAGACGGTTCGGGTCTGGATGGGACCTAGGGTTAGGGTTATGTTGAGGGGTATGTTTAGAGAGACGGTTCAGGTTCGGATGTGACCAAGGGTTAGGGTTTTGTTGAGGACTAGGGTTAGAGAGACGGTTCGGGTCCGGATGGGACCTAGGGTAAGGGTTATGTTGAGGGCTAGGGTTAGAGAGACGGTTCGGGTCTGGATGGGACCTAGGGTTAGGGTTACGTTGAGGGCTAGGGTTAGAGAGACGGTTCGGGTCCGGATGGGACCTAGGGTTAGGGTTATGTTGAGGGCTAGGGTTAGAGAAAAGGTTCGGGTTTGGATGGGACCTAGGGTTAGGGTTATGTTGAGGGCTAGGGTTAGAGAGACGGTTCGGGTCTAGATGGGACCTAGGGTTAGGGTTATGTTGAGGGCTAAGGTTAGAGAGACGGTTCGGGTTCGGATGTGACCTAGGGTTAGGGTTATGTTGAGGGCTAGGGTTAGAGAGACGGTTCGGGTTCGGATGGTACCTAGGGTTAGGGTTATGTTGAGGGCTAGGGTTAGAGAGACGGTTCGGGTTCGGATGGGAGCTAGGGTTAGGGTTGTGTTAAGGGCTAGGGTTAGAGAGACGGTTCGGGTCCGGATGGGACCTAGGGTTAGGGTTATGTTGAGGGGTAGGGTTAGAGAGACGGTTCGGGTCTGGATGGGACCTAGGGTTAGGGTTATGTTGAGGGCTAGGGTTACTGAGACGGTACGGGTTCGGATGTGACCGAGGGTTAGGGTTATGTTGAGGACTAGGGTTAGATAGACCGTTCGGATTCGGATGGGACCTAGGGTTAGGGTTATGTTGAGGGCTAGAGTTAGAGAGACGGTTCGGGTCTGGATGGGACCTAGGGTTAGGGTTATGTTGAGGGCTAGGGTTAGAGAGACTGTTCGGGTTCGGATTGGACCTAGGGTTAGGGTTATGTTGAGGGCTAGGGTTAGAGAGACGGTTCGGGTCTGGATGGGACCTAGGGTTAGGGTTATGTTGAGGGCTAGGGTTAGAGAGACGGTTCCCGTCTGGATGGGACCTAGGGTTAGGGTTATGTTGAGGGCTCGGGTTAGAGAGACGGTTCGGGTCCGGATGGGACCTAGGGTTAGGGTTATGTTGAGGGCTCGGGTTAGAGAGACGGTTCGGGTCCGGATGGGACCTAGGGTTAGGGTTATGTTGAGGGCTAGGGTTAGAGAGACGGTTCGGGTTCGGGTGGGACCTAGGGTTAGGGTTATGTTGAGGGCTAGGGTTAGAGTGACGGTTCGGGTCTGGATGGGACCTAGGGTTAGGGTTATGTTGAGGGCTAGGTTTAGAGAGACGGTTCACGTCTGGATGGGACCTAGGGTTAGGGTTATGTTGAGGGCTAGAGTTAGAGAGACGGTTCGGTTTCGGATGGGACCTAGGGTTAGCGTTATGTTGAGGGCTAGGGTTAGAGAGACGGTTCGGGTTCGGATGGGACCTAGGGTTAGGGTTATGTTGAGGGCTAGGGTTAGAGAGACGGTTCGGGTCTGGATGGGACCTAGGGTTAGGGTTATGTTGAGGGCTAGGGTTAGAGAGACGGTTCGGGTTCGGATGGTACCTAGGGTTAGGGTTATGTTGAGGGCTAGGGTTAGAGAGACGGTTCGGGTTCGGATGGGAGCTAGGGTTAGGGTTGTGTTGAGGGCTAGGGTTAGAGAGACGGTTCGGGTCCGGATGGGACCTAGGGTTAGGGTTATGTTGAGGGGTAGGGTTAGAGAGACGGTTCGGGTCTGGATGGGACCTAGGGTTAGGGTTATGTTGAGGGCTAGGGTTACTGAGACGGTACGGGTTCGGATGTGACCTAGGGTTAGGGTTATGTTGAGGGCTAGGGTTAGAGAGAAGGTTCGGGTTCGGATGTGACCGAGGGTTAGGGTTATGTTGAGGACTAGGGTTAGATAGACCGTTCGGATTCGGATGGGACCTAGGGTTAGGGTTATGTTGAGGGCTAGGGTTAGAGAGACGGTTCGGGTCTGGATGGGACCTAGGGTTAGGGTTATGTTGAGGGCTAGGGTTAGAGAGACAGTTCGGGTCAGGATGTGACCTAGGGTTAGGGTTATGTTGAGGGCTAGGGTTAGAGAGACGGTTCGGGTTCGGATGGGAGCTAGGGTTAGTGTTGTGTTGAGGGCTAGGGTTAGAGACGGTTCGGGTTCGGGTGGGACCTAGGGTTAGGGTTATGTTGAGGGCTAGGGTTAGAAAGACGGTTCGGGTCAGGATGTGACCTAGGGTTAGGGTTATGTTGAGGGCTAGGGTTAGAGAGACGGTTCGGGTCTGGATGGGACCTAGGGTCAGGGTTACGTTGAGGGCTAGGGTTAGAGAGACGGTTCGGGTCTGGATGGGACCTAGGGTTAGGGTTACGTTGAGGGCTAGGGTTAGAGATAGGGTTCGGGTCCGGATGGGACCTAGGGTTAGGGTTATGTTGAGGGCGAGGGTTAGAGAAAAGGTTCTGGTCTGGATGGGACCTAGGGTTAGGGTTATGTTGAGGGCTAGGGTTAGAGACACGATTCGGGTCTGGATGGGACCTAGGGTTAGGGTTATGTTGAGGGCTAGGGTTAGAGAGACGGTTCGGGTTCGGATGGGACCTAGGGTTAGGGTTATGTTGAGGGCTAGGGTTAGAGAGACGGTTCGGGTCTGGATGGGACCTAGGGTTAGGGTTATGTTGAGGGCTAGGGTTAGAGAAAAGGTTCGGGTCTGGATGGGACGTAGGGTTAGGGTTATGTTGAGGGCTAGGGTTAGAGAGTCGGTTCGGGTCCGGATGGGACCTAGGGTTAGGGTTATGTTGAGGGGTATGTTTAGAGAGACGGATCGGGTTCGGATGTGACCAAGGGTTAGGGTTTTGTTGAGGACTAGGGTTAGAGAGACGGTTCGGGACCGGATGGGACCTAGGGTTAGGGTTATGTTGAGGGCTAGGGTTAGAGAGACGGTTCGGGTCTGGATGGGACCTAGGGTTAGGGTTACGTTGAGGGCTAGGGTTAGAGAGACGGTTCGGGTCCGGATGGGACCTAGGGTTAGGGTTATGTTGAGGGCTAGGGTAGAGAAAAGGTTCGGGTTTGGATGGGACCTAGGGTTAGGGTTATGTTGAGGGCTAGGGTTAGAGAGACGGTTCGGGTCTAGATGGGACCTAGGGTTAGGGTTATGTTGAGGGCTAGGGTTAGAGAGACGGTTCGGGTTCGGATGTGACCTAGGGTTAGGGTTATGTTGAGGGCTAGGGTTAGAGAGACGGTTCGGGGTCGGATGGTACCTAGGGTTAGGGTTATGTTGAGGGCTAGGGTTAGAGAGACGGTTCGGGTTCGGATGGGAGCTAGGGTTAGGGTTGTGTTGAGGGCTAGGGTTAGAGAGACGGTTCGTGTCCGGATGGGACCTAGGGTTAGGGTTATGTTGAGGGGTAGGGTTAGAGAGACGGTTCGGGTCTGGATGGGACGTAGGGTTAGGGTTATGTTGAGGGCTAGGGTTACTGAGACGGTACGGGTTCGGATGTGACCTAGGGTTAGGGTTATGTTGAGGGCTAGGGTTAGAGAGAAGGTTCGGGTTTGGATGTGACCGAGGGTTAGGGTTATGTTGAGGACTAGGGTTAGATAGACCGTTCGGATTCGGATGGGACCTAGGGTTAGGGTTACGTTGAGGGTTAGGGTTAGAGAAAAGGTTCGGGTCTGGATGGGACCTAGGGTTAGAGTTATGTTGAGGGCTAGGGTTAGAGACGGTTCGGGTCTGGATGGGACCTAGGGTTAGGGTTATGTTGAGGGCTAGGGTTAGAGAGACGGTTCGGGTCAGGATGTGACCTAGGGTTAGGGTTATGTTGAGGGCTAGGGTTAGAGAGACGGTTCGGGTCTGGATGGGACCTAGGGTTAGGGTTACGTTGAGGGCTAGGGTTAGAGAGACGGTTCGGGTCTGGATGGGACCTAGGGTTAGGGTTACGTTGAGGGCTAGGGTTAGAGAGAGGGTTCGGGTCCGGATGGGACCTAGGGTTAGGGTTATGTTGAGGGCGAGGGTTAGAGAAAAGGTTCTGGTCTGGATGGGACCTAGGGTTAGGGTTATGTTGAGGGCTAGGGTTAGAGACACGATTCGGGTCTGGATGGGACCTAGGGTTAGGGTTATGTTGAGGGCTAGGGTTAGAGAGACGGTTCGGGTTCGGATGGGACCTAGGGTTAGGGTTATGTTGAGGGCTAGGGTTAGAGAGACGGTTCGGGTCTGGATGGGACCTAGGGTTAGGGTTATGTTGAGGGCTAGGGTTAGAGAAAAGGTTCGGGTCTGGATGGGACGTAGGGTTAGGGTTATGTTGAGGGCTAGGGTTAGAGAGTCTGTTCGGGTCTGGATGGGACCTAGGGTTAGGGTTATGTTGAGGGGTATGTTTAGAGAGACGGTTCGGGTTCGGATGTGACCAAGGGTTAGGGTTATGTTGAGGGCTAGGGTTAGAGAGACGGTTCGGGTTCGGATGTGACCTAGGGTTAGGGTTATGTTGAGGGCTAGGGTTAGAGAGACGGTTCGGGTCCGGATGGGACCTAGGGTTAGGGTTATGTTGAGGGCTAGGGTTAGAGAAAAGGTTCGGGTCTAGATGGGACCTAGGGTTAGGGTTATGTTGAGGGCTAGGGTTAGAGAGACGGTTCGGGTTCGGATGTGACCTAGGGTTAGGGTTATGTTGAGGGCTAGGGTTAGAGAGACGGTTCGGGTTCGGATGGTACCTAGGGTTAGGGTTATGTTGAGGGCTAGGGTTAGAGAGACGGTTCGGGTTCGGATGGGTGCTAGGGTTAGGGTTGTGTTGAGGGCTAGGGTTAGAGAGACGGTTCGGGTCCGGATGGGACCTAGGGTTAGGGTTATGTTGAGGGGTAGGGTTAGACAGACGGTTCGGGTCTGGATGGGACCTAGGGTTAGGTTTATGTTGAGGGCTAGGGTTACTGAGACGGTACGGGTTCGGATGTGACCTAGGGTTAGGGTTATGTTGAGGGCTACGTTTAGAGAGAAGGTTCGGGTTCGGATGTGACCGAGGGTTAGGGTTATGTTGAGGACTAGGGTTAGATAGACCGTTCGGATTCGGATGGGACCTAGGGTTAGGGTTATGTTGAGGGCTAGGGTTAGAGAGACGGTTCGGGTCCGGATGGGACCTAGGGTTAGGGTTATGTTGAGGGCTAGGGTTAGAGAGACGGTTCGGGTCCGGATGGGACCTAGGGTTAGGGTTATGTTGAGGGCTAGGGTTAGAGAAAAGGTTCGGGTCTGGATGGGACCTAGGGTTAGGGTTATGTTGAGGGCTAGGGTTAGAGAGACGGTTCGGGTCTAGATGGGACCTAGGGTTAGGGTTATGTTGAGGGCTAGGGTTAGAGAGACGGTTCGGGTTCGGATGTGACCTAGGGTAAGGCTTATGTTGTCGGCTAGGGTTAGAGAGACGGTTCGGGTTCGGATGGGAGCTAGGGTTAGGGTTGTGTTGAGGGCTAGGGTTAGAGAGACGGTTCGGGTCCGGATGGGACCTAGGGTTAGGGTTATGTTGAGGGGTAGGGTTAGAGAGACGGTTCGGGTCTGGATGGGACCTAGGGTTAGGGTTATGTTGAGGGCTAGGGTTAGAGAGACGGTTCGGGTTCGGATGGGACCTAGGGTTAGGGTTATGTTGAGGGCTAGGGTTAGAGAGAGGGTTCGGGTCTGGATGGGACCTAGGGTTAGGGTTATGTTGAGGGCTAGGGTTAGAGAGACGGTTCGGGTTCGGATGGGACCTAGGGTTAGGGTTATGTTGAGGGCTAGGGTTAGAGAGAGGGTTCGGGTCTGGATGGGACCTAGGGTTAGGGTTACGTTGAGGGCTAGGGTTAGAGAGACGGTTCGGGTCCGCATGGGACCTAGGGTTAGGGTTTTGTTGAGGGCTAGGGTTAGAGAGACGGTTCGGGTCTGGATGGGACCTAGGGTTAGGGTTACTTTGAGGGTTAGGGTTAGAGAAAAGGTTCGGGTCTGGATGGGACCTAGGGTTAGAGTTATGTTGAGGGCTAGGGTTAGAGAGACGGTTTGGGTCTGGATGGGACCTAGGGTTAGGGTTATGTTGAGGGCTAGGGTTAGAGAGACGGTTCGGGTCAGGATGTGACCTAGGGTTAGGGTTATGTTGAGGGCTAGGGTTAGAGAGACGGTTCGTGTCTGGATGGGACCTAGGGTTAGGGTTACGTTGAGGGCTAGGGTTAGAGAGACGGTTCGGGTCTGGATGGGACCTAGGGTTAGGGTTACGTTGAGGGTTAGGGTTAGAGAGACGGTTCGGGTCCGGATGGGACCTAGGGTTAGGGTTATGTTGAGGGCGAGGGTTAGAGAAAAGGTTCTGGTCTGGATGGGACATAGGGTTAGGGTTATGTTGAGGGCTAGGGTTAGAGAGACGGTTCGGGTTCGGATGGGACCTAGGGTTATGGTTATGTTGAGGGCTAGGGTTAGAGAGACGGTTCGGGTCCGGATGGGACCTAGGGTTAGGGTTATGTTGAGGGCTAGGGTTAGAGAAAAGGTTCGGGTCTGGATGGGACGTAGGGTTAGGGTTATGTTGAGGGCTAGGGTTAGAGAGACGGTTCGGGTCTGGATGGGACCTAGGGTTAGGGTTATGTTGAGGCGTATGTTTAGAGAGACGGTTCGGGTTCGGATGTGACCAAGGGTTAGGGTTTTGTTGAGGACTAGGGTTAGAGAGACGGTTCGGGTCCGGATGGGACCTAGGGTAAGGGTTATGTTGAGGGCTAGGGTTAGAGAGACGGTTCGGGTCTGGATGGGACCTAGGGTTAGGGTTACGTTGAGGGCTAGGGTTAGAGAGACGGTTCGGGTCCGGATGGGACCTAGGGTTAGGGTTATGTTGAGGGCTAGGGTTAGAGAAAAGGTTCGGGTTTGGATGGGACCTAGGGTTAGGGTTATGTTGAGGGCTAGGGTTAGAGAGACGGTTCGGGTCTAGATGGGACCTAGGGTTAGGGTTATGTTGAGGGCTAGGGTTAGAGAGACGGTTCGGGTTCGGATGTGACCTAGGGTTAGGGTTATGTTGAGGGCTAGGGTTAGAGAGACGGTTCGGGTTCGGATGGTACCTAGGGTTAGGGTTATGTTGAGGGCTAGGGTTAGAGAGACGGTTCGGGTTCGGATGGGAGCTAGGGTTAGGGTTGTGTTGAGGGCTAGGGTTAGAGAGACGGTTCGGGTCCGGATGGGACCTAGGGTTAGGGTTATGTTGAGGGGTAGGGTTAGAGAGACGGTTCGGGTCTGGATGGGACCTAGGGTTAGGGTTATGTTGAGGGCTAGGGTTACTGAGACGGTACGGGTTCGGATGTGAACTAGGGTTAGGGTTATGTTGAGGGCTAGGGTTAGAGAGAAGGTTCGGGTTCGGATGTGACCGAGGGTTAGGGTTATGTTGAGGACTAGGGTTAGATAGGCCGTTAGGATTCGGATGGGACCTAGGGTTAGGGTTATGTTGAGGGCTAGGGTTAGAGAGACGGTTCGGGTCTGGATGGCACCTAGGGTTAGGGTTATGTTGAGGGCTAGGGTTAGAGAGACAGTTCGGGTCAGGATGTGACCTAGGGTTAGGGTTGTGTTGAGGGCTAGGGTTAGAGAGACGGTTCGGGTTCGGATGGGAGCTAGGGTTAGGGTTGTGTTGAGGGCTAGGGTTAGAGAGACGGTTCGGGTCCGGATGGGACCTAGGGTTAGGGTTATGTTGAGGGGTAGGGTTAGAGAGACGGTTCGGGTCTGGATGGGACCTAGGGTTAGGGTTATGTTGAGGGCTAGGGTTACTGAGACGGTACGGGTTCGGATGTGACCTAGGGTTAGGGTTATGTTGAGGGCTAGGGTTAGAGAGAAGGTTCGGGTTCGGATGTGACCGAGGGTTAGGGTTATGTTGAGGACTAGGGTTAGATAGGCCGTTAGGATTCGGATGGGACCTAGGGTTAGGGTTATGTTGAGGGCTAGGGTTAGAGAGACGGTTCGGGTTCGGATGGGACCTAGGGTTAGGGTTATGTTGAGGGCTAGGGTTAGAGAGAGGGTTCGGGTCTGGATGGGACCTAGGGTTAGGGTTACGTTGAGGGCTAGGGTTAGAGAGACGGTTCGGGTCCGCATGGGAACTAGGGTTAGGGTTTTGTTGAGGGCTAGGGTTAGAGAGACGGTTCGGGTCTGGATGGGACCTAGGGTTAGGGTTACGTTGAGGGTTAGGGTTAGAGAAAAGGTTCGGGTCTGGATGGGACCTAGGGTTAGAGTTATGTTGAGGGCTAGGGTTAGAGACGGTTCGGGTCTGGATGGGACCTAGGGTTAGGGTTATGTTGAGGGCTAAGGTTAGAGAGACGGTTCGGGTCAGGATGTGACCTAGGGTTAGGGTTATGTTGAGGGCTAGGGTTAGAGAGACGGTTCGGGTCTGGATGGGACCTAGGGTTAGGGTTACGTTGAGGGCTAGGGTTAGAGAGACGGTTCGGGTCTGGATGGGACCTAGGGTTAGGGTTACGTTGAGGGCTAGGGTTAGAGAGAGGGTTCGGGTCCGGATGGGACCTAGGGTTAGGGTTATGTTGAGGGCGAGGGTTAGAGAAAAGGTTCTGGTCTGGATGGGACCTAGGGTTAGGGTTATGTTGAGGGCTAGGGTTAGAGACACGATTCGGGTCTGGATGGGACCTAGGGTTAGGGTTATGTTGAGGGCTAGGGTTAGAGAGACGGTTCGGGTTCGGATGGGACCTAGGGTTAGGGTTATGTTGAGGGCTAGGGTTAGAGAGACGGTTCGGGTCTGGATGGGACCTAGGGTTAGGGTTATGTTGAGGGCTAGGGTTAGAGAAAAGGTTCGGGTCTGGATGGGACGTAGGGTTAGGGTTATGTTGAGGGCTAGGGTTAGAGAGTCGGTTCGGGTCTGGATGGGACCTAGGGTTAGGGTTATGTTGAGGGGTATGTTTAGAGAGACGGTTCGGGTTCGGATGGGAGCTAGGGTTAGGGTTGTGTTGAGGGCTAGGGTTAGAGAGACGGTTCGGGTCCGGATGGGACCTAGGGTTAGGGTTATGTTGAGGGGTAGGGTTAGAGAGACGGTTCGGGTCTGGATGGGACCTAGGGTTAGGGTTATGTTGAGGGCTAGGGTTACTGAGACGGTACGGGTTCGGATGTGACCTAGGGTTAGGGTTATGTTGAGGGCTAGGGTTAGAGAGAAGGTTCGGGTTCGGATGGGACCTAGGGTTAGGGTTATGTTGAGGGCTAGGGTTAGAGAGAGGGTTCGGGTCTGGATGGGACCTAGGGTTAGGGTTACTTTGAGGGTTAGGGTTAGAGAAAAGGTTCGGGTCTGGATGGGACCTAGGGTTAGAGTTATGTTGAGGGCTAGGGTTAGAGAGACGGTTTGGGTCTGGATGGGACCTAGGGTTAGGGTTATGTTGAGGGCTAGGGTTAGAGAGACGGTTCGGGTCAGGATGTGACCTAGGGTTAGGGTTATGTTGAGGGCTAGGGTTAGAGAGACGGTTCGGGTCTGGATGGGACCTAGGGTTAGGGTTACGTTGAGGGCTAGGGTTAGAGAGACGGTTCAGGTCTGGATGGGACCTAGGGTTAGGGTTACGTTGAGGGCTAGGGTTAGAGAGACGGTTCGGGTCCGGATGGGACCTAGGGTTAGGGTTATGTTGAGGGCGAGGGTTAGAGAAAAGGTTCTGGTCTGGATGGGACATAGGGTTAGGGTTATGTTGAGGGCTAGGGTTAGAGAGACGGTTCGGGTTCGGATGGGACCTAGGGTTATGGTTATGTTGAGGGCTAGGGTTAGAGAGACGGTTCGGGTCCGGAAGGGACCTAGCGTTAGGGTTATGTTGAGGGCTAGGGTTAGAGAAAAGGTTCGGGTCTGGATGGGACGTAGGGTTATGGTTATGTTGAGGGCTAGGGTTAGAGAGACGGTTCGGGTCTGGATGGGACCTAGGGTTAGGGTTATGTTGAGGGGTATGTTTAGAGAGACGGTTCGGGTTCGGATGTGACCAAGGGTTAGGGTTTTGTTGAGGACTAGGGTTAGAGAGACGGTTCGGGTCCGGATGGGACCTAGGGTAAGGGTTATGTTGAGGGCTAGGGTTAGAGAGACGGTTCGGGTCTGGATGGGACCTAGGGTTAGGGTTACGTTGAGGGCTAGGGTTAGAGAGACGGTTCGGGTCCGGATGGGACCTAGGGTTAGGGTTATGTTGAGGGCTAGGGTTAGAGAAAAGGTTCGGGTTTGGATGGGACCTAGGGTTAGGGTTATGTTGAGGGCTAGGGTTAGAGAGACGGTTCGGGTCTAGATGGGACCTAGGGTTAGGGTTATGTTGAGGGCTAAGGTTAGAGAGACGGTTCGGGTTCGGATGTGACCTAGGGTTAGGGTTATGTTGAGGGCTAGGGTTAGAGAGACGGTTCGGGTTCGGATGGTACCTAGGGTTAGGGTTATGTTGAGGGCTAGGGTTAGAGAGACGGTTCGGGTTCGGATGGGAGCTAGGGTTAGGGTTGTGTTAAGGGCTAGGGTTAGAGAGACGGTTCGGGTCCGGATGGGACCTAGGGTTAGGGTTATGTTGAGGGGTAGGGTTAGAGAGACGGTTCGGGTCTGGATGGGACCTAGGGTTAGGGTTATGTTGAGGGCTAGGGTTACTGAGACGGTACGGGTTCGGATGTGACCGAGGGTTAGGGTTATGTTGAGGACTAGGGTTAGATAGACCGTTCGGATTCGGATGGGACCTAGGGTTAGGGTTATGTTGAGGGCTAGAGTTAGAGAGACGGTTCGGGTCTGGATGGGACCTAGGGTTAGGGTTATGTTGAGGGCTAGGGTTAGAGAGACTGTTCGGGTTCGGATTGGACCTAGGGTTAGGGTTATGTTGAGGGCTAGGGTTAGAGAGACGGTTCGGGTCTGGATGGGACCTAGGGTTAGGGTTATGTTGAGGGCTAGGGTTAGAGAGACGGTTCCCGTCTGGATGGGACCTAGGGTTAGGGTTATGTTGAGGGCTCGGGTTAGAGAGACGGTTCGGGTCCGGATGGGACCTAGGGTTAGGGTTATGTTGAGGGCTCGGGTTAGAGAGACGGTTCGGGTCCGGATGGGACCTAGGGTTAGGGTTATGTTGAGGGCTAGGGTTAGAGAGACGGTTCGGGTTCGGGTGGGACCTAGGGTTAGGGTTATGTTGAGGGCTAGGGTTAGAGTGACGGTTCGGGTCTGGATGGGACCTAGGGTTAGGGTTATGTTGAGGGCTAGGTTTAGAGAGACGGTTCACGTCTGGATGGGACCTAGGGTTAGGGTTATGTTGAGGGCTAGAGTTAGAGAGACGGTTCGGTTTCGGATGGGACCTAGGGTTAGCGTTATGTTGAGGGCTAGGGTTAGAGAGACGGTTCGGGTTCGGATGGGACCTAGGGTTAGGGTTATGTTGAGGGCTAGGGTTAGAGAGACGGTTCGGGTCTGGATGGGACCTAGGGTTAGGGTTATGTTGAGGGCTAGGGTTAGAGAGACGGTTCGGGTTCGGATGGTACCTAGGGTTAGGGTTATGTTGAGGGCTAGGGTTAGAGAGACGGTTCGGGTTCGGATGGGAGCTAGGGTTAGGGTTGTGTTGAGGGCTAGGGTTAGAGAGACGGTTCGGGTCCGGATGGGACCTAGGGTTAGGGTTATGTTGAGGGGTAGGGTTAGAGAGACGGTTCGGGTCTGGATGGGACCTAGGGTTAGGGTTATGTTGAGGGCTAGGGTTACTGAGACGGTACGGGTTCGGATGTGACCTAGGGTTACGGTTATGTTGAGGGCTAGGGTTAGAGAGAAGGTTCGGGTTCGGATGTGACCGAGGGTTAGGGTTATGTTGAGGACTAGGGTTAGATAGACCGTTCGGATTCGGATGGGACCTAGGGTTAGGGTTATGTTGAGGGCTAGGGTTAGAGAGACGGTTCGGGTCTGGATGGGACCTAGGGTTAGGGTTATGTTGAGGGCTAGGGTTAGAGAGACAGTTCGGGTCAGGATGTGACCTAGGGTTAGGGTTATGTTGAGGGCTAGGGTTAGAGAGACGGTTCGGGTTCGGATGGGAGCTAGGGTTAGGGTTGTGTTGAGGGCTAGGGTTAGAGACGGTTCGGGTTCGGGTGGGACCTAGGGTTAGGGTTATGTTGAGGGCTAGGGTTAGAAAGACGGTTCGGGTCAGGATTTGACCTAGGGTTAGGGTTATGTTGAGGGCTAGGGTTAGAGAGACGGTTCGGGTCTGGATGGGACCTAGGGTTAGGGTTACGTTGAGGGCTAGGGTTAGAGAGACGGTTCGGGTCTGGATGGGACCTAGGGTTAGGGTTACGTTGAGGGCTAGGGTTAGAGATAGGGTTCGGGTCCGGATGGGACCTAGGGTTAGGGTTATGTTGAGGGCGAGGGTTAGAGAAAAGGTTCTGGTCTGGATGGGACCTAGGGTTAGGGTTATGTTGAGGGCTAGGGTTAGAGACACGATTCGGGTCTGGATGGGACCTAGGGTTAGGGTTATGTTGAGGGCTAGGGTTAGAGAGACGGTTCGGGTTCGGATGGGACCTAGGGTTAGGGTTATGTTGAGGGCTAGGGTTAGAGAGACGGTTCGGGTCTGGATGGGACCTAGGGTTAGGGTTATGTTGAGGGCTAGGGTTAGAGAAAAGGTTCGGGTCTGGATGGGACGTAGGGTTAGGGTTATGTTGAGGGCTAGGGTTAGAGAGTCGGTTCGGGTCCGGATGGGACCTAGGGTTAGGGTTATGTTGAGGGGTATGTTTAGAGAGACGGTTCGGGTTCGGATGTGACCAAGGGTTAGGGTTTTGTTGAGGACTAGGGTTAGAGAGACGGTTCGGGACCGGATGGGACCTAGGGTTAGGGTTATGTTGAGGGCTAGGGTTAGAGAGACGGTTCGGGTCTGGATGGGACCTAGGGTTAGGGTTACGTTGAGGGCTAGGGTTAGAGAGACGGTTCGGGTCCGGATGGGACCTAGGGTTAGGGTTATGTTGAGGGCTAGGGTAGAGAAAAGGTTCGGGTTTGGATGGGACCTAGGGTTAGGGTTATGTTGAGGGCTAGGGTTAGAGAGACGGTTCGGGTCTAGATGGGACCTAGGGTTAGGGTTATGTTCAGGGCTAGGGTTAGAGAGACGGTTCGGGTTCGGATGTGACCTAGGGTTAGGGTTATGTTGAGGGCTAGGGTTAGAGAGACGGTTCGGGGTCGGATGGTACCTAGGGTTAGGGTTATGTTGAGGGCTAGGGTTAGAGAGACGGTTCGGGTTCGGATGGGAGCTAGGGTTAGGGTTGTGTTGAGGGCTAGGGTTAGAGAGACGGTTCGTGTCCGGATGGGACCTAGGGTTAGGGTTATGTTGAGGGGTAGGGTTAGAGAGACGGTTCGGGTCTGGATGGGACGTAGGGTTAGGGTTATGTTGAGGGCTAGGGTTACTGAGACGGTACGGGTTCGGATGTGACCTAGGGTTAGGGTTATGTTGAGGGCTAGGGTTAGAGAGAAGGTTCGGGTTTGGATGTGACCGAGGGTTAGGGTTATGTTGAGGACTAGGGTTAGATAGACCGTTCGGATTCGGATGGGACCTAGGGTTAGGGTTATGTTGAGGGCTAGGGTTAGAGAGACGGTTCGGGTCTGGATGGGACCTAGGGTTAGGGTTATGTTGAGGGCTAGGGTTAGAGAGACGGTTCGGGTTCGGATGGGACCTAGGGTTAGGGTTATGTTGAGGGCTAGGGTTAGAGAGAGGGTTCGGGTCTGGATGGGACCTAGGGTTAGGGTTACGTTGAGGGCTAGGGTTAGAGAGACGGTTCGGGTCCGCATGGGAACTAGGGTTAGGGTTTTGTTGAGGGCTAGGGTTAGAGAGACGGTTCGGGTCTGGATGGGACCTAGGGTTAGGGTTACGTTGAGGGTTAGGGTTAGAGAAAAGGTTCGGGTCTGGATGGGACCTAGGGTTAGAGTTATGTTGAGGGCTAGGGTTAGAGACGGTTCGGGTCTGGATGGGACCTAGGGTTAGGGTTATGTTGAGGGCTAGGGTTAGAGAGACGGTTCGGGTCAGGATGTGACCTAGGGTTAGGGTTATGTTGAGGGCTAGGGTTAGAGAGACGGTTCGGGTCTGGATGGGACCTAGGGTTAGGGTTACGTTGAGGGCTAGGGTTAGAGAGACGGTTCGGGTCTGGATGGGACCTAGGGTTAGGGTTACGTTGAGGGCTAGGGTTAGAGAGAGGGTTCGGGTCCGGATGGGACCTAGGGTTAGGGTTATGTTGAGGGCGAGGGTTAGAGAAAAGGTTCTGGTCTGGATGGGACCTAGGGTTAGGGTTATGTTGAGGGCTAGGGTTAGAGACACGATTCGGGTCTGGATGGGACCTAGGGTTAGGGTTATGTTGAGGGCTAGGGTTAGAGAGACGGTTCGGGTTCGGATGGGACCTAGGGTTAGGGTTATGTTGAGGGCTAGGGTTAGAGAGACGGTTCGGGTCTGGATGGGACCTAGGGTTAGGGTTATGTTGAGGGCTAGGGTTAGAGAAAAGGTTCGGGTCTGGATGGGACGTAGGGTTAGGGTTATGTTGAGGGCTAGGGTTAGAGAGTCGGTTCGGGTCTGGATGGGACCTAGGGTTAGGGTTATGTTGAGGGGTATGTTTAGAGAGACGGTTCGGGTTCGGATGTGACCAAGGGTTAGGGTTATGTTGAGGGCTAGGGTTAGAGAGACGGTTCGGGTTCGGATGTGACCTAGGGTTAGGGTTATGTTGAGGGCTAGGGTTAGAGAGACGGTTCGGGGTCGGATGGTACCTAGGGTTAGGGTTATGTTGAGGGCTAGGGTTAGAGAGACGGTTCGGGTTCGGATGGGAGCTAGGGTTAGGGTTGTGTTGAGGGCTAGGGTTAGAGAGACGGTTCGTGTCCGGATGGGACCTAGGGTTAGGGTTATGTTGAGGGGTAGGGTTAGAGAGACGGTTCGGGTCTGGATGGGACGTAGGGTTAGGGTTATGTTGAGGGCTAGGGTTACTGAGACGGTACGGGTTCGGATGTGACCTAGGGTTAGGGTTATGTTGAGGGCTAGGGTTAGAGAGAAGGTTCGGGTTCGGATGTGACCGAGGGTTAGGGTTATGTTGAGGACTAGGGTTAGATAGACCGTTCGGATTCGGATGGGACCTAGGGTTAGGGTTATGTTGAGGGCTAGGGTTAGAGAGACGGTTCGGGTCTGGATGGGACCTAGGGTTAGGGTTATGTTGAGGGCTAGGGTTAGAGAGACGGTTCGGGTTCGGATGGGACCTAGGGTTAGGGTTATGTTGAGGGCTAGGGTTAGAGAGAGGGTTCGGGTCTGGATGGGACCTAGGGTTAGGGTTACGTTGAGGGCTAGGGTTAGAGAGACGGTTCGGGTCCGCATGGGAACTAGGGTTAGGGTTTTGTTGAGGGCTAGGGTTAGAGAGACGGTTCGGGTCTGGATGGGACCTAGGGTTAGGGTTACGTTGAGGGTTAGGGTTAGAGAAAAGGTTCGGGTCTGGATGGGACCTAGGGTTAGAGTTATGTTGAGGGCTAGGGTTAGAGACGGTTCGGGTCTGGATGGGACCTAGGGTTAGGGTTATGTTGAGGGCTAGGGTTAGAGAGACGGTTCGGGTCAGGATGTGACCTAGGGTTAGGGTTATGTTGAGGGCTAGGGTTAGAGAGACGGTTCGGGTCTGGATGGGACCTAGGGTTAGGGTTACGTTGAGGGCTAGGGTTAGAGAGACGGTTCGGGTCTGGATGGGACCTAGGGTTAGGGTTACGTTGAGGGCTAGGGTTAGAGAGAGGGTTCGGGTCCGGATGGGACCTAGGGTTAGGGTTATGTTGAGGGCGAGGGTTAGAGAAAAGGTTCTGGTCTGGATGGGACCTAGGGTTAGGGTTATGTTGAGGGCTAGGGTTAGAGACACGATTCGGGTCTGGATGGGACCTAGGGTTAGGGTTATGTTGAGGGCTAGGGTTAGAGAGACGGTTCGGGTTCGGATGGGACCTAGGGTTAGGGTTATGTTGAGGGCTAGGGTTAGAGAGACGGTTCGGGTCTGGATGGGACCTAGGGTTAGGGTTATGTTGAGGGCTAGGGTTAGAGAAAAGGTTCGGGTCTGGATGGGACGTAGGGTTAGGGTTATGTTGAGGGCTAGGGTTAGAGAGTCGGTTCGGGTCTGGATGGGACCTAGGGTTAGGGTTATGTTGAGGGGTATGTTTAGAGAGACGGTTCGGGTTCGGATGTGACCAAGGGTTAGGGTTTTGTTGAGGACTAGGGTTAGAGAGACGATTCGGGTCCGGATGGGACCTAGGGTTAGGGTTATGTTGAGGGCTAGGGTTAGAGAGACGGTTCGGGTCTGGATGGGACCTAGGGTTAGGGTTACGTTGAGGGCTAGGGTTAGAGAGACGGTTCGGGTCCGGATGGGACCTAGGGTTAGGGTTATGTTGAGGGCTAGGGTTAGAGAAAAGGTTCGGGTCCGGATGGGACCTAGGGTTAGGGTTATGTTGAGGGCTAGGGTTAGAGAGACGGTTCGGGTCTAGATGGGACCTAGGGTTAGGGTTATGTTGAGGGCTAGGGTTAGAGAGACGGTTCGAGTTCGGATGTGACCTAGGGTTAGGGTTATGTTGAGGGCTAGGGTTAGAGAGACGGTTCGGGTTCGGATGGTACCTAGGGTTAGGGTTATGTTGAGGGCTAGGGTTAGAGAGACGGTTCGGTTTCGGATGGGAGCTAGGGTTAGGGTTGTGTTGAGGGCTAGGGTTAGAGAGACGGTTCGGGTCCGGATGGGACCTAGGGTTAGGGTTATGTTGAGGGGTAGGGTTAGAGAGACGGTTCGGGTCTGGATGGGACCTAGGGTTAGGGTTATGTTGAGGGCTAGGGTTACTGAGACGGTACGGGTTCGGATGTGACCGAGGGTTAGGGTTATGTTGAGGACTAGGGTTAGATAGACCGTTCGGATTCGGATGGGACCTAGGGTTAGGGTTATGTTGAGAGCTAGGGTTAGAGAGACGGTTCGGGTCTGGATGGGACCTAGGGTTAGGGTTATGTTGAGGGCTAGGGTTAGAGAGACTGTTCGGGTTCGGATTGGACCTAGGGTTAGGGTTATGTTGAGGGCTAGGGTTAGAGAGACGGTTCGGGTCTGGATGGGACCTAGGGTTAGGGTTATGTTGAGGGCTAGGGTTAGAGAGACGGTTCCCGTCTGGATGGGACCTAGGGTTAGGGTTATGTTGAGGGCTAGGGTTAGAGAGACGGTTCGGGTTCGGATGGGACCTAGGGTTAGGGTTATGTTGAGGGCTAGGGTTAGAGAGAGGGTTCGGGTCTGGATGGGACCTAGGGTTAGGGTTACGTTGAGGGCTAGGGTTAGAGAGACGGTTCGGGTCCGCATGGGAACTAGGGTTAGGGTTTTGTTGAGGGCTAGGGTTAGAGAGACGGTTCGGGTCTGGATGGGACCTAGGGTTAGGGTTACGTTGAGGGTTAGGGTTAGAGAAAAGGTTCGGGTCTGGATGGGACCTAGGGTTAGAGTTATGTTGAGGGCTAGGGTTAGAGACGGTTCGGGTCTGGATGGGACCTAGGGTTAGGGTTATGTTGAGGGCTAGGGTTAGAGAGACGGTTCGGGTCAGGATGTGACCTAGGGTTAGGGTTATGTTGAGGGCTAGGGTTAGAGAGACGGTTCGGGTCTGGATGGGACCTAGGGTTAGGGTTACGTTGAGGGCTAGGGTTAGAGAGACGGTTCGGGTCTGGATGGGACCTAGGGTTAGGGTTACGTTGAGGGCTAGGGTTAGAGAGAGGGTTCGGGTCCGGATGGGACCTAGGGTTAGGGTTATGTTGAGGGCGAGGGTTAGAGAAAAGGTTCTGGTCTGGATGGGACCTAGGGTTAGGGTTATGTTGAGGGCTAGGGTTAGAGACACGATTCGGGTCTGGATGGGACCTAGGGTTAGGGTTATGTTGAGGGCTAGGGTTAGAGAGACGGTTCGGGTTCGGATGGGACCTAGGGTTAGGGTTATGTTGAGGGCTAGGGTTAGAGAGACGGTTCGGGTCTGGATGGGACCTAGGGTTAGGGTTATGTTGAGGGCTAGGGTTAGAGAAAAGGTTCGGGTCTGGATGGGACGTAGGGTTAGGGTTATGTTGAGGGCTAGGGTTAGAGAGTCGGTTCGGGTCTGGATGGGACCTAGGGTTAGGGTTATGTTGAGGGGTATGTTTAGAGAGACGGTTCGGGTTCGGGTGTGACCAAGGGTTAGGGTTTTGTTGAGGACTAGGGTTAGAGAGACGATTCGGGTCCGGATGGGACCTAGGGTTAGGGTTATGTTGAGGGCTAGGGTTAGAGAGACGGTTCGGGTCTGGATGGGACCTAGGGTTAGGGTTACGTTGAGGGCTAGGGTTAGAGAGACGGTTCGGGTCCGGATGGGACCTAGGGTTAGGGTTATGTTGAGGGCTAGGGTTAGAGAAAAGGTTCGGGTCCGGATGGGACCTAGGGTTAGGGTTATGTTGAGGGCTAGGGTTAGAGAGACGGTTCGGGTCTAGATGGGACCTAGGGTTAGGGTTATGTTGAGGGCTAGGGTTAGAGAGACGGTTCGAGTTCGGATGTGACCTAGGGTTAGGGTTATGTTGAGGGCTAGGGTTAGAGAGACGGTTCGGGTTCGGATGGTACCTAGGGTTAGGGTTATGTTGAGGGCTAGGGTTAGAGAGACGGTTCGGTTTCGGATGGGAGCTAGGGTTAGGGTTGTGTTGAGGGCTAGGGTTAGAGAGACGGTTCGGGTCCGGATGGGACCTAGGGTTAGGGTTATGTTGAGGGGTAGGGTTAGAGAGACGGTTCGGGTCTGGATGGGACCTAGGGTTAGGGTTATGTTGAGGGCTAGGGTTACTGAGACGGTACGGGTTCGGATGTGACCGAGGGTTAGGGTTATGTTGAGGACTAGGGTTAGATAGACCGTTCGGATTCGGATGGGACCTAGGGTTAGGGTTATGTTGAGAGCTAGGGTTAGAGAGACGGTTCGGGTCTGGATGGGACCTAGGGTTAGGGTTATGTTGAGGGCTAGGGTTAGAGAGACTGTTCGGGTTCGGATTGGACCTAGGGTTAGGGTTATGTTGAGGGCTAGGGTTAGAGAGACGGTTCGGGTCTGGATGGGACCTAGGGTTAGGGTTATGTTGAGGGCTAGGGTTAGAGAGACGGTTCCCGTCTGGATGGGACCTAGGGTTAGGGTTATGTTGAGGGCTCGGGTTAGAGAGACGGTTCGGGTCCGGATGGGACCTAGGGTTAGGGTTATGTTGAGGGCTCGGGTTAGAGAGACGGTTCGGGTCCGGATGGGACCTAGGGTTAGGGTTATGTTGAGGGCTAGGGTTAGAGAGACGGTTCGGGTTCGGGTGGGACCTAGGGTTAGGGTTATGTTGAGGGCTAGGGTTAGAGTGACGGTTCGGGTCTGGATGGGACCTAGGGTTAGGGTTATGTTGAGGGCTAGGTTTAGAGAGACGGTTCACGTCTGGATGGGACCTAGGGTTAGGGTTATGTTGAGGGCTAGGGTTAGAGAGACGGTTCGGTTTCGGATGGGACCTAGGGTTAGCGTTATGTTGAGGGCTAGGGTTAGAGAGACGGTTCGGGTTCGGATGGGACCTAGGGTTAGGGTTATGTTGAGGGCTAGGGTTAGAGAGACGGTTCGGGTCTGGATGGGACCTAGGGTTAGGGTTATGTTGAGGGCTAGGGTTAGAGAGACGGTTCGGGTTCGGATGGGAGCTAGGGTTAGGGTTGTGTTGAGGGCTAGGGTTAGAGAGACGGTTCGGGTCCGGATGGGACCTAGGGTTAGGGTTATGTTGAGGGGTAGGGTTAGAGAGACGGTTCGGGTCTGGATGGGACCTAGGGTTAGGGTTATGTTGAGGGCTAGGGTTACTGAGACGGTACGGGTTCGGATGTGACCTAGGGTTAGGGTTATGTTGAGGGCTAGGGTTAGAGAGAAGGTTCGGGTTCGGATGTGACCGAGGTTTAGGGTTATGTTGAGGACTAGGGTTAGATAGACCGTTCGGATTCGGATGGGAGCTAGGGTTAGGGTTATGTTGAGGGCTAGGGTTAGAGAGACGGTTCGGGTCTGGATGGGACCTAGGGTTAGGGTTATGTTGAGGGCTAGGGTTAGAGAGACAGTTCGGGTCAGGATGTGACCTAGGGTTAGGGTTATGTTGAGGGCTAGGGTTAGAGAGACGGTTCGGGTTTGGATGGGAGCTAGGGTTAGGGTTGTGTTGAGGGCTAGGGTTAGAGAGACGGTTCGGGTCCGGATGGGACCTAGGGTTAGGGTTATGTTGAGGGGTAGGGTTAGAGAGAGGGTTCGGGTCTGGATGGGACCTAGGGTTAGGGTTATGTTGAGGGCTAGGGTTACAGAGACGGTACGGGTTCGGATGTGACCTAGGGTTAGGGTTATGTTGAGGGCTAGGGTTAGAGAGAAGGTTCGGGTTCGGATGTGCCCTAGGGTTAGGGTTATGTTGAGGAATAGGGTTAGATAGACCGTTCGGATTCGGATGGGACCTAGGGTTAGGGTTATGTTGAGGGCTAGGGTTAGAGAGACGGTTCGGGTCTGGATGGGACCTAGGGTTAGGGTTATGTTGAGGGCTAGGGTTAGAGAGACGGTTCGGGTTCGGATGGGACCTAGGGTTAGGGTTATGTTGAGGGCTAGGGTTAGAGAGAGGGTTCGGGTCTGGATGGGACCTAGGGTTAGGGTTACGTTGAGGGCTAGGGTTAGAGAGACGGTTCGGGTCCGCATGGGAACTAGGGTTAGGGTTTTGTTGAGGGCTAGGGTTAGAGAGACGGTTCAGGTCTGGATGGGACCTAGGGTTAGGGTTACGTTGAGGGTTAGGGTTAGAGAAAAGGTTCGGGTCTGGATGGGACCTAGGGTTAGAGTTATGTTGAGGGCTAGGGTTAGAGACGGTTCGGGTTCGGGTGGGACCTAGGGTTAGGGTTATGTTGAGGGCTAGGGTTAGAGAGACGGTTCGGGTCAGGATGTGACCTAGGGTTAGGGTTATGTTGAGGGCTAGGGTTAGAGAGACGGTTCGGGTCTGGATGGGACCTAGGGTTAGGGTTACGTTGAGGGCTAGGGTTAGAGAGACGGTTCGGGTCTGGATGGGACCTAGGGTTAGGGTTATGTTGAGGGCTAGGGTTAGAGAAAAGGTTCGGGTCTGGATGGGACGTAGGGTTAGGGTTATGTTGAGGACTAGGGTTAGAGAGTCGGTTCGGGTCTGGATGGGACCTAGGGTTAGGGTTATGTTGAGGGGTATGTTTAGAGAGACGGTTCGGGTTCGGATGTGACCAAGGGTTAGGGTTTTGTTGAGGACTAGGGTTAGAGAGACGGTTCGGGTCCGGATGGGACCTAGGGTTAGGGTTATGTTGAGGGCTAGGGTTAGAGAGACGGTTCGGGTCTGGATGGGACCTAGGGTTAGGGTTACGTTGAGGGCTAGGGTTAGAGAGACGGTTCGGGTCCGGATGGGACCTAGGGTTAGGGTTATGTTGAGGGCTAGGGTTAGAGAAAAGTTTCGGGTCCGGATGGGACCTAGGGTTAGTGTTATGTTGAGGGATAGGGTTAGAGACACGGTTCGGGTCTAGATGGGACCTAGGGTTAGGGTTATGTTGAGGGCTAGGGTTAGAGAGACGGTTCGAGTTCGGATGTGACCTAGGGTTAGGGTTATGTTGAGGGCTAGGGTTAGAGAGACGGTTCGGGTTCGGATGGTACCTAGGGTTAGGGTTATGTTGAGGGCTAGGGTTAGAGAGACGGTTCGGGTTCGGATGGGAGCTAGGGTTAGGGTTGTGTTGAGGGCTAGGGTTAGAGAGACGGCTTGGGTCCGGATGGGACCTAGGGTTAGGGTTATGTTGAGGGGTAGGGTTAGAGAGACGGTTCGGGTCTGGATGGGACCTAGGGTTAGGGTTATGTTGAGGGCTAGGGTTACTGAGACGGTACGGGTTCGGATGTGACCGAGGGTTAGGGTTATGTTGAGGACTAGGGTTAGATAGACCGTTCGGATTCGAATGGGACCTAGGGTTAGGGTTATGTTGAGGGCTAGGGTTAGAGAGACGGTTCGGGTCTGGATGGGACCTAGGGTTAGGGTTATGTTGAGGGCTAGGGTTAGAGAGACTGTTCGGGTTCGGATTGGACCTAGGGTTAGGGTTATGTTGAGGGCTAGGGTTAGAGAGACGGTTCGGGTCTGGATGGGACCTAGGGTTAGGGTTATGTTGAGGGCTAGGTTTAGAGAGACGGTTCACGTCTGGATGGGACCTAGGGTTAGGGTTATGTTGAGGGCTAGGGTTAGAGAGACGGTTCGGTTTCGGATGGGACCTAGGGTTAGCGTTATGTTGAGGGCTAGGGTTAGAGAGACGGTTCGGGTTCGGATGGGACCTAGGGTTAGGGTTATGTTGAGGGCTAGGGTTAGAGAGACGGTTCGGGTCTGGATGGGACCTAGGGTTAGGGTTATGTTGAGGGCTAGGGTTAGATAGACGGTTCGGGTTCGGATGTGACCTAAGGTTAGGGTTATGTTGAGGGCTAGGGTTAGAGAGACGGTTCGGGTCTGGATGGGACCTAGGGTTAGGGTTATGTTGAGGGCTAGGGTTAGAGACACGGTTAGGGTTTGGAAGGGGCCTACGGTTAGGGTTATGTTGAGGGCTAGGGTTAGGGAGACCGTTCGGGTTCGAATGGGACCTAGGGTTAGGGTTATGTTGAGGGCTAGGGTTAGAGAGACGGTTCGGGTTCGGATGGGAGCTAGGGTTAGGGTTGTGTTGAGGGCTAGGGTTAGAGAGACGGTTCGGGTCCGGATGGGACCTAGGGTTAGGGTTATGTTGAGGGGTAGGGTTAGAGAGACGGTTCGGGTCTGGATGGGACCTAGGGTTAGGGTTATGTTGAGGGCTAGGGTTACTGAGACGGTACGGGTTCGGATGTGACCTAGGGTTAGGGTTATGTTGAGGGCTAGGGTTAGAGAGAAGGTTCGGGTTCGGATGTGACCGAGAGTTAGGGTTATGTTGAGGACTAGGGTTAGATAGACCGTTCGGATTCGGATGGGACCTAGAGTTAGGGTTATGTTGAGGGCTAGGGTTAGAGTGACGGTTCGGGTCTGGATGGGACCTAGGGTTAGGGTTATGTTGAGGGCTAGGTTTAGAGAGACGGTTCACGTCTGGATGGGACCTAGGGTTAGGGTTATGTTGAGGGCTAGGGTTAGAGAGACGTTTCGGTTTCGGATGGGACCTAGGGTTAGCGTTATGTTGAGGGCTAGGGTTAGAGAGACGGTTCGGGTTCGGATGGGACCTAGGGTTAGGGTTATGTTGAGGGCTAGGGTTAGAGAGACGGTTCGGGTCTGGATGGGACCTAGGGTTAGGGTTATGTTGAGGGCTAGGGTTAGATAGACGGTTCGGGTTCGGATGTGACCTAAGGTTAGGGTTATGTTGAGGGCTAGGGTTAGAGAGACGGTTCGGGTCTGGATGGGACCTAGGGTTAGGGTTATGTTGAGGGCTAGGGTTAGAGACACGGTTAGGGTTTGGAAGGGGCCTACGGTTAGGGTTATGTTGAGGGCTAGGGTTAGGGAGACCGTTCGGGTTCGAATGGGACCTAGGGTTAGGGTTATGTTGAGGGATAGGGTTAGAGAGACGGTTCGGGTTCGGATGGGAGCTAGGGTTAGGGTTGTGTTGAGGGCTAGGGTTAGAGAGACGGTTCGGGTCCGGATGGGACCTAGGGTTAGGGTTATGTTGAGGGGTAGGGTTAGAGAGACGGTTCGGGTCTGGATGGGACCTAGGGTTAGGGTTATGTTGAGGGCTAGGGTTACTGAGACGGTACGGGTTCGGATGTGACCTAGGGTTAGGGTTATGTTGAGGGCTAGGGTTAGAGAGAAGGTTCGGGTTCGGATGTGACCGAGAGTTAGGGTTATGTTGAGGACTAGGGTTAGATAGACCGTTCGGATTCGGATGGGACCTAGAGTTAGGGTTATGTTGAGGGCTAGGGTTAGAGAGACGGTTCGGGTCTGGATGGGACCTAGGGTTAGGGTTATGTTGAGGGCTAGGGTTAGAGAGACTGTTCGGGTTCGGATTGGACCTAGGGTTAGGGTTATGTTGAGGGCTAGGGTTATAGAGACGGTTCGGGTCTGGATGGGACCTAGGGTTAGGGTTATGTTGAGGGCTAGGGTTAGAGAGACGGTTCCCATCTGGATGGGACCTAGGGTTAGGGTTATGTTGAGGGCTCGGGTTAGAGAGACGGTTCGGGTCCGGATGGGACCTAGGGTCAGGGTTATGTTGAGGGCTCGGGTTAGAGAGACGGTTCGGGTCCGGATGGGACCTAGGGTTAGGGTTATGTTGAGGGCTAGGGTTAGAGAGACGGTTCGGGTTCGGGTGTGACCTAGGGTTAGGGTTATGTTGAGGGCTAGGGTTAGAGACACGGTTAGGGTTTGGAAGGGGCCTACGGTTAGGGTTATGTTGAGGGCTAGGGTTAGGGAGACCGTTCGGGTTCGAATGGGACCTAGGGTTAGGGTTATGTTGAGGGCTAGGGTTAGAGAGACGGTTCGGGTTCGGATGGGAGCTAGGGTTAGGGTTGTGTTGAGGGCTAGGGTTAGAGAGACGGTTCGGGTCCGGATGGGACCTAGGGTTAGGGTTATGTTGAGGGCTAGGGTTAGAGAAAAGGTTCGGGTCCGGATGGGACCTAGGGTTAGGGTTATGTTGAGGGCTAGGGTTAGAGAGACGGTTCGGGTCTAGATGGGACCTAGGGTTAGGGTTATGTTGAGGGCTAGGGTTAGAGAGACGGTTCGAGTTCGGATGTGACCTAGGGTTAGGGTTATGTTGAGGGCTAGGGTTAGAGAGACGGTTCGGGTTCGGATGGTACCTAGGGTTAGGGTTATGTTGAGGGCTAGGGTTAGAGAGACGGTTCGGTTTCGGATGGGAGCTAGGGTTAGGGTTGTGTTGAGGGCTAGGGTTAGAGAGACGGTTCGGGTCCGGATGGGACCTAGGGTTAGGGTTATGTTGAGGGGTAGGGTTAGAGAGACGGTTCGGGTCTGGATGGGACCTAGGGTTAGGGTTATGTTGAGGGCTAGGGTTACTGAGACGGTACGGGTTCGGATGTGACCGAGGGTTAGGGTTATGTTGAGGACTAGGGTTAGATAGACCGTTCGGATTCGGATGGGACCTAGGGTTAGGGTTATGTTGAGAGCTAGGGTTAGAGAGACGGTTCGGGTCTGGATGGGACCTAGGGTTAGGGTTATGTTGAGGGCTAGGGTTAGAGAGACTGTTCGGGTTCGGATTGGACCTAGGGTTAGGGTTATGTTGAGGGCTAGGGTTAGAGAGACGGTTCGGGTCTGGATGGGACCTAGGGTTAGGGTTATGTTGAGGGCTAGGGTTAGAGAGACGGTTCCCGTCTGAATGGGACCTAGGGTTAGGGTTATGTTGAGGGCTCGGGTTAGAGAGACGGTTCGGGTCCGGATGGGACCTAGGGTTAGGGTTATGTTGAGGGCTCGGGTTAGAGAGACGGTTCGGGTCCGGATGGGACCTAGGGTTAGGGTTATGTTGAGGGCTAGGGTTAGAGAGACGGTTCGGGTTCGGGTGGGACCTAGGGTTAGGGTTATGTTGAGGGCTAGGGTTAGAGTGACGGTTCGGGTCTGGATGGGACCTAGGGTTAGGGTTATGTTGAGGGCTAGGTTTAGAGAGACGGTTCACGTCTGGATGGGACCTAGGGTTAGGGTTATGTTGAGGGCTAGGGTTAGAGAGACGGTTCGGTTTCGGATGGGACCTAGGGTTAGCGTTATGTTGAGGGCTAGGGTTAGAGAGACGGTTCGGGTTCGGATGGGACCTAGGGTTAGGGTTATGTTGAGGGCTAGGGTTAGAGAGACGGTTCGGGTCTGGATGGGACCTAGGGTTAGGGTTATGTTGAGGGCTAGGGTTAGAGAGACGGTTCGGGTTCGGATGGGAGCTAGGGTTAGGGTTGTGTTGAGGGCTAGGGTTAGAGAGACGGTTCGGGTCCGGATGGGACCTAGGGTTAGGGTTATGTTGAGGGGTAGGGTTAGAGAGACGGTTCGGGTCTGGATGGGACCTAGGATTAGGGTTATGTTGAGGGCTAGGGTTACTGAGACGGTACGGGTTCGGATGTGACCTAGGGTTAGGGTTATGTTGAGGGCTAGGGTTAGAGAGAAGGTTCGGGTTCGGATGTGACCGAGGTTTAGGGTTATGTTGAGGACTAGGGTTAGATAGACCGTTCGGATTCGGATGGGAGCTAGGGTTAGGGTTATGTTGAGGGCTAGGGTTAGAGAGACGGTTCGGGTCTGGATGGGACCTAGGGTTAGGGTTATGTTGAGGGCTAGGGTTAGAGAGACGGTTCGGTTTCGGATGGGACCTAGGGTTAGCGTTATGTTGAGGGCTAGGGTTAGAGAGACGGTTCGGGTTCGGATGGGACCTAGGGTTAGGGTTATGTTGAGGGCTAGGGTTAGAGAGACGGTTCGGGTCTGGATGGGACCTAGGGTTAGGGTTATGTTGAGGGCTAGGGTTAGATAGACGGTTCGGGTTCGGATGTGACCTAAGGTTAGGGTTATGTTGAGGGCTAGGGTTAGAGAGACGGTTCGGGTCTGGATGGGACCTAGGGTTAGGGTTATGTTGAGGGCTAGGGTTAGAGACACGGTTAGGGTTTGGAAGGGGCCTACGGTTAGGGTTATGTTGAGGGCTAGGGTTAGGGAGACCGTTCGGGTTCGAATGGGACCTAGGGTTAGGGTTATGTTGAGGGCTAGGGTTAGAGAGACGGTTCGGGTTCGGATGGGAGCTAGGGTTAGGGTTGTGTTGAGGGCTAGGGTTAGAGAGACGGTTCGGGTCCGGATGGGACCTAGGGTTAGGGTTATGTTGAGGGGTAGGGTTAGAGAGACGGTTCGGGTCTGGATGGGACCTAGGGTTAGGGTTATGTTGAGGGCTAGGGTTACTGAGACGGTACGGGTTCGGATGTGACCTAGGGTTAGGGTTATGTTGAGGGCTAGGGTTAGAGAGAAGGTTCGGGTTCGGATGTGACCGAGAGTTAGGGTTATGTTGAGGACTAGGGTTAGATAGACCGTTCGGATTCGGATGGGACCTAGAGTTAGGGTTATGTTGAGGGCTAGGGTTAGAGAGACGGTTCGGGTCTGGATGGGACCTAGGGTTAGGGTTATGTTGAGGGCTAGGGTTAGAGAGACTGTTCGGGTTCGGATTGGACCTAGGGTTAGGGTTATGTTGAGGGCTAGGGTTATAGAGACGGTTCGGGTCTGGATGGGACCTAGGGTTAGGGTTATGTTGAGGGCTAGGGTTAGAGAGACGGTTCCCATCTGGATGGGACCTAGGGTTAGGGTTATGTTGAGGGCTAGGGTTAGAGAGACGGTTCGAGTTCGGATGTGACCTAGGGTTAGGGTTATGTTGAGGGCTAGGGTTAGAGAGACGGTTCGGGTTCGGATGGTACCTAGGGTTAGGGTTATGTTGAGGGCTAGGGTTAGAGAGACGGTTCGGTTTCGGATGGGAGCTAGGGTTAGGGTTGTGTTGAGGGCTAGGGTTAGAGAGACGGTTCGGGTCCGGATGGGACCTAGGGTTAGGGTTATGTTGAGGGGTAGGGTTAGAGAGACGGTTCGGGTCTGGATGGGACCTAGGGTTAGGGTTATGTTGAGGGCTAGGGTTACTGAGACGGTACGGGTTCGGATGTGACCGAGGGTTAGGGTTATGTTGAGGACTAGGGTTAGATAGACCGTTCGGATTCGGATGGGACCTAGGGTTAGGGTTATGTTGAGAGCTAGGGTTAGAGAGACGGTTCGGGTCTGGATGGGACCTAGGGTTAGGGTTATGTTGAGGGCTAGGGTTAGAGAGACTGTTCGGGTTCGGATTGGACCTAGGGTTAGGGTTATGTTGAGGGCTAGGGTTAGAGAGACGGTTCGGGTCTGGATGGGACCTAGGGTTAGGGTTATGTTGAGGGCTAGGGTTAGAGAGACGGTTCCCGTCTGAATGGGACCTAGGGTTAGGGTTATGTTGAGGGCTCGGGTTAGAGAGACGGTTCGGGTCCGGATGGGACCTAGGGTTAGGGTTATGTTGAGGGCTCGGGTTAGAGAGACGGTTCGGGTCCGGATGGGACCTAGGGTTAGGGTTATGTTGAGGGCTAGGGTTAGAGAGACGGTTCGGGTTCGGGTGGGACCTAGGGTTAGGGTTATGTTGAGGGCTAGGGTTAGAGTGACGGTTCGGGTCTGGATGGGACCTAGGGTTAGGGTTATGTTGAGGGCTAGGTTTAGAGAGACGGTTCACGTCTGGATGGGACCTAGGGTTAGGGTTATGTTGAGGGCTAGGGTTAGAGAGACGGTTCGGTTTCGGATGGGACCTAGGGTTAGCGTTATGTTGAGGGCTAGGGTTAGAGAGACGGTTCGGGTTCGGATGGGACCTAGGGTTAGGGTTATGTTGAGGGCTAGGGTTAGAGAGACGGTTCGGGTCTGGATGGGACCTAGGGTTAGGGTTATGTTGAGGGCTAGGGTTAGAGAGACGGTTCGGGTTCGGATGGGAGCTAGGGTTAGGGTTGTGTTGAGGGCTAGGGTTAGAGAGACGGTTCGGGTCCGGATGGGACCTAGGGTTAGGGTTATGTTGAGGGGTAGGGTTAGAGAGACGGTTCGGGTCTGAATGGGACCTAGGGTTAGGGTTATGTTGAGGGCTAGGGTTACTGAGACGGTACGGGTTCGGATGTGACCTAGGGTTAGGGTTATGTTGAGGGCTAGGGTTAGAGAGAAGGTTCGGGTTCGGATGTGACCGAGGTTTAGGGTTATGTTGAGGACTAGGGTTAGATAGACCGTTCGGATTCGGATGGGAGCTAGGGTTAGGGTTATGTTGAGGGCTAGGGTTAGAGAGACGGTTCGGGTCTGGATGGGACCTAGGGTTAGGGTTATGTTGAGGGCTAGGGTTAGAGAGACAGTTCGGGTCAGGATGTGACCTAGGGTTAGGGTTATGTTGAGGGCTAGGGTTAGAGAGACGGTTCGGGTTTGGATGGGAGCTAGGGTTAGGGTTGTGTTGAGGGCTAGGGTTAGAGAGACGGTTCGGGTCCGGATGGGACCTAGGGTTAGGGTTATGTTGAGGGGTAGGGTTAGAGAGAGGGTTCGGGTCTGGATGGGACCTAGGGTTAGGGTTATGTTGAGGGCTAGGGTTACAGAGACGGTACGGGTTCGGATGTGACCTAGGGTTAGGGTTATGTTGAGGGCTAGGGTTAGAGAGAAGGTTCGGGTTCGGATGTGCCCTAGGGTTAGGGTTATGTTGAGGAATAGGGTTAGATAGACCGTTCGGATTCGGATGGGACCTAGGGTTAGGGTTATGTTGAGGGCTAGGGTTAGAGAGACGGTTCGGGTCTGGATGGGACCTAGGGTTAGGGTTATGTTGAGGGCTAGGGTTAGAGAGACGGTTCGGGTTCGGATGGGACCTAGGGTTAGGGTTATGTTGAGGGCTAGGGTTAGAGAGAGGGTTCGGGTCTGGATGGGACCTAGGGTTAGGGTTACGTTGAGGGCTAGGGTTAGAGAGACGGTTCGGGTCCGCATGGGAACTAGGGTTAGGGTTTTGTTGAGGGCTAGGGTTAGAGAGACGGTTCAGGTCTGGATGGGACCTAGGGTTAGGGTTACGTTGAGGGTTAGGGTTAGAGAAAAGGTTCGGGTCTGGATGGGACCTAGGGTTAGAGTTATGTTGAGGGCTAGGGTTAGAGACGGTTCGGGTTCGGGTGGGACCTAGGGTTAGGGTTATGTTGAGGGCTAGGGTTAGAGAGACGGTTCGGGTCAGGATGTGACCTAGGGTTAGGGTTATGTTGAGGGCTAGGGTTAGAGAGACGGTTCGGGTCTGGATGGGACCTAGGGTTAGGGTTACGTTGAGGGCTAGGGTTAGAGAGACGGTTCGGGTCTGGATGGGACCTAGGGTTAGGGTTATGTTGAGGGCTAGGGTTAGAGAAAAGGTTCGGGTCTGGATGGGACGTAGGGTTAGGGTTATGTTGAGGGCTAGGGTTAGAGAGTCGGTTCGGGTCTGGATGGGACCTAGGGTTAGGGTTATGTTGAGGGGTATGTTTAGAGAGACGGTTCGGGTTCGGATGTGACCAAGGGTTAGGGTTTTGTTGAGGACTAGGGTTAGAGAGACGGTTCGGGTCCGGATGGGACCTAGGGTTAGGGTTATGTTGAGGGCTAGGGTTAGGGAGACGGTTCGGGTCTGGATGGGACCTAGGGTTAGGGTTACGTTGAGGGCTAGGGTTAGAGAGACGGTTCGGGTCCGGATGGGACCTAGGGTTAGGGTTATGTTGAGGGCTAGGGTTAGAGAAAAGTTTCGGGTCCGGATGGGACCTAGGGTTAGTGTTATGTTGAGGGATAGGGTTAGAGAGACGGTTCGGGTCTAGATGGGACCTAGGGTTAGGGTTATGTTGAGGGCTAGGGTTAGAGAGACGGTTCGAGTTCGGATGTGACCAAGGGTTAGGGTTATGTTGAGGGCTAGGGTTAGAGAGACGGTTCGGGTTCGGATGGTACCTAGGGTTAGGGTTATGTTGAGGGCTAGGGTTAGAGAGACGGTTCGGGTTCGGATGGGAGCTAGGGTTAGGGTTGTGTTGAGGGCTAGGGTTAGAGAGACGGTTTGGGTCCGGATGGGACCTAGGGTTAGGGTTATGTTGAGGGGTAGGGTTAGAGAGACGGTTCGGGTCTGGATGGGACCTAGGGTTAGGGTTATGTTGAGGGCTAGGGTTACTGAGACGGTACGGGTTCGGATGTGACCGAGGGTTAGGGTTATGTTGAGGACTAGGGTTAGATAGACCGTTCGGATTCGAATGGGACCTAGGGTTAGGGTTATGTTGAGGGCTAGGGTTAGAGAGACGGTTCGGGTCTGGATGGGACCTAGGGTTAGGGTCATGTTGAGGGCTAGGGTTAGAGAGACTGTTCGGGTTCGGATTGGACCTAGGGTTAGGGTTATGTTGAGGGCTAGGGTTAGAGAGACGGTTCGGGTCTGGATGGGACCTAGGGTTAGGGTTATGTTGAGGGCTAGGGTTAGAGAGACGGTTCCCGTCTGGATGGGACCTAGGGTTACGGTTATGTTGAGGGCTCGGGTTAGAGAGACGGTTCGGGTCCGGATGGGACCTAGGGTTAGGGTTATGTTGAGGGCTCGGGTTAGAGAGACGGTTCGGGTCCGGATGGGACCTAGGGTTAGGGTTATGTTGAGGGCTAGGGTTAGAGAGACGGTTCGGGTTCGGGTGGGACCTAGGGTTAGGGTTATGTTGAGGGCTAGGGTTAGAGTGACGGTTCGGGTCTGGATGGGACCTAGGGTTAGGGTTATGTTGAGGGCTAGGTTTAGAGAGACGGTTCACGTCTGGATGGGACCTAGGGTTAGGGTTATGTTGAGGGCTAGGGTTAGAGAGACGGTTCGGTTTCGGATGGGACCTAGGGTTAGCGTTATGTTGAGGGCTAGGGTTAGAGAGACGGTTCGGGTTCGGATGGGACCTAGGGTTAGGGTTATGTTGAGGGCTAGGGTTAGAGAGACGGTTCGGGTCTGGATGGGACCTAGGGTTAGGGTTATGTTGAGGGCTAGGGTTAGATAGACGGTTCGGGTTCGGATGTGACCTAAGGTTAGGGTTATGTTGAGGGCTAGGGTTAGAGAGACGGTTCGGGTCTGGATGGGACCTAGGGTTAGGGTTATGTTGAGGGCTAGGGTTAGAGACACGGTTAGGGTTTGGAAGGGGCCTACGGTTAGGGTTATGTTGAGGGCTAGGGTTAGGGAGACCGTTCGGGTTCGAATGGGACCTAGGGTTAGGGTTATGTTGAGGGCTAGGGTTAGAGAGACGGTTCGGGTTCGGATGGGAGCTAGGGTTAGGGTTGTGTTGAGGGCTAGGGTTAGAGAGACGGTTCGGGTCCGGATGGGACCTAGGGTTAGGGTTATGTTGAGGGGTAGGGTTAGAGAGACGGTTCGGGTCTGGATGGGACCTAGGGTTAGGGTTATGTTGAGGGCTAGGGTTACTGAGACGGTACGGGTTCGGATGTGACCTAGGGTTAGGGTTATGTTGAGGGCTAGGGTTAGAGAGAAGGTTCGGGTTCGGATGTGACCGAGAGTTAGGGTTA
Source organism: Miniopterus schreibersii (assembly GCF_964146895.1). Lineage (NCBI taxonomy): Eukaryota > Metazoa > Chordata > Mammalia > Chiroptera > Miniopteridae > Miniopterus > Miniopterus schreibersii. The sequence goes on along the minus strand of NC_138111.1, from coordinate 23,762,549 downwards.
TGTTGAGGACTAGGGTTAGATAGACCGTTCGGATTCGGATGGGACCTAGAGTTAGGGTTATGTTGAGGGCTAGGGTTAGAGAGACGGTTCGGGTCTGGATGGGACCTAGGGTTAGGGTTATGTTGAGGGCTAGGGTTAGAGAGACTGTTCGGGTTCGGATTGGACCTAGGGTTAGGGTTATGTTGAGGGCTAGGGTTATAGAGACGGTTCGGGTCTGGATGGGACCTAGGGTTAGGGTTATGTTGAGGGCTAGGGTTAGAGAGACGGTTCCCATCTGGATGGGACCTAGGGTTAGGGTTATGTTGAGGGCTCGGGTTAGAGAGACGGTTCGGGTCCGGATGGGACCTAGGGTCAGGGTTATGTTGAGGGCTCGGGTTAGAGAGACGGTTCGGGTCCGGATGGGACCTAGGGTTAGGGTTATGTTGAGGGCTAGGGTTAGAGAGACGGTTCGGGTTCGGGTGTGACCTAGGGTTAGGGTTATGTTGAGGGCTAGGGTTAGAGACACGGTTAGGGTTTGGAAGGGGCCTACGGTTAGGGTTATGTTGAGGGCTAGGGTTAGGGAGACCGTTCGGGTTCGAATGGGACCTAGGGTTAGGGTTATGTTGAGGGCTAGGGTTAGAGAGACGGTTCGGGTTCGGATGGGAGCTAGGGTTAGGGTTGTGTTGAGGGCTAGGGTTAGAGAGACGGTTCGGGTCCGGATGGGACCTAGGGTTAGGGTTATGTTGAGGGGTAGGGTTAGAGAGACGGTTCAGGTCTGGATGGGACCTAGGGTTAGGGTTATGTTGAGGGCTAGGGTTACTGAGACGGTACGGGTTCGGATGTGACCTAGGGTTAGGGTTATGTTGAGGGCTAGGGTTAGAGAGAAGGTTCGGGTTCGGATGTGACCGAGGGTTAGGGTTATGTTGAGGACTAGGGTTAGATAGACCGTTCGGATTCGGATGGGACCTAGGGTTAGGGTTATGTTGAGGGCTAGGGTTAGAGAGACGGTTCGGGTCTGTATGGGACCTAGGGTTAGGGTTATGTTGAGGGCTAGGGTTAGAGAGACTGTTCGGGTTCGGATTGGACCTAGGGTTAGGGTTATGTTGAGGGCTAGGGTTATAGAGACGGTTCGGGTCTGGATGGGACCTAGGGTTAGGGTTATGTTGAGGGCTAGGGTTAGAGAGACGGTTCCCATCTGGATGGGACCTAGGGTCAGGGTTATGTTGAGGGCTCGGGTTAGAGAGACGGTTCGGGACGGATGGGACCTAGGGTTAGGGTTATGTTGAGGGCTAGGGTTAGAGAGACGGTTCGGGTTCGGGTGGGACCTAGGGTTAGGGTTATGTTGAGGGCTAGGGTTAGAGTGACGGTTCGGGTCTGGATGGGACCTAGGGTTAGGGTTATGTTGAGGCTAGGGTTAGAGAGACGGTTCGGGTCTGGATGGGACCTAGGGTTAGGGTTATGTTGAGGGCTAGGGTTAGAGAGACGGTTCGGTTTCGGATGGGACCTAGGGTTAGCGTTATGTTGAGGGCTAGGGTTAGAGAGACGGTTCGGGTTCGGATGGGACCTAGGGTTAGGGTTATGTTGAGGGCTAGGGTTAGAGAGACGGTTCGGGTCTGGATGGGACCTAGGGTTAGGGTTATGTTGAGGGCTAGGGTTAGATAGACGGTTCGGGTTCGGATGTGACCTAAGGTTAGGGTTATGTTGAGGGCTAGGGTTAGAGAGACTGTTCCCGTTTGGATGGGACCTAGGGTTAGGGTTATGTTGAGGGCTAGGGTTAGAGAGACGGTTCGGGTCTGGATGGGACCTAGGGTTAGGGTTATGTTGAGGCTAGGGTTAGAGACACGGTTCGGGTTCGGATGGGACCTAGGGTTAGATTTATGTTGTGGGCTAGGGTTAGAGAGACGGTTCGGATTCGGATGGGACCTAGGGTTAGGGTTATTTTGAGGGCTAGGTTTAGACAGACGTTTCGGGTTTGGATGGGACCTACGGTTAGGGTTATGTTGAGGGCTAAGGTTAGAGAGACGGTTCGGGTCGGGATGGGACCTAGGGTTAGGGTTATGTTGAGGGCTAGGGTTAGAGAGACGGTTCGGGTTCGCGTGGGACCGAGGGTTAGGGTTATGTTGAGGGCTAGTTTTAGAGAGACGGTTCGGTTTCGGAAAGGACATAGGGTTAGGGTTATGTTGAGGGCTAGGGTTAGAGAGACGGTTCGGGTCTGGATGGGACCTAGGGTTAGGGTTATGTTGAGGGCTAGGGTTAGAGAATTGGTTCCCGTCTGGATGGGACCTAGGGTTAGGGTTATGTTGAGGGCTAGGGTTAGAGAGACGGTTCGGGTCTCGATGGGACCTAGGGTTAGGGTTATGTTGAGGGCTAGGGTTAGAGACACGGTTCGGGTTCGGAAGAGGCCTAGTGTTAGTGTTATGTTGAGGGCTAGGGTTAGAGAGAGGGTTCGGGTCTGGATGGGACCTAGGGTTAGGGTTATGTTGAGGGCTAGGGTTAGAGAGAAGGTTCGGGTTCGGATGTGCCCTAGGGTTAGGGTTATGTTGAGGAATAGGGTTAGATAGACCGTTCGGATTCGGATGGGACCTAGGGTTAGGGTTATGTTGAGGGCTAGGGTTAGAGAGACGGTTCGGGTCTGGATGGGACCTAGGGTTAGGGTTATGTTGAGGGCTAGGGTTAGAGAGACGGTTCGGGTCTGGATGGGACCTAGGGTTAGGGTTACGTTGAGGGCTAGGGTTAGAGAGACGGTTCGGGTCTGGATGGGACCTAGGGTTAGGGTTACGTTGAGGGCTAGGGTTAGAGAGAGGGTTCGGGTCCGGATGGGACCTAGGGTTAGGGTTATGTTGAGGGCGAGGGTTAGAGAAAAGGTTCGGGTCTGGATGGGACCTTGGGTTAGAGTTATGTTGAGGGCTAGGGTTAGAGAGACGGTTCGGGTCTGGATGGGACCTAGGGTTAGGGTTATGTTGAGGGGTATGTTTAGAGAGACGGTTCGGGTTCGGATGTGACCAAGGGTTAGGGTTATGTTGAGGGCGAGGGTTAGAGAAAAGGTTCTGTTCTGGATGGGACCTAGGGTTAGGGTTATGTTGAGGGCTAGGGTTAGAGACACGATTCGGGTCTGGATAGGACCTAGGGTTAGGGTTATGTTGAGGGCTAGGGTTAGAGAGACGGTTCGGGTTCGGATGGGACCTAGGGTTAGGGTTATGTTGAGGGCTAGGGTTAGAGAGACGGTTCGGGTCCGGATGGGACCTAGGGTTAGGGTTATGTTGAGGGCTAGGGTTAGAGAAAAGGTTCGGGTCTGGATGGGACGTAGGGTTAGGGTTATGTTGAGGGCTAGGGTTAGAGAGACGGTTCGGGTCTGGATGGGACCTAGGGTTAGGGTTATGTTGAGGGGTATGTTTAGAGAGACGGTTCGGGTTCGGATGTGACCAAGGGTTAGGGTTTTGTTGAGGACTAGGGTTAGAGAGACGGTTCGGGTCCGGATGGGACCTAGGGTTAGGGTTATGTTGAGGGCTAGGGTTAGAGAGACGGTTCGGGTCTGGATGGGACCTAGGGTTAGGGTTACGTTGAGGGCTAGGGTTAGAGAGACGGTTCGGGTCCGGATGGGACCTAGGGTTAGGGTTATGTTGAGGGCTAGGGTTAGAGAAAAGGTTCGGGTCCGGATGGGACCTAGGGTTAGGGTTATGTTGAGGGCTAGGGTTAGAGAGACAGTTCGGGTCTAGATGGGACCTAGGGTTAGGGTTATGTTGAGGGCTAGGGTTAGAGAGACGGTTCGAGTTCGGATGTGACCTAGGGTTAGGGTTATGTTGAGGGCTAGGGTTAGAGAGACGGTTCGGGTTCGGATGGTACCTAGGGTTAGGGTTATGTTGAGGGCTAGGGTTAGAGAGACGGTTCGGGTTCGGATGGGAGCTAGGGTTAGGGTTGTGTTGAGGGCTAGGGTTAGAGAGACGGTTCGGGTCCGGATGGGACCTAGGGTTAGGGTTATGTTTAGGGGTAGGGTTAGAGAGACGGTTGGGGTCTGGATGGGACCTATGGTTAGGGTTATGTTGAGGGCTAGGGTTACTGAGACGGTACGGGTTCGGATGTGACCTAGGGTTAGGGTTATGTTGAGGGCTAGGGTTAGAGAGAAGGTTAGGGTTCGGATGTGACCGAGGGTTAGGGTTATGTTGAGGACTAGGGTTAGATAGACCGTTAGAATTCGGATGGGACCTAGGGTTAGGGTTATGTTGAGGGCTAGGGTTAGAGAGACGGTTCGGGTCTGGATGGGACCTAGGGTTAGGGTTATGTTGAGGGCTAGGGTTAGAGAGACTGTTCGGGTTCGGATTGGACCTAGGGTTAGGGTTATGTTGAGGGCTAGGGTTAGAGAGACGGTTCGGGTCTGGATGGGACCTAGGGTTAGGGTTATGTTGAGGGCTAGGGTTAGAGAGACGGTTCCCGTCTGAATGGGACCTAGGGTTAGGGTTATGTTGAGGGCTCGGGTTAGAGAGACGGTTCGGGTCCGGATGGGACCTAGGGTTAGGGTTATGTTGAGGGCTCGGGTTAGAGAGACGGTTCGGGTCCGGATGGGACCTAGGGTTAGGGTTATGTTGAGGGCTAGGGTTAGAGAGACGGTTCGGGTTCGGGTGGGACCTAGGGTTAGGGTTATGTTGAGGGCTAGGGTTAGAGTGACGGTTCGGGTCTGGATGGGACCTAGGGTTAGGGTTATGTTGAGGGCTAGGGTTAGAGATACGGTTCACGTCTGGATGGGACCTAGGGTTAGGGTTATGTTGAGGGCTAGGGTTAGAGAGACGGTTCGGTTTCGGATGGGACCTAGGGTTAGCGTTATGTTGAGGGCTAGGGTTAGAGAGACGGTTCGGGTTCGGATGGGACCTAGGGTTAGGGTTATGTTGAGGGCTAGGGTTAGAGAGACGGTTCGGGTCTGGATGGGACCTAGGGTTAGGGTTATGTTGAGGGCTAGGGTTAGATAGACGGTTCGGGTTCGGATGTGACCTAAGGTTAGGGTTATGTTGAGGGCTAGGGTTAGAGAGACTGTTCCCGTCTGGATGGGACCTAGGGTTAGGGTTATGTTGAGGGCTAGGGTTAGAGAGACGGTTCGGGTCTGGATGGGACCTAGGGTTAGGGTTATGTTGAGGGCTAGGGTTAGAGACACGGTTAGGGTTTGGAAGGGGCCTACGGTTAGGGTTATGTTGAGGGCTAGGGTTAGAGAGACCGTTCGGGTTCTTATGGGACCTAGGGTTAGGGTTATGTTGAGGGCTAGGGTTAGAGAGACGGTTCGGGTTCGGATGGGAGCTAGGGTTAGGGTTGTGTTGAGGGCTAGGGTTAGAGAGACGGTTCGGGTCCGGATGGGACCTAGGGTTAGGGTTATGTTGAGGGCTAGGGTTAGAGAGACGGTTCGGGTCTGGATGGGACCTAGGGTTAGGGTTATGTTGAGGGCTAGGGTTAGAGACACGGTTCGGGTTCGGATGGGGCCTAGGGTTAGGGTTATATTGAGGGCTAGGGTTAGAGAGACAGTTCGGGTTCGAATGGGACCTAGGGTTAGGGTTATGTTGAGGGCTAGGGTTAGAGAGACGGTTCGGATCTGGATGGGACCTAGGGTTAGGGTTACTTTGAGGGCTAGGGTTAGAGAGACGGTTCGGGTCCGGATGGGACCTAGGGTTAGGGTTATGTTGAGGGCTAGGGTTAGAGAGACGGTTCGGGTCTGGATGGGACCTAGGGTCAGGGTTATGTTGAGGGCTAGGGTTAGAGAGAGGGTTCTGGATCGGATGGGACCTAGGGTTAGGGTTATGTTGAGGGCTCGGGTTAGAGAGACGGTTCGGGTCCGGATGGGACCTAGGGTTAGGGTTATGTTGAGGGCTAGGGTTAGAGAGACGGTTCGGGTCTGGATGGGACCTAGGGTTAGGGTTATTTTGAGGGCTAGGGTTAAAGAGACGGTTCCCGTCTGGATGGGACCTAGGGTTAGGGTTATGTTGAGGGCTCGGGTTAGAGAGAGGGTTCGGGTCCGGATGGGACCTAGGGTTAGGGTTATGTTGAGGGCTAGGGTTAGAGAGACGGTTTGGGTCTGGATGGGACCTAGGGTGAGGGTTATGTTGAGGGCTAGGGTTAGAGAGACGGTTCGGGTCCGGATGGGACCTAGGGTTAGGGTTATGTTGAGGGCTAGGGTTAGAGAGACGGTTCGGGTTCGGATGGGACCTAGGGTTAGGGTTATGTTGACGGCTAAGGTTAGAGAGACGGTTCGGGTCCGGATGGGACCTAGGCTTACGGTTATGTTGAGGGCTAGGGTTAGAGAGACGGTTCGGGTCTGGATGGGACCTAGGGTTAGGGTTATGTTGAGGGCTAGGGTTAGAGAGATGGTTCCTGTCTGGATGGGACCTAGGGTTAGGGTTATGTTGAGGGCTAGGGTTAGAGAGACGGTTCGCGTTCGGATGGGACCTAGGGTTAGGGTTATGTTGAGGGTTAGGGTTAGAGAGACGGTTCGGGTTCGGATGTGACCTAGGGTTAGGGTTATGTTGAGGGCTAGGGTTAGAGAGACGTTCGGGTCCGGATGGGACCTAGTGTTAGGGTTATGTTGAGGGCTAGGGTTAGAGAGACGTTCGGGTCCGGATGGGACGTAGGGTTAGGGTTATGTTGAGGGATAGGATTAGAGAGACGGTTCGGGTTCGGATGGGACTTAGGGTTACGGTTATGTTGACGGCTAAGGTTAGAGAGACGGTTCGGGTCCGGATGGGACCTAGGGTTAGGGTTATGTTGAGGGCTAGGGTTAGAGAGACGGTTTGGGTGGATGGGACCTAGGGTGAGGGTTATGTTGAGGTCTAGGGTTAGAGAGACGGTTCGGGTCCGGAAGGGACCTAGGGTTACGTTTATGTTGAGGGCTAGGGTTAGAGAGACGGTTCGGGTCTGGATGGGACCTAGGGTTAGGGTTATTTTGAGGGCTAGGGTTAGAGAGACGGTTCCCATCTGGATGGGATCTAGGGTTAGGGTTATGTTGAGGGCTCGGGTTAGAGAGACGGTTCGGGTCCGGATGGGATCTAGGGTTAGGGTTATGTTGAGGGCTAGGGTTAGAGAGACATTCGGGTCCGGTTGGGACCTAGGGTTAGGGTTATGTTGAGGACTAGGGTTAGAGAGACGTTCGGGTCCGGATGGGACCTAGGGTTAGGGTTATGTTGAGGGCTAGGGTTAGAGAGACGGTTCGGGTTCGGATGGGACCTAGGGTTAGGGTTATGTTGACGGCTAAGGTTAGAGAGACGGTTCGGGTCCGGATGGGACCTAGGGTTAGGGTTATGTTGAGGGTTAGGGTTAGAGAGACGGTTTGGGTATGGATGGGACCTAGGGTGAGGGTTATGTTGAGGGCTAGGGTTGGAGAGACGGTTCGGGTTCGCATGGGACCTAGGGTTAAGGTTATGTTGACGGCTAAGGTTAGAGAGACGGTTCGGGTCCGGATGGGACCTAGGGTTAGGGTTATGTTGAGGGCTAGGGTTAGAGAGACGGTTTGGGTCTGGATGGGACCTAGGGTGAGGGTTATGTTGAGGGCTAGGGTTAGAGAGACGGTTCGGGTCCGGATGGGACCTAGGGTTAGCGTTATGTTGAGGGCTAGGGTTAGAGAGACGGTTCCCGTCTGGATGGGACCTAGGGTTAGGGTTATGTTGAGGGCTCGGGTTAGAGAGACGGTTCGGGTCCGGATGGGACCTAGAGTTAGGGTTATGTTGAGGGCTAGGGTTAGAGAGACGGTTCGGGTTCGGGTGGGACCTAGGGTTAGGGTTATGTTGAGGGCTAGGGTTTGAGAGACGGTTCGGGTCTGGATGGGACCTAGGGTTAGGGTTATGTTGAGGGCTAGGGTTAGAGACACGGTTCGGGCTCGGAAGGGGCCTAGGGTTAGGGTTATGTTGAGGGCTAGGGATAGAGAGACGGTTCGGGTTCGAATGGGACCTAGGGTTAGGGTTATGTTGAGGGCTAGGGTTAGAGACATGGTTCGGGTCTGGATGGGACCTAGGGTTAGGGTTACATTGAGGGCTAGGTTTAGAGAGACGGTTCGGGTTAGGATGGGACCGAGGGTTAGGGTTATGTTGAGGGCTAGGGTTAGAGAGACGGTTCGGGTCTGGATGGGACCTAGGGTTAGGGTTAGGTTGAGGGCTAGGGTTAGAAAGACGGTTCCCGTCTGGATGGGACCTAGGGTTAGGGTTATGTTGAGGGCTAGGGTTAGAGAGACGGTTCGGGTCCGGATAGGACCTAGGGTTAGGGTTATGTTGAGGGCTAGGGTTAGAGAGACGGTTCGGGTTCGGGTGGGACCTAGGGTTAGGTTTATGTTGAGGGCTAGGGTTAGAGAGCAGGTTCGGGTTCGGATGGGACCTAGGGTTAGGGTTATGTTGAGGGCTAGGGTTAGAGAGACGGTTCGGGTTCAGTTGGGACCTAGGGTTAGGGTTATGTTGAGGGCTAGGATTACAGAGACGGTTCGGGTCTGGATGGGACCTAGGGTTAGGGTTATGTTGAGGGCTCGGGTTAGAGAGACGGTTCGGGTCCGGATGGGACCTAGGGTTAGGGTTATGTTGAGGGCTAGGGTTAGAGAGACGGTTCGGGTCTGGATGGGACCTAGGGTTAGGGTTATTTTGAGGGCTATGGTTAAAGAGACGGTTCCCGTCTGGATGGGACCTAGGGTTAGGGTTATGTTGAGGGCTCGGGTTAGAGAGAGGGTTCGGGTCCGGATGGGACCTAGGGTTAGGGTTATGTTGAGGGCTAGGGTTAGAGAGACGGTTTGGGTCTGGATGGGACCTAGGGTGAGGGTTATGTTGAGGGCTAGGGTTAGAGAGACGGTTCGGGTCCGGATTGGACCTAGGGTTAGGGTTATGTTGAGGGCTAGGGTTAGAGAGACGGTTCGGGTTCGGATGGGACCTAGGGTTAGGGTTATGTTGCCGGCTAAGGTTAGAGAGACGGTTCGGGTCCGGATGGGACCTAGGCTTACGGTTATGTTGAGGGCTAGGGTTAGAGAGACGGTTTGGGTCTGGATGGGACCTAGGGTGAGGGTTATGTTGAGGGCTAGGGTTAGAGAGAAGGTTCGGGTCCGGAAGGGACCTAGGGTTAGGGTTATGTTGAGGGCTAGGGTTAGAGAGACGGTTCCCGTCTGGATGGGACCTAGGGTTAGGGTTATGTTGAGGGCTAGGGTTAGAGAGACGGTTCGGGTTCGGGTGGGACCTAGGGTTAGGGTTATGTTGAGGGCTAGGGTTAGAGAGACGGTTCGGGTCTGGATGGGACCTAGGGTTAGGGTTATGTTGAGGGCTCGGGTTAGAGAGACGGTTCCGGTCCGGATGGGACCTAGGGTCAGGGTTATGTTGAGGGCTAGGGTTAGAGAGAAGGTTCGGGTCCGGAAGGGACCTAGGGTTAGGGTTATGTTGAGGGGTATGTTTAGAGAGACGGTTCGGGTTCGGATGTGACCAAGGGTTAGGGTTATGTTGAGGGCGAGGGTTAGAGAAAAGGTTCTGTTCTGGATGGGACCTAGGGTTAGGGTTATGTTGAGGGCTAGGGTTAGAGACACGATTCGGGTCTGGATAGGACCTAGGGTTAGGGTTATGTTGAGGGCTAGGGTTAGAGAGACGGTTCGGGTTCGGATGGGACCTAGGGTTAGGGTTATGTTGAGGGCTAGGGTTAGAGAGACGGTTCGGGTCCGGATGGGACCTAGGGTTAGGGTTATGTTGAGGGCTAGGGTTAGAGAAAAGGTTCGGGTCTGGATGGGACGTAGGGTTAGGGTTATGTTGAGGGCTAGGGTTAGAGAGACGGTTCGGGTCTGGATGGGACCTAGGGTTAGGGTTATGTTGAGGGGTATGTTTAGAGAGACGGTTCGGGTTCGGATGTGACCAAGGGTTAGGGTTTTGTTGAGGACTAGGGTTAGAGAGACGGTTCGGGTCCGGATGGGACCTAGGGTTAGGGTTATGTTGAGGGCTAGGGTTAGAGAGACGGTTCGGGTCTGGATGGGACCTAGGGTTAGGGTTACGTTGAGGGCTAGGGTTAGAGAGACGGTTCGGGTCCGGATGGGACCTAGGGTTAGGGTTATGTTGAGGGCTAGGGTTAGAGAAAAGGTTCGGGTCCGGATGGGACCTAGGGTTAGGGTTATGTTGAGGGCTAGGGTTAGAGAGACAGTTCGGGTCTAGATGGGACCTAGGGTTAGGGTTATGTTGAGGGCTAGGGTTAGAGAGACGGTTCGAGTTCGGATGTGACCTAGGGTTAGGGTTATGTTGAGGGCTAGGGTTAGAGAGACGGTTCGGGTTCGGATGGTACCTAGGGTTAGGGTTATGTTGAGGGCTAGGGTTAGAGAGACGGTTCGGGTTCGGATGGGAGCTAGGGTTAGGGTTGTGTTGAGGGCTAGGGTTAGAGAGACGGTTCGGGTCCGGATGGGACCTAGGGTTAGGGTTATGTTTAGGGGTAGGGTTAGAGAGACGGTTGGGGTCTGGATGGGACCTATGGTTAGGGTTATGTTGAGGGCTAGGGTTACTGAGACGGTACGGGTTCGGATGTGACCTAGGGTTAGGGTTATGTTGAGGGCTAGGGTTAGAGAGAAGGTTAGGGTTCGGATGTGACCGAGGGTTAGGGTTATGTTGAGGACTAGGGTTAGATAGACCGTTAGAATTCGGATGGGACCTAGGGTTAGGGTTATGTTGAGGGCTAGGGTTAGAGAGACGGTTCGGGTCTGGATGGGACCTAGGGTTAGGGTTATGTTGAGGGCTAGGGTTAGAGAGACTGTTCGGGTTCGGATTGGACCTAGGGTTAGGGTTATGTTGAGGGCTAGGGTTAGAGAGACGGTTCGGGTCTGGATGGGACCTAGGGTTAGGGTTATGTTGAGGGCTAGGGTTAGAGAGACGGTTCCCGTCTGAATGGGACCTAGGGTTAGGGTTATGTTGAGGGCTCGGGTTAGAGAGACGGTTCGGGTCCGGATGGGACCTAGGGTTAGGGTTATGTTGAGGGCTCGGGTTAGAGAGACGGTTCGGGTCCGGATGGGACCTAGGGTTAGGGTTATGTTGAGGGCTAGGGTTAGAGAGACGGTTCGGGTTCGGGTGGGACCTAGGGTTAGGGTTATGTTGAGGGCTAGGGTTAGAGTGACGGTTCGGGTCTGGATGGGACCTAGGGTTAGGGTTATGTTGAGGGCTAGGGTTAGAGATACGGTTCACGTCTGGATGGGACCTAGGGTTAGGGTTATGTTGAGGGCTAGGGTTAGAGAGACGGTTCGGTTTCGGATGGGACCTAGGGTTAGCGTTATGTTGAGGGCTAGGGTTAGAGAGACGGTTCGGGTTCGGATGGGACCTAGGGTTAGGGTTATGTTGAGGGCTAGGGTTAGAGAGACGGTTCGGGTCTGGATGGGACCTAGGGTTAGGGTTATGTTGAGGGCTAGGGTTAGATAGACGGTTCGGGTTCGGATGTGACCTAAGGTTAGGGTTATGTTGAGGGCTAGGGTTAGAGAGACTGTTCCCGTCTGGATGGGACCTAGGGTTAGGGTTATGTTGAGGGCTAGGTTTAGAGAGACGGTTCGGGTCTGGATGGGACCTAGGGTTAGGGTTATGTTGAGGGCTAGGGTTAGAGACACGGTTAGGGTTTGGAAGGGGCCTACGGTTAGGGTTATGTTGAGGGCTAGGGTTAGAGAGACCGTTCGGGTTCTTATGGGACCTAGGGTTAGGGTTATGTTGAGGGCTAGGGTTAGAGAGACGGTTCGGGTTCGGATGGGAGCTAGGGTTAGGGTTGTGTTGAGGGCTAGGGTTAGAGAGACGGTTCGGGTCCGGATGGGACCTAGGGTTAGGGTTATGTTGAGGGCTAGGGTTAGAGAGACGGTTCGGGTCTGGATGGGACCTAGGGTTAGGGTTATGTTGAGGGCTAGGGTTAGAGACACGGTTCGGGTTCGGATGGGGCCTAGGGTTAGGGTTATATTGAGGGCTAGGGTTAGAGAGACAGTTCGGGTTCGAATGGGACCTAGGGTTAGGGTTATGTTGAGGGCTAGGGTTAGAGAGACGGTTCGGATCTGGATGGGACCTAGGGTTAGGGTTACTTTGAGGGCTAGGGTTAGAGAGACGGTTCGGGTCCGGATGGGACCTAGGGTTAGGGTTATGTTGAGGGCTAGGGTTAGAGAGACGGTTCGGGTCTGGATGGGACCTAGGGTCAGGGTTATGTTGAGGGCTAGGGTTAGAGAGAGGGTTCTGGATCGGATGGGACCTAGGGTTAGGGTTATGTTGAGGGCTCGGGTTAGAGAGACGGTTCGGGTCCGGATGGGACCTAGGGTTAGGGTTATGTTGAGGGCTAGGGTTAGAGAGACGGTTCGGGTCTGGATGGGACCTAGGGTTAGGGTTATTTTGAGGGCTAGGGTTAAAGAGACGGTTCCCGTCTGGATGGGACCTAGGGTTAGGGTTATGTTGAGGGCTCGGGTTAGAGAGAGGGTTCGGGTCCGGATGGGACCTAGGGTTAGGGTTATGTTGAGGGCTAGGGTTAGAGAGACGGTTTGGGTCTGGATGGGACCTAGGGTGAGGGTTATGTTGAGGGCTAGGGTTAGAGAGACGGTTCGGGTCCGGATGGGACCTAGGGTTAGGGTTATGTTGAGGGCTAGGGTTAGAGAGACGGTTCGGGTTCGGATGGGACCTAGGGTTAGGGTTATGTTGACGGCTAAGGTTAGAGAGACGGTTCGGGTCCGGATGGGACCTAGGCTTACGGTTATGTTGAGGGCTAGGGTTAGAGAGACGGTTCGGGTCTGGATGGGACCTAGGGTTAGGGTTATGTTGAGGGCTAGGGTTAGAGAGATGGTTCCTGTCTGGATGGGACCTAGGGTTAGGGTTATGTTGAGGGCTAGGGTTAGAGAGACGGTTCGCGTTCGGATGGGACCTAGGGTTAGGGTTATGTTGAGGGTTAGGGTTAGAGAGACGGTTCGGGTTCGGATGTGACCTAGGGTTAGGGTTATGTTGAGGGCTAGGGTTAGAGAGACGTTCGGGTCCGGATGGGACCTAGTGTTAGGGTTATGTTGAGGGCTAGGGTTAGAGAGACGTTCGGGTCCGGATGGGACGTAGGGTTAGGGTTATGTTGAGGGATAGGATTAGAGAGACGGTTCGGGTTCGGATGGGACTTAGGGTTACGGTTATGTTGACGGCTAAGGTTAGAGAGACGGTTCGGGTCCGGATGGGACCTAGGGTTAGGGTTATGTTGAGGGCTAGGGTTAGAGAGACGGTTTGGGTGGATGGGACCTAGGGTGAGGGTTATGTTGAGGTCTAGGGTTAGAGAGACGGTTCGGGTCCGGAAGGGACCTAGGGTTACGTTTATGTTGAGGGCTAGGGTTAGAGAGACGGTTCGGGTCTGGATGGGACCTAGGGTTAGGGTTATTTTGAGGGCTAGGGTTAGAGAGACGGTTCCCATCTGGATGGGATCTAGGGTTAGGGTTATGTTGAGGGCTCGGGTTAGAGAGACGGTTCGGGTCCGGATGGGATCTAGGGTTAGGGTTATGTTGAGGGCTAGGGTTAGAGAGACATTCGGGTCCGGTTGGGACCTAGGGTTAGGGTTATGTTGAGGACTAGGGTTAGAGAGACGTTCGGGTCCGGATGGGACCTAGGGTTAGGGTTATGTTGAGGGCTAGGGTTAGAGAGACGGTTCGGGTTCGGATGGGACCTAGGGTTAGGGTTATGTTGACGGCTAAGGTTAGAGAGACGGTTCGGGTCCGGATGGGACCTAGGGTTAGGGTTATGTTGAGGGTTAGGGTTAGAGAGACGGTTTGGGTATGGATGGGACCTAGGGTGAGGGTTATGTTGAGGGCTAGGGTTGGAGAGACGGTTCGGGTTCGCATGGGACCTAGGGTTAGGGTTATGTTGACGGCTAAGGTTAGAGAGACGGTTCGGGTCCGGATGGGACCTAGGGTTAGGGTTATGTTGAGGGCTAGGGTTAGAGAGACGGTTTGGGTCTGGATGGGACCTAGGGTGAGGGTTATGTTGAGGGCTAGGGTTAGAGAGACGGTTCGGGTCCGGATGGGACCTAGGGTTAGCGTTATGTTGAGGGCTAGGGTTAGAGAGACGGTTCCCGTCTGGATGGGACCTAGGGTTAGGGTTATGTTGAGGGCTCGGGTTAGAGAGACGGTTCGGGTCCGGATGGGACCTAGAGTTAGGGTTATGTTGAGGGCTAGGGTTAGAGAGACGGTTCGGGTTCGGGTGGGACCTAGGGTTAGGGTTATGTTGAGGGCTAGGGTTTGAGAGACGGTTCGGGTCTGGATGGGACCTAGGGTTAGGGTTATGTTGAGGGCTAGGGTTAGAGACACGGTTCGGGCTCGGAAGGGGCCTAGGGTTAGGGTTATGTTGAGGGCTAGGGATAGAGAGACGGTTCGGGTTCGAATGGGACCTAGGGTTAGGGTTATGTTGAGGGCTAGGGTTAGAGACATGGTTCGGGTCTGGATGGGACCTAGGGTTAGGGTTACATTGAGGGCTAGGTTTAGAGAGACGGTTCGGGTTAGGATGGGACCGAGGGTTAGGGTTATGTTGAGGGCTAGGGTTAGAGAGACGGTTCGGGTCTGGATGGGACCTAGGGTTAGGGTTAGGTTGAGGGCTAGGGTTAGAAAGACGGTTCCCGTCTGGATGGGACCTAGGGTTAGGGTTATGTTGAGGGCTAGGGTTAGAGAGACGGTTCGGGTCCGGATAGGACCTAGGGTTAGGGTTATGTTGAGGGCTAGGGTTAGAGAGACGTTTCGGGTTCGGGTGGGACCTAGGGTTAGGTTTATGTTGAGGGCTAGGGTTAGAGAGCAGGTTCGGGTTCGGATGGGACCTAGGGTTAGGGTTATGTTGAGGGCTAGGGTTAGAGAGACGGTTCGGGTTCAGTTGGGACCTAGGGTTAGGGTTATGTTGAGGGCTAGGATTACAGAGACGGTTCGGGTCTGGATGGGACCTAGGGTTAGGGTTATGTTGAGGGCTCGGGTTAGAGAGACGGTTCGGGTCCGGATGGGACCTAGGGTTAGGGTTATGTTGAGGGCTAGGGTTAGAGAGACGGTTCGGGTCTGGATGGGACCTAGGGTTAGGGTTATTTTGAGGGCTATGGTTAAAGAGACGGTTCCCGTCTGGATGGGACCTAGGGTTAGGGTTATGTTGAGGGCTCGGGTTAGAGAGAGGGTTCGGGTCCGGATGGGACCTAGGGTTAGGGTTATGTTGAGGGCTAGGGTTAGAGAGACGGTTTGGGTCTGGATGGGACCTAGGGTGAGGGTTATGTTGAGGGCTAGGGTTAGAGAGACGGTTCGGGTCCGGATTGGACCTAGGGTTAGGGTTATGTTGAGGGCTAGGGTTAGAGAGACGGTTCGGGTTCGGATGGGACCTAGGGTTAGGGTTATGTTGCCGGCTAAGGTTAGAGAGACGGTTCGGGTCCGGATGGGACCTAGGCTTACGGTTATGTTGAGGGCTAGGGTTAGAGAGACGGTTTGGGTCTGGATGGGACCTAGGGTGAGGGTTATGTTGAGGGCTAGGGTTAGAGAGAAGGTTCGGGTCCGGAAGGGACCTAGGGTTAGGGTTATGTTGAGGGCTAGGGTTAGAGAGACGGTTCCCGTCTGGATGGGACCTAGGGTTAGGGTTATGTTGAGGGCTAGGGTTAGAGAGACGGTTCGGGTTCGGGTGGGACCTAGGGTTAGGGTTATGTTGAGGGCTAGGGTTAGAGAGACGGTTCGGGTCTGGATGGGACCTAGGGTTAGGGTTATGTTGAGGGCTCGGGTTAGAGAGACGGTTCCGGTCCGGATGGGACCTAGGGTCAGGGTTATGTTGAGGGCTAGGGTTAGAGAGACGGTTCGGGTTCGGGTCGGACCTAGGGTTAGGGTTATGTTGAGGGCTAGGGTTAGAGAGACAGTTCGGGTCTGGATGGGACCTAGGGTTAGGGTTATGTTGAGGGCTAGGGTTAGAGAGACGGTTCCCGTCTGGATGGGACCTAGGGTTAGGGTTATGTTGAGGGCTACGGTTAGAGAGACGGTTCGCGTTCGGATGGGACCTAGGGTTAGGGTTATGTTGAGGGTTAGGGTTAGAGAGACGGTTCGCGTTCGGATGTGACTTATGGTTAGGGTTATGTTGAGGGCTACGGTTAGAGAGACGCTCGGGTCCGGATGGGACCTAGGGTTAGGGTTATGTTGAGGGCTAGGGTTAGAGAGACGGTTCGGGTTCGGATGGGACTTAGGGTTAGGGTTATGTTGACGGCTAAGGTTCGAGAGACGGTTCGGGTCCGGATGGGACCTAGGGTTAGGGTTATGTTGAGGGCTAGGGTTAGAGAGACGGTTTGGGTGGATGGGACCTAGGGTGAGGGTTATGTTGAGGGCTAGGGTTAGAGAGACGGTTCGGGTCCGGAAGGGACCTAGGGTGAGGGTTAAGTTGAGGGGTAGGGTTAGAGAGACGGTTCCCGTCTGGATGGGACCTAGGGTTAAGGTTATGTTGAGGGCTAGGGTTAGAGAGACGGTTCGCGTTCGGATGGGACCTAGGGTTACGGTTATGTTGAGGGTTAGGGTTAGAGAGACGGTTCGGGTTCGGATGGGACCTAGGGTTAGGGTTATGTTGAGGGCTAGGGTTAGACAGACGGTTCGGGTCTGGATGGGACCTAGGGTTAGGGTTATGTTGAGGGCTAGGGTTAGAGAGACGATTCGGGTCCGGATGGGACCTAGGGTTAGGGTTACGTTGAGGGCTAGGGATAGAGAGACGGTTCGGGTCTGAATGGAATCTAGGGTTAGGGTTAGGTTGAGGGCTAGAGTTAGAGAGAAGGTTCCCGTCTGGATGAGACCTAGGGTTAGGGTTATGTTGAGGGCTAGGGTTAGAGAATCGGTTCCCGTCTGGATGGGACCTAGGGTTAGGGTTATGTTGAGGGCTAGGGTTAGAGAGACGGTTCGGGTCTGGATGGGACCTAGGGTTAGGGTTACGTTGAGGGCTAGGGTTAGAGAGACGTTTCGGGTCCGGATGGGACCTAGGGTTAGGGTTATGTTGAGGGCTAGGGTTAGAGAGACGGTTCGGGTCTGGATGGGACCTAGGGTTAGGGTTATGTTGAGGGCTAGGGTTAGAGAGACGGTTCGGGTCTGGATGGGACCTAGGGTTAGGGTTATGTTGAGGGCTAGGGTTAGAGAGAGGGTGCGGGATCGGATGGGACCTAGGGTTAGGGATATGTTGTGCGCTAGGGTTAGAGAGACGGTTTGGGTTCGGATGGGACCTAGGGTTAGGTTTATGTTGAGGGCTAGGGTTAGAGAGACGGTTCGGGTTCGGGTGGGACCTAGGGTTAGGGTTATGTTGAGGGCTAGGTTTAGAGAGACGGTTCGGGTTCGGATGGGACCTAGGGTTAGGTTTATGTTTAGGGCTAGGGTTAGAGAGACGGTTCGGGTTCGGGTGGACCTAGGGTTAGGGTTATGTTGAAGGCTAGGGTTAGAGACACGGTTCGGGTTCGGATGGGACCTAGGGTTAGGTTTATGTTGAGGGCTAGGGTTAGAGAGACGGTTCGGGTTCGGATGGGACCTAGGGTTAGGGTTATGTTGAGGGCTAGGGTTAGAGAGACGTTCGGGTCCGGATGGGACGTAGGGTTAGGGTTATGTTGAGGGCTAGGATTAGAGAGACGGTTCGGGTTCGGATGGGTCTTAGGGTTACGGTTATGTTGACGGCTAAGGTTAGAGAGACGGTTCGGGTCCGGATGGGACCTAGGGTTAGGGTTATGTTGAGGGCTAGGTTTAGAGAGACGGTTTGGGTGGATGGGACCTAGGGTGAGGGTTATGTTGAGGGCTAGGGTTAGAGAGACGGTTCGGGTCCGGAAGGGACCTAGGGTTAGGTTTATGTTGAGGGCTAGGGTTAGAGAGACGGTTCGGGTCTGGATGGGACCTAGGGTTAGGGTTATTTTGAGGGCTAGGGTTAGAGAGACGGTTCCCATCTGGATGGGACCTGGGGTTAGGGTTATGTTGAGGGCTCGGGTTAGAGAGACGGTTCGGGTCCGGATGGGACCTAGGGTTAGGGTTATGTTGAGGGCTAGGGTTAGAGAGACGTTCGGGTCCGGTTGGGACCTAGGGTTAGGGTTATGTTGAGGGCTAGGGTTAGAGAGACGTTCGGGTCCGGATGGGACCTAGGGTTAGGGTTATGTTGAGGGCTAGGGTTAGAGAGACTGTTCGGGTTCGGATGGGACCTAGGGTTAGGGTTATGTTGACGGCTAAGGTTAGAGAGACGGTTCGGGTCCGGATGTGACCTAGGGTTAGGGTTATGTTGAGGGTTAGGGTTAGAGAGACGGTTTGGGTCTGGATGGGACCTAGGGTGAGGGTTATGTTGAGGGCTAGGGTTAGAGAGACGGTTCGGGTCCGGATGGGACCTAGGGTTAGCGTTATGTTGAGGGCTAGGGTTAGAGAGACGGTTCCCGTCTGGATGGGACCTAGGGTTAGGGTTATGTTGAGGGCTCGGGTTAGAGTGACGGTTCGGGTCCGGATGGGACCTAGAGTTAGGGTTATGTTGAGGGCTAGGGTTAGAGAGACGGTTCGGGTTTGGGTGGGACCTACGTTAGGGTTATGTTGAGGGCTAGGGTTTGAGAGACGGTTCAGGTCTGGATGGGACCTAGGGTTAGGGTTATGTTGAGGGCTAGGGTTAGAGACACGGTTCGGGTTCGGAAGGGGCCTAGGGTTAGGGTTATGTTGAGGGATAGGGATAGAGAGACGGTTCGGGTTCGAATGGGACCTAGGGTTAGGGTTATGTTGAGGGCTAGGGTTAGAGAGATGGTTCGGGTCTGGATGGGACCTAGGGTTAGGGTTACGTTGAGGGCTAGGTTTAGAGAGACGGTTCGGGTTCGGATGGGACCGAGGGTTAGGGTTATGTTGAGGGCTAGGGTTAGAGAGACGGTTCGGGTCTGGATGGGACCTAGGGTTATGGTTATGTTGAGGGCTAGGGTTAGAAAGACGGTTCGGGTCTGGATGGGACCTAGGGTTAGGGTTATGTTGAGGGCTAGGGTTAGAGAGACGGTTCGGGTTTGGGTGGGACCTACGTTAGGGTTATGTTGAGGGCTAGGGTTTGAGAGACGGTTCGGGTCTGGATGGGACCTAGGGTTAGGGTTATGTTGAGGGCTAGGGTTAGAGACACGGTTCGGGTTCGGAAGGGGCCTAGGGTTAGGGTTATGTTGAGGGCTAGGGATAGAGAGACGGTTCGGGTTCGAATGGGACCTAGGGTTAGGGTTATGTTGAAGGCTAGGGTTAGAGAGATGGTTCGGGTCTGGATGGGACCTAGGGTTAGGGTTACTTTGAGGGCTAGGTTTAGAGAGACGGTTCGGGTTCGGATGGGACCGAGGGTTAGGGTTATGTTGAGGGCTAGGGTTAGAGAGACGGTTCGGTTCTGGATGGGACCTAGGGTTATGGTTAGGTTGAGGGCTAGGGTTAGAAAGACGGTTCCCGTCTGGATGGGACCTAGGGTTAGGGTTATGTTGAGGGCTAGGGTTAGAGAGACGGTTCGGGTCCGGATGGGACCTAGGGTTAGGGTTATGTTGAGGGCTAGGGTTAGAGAGACGGTTCGGGTTCGGGTGGGACCTAGGGTTAGGTTTATGTTGAGGGCTAGGGTTAGAGAGAAGGTTCGGGTTCGGATGGGACCTAGGGTTAGGGTTATGTTGAGGGCTAGGGTTAGAGAGACGGTTCGGGTTCGGGTGGGACCTAGGGTTAGGGTTATGTTGAGGGCTAGGATTACAGAGACGGTTCGGGTCTGGATGGGACCTAGGGTTAGGGTTATGTTGAGGGCTCGGGTTAGAGAGACGGTTCGGGTCCGGATGGGACCTAGGGTTAGGGTTATGTTGAGGGCTAGGGTTAGAGAGACGGTTCGGGTCTGGATGGGACCTAGGGTTAGGGTTATTTTGAGGGCTAGGGTTAAAGAGACGTTTCCCGTCTGGATGGGACCTAGGGTTAGGGTTATGTTGAGGGCTCGGGTTAGAGAGAGGGTTCGGGTCCGGATGGGACCTAGGGTTAGGGTTATGTTGAGGGCTAGGGTTAGAGAGACGGTTTGGGTCTGGATGGGACCTAGGGTGAGGGTTATGTTGAGGGCTAGGGTTAGAGAGACGGTTCGGGTCCGGATGGGACCTAGGGTTAGGGTTATGTTGAGGGCTAGGGTTAGAGAGACGGTTCGGGTTCGGATGGGACCTAGGGTTAAGGTTATGTTGACGGCTAAGGTTAGAGAGACGGTTCGGGTCCGGATGGGACCTAGGCTTACGGTTATGTTGAGGGCTAGGGTTAGAGAGACGGTTTGGGTCTGGATGGGACCTAGGGTGAGGGTTATGTTGAGGGCTAGGGTTAGAGAGACGGTTCGGGTCCGGAAGGGACCTAGGGTTAGGGTTATGTTGAGGGCTAGGGTTAGAGAGACGGTTCCCGTCTGGATGGGACCTAGGGTTAGGGTTATGTTGAGGGCTAGGGTTAGAGAGACGGTTCGGGTTCGGGTGGGACCTAGGGTTAGGGTTATGTTGAGGGCTAGGGTTAGAGAGACGGTTCGGGTCTGGATGGGACCTAGGGTTAGGGTTATGTTGAGGGCTCGGGTTAGAGATACGGTTCGGGTCCGGATGGGACCTAGGGTCAGGGTTATGTTGAGGGCTAGGGTTAGAGAGACGGTTCGGGTTCGGGTCGGAACTAGGGTTAGGGTTATGTTGAGGGCTAGGGTTAGAGAGACAGTTCGGGTCTGGATGGGACCTAGGGTTAGGGTTATGTTGAGGGCTAGGGTTAGAGAGACGGTTCCCGTCTGGATGGGACCTAGGGTTAGGGTTATGTTGAGGGCTAGGGTTAGAGAGACGGTTCGCGTTCGGATGGGACCTAGGGTTAGGGTTATGTTGAGGGTTAGGGTTAGAGAGACGGTTCGCGTTCGGATGTGACTTATGGATAGGGTTATGTTGAGGGCTACGGTTAGAGAGACGCTCGGGTCCGGATGGGACCTAGGGTTAGGGTTATGTTGAGGGCTAGGGTTAGAGAGACGGTTCGGGTCTGGATGGGACCTAGGGTTAGGGTTATGTTGAGGGCTAGGGTTAGAGAGACGGTTCGGGTCTGGATGGGACCTAGGGTTAGGGTTATGTTGAGGGCTCGGGTTAGAGAGACGGTTCGGGTCCGGATGGGACCTAGGGTCAGGGTTATGTTGAGGGCTAGGGTTAGAGAGACGGTTCGGGTTCGGGTCGGACCTAGGGTTAGGGTTATGTTGAGGGCTAAGGTTAGAGAGACGGTTCGGGTCCGGATGGGACCTAGGGTTAGGGTTATGTTGAGGGCTAGGTTTAGAGAGACGGTTTGGGTGGATGGGACCTAGGGTGAGGGTTATGTTGAGGGCTAGGGTTAGAGAGACGGTTCGGGTCCGGAAGGGACCTAGGGTTAGGGTTATGTTGAGGGCTAGGTTTAGAGAGACGGTTTGGGTGGATGGGACCTAGGGTGAGGGTTATGTTGAGGGCTAGGGTTAGAGAGACGGTTCGGGTTCGGATGGGACCTAGGGTTAGGGTTATGTTGAGGGCTAGGGTTAGAGAGACGGTTTGGGTGGATGGGACCTAGGGTGAGGGTTATGTTGAGGGCTAGGGTTAGAGAGACGGTTCGGGTACGGAAGGGACCTAGGGTTAGTGTTATGTTGAGGGCTAGGGTTAGAGAGACGTTCGGGTCCGGTTGGGACCTAGGGTTAGGGTTATGTTGAGGGCTAGGGTTAGAGAGACGTTCGGGTCCGGATTGGACCTAGGGTTAGGGTTAAGTTGAGGGCTAGGGTTAGAGAGACGGTTCGGGTTCGGATGGGACCTAGGGTTAGGGTTATGTTGACGGCTAGGGTTAGAGAGACGGTTCGGGTCCGGTTGGGACCTAGGGTTAGGGTTATGTTGACGGCTAGGCTTAGAGAGACGTTCGGGTCCGGATGGGACCTAGGGTTAGGGTTATGTTGAGGGCTAGGGTTAGAGAGACGGTTCGGGTTCGGATGGGACCTAGGGTGAGGGTTAAGTTGAGGGCTAGGGTTAGAGAGACGGTTCCCGTCTGGATGGGACCTAGGGTTAAGGTTATGTTGAGGGCTAGGGTTAGAGAGACGGTTCGCGTTCGGATGGGACCTAGGGTTACGGTTATGTTGAGGGTTAGGGTTAGAGAGACGGTTCGGGTTCGGATGGGACCTAGGGTTAGGGTTATGTTGAGGGCTAGGGTTAGTCAGACGGTTCGGGTCTGGATGGGACCTAGGGTTAGGGTTATGTTGAGGGCTAGGGTTAGAGAGACGATTCGGGTCCGGATGGGACCTAGGGTTAGGGTTACGTTGAGGGCTAGGGATAGAGAGACGGTTCGGGTCTGAATGGAATCTAGGGTTAGGGTTAGGTTGACGGCTAGAGTTAGAGAGAAGGTTCCCGTCTGGATGAGACCTAGGGTTAGGGTTATGTTGAGGGCTAGGGTTAGAGAAACGGTTCCCGTCTGGATGGGACCTAGGGTTAGGGTTATGTTGAGGGCTAGGGTTAGAGAGACGGTTCGGGTCTGGATGGGACCTAGGGTTAGGGTTACGTTGAGGGCTAGGGTTAGAGAGACGTTTCGGGTCCGGATGGGACCCAGGGTTAGGGTTATGTTGAGGGCTAGGGTTAGAGAGACGGTTCGGGTCTGGATGGGACCTAGGGTTAGGGTTATGTTGAGGGCTAGGGTTAGAGAGACGGTTCGGGTCTGGATGGGAGCTAGGGTTAGGGTTATGTTGAGGGCTCGGGTTAGATAGACGGTTCGGGTCCGGATGGGACCTAGGGTCAGGGTTATGTTGAGGGCTAGGGTTAGAGAGACGGTTCGGGTTCGGGTCGGACCTTGGGTTAGGGTTATGTTGAGGGCTAGGGTTAGAGAGACGGTTCGGGTCTGGATGGGACCTAGGGTTAGGGTTATGTTGAGGGCTCGGGTTAGAGAGACGTTCGGGTCCGGATGGGACGTAGGGTTAGGGTTATGTTGAGGGCTAGGATTAGAGAGACGGTTCGGGTTCGGATGGGTCTTAGGGTTACGGTTATGTTGACGGCTAAGGTTAGAGAGACGGTTCGGGTCCGGATGGGACTTAGGGTTAGGGTTATGTTGAGGGCTAGGTTTAGAGAGACGGTATGGGTGGATGGGACCTAGGGTGAGGGTTATGTTGAGGGCTAGGGTTAGAGAGACGGTTCGGGTCCGGAAGGGACCTAGGGTTAGGTTTATGTTGAGGGCTAGGGTTAGAGAGACGGTTCGGGTCTGGATGGGACCTAGGGTTAGGGTTATTTTGAGGGCTAGGGTTAGAGAGACGGTTCCCATCTGGATGGGACCTAGGGTTAGGGTTATGTTGAGGGCTCGGGTTAGAGAGACGGTTCGGGTCCGGATGGGACCTAGGGTTAGGGTTATGTTGAGGGCTAGGGTTAGAGAGACGTTCGGGTCCGGTTGGGACCTAGGGTTAGGGTTATGTTGAGGGCTAGGGTTAGAGAGACGTTCGGGTCCGGATGGGACCTAGGGTTAGGGTTATGTTGAGGGCTAGGGTTAGAGAGACGGTTCGGGTTCGGATGGGACCTAGGGTTAGGGTTATGTTGACGGCTAAGGTTAGAGAGACGGTTCGGGTCCGGATGGGACCTAGGGTGAGGGTTATGTTGAGGGCTAGGGTTAGAGAGACGGTTTGGGTCTGGATGGGACCTAGGGTGAGGGTTATGTTGAGGGCTAGGGTTAGAGAGACGGTTCTGTCCGGATGGGACCTAGGGTTAGCGTTATGTTGAGGGCTAGGGTTAGAGAGACGGTTCCCGTCTGGATGGGACCTAGGGTTAGGGTTATGTTGAGGGCTCGGGTTAGAGAGACGGTTCGGGTCCGGATGGGACCTAGAGTTAGGGTTATGTTGAGGGCTAGGGTTAGAGAGACGGTTCGGGTTCGGGTGGGACCTAGGGTTAGGGTTATGTTGAGGGCTAGGGTTAGAGAGACGGTTCGGGTCAGGATGGGACCTAGGGTTAGGGTTATGTTGAGGGCTAGGGTTAGAGACACGGTTCGGGTTCGGAAGGGGCCTAGGGTTAGGGTTATGTTGAGGGCTAGGGTTAGAGAGATGGTTCGGGTCTGGATGGGAACTAGGGTTAGGGTTACGTTGAGGGCTAGGTTTAGAGAGACGGTTCGGGTTCGGATGGGACCGAGGGTTAGGGTTATGTTGAGGGCTAGGGTTAGAGAGACGGTTCGGGTCTGGATGGGACCTAGGGTTAGGGTTAGGTTGAGGGCTAGTGTTAGAAAGACGGTTCCCGTCTGGATGGGACCTAGGGTTAGGGTTATGTTGAGGGCTAGGGTTAGAGAGACGGTTCGGTTCCGGATGGGACCTAGGGTTAGGGTTATGTTGAGGGCTAGGGTTAGAGAGACGGTTCGGGATCGGGTGGGACCTAGGGTTAGGGTTATGTTGAGGGCTAGGGTTAGAGAGACGGTTCGGGTTCGGATGGGACCTAGGGTTAGGGTTATGTTGAGGGCTAGGGTTAGAGAGACGGTTCGGGTTCGGGTGGGACCTAGGGTTAGGGTTATGTTGAGGGCTAGGGTTACAGAGACGGTTCGGGTCTGGATGGGACCTAGGGTTAGGGTTATGTTGAGGGCTCGGGTTAGAGAGACGGTTCGGGTCCGGATGGGACCTAGGGTTAGGGTTATGTTGAGGGCTAGGGTTAGAGAGACGGTTCGGGTCTGGATGGGACCTAGGGTTAGGGTTATTTTGACGGCTAGGGTTAGAGAGACGGTTCCCGTCTGGATGGGACCTAGGGTTAGGGTTATGTTGAGGGCTCGGGTTAGAGAGAGGGTTCGGGTCCGGATGGGACCTAGGGTTAGGGTTATGTTGAGGGCTAGGGTTAGAGAGACGGTTTGGGTCTGGATGGGACCTAGGGTGAGGGTTATGTTGAGGGCTAGGGTTAGAGAGACGGTTCGGGTCCGGATGGGACCTAGGGTTAGGGTTATGTTGAGGGCTAGGGTTAGAGAGACGGTTCGGGTTCGGATGGGACCTAGGGTTAGGGTTATGTTGACGGCTAAGGTTAGAGAGACGGTTCGGGTACGGATGGGACCTAGGATTACGGTTATGTTGAGGGCTAGGGTTAGAGAGACGGTTTGGGTCTGGATGGGACCTAGGGTGAGGGTTATGTTGAGGGCTAGGGTTAGAGAGACGGTTCGGGTCCGGAAGGGACCTAGGGTTAGGGTTATGTTGAGGGCTAGGGTTAGAGAGACGGTTCCCGTCTGGATGGGACCTAGGGTTAGGGTTATGTTGAGGGCTCGGGTTAGAGAGAGGGTTCGGGTCCGGATGGGACCTAGAGTTAGGGTTATGTTGAGGGCTAGGGTTAGAGAGACGGTTTGGGTTCGGGTGGGACCTAGGGTTAGGGTTATGTTGAGGGCTAGGGTTAGAGAGACGGTTCGGGTCTGGATGGGACCTAGGGTTAGGGTTATGTTGAGGGCTAGGGTTAGAGACACGGTTCGGGTTCGGAAGGGGCCTAGGGTTAGGGTTATGTTGAGGGCTAGGGATAGAGAGACGGTTCGGGTTCGAATGGGACCTAAGGTTAGGGTTATGTTGAGGGCTAGGGTTAGAGAGACGTTCGGGTCCGGTTGGGACCTAGGGTTAGGGTTATGTTGAGGGCTAGGGTTAGAGAGACGTTCGGGTCCGGATGGGACCTAGGGTTAGGGTTATGTTGAGGGCTAGCGTTAGAGAGACGGTTCGGGTTCGGATGGGACCTAGGGTTAGGGTTATGTTGACGGCTAAGGTTAGAGAGACGGTTCGGGTCCGGATGGGACCTAGGGTTAGGGTTATGTTGAGGGTTAGGGTTAGAGAGACGGTTTGGGTCTGGATGGGACCTAGGGTGAGGGTTATGTTGAGGGCTAGGGTTAGAGAGACGGTTCGGGTTCGCATGGGACCTAGGGTTAGGGTTATGTTGACGGCTAAGGTTAGAGAGACGGTTCGGGTCCGGATGGGACCTAGGGTTAGGGTTATGTTGAGGGCTAGGGTTAGAGAGACGGTTTGGGTCTGGATGGGACCTAGGGTGAGGGTTATGTTGAGGGCTAGGGTTAGAGAGACGGTTCGGTCCGGATGGGACCTAGGGTTAGCGTTATGTTGAGGGCTAGGGTTAGAGAGACGGTTCCCGTCTGGATGGGACCTAGGGTTAGGGTTATGTTGAGGGCTCGGGTTAGAGAGACGGTTCGGGTCCGGATGGTACCTAGAGTTAGGGTTATGTTGAGGGCTAGGGTTAGAGAGACGGTTCGGGTTCGGGTGGGACCTAGGGTTAGGGTTATGTTGAGGGCTAGGGTTAGAGAGACGGTTCGGGTCTGGATGGGACCTAGGGTTAGGGTTATGTTGAGGGCTAGGGTTAGAGACACGGTTTGGGTTCGGAAGGGGCCTAGGGTTAGGGTTATGTTGAGGGCTAGGGATAGAGAGACAGTTCGGGTTCGAATGGGACCTAAGGTTAGGTTTATGTTGAGGGCTAGGGTTAGAGAGATGGTTCGGGTCTGGATGGGACCTAGGGTTAGGGTTACCTTGAGGGCTAGGTTTAGAGAGACGATTCGGGTTCGGATGGGACCGAGGGTTAGGGTTATGTTGAGGGCTAGGGTTAGAGAGACGGTTCGGGTCTGGATGGGACCTAGGGTTAGGGTTAGGTTGAGGGCTAGTGTTAGAAAGACGGTTCCCGTCTGGATGGGACCTAGGGTTAGGGTGATGTTGAGGGCTCGTGTTAGAGAGACGGTTCGGGTCCGGATGGGACCTAGGGTTAGGGTTATGTTGAGGGCTAGGGTTAGAGAGACGGTTCGGGTTCGGGTGGGACCTAGGGTTAGGGTTATGTTGAGGGCTAGGGTTAGAGAGACGGTTCGGGTCTGGATGGGACCTAGGGTTAGGGTTATGTTGAGGGCTAGGGTTAGAGAGACGGTTCGGGTTCGGGTGGGACCTAGGGTTAGGGTTATGTTGAGGGCTAGGGTTAGAGAGACGGTTCGGGTCTGGATGGGACCTAGGGTTAGGGTTATGTTGAGAGCTAGGGTTACATAGACGGTTCGGGTTCGGATGTGACCTAGGGTTAGGGTTATGTTGAGGGCTAGGGTTAGAGAGACGGTACCCGTCTGGATTGGACCTAGGGTTAGGGTTATGTTGAGGGCTAGGGTTAGCGAGACGGTTCGGGTCTGGATGGGACCTAGGGTTAGGGTTATGTTGAGGGCTAGGGGTAGAGAGACGTTAGGGTCCGGATGGGACCTAGGGTTAGGGTTATGTTGAGGGCTAGGGTTAGAGAGACGTTAGGGTCCGAATGGGACCTAGGGTTAGGGTTATGTTGAGGGCTAGGGTTAGAGAGACGTAAGGGTCCGGATGGGACCTAGGGTTAGGGTTATGTTGAAGGCTAGGGTTAGAGAGACGGTTCGGGTTCGGAAGGGGCCTAGGGTTAGGGTTATGTTGAGGGCTAGGGCTAGAGAGACCGTTCGGGTTCGAATGGGACCTAGGGTTAGGGTTATGTTGAGGGCTAGGGTTAGAGAGATGGTTCGGGTCTGGATGGGACCTAGGGTTAGGGTTACGTTGAGGGCTAGGTTTAGAGAGACGGTTCGGGTTCGGATGGGACCGAGGGTTAGGGTTATGTTGAGGGCTAGGGTTAGAGAGACGGTTCGGGTCTGGATGGGACCTAGGGTTAGGGTTATGTTGAGGGCTAGGGTTAGAGAGACGGTTCGGGTTCGGGTGGGACCTAGGGTTAGGTTTATGTTGAGGGCTAGGGTTAGAGAGAAGGTTCGGGTTCGGATGGGACCTAGAGTTAGGGTTATGTTGAGGGCTAGGGTTAGAGAGACGGTTCGGGTTCGGGTGGGACCTAGGGTTAGGGTTATGTTGAGGGCTAGGATTACAGAGACGGTTCGGGTCTGGATGGGACCTAGGGTTAGGGTTATGTTGAGGGCTCGGGTTAGAGAGACGGTTCGGGTCCGGATGGGACCTAGGGTTAGGGTTATGTTGAGGGCTAGGGTTAGAGAGACGGTTCGGGTCTGGATGGGACCTAGGGTTAGGGTTATTTTGAGGGCTAGGGTTAAAGAGACGGTTCCCGTCTGGATGGGACCTAGGGTTAGGGTTATGTTGAGGGCTCGGGTTAGCGAGAGGGTTCGGGTCCGGATGGGACCTAGGGTTAGGGTTATGTTGAGGGCTAGGGTTAGAGAGACGGTTTGGGTCTGGATGGGACCTAGGGTGAGGGTTATGTTGAGGGCTAGGGTTAGAGAGACGGTTCGGGTCCGGATGGGACCTAGGGTTAGGGTTATGTTGAGGGCTAGGGTTAGAGAGACGGTTCGGGTTCGGATGGGACCTAGGGTTAGGGTTATGTTGACGGCTAAGGTTAGAGAGACGGTTCGGGTCCGGATGGGACCTAGGCTTACGGTTATGTTGAGGGCTAGGGTTAGAGAGACGGTTTGGGTCTGGATGGGACCTAGGGTGAGGGTTATGTTGAGGGCTAGGGTTAGAGAGACGGTTCGGGTCCGGAAGGGACCTAGGGTTAGGGTTATGTTGAGGGCTAGGGTTAGAGAGACGGTTCCCGTCTGGATGGAACCTAGGGTTAGGGTTATGTTGAGGGCTAGGGTTAGAGAGACGGTTCGGGTTCGGGTGGGACCTAGGGTTAGGGTTATGTTGAGGGCTAGGGTTAGAGAGACGGTTCGGGTCTGGATGGGACCTAGGGTTAGGTTTATGTTGAGGGCTAGGGTTAGAGAGATGGTTCGGGTTCGGATGGGACCTGGGTTAGGGTTATGTTGAGGGCAAGGGTTAGAGAGACGGTTGGGGTTCGGATGGGACGTAGGGTTAGGGTTATGTTGAGGGCTACGGTTAGAGAGACGGTTCGGGTCTGGATGGGACCTAGGGTTAGGGTTATGTTGAGGGCTAGGGTTAGATAGACGGTTCGGGTTCGGATGTGACCTAGGGTTAGGGTTATGTTGAGGGCTAGGGTTAGAGAGACGGTACCCGTCTGGATTGGACCTAGGGTTAGGGTTATGTTGAGGGCTAGGGTTAGAGAGACGGTTCGGGTCTGGATGGGACCTAGGGTTAGGGTTATGTTGAGGGCTAGGGTTAGAGAGACGTTAGGGTCCGGATGGGACCTAGGGTTAGGGTTATGTTGAGGGCTAGGGTTAGAGAGACGTTAGGGTCTGAATGGGACCTAGGTTTAGGGTTATGTTGAGGGCTAGGGTTGGAGACGTAAGGGTCCAGATGGGACCTAGGGTTAGGATTATGTTGAGGGCTAGGGTTAGAGAGACGGTTCGGGTTCGGATGGGACCTAGGGTTAGGGTTATGTTGAGGGCTAGGGTTAGAGAGACGGTTCGGGTCCGGATGGGACCTAGGGTTAGGGTAATGTTGAGGGCTAGGGTTAGAGAGACGGTTCGGGTCCGGATGGGACCTATGGTTAGGGTTATGTTGAGGGCTAGGGTTAGAGAGACGTTCGGGTCCGGATGGGACCTAGGGTTAGGGTTATGTTGAGGGCTAGGGTTAGAGAGACGGTTCGGATTCGGATGGGACCTAGGGTTAGGGTTATGTTGAGGGCTAGGGTTAGAGAGACAGTTCGGATTCGGATGGGACCTAGGGTTAGGGTTATTTTGAGGGCTAGGTTTAGACAGACGTTTCGGGTTTGGATGGGACCTAGGGTTAGGGTTATGTTGAGGGCTAGGGTTAGAGAGAGGGTTTAGGTTCGGATGGGACCTAGGGTTAGGGTTATGTTGAGGGCTAGGGTTAGAGAGACAGTTCGGGTTCGAATGGGACCTAGGGTTAGGGTTATGTTGAGGGCTAGGGTTAAAGAGACGTTTGGGTCCGGATGGGACTAGGATTAGGGTTATGTTGAGGGCTAGGGTTAGAGAGACGGTTCGGGTTCCGATGGGACCTAGGGTTAGGGTTATGTTGAGGGCTAGGGTTAAAGAGATGTTCGGGTCCGGATGGGACTAGGGTTAAGGTTATGTTGAGGGCTAGGGTTAGAGAGACTGTTCGGGTCCGGAGGGGACCTAGGGTTAGGGTTATGTTGAGGGCTAGGGTTAGAGAGACGTTCGGGTCCGTATGGGACCTAGGGTTAGGGTTATGTTGAGGGCTAGGGTTAGACAGACGGATCGGGTTCGGATGGGACCTAGGGTTAGGGTTATGTTGAGGGATAGGGTTAGAGAGACGGTTCGGTCTGGATGGTACCTAGGGTTAGGGTTTTGTTGAGGGCTAGGGTTAGAGAGACGGTTCGGGTCCGGATTGGACCTAGGGTTAGGGTTATGTTGAGGGCTAGGGTTAGAGAGACGGTTCGGGTCTGGATGGGACCTAGGGTTAGGGTTATGTTGAGGGCTCGGGTTAGAGAGACGGTTCGGGTCCGGATGGGACCTAGGGTTAGGGTTATGTTGAGGGCTAGGGTTAGAGACACAGTTCGGATTCGGATGGGACCTAGGGTTAGGGTTATTTTGAGGGCTAGGTTTAGACATACGTTTCGGGTTTGGATGGGACCTAGGGTTAGGTTTATGTTGAGGGCTAGGGTTAGAGAGATGGTTCGGGTCTGGATGGGACCTAGGGTTAGGGTTACGTTGAGGGCTAGGTTTAGAGAGACGGTTCGGGTTCGGATGGGACCGAGGGTTAGGGTTATGTTGAGGGCTAGGGTTAGAGAGACGGTTCGGGTCTGGATGGGACCTAGAGTTAGGGTTAGGTTGAGGGCTAGGGTTAGAAAGACGGTTCCCGTCTGGATGGGACCTAGGGTTAGGGTTAAGTTGAGGGCTCGGGTTAGAGAGACGGTTCGGGTCCGGATGGGACCTAGGGTTAGGGTTATGTTGAGGGCTAGGGTTAGAGAGACGGTTCGGGTTCGGGTGGGACCTAGGGTTAGGGTTATGTTGAGGGCTAGGGTTAGAGAGACGGTTCGGGTCTGGATGGGACCTAGGGTTAGGGTTATGTTGAGGGCTAGGGTTAGAGAGACGGTTCCCTTCTGGATGGGACCTAGGGTTAGGTTTATGTGGAGGGCTAGGGTTAGAGAGATGGTTCGGGTTCGGATGGGACCGAGGGTTAGGGTTTTGTTGAGGGCTAGGGTTAGAGAGACGGTTCGGGTCTGGATGGGACCTAGGGTTAGGGTTAGGTTGAGGGCTAGGATTAGAAAGACGGTTCCCGTCTGGATGGGACCTAGGGTTAGGGTTATGTTGAGGGCTCGGGTTAGAGAGACGGTTCGGGTCCGGATGGGACCTAGGGTTAGGGTTATGTTGAGGGCTAGGGTTAGAGAGAGGGTTCGGGTTTGGGTGGGACCTAGGGTTAGGTTTATGTTGAGGGCTAGGGTTAGAGAGACGGTTCGGGTTCTGATGGGACCTAGGGTTAGGGTTATGTTGAGGGCTAGGGTTAGATAGACGGTTCGGGTTCGGGTGGGACCTAGGGTTAGGGTTATGTTGAGGGCTAGGGTTACAGAGACGGTTCGGGTCTGGATGGGACCTAGGGTTAGGGTTATGTTGAGGGCTCGGGTTAGAGAGACGGTTCGGGTCCGGATGGGACCTAGGGTCAGGGTTATGTTGAGGGCTAGGGTTAGAGAGACGGTTCGGGTTCGGGTGGGACCTAGGGTTAGGGTTATGTTGAGGGCTAGGGTTAGAGAGACGGTTAGGGTCTGGATGGGACCTAGGGTTAGGGTTGTGTTGAGGGCTAGGGTTAGAGAGACGGTTCCCGTCTGGATGGGACCTAGGGTTAGGGTTATGTTGAGGGCTAGGGTTAGAGAGACGGTTCGCGTTCGGATGGGACCTAGGGTTAGGGTTATGTTGAGGGTTAGGGTTAGAGAGACGGTTCGGGTTCGGATGTGACCTAGGGTTAGGGTTTTGTTGAGGGCTAGGGTTAGAGAGACGTTCGCGTCCGGATGGGACCTAGGGTTAGGGTTATGTTGAGGGCTAGGGTTAGAGAGACGTTCGGGTCCGGATGGGACCTAGGGTTAGGGTTATGTTTAGGGCTAGGGTTAGAGAGACGGTTCGGGTTCGGATGGGACCTAGGGTTAGGGTTATGTTGAGGGCTAGGGTTAGAGAGACGGTTTGTGTGGATGGGACCTAGGGTGAGGGTTATGTTGAGGGCTAGGGTTAGACAGATGGTTCGGGTCCGGATGGGACCTAGGGTTAGGGTTATGTTGAGGGCTAGGGTTAGAGAGACGGTTCGGGTCTGGATGGGACCTAGGGTTAGGGTTATTTTGAGGGCTAGGGTTAGAGAGACGGTTCCCGTCTGGATGGGACCTAGGGTTAGGGTTATGTTGAGGGCTCGGGTTAGAGAGAGGGTTCGGGTCCGGATGGGACCTAGGGTTAGGGTTATGTTGAGGGCTAGGGTTAGAGAGACGGTTTGGGTCTGAATGGGACCTAGGGTGAGGGTTATGTTGAGGGCTAGGGTTAGAGAGACGGTTCGGGTCCGGATGGGACCTAGGGTTAGGGTTATGTTGAGGGCTAGGGTTAGAGAGACGGTTTGGGTCTGGATGGGACCTAGGGTGAGGGTTATGTTGAGGGCTAGGGTTAGAGAGACGGTTCGGGTCCGGAAGGGACCTAGGGTTAGGGTTATGTTGAGGGCTAGGGTTAGAGAGACGGTTCCCGTCTGGATGGGACCTAGGGTTAGGGTTATGTTGAGGGCTCGGGTTAGAGAGACGTTTCGGGTCCGGATGGGACCTAGAGTTAGGGTTATGTTGAGGGCTAGGGTTAGAGAGACGGTTCGGGTTCGGATGGCACCGAGGGTTAGGGTTATGTTGAGGGCTAGGGTTAGAGAGACGGTTCGGGTCTGGATGGGACCTAGGGTTAGGGTTAGGTTGAGGGCTAGGGTTAGAAAGACGGTTCCCGTCTGGATGGGTCCTAGGGTTAGGGTTATGTTGAGGGCTCGTGTTAGAGAGACGGTTCGGGTCCGGATGGGACCTAGGGTTAGGGTTATGTTGAGGGCTAGGGTTAGAGAGACGGTTCGGGTTCGGGTGGGACCTAGGGTTAGGGTTATGTTGAGGGCTAGGGTTAGAGAGACGGTTCAGGTCTGGATGGGACCTAGGGTTAGGGTTATGTTGAGGGCTAGGGTTAGAGAGACGGTTCCCTTCTGGATGGAACCTAGGGTTAGGTTTATGTTGAGGGCTAGGGTTAGAGAGATGGTTCGGGTTCGGATGGGACCTGGGTTAGGGTTATGTTGAGGGCAAGGGTTAGAGAGACGGTTGGGGTTCGGATGGGACGTAGGGTTAGGGTTATGTTGAGGGCTACGGTTAGAGAGACCGTTCGGGTCTGGATGGGACCTAGGGTTAGGGTTATGTTGAGGGCTAGGGTTAGATAGACGGTTCGGGTTCGGATGTGACCTAGGGTTAGGGTTATGTTGAGGGCTAGGGTTAGAGAGACGGTACCCGTCTGGATTGGATCTAGGGTTAGGGTTATGTTGAGGGCTAGGGTTAGAGAGACGGTTCGGGTCTGGATGGGACCTAGGGTTAGGGTTATGTTGAGGGCTAGGGTTAGAGAGACGTTAGGGTCCGGATGGGACCTAGGGTTAGGGTTATGTTGAGGGCTAGGGTTAGAGAGACGTTAGGGTCCGGATGGGACCTAGGGTTAGGGTTATGTTGAGGGCTAGGGTTAGAGAGACGTTAGGGTCTGAATGGGACCTAGGGTTAGGGTTATGTTGAGGGCTAGGGTTGGAGACGTAAGGGTCCAGATGGGACCTAGGGTTAGGATTATGTTGAGGGCTAGGGTTAGAGAGACGGTTCGGGTTCGGATGGGACCTAGGGTTAGGGTTATGTTGAGGGCTAGGGTTAGAGAGACGGTTCGGGTCCGGATGGGACCTAGGGTTAGGGTAATGTTGAGGGCTAGGGTTAGAGAGACGGTTCGGGTCCGGATGGGACCTATGGTTAGGGTTATGTTGAGGGCTAGGGTTAGAGAGACGATCGGGTCCGGATGGGACCTAGGGTTAGGGTTATGTTGAGGGCTAGGGTTAGAGAGACGGTTCGGATTCGGATGGGACCTAGGGTTAGGGTTATGTTGAGGGCTAGGGTTAGAGAGACAGTTCGGATTCGGATGGGACCTAGGGTTAGGGTTATTTTGAGGGCTAGGTTTAGACAGACGTTTCGGGTTTGGATGGGACCTAGGGTTAGGGTTATGTTGAGGGCTAGGGTTAGAGAGAGGGTTTAGGTTCGGATCGGACCTAGGGTTAGGGTTATGTTGAGGGCTAGGGTTAGAGAGACGGTTCGGGTTCGGGTGGGACCTAGGGTTAGGGTTATGTTGAGGGCTAGGATTACAGAGACGGTTCGGGTCTGGATGGGACCTAGGGTTAGGGTTATGTTGAGGGCTCGGGTTAGAGAGACGGTTCGGGTCCGGATGGGACCTAGGGTTAGGGTTATGTTGAGGGCTAGGGTTAGAGAGACGGTTCGGGTCTGGATGGGACCTAGGGTTAGGGTTATTTTGAGGGCTAGGGTTAAAGAGACGGTTCCCGTCTGGATGGGACCTACGGTTAGGGTTATGTTGAGGGCTCGGGTTAGAGAGAGGGTTCGGGTCCGGATGGGACCTAGGGTTAGGGTTATGTTGAGGGCTAGGGTTAGAGAGACGGTTTGGGTCTGGATGGGACCTAGGGTGAGGGTTATGTTGAGGGCTAGGGTTAGAGAGACGGTTCGGGTCCGGATGGGACCTAGGGTTAGGGTTATGTTGAGGGCTAGGGTTAGAGAGACGGTTCGGGTTCGGATGGGACCTAGGGTTAGGGTTATGTTGACGGCTAAGGTTAGAGAGACGGTTCGGGTCCGGATGGGACCTAGGCTTACGGTTATGTTGAGGGCTAGGGTTAGAGAGACGGTTTGGGTCTGGATGGGACCTAGGGTGAGGGTTATGTTGAGGGCTAGGGTTAGAGAGACGGTTCGGGTCCGGAAGGGACCTAGGGTTAGGGTTATGTTGAGGGCTAGGGTTAGAGAGACGGTTCCCGTCTGGATGGGACCTAGGGTTAGGGTTATGTTGAGGGCTAGGGTTAGAGAGACGGTTCGGGTTCGGGTGGGACCTAGGGTTAGGGTTATGTTGAGGGCTAGGGTTAGAGAGACGGTTCGGGTCTGGATGGGACCTAGGGTTAGGTTTATGTTGAGGGCTAGGGTTAGAGAGATGGTTCGGGTTCGGATGGGACCTGGGTTAGGGTTATGTTGAGGGCAAGGGTTAGAGAGACGGTTGGGGTTCGGATGGGACGTAGGGTTAGGGTTATGTTGAGGGCTACGGTTAGAGAGACGGTTCGGGTCTGGATGGGACCTAGGGTTAGGGTTATGTTGAGGGCTAGGGTTAGATAGACGGTTCGGGTTCGGATGTGACCTAGGGTTAGGGTTATGTTGAGGGCTAGGGTTAGAGAGACGGTACCCGTCTGGATTGGACCTAGGGTTAGGGTTATGTTGAGGGCTAGGGTTAGAGAGACGGTTCGGGTCTGGATGGGACCTAGGGTTAGGGTTATGTTGAGGGCTAGGGTTAGAGAGACGTTAGGGTCCGGATGGGACCTAGGGTTAGGGTTATGTTGAGGGCTAGGGTTAGAGAGACGTTAGGGTCTGAATGGGACCTAGGGTTAGGGTTATGTTGAGGGCTAGGGTTGGAGACGTAAGGGTCCAGATGGGACCTAGGGTTAGGATTATGTTGAGGGCTAGGGTTAGAGAGACGGTTCGGGTTCGGATGGGACCTAGGGTTAGGGTTATGTTGAGGGCTAGGGTTAGAGAGACGGTTCGGGTCCGGATGGGACCTAGGGTTAGGGTAATGTTGAGGGCTAGGGTTAGAGAGACGGTTCGGGTCCGGATGGGACCTATGGTTAGGGTTATGTTGAGGGCTAGGGTTAGAGAGACGTTCGGGTCCGGATGGGACCTAGGGTTAGGGTTATGTTGAGGGCTAGGGTTAGAGAGACGGTTCGGATTCGGATGGGACCTAGGGTTAGGGTTATGTTGAGGGCTAGGGTTAGAGAGACAGTTCGGATTCGGATGGGACCTAGGGTTAGGGTTATTTTGAGGGCTAGGTTTAGACAGACGTTTCGGGTTTGGATGGGACCTAGGGTTAGGGTTATGTTGAGGGCTAGGGTTAGAGAGAGGGTTTAGGTTCGGATGGGACCTAGGGTTAGGGTTATGTTGAGGGCTAGGGTTAGAGAGACAGTTCGGGTTCGAATGGGACCTAGGGTTAGGGTTATGTTGAGGGCTAGGGTTAAAGAGACGTTTGGGTCCGGATGGGACTAGGATTAGGGTTATGTTGAGGGCTAGGGTTAGAGAGACGGTTCGGGTTCCGATGGGACCTAGGGTTAGGGTTATGTTGAGGGCTAGGGTTAAAGAGACGTTCGGGTCCGGATGGGACTAGGGTTAAGGTTATGTTGAGGGCTAGGGTTAGAGAGACTGTTCGGGTCCGGAGGGGACCTAGGGTTAGGGTTATGTTGAGGGCTAGGGTTAGAGAGACGTTCGGGTCCGTATGGGACCTAGGGTTAGGGTTATGTTGAGGGCTAGGGTTAGACAGACGGATCGGGTTCGGATGGGACCTAGGGTTAGGGTTATGTTGAGGGATAGGGTTAGAGAGACGGTTCGGTCTGGATGGTACCTAGGGTTAGGGTTTTGTTGAGGGCTAGGGTTAGAGAGACGGTTCGGGTCCGGATTGGACCTAGGGTTAGGGTTATGTTGAGGGCTAGGGTTAGAGAGACGGTTCGGGTCTGGATGGGACCTAGGGTTAGGGTTATGTTGAGGGCTCGGGTTAGAGAGACGGTTCGGGTCCGGATGGGACCTAGGGTTAGGGTTATGTTGAGGGCTAGGGTTAGAGACACAGTTCGGATTCGGATGGGACCTAGGGTTAGGGTTATTTTGAGGGCTAGGTTTAGACATACGTTTCGGGTTTGGATGGGACCTAGGGTTAGGGTTATGTTGAGGGCTAGGGTTAGAGAGATGGTTCGGGTCTGGATGGGACCTAGGGTTAGGGTTACGTTGAGGGCTAGGTTTAGAGAGACGGTTCGGGTTCGGATGGGACCGAGGGTTAGGGTTATGTTGAGGGCTAGGGTTAGAGAGACGGTTCGGGTCTGGATGGGACCTAGAGTTAGGGTTAGGTTGAGGGCTAGGGTTAGAAAGACGGTTCCCGTCTGGATGGGACCTAGGGTTAGGGTTAAGTTGAGGGCTCGGGTTAGAGAGACGGTTCGGGTCCGGATGGGACCTAGGGTTAGGGTTATGTTGAGGGCTAGGGTTAGAGAGACGGTTCGGGTTCGGGTGGGACCTAGGGTTAGGGTTATGTTGAGGGCTAGGGTTAGAGAGACGGTTCGGGTCTGGATGGGACCTAGGGTTAGGGTTATGTTGAGGGCTAGGGTTAGAGAGACGGTTCCCTTCTGGATGGGACCTAGGGTTAGGTTTATGTGGAGGGCTAGGGTTAGAGAGATGGTTCGGGTTCGGATGGGACCGAGGGTTAGGGTTTTGTTGAGGGCTAGGGTTAGAGAGACGGTTCGGGTCTGGATGGGACCTAGGGTTAGGGTTAGGTTGAGGGCTAGGATTAGAAAGACGGTTCCCGTCTGGATGGGACCTAGGGTTAGGGTTATGTTGAGGGCTCGGGTTAGAGAGACGGTTCGGGTCCGGATGGGACCTAGGGTTAGGGTTATGTTGAGGGCTAGGGTTAGAGAGAGGGTTCGGGTTCGGGTGGGACCTAGGGTTAGGTTTATGTTGAGGGCTAGGGTTAGAGAGACGGTTCGGGTTCTGATGGGACCGAGGGTTAGGGTTATGTTGAGGGCTAGGGTTAGAGAGACGGTTCGGGTCTGGATGGGACCTAGGGTTATGGTTATGTTGAGGGCTAGGGTTAGAAAGACGGTTCGGGTCTGGATGGGACCTAGGGTTAGGGTTATGTTGAGGGCTAGGGTTAGAGAGACGGTTCGGGTTTGGGTGGGACCTACGTTAGGGTTATGTTGAGGGCTAGGGTTTGAGAGACGGTTCGGGTCTGGATGGGACCTAGGGTTAGGGTTATGTTGAGGGCTAGGGTTAGAGACACGGTTCGGGTTCGGAAGGGGCCTAGGGTTAGGGTTATGTTGAGGGCTAGGGATAGAGAGACGGTTCGGGTTCGAATGGGACCTAGGGTTAGGGTTATGTTGAGGGCTAGGGTTAGAGAGATGGTTCGGGTCTGGATGGGACCTAGGGTTAGGGTTACTTTGAGGGCTAGGTTTAGAGAGACGGTTCGGGTTCGGATGGGACCGAGGGTTAGGGTTATGTTGAGGGCTAGGGTTAGAGAGACGGTTCGGTTCTGGATGGGACCTAGGGTTATGGTTAGGTTGAGGGCTAGGGTTAGAAAGACGGTTCCCGTCTGGATGGGACCTAGGGTTAGGGTTATGTTGAGGGCTAGGGTTAGAGAGACGGTTCGGGTCCGGATGGGACCTAGGGTTAGGGTTATGTTGAGGGCTAGGGTTAGAGAGACGGTTCGGGTTCGGGTGGGACCTAGGGTTAGGTTTATGTTGAGGGCTAGGGTTAGAGAGAAGGTTCGGGTTCGGATGGGACCTAGGGTTAGGGTTATGTTGAGGGCTAGGGTTAGAGAGACGGTTCGGGTTCGGGTGGGACCTAGGGTTAGGGTTATGTTGAGGGCTAGGATTACAGAGACGGTTCGGGTCTGGATGGGACCTAGGGTTAGGGTTATGTTGAGGGCTCGGGTTAGAGAGACGGTTCGGGTCCGGATGGGACCTAGGGTTAGGGTTATGTTGAGGGCTAGGGTTAGAGAGACGGTTCGGGTCTGGATGGGACCTAGGGTTAGGGTTATTTTGAGGGCTAGGGTTAAAGAGACGTTTCCCGTCTGGATGGGACCTAGGGTTAGGGTTATGTTGAGGGCTCGGGTTAGAGAGAGGGTTCGGGTCCGGATGGGACCTAGGGTTAGGGTTATGTTGAGGGCTAGGGTTAGAGAGACGGTTTGGGTCTGGATGGGACCTAGGGTGAGGGTTATGTTGAGGGCTAGGGTTAGAGAGACGGTTCGGGTCCGGATGGGACCTAGGGTTAGGGTTATGTTGAGGGCTAGGGTTAGAGAGACGGTTCGGGTTCGGATGGGACCTAGGGTTAAGGTTATGTTGACGGCTAAGGTTAGAGAAACGGTTCGGGTCCGGATGGGACCTAGGCTTACGGTTATGTTGAGGGCTAGGGTTAGAGAGACGGTTTGGGTCTGGATGGGACCTAGGGTGAGGGTTATGTTGAGGGCTAGGGTTAGAGAGACGGTTCGGGTCCGGAAGGGACCTAGGGTTAGGGTTATGTTGAGGGCTAGGGTTAGAGAGACGGTTCCCGTCTGGATGGGACCTAGGGTTAGGGTTATGTTGAGGGCTAGGGTTAGAGAGACGGTTCGGGTTCGGGTGGGACCTAGGGTTAGGGTTATGTTGAGGGCTAGGGTTAGAGAGACGGTTCGGGTCTGGATGGGACCTAGGGTTAGGGTTATGTTGAGGGCTCGGGTTAGAGAGACGGTTCGGGTCCGGATGGGACCTAGGGTCAGGGTTATGTTGAGGGCTAGGGTTAGAGAGACGGTTCGGGTTCGGGTCGGAACTAGGGTTAGGGTTATGTTGAGGGCTAGGGTTAGAGAGACAGTTCGGGTCTGGATGGGACCTAGGGTTAGGGTTATGTTGAGGGCTAGGGTTAGAGAGACGGTTCCCGTCTGGATGGGACCTAGGGTTAGGGTTATGTTGAGGGCTAGGGTTAGAGAGACGGTTCGCGTTCGGATGGGACCTAGGGTTAGGGTTATGTTGAGGGTTAGGGTTAGAGAGACGGTTCGCGTTCGGATGTGACTTATGGATAGGGTTATGTTGAGGGCTACGGTTAGAGAGACGCTCGGGTCCGGATGGGACCTAGGGTTAGGGTTATGTTGAGGGCTAGGGTTAGAGAGACGGTTCGGGTCTGGATGGGACCTAGGGTTAGGGTTATGTTGAGGGCTAGGGTTAGAGAGACGGTTCGGGTCTGCATGGGACCTAGGGTTAGGGTTATGTTGAGGGCTCGGGTTAGAGAGACGGTTCGGGTCCGGATGGGACCTAGGGTCAGGGTTATGTTGAGGGCTAGGGTTAGAGAGACGGTTCGGGTTCGGGTCGGACCTAGGGTTAGGGTTATGTTGAGGGCTAAGGTTAGAGAGACGGTTCGGGTCCGGATGGGACCTAGGGTTAGGGTTATGTTGAGGGCTAGGTTTAGAGAGACGGTTTGGGTGGATGGGACCTAGGGTGAGGGTTATGTTGAGGGCTAGGGTTAGAGAGACGGTTCGGGTCCGGAAGGGACCTAGGGTTAGGGTTATGTTGAGGGCTAGGTTTAGAGAGACGGTTTGGGTGGATGGGACCTAGGGTGAGGGTTATGTTGAGGGCTAGGGTTAGAGAGACGGTTCGGGTTCGGATGGGACCTAGGGTTAGGGTTATGTTGAGGGCTAGGGTTAGAGAGACGGTTTGGGTGGATGGGACCTAGGGTGAGGGTTATGTTGAGGGCTAGGGTTAGAGAGACGGTTCGGGTACGGAAGGGACCTAGGGTTAGTGTTATGTTGAGGGCTAGGGTTAGAGAGACGTTCGGGTCCGGTTGGGACCTAGGGTTAGGGTTATGTTGAGGGCTAGGGTTAGAGAGACGTTCGGGTCCGGATTGGACCTAGGGTTAGGGTTATGTTGAGGGCTAGGGTTAGAGAGACGGTTCGGGTTCGGATGGGACCTAGGGTTAGGGTTATGTTGACGGCTAGGGTTAGAGAGACGGTTCGGGTCCGGTTGGGACCTAGGGTTAGGGTTATGTTGACGGCTAGGCTTAGAGAGACGTTCGGGTCCGGATGGGACCTAGGGTTAGGGTTATGTTGAGGGCTAGGGTTAGAGAGACGGTTCGGGTTCGGATGGGACCTAGGGTGAGGGTTAAGTTGAGGGCTAGGGTTAGAGAGACGGTTCCCGTCTGGATGGGACCTAGGGTTAAGGTTATGTTGAGGGCTAGGGTTAGAGAGACGGTTCGCGTTCGGATGGGACCTAGGGTTACGGTTATGTTGAGGGTTAGGGTTAGAGAGACGGTTCGGGTTCGGATGGGACCTAGGGTTAGGGTTATGTTGAGGGCTAGGGTTAGACAGACGGTTCGGGTCTGGATGGGACCTAGGGTTAGGGTTATGTTGAGGGCTAGGGTTAGAGAGACGATTCGGGTCCGGATGGGACCTAGGGTTAGGGTTACGTTGAGGGCTAGGGATAGAGAGACGGTTCGGGTCTGAATGGAATCTAGGGTTAGGGTTAGGTTGACGGCTAGAGTTAGAGAGAAGGTTCCCGTCTGGATGAGACCTAGGGTTAGGGTTATGTTGAGGGCTAGGGTTAGAGAAACGGTTCCCGTCTGGATGGGACCTAGGGTTAGGGTTATGTTGAGGGCTAGGGTTAGAGAGACGGTTCGGGTCTGGATGGGACCTAGGGTTAGGGTTACGTTGAGGGCTAGGGTTAGAGAGACGTTTCGGGTCCGGATGGGACCCAGGGTTAGGGTTATGTTGAGGGCTAGGGTTAGAGAGACGGTTCGGGTCTGGATGGGACCTAGGGTTAGGGTTATGTTGAGGGCTAGGGTTAGAGAGACGGTTCGGGTCTGGATGGGAGCTAGGGTTAGGGTTATGTTGAGGGCTCGGGTTAGAGAGACGGTTCGGGTCCGGATGGGACCTAGGGTCAGGGTTATGTTGAGGGCTAGGGTTAGAGAGACGGTTCGGGTTCGGGTCGGACCTTGGGTTAGGGTTATGTTGAGGGCTAGGGTTAGAGAGACAGTACGGGTCTGGATGGGACCTAGGGTTAGGGTTATGTTGAGGGCTAGGTTTAGAGAGACGGTTCGGGTTCGGATGGGACCTAGGGTTAGGTTTATGTTTAGGGCTAGGGTTAGAGAGACGGTTTGGGTTCGGGTGGACCTAGGGTTAGGGTTATGTTGAAGGCTAGGGTTAGAGACACGGTTCGGGTTCGGATGGGACCTAGGGTTAGGTTTATGTTGAGGGCTAGGGTTAGAGAGACGGTTCGGGTTCGGATGGGACCTAGGGTTAGGGTTATGTTGAAGCCTAGGGTTAGAGAGACGGTTCGGGTCTGGATGGGACCTAGGTTAGGGTTATGTTGAGGGCTAGGGTTAGAGAGACGGTTCCTGTCTGGATGGGACCTAGGGTTAGGGTTATGTTGAGGGCTAGGGTTAGAGAGACAGTTCGCGTTCGGATGGGACCTAGGGTTAGGGTTATGTTGAGGGTTAGGGTTAGAGAGACGGTTCGGGTTCGGATGTGTCCTAGGGTTAGGGTTATGTTGAGGGCTAGGGTTAGAGAGACGTTCGGGTCCGGATGGGACCTAGGGTTAGGGTTATGTTGAGGGCTAGGGTTAGAGAGACGTTCGGGTCCGGATGGGACGTAGGGTTAGGGTTATGTTGAGGGCTAGGATTAGAGAGACGGTTCGGGTTCGGATGGGTCTTAGGGTTACGGTTATGTTGACGGCTAAGGTTAGAGAGACGGTTCGGGTCCGGATGGGACCTAGGGTTAGGGTTATGTTGAGGGCTAGGTTTAGAGAGACGGTATGGGTGGATGGGACCTAGGGTGAGGGTTATGTTGAGGGCTAGGGTTAGAGAGACGGTTCGGGTCCGGAAGGGACCTAGGGTTAGGTTTATGTTGAGGGCTAGGGTTAGAGAGACGGTTCGGGTCTGGATGGGACCTAGGGTTAGGGTTATTTTGAGGGCTAGGGTTAGAGAGACGGTTCCCATCTGGATGGGACCTAGGGTTATGGTTATGTTGAGGGCTCGGGTTAGAGAGACGGTTCGGGTCCGGA
Source organism: Miniopterus schreibersii (assembly GCF_964146895.1). NCBI lineage: Eukaryota > Metazoa > Chordata > Mammalia > Chiroptera > Miniopteridae > Miniopterus > Miniopterus schreibersii. Next base: position 23,720,073 of record NC_138111.1, on the reverse strand, counting down.
TGGGACCTAGGGTTAGGGTTATGTTGAGGGCTAGGGTTAGAGAGACGTTCGGGTCCGGTTGGGACCTAGGGTTAGGGTTATGTTGAGGGCTAGGGTTAGAGAGACGTTCGGGTCCGGATGGGACCTAGGGTTAGGGTTATGTTGACGGCTAAGGTTAGAGAGACGGTTCGGGTCCGGATGGGACCTAGGGTGAGGGTTATGTTGAGGGCTAGGGTTAGAGAGACGGTTTGGGTCTGGATGGGACCTAGGGTGAGGGTTATGTTGAGGGCTAGGGTTAGAGAGACGGTTCTGTCCGGATGGGACCTAGGGTTAGCGTTATGTTGAGGGCTAGGGTTAGAGAGACGGTTCCCGTCTGGATGGGACCTAGGGTTAGGGTTATGTTGAGGGCTCGGGTTAGAGAGACGGTTCGGGTCCGGATGGGACCTAGAGTTAGGGTTATGTTGAGGGCTAGGGTTAGAGAGACGGTTCGGGTTCGGGTGGGACCTAGGGTTAGGGTTATGTTGAGGGCTAGGGTTAGAGAGACGGTTCGGGTCAGGATGGGACCTAGGGTTAGGGTTATGTTGAGGGCTAGGGTTAGAGACACGGTTCGGGTTCGGAAGGGGCCTAGGGTTAGGGTTATGTTGAGGGCTAGGGTTAGAGAGATGGTTCGGGTCTGGATGGGAACTAGGGTTAGGGTTACGTTGAGGGCTAGGTTTAGAGAGACGGTTCGGGTTCGGATGGGACCGAGGGTTAGGGTTATGTTGAGGGCTAGGGTTAGAGAGACGGTTCGGGTCTGGATGGGACCTAGGGTTAGGGTTAGGTTGAGGGCTAGTGTTAGAAAGACGGTTCCCGTCTGGATGGGACCTAGGGTTAGGGTTATGTTGAGGGCTAGGGTTAGAGAGACGGTTCGGTTCCGGATGGGACCTAGGGTTAGGGTTATGTTGAGGGCTAGGGTTAGAGAGACGGTTCGGGATCGGGTGGGACCTAGGGTTAGGGTTATGTTGAGGGCTAGGGTTAGAGAGACGGTTCGGGTTCGGATGGGACCTAGGGTTAGGGTTATGTTGAGGGCTAGGGTTAGAGAGACGGTTCGGGTTCGGGTGGGACCTAGGGTTAGGGTTATGTTGAGGGCTAGGGTTACAGAGACGGTTCGGGTCTGGATGGGACCTAGGGTTAGGGTTATGTTGAGGGCTCGGGTTAGAGAGACGGTTCGGGTCCGGATGGGACCTAGGGTTAGGGTTATGTTGAGGGCTAGGGTTAGAGAGACGGTTCGGGTCTGGATGGGACCTAGGGTTAGGGTTATTTTGACGGCTAGGGTTAGAGAGACGGTTCCCGTCTGGATGGGACCTAGGGTTAGGGTTATGTTGAGGGCTCGGGTTAGAGAGAGGGTTCGGGTCCGGATGGGACCTAGGGTTAGGGTTATGTTGAGGGCTAGGGTTAGAGAGACGGTTTGGGTCTGGATGGGACCTAGGGTGAGGGTTATGTTGAGGGCTAGGGTTAGAGAGACGGTTCGGGTCCGGATGGGACCTAGGGTTAGGGTTATGTTGAGGGCTAGGGTTAGAGAGACGGTTCGGGTTCGGATGGGACCTAGGGTTAGGGTTATGTTGACGGCTAAGGTTAGAGAGACGGTTCGGGTACGGATGGGACCTAGGATTACGGTTATGTTGAGGGCTAGGGTTAGAGAGACGGTTTGGGTCTGGATGGGACCTAGGGTGAGGGTTATGTTGAGGGCTAGGGTTAGAGAGACGGTTCGGGTCCGGAAGGGACCTAGGGTTAGGGTTATGTTGAGGGCTAGGGTTAGAGAGACGGTTCCCGTCTGGATGGGACCTAGGGTTAGGGTTATGTTGAGGGCTCGGGTTAGAGAGAGGGTTCGGGTCCGGATGGGACCTAGAGTTAGGGTTATGTTGAGGGCTAGGGTTAGAGAGACGGTTTGGGTTCGGGTGGGACCTAGGGTTAGGGTTATGTTGAGGGCTAGGGTTAGAGAGACGGTTCGGGTCTGGATGGGACCTAGGGTTAGGGTTATGTTGAGGGCTAGGGTTAGAGACACGGTTCGGGTTCGGAAGGGGCCTAGGGTTAGGGTTATGTTGAGGGCTAGGGATAGAGAGACGGTTCGGGTTCGAATGGGACCTAAGGTTAGGGTTATGTTGAGGGCTAGGGTTAGAGAGACGTTCGGGTCCGGTTGGGACCTAGGGTTAGGGTTATGTTGAGGGCTAGGGTTAGAGAGACGTTCGGGTCCGGATGGGACCTAGGGTTAGGGTTATGTTGAGGGCTAGCGTTAGAGAGACGGTTCGGGTTCGGATGGGACCTAGGGTTAGGGTTATGTTGACGGCTAAGGTTAGAGAGACGGTTCGGGTCCGGATGGGACCTAGGGTTAGGGTTATGTTGAGGGTTAGGGTTAGAGAGACGGTTTGGGTCTGGATGGGACCTAGGGTGAGGGTTATGTTGAGGGCTAGGGTTAGAGAGCCGGTTCGGGTTCGCATGGGACCTAGGGTTAGGGTTATGTTGACGGCTAAGGTTAGAGAGACGGTTCGGGTCCGGATGGGACCTAGGGTTAGGGTTATGTTGAGGGCTAGGGTTAGAGAGACGGTTTGGGTCTGGATGGGACCTAGGGTGAGGGTTATGTTGAGGGCTAGGGTTAGAGAGACGGTTCGGTCCGGATGGGACCTAGGGTTAGCGTTATGTTGAGGGCTAGGGTTAGAGAGACGGTTCCCGTCTGGATGGGACCTAGGGTTAGGGTTATGTTGAGGGCTCGGGTTAGAGAGACGGTTCGGGTCCGGATGGTACCTAGAGTTAGGGTTATGTTGAGGGCTAGGGTTAGAGAGACGGTTCGGGTTCGGGTGGGACCTAGGGTTAGGGTTATGTTGAGGGCTAGGGTTAGAGAGACGGTTCGGGTCTGGATGGGACCTAGGGTTAGGGTTATGTTGAGGGCTAGGGTTAGAGACACGGTTTGGGTTCGGAAGGGGCCTAGGGTTAGGGTTATGTTGAGGGCTAGGGATAGAGAGACGGTTCGGGTTCGAATGGGACCTAAGGTTAGGTTTATGTTGAGGGCTAGGGTTAGAGAGATGGTTCGGGTCTGGATGGGACCTAGGGTTAGGGTTACGTTGAGGGCTAGGTTTAGAGAGACGGTTCGGGTTCGGATGGGACCGAGGGTTAGGGTTATGTTGAGGGCTAGGGTTAGAGAGACGGTTCGGGTCTGGATGGGACCTAGGGTTAGGGTTAGGTTGAGGGCTAGTGTTAGAAAGACGGTTCCCGTCTGGATGGGACCTAGGGTTAGGGTGATGTTGAGGGCTCGTGTTAGAGAGACGGTTCGGGTCCGGATGGGACCTAGGGTTAGGGTTATGTTGAGGGCTAGGGTTAGAGAGACGGTTCGGGTTCGGGTGGGACCTAGGGTTAGGGTTATGTTGAGGGCTAGGGTTAGAGAGACGGTTCGGGTCTGGATGGGACCTAGGGTTAGGGTTATGTTGAGGGCTAGGGTTAGAGAGACGGTTCGGGTTCGGGTGGGACCTAGGGTTAGGGTTATGTTGAGGGCTAGGGTTAGAGAGACGGTTCGGGTCTGGATGGGACCTAGGGTTAGGGTTATGTTGAGAGCTAGGGTTACATAGACGGTTCGGGTTCGGATGTGACCTAGGGTTAGGGTTATGTTGAGGGCTAGGGTTAGAGAGACGGTACCCGTCTGGATTGGACCTAGGGTTAGGGTTATGTTGAGGGCTAGGGTTAGCGAGACGGTTCGGGTCTGGATGGGACCTAGGGTTAGGGTTATGTTGAGGGCTAGGGTTAGAGAGACGTTAGGGTCCGGATGGGACCTAGGGTTAGGGTTATGTTGAGGGCTAGGGTTAGAGAGACGTTAGGGTCCGAATGGGACCTAGGGTTAGGGTTATGTTGAGGGCTAGGGTTAGAGAGACGTAAGGGTCCGGATGGGACCTAGGGTTAGGGTTATGTTGAAGGCTAGGGTTAGAGAGACGGTTCGGGTTCGGAAGGGGCCTAGGGTTAGGGTTATGTTGAGGGCTAGGGCTAGAGAGACCGTTCGGGTTCGAATGGGACCTAGGGTTAGGGTTATGTTGAGGGCTAGGGTTAGAGAGATGGTTCGGGTCTGGATGGGACCTAGGGTTAGGGTTACGTTGAGGGCTAGGTTTAGAGAGACGGTTCGGGTTCGGATGGGACCGAGGGTTAGGGTTATGTTGAGGGCTAGGGTTAGAGAGACGGTTCGGGCTTGGATGGGACCTAGGGTTAGGGTTATGTTGAGGGCTAGGGTTAGAGAGACGGTTCGGGTTCGGGTGGGACCTAGGGTTAGGTTTATGTTGAGGGCTAGGGTTAGAGAGAAGGTTCGGGTTCGGATGGGACCTAGGGTTAGGGTTATGTTGAGGGCTAGGGTTAGAGAGACGGTTCGGGTTCGGGTGGGACCTAGGGTTAGGGTTATGTTGAGGGCTAGGATTACAGAGACGGTTCGGGTCTGGATGGGACCTAGGGTTAGGGTTATGTTGAGGGCTCGGGTTAGAGAGACGGTTCGGGTCCGGATGGGACCTAGGGTTAGGGTTATGTTGAGGGCTAGGGTTAGAGAGACGGTTCGGGTCTGGATGGGACCTAGGGTTAGGGTTATTTTGAGGGCTAGGGTTAAAGAGACGGTTCCCGTCTGGATGGGACCTAGGGTTAGGGTTATGTTGAGGGCTCGGGTTAGAGAGAGGGTTCGGGTCCGGATGGGACCTAGGGTTAGGGTTATGTTGAGGGCTAGGGTTAAAGAGACGGTTTGGGTCTGGATGGGACCTAGGGTGAGGGTTATGTTGAGGGCTAGGGTTAGAGAGACGGTTCGGGTCCGGATGGGACCTAGGGTTAGGGTTATGTTGAGGGCTAGGGTTAGAGAGACGGTTCGGGTTCGGATGGGACCTAGGGTTAGGGTTATGTTGACGGCTAAGGTTAGAGAGACGGTTCGGGTCCGGATGGGACCTAGGCTTACGGTTATGTTGAGGGCTAGGGTTAGAGAGACGGTTTGGGTCTGGATGGGACCTAGGGTGAGGGTTATGTTGAGGGCTAGGGTTAGAGAGACGGTTCGGGTCCGGAAGGGACCTAGGGTTAGGGTTATGTTGAGGGCTAGGGTTAGAGAGACGGTTCCCGTCTGGATGGAACCTAGGGTTAGGGTTATGTTGAGGGCTAGGGTTAGAGAGACGGTTCGGGTTCGGGTGGGACCTAGGGTTAGGGTTATGTTGAGGCCTAGGGTTAGAGAGACGGTTCGGGTCTGGATGGGACCTAGGGTTAGGTTTATGTTGAGGGCTAGGGTTAGAGAGATGGTTCGGGTTCGGATGGGACCTGGGTTAGGGTTATGTTGAGGGCAAGGGTTAGAGAGACGGTTGGGGTTCGGATGGGACGTAGGGTTAGGGTTATGTTGAGGGCTACGGTTAGAGAGACGGTTCGGGTCTGGATGGGACCTAGGGTTAGGGTTATGTTGAGGGCTAGGGTTAGATAGACGGTTCGGGTTCGGATGTGACCTAGGGTTAGGGTTATGTTGAGGGCTAGGGTTAGAGAGACGGTACCCGTCTGGATTGGACCTAGGGTTAGGGTTATGTTGAGGGCTAGGGTTAGAGAGACGGTTCGGGTCTGGATGGGACCTAGGGTTAGGGTTATGTTGAGGGCTAGGGTTAGAGAGACGTTAGGGTCCGGATGGGACCTAGGGTTAGGGTTATGTTGAGGGCTAGGGTTAGAGAGACGTTAGGGTCTGAATGGGACCTAGGTTTAGGGTTATGTTGAGGGCTAGGGTTGGAGACGTAAGGGTCCAGATGGGACCTAGGGTTAGGATTATGTTGAGGGCTAGGGTTAGAGAGACGGTTCGGGTTCGGATGGGACCTAGGGTTAGGGTTATGTTGAGGGCTAGGGTTAGAGAGACGGTTCGGGTCCGGATGGGACCTAGGGTTAGGGTAATGTTGAGGGCTAGGGTTAGAGAGACGGTTCGGGTCCGGATGGGACCTATGGTTAGGGTTATGTTGAGGGCTAGGGTTAGAGAGACGTTCGGGTCCGGATGGGACCTAGGGTTAGGGTTATGTTGAGGGCTAGGGTTAGAGAGACGGTTCGGATTCGGATGGGACCTAGGGTTAGGGTTATGTTGAGGGCTAGGGTTAGAGAGACAGTTCGGATTCGGATGGGACCTAGGGTTAGGGTTATTTTGAGGGCTAGGTTTAGACAGACGTTTCGGGTTTGGATGGGACCTAGGGTTAGGGTTATGTTGAGGGCTAGGGTTAGAGAGAGGGTTTAGGTTCGGATGGGACCTAGGGTTAGGGTTATGTTGAGGGCTAGGGTTAGAGAGACAGTTCGGGTTCGAATGGGACCTAGGGTTAGGGTTATGTTGAGGGCTAGGGTTAAAGAGACGTTTGGGTCCGGATGGGACTAGGATTAGGGTTATGTTGAGGGCTAGGGTTAGAGAGACGGTTCGGGTTCCGATGGGACCTAGGGTTAGGGTTATGTTGAGGGCTAGGGTTAAAGAGATGTTCGGGTCCGGATGGGACTAGGGTTAAGGTTATGTTGAGGGCTAGGGTTAGAGAGACTGTTCGGGTCCGGAGGGGACCTAGGGTTAGGGTTATGTTGAGGGCTAGGGTTAGAGAGACGTTCGGGTCCGTATGGGACCTAGGGTTAGGGTTATGTTGAGGGCTAGGGTTAGACAGACGGATCGGGTTCGGATGGGACCTAGGGTTAGGGTTATGTTGAGGGATAGGGTTAGAGAGACGGTTCGGTCTGGATGGTACCTAGGGTTAGGGTTTTGTTGAGGGCTAGGGTTAGAGAGACGGTTCGGGTCCGGATTGGACCTAGGGTTAGGGTTATGTTGAGGGCTAGGGTTAGAGAGACGGTTCGGGTCTAGATGGGACCTAGGGTTAGGGTTATGTTGAGGGCTCGGGTTAGAGAGACGGTTCGGGTCCGGATGGGACCTAGGGTTAGGGTTATGTTGAGGGCTAGGGTTAGAGACACAGTTCGGATTCGGATGGGACCTAGGGTTAGGGTTATTTTGAGGGCTAGGTTTAGACATACGTTTCGGGTTTGGATGGGACCTAGGGTTAGGTTTATGTTGAGGGCTAGGGTTAGAGAGATGGTTCGGGTCTGGATGGGACCTAGGGTTAGGGTTACGTTGAGGGCTAGGTTTAGAGAGACGGTTCGGGTTCGGATGGGACCGAGGGTTAGGGTTATGTTGAGGGCTAGGGTTAGAGAGACGGTTCGGGTCTGGATGGGACCTAGAGTTAGGGTTAGGTTGAGGGCTAGGGTTAGAAAGACGGTTCCCGTCTGGATGGGACCTAGGGTTAGGGTTAAGTTGACGGCTCGGGTTAGAGAGACGGTTCGGGTCCGGATGGGACCTAGGGTTAGGGTTATGTTGAGGGCTAGGGTTAGAGAGACGGTTCGGGTTCGGGTGGGACCTAGGGTTAGGGTTATGTTGAGGGCTAGGGTTAGAGAGACGGTTCGGGTCTGGATGGGACCTAGGGTTAGGGTTATGTTGAGGGCTAGGGTTAGAGAGACGGTTCCCTTCTGGATGGGACCTAGGGTTAGGTTTATGTGGAGGGCTAGGGTTAGAGAGATGGTTCGGGTTCGGAAGGGACCGAGGGTTAGGGTTTTGTTGAGGGCTAGGGTTAGAGAGACGGTTCGGGTCTGGATGGGACCTAGGGTTAGGGTTAGGTTGAGGGCTAGGATTAGAAAGACGGTTCCCGTCTGGATGGGACCTAGGGTTAGGGTTATGTTGAGGGCTCGGGTTAGAGAGACGGTTCGGGTCCGGATGGGACCTAGGGTTAGGGTTATGTTGAGGGCTAGGGTTAGAGAGAGGGTTCGGGTTCGGGTGGGACCTAGGGTTAGGTTTATGTTGAGGGCTAGGGTTAGAGAGACGGTTCGGGTTCTGATGGGACCTAGGGTTAGGGTTATGTTGAGGGCTAGGGTTAGATAGACGGTTCGGGTTCGGGTGGGACCTAGGGTTAGGGTTATGTTGAGGGCTAGGGTTACAGAGACGGTTCGGGTCTGGATGGGACCTAGGGTTAGGGTTATGTTGAGGGCTCGGGTTAGAGAGACGGTTCGGGTCCGGATGGGACCTAGGGTCAGGGTTATGTTGAGGGCTAGGGTTAGAGAGACGGTTCGGGTTCGGGTGGGACCTAGGGTTAGGGTTATGTTGAGGGCTAGGGTTAGAGAGACGGTTAGGGTCTGGATGGGACCTAGGGTTAGGGTTGTGTTGAGGGCTAGGGTTAGAGAGACGGTTCCCGTCTGGATGGGACCTAGGGTTAGGGTTATGTTGAGGGCTAGGGTTAGAGAGACGGTTCGCGTTCGGATGGGACCTAGGGTTAGGGTTATGTTGAGGGTTAGGGTTAGAGAGACGGTTCGGGTTCGGATGTGACCTAGGGTTAGGGCTTTGTTGAGGGCTAGGGTTAGAGAGACGTTCGCGTCCGGATGAGACCTAGGGTTAGGGTTATGTTGAGGGCTAGGGTTAGAGAGACGTTCGGGTCCGGATGGGACCTAGGGTTAGGGTTATGTTTAGGGCTAGGGTTAGAGAGACGGTTCGGGTTCGGATGGGACCTAGGGTTAGGGTTATGTTGAGGGCTAGGGTTAGAGAGACGGTTTGTGTGGATGGGACCTAGGGTGAGGGTTATGTTGAGGGCTAGGGTTAGACAGATGGTTCCGGTCCGGATGGGACCTAGGGTTAGGGTTATGTTGAGGGCTAGGGTTAGAGAGACGGTTCGGGTCTGGATGGGACCTAGGGTTAGGGTTATTTTGAGGGCTAGGGTTAGAGAGACGGTTCCCGTCTGGATGGGACCTAGGGTTAGGGTTATGTTGAGGGCTCGGGTTAGAGAGAGGGTTCGGGTCCGGATGGGACCTAGGGTTAGGGTTATGTTGAGGGCTAGGGTTAGAGAGACGGTTTGGGTCTGAATGGGACCTAGGGTGAGGGTTATGTTGAGGGCTAGGGTTAGAGAGACGGTTCGGGTCCGGATGGGACCTAGGGTTAGGGTTATGTTGAGGGCTAGGGTTAGAGAGACGGTTTGGGTCTGGATGGGACCTAGGGTGAGGGTTATGTTGAGGGCTAGGGTTAGAGAGACGGTTCGGGTCCGGAAGGGACCTAGGGTTAGGGTTATGTTGAGGGCTAGGGTTAGAGAGACGGTTCCCGTCTGGATGGGACCTAGGGTTAGGGTTATGTTGAGGGCTCGGGTTAGAGAGACGTTTCGGGTCCGGATGGGACCTAGAGTTAGGGTTATGTTGAGGGCTAGGGTTAGAGAGACGGTTCGGGTTCGGATGGCACCGAGGGTTAGGGTTATGTTGAGGGCTAGGGTTAGAGAGACGGTTCGGGTCTGGATGGGACCTAGGGTTAGGGTTAGGTTGAGGGCTAGGGTTAGAAAGACGGTTCCCGTCTGGATGGGTCCTAGGGTTAGGGTTATGTTGAGGGCTCGTGTTAGAGAGACGGTTCGGGTCCGGATGGGACCTAGGGTTAGGGTTATGTTGAGGGCTAGGGTTAGAGAGACGGTTCGGGTTCGGGTGGGACCTAGGGTTAGGGTTATGTTGAGGGCTAGGGTTAGAGAGACGGTTCAGGTCTGGATGGGACCTAGGGTTAGGGTTATGTTGAGGGCTAGGGTTAGAGAGACGGTTCCCTTCTGGATGGAACCTAGGGTTAGGTTTATGTTGAGGGCTAGGGTTAGAGAGATGGTTCGGGTTCGGATGGGACCTGGGTTAGGGTTATGTTGAGGGCAAGGGTTAGAGAGACGGTTGGGGTTCGGATGGGACGTAGGGTTAGGGTTATGTTGAGGGCTATGGTTAGAGAGACCGTTCGGGTCTGGATGGGACCTAGGGTTAGGGTTATGTTGAGGGCTAGGGTTAGATAGACGGTTCGGGTTCGGATGTGACCTAGGGTTAGGGTTATGTTGAGGGCTAGGGTTAGAGAGACGGTACCCGTCTGGATTGGATCTAGGGTTAGGGTTATGTTGAGGGCTAGGGTTAGAGAGACGGTTCGGGTCTGGATGGGACCTAGGGTTAGGGTTATGTTGAGGGCTAGGGTTAGAGAGACGTTAGGGTCCGGATGGGACCTAGGGTTAGGGTTATGTTGAGGGCTAGGGTTAGAGAGACGTTAGGGTCCGGATGGGACCTAGGGTTAGGGTTATGTTGAGGGCTAGGGTTAGAGAGACGTTAGGGTCTGAATGGGACCTAGGGTTAGGGTTATGTTGAGGGCTAGGGTTGGAGACGTAAGGGTCCAGATGGGACCTAGGGTTAGGATTATGTTGAGGGCTAGGGTTAGAGAGACGGTTCGGGTTCGGATGGGACCTAGGGTTAGGGTTATGTTGAGGGCTAGGGTTAGAGAGACGGTTCGGGTCCGGATGGGACCTAGGGTTAGGGTAATGTTGAGGGCTAGGGTTAGAGAGACGGTTCGGGTCCGGATGGGACCTATGGTTAGGGTTATGTTGAGGGCTAGGGTTAGAGAGACGGTTCGGATTCGGATGGGACCTAGGGTTAGGGTTATGTTGAGGGCTAGGGTTAGAGAGACAGTTCGGATTCGGATGGGACCTAGGGTTAGGGTTATTTTGAGGGCTAGGTTTAGACAGACGTTTCGGGTTTGGATGGGACCTAGGGTTAGGGTTATGTTGAGGGCTAGGGTTAGAGAGAGGGTTTAGGTTCGGATGGGACCTAGGGTTAGGGTTATGTTGAGGGCTAGGGTTAGAGAGACGGTTCGGGTTCGGGTGGGACCTAGGGTTAGGGTTATGTTGAGGGCTAGGATTACAGAGACGGTTCGGGTCTGGATGGGACCTAGGGTTAGGGTTATGTTGAGGGCTCGGGTTAGAGACGGTTCGGGTCCGGATGGGACCTAGGGTTAGGGTTATGTTGAGGGCTAGGGTTAGAGAGACGGTTCGGGTCTGGATGGGACCTAGGGTTAGGGTTATTTTGAGGGCTAGGGTTAAAGAGACGGTTCCCGTCTGGATGGGACCTACGGTTAGGGTTATGTTGAGGGCTCGGGTTAGAGAGAGGGTTCGGGTCCGGATGGGACCTAGGGTTAGGGTTATGTTGAGGGCTAGGGTTAGAGAGACGGTTTGGGTCTGGATGGGACCTAGGGTGAGGGTTATGTTGAGGGCTAGGGTTAGAGAGACGGTTCGGGTCCGGATGGGACCTAGGGTTAGGGTTATGTTGAGGGCTAGGGTTAGAGAGACGGTTCGGGTTCGGATGGGACCTAGGGTTAGGGTTATGTTGACGGCTAAGGTTAGAGAGACGGTTCGGGTCCGGATGGGACCTAGGCTTACGGTTATGTTGAGGGCTAGGGTTAGAGAGACGGTTTGGGTCTGGATGGGACCTAGGGTGAGGGTTATGTTGAGGGCTAGGGTTAGAGAGACGGTTCGGGTCCGGAAGGGACCTAGGGTTAGGGTTATGTTGAGGGCTAGGGTTAGAGAGACGGTTCCCGTCTGGATGGGACCTAGGGTTAGGGTTATGTTGAGGGCTAGGGTTAGAGAGACGGTTCGGGTTCGGGTGGGACCTAGGGTTAGGGTTATGTTGAGGGCTAGGGTTAGAGAGACGGTTCGGGTCTGGATGGGACCTAGGGTTAGGTTTATGTTGAGGGCTAGGGTTAGAGAGATGGTTCGGGTTCGGATGGGACCTGGGTTAGGGTTATGTTGAGGGCAAGGGTTAGAGAGACGGTTGGGGTTCGGATGGGACGTAGGGTTAGGGTTATGTTGAGGGCTACGGTTAGAGAGACTGTTCGGGTCTGGATGGGACCTAGGGTTAGGGTTATGTTGAGGGCTAGGGTTAGATAGACGGTTCGGGTTCGGATGTGACCTAGGGTTAGGGTTATGTTGAGGGCTAGGGTTAGAGAGACGGTACCCGTCTGGATTGGACCTAGGGTTAGGGTTATGTTGAGGGCTAGGGTTAGAGAGACGGTTCGGGTCTGGATGGGACCTAGGGTTAGGGTTATGTTGAGGGCTAGGGTTAGAGAGACGTTAGGGTCCGGATGGGACCTAGGGTTAGGGTTATGTTGAGGGCTAGGGTTAGAGAGACGTTAGGGTCTGAATGGGACCTAGGGTTAGGGTTATGTTGAGGGCTAGGGTTGGAGACGTAAGGGTCCAGATGGGACCTAGGGTTAGGATTATGTTGAGGGCTAGGGTTAGAGAGACGGTTCGGGTTCGGATGGGACCTAGGGTTAGGGTTATGTTGAGGGCTAGGGTTAGAGAGACGGTTCGGGTCCGGATGGGACCTAGGGTTAGGGTAATGTTGAGGGCTAGGGTTAGAGAGACGGTTCGGGTCCGGATGGGACCTATGGTTAGGGTTATGTTGAGGGCTAGGGTTAGAGAGACGTTCGGGTCCGGATGGGACCTAGGGTTAGGGTTATGTTGAGGGCTAGGGTTAGAGAGACGGTTCGGATTCGGATGGGACCTAGGGTTAGGGTTATTTTGAGGGCTAGGTTTAGACAGACGTTTCGGGTTTGGATGGGACCTAGGGTTAGGGTTATGTTGAGGGCTAGGGTTAGAGAGAGGGTTTAGGTTCGGATGGGACCTAGGGTTAGGGTTATGTTGAGGGCTAGGGTTAGAGAGACAGTTCGGGTTCGAATGGGACCTAGGGTTAGGGTTATGTTGAGGGCTAGGGTTAAAGAGACGTTTGGGTCCGGATGGGACTAGGATTAGGGTTATGTTGAGGGCTAGGGTTAGAGAGACGGTTCGGGTTCCGATGGGACCTAGGGTTAGGGTTATGTTGAGGGCTAGGGTTAAAGAGACGTTCGGGTCCGGATGGGACTAGGGTTAAGGTTATGTTGAGGGCTAGGGTTAGAGAGACTGTTCGGGTCCGGAGGGGACCTAGGGTTAGGGTTATGTTGAGGGCTAGGGTTAGAGAGACGTTCGGGTCCGTATGGGACCTAGGGTTAGGGTTATGTTGAGGGCTAGGGTTAGACAGACGGATCGGGTTCGGATGGGACCTAGGGTTAGGGTTATGTTGAGGGATAGGGTTAGAGAGACGGTTCGGTCTGGATGGTACCTAGGGTTAGGGTTTTGTTGAGGGCTAGGGTTAGAGAGACGGTTCGGGTCCGGATTGGACCTAGGGTTAGGGTTATGTTGAGGGCTAGGGTTAGAGAGACGGTTCGGGTCTGGATGGGACCTAGGGTTAGGGTTATGTTGAGGGCTCGGGTTAGAGAGACGGTTCGGGTCCGGATGGGACCTAGGGTTAGGGTTATGTTGAGGGCTAGGGTTAGAGACACAGTTCGGATTCGGATGGGACCTAGGGTTAGGGTTATTTTGAGGGCTAGGTTTAGACATACGTTTCGGGTTTGGATGGGACCTAGGGTTAGGGTTATGTTGAGGGCTAGGGTTAGAGAGATGGTTCGGGTCTGGATGGGACCTAGGGTTAGGGTTACGTTGAGGGCTAGGTTTAGAGAGACGGTTCGGGTTCGGATGGGACCGAGGGTTAGGGTTATGTTGAGGGCTAGGGTTAGAGAGACGGTTCGGGTCTGGATGGGACCTAGAGTTAGGGTTAGGTTGAGGGCTAGGGTTGGAAAGACGGTTCCCGTCTGGATGGGACCTAGGGTTAGGGTTAAGTTGAGGGCTCGGGTTAGAGAGACGGTTCGGGTCCGGATGGGACCTAGGGTTAGGGTTATGTTGAGGGCTAGGGTTAGAGAGACGGTTCGGGTTCGGGTGGGACCTAGGGTTAGGGTTATGTTGAGGGCTAGGGTTAGAGAGACGGTTCGGGTCTGGATGGGACCTAGGGTTAGGGTTATGTTGAGGGCTAGGGTTAGAGAGACGGTTCCCTTCTGGATGGGACCTAGGGTTAGGTTTATGTGGAGGGCTAGGGTTAGAGAGATGGTTCGGGTTCGGATGGGACCGAGGGTTAGGGTTTTGTTGAGGGCTAGGGTTAGAGAGACGGTTCGGGTCTGAATGGGACCTAGGGTTAGGGTTAGGTTGAGGGCTAGGATTAGAAAGACGGTTCCCGTCTGGATGGGACCTAGGGTTAGGGTTATGTTGAGGGCTCGGGTTAGAGAGACGGTTCGGGTCCGGATGGGACCTAGGGTTAGGGTTATGTTGAGGGCTAGGGTTAGAGAGAGGGTTCGGGTTCGGGTGGGACCTAGGGTTAGGTTTATGTTGAGGGCTAGGGTTAGAGAGACGGTTCGGGTTCTGATGGGACCTAGGGTTAGGGTTATGTTGAGGGCTAGGGTTAGATAGACGGTTCGGGTTCGGGTGGGACCTAGGGTTAGGGTTATGTTGAGGGCTAGGGTTACAGAGACGGTTCGGGTCTGGATGGGACCTAGGGTTAGGGTTATGTTGAGGGCTCGGGTTAGAGAGACGGTTCGGGTCCGGATGGGACCTAGGGTCAGGGTTATGTTGAGGGCTAGGGTTAGAGAGACGGTTCGGGTTCGGGTGGGACGTAGAGTTAGGGTTATGTTGAGGGCTAGGGTTAGAGAGACGGTTAGGGTCTGGATGGGACCTAGGGTTAGGGTTGTGTTGAGGGCTAGGGTTAGAGAGACGGTTCCCGTCTGGATGGGACCTAGGGTTAGGGTTATGTTGAGGGCTAGGGTTAGAGAGACGGTTCGCGTTCGGATGGGACCTAGGGTTAGGGTTATGTTGAGGGTTAGGGTTAGAGAGACGGTTCGGGTTCGGATGTGACCTAGGGTTAGGGTTATGTTGAGGGCTAGGGTTAGAGAGACGTTCGCGTCCGGATGGGACCTAGGGTTAGGGTTATGTTGAGGGCTAGGGTTAGAGAGACGTTCGGGTCCGGATGGGACCTAGGGTTAGGGTTATGTTTAGGGCTAGGGTTAGAGAGACGGTTCGGGTTCGGATGGGACCTAGGGTTAGGGTTATGTTGAGGGCTAGGGTTAGAGAGACGGTTTGTGTGGATGGGACCTAGGGTGAGGGTTATGTTGAGGGCTAGGGTTAGACAGATGGTTCGGGTCCGGATGGGACCTAGGGTTAGGGTTATATTGAGGGCTAGGGTTAGAGAGACGGTTCGGGTCTGGATGGGACCTAGGGTTAGGGTTATTTTGAGGGCTAGGGTTAGAGAGACGGTTCCCGTCTGGATGGGACCTAGGGTTAGGGTTATGTTGAGGGCTCGGGTTAGAGAGAGGGTTCGGGTCCGGATGGGACCTAGGGTTAGGGTTATGTTGAGGGCTAGGGTTAGAGAGACGGTTTGGGTCTGAATGGGACCTAGGGTGAGGGTTATGTTGAGGGCTAGGGTTAGAGAGACGGTTCGGGTCCGGATGGGACCTAGGGTTAGGGTTATGTTGAGGGCTAGGGTTAGAGAGACGGTTTGGGTCTGGATGGGACCTAGGGTGAGGGTTATGTTGAGGGCTAGGGTTAGAGAGACGGTTCGGGTCCGGAAGGGACCTAGGGTTAGGGTTATGTTGAGGGCTAGGGTTAGAGAGACGGTTCCCGTCTGGATGGGACCTAGGGTTAGGGTTATGTTGAGGGCTCGGGTTAGAGAGACGTTTCGGGTCCGGATGGGACCTAGAGTTAGGGTTATGTTGAGGGCTAGGGTTAGAGAGACGGTTCGGGTTCGGATGGCACCGAGGGTTAGGGTTATGTTGAGGGCTAGGGTTAGAGAGACGGTTCGGGTCTGGATGGGACCTAGGGTTAGGGTTAGGTTGAGGGCTAGGGTTAGAAAGACGGTTCCCGTCTGGATGGGTCCTAGGGTTAGGGTTATGTTGAGGGCTCGTGTTAGAGAGACGGTTCGGGTCCGGATGGGACCTAGGGTTAGGGTTATGTTGAGGGCTAGGGTTAGAGAGACGGTTCGGGTTCGGGTGGGACCTAGGGTTAGGGTTATGTTGAGGGCTAGGGTTAGAGAGACGGTTCAGGTCTGGATGGGACCTAGGGTTAGGGTTATGTTGAGGGCTAGGGTTAGAGACACGGTTCCCTTCTGGATGGAACCTAGGGTTAGGTTTATGTTGAGGGCTAGGGTTAGAGAGATGGTTCGGGTTCGGATGGGACCTGGGTTAGGGTTATGTTGAGGGCAAGGGTTAGAGAGACGGTTGGGGTTCGGATGGGACGTAGGGTTAGGGTTATGTTGAGGGCTACGGGTAGAGAGACGGTTTGGGTCTGGATGGGACCTAGGGTTAGGGTTATGTTGAGGGCTAGGGTTAGATAGACGGTTCGGGTTCGGATGTGACCTAGGGTTAGGGTTATGTTGAGGGCTAGGGTTAGAGAGACGGTACCCGTCTGGATTGGACCTAGGGTTAGGGTTATGTTGAGGGCTAGGGTTAGAGAGACGGTTCGGGTCTGGATGGGACCTAGGGTTAGGGTTATGTTGAGGGCTAGGGTTAGAGAGACGTTAGGGTCCGGATGGGACCTAGGGTTAGGGTTATGTTGAGGGCTAGGGTTAGAGAGACGTTAGGGTCTGAATGGGACCTAGGGTTAGGGTTATGTTGAGGGCTAGGGTTGGAGACGTAAGGGTCCAGATGGGACCTAGGGTTAGGATTATGTTGAGGGCTAGGGTTAGAGAGACGGTTCGGGTTCGGATGGGACCTAGGGTTAGGGTAATGTTGAGCGCTAGGGTTAGAGAGACGGTTCGGGTCCGGATGGGACCTAGGGTTAGGGTTATGTTGAGGGCTAGGGTTAGAGAGACGGTTCGGATTCGGATGGGACCTAGGGTTAGGGTTATGTTGAGGGCTAGGGTTAGAGAGACGGTTCGGATTCGGATGGGACCTAGGGTTAGGGTTATTTTGAGGGCTAGGTTTAGACAGACGTTTCGGGTTTGGATGGGACCTAGGGTTAGGGTTATGTTGAGGGCTAGGGTTAGAGAGAGGGTTTAGGTTCGGATGGGACCTAGGGTTAGGGTTATGTTGAGGGCTAGGGTTAGAGAGACAGTTCGGGTTCGAATGGGACCTAGGGTTAGGGTTATGTTGAGGGCTAGGGTTAAAGAGACGTTTGGGTCCGGATGGGACTAGGATTAGGGTTATGTTGAGGGCTAGGGTTAGAGAGACGGTTCGGGTTCCGATGGGACCTAGGGTTAGGGTTATGTTGAGGGCTAGGGTTAAAGAGACGTTCGGGTCCGGATGGGACTAGGGTTAAGGTTATGTTGAGAGCTAGGGTTACAGAGACTGTTCGGGTCCGGAGGGGACCTAGGGTTAGGGTTATGTTGAGGGCTAGGGTTAGAGAGACGTTCGGGTCCGTATGGGACCTAGGGTTAGGGTTATGTTGAGGGCTAGGGTTAGACAGACGGATCGGGTTCGGATGGGACCTAGGGTTAGGGTTATGTTGAGGGATAGGGTTAGAGAGACGGTTCGGTCTGGATGGTACCTAGGGTTAGGGTTTTGTTGAGGGCTAGGGTTAGAGAGACGGTTCGGGTCCGGATTGGACCTAGGGTTAGGGTTATGTTGAGGGCTAGGGTTAGAGAGACGGTTCGGGTCTGGATGGGACCTAGGGTTAGGGTTATGTTGAGGGCTCGGGTTAGAGAGACGGTTCGGGTCCGGATGGGACCTAGGGTTAGGGTTATGTTGAGGGCTAGGGTTAGAGACACAGTTCGGATTTGGATGGGACCTAGGGTTAGGGTTATTTTGAGGGCTAGGTTTAGACATACGTTTCGGGTTTGGATGGGACCTAGGGTTAGGGTTATGTTGAGGGCTAGGGTTAGAGAGATGGTTCGGGTCTGGATGGGACCTAGGGTTTTGGTTACGTTGAGGGCTAGGTTTAGAGAGACGGTTCGGGTTCGGATGGGACCGAGGGTTAGGGTTATGTTGAGGGCTAGGGTTAGAGAGACGGTTCGGGTCTGGATGGGACCTAGGGTTAGGGTTAGGTTGAGGGCTAGGGTTAGAAAGACGGTTCCCGTCTGGATGGGACCTAGGGTTAGGGTTAAGTTGAGGGCTCGGGTTAGAGAGACGGTTCGGGTTCGGATGGGACCTAGGGTTAGGGTTATGTTGAGGGCTAGGGTTAGAGAGACGGTTCGGGTTCGGGTGGGACCTAGGGTTAGGGTTATGTTGAGGGCTAGGGTTAGAGAGACGGTTCGGGTCTGGATGGGACCTAGGGTTAGGGTTATGTTGAGGGCTAGGGTTAGAGAGACGGTTCCCTTCTGGATGGGACCTAGGGTTAGGTTTATGTTGAGGGCTAGGGTTAGAGAGATGGTTCGGGTTCGGATGGGACCTGGGTTAGGGTTATGTTGAGGGCAAGGGTTCGAGAGACGGTTGGGGTTCGGATGGGACGTAGGGTTAGGGTTATGTTGAGGGCTACGGTTAGCGAGACGGCTCGGGTCTGGATGGGACCTAGGTTTAGGGTTATGTTGAGAGCTAGGGTTAGATAGACGGTTCGGGTTCGGATGAGACCTAGGGTTAGGGTTATGTTGAGGGCTAGGGTTAGAGAGACGGTACCCGTCTGGATTGGACCTAGGGTTAGGGTTATGTTGAGGGCTAGGGTTAGAGAGACGGTTCGGGTCTGGATGGGACCTAGGGTTAGGGTTATGTTGAGGGCTAGGGTTAGAGAGACGTTAGGGTCCGGATGGGACCTAGGGTTAGGGTTATGTTGAGGGCTAGGGTTAGAGATACGTTAGGGTCCGAATGGGACCTAGGGTTAGGGTTATGTTGACGGCTAGGGTTAGAGAGACGTAAGGGTCCGGATGGGACCTAGGGTTAGGGTTATGTTGAGGGCTAGGGTTAGAGAGACGGTTCGGGTTCGGATGGGACCTAGGGTTAGGGTTATGTTGAGGGCTAGGATTAGAGAGACGGTTCGGGTCCGGATGGGACCTAGGGTTAGGGTTATGTTGAGGGCTAGGGTTAGAGAGACGGTTCGGGTTTGGATGGGACCTATGGTTAGGGTTATGTTGAGGGCTAGGGTTAGAGAGACGGTTCGGGTCCGGAGGGGACCTAGGGTTAGGGTTATGTTGAGGGCTAGGATTAGAGAGACGTTCGGGTCCGGATGGGACCTAGGGTTAGGGTTATGTTGAGGGCTAGGGTTAGAGAGACGGTTCGGATTCGGATGGGACCTAGGGTTCGGGTTATGTTGAGGGCTAGGGTTAGAGAGACGGTTCGGATTCGGATGGGACCTAGGGTTAGGGTTATTTTGAGGGCTAGGTTTAGACAGACGTTTCGGGTTTGGATGGGACCTAGGGTTAGGGTTATGTTGAGGGCTAGGGTTAGAGAGACGGTTTAGGTTCGGATGGGACCTCGGGTTAGGCTTATGTTGAGGGCTAGGGTTAGAGAGACAGTTCGGGTTCGAATGGGACCTAGGGTTAGGGTTATGTTGAGGGCTAGGGTTAAAGAGACGTTCGGGTCCGGATGGGACTAGGGTTAGGGTTATGTTGAGGGCTAGGGTTAGAGAGACGGTTCGGGTTCCGATGGGACCTAGGGTTAGGGTTATGTTGAGGGCTAGGGTTAAAGAGACGTTCGGGTCCGGATGGGACTAGGGTTAGGGTTATGTTGAGGGCTAGGGTTAGAGAGACTGTTCGGGTCCGGAGGGGACCTAGGGTTAGGGTTATGTTGAGGGCTAGGGTTAGAGAGACGTTCGGGTCCGTATGGGACCTAGGGTTAGGGTTATGTTGAGGGCTAGGGTTAGACAGACGGATCGGGTTCGGATGGGACCTAGGGTTAGGGTTATGTTGAGCGCTAGGGTTAGAGAGACGGTTCGGTCTGGATGGTACCTAGGGTTAGGGTTTTGTTGAGGGCTAGGGTTAGAGAGACGGTTCGGGTCAGGATTGGACCTAGGGTTAGGGTTATGTTGAGGGCTAGGGTTAGAGAGACGGTTCGGGTCTGGATGGGACCTAGGGTTAGGGTTATGTTGAGGGCTCGGGTTAGAGAGACGGTTCGGGTCCGGATGGGACCTAGGGTTAGGGTTATGTTGAGGGCTAGGGTTAGAGAGACGGTTCCCTTCTGGATGGGACCTAGGGTTAGGTTTATGTTGAGGGCTAGGGTTAGAGAGATGGTTCGGGTTCGGATGGGACCTGGGTTAGGGTTATGTTGAGGGCAAGGGTTCGAGAGACGGTTGGGGTTCGGATGGGACGTAGGGTTAGGGTTATGTTGAGGGCTACGGTTAGCGAGACGGCTCGGGTCTGGATGGGACCTAGGTTTAGGGTTATGTTGAGAGCTAGGGTTAGATAGACGGTTCGGGTTCGGATGAGACCTAGGGTTAGGGTTATGTTGAGGGCTAGGGTTAGAGAGACGGTACCCGTCTGGATTGGACCTAGGGTTAGGGTTATGTTGAGGGCTAGGGTTAGAGAGACGGTTCGGGTCTGGATGGGACCTAGGGTTAGGGTTATGTTGAGGGCTAGGGTTAGAGAGACGTTAGGGTCCGGATGGGACCTAGGGTTAGGGTTATGTTGAGGGCTAGGGTTAGAGATACGTTAGGGTCCGAATGGGACCTAGGGTTAGGGTTATGTTGACGGCTAGGGTTAGAGAGACGTAAGGGTCCGGATGGGACCTAGGGTTAGGGTTATGTTGAGGGCTAGGGTTAGAGAGACGGTTCGGGTTCGGATGGGACCTAGGGTTAGGGTTATGTTGAGGGCTAGGATTAGAGAGACGGTTCGGGTCCGGATGGGACCTAGGGTTAGGGTTATGTTGAGGGCTAGGGTTAGAGAGACGGTTCGGGTCCGGATGGGACCTATGGTTAGGGTTATGTTGAGGGCTAGGGTTAGAGAGACGGTTCGGGTCCGGAGGGGACCTAGGGTTAGGGTTATGTTGAGGGCTAGGATTAGAGAGACGTTCGGGTCCGGATGGGACCTAGGGTTAGGGTTATGTTGAGGGCTAGGGTTAGAGAGACGGTTCGGATTCGGATGGGACCTAGGGTTCGGGTTATGTTGAGGGCTAGGGTTAGAGAGACGGTTCGGATTCGGATGGGACCTAGGGTTAGGGTTATTTTGAGGGCTAGGTTTAGACAGACGTTTCGGGTTTGGATGGGACCTAGGGTTAGGGTTATGTTGAGGGCTAGGGTTAGAGAGACGGTTTAGGTTCGGATGGGACCTCGGGTTAGGCTTATGTTGAGGGCTAGGGTTAGAGAGACAGTTCGGGTTCGAATGGGACCTAGGGTTAGGGTTATGTTGAGGGCTAGGGTTAAAGAGACGTTCGGGTCCGGATGGGACTAGGGTTAGGGTTATGTTGAGGGCTAGGGTTAGAGAGACGGTTCGGGTTCCGATGGGACCTAGGGTTAGGGTTATGTTGAGGGCTAGGGTTAAAGAGACGTTCGGGTCCGGATGGGACTAGGGTTAGGGTTATGTTGAGGGCTAGGGTTAGAGAGACTGTTCGGGTCCGGAGGGGACCTAGGGTTAGGGTTATGTTGAGGGCTAGGGTTAGAGAGACGTTCGGGTCCGTATGGGACCTAGGGTTAGGGTTATGTTGAGGGCTAGGGTTAGACAGACGGATCGGGTTCGGATGGGACCTAGGGTTAGGGTTATGTTGAGCGCTAGGGTTAGAGAGACGGTTCGGTCTGGATGGTACCTAGGGTTAGGGTTTTGTTGAGGGCTAGGGTTAGAGAGACGGTTCGGGTCAGGATTGGACCTAGGGTTAGGGTTATGTTGAGGGCTAGGGTTAGAGAGACGGTTCGGGTCTGGATGGGACCTAGGGTTAGGGTTATGTTGAGGGCTCGGGTTAGAGAGACGGTTCGGGTCCGGATGGGACCTAGGGTTAGGGTTATGTTGAGGGCTAGGGTTAGAGACACAGTTCGGATTCGGATGGGACCTAGGGTTAGGGTTATTTTGAGGGCTAGGTTTAGACATACGTTTCGGGTTTGGATGGGACCTAATGTTAGGGTTATGTTGAGGGCTAGGTTTAGAGAGACGGTTCGGGTTCGGATGGGACCGAGGGTTAGGGTTATGTTGAGGGCTAGGGTTAGAGAGACGGTTCGGGTCTGGATGGGACCTAGGGTTAGGGTTAGGTTGAGGGCTAGGGTTAGAAAGACGGTTCGCGTCTGGAAGGGACTTAGGGTTAGGGTTATGTTGAGGGCTCGGGTTAGAGAGACGGTTCGGGTCCGGATGGGACCTAGGGTTAGGGTTATGTTGAGGGCTAGGGTTAGAGAGACGGTTCGGGTTCGGGTGGGACTTAGGGTTAGGGTTATGTTGAGGGCTAGGGTTAGAGCGACGGTTCGGCTCTGGATGGGACCTAGGGTTAGGGTTATGTTGAGGGCTAGGGTTAGAGAGACGGTTCCCTTCTGGATGGGACCTAGGGTTAGGTTTATGTTGAGGGCTAGGGTTAGACAGATGGTTCGGGTTCGGATGGGACCTGGGTTAGGGTTATGTTGAGGGCAAGGGTTAGAGAGACGGTTGGGGTTCGGATGGGACGTAGGGTTAGGGTTATGTTGAGGGCTACGGTTAGAGAGACGGTTCGGGTCTGGATGGGACCTAGGGTTAGGGTTATGTTTAGGGCTAGGGTTAGATAGACGGTACCCGTCTGGATTGGACCTAGGGTTAGGGTTATGTTGAGGGCTAGGGTTAGAGAGACGGTTCGGGTCTGGATGGGACCTAGGTTTAGGGTTATGTTGAGGGCTAGGGTTAGAGAGACGTTAGGGTCTGGATGGTACCTAGGGTTAGGGTTATGCTGAGGGCTAGGGTTAGAGAGACGTTAGGGTCCGAATGGGACCTAGGGTTAGGGTTATGTTGAGGGCTAGGGTTAGAGAGACGTAAGGGTCCGGATGCGACCTAGGGTTAGGGTTATGTTGAGGGCTAGGGTTAGAGAGACGGTTCGGGTTCGGATGGGACCTAGGGTTAGGGTTATGTTGAGGGCTAGGGTTAGAGAGACGGTTCGGGTCCGGATGGGACCTAGTGTTAGGGTTATGTTGAGGGCTAGGGTTAGAGAGACGGTTCGCGTCCGGATGGGACCTATGGTTAGGGTTATGTTGAGGGCTAGGGTTAGAGAGACGGTTCGCGTCCGGACGGGACCTAGGGTTAGGGTTATGTTGAGGGCTAGGATTAGAGAGACGTTCGGGTCCGGATGGGACCTAGGGTTAGGGTTATGTTGAGGGCTAGGGTTAGAGAGACGGTTCGGATTCGGATGGGACCTAGGGTTAGGGTTATTTTGAGGGCTAGGCTTAGACAGACGTTTCGGGTTTGGATGGGACCTAGGGTTAGGGTTATGTTGAGGGCTAGGGTTAGAGAGACGGTTCAGGTACAGAGGGGACCTAGGGTTAGGGTTATGTTGAGGGCTAGGGTTAGAGAGACAGTTCGGGTTCGAATGGGACCTAGGGTTAGGGTTATGTTGAGGGCTAGGGTTAAAGAGACGTTCGGGTCCGGAGGGGACTAGGGTTAGGGTTATGTTGAGGGCTAGGGTTAGAGAGACGGTTCGGGTTCCGATGGGACCTAGGGTTAGGGTTATGTTGAGGGCTAGGGTTAGAGAGACGTTCGGGTCCGGATGGGACTAGGGTTAGGGTTATGTTGAGGGCTAGGGTTAGACAGACGGATCGGGTTCGGATGGGACCTAGGGTTAAGGTTATGTTGAGGGCTAGGGTTAGAGAGACGGTTCGGGTCCGGATTGGACCTAGGGTTAGGGTTATGTTGAGGGCTAGGGTTAGAGTGATGGATCGGGTTCGGATGGGACCTAGGGTTAGGGTTTTGTTGAGGGCTAGGGTTAGAGAGACGGTTCGGGTCCGGATTGGACCTAGGGTTAGGGTTATGTTGAGGGCTAGGGTTAGAGAGACGGTTCGGGTCCGGATTGGACCTAGGGTTAGGGTTATGTTGAGGGCTAGGGTTAGACAGACGGATCGGGTTCGGATGGGACCTAGGGTTAGGGTTTTGTTGAGGGCTAGGGTTAGAGAGACGGTTCGGGTCCGGATTGGACCTAGGGTTAGGGTTATGTTGAGGTCTAGGGTTAGAGAGACGGTTCGGTCTGGATGGTACCTAGGGTTAGGGTTTTGTTGAGGGCTAGGGTTAGAGAGACGGTTCGGGTCAGGATTGGACCTAGGGTTAGGGTTATGTTGAGGGCTAGGGTTAGAGAGACGGTTCGGGTCTGGATGGGACCTAGGGTTAGGGTTATGTTGAGGGCTCGGGTTAGAGAGACGGTTCGGGTCCGGATGGGACCTAGGGTTAGGGTTATGTTGAGGGCTAGGGTTAGAGACACAGTTCGGATTCGGATGGGACCTAGGGTTAGGGTTATTTTGAGGGCTAGGTTTAGACATACGTTTCGGGTTTGGATGGGACCTAATGTTAGGGTTATGTTGAGGGCTAGGTTTAGAGAGACGGTTCGGGTTCGGATGGGACCGAGGGTTAGGGTTATGTTGAGGGCTAGGGTTAGAGAGACGGTTCGGGTCTGTATGGGACCTAGGGTTAGGGTTAGGTTGAGGGCTAGGGTTAGAAAGACGGTTCGCGTCTGGAAGGGACTTAGGGTTAGGGTTAAGTTGAGGGCTCGGGTTAGAGAGACGGTTCGGGTCCGGATGGGACCTAGGGTTAGGGTTATGTTGAGGGCTAGGGTTAGAGAGACGGTTCGGGTTCGGGTGGGACTTAGGGTTAGGGTTATGTTGAGGGCTAGGGTTAGAGCGACGGTTCGGCTCTGGATGGGACCTAGGGTTAGGGTTATGTTGAGGGCTAGGGTTAGAGAGACGGTTCCCTTCTGGATGGGACCTAGGGTTAGGTTTATGTTGAGGGCTAGGGTTAGAGAGACGGTTCGGGTCCGGACGGGACCTGGGTTAGGGTTATGTTGAGGGCTAGGATTAGAGAGACGTTCGGGTCCGGATGGGACCTAGGGTTAGGGTTATGTTGAGGGCTAGGGTTAGAGAGACGGTTCGGATTCGGATGGGACCTAGGGTTAGGGTTATGTTGAGGGCTAGGGTTAGAGAGACAGTTCGGATTCGGATGGGACCTAGGGTTAGGGTTATTTTGAGGGCTAGGTTTAGACAGACGTTTCGGGTTTGGATGGGACCTAGGGTTAGGGTTATGTTGAGGGGTAGGG
Organism: Miniopterus schreibersii; assembly: GCF_964146895.1. Lineage (NCBI taxonomy): Eukaryota > Metazoa > Chordata > Mammalia > Chiroptera > Miniopteridae > Miniopterus > Miniopterus schreibersii. Next base: position 23,695,355 of record NC_138111.1, on the reverse strand, counting down.
TTAGAGAGACGGTTCAGGTACGGAGGGGACCTAGGGTTAGGGTTATGTTGAGGGCTAGGGTTAGAGAGACAGTTCGGGTTCGAATGGGACCTAGGGTTAGGGTTATGTTGAGGGCTAGGGTTAAAGAGACGTTCGGGTCCGGAGGGGACTAGGGTTAGGGTTATGTTGAGGGCTAGGGTTAGAGAGACGGTTCGGGTTCCGATGGGACCTAGGGTTAGGGTTATGTTGAGGGCTAGGGTTAGAGACACGTTCGGGTCCGGATGGGACTAGGGTTAGGGTTATGTTGAGGGCTAGGGTTAGACAGACGGATCGGGTTCGGATGGGACCTAGGGTTAAGGTTATGTTGAGGGCTAGGGTTAGAGAGACGGTTCGGGTCCGGATTGGACCTAGGGTTAGGGTTATGTTGAGGGCTAGTGTTAGAGTGATGGATCGGGTTCGGATGGGACCTAGGGTTAGGGTTTTGTTGAGGGCTAGGGTTAGAGAGACGGTTCGGGTCCGGATTGGACCTAGGGTTAGGGTTATGTTGAGGACTAGGGTTAGAGAGACGGTTCGGGTCCGGATTGGACCTAGGGTTAGGGTTATGTTGAGGGCTAGGGTTAGACAGACGGATCGGGTTCGGATGGGACCTAGGGTTAGGGTTTTGTTGAGGGCTAGGGTTAGAGAGACGGTTCAGGTCCGGATTGGACCTAGGGTTAGGGTTATGTTGAGGGCTAGGGTTAGAGAGACGGTTCGGGTCTGGATGGGACCTAGGGTTAGGGTTATGTTGAGGGCTCGGGTTAGAGAGACGGTTCGGGTCCGGATGGGACCTAGGGTTAGGGTTATGTTGAGGGCTAGGGTTAGAGACACAGTTCGGATTCGGATGGGACCTAGGGTTAGGGTTATTTTGAGGGCTAGGTTTAGACATACGTTTCGGGTTTGGATGGGTCCTAGGGTTACGGTTATGTTGAGGGCTAGGGTTAGAGAGACGGTTCAGGTTCGGATGGGACCTAGGGTTAGGGTTATGTTGAGGGCTAGGGTTAAAGAAACGTTCGGGTCCTGTTGGGACTAGGGTTAGGGTTATGTTGAGGGCTATTGTTAGAGAGACAGTTCGGGTTCGGATGGGACCTAGGGTTAGGGTTATGTTGAGGGCTAGGGTTAAAGAGACGTTCGGGTCCGGATGGGACTAGGGTTAGGGTTATGTTGAGGGCTAGGGTTAGAGAGACGGTTCGGGTTCGGATGGGACCTAGGGTTAGGGTTATGTTGAGGGCTAGGGTTAGAGAGACTGTTCGGGTCCGGAGGGGACCTAGGGTTAGGGTTATGTTGAGGGCTAGGGTTAGAGAGACGTTCGGGTCCGTATGGGACCTAGGGTTAGGGCTATGTTGAGGGCTAGGGTTAGACAGACGGTTCGGGTTCGGATGGGACCTAGGGTTAGGGTTATGTTGAGGGCTAGGGTTAGAGAGACGGTTCTAGTCCGGATGGGACCTAGGGTTAGGGTTATGTTGAGGGCTAGGGTTAGAGAGACGGTTCGGTCTGGATGGTACCTAGGGTTAGGGTTTTGTTGAGGGCTAGGGTTAGAGAGAAGGTTCTAGTCCGGATGGGACCTAGGGTTAGGGTTATGTTGAGGGCTAGGGTTAGAGAGACGGTTCGTTCTGGATGGTACCTAGGGTTAGGGTTATGTTGAGGGCTAGGGTTAGAGAGACGGTTTGGGTCTGGATGGGATCTAGGGTGAGGGTTATGTTGAGGGCTAGGGTTAGAGAGACGGTTCCCGTCTGGATGGGACCTAGGGTTAGGGTTATGTTGAGGGCTCGGGTTAGAGAGACGGTTCGGGTCCGGATGGGACCTAGAGTTAGGGTTATGTTGAGGGCTAGGGTTAGAGAGACGGTTCGGTTTCGGGTGGGACCTAGGGTTAGGGTTATGTTGAGGGCTAGGGTTAGAGAGACGGTTCGGCTCTGGATGGGACCTAGGGTTAGGGTTATGTTGAGGGCTAGGGTTAGAGAGACGGTTCCCTTCTGGATGGGACCTAGGGTTAGGTTTATGTTGAGGGCTAGGGTTAGAGAGATGGTTCGGGTTCGGATGTGACCTAGGGTTAGGGTTATGTTGAGGGCTAGGGTTAGAGAGACGGTACCCGTCTGGATTGGACCTAGGGTTAGGGTTATGTTGAGGGCTAGGGTTAGAGAGACGGTTCGGGTCTGGATGGGACCTAGGTTTAGGGTTATGTTGAGGGCTAGGGTTAGTGAGACGTTAGGGTCCGGATGGGACCTAGGGTTAGGGTTATGTTGAGGGCTAGGGTTAGAGAGACGTTAGGGTCCGAATGGGACCTAGTGTTAGGGTTATGTTGAGGGCTAGGGTTAGAGAGACGTAAGGGTCCGGATGGGACCTAGGGTTAGGGTTATGTTGAGGGCTAGGGTTAGAGAGACGGTTCGGGTTCGGATGGGACCTAGGGTTAGGGTTATGTTGAGGGCTAGGGTTAGAGAGACGGTTCGTGTCCGGATGGGACCTAGTGTTAGGGTTATGTTGAGGGCTAGGGTTAGAGAGACGGTTCGGGTCCGGATGGGACCTATGGTTAGGGTTATGTTGAGGGCTAGGGTTAGAGAGACGGTTCGGGTCCGGAGGGGACCTAGGGTTAGGGTTATGTTGAGGGCTAGGATTAGAGAGACGTTCGGGTCCGGATTGGACCTAGGGTTAGGGTTATGTTGAGGGCTAGGGTTAGAGAGACGGTTCGGATTAGGATGGGACCTAGGGTTAGGGTTATTTTGAGGGCTAGGTTTAGACAGACGTTTCGGGTTTGGATGGGACCTAGGGTTAGGGTTATGTTGAGGGCTAGGGTTAGAGAGACGGTTCAGGTAAGGATGGGACCTAGGGTTAGGGTTATGTTGAGGGCTAGGGTTAGAGAGACAGTTCGGGTTCGAATGGGACCTAGGGTTAGGGTTATGTTGAGGGCTAGGGTTAAAGAGACGTTCGGGTCCGGATGGGACTAGGGTTAGGGTTATGTTGAGGGCTAGGGTTAGAGAGACGGTTCGGGTTCCGATGGGACCTAGGGTTAGGGTTATGTTGAGGGCTAGGGTTAAAGAGACGTTCGGGTCTGGATGGGACTAGGGTTAGGGTTATGTTGAGGGCTAGGGTTAGACAGACGGATCGGGTTCGGATGGGACCTAGGGTTAGGGTTATGTTGAGGGCTAGGGTTAGAGAGACGGTTCGGGTCCGGATTGGACCTAGGGTTAGGGTTATGTTGAGGGCTAGGGTTAGAGTGATGGATCGGGTTCGGATGGGACCTAGGGTTAGGGTTTTGTTGAGGGCTAGGGTTAGAGAGACGGTTCTGGTCCGGATTGGACCTAGGGTTAGGGTTATGTTGAGGGCTAGGGTTAGAGAGACGGTTCGGGTCTGGATGGGACCTAGGGTTAGGGTTATGTTGAGGGCTAGGGTTAGAGAGACGATTCGGGTCCGGATGGGACCTAGGGTTAGTGTTACGTTGAGGACTAGGTTTAGAGAGACGGTTCGGGTCTGAATGGGACCTAGGGTTAGGGTTAGGTTGAGGGCTAGAGTTAGAGAGAAGGTTCCCGTCCGGATGAGACCTAGGGTTAGGGTTATGTTGAGGGCTAGGGTTAGAGAAACGGTTCCCGTCTGGATGGGACCTAGGGTTAGGGTTATGTTGAGGGCTACGGTAGAGAGACGGTTCGGGTCTGGATGGGACCTAGAGTTAGGGTTATGTTGAGGGCTAGGGTTAGAGACACGGTTCGGGTTCGGAAGGGGCCTAGGGTTAGGGTTATATTGAGGGCTAGGGTTAGAGAGACGGTTCGGGTTCGAATGGGACCTAGGGTTAGGGTTTTGTTGAGGGCTAGGGTTAGAGACACAGTTCGGATTCGGATGGGACCTAGGGTTAGGGTTATTTTGAGGGCTAGGTTTAGACATACGTTTCGGGTTTGGATGGGACCTAGGGTTACGGTTATGTTGAGGGCTAGGGTTAGAGAGACGGTTCAGGTTCGGATGGGACCTAGGGTTAGGGTTATGTTGAGGGCTAGGGTTAGAGAGACAGTTCGGGTTCGAATGGGACCTAGGGTTAGGGTTATGTTGAGGGCTAGGGTTAAAGAAACGTTCGGGTCCTGTTGGGACTAGGGTTAGGGTTATGTTGAGGGCTAGGGTTAGAGAGACGGTTCGGGTCCGGATGGGACCTAGGGTTAGGGTTATGTTGAGGGCTAGGGTTAGAGAGACAGTTCGGATTCGGATGGGACCTAGGGTTAGGGTTATTTTGAAGGCTAGGTTTAGACAGACGTTTCTGGTTTGGATGGTACCTAGGGTTAGGGTTATGTTGAGGGCTAGGGTTAGAGAGACGGTTCGGGTTCGAATGGGACCTAGGGTTAGGGTTATGTTGAGGGCTAGGGTTAGAGAGACGGTTCCGGTCTGGATGGGACCTAGGGTTAGGGTTACGTTGAGGGCTAGGGTTAGAGAGACGGTTCGGGTCTGGATGGGACGTAGGGTTAGGGTTATGTTGAGGGCTAGGGTTAGAGAGACGGTTCGGGTCTGGATGGGACGTAGGGTTAGGGTTATGTTGAGGGCTAGGGTTAGAGAGACGGTTCGGGTCTGGATGGGACCTAGGGTTAGGGTTATGTTGAGGGCTAGGGTTAGAGAGACGGTTCGGGATCGGATGGGACCTAGGGTTAGGGATATGTTGTGCGCTAGGGTTAGAGAGACGGTTTGGGTTCGGATGGGACCTAGGGTTAGGTTTATGTTGAATGCTAGGGTTAGAGAGACGGTTCGGGTTCGAGAGGGACCTAGGGTTAGGGTTATGTTGAGGGCTAGGGTTAGAGAGACGGTTCGGGTTCGGATGAGACCTAGGGTTAGGGTTATGTTGAGGGCTAGGGTTAGAGAGACAGTTCGGATTCGGATGGGACCTAGGGTTAGGGTTATTTTGAAGGCTAGGTTTAGACAGACGTTTCGGGTTTGGATGGGACCTAGGGTTAGGGTTATGTTGAGGGCTAGGGTTAGAGAGACGGTTCAGGTTCGGAAGGGACCTATGGTTAGGGTTATGTTGAGGGCTAGGGTTAGAGAGACAGTTCGGGTTCGAATGGGACCTAGGGTTAGGGTTATGTTGAGGGCTAGGGTTAAAGAGACGTTCGGGTCCGGATGGGACTAGGGTTAGGGTTATGTTGAGGGCTAGGGTTAGAGAGACGGTTCGGGTTCGGATGGGGCCTAGGGTTAGAGTTATGTTGAGGGCTAGGGTTAGAGAGACTGTTCGGGTCCGGAGGGGACCTAGGGTTAGGGTTATGTTGAGGGCTAGGGTTAGAGAGACGTTCGGGTCCGTATGGGACCTAGGGTTAGGGCTATGTTGAGGGCTAGGGTTAGACAGACGGTTCGGGTTCGGATGGGACCTAGGGTTAGGGTTATGTTGAGGGCTAGGGTTAGAGAGACGGTTCTAGTCTGGATGGGACCTAGGGTTAGGGTTATGTTGAGGGCTAGGGTTAGAGAGACGGTTCGGTCTGGATGGTACCTAGGGTTAGGGTTTTGTTGAGGGCTAGGGTTAGAGAGACGGTTCTAGTCCGGATGGGACCTAGGGTTAGGGTTATGTTGAGGGCTAGGATTAGAGAGACGGTTCGGTCTGGATGGTACCTAGGGTTAGGGTTATGTTGAGGGCTAGGGTTAGAGAGACGGTTTGGTTCTGGATGGGATCTAGGGTGAGGGTTATGTTGAGGGCTAGGGTTAGAGAGACGGTTCCCGTCTGGATGGGACCTAGGGTTAGGGTTATGTTGAGGGCTCGGGTTAGAGAACCGGTTCGGGTCCGGATGGGACCTAGAGTTAGGGTTATGTTGAGGGCTAGGGTTAGAGAGACGGTTCGGTTTCGGGTGGGACCTAGGGTTAGGGTTATGTTGAGGGCTAGGGTTAGAGAGACGGTTCGGGTCTGGATGGGACCTAGGGTTAGGGTTATGTTGAGGGCTAGCGTTAGAGAGACGGTTCCCGTCTGGATGGGACCTAGGGTTAGGGTTATGTTGAGGGCTAGGGTTAGAGAGACGGTTCGCGTTCGGATGGGACCTAGGGTTAGGGTTATGTTGAGGGCTAGGGTTAGACAGACGGTTCGGGTCTGGATGGGACCTAGGGTTAGGGTTATGTTGAGGGCTAGGGTTAGAGAGACGATTCGGGTCCGGATGGGACCTAGGGTTAGTGTTACGTTGAGGGCTAGGGTTAGAGAGACGGTTCGGGTCTGAATGGGACCTAGGGTTAGGGTTAGGTTGAGGGCTAGAGTTAGAGAGAAGGTTCCCGTCCGGATGAGACCTAGGGTTAGGGTTATGTTGAGGGCTAGGGTTAGAGAAACGGTTCCCGTCTGGATGGGACCTAGGGTTAGGGTTATGTTGAGGGCTACGGTAGAGAGACGGTTCGGGTCTGGATGGGACCTAGAGTTAGGGTTATGTTGAGGGCTAGGGTTAGAAACACGGTTCGGGTGCGGAAGGGGCCTAGGGTTAGGGTTATATTGAGGGCTAGGGTTAGAGAGACGGTTCGGGTTCGAATGGGACCTAGGGTTAGGGTTATGTTGAGGGCTAGGGTTAGAGAGACGGTTCGGGTCTGGATGAGACCTAGGGTTAGGGTTACGTTGAGGGCTAGGGTTAGAGAGACGGTTCGGGTCCGGATGGGACCTAGGGTTAGGGTTATGTTGAGGGCTAGGGTTAGAGAGACGGTTCGGGTCTGGATGGGACCAAGGGTTAGGGTTATGTTGAGGGCTAGGGTTAGAGAGACGGTTCGGGTCTGGATGGGACCTAGGGTTAGGGTTATGTTGAGGGCTAGGGTTAGAGAGACGGTTCGGGATCGGATGGGACCTAGGGTTAGGGATATGTTGTGCGCTAGGGTTAGAGAGACGGTTTGGGTTCGGATGGGACCTAGGGTTAGGTTTATGTTGAGGGCTAGGGTTAGAGAGACGGTTCGGGTTCGAGAGGGACCTAGGGTTAAGGTTATGTTGAGGGCTAGAGTTAGAGAGATGGTTCGGGTTCGGATGGGACGTAGGGTTAGGGTTATGTTGAGGGCTAGGGTTAGAGAGACAGTTCGGATTCGGATGGGACCTAGGGTTAGGGTTATTTTGAAGGCTAGGTTTAGACAGACGTTTCGGGTTTGGATGGGACCTAGGGTTAGGGTTATGTTGAGGGCTAGGGTTAGGGAGACGGTTCATGTTCGGATGGGACCTAGGGTTAGGGTTATGTTGAGGGCTAGGGTTAGAGAGACAGTTCGGGTTCGAATGGGACCTAGTGTTAGGGTTATGTTGAGGGCTAGGGTTAAAGAGACGTTCGGGTCCGGATGGGACTAGGGTTAGGGTTATGTTGAGGGCTAGGGTTAGAGAGACGGTTCGGGTTCGGATGGGACCTAGGGTTAGGGTTATGTGGAGGGCTAGGGTTAGAGAGACTGTTCGGGTCCGGAGGGGACCTAGGGTTAGGGTTATGTTGAGGGCTAGGGTTAGATAGACGTTCGGGTCCGTATGGGACCTAGGGTTAGGGCTATGTTGAGGGCTAGGGTTAGACAGACGGTTCGGGTTCGGATGGGACCTAGGGTTAGGGTTATGTTGAGGGCTAGGGTTAGAGAGACGGTTCTAGTCCGGATGGGACCTAGGGTTAGGGTTATGTTGAGGGCTAGGGTTAGAGAGACGGTTCGGTCTGGATGGTACCTAGGGTTAGGGTTTTGTTGAGGGCTAGGGTTAGAGAGACGGTTCTAGCCCGGATGGGACCTAGGGTTAGGGTTATGTTGAGGGCTAGGGTTAGAGAGACGGTTCGGTCTGGATGGTACCTAGGGTTAGGGTTATGTTGAGGGCTAGGGTTAGAGAGACGGTTTGGGTCTGGATGGGATCTAGGGTGAGGGTAATGTTGAGGGCTAGGGTTAGAGAGACGGTTCCCGTCTGGATGGGACCTAGGGTTAGGGTTATGTTGAGGGCTCGGGTTAGAGAGACGGTTCGGGTCCGGATGGGACCTAGAGTTAGGGTTATGTTGAGGGCTAGGGTTAGAGAGACGGTTCGGTTTCGGGTGGGACCTAGGGTTAGGGTTATTTTGAGGGCTAGGGTTAGAGAGACGGTTCGGGTCTGGATGGGACCTAGGGTTAGGGTTATGTTGAGGGCTAGGGTTAGAGAGACGGTTCCCGTCTGGATGGGACCTAGGTTTAGGGTTATTTTGAGGGCCAGTGTTAGAGAGACGGTTCGCGTTCGGATGGGACCTAGGGTTAGGGTTATGTTGAGGGCTAGGGTTAGACAGACGGTTCGGGTCTGGATGGGACCTAGGGTTAGCGTTATGTTGAGGGCTAGGGTTAGAGAGACTATTCGGGTCCGGATGGGACCTAGGGTTAGGGTTACGTTGAGGGCTAGGGTTAGAGAGACGGTTCGGGTCTGAATGGGACCTAGGGTTAGGGTTAGGTTGAGGGCTAGAGTTAGAGAGAAGGTTCCCGTGTGGATGAGACCTAGGGTTAGGGTTATGTTGAGGGCTAGGGTTAGAGAAACGGTTCCCGTCTGGATGGGACCTAGGGTTAGGGTTATGTTGAGGGCTAGGGTTAGAGAGACGGTTCGGGTCTGGATGGGACCTAGGGTTAGGGTTATGTTGAGGGCTAGGGTTAGAGACACGGTTCGGGTTCGGAAGGGGCCTAGGGTTAGGGTTTTATTGAGGGCTAGGGTTAGAGAGACGGTTCGGGTTCGAATGGGACCTAGGGTTAGGGTTATGTTGAGTGCTAGGGTTAGAGAGACGGTTCGGGTCTGGATGGGACCTAGGGTTAGGGTTACTTTGAGGGCTAGGGTTAGAGAGACGGTTCGGGTCTGGATGGGACCTAGGGTTAGGGTTATGTTGAGGGCTAGGGTTAGAGAGACGGTTCGGGTCTGGATGGGACCTAGGGTTAGGGTTATGTTGAGGGCTAGGGTTAGAGAGACGGTTCGGGTCTGGATGGGACCTAGGGTTAGGGTTATGTTGAGGGCTAGGGTTAGAGAGACGGTTCGGGATCGGATGGGACCTAGGGTTAGGGATATGTTGTGCGCTAGGGTTAGAGAGACGGTTTGGGTTCGGATGGGACCTAGGGTTAGGTTTATGTTGAGGGCTAGGGTTAGAGAGACGGTTCGGGTTCGAGAGGGACCTAGGGTTAGGGTTATGTTGAGGGCTAGGTTTAGAGAGACGGTTCGGGTTCGGATGGGACCTAGGGTTAGGTTTATGTTGAGGGCTAGGGTTAGAGAGACGGTTCGGGTTCGGGTGGACCTAGGGTTAGGGTTATGTTGAAGGCTAGGGTTAGAGACACGGTTCGGGTTCGGGTGGGACCTAGGGTTAGGGTTATGTTGAGGCCTAGGGTTAGAGAGACGGTTCGGGTTCGGATGGGACCTAGGGTTAGGTTTATGTTGAGGGCTAGGGTTAGAGAGACGGTTCGGGTCCGGATGGGACCTAGGGTTAGGGTTATGTTGAGGGCTAGTGTTAGAGAGACAGTTCGGATTCGGATGGGACCTGGGTTAGGTTTATGTTGAGGGCTAGGGTTAGAGAGACGGTTCGGGTTCGGGTGGACCTAGGGTTAGGGTTATGTTGAGGGCTAGGGTTAGAGAGACGGTTCGGGTTCGGGTGGGACCTAGGGTTAGGGTTATGTTGAGGGCTAGGGTTAGAGAGACGGTTCGGGTTCGGATGGGACCTAGGGTTAGGTTTATGTTGAGGGCTAGGGTTAGAGAGACGGTTCGGGTCCGGATGGGACCTAGGGTTAGGGTTATGTTGAGGGCTAGGGTTAGAGAGACGGTTCGGTCTGGATGGTACCTAGGGTTAGGGTTTTGTTGAGGGCTAGGGTTAGAGAGACGGTTCTAGTCCGGATGGGACCTAGGGTTAGGGTTATGTTGAGGGCTAGGGTTAGAGAGACGGTTCGGTCTGGATGGTACCTAGGGTTAGGGTTATGTTGAGGGCTAGGGTTAGAGAGACGGTTTGGGTCTGGATGGGATCTAGGGTGAGGGTAATGTTGAGGGCTAGGGTTAGAGAGACGGTTCCCGTCTGGATGGGACCTAGGGTTAGGGTTATGTTGAGGGCTCGGGTTAGAGAGACGGTTCGGGTCCGGATGGGACCTAGAGTTAGGGTTATGTTGAGGGCTAGGGTTAAAGAGACGGTTCGGTTTCGGGTGGGACCTAGGGTTAGGGTTATTTTGAGGGCTAGGGTTAGAGAGACGGTTCGGGTCTGGATGGGACCTAGGGTTAGGGTTACGTTGAGGGCTAGGGTTAGAGAGACGGTTCCCGTCTGGATGGGACCTAGGGTTAGGGTTATTTTGAGGGCTAGTGTTAGAGAGACGGTTCGCGTTCGGATGGGACCTAGGGTTAGGGTTATGTTGAGGGCTAGGGTTAGACAGACGGTTCGGGTCTGGATGGGACCTAGGGTTAGCGTTATGTTGAGGGCTAGGGTTAGAGAGACGATTCGGGTCCGGATGGGACCTAGGGTTAGGGTTACGTTGAGGGCTAGGGTTAGAGAGACGGTTCGGGTCTGAATGGGACCTAGGGTTAGGGTTAGGTTGAGGGCTAGAGTTAGAGAGAAGGTTCCCGTGTGGATGAGACCTAGGGTTAGGGTTATGTTGAGGACTAGGGTTAGAGAAACGGTTCCCGTCTGGATGGGACCTAGGGTTAGGGTTATGTTGAGGGCTAGGGTTAGAGAGACGGTTCGGGTCTGGATGGGACCTAGGGTTAGGGTTATGTTGAGGGCTAGGGTTAGAGACACGGTTCGGGTTCGGAAGGGGCCTAGGGTTAGGGTTTTATTGAGGGCTAAGGTTAGAGAGACGGTTCGGGTTCGAATGGGACCTAGGGTTAGGGTTATGTTGAGTGCTAGGGTTAGAGAGACGGTTCGGGTCTGGATGGGACCTAGGGTTAGGGTTACTTTGAGGGCTAGGGTTAGAGAGACGGTTCGGGTCTGGATGGGACCTAGGGTTAGGGTTATGTTGAGGGCTAGGGTTAGAGAGACGGTTCGGGTCTGGATGGGACCTAGGGTTAGGGTTATGTTGAGGGCTAGGGTTAGAGAGACGGTTCGGGTCTGGATGGGACCTAGGGTTAGGGTTATGTTGAGGGCTAGGGTTAGAGAGACGGTTCGGGATCGGATGGGACCTAGGGTTAGGGATATGTTGTGCGCTAGGGTTAGAGAGACGGTTTGGGTTCGGATGGGACCTAGGGTTAGGTTTATGTTGAGGGCTAGGGTTAGAGAGACGGTTCGGGTTCGAGAGGGACCTAGGGTTAGGGTTATGTTGAGGGCTAGGGTTAGAGAGACGGTTCGGGTTCGGATGGGACCTAGGGTTAGGTTTATGTTGAGGGCTAGGGTTAGAGAGACGGTTCGGGTTCGGGTGGACCTAGGGTTAGGGTTATGTTGAAGGCTAGGGTTAGAGACACGGTTCGGGTTCGGGTGGGACCTAGGGTTAGGGTTATGTTGAGGGCTAGGGTTAGAGAGACGGTTCGGGTTCGGATGGGACCTAGGGTTAGGTTTATGTTGAGGGCTAGGGTTAGAGAGACGGTTCGCGTTCGGATGGGACCTAGGGTTAGGGTTATGTTGAGGGCTAGGGTTAGACAGACGGTTCGGGTCTGGATGGGACCTAGGGTTAGCGTTATGTTGAGGGCTAGGGTTAGAGAGACGATTCGGGTCCGGATGGGACCTAGGGTTAGGGTTACGTTGAGGGCTAGGGTTAGAGAGACGGTTCGGGTCTGAATGGGACCTAGGGTTAGGGTTAGGTTGAGGGCTAGAGTTAGAGAGAAGGTTCCCGTGTGGATGAGACCTAGGGTTAGGGTTATGTTGAGGGCTAGGGTTAGAGAAACGGTTCCCGTCTGGATGGGACCTAGGGTTAGGGTTATGTTGAGGGCTAGGGTTAGAGAGACGGTTCGGGTCTGGATGGGACCTAGGGTTAGGGTTATGTTGAGGGCTAGGGTTAGAGACACGGTTCGGGTTCGGAAGGGGCCTAGGGTTAGGGTTTTATTGAGGGCTAGGGTTAGAGAGACGGTTCGGGTTCGAATGGGACCTAGGGTTAGGGTTATGTTGAGTGCTAGGGTTAGAGAGACGGTTCGGGTCTGGATGGGACCTAGGGTTAGGGTTACTTTGAGGGCTAGGGTTAGAGAGACGGTTCGGGTCTGGATGGGACCTAGGGTTAGGGTTATGTTGAGGGCTAGGGTTAGAGAGACGGTTCGGGTCTGGATGGGACCTAGGGTTAGGGTTATGTTGAGGGCTAGGGTTAGAGAGACGGTTCGGGTCTGGATGGGACCTAGGGTTAGGGTTATGTTGAGGGCTAGGGTTAGAGAGACGGTTCGGGATCGGATGGGACCTAGGGTTAGGGATATGTTGTGCGCTAGGGTTAGAGAGACGGTTTGGGTTCGGATGGGACCTAGGGTTAGGTTTATGTTGAGGGCTAGGGTTAGAGAGACGGTTCGGGTTCGAGAGGGACCTAGGGTTAGGGTTATGTTGAGGGCTAGGGTTAGAGAGACGGTTCGGGTTCGGATGGGACCTAGGGTTAGGTTTATGTTGAGGGCTAGGGTTAGAGAGACGGTTCGGGTTCGGGTGGACCTAGGGTGAGGGTTATGTTGAAGGCTAGGGTTAGAGACACGGTTCGGGTTCGGGTGGGACCTAGGGTTAGGGTTATGTTGAGGGCTAGGGTTAGAGAGACGGTTCGGGTTCGGATGGGACCTAGGGTTAGGTTTATGTTGAGGGCTAGGGTTAGAGAGACGGTTCGGGTCCGGATGGGACCTAGGGTTAGGGTTATGTTGAGGGCTAGGGTTAGAGAGACAGTTCGGATTCGGATGGGACCTGGGTTAGGTTTATGTTGAGGGCTAGGGTTAGAGAGACGGTTCGGGTTCGGGTGGACCTAGGGTTAGGGTTATGTTGAGGGCTAGGGTTAGAGAGACGGTTCGGGTTCGGGTGGGACCTAGGGTTAGGGTTATGTTGAGGGCTAGGGTTAGAGAGACGGTTCGGGTTCGGATGGGACCTAGGGTTAGGTTTATGTTGAGGGCTAGGGTTAGAGAGACGGTTCGGGTCCGGATGGGACCTAGGGTTAGGGTTATGTTGAGGGCTAGGGTTAGAGAGACGGTTCGGTCTGGATGGTACCTAGGGTTAGGGTTTTGTTGAGGGCTAGGGTTAGAGAGACGGTTCTAGCCCGGATGGGACCTAGGGTTAGGGTTATGTTGAGGGCTAGGGTTAGAGAGACGGTTCGGTCTGGATGGTACCTAGGGTTAGGGTTATGTTGAGGGCTAGGGTTAGAGAGACGGTTTGGGTCTGGATGGGATCTAGGGTGAGGGTAATGTTGAGGGCTAGGGTTAGAGAGACGGTTCCCGTCTGGATGGGACCTAGGGTTAGGGTTATGTTGAGGGCTCGGGTTAGAGAGACGGTTCGGGTCCGGATGGGACCTAGAGTTAGGGTTATGTTGAGGGCTAGGGTTAGAGAGACGGTTCGGTTTCGGGTGGGACCTAGGGTTAGGGTTATTTTGAGGGCTAGGGTTAGAGAGACGGTTCGGGTCTGGATGGGACCTAGGGTTAGGGTTATGTTGAGGGCTAGGGTTAGAGAGACGGTTCCCGTCTGGATGGGACCTAGGTTTAGGGTTATTTTGAGGGCTAGTGTTAGAGAGACGGTTCGCGTTCGGATGGGACCTAGGGTTAGGGTTATGTTGAGGGCTAGGGTTAGACAGACGGTTCGGGTCTGGATGGGACCTAGGGTTAGCGTTATGTTGAGGGCTAGGGTTAGAGAGACGATTCGGGTCCGGATGGGACCTAGGGTTAGGGTTACGTTGAGGGCTAGGGTTAGAGAGACGGTTCGGGTCTGAATGGGACCTAGGGTTAGGGTTAGGTTGAGGGCTAGAGTTAGAGAGAAGGTTCCCGTGTGGATGAGACCTAGGGTTAGGGTTATGTTGAGGGCTAGGGTTAGAGAAACGGTTCCCGTCTGGATGGGACCTAGGGTTAGGGTTATGTTGAGGGCTAGGGTTAGAGAGACGGTTCGGGTCTGGATGGGACCTAGGGTTAGGGTTATGTTGAGGGCTAGGGTTAGAGACACGGTTCGGGTTCGGAAGGGGCCTAGGGTTAGGGTTTTATTGAGGGCTAGGGTTAGAGAGACGGTTCGGGTTCGAATGGGACCTAGGGTTAGGGTTATGTTGAGTGCTAGGGTTAGAGAGACGGTTCGGGTCTGGATGGGACCTAGGGTTAGGGTTACTTTGAGGGCTAGGGTTAGAGAGACGGTTCGGGTCTGGATGGGACCTAGGGTTAGGGTTATGTTGAGGGCTAGGGTTAGAGAGACGGTTCGGGTCTGGATGGGACCTAGGGTTAGGGTTATGTTGAGGGCTAGGGTTAGAGAGACGGTTCGGGTCTGGATGGGACCTAGGGTTAGGGTTATGTTGAGGGCTAGGGTTAGAGAGACGGTTCGGGATCGGATGGGACCTAGGGTTAGGGATATGTTGTGCGCTAGGGTTAGAGAGACGGTTTGGGTTCGGATGGGACCTAGGGTTAGGTTTATGTTGAGGGCTAGGGTTAGAGAGACGGTTCGGGTTCGAGAGGGACCTAGGGTTAGGGTTATGTTGAGGGCTAGGTTTAGAGAGACGGTTCGGGTTCGGATGGGACCTAGGGTTAGGTTTATGTTGAGGGCTAGGGTTAGAGAGACGGTTCGGGTTCGGGTGGACCTAGGGTTAGGGTTATGTTGAAGGCTAGGGTTAGAGACACGGTTCGGGTTCGGGTGGGACCTAGGGTTAGGGTTATGTTGAGGCCTAGGGTTAGAGAGACGGTTCGGGTTCGGATGGGACCTAGGGTTAGGTTTATGTTGAGGGCTAGGGTTAGAGAGACGGTTCGGGTCCGGATGGGACCTAGGGTTAGGGTTATGTTGAGGGCTAGGGTTAGAGAGACAGTTCGGATTCGGATGGGACCTGGGTTAGGTTTATGTTGAGGGCTAGGGTTAGAGAGACGGTTCGGGTTCGGGTGGACCTAGGGTTAGGGTTATGTTGAGGGCTAGGGTTAGAGAGACGGTTCGGGTTCGGGTGGGACCTAGGGTTAGGGTTATGTTGAGGGCTAGGGTTAGAGAGACGGTTCGGGTTCGGATGGGACCTAGGGTTAGGTTTATGTTGAGGGCTAGGGTTAGAGAGACGGTTCGGGTCCGGATGGGACCTAGGGTTAGGGTTATGTTGAGGGCTAGGGTTAGAGAGACGGTTCGGTCTGGATGGTACCTAGGGTTAGGGTTTTGTTGAGGGCTAGGGTTAGAGAGACGGTTCTAGTCCGGATGGGACCTAGGGTTAGGGTTATGTTGAGGGCTAGGGTTAGAGAGACGGTTCGGTCTGGATGGTACCTAGGGTTAGGGTTATGTTGAGGGCTAGGGTTAGAGAGACGGTTTGGGTCTGGATGGGATCTAGGGTGAGGGTAATGTTGAGGGCTAGGGTTAGAGAGACGGTTCCCGTCTGGATGGGACCTAGGGTTAGGGTTATGTAGAGGGCTCGGGTTAGAGAGACGGTTCGGGTCCGGATGGGACCTAGAGTTAGGGTTATGTTGAGGGCTAGGGTTAAAGAGACGGTTCGGTTTCGGGTGGGACCTAGGGTTAGGGTTATTTTGAGGGCTAGGGTTAGAGAGACGGTTCGGGTCTGGATGGGACCTAGGGTTAGGGTTATGTTGAGGGCTAGGGTTAGAGAGACGGTTCCCGTCTGGATGGGACCTAGGGTTAGGGTTATTTTGAGGGCTAGTGTTAGAGAGACGGTTCGCGTTCGGATGGGACCTAGGGTTAGGGTTATGTTGAGGGCTAGGGTTAGACAGACGGTTCGGGTCTGGATGGGACCTAGGGTTAGCGTTATGTTGAGGGCTAGGGTTAGAGAGACGATTCGGGTCCGGATGGGACCTAGGGTTAGGGTTACGTTGAGGGCTAGGGTTAGAGAGACGGTTCGGGTCTGAATGGGACCTAGGGTTAGGGTTAGGTTGAGGGCTAGAGTTAGAGAGAAGGTTCCCGTGTGGATGAGACCTAGGGTTAGGGTTATGTTGAGGACTAGGGTTAGAGAAACGGTTCCCGTCTGGATGGGACCTAGGGTTAGGGTTATGTTGAGGGCTAGGGTTAGAGAGACGGTTCGGGTCTGGATGGGACCTAGGGTTAGGGTTATGTTGAGGGCTAGGGTTAGAGACACGGTTCGGGTTCGGAAGGGGCCTAGGGTTAGGGTTTTATTGAGGGCTAAGGTTAGAGAGACGGTTCGGGTTCGAATGGGACCTAGGGTTAGGGTTATGTTGAGTGCTAGGGTTAGAGAGACGGTTCGGGTCTGGATGGGACCTAGGGTTAGGGTTACTTTGAGGGCTAGGGTTAGAGAGACGGTTCGGGTCTGGATGGGACCTAGGGTTAGGGTTATGTTGAGGGCTAGGGTTAGAGAGACGGTTCGGGTCTGGATGGGACCTAGGGTTAGGGTTATGTTGAGGGCTAGGGTTAGAGAGACGGTTCGGGTCTGGATGGGACCCAGGGTTAGGGTTATGTTGAGGGCTAGGGTTAGAGAGACGGTTCGGGATCGGATGGGACCTAGGGTTAGGGATATGTTGTGCGCTAGGGTTAGAGAGACGGTTTGGGTTCGGATGGGACCTAGGGTTAGGTTTATGTTGAGGGCTAGGGTTAGAGAGACGGTTCGGGTTCGAGAGGGACCTAGGGTTAGGGTTATGTTGAGGGCTAGGGTTAGAGAGACGGTTCGGGTTCGGATGGGACCTAGGGTTAGGTTTATGTTGAGGGCTAGGGTTAGAGAGACGGTTCGGGTTCGGGTGGACCTAGGGTTAGGGTTATGTTGAAGGCTAGGGTTAGAGACACGGTTCGGGTTCGGGTGGGACCTAGGGTTAGGGTTATGTTGAGGGCTAGGGTTAGAGAGACGGTTCGGGTTCGGATGGGACCTAGGGTTAGGTTTATGTTGAGGGCTAGGGTTAGAGAGACGGTTTGCGTTCGGATGGGACCTAGGGTTAGGGTTATGTTGAGGGCTAGGGTTAGACAGACGGTTCGGGTCTGGATGGGACCTAGGGTTAGCGTTATGTTGAGGGCTAGGGTTAGAGAGACGATTCGGGTCCGGATGGGACCTAGGGTTAGGGTTACGTTGAGGGCTAGGGTTAGAGAGACGGTTCGGGTCTGAATGGGACCTAGGGTTAGGGTTAGGTTGAGGGCTAGAGTTAGAGAGAAGGTTCCCGTGTGGATGAGACCTAGGGTTAGGGTTATGTTGAGGGCTAGGGTTAGAGAAACGGTTCCCATCTGGATGGGACCTAGGGTTAGGGTTATGTTGAGGGCTAGGGTTATAGAGACGGTTCGGGTCTGGATGGGACCTAGGGTTAGGGTTATGTTGAGGGCTAGGGTTAGAGACACGGTTCGGGTTCGGAAGGGGCCTAGGGTTAGGGTTTTATTGAGGGCTAGGGTTAGAGAGACGGTTCGGGTTCGAATGGGACCTAGGGTTAGGGTTATGTTGAGTGCTAGGGTTAGAGAGACGGTTCGGGTCTGGATGGGACCTAGGGTTAGGGTTACTTTGAGGGCTAGGGTTAGAGAGACGGTTCGGGTCTGGATGGGACCTAGGGTTAGGGTTATGTTGAGGGCTAGGGTTAGAGAGACGGTTCGGGTCTGGATGGGACCTAGGGTTAGGGTTATGTTGAGGGCTAGGGTTAGAGAGACGGTTCGGGTCTGGATGGGACCTAGGGTTAGGGTTATGTTGAGGGCTAGGGTTAGAGAGACGGTTCGGGATCGGATGGGACCTAGGGTTAGGGATATGTTGTGCGCTAGGGTTAGAGAGACGGTTTGGGTTCGGATGGGACCTAGGGTTAGGTTTATGTTGAGGGCTAGGGTTAGAGAGACGGTTCGGGTTCGAGAGGGACCTAGGGTTAGGGTTATATTGAGGGCTAGGGTTAGAGAGACGGTTCGGGTTCGGATGGGACCTAGGGTTAGGTTTATGTTGAGGGCTAGGGTTAGAGAGACGGTTCGGGTTCGGGTGGACCTAGGGTTAGGGTTATGTTGAAGGCTAGGGTTAGAGACACGGTTCGGGTTCGGGTGGGACCTAGGGTTAGGGTTATGTTGAGGGCTAGGGTTAGAGAGACGGTTCGGGTTCGGATGGGACCTAGGGTTAGGTTTATGTTGAGGGCTAGGGTTAGAGAGACGGTTCGGGTCCGGATGGGACCTAGGGTTAGGGTTATGTTGAGGGCTAGGGTTAGAGAGACAGTTCGGATTCGGATGGGACCTGGGTTAGGTTTATGTTGAGGGCTAGGGTTAGAGAGACGGTTCGGGTTCGGGTGGACCTAGGGTTAGGGTTATGTTGAGGGCTAGGGTTAGAGAGACGGTTCGGGTTCGGGTGGGACCTAGGGTTAGGGTTATGTTGAGGGCTAGGGTTAGAGAGACGGTTCGGGTTCGGATGGGACCTAGGGTTAGGTTTATGTTGAGGGCTAGGGTTAGAGAGACGGTTCGGGTCCGGATGGGACCTAGGGTTAGGGTTATGTTGAGGGCTAGGGTTAGAGAGACGGTTCGGTCTGGATGGTACCTAGGGTTAGGGTTTTGTTGAGGGCTAGGGTTAGAGAGACGGTTCTAGTCCGGATGGGACCTAGGGTTAGGGTTATGTTGAGGGCTAGGGTTAGAGAGACGGTTCGGTCTGGATGGTACCTAGGGTTAGGGTTATGTTGAGGGCTAGGGTTAGAGAGACGGTTTGGGTCTGGATGGGATCTAGGGTGAGGGTAATGTTGAGGGCTAGGGTTAGAGAGACGGTTCCCGTCTGGATGGGACCTAGGGTTAGGGTTATGTTGAGGGCTCGGGTTAGAGAGACGGTTCGGGTCCGGATGGGACCTAGAGTTAGGGTTATGTTGAGGGCTAGGGTTAAAGAGACGGTTCGGTTTCGGGTGGGACCTAGGGTTAGGGTTATTTTGAGGGCTAGGGTTAGAGAGACGGTTCGGGTCTGGATGGGACCTAGGGTTAGGGTTATGTTGAGGGCTAGGGTTAGAGAGACGGTTCCCGTCTGGATGGGACCTAGGGTTAGGGTTATTTTGAGGGCTAGTGTTAGAGAGACGGTTCGCGTTCGGATGGGACCTAGGGTTAGGGTTATGTTGAGGGCTAGGGTTAGACAGACGGTTCGGGTCTGGATGGGACCTAGGGTTAGCGTTATGTTGAGGGCTAGGGTTAGAGAGACGATTCGGGTCCGGATGGGATCTAGGGTTAGGGTTACGTTGAGGGCTAGGGTTAGAGAGACGGTTCGGGTCTGAATGGGACCTAGGGTTAGGGTTAGGTTGAGGGCTAGAGTTAGAGAGAAGGTTCCCGTGTGGATGAGACCTAGGGTTAGGGTTATGTTGAGGACTAGGGTTAGAGAAACGGTTCCCGTCTGGATGGGACCTAGGGTTAGGGTTATGTTGAGGGCTAGGGTTAGAGAGACGGTTCGGGTCTGGATGCGACCTAGGGTTAGGGTTATGTTGAGGGCTAGGGTTAGAGACACGGTTCGGGTTCGGAAGGGGCCTAGGGTTAGGGTTTTATTGAGGGCTAGGGTTAGAGAGACGGTTCGGGTTCGAATGGGACCTAGGGTTAGGGTTATGTTGAGTGCTAGGGTTAGAGAGACGGTTCGGGTCTGGATGGGACCTAGGGTTAGGGTTACTTTGAGGGCTAGGGTTAGAGAGACGGTTCGGGTCTGGATGGGACCTAGGGTTAGGGTTATGTTGAGGGCTAGGGTTAGAGAGACGGTTCGGGTCTGGATGGGACCTAGGGTTAGGGTTATGTTGAGGGCTAGGGTTAGAGAGACGGTTCGGGTCTGGATGGGACCTAGGGTTAGGGTTATGTTGAGGGCTAGGGTTAGAGAGACGGTTCGGGATCGGATGGGACCTAGGGTTAGGGATATGTTGTGCGCTAGGGTTAGAGAGACGGTTTGGGTTCGGATGGGACCTAGGGTTAGGTTTATGTTGAGGGCTAGGGTTAGAGAGACGGTTCGGGTTCGAGAGGGACCTAGGGTTAGGGTTATGTTGAGGGCTAGGGTTAGAGAGACGGTTCGGGTTCGGATGGGACCTAGGGTTAGGTTTATGTTGAGGGCTAGGGTTAGAGAGACGGTTCGGGTTCGGGTGGACCTAGGGTTAGGGTTATGTTGAAGGCTAGGGTTAGAGACACGGTTCGGGTTCGGGTGGGACCTAGGGTTAGGGTTATGTTGAGGGCTAGGGTTAGAGAGACGGTTCGGGTTCGGATGGGACCTAGGGTTAGGTTTATGTTGAGGGCTAGGGTTAGAGAGACGGTTCGGGTCCGGATGGGACCTAGGGTTAGGGTTATGTTGAGGGCTAGGGTTAGAGAGACAGTTCGGATTCGGATGGGACCTGGGTTAGGTTTATGTTGAGGGCTTGGGTTAGAGAGACGGTTCGGGTTCGGGTGGACCTAGGGTTAGGGTTATGTTGAGGGCTAGGGTTAGAGAGACGGTTCGGGTTCGGGTGGGACCTAGGGTTAGGGTTATGTTGAGGGCTAGGGTTAGAGAGACGGTTCGGGTTCGGATGGGACCTAGGGTTAGGTTTATGTTGAGGGCTAGGGTTAGAGAGACGGTTCGGGTCCGGATGGGACCTAGGGTTAGGGTTATGTTGAGGGCTAGGGTTAGAGAGACAGTTTGGATTCGGATGGGACCTAGGGTTAGGGTTATTTTGAAGGCTAGGTTTAGACAGACGTTTCGGGTTTGGATGGGACCTAGGGTTAGGGTTATGTTGAGGGCTAGGGTCAGAGAGACGGTTCAGGTTCGGATGGGACCTAGGGTTAGGGTTATGTTGAGGGCTAGGGTTAGAGAGACAGTTCGAATAAGAATGGGACCTAGGGTTAGGGTTATGTTGAGGGCTAGGGTTAAAGAGACGTTCGGGTCCGGATGGGACTAGGGTTAGGGTTATGTTGAGGGCTAGGGTTAGAGAGACGGTTCGGTCTGGATGGTACCTAGGGTTAGGGTTTTGTTGAGGGCTAGGGTTAGAGAGACGGTTCTAGTCCGGATGGGACCTAGGGTTAGGGTTATGTTGAGGGCCAGGGTTAGAGAGACGGTTCGGTCTGGATGGTACCTAGGGTTAGGGTTATGTTGAGGGCTAGGGTTAGAGAGACGGTTTGGGTCTGGATGGGATCTAGGGTGAGGGTAATGTTGAGGGCTAGGGTTAGAGAGACGGTTCCCGTCTGGATGGGACCTAGGGTTAGGGTTATGTTGAGGGCTCGGGTTAGAGAGACGGTTCGGGTCCGGATGGGACCTAGAGTTAGGGTTATGTTGAGGGCTAGGGTTAGAGAGACGGTTCGGGTCTGGATGGGACCTAGGGTTAGGGTTATGTTGAGGGCTAGGGTTAGAGAGACGGTTCCCGTCTGGATGGGATCTAGGGTTAGGGTTATTTTGAGGGCTAGTGTTAGAGAGACGGTTCGCGTTCGGATGGGACCTAGGGTTAGGGTTATGTTGAGGACTAGGGTTAGACAGACGGTTCGGGTCTGGATGGGACCTAGGGTTAGCGTTATGTTGAGGGCTAGGGTTAGAGAGACGATTCGGGTCCGGATGGGACCTAGGGTTAGGGTTACGTTGAGGGCTAGGGTTAGAGAGACGGTTCGGGTCTGAATGGGACCTAGGGTTAGGGTTAGGTTGAGGGCTAGAGTTAGAGAGAAGGTTCCCGTGTGGATGAGACCTAGGGTTAGGGTTATGTTGAGGGCTAGGGTTAGAGAAACGGTTCCCGTCTGGATGGGACGTAGGGTTAGGGTTATGTTGAGGGCTAGGGTTAGAGAGACGGTTCGGGTCTGGATGGGACCTAGGGTTAGGGTTATGTTGAGGGCTAGGGTTAGAGACACGGTTCGGGTTCGGAAGGGGCCTAGGGTTAGGGTTTTATTGAGGGCTAGGGTTAGAGAGACGGTTCGGGTTCGAATGGGACCTAGGGTTAGGGTTATGTTGAGTGCTAGGGTTAGAGAGACGGTTCGGGTCTGGATGGGACCTAGGGTTAGGGTTACTTTGAGGGCTAGGGTTAGAGAGACGGTTCGGGTCTGGATGGGACCTAGGGTTAGGGTTATGTTGAGGGCTAGGGTTAGAGAGACGGTTCGGGTCTGGATGGGACCTAGGGTTAGGGTTATGTTGAGGGCTAGGGTTAGAGAGACGGTTCGGGTCTGGATGGGACCTAGGGTTAGGGTTATGTTGAGGGCTAGGGTTAGAGAGACGGTTCGGGATCGGATGGGACCTAGGGTTAGGGATATGTTGTGCGCTAGGGTTAGAGAGACGGTTTGGGTTCGGATGGGACCTAGGGTTAGGTTTATGTTGAGGGCTAGGGTTAGAGAGACGGTTCGGGTTCGAGAGGGACCTAGGGTTAGGGTTATGTTGAGGGCTAGGGTTAGAGAGACGGTTCGGGTTCGGATGGGACCTAGGGTTAGGTTTATGTTGAGGGCTAGGGTTAGAGAGACGGTTCGGTTTCGGGTGGACCTAGGGTTAGGGTTATGTTGAAGGCTAGGGTTAGAGACACGGTTCGGGTTCGGGTGGGACCTAGGGTTAGGGTTATGTTGAGGGCTAGGGTTAGAGAGACGGTTCGGGTTCGGATGGGACCTAGGGTTAGGTTTATGTTGAGGGCTAGGGTTAGAGAGACGGTTCGGGTCCGGATGGGACCTAGGGTTAGGGTTATGTTGAGGGCTAGGGTTAGAGAGACAGTTCGGATTCGGATGGGACCTGGGTTAGGTTTATGTTGAGGGCTAGGGTTAGAGAGACGGTTCGGGTTCGGGTGGACCTAGGGTTAGGGTTATGTTGAGGGCTAGGGTTAGAGAGAAGGTTCGGGTTCGGGTGGGACCTAGGGTTAGGGTTATGTTGAGGGCTAGGGTTAGAGAGACGGTTCTGGTTCGGATGGGACCTAGGGTTAGGTTTATGTTGAGGGCTAGGGTTAGAGAGACGGTTCGGGTCCGGATGGGACCTAGGGTTAGGGTTATGTTGAGGGCTAGGGTTAGAGAGACAGTTTGGATTCGGATGGGACCTAGGGTTAGGGTTATTTTGAAGGCTAGGTTTAGACAGACGTTTCGGGTTTGGATGGGACCTAGGGTTAGGGTTATGTTGAGGGCTAGGGTCAGAGAGACGGTTTAGGTTCGGATGGGACCTAGGGTTAGGGTTATGTTGAGGGCTAGGGTTAGAGAGACAGTTCGAATAAGAATGGGACCTAGGGTTAGGGTTATGTTGAGGGCTAGGGTTAAAGAGACGTTCGGGTCCGGATGGGACTAGGGTTAGGGTTATGTTGAGGGCTAGGGTTAGAGAGACGGTTCGGGTTCGGATGGGATCTAGGGTTAGGGTTATGTTGAGGGCTAGGGTTAGAGAGACTGTTCGGGTCCGGAGGGGACCTAGGGTTAGGGTTATGTTGAGGGCTAGGGTTGGAGAGACGTTCGGGTCCGTATGGGACCTAGGGTTAGGGCTATGTTGAGGGCTAGGGTTAGACAGACGGTTCGTGTTCGGATGGGACCTAGGGTTAGGGTTATGTTGAGGGCTAGGGTTAGAGAGACGGTTCTAGTCCGGATGGGACCTAGGGTTAGGGTTATGTTGACGGCTAGGGTTAGAGAGACGGTTCGGTCTGGATGGTACCTAGGGTTAGGGTTTTGTTGAGGGCTAGGGTTAGAGAGACGGTTTTAGTCCGGATGGGACCTAGGGTTAGGGTTATGTTGAGGGGTAGGGTTAGAGAGACGGTTCGGTCTGGATGGTACCTAGGGTTAGGGTTATGTTGAGGGCTAGGGTTAGAGAGACGGTTTGGGTCTGGATGGGACCTAGGGTGAGGGTTATGTTGAGGGCTAGGGTTAGAGAGACGGTTCCCGTCTGGATGGGACCTAGGGTTAGGGTTAGGTTGAGGGCTCTGGTTAGAGAGACGGTTCGGGTCCGGATGGGACCTAGAGTTAGGGTTATTTAGAGGGCTAGGGTTAGAGAGACGGTTCGGGTTCGGGTGGGACCTAGAGTTAGGGTTATGTTGAGGGCTAGGTTTAGAGAGATGGTTCGGGTCTGGATGGGACCTAGGGTTAGGGTTATGCTGAGGGCTAGGGTTAGAGATACGGTTCCCGGCTGGATGGGACCTAGGGTTAGGGTTATGTTGAGGGCTAGGGTTAGAGAGACGGTTCGCGTTCGGATGGGACCTAGGGTTACGGTTATGTTGAGGGTTAGGGTTAGAGAGACGGTTCGGGTTCGGATGGGACCTAGGGTTAGGGTTATGTTGAGGGCTAGGGTTAGAGAGATGGTTCGGGTCTGGATGGGACCTAGGGTTAGGGTTACGTTGAGGGCTAGGTTTAGAGAGACGGTTCGGGTTCGGATGGGACCGAGGGTTAGGGTTATGTTGAGGGCTAGGGTTAGAGAGACGGTTCGGGTCTGGATGGGACCTAGGGTTAGGGTTAGGTTGAGGGCTAGGGTTAGAAAGACGGTTCCCGTCTGGATGGGACCTAGGGTTAGGGTTAAGTTGAGGGCTCGGGTTAGAGAGACGGTTCGGGTCCGGATGGGACCTAGGGTTAGGGTTATGTTGAGGGCTAGGGTTAGAGAGACGGTTCGGGTTCGGGTGGGACCTAGGGTTAGGGTTATGTTGAGGGCTAGGGTTAGAGAGACGGTTCGGGTCTGGATGGGACCTAGGGTTAGGGTTATTTTGAGGGCTAGGGTTAGAGAGACGGTTCCCTTCTGGATGGGACCTAGGGTTAGGTTTATGTTGAGGGGTAGGGTTAGAGAGATGGTTCGGGTTCGGATGGGACCTGGGTTAGGGTTATGTTGAGGGCAAGGGTTAGAGAGACGGTTGGGGTTCGGATGGGACGTAGGGTTAGGGTTATGTTGAGGGCTACGGTTAGCGAGACGGTTCGGGTCTGGATGGGACCTAGGGTTAGGGTTATGTTGAGGGCTAGGGTTAAAGAAACGTTCGGGTCCTGTTGGGACTAGGGTTAGGGTTATGTTGAGGGCTAGGGTTAGAGAGACGGTTCGGGTCCGGATGGGACCTAGGGTTAGGGTTATGTTGAGGGCTAGGGTTAGAGAGACAGTTCGGATTCGGATGGGACCTAGGGTTAGGGTTATTTTGAAGGCTAGGTTTAGACAGACGTTTCTGGTTTGGATGGGACCTAGGATTAGGGTTATGTTGAGGGCTAGGGTTAGAGAGACGGTTCAGGTTCGGATGGGACCTAGGGTTAGGGTTATGTTGAGGGCTAGGGTTAGAGAGACAGTTCGGGTTCGAATGGGACCTAGGGTTAGGGTTATGTTGAGGGCTAGGGTTAGAGAGACGTTTCTGGTTCGGATGTGCACTAGGGTTAGGGTTATGTTGAGGGCAAGGGTTAGATAGACGGTTCGGGTTCGGATGGGACCTAGGGTTAAGGTTATGTTGAGGGCTAGGGTTAGAGAGACTGTTCGGGTCCGGAGGGGACCTAGGGTTAGGGTTATGTTGAGGGCTAGGGTTAGAGAGACGTTCGGGTCCGTATGGGACCTAGGGTTAGGGCTATGTTGAGGGCTAGGGTTAGACAGACGGTTCGGGTTCGGATGGGACCTAGGGTTAGGGTTATGTTGAGGGCTAGGGTTAGAGAGACGTTTCTGGTTCGGATGTGCACTAGGGTTAGGGTTATGTTGAGGGCTAGGGTTAGATAGACGGTTCGGGTCTGGATGGGACCTATGGTTAGGGTTATGTTGAGGGCTAGGGTTAGAGAGACGGTTCGTGTCTGGATGGGACCTAGGGTTAGGGTTATGTTGATGGCTAGGGTTACAGAGACGGTTCGGGTTCGGATGGGACCTAGGGTTAGGGTTATGTTGAGGGCTGGGGTTAGATAGACGGTTAGGGTTCGGATGGTACCTAGGGTTAGGGTTATGTTGAGGGCTAGGGTTAGAGAGACGGTTCGGGTCCGGATGGGACCTAGGGTTAGGGTTATGTTGAGGGCTAGGGTTAGAGAGACGGTTCGGGTTCGGATGGGAGCTAGGGTTAGGGTTATGTTGAGGGCAAGGTTTAGATAGACGGTTCGGGTTCGGATGGGACCTAGGGTTAGGGTTATGTTGAGGGCTAGGGTTAGAGAGACGGTTCGGGTTCGGATGGGACCTAGGGTTAGGGTTATGTTGAGGGCAAGGGTTAGATAGACGGTTCGGGTTCGGATGGGACCTAGGGTTAGTGTTATGTTGAGGGCTAGGGTTAGAGAGACGGTTCGGGTTCGGATGGGAACTAGGGTTAGTGTTATGTTGAGGGCTAGGGTTAGAGAGAGGGTTCGGGTTCGGATGTGAGCTAGGGTTAGGGTTATGTTGAGGGCTAGGGTTAGATAGACGGTTCGGGTTCGGATGGTACCTAGGGTTAGGGTTATGTTGAGGGCTAGGGTTAGAGAGACGGTTCGGGTCTGGATGGGACCTAGGGTTAGGGTTAAGTTGAGGGGTAGGTTTAGAGAGACGATTCGGGTTCGGATGTGAAATAGGGTTAAGATTATGTTGAGGGCTAGGGTTAGAGAGGCAGATCGGGTTCGGATGTGACCTAGGGTTAGGGTTATGTTGAGGGCTAGGGTTAGATAGACGGTTCGGGTCTGGATGGGAGCTATGGTTAGGGTTATGTTGAGGGCTAGGGTTAGAGAGACCGTTTGTGTCTGGATGGGAACTAGGGATAGGTTTATGTTGAGGGCTAGGGTTAGATAGACGGTTCGGGTCCGTATGGGACCTAGGGTTAGGGCTATGTTGAGGGCTAGGGTTAGACAGACGTTTCGGGTTTGGATGGGACCTAGGGTTAGGGTTATGTTGAGGGCTAGGGTTAGAGAGACGGTTTAGGTTCGGATGGGACCTAGGGTTAGGGTTATGTTGAGGGCTCGGGTTAGAGAGACGGTTCGGGTTCGGATGGGACCTAGGGTTAGGGTTATGTTGAGGGCTAGGTTTAGATAGACGGTTCGGATTCGGATGGGAGCTAGGGTTAGTGTTATGTTGAGGGCTAGGGTTAGAGAGACGGTTCGGGTTCGGATGGGAACTAGGGTTAGTGTTATGTTGAGGGCTAGGGTTAGAGAGAGGGTTCGGGTTCGGATGTGAGCTAGGGTTAGCGTTATGTTGAGGGCTAGGTTTAGATAGACGGTTCGGGTTCGGATGGGACCTAGGGTTAGGGTTATGTTGAGGGCTAGGGTTAGAGAGACGTTTCTGGTTCGGATGTGAGCTAGGGTTAGGGTTATGTTGAGGGCTAGGGTTAGATAGACGGTTCGGGTTCGGATGGGACCTAGGGTTAGGGTTATGTTGAGGGCTGGGGTTAGATAGACGGTTAGGGTTCGGATGGTACCTAGGGTTAGGGTTATGTTGAGGGCTAGGGTTAGAGAGACGGTTCTTGTATGGATGGGACCTAGGGTTAGGGTTATGTTGAGTGCTAGGTTTAGAGAGACGGTTCGGGTTCGGATGTGATCTAGGGTTAGGGTTATTGAGGGCTAGGGTTAGAGAGACGGATCGGGTTCGGATGTGACCTAGGGTTAGGGTTATGTTGAGGGCTAGGGTTAGACAGACGGTTCAGGTCTGGATGGGACCTAGGGTTAGGGTTATGTTGAGGGCTAGGGTTAGAGAGACGGTTCGTGTCTGGATGGGACCTAGGGTTAGGGTTATGTTGAGGGCTAGGGTTAGAGAGACGGTTCGGTTCCGGATGGGACCTAGGGTTACGGTTATGTTGAGGGCTAGGGTTAGAGAGACGGTTCGGGTCTCGATGGGACCTAGGGTTAGGGTTATGTTGAGGACTAGGGTTAGAGAGACGGTTCGGGATCGGATGTGATCTAGGGTTAGGGTTATGTTGCGGGCTACGGTTAGATAGACGGTTCGGGTTCGGATGGGACCTAGGGTTAGGGTTATGTTGAGGGCTAGGGTTAGAGAGACGGTTCGGGTTCGGATGGGACCTAGGGTTAGGGTTATGTTGAGGGCTAGGTTTAGAGAGACGGTTCGGGTTCCGATGGTACCTAGGGTTAGGGTTATGTTGAGGGCTAGGGTTAGAGAGACGGTTCGGGTCCGGAAGGGACCTA
The DNA here is from genome assembly GCF_964146895.1 of Miniopterus schreibersii. Classification (NCBI taxonomy): domain Eukaryota; kingdom Metazoa; phylum Chordata; class Mammalia; order Chiroptera; family Miniopteridae; genus Miniopterus; species Miniopterus schreibersii. Next base: position 23,667,558 of record NC_138111.1, on the reverse strand, counting down.
GGGTTAGGGTTATGTTGAGGGCTAGGGTTAGAGAGACGGTTCCCGTCTGGATGGGACCTAGGGTTAGGGTTATGTTGAGAGCTCGGGTTAGAGAGACGGTTCGGGTCCGGATGGGACCTAGAGTTAGGGTTATGTTGAGGGCTAGGGTTAGAGAGACGGTTTGGGTTCGGGTGGGACCTAGGGTTAGGCTTATGTTGAGGGCTAGGGTTAGAGAGACGGTTCGGGTCTGGATGGGACCTAGGGTTAGGGTTATGTTGAGGGCTAGGGTTAGAGACACGTTTCGGGTTCGGAAGGGGCCTAGGGTTAGGGTTATGTTGAGGGCTAGGGATAGAAAGACGGTTCGGGTTCGAATGGGACCTAAGGTTAGGGTTATGTTGAGGGCTAGGGTTAGAGAGATGGTTCGGGTTTGGATGGGACCTAGGGTTAGGGTTACGTTGAGGGCTAGGTTTAGAGAGACGGTTCGGGTTCGGATGGGACCGAGGGTTAGGGTTATGTTGAGGGCTAGGGTTAGAGAGACGGTTAGGGTCTGGATGGGACCTAGGGTTAGGGTTAGGTTGAGGGCTAGGGTTAGAAAGACGGTTCCCGTCTGGATGGGACCTAGGGTTAGGGTTATGTTGAGGGCTCGTGTTAGAGAGACGGTTCGGGTCCGGATGGGACCTAGGGTTAGGGTTATGTTGAGGGCTAGGGTTAGAGAGACGGTTCGGGTTCGGGTGGGACCTAGGGTTAGGGTTATGTTGAGGGCTAGGGTTAGAGAGACGGTTCAGGTCTGGATGGGACCTAGGGTTAGGGTTATGTTGAGGGCTAGGGTTAGAGAGACGGTTCCATTCTGGATGGGACCTAGGGTTAGGTTTATGTTGAGGGCTAGGGTTAGAGAGATGGTTCGGGTTCGGATGGGACCTGGGTTAGGGTTATGTTGAGGGCAAGGGTTAGAGAGACGGTTGGGGTTCGGATGGGACTTAGGGTTAGGGTTATGTTGAGGGCTACGGTTAGAGAGACGGTTCGGGTCTGGATGGGACCTTGGGTTAGGGTTATGTTGAGGGCTAGGGTCAGATATACGGTTCGGGTTCGGATGTGACCTAGGGTTAGGGTTATGTTGAGGGCTAGGGTTAGAGAAACGGTACCCGTCTGGATTGGACCTAGGGTTAGGGTTATGTTGAGGGCTAGGGTTAGCGAGACGGTTCGGGTCTGGATGGGACCTAGGGTTAGGGTTATGTTGAGGGCTAGGGTTAGAGAGACGTTAGGGTCCGGATGGGCCCTAGGGTTAGGGTTATGTTGAGGGCTAGGGTTAGAGAGACGTTAGGGTCCGAATGGGACCTAGGGTTAGGGTTATGTTGAGGGCTAGGGTTAGAGAGACGTTAGGGTCCGAATGGGACCTAGGGTTAGGGTTATGTTGAGGGCTAGGATTAGAGAGACGTTCGGGTCCGGATGGGACCTAGGGTTAGGGTTATGTTGAGCGCTAGGGTTAGAGAGACGGTTCGGATTCGGATGGGACCTAGGGTTAGGGTTATGTTGAGGGCTAGGGTTAGAGAGACAGTTCGGATTCGGATGGGACCTAGGGTTAGGGTTATTTTGAGGGCTAGGTTTAGACAGACGTTTCGGGTTTGGATGGGACCTAGGGTTAGGGTTATGTTGAGGGCTAGGGTTAGAGAGACGGTTTAGGTTCGGATGGGACCTAGGGTTAGGGTTATGTTGAGGGCTAGGGTTAGAGAGACAGTTCGGGTTCGAATGGGACCTAGGGTTAGGGTTATGTTGAGGGCTAGGGTTAAAGAGACGTTCGGGTCCGGATGGGACTAGGGTTAGGGTTATGTTGAGGGCTAGGGTTAGAGAGACGGTTCGGGTTCCGAAGGGACCTAGGGTTAGGGTTATGTTGAGGGCTAGGGTTAAAGAGACGTTCGGGTCCGGATGGGACTAGGGTTAGGGTTATGTTGAGGGCTAGGGTTAGACAGACGGATCGGGTTCGGATGGGACCTAGGGTTAGGGTTATGTTGAGGCCTAGGGTTAGAGAGACGGTTCGGTCTGGATGGTACCTAGGGTTAGGGTTTTGTTGAGGGCTAGGGTTAGAGAGACGGTTCGGGTCCGGATTGGACCTAGGGTTAGGGTTATGTTGAGGGCTAGGGTTAGAGAGACGGTTCAGGTCTGGATGGGACCTAGGGTTAGGGTTATGTTGAGGGCTCGGGTTAGAGAGACGGTTCGGGTCCGGATGGGACCTAGGGTTAGGGTTATGTTGAGGGCTAGGGTTAGAGAGACGTTTCTGGTTCGGATGTGCGCTAAGGTTAGGGTTATGTTGAGGGCAAGGGTTAGATAGACGGTTCGGGTTCGGATGGGACCTAGGGTTACGGTTATGTTGAGGGCTAGGGTTAGAGAGACGGTTCGGGTTCGATGGGACCTAGGGTTAGGGTTATGTTTAGGGCTAGGGTTAGAGAGGCAGATCGGGTTCGGATGTGACCTAGGGTTAGGGTTATGTTGAGGGCTAGGGTTAGATAGACGGTTCGGGTCTGGATGGGACCTATGGTTAGGGTTATGTTGAGGGCTAGGGTTAGAGAGACGGTTCGTGTCTGGATGGGACCTAGGGTTAGGGTTATGTTGATGGCTAGGTTTAGAGAGACGGTTCGGGTTCGGATGGGACCTAGGGTTAGGGTTATGTTGAGGGCTGTGGTTAGATAGACGGTTAGGGTTCGGATGGTACCTAGGGTTAGGGTTATGTTGAGGGCTAGGGTTAGAGAGACGGTTCGGGTCCGGATGGGACCTAGGTTTAGGGTTATGTTGAGGGCTAGTGTTAGAGAGACGGTTCTTGTATGGATGGGACCTAGGATTAGGGTTATGTTGAGGGCTAGGTTTAGAGAGACGGTTCGGGTTCGGATGTGATCTAGGGTTAGGGTTATTGAGGGCTAGGGTTAGAGAGACGGATCGGGTTCGGATGTGACCTAGGGTTAGGGTTATGTTGAGGGCTAGGGTTAGATAGACGGTTCAGGTCTGGATGGGACCTAGGGTTAGGGTTATGTTGAGGTCTAGGGTTAGAGAGACGGTTCGTGTCTGGATGGGACCTAGGGTTAGGGTTATGTTGAGGGCTAGGGTTAGAGAGACGGTTCGGTTCCGGATGGGACCTAGGGTTACGGTTATGTTGAGGGCTAGGGTTAGAGAGACGGTTCGGGTCTCGATGGGACCTAGGGTTAGGGTTCTGTTGAGGACTAGGGTTAGAGAGACGGTTCGGGTTCGGATGTGAACTAGGGTTAGGGTTATGTTGCGGGCTACGGTTAGATAGACGGTTCGGGTTTTGATGGGACCTAGGGTTAGGGTTATGTTGAGGGCTAGGGTTAGAGAGACGGTTCGGGTTCGGATGGGACCCAGGGTTAGGGTTATGTTGAGGGCTAGGGTTAGAGAGACGGTTCGGGTTCCGATGGTACCTAGGGTTAGGGTTATGTTTAGGGCTAGGCTTAGAGAGACGGTTCGGGTTCGGATGGTACCTAGGGTTAGGGTTATGTTGAGGGCTAGGGTTAGAGAGACGGTTCGGGTCCGGAAGGGACCTAGGGTTAGGGTTATGTTGAGGGCTAGGGTTAGAGAGACGGTTCCCGTCTGGATGGGACCTAGGGTTAGGGTTATGTTGAGAGCTCGGGTTAGAGAGACGGTTCGGGTCCGGATGGGACCTAGAGTTAGGGTTATGTTGAGGGCTAGGGTTAGAGAGACGGTTTGGGTTCGGGTGGGACCTAGGATTAGGGTTATGTTGAGGGCTAGGGTTAGAGAGACGGTTCGGGTCTGGATGGGACCTAGGGTTAGGGTTATGTTGAGGGCTAGGGTTAGAGACACGTTTCGGGTTCGGAAGGGGCCTAGGGTTAGGGTTATGTTGAGGGCTAGGGATAGAAAGACGGATCGGGTTCGAATGGGACCTAAGGTTAGGGTTATGTTGAGGGCTAGGGTTAGAGAGATGGTTCGGGTCTGGATGGGACCTAGGGTTAGGGTTACGTTGAGGGCTAGGTTTAGAGAGACGGTTCGGGTTCGGATGGGACCGAGGGTTAGGGTTATGTTGAGGGCTAGGGTTAGAGAGACGGTTCGGGTCTGGATGGGACCTAGGGTTAGGGTTAGGTTGAGGGCTAGGGTTAGAAAGACGCTTCCCGTCTGGATGGGACCTAGGGTTAGGGTTATGTTGAGGGCTCGTGTTAGAGAGACGGTTCGGGTCCGGATGGGACCTAGGGTTAGGGTTATGTTGAGGGCTAGGGTTAGAGAGACGGTTCTGGTTCGGGTGGGACCTAGGGTTAGGGTTATGTTGAGGGCTAGGGTTAGAGAGACGGTTCAGGTCTGGATGGGACCTAGGGTTAGGGTTATGTTGAGGGCTAGGGTTAGAGAGACGGTTCCCTTCTGGATGGGACCTAGGGTTAGGTTTATGTTGAGGGCTAGGGTTAGAGAGATGGTTCGGGTTCGGATGGGACCTGGGTTAGGGTTATGTTGAGGGCAAGGGTTAGAGAGACGGTTGGGGTTCGGATGGGACTTAGGGTTAGGGTTATGTTGAGGGCTACGGTTAGAGAGACGGTTCGGGTCTGGATGGGACCTTGGGTTAGGGTTATGTTGAGGGCTAGGGTTAGATAGACGGTTCGGGTTCGGATGTGACCTAGGGTTAGGGTTATGTTGAGGGCTAGGGTTAGAGAAACGGTACCCGTCTGGATTGGACCTAGGGTTAGGGTTATGTTGAGGGCTAGGGTTAGCGAGACGGTTCGGGTCTGGATGGGACCTAGGGTTAGGGTTATGTTGAGGGCTAGGGTTAGAGAGACGTTAGGGTCCGGATGGGCCCTAGGGTTAGGGTTATGTTGAGGGCTAGGGTTAGAGAGACGTTAGGGTCCGAATGGGACCTAGGGTTAGGGTTATGTTGAGGGCTAGGGTTAGAGAGACGTTAGGGTCCGAATGGGACCTAGGGTTAGGGTTATGTTGAGGGCTAGGATTAGAGAGACGTTCGGGTCCGGATGGGACCTAGGGTTAGGGTTATGTTGAGCGCTAGGGTTAGAGAGACGGTTCGGATTCGGATGGGACCTAGGGTTAGGGTTATGTTGAGGGCTAGGGTTAGAGAGACAGTTCGGATTCGGATGGGACCTAGGGTTAGGGTTATTTTGAGGGCTAGGTTTAGACAGACGTTTCGGGTTTGGATGGGACCTAGGGTTAGGGTTATGTTGAGGGCTAGGGTTAGAGAGACGGTTTAGGTTCGGATGGGACCTAGGGTTAGGGTTATGTTGAGGGCTAGGGTTTGAGACAGTTCGGGTTCGAATGGGACCTAGGGTTAGGGTTATGTTGAGGGCTAGGGTTAAAGACGCGTTCGGGTCCGGATGGGACTAGGGTTAGGGTTATGTTGAGGGCTAGGGTTAGAGAGACGCTTCGGGTTCCGATGGGACCTAGGGTTAGGGTTATGTTGAGGGCTAGGGTTAAAGAGACGTTCGGGTCCGGATGGGACTAGGGTTAGGGTTATGTTGAGGGCTAGGGTTAGAGAAACTGTTCGGGTCCGGAGGGGACCTAGGGTTAGGGTTATGTTGAGGGCTAGGGTTAGAGAGACGTTCGGGTCCGTATGGGACCTAGGGTTAGGGTTATGTTGAGGGCTAGGGTTAGACAGACGGATCGGGTTCGGATGGGACCTAGGGTTAGGGTTATGTTGAGGCCTAGGGTTAGAGAGACGGTTCGGTCTGGATGGTACCTAGGGTTAGGGTTTTGTTGAGGGCTAGGGTTAGAGAGACGGTTCGGGTCCGGATTGGACCTAGGGTTAGGGTTATGTTGAGGGCTAGGGTTAGAGAGACGGTTCGGGTTCGGGTGGGACCTAGGGTTAGGGTTATGTTGAGGGCTAGGGTTAGAGAGACGGTTCGGGTCTGGATGGGACCTAGGGTTAGGGTTATGTTGAGGGCTAGGGTTAGAGAGACGGTTCCCGTCTGGATGGGACCTAGGGTTAGGGTTATGTTGAGGGCTAGGGTTAGAGAGACGGTTCGCGTTCGGATGGGACCTAGGGTTAGGGTTATGTTGAGGGCTAGGGTTAGACAGACGGTTCGGGTCTGGATGGAACCTAGGGTTAGGGTTATGTTGAGGGCTAGGGTTAGAGAACGATTCGGGTCCGGATGGGACCTAGGGTTAGTGTTACGTTGAGGGCTAGGGTTAGAGAGACGGTTCGGGTCTGAATGGGACCTAGGGTTAGGGTTATGTTGAGGGCTAGGGTTAGAGAAACGGTTCCCGTCTGGATGGGACCTAGGGTTAGGGTTATGTTGAGGGCTACGGTTAGAGAGACGGTTCGGGTCTGGATGGGACCTAGAGTTAGGGTTATGTTGAGGGCTAGGGTTAGAGACACGGTTCGGGTTCGGAAGGGGCCTAGGGTTAGGGTTATATTGAGGGCTAGGGTTAGAGAGACGGTTCGGGTTCGAATGGGACCTAGGGTTAGGTTTATGTTGAGGGCTAGGGTTAGAGAGACGCTTCGGGTTCGAGAGGGACCTAGGGTTAGGGTTATGTTGAGGGCTAGGGTTAGAGAGACAGTTCGGATTCGGATGGGACCTAGGGTTAGGGTTATTTTGAGGGCTAGGTTTAGACAGACGTTTCGGGTTTGGATGGGACCTAGGGTTAGGGTTATGTTGAGGGCTAGGGTTAGAGAGACGGTTCAGGTTCGGATGGGACCTAGGGTTAGGGTTATGTTGAGGGCTAGGGTTAGAGAGACAGTTCGGGTTCGAATGGGACCTAGGGTTAGGGTTATGTTGAGGGCTAGGGTTAAAGAGACGTTCGGGTCCGGATGGGACTAGGGTTAGGGTTATGTTGAGGGCTAGGGTTAGAGAGACGGTTCGGGTTCCGATGGGACCTAGGGTTAGGGTTATGTTGAGGGCTAGGGTTAAAGAGACGTTCGGGTCCGGATGGGACTAGGGTTAGGGTTATATTGAGGGCTAGGGTTAGACAGACGGATCGGGTTCGGATGGGACCTAGGGTTAGGGTTATGCTGAGGGCTAGGGTTAGAGAGACGGTTCGGGTCCGGATTGGACCTAGGGTTAGGGTTATGTTGAGGGCTAGGGTTAGAGTGATGGATCGGGTTCGGATGGGACCTAGGGTTAGGGTTTTGTTGAGGGCTAGGGTTAGAGAGACGGTTCGGGTCCGGATTGGACGTAGGGTTAGGGTTATGTTGAGGGCTAGGGTTAGAGAGACGGTTCGGGTCCGGATTGGACCTAGGGTTAGGGTTATGTTGAGGGCTAGGGTTAGACAGACGGATCGGGTTCGGATGGGACCTAGGGTTAGGGTTTTGTTGAGGGCTAGGGTTAGAGAGACGTTTCGGGTCCGGATTGGACCTAGGGTTAGGGTTATGTTGAGGGCTAGGGTTAGAGAGACGGTTCGGGTCTGGATGGGACATAGGGTTAGGGTTATGTTGAGGGCTCGGGTTAGAGAGACGGTTCGGGTCCGGATGGGACCTAGGGTTAGGGTTATGTTGAGGGCTAGGGTTAGAGACACAGTTCGGATTCGCATGGGACCTAGGGTTAGGGTTATTTTGAGGGCTAGGTTTAGACATACGTTTCGGGTTTGGATGGGACCTAGGGTTTCGGTTATGTTGAGGGCTAGGGTTAGAGAGACGGTTCAGGTTCGGATGGGACCTAGGGTTAGGGTTATGTTGAGGGCTAGGGTTAGAGAGACAGTTCGGGTTCGAATGGGACCTAGGGTTAGGGTTATGTTGAGGGCTAGGGTTAAAGAAACGTTCGGGTCCTGTTGGGACTAGGGTTAGGGTTATGTTGAGGGCTAGGGTTAGAGAGACGGTTCGAGTCCGGATGGGACCAAGGGTTAGGGTTATGTTGAGGGCTAGGGTTAGAGAGACAGTTCGGATTCGGATTGGACCTAGCGTTAGGGTTATTTTGAAGGCTAGGTTTAGACAGACGGTTCGGGTTCGGATGGGACCTAGGGTTAGGGTTATGTTGAGGGCTAGGGTTAGAGAGACGGTTCTAGTCCGGATGGGACCTAGGGTTAGGGTTATGTTGAGGGCTAGGGTTAGAGAGACGGTTCGGTCTGGATGGTACCTAGGGTTAGGGTTTTGTTGAGGGCTAGGGTTAGAGAGACGGTTCTAGTCCGGATGGGACCTAGGGTTAGGGTTATGTTGAGGGCTAGGGTTAGAGAGACGGTTCGGTCTGGATGGTACCTAGGGTTAGGGTTATGTTGAGGGCAAGGGTTAGAGAGACGGTTTGGGTCTGGATGGGATCTAGGGTGAGGGTTATGTTGAGGGCTAGGGTTAGAGAGACGGTTCCCGTCTGGATGGGACCTAGGGTTAGGGTTATGTTGAGGGCTCGGGTTAGAGAGACGGTTCGGGTCCGGATGGGACCTAGAGTTAGGGTTATGTTGAGGGCTAGGGTTAGAGAGACGGTTCGGTTTCGGGTGGGACCTAGGGTTAGGGTTATGTTGAGGGCTAGGGTTAGAGAGACGGTTCGGGTCTGGATGGGACCTAGGGTTAGGGTTATGTTGAGGGCTAGGGTTAGACAGACGGTTCCCGTCTGGATGGGACCTAGGGTTAGGGTTATGTTGAGGGCTAGGGTTAGAGAGACGGTTCGCGTTCGGATGGGACCTAGGGTTAGGGTTATGTTGAGGGCTAGGGTTAGACAGACGGTTCGGGTCTGGATGGAACCTAGGGTTAGGGTTATGTTGAGGGCTAGGGTTAGAGAGACGATTCGGGTCCGGATGGGACCTAGGGTTAGTGTTACGTTGAGGGCTAGGGTTAGAGAGACGGTTGGGGTCTGAATGGGACCTAGGGTTAGGGTTATGTTGAGGGCTAGGGTTAGAGAAACGGTTCCCGTCTGGATGGGACCTAGGGTTAGGGTTATGTTGAGGGCTACGGTTAGAGAGACGGTTCGGGTCTGGATGGGACCTAGAGTTAGGGTTATGTTGAGGGCTAGGGTTAGAGACACGGTTCGGGTTCGGAAGGGGCCTAGGGTTAGGGTTATATTGAGGGCTAGGGTTAGAGAGACGGTTCGGGTTCGAATGGGACCTAGGGTTAGGTTTATGTTGAGGGCTAGGGTTAGAGAGACGGTTCGGGTTCGAGAGGGACCTAGGGTTAGGGTTATGTTGAGGGCTAGGGTTAGAGAGACGGTTCGGGTTCGGATGGGACCTAGGGTTAGGGTTATGTTGAGGGCTAGGGTTAGAGAGACGGTTCGGGTCTGGATGGGACCTAGAGTTAGAGTTATGTTGAGGGCTAGGGTTAGAGACACGGTTCGGGTTCGGAAGGGGCCTAGGGTTAGGGATATGTTGTGCGCTAGTGTTAGAGAGACGGTTTGGGTTCGGATGGGACCTAGGGTTAGGTTTATGTTGAGGGCTAGGGTTAGAGAGACGGTTCGGGTTCGAGAGGGACCTAGGGTTAGGGTTATGTTGAGGACTAGGGTTAGAGAGACGGTTCGGGTCCGGATGGGACCTAGGGTTAGGGTTATGTTGAGGGCTAGGGTTAGAGACACAGTTCGGATTCGGATGGGACCTAGGGTTAGGGTTATTTTGAGGGCTAGGTTTAGACATACGTTTCGGGTTTGGATGGGAGCTAGGGTTACGGTTATGTTGAGGGCTAGGGTTAGAGAGACGGTTCAGGTTCGGATGGGACCTAGGGTTAGGGTTATGTTGAGGGCTAGGGTTAGAGAGACAATTCGGGTTCGAATGGGACCTAGGGTTAGGGTTATGTTGAGGGCTAGGGTTAAAGAAACCTTCGGGTCCTGTTGGGACTAGGGTTAGGGTTATGTTGAGGGCTAGGGTTAGAGAGACGGTTCGGGTCCGGATGGGACATAGGGTTAGGGTTATGTTGAGGGCTAGGGTTAGAGAGACTGTTCGGGTCCGGAGGGGACCTAGGGTTAGGGTTATGTTGAGGGCTAGGGTTAGAGAGACGTTCGGGTCCGTATGGGACCTAGGGTTAGGGCTATGTTGAGGGCTAGGGTTAGACAGACGGTTCGGGTTCGGATGGGACCTAGGGTTAGGGTTATGTTGAGGGCTAGGGTTAGAGAGACCTTTCTAGTCCGGATGGGACCTAGGGTTAGGGTTAGGTTGAGGGCTAGGGTTAGAGAGACGGTTCGGTCTGGATGGTACCTAGGGTTAGGGTTTTGTTGAGGGCTAGGGTTAGAGAGACGGTTCTAGTCCGGATGGGACCTAGGGTTAGGGTTATGTTGAGGGCTAGGGTTAGAGAGACGGTTCGGTCTGGATGGTACCTAGGGTTAGGGTTATTTTGAGGGCTAGGTTTAGACAGACGTTTCGGGTTTGGATGGGACCTAGGGTTAGGGTTATGTTGAGGGCTAGGGTTAGAGAGACGGTTTAGGTTCGGATGGGACCTAGGGTTAGGGTTATGTTGAGGGCTAGGGTTTGAGACAGTTCGGGTTCGAATGGGACCTAGGGTTAGGGTTATGTTGAGGGCTAGGGTTAAAGAGACGTTCGGGTCCGGATGGGACTAGGGTTAGGGTTATGTTGAGGGCTAGGGTTAGAGAGACGGTTCGGGTTCCGATGGGACCTAGGGTTAGGGTTATGTTGAGGGCTAGGGTTAAAGAGACGTTCGGGTCCGGATGGGACTAGGGTTAGGGTTATGTTGAGGGCTAGGGTTAGAGAGACTGTTCGGGTCCGGAGGGGACCTAGGGTTAGGGTTATGTTGAGGGCTAGGGTTAGAGAGACGTTCGGGTCCGTATGGGACCTAGGGTTAGGGTTATGTTGAGGGCTAGGGTTAGACAGACGGATCGGGTTCGGATGGGACCTAGGGTTAGGGTTATGTTGAGGCCTAGGGTTAGAGAGACGGTTCGGTCTGGATGGTACCTAGGGTTAGGGTTTTGTTGAGGGCTAGGGTTAGAGAGACGGTTCGGGTCCGGATTGGACCTAGGGTTAGGGTTATGTTGAGGGCTAGGGTTAGAGGGACGGTTCGGGTTCGGGTGGGACCTAGGGTTAGGGTTATGTTGAGGGCTAGGGTTAGAGAGACGATTCGGGTCTGGATGGGACCTAGGGTTAGGGTTATGTTGAGGGCTAGGGTTAGAGAGACGGTTCCCGTCTGGATGGGACCTAGGGTTAGGGTTATGTTGAGGGCTAGGGTTAGAGAGACGGTTCGCGTTCGGATGGGACCTAGGGTTAGGGTTATGTTGAGGGCTAGGGTTAGACAGACGGTTCGGGTCTGGATGGAACCTAGGGTTAGGGTTATGTTGAGGGCTAGGGTTAGAGAACGATTCGGGTCCGGATGGGACCTAGGGTTAGTGTTACGTTGAGGGCTAGGGTTAGAGAGACGGTTCGGGTCTGAATGGGACCTAGGGTTAGGGTTATGTTGAGGGCTAGGGTTAGAGAAACGGTTCCCGTCTGGATGGGACCTAGGGTTAGGGTTATGTTGAGGGCTACGGTTAGAGAGACGGTTCGGGTCTGGATGGGACCTAGAGTTAGGGTTATGTTGAGGGCTAGGGTTAGAGACACGGTTCGGGTTCGGAAGGGGCCTAGGGTTAGGGTTATATTGAGGGCTAGGGTTAGAGAGACGGTTCGGGTTCGAATGGGACCTAGGGTTAGGTTTATGTTGAGTGCTAGGGTTAGAGAGACGGTTCGGGTTCGAGAGGGACCTAGGGTTAGGGTTATGTTGAGGGCTAGGGTTAGAGAGACAGTTCGGATTCGGATGGGACCTAGGGTTAGGGTTATTTTGAGGGCTAGGTTTAGACAGACGTTTCGGGTTCGGATGGGACCTAGGGTTAGGGTTATGTTGAGGGCTAGGGTTAGAGAGACGGTTCAGGTTCGGATGGGACCTAGGGTTAGGGTTATGTTGAGGGCTAGGGTTAGAGAGACAGTTCGGGTTCGAATGGGACCTAGGGTTAGGGTTATGTTGAGGGCTAGGGTTAAAGAGACGTTCGGGTCCGGATGGGACTAGGGTTAGGGTTATGTTGAGGGCTAGGGTTAGAGAGACGGTTCGGGTTCCGATGGGACCTAGGGTTAGGGTTATGTTGAGGGCTAGGGTTAAAGAGACGTTCGGGTCCGGATGGGACTAGGGTTAGGGTTATATTGAGGGCTAGGGTTAGACAGACGGATCGGGTTCGGATGGGACCTAGGGTTAGGGTTATGCTGAGGGCTAGGGTTAGAGAGACGGTTCGGGTCCGGATTGGACCTAGGGTTAGGGTTATGTTGAGGGCTAGGGTTAGAGTGATGGATCGGGTTCGGATGGGACCTAGGGTTAGGGTTTTGTTGAGGGCTAGGGTTAGAGAGACGGTTCGGGTCCGGATTTGACGTAGGGTTAGGGTTATGTTGAGGGCTAGGGTTAGAGAGACGGTTCGGGTCCGGATTGGACCTAGGGTTAGGGTTATGTTGAGGGCTAGGGTTAGACAGACGGATCGGGTTCGGATGGGACCTAGGGTTAGGGTTTTGTTGAGGGCTAGGGTTAGAGAGACGTTTCGGGTCCGGATTGGACCTAGGGTTAGGGTTATGTTGAGGGCTAGGGTTAGAGAGACGGTTCGGGTCTGGATGGGACATAGGGTTAGGGTTATGTTGAGGGCTCGGGTTAGAGAGACGGTTCGGGTCCGGATGGGACCTAGGGTTAGGGTTATGTTGAGGGCTAGGGTTAGAGACACAGTTCGGATTCGCATGGGACCTAGGGTTAGGGTTATTTTGAGGGCTAGGTTTAGACATACGTTTCGGGTTTGGATGGGACCTAGGGTTTCGGTTATGTTGAGGGCTAGGGTTAGAGAGACGGTTCAGGTTCGGATGGGACCTAGGGTTAGGGTTATGTTGAGGGCTAGGGTTAGAGAGACAGTTCGGGTTCGAATGGGACCTAGGGTTAGGGTTATGTTGAGGGCTAGGGTTAAAGAAACGTTCGGGTCCTGTTGGGACTAGGGTTAGGGTTATGTTGAGGGCTAGGGTTAGAGAGACGGTTCGAGTCCGGATGGGACCAAGGGTTAGGGTTATGTTGAGGGCTAGGGTTAGAGAGACAGTTCGGATTCGGATTGGACCTAGGGTTAGGGTTATTTTGAAGGCTAGGTTTAGACAGACGGTTCGGGTTCGGATGGGACCTAGGGTTAGGGTTATGTTGAGGGCTAGGGTTAGAGAGACGGTTCTAGTCCGGATGGGACCTAGGGTTAGGGTTATGTTGAGGGCTAGGGTTAGAGAGACGGTTCGGTCTGGATGGTACCTAGGGTTAGGGTTTTGTTGAGGGCTAGGGTTAGAGAGACGGTTCTAGTCCGGATGGGACCTAGGGTTAGGGTTATGTTGAGGGCTAGGGTTAGAGAGACGGTTCGGTCTGGATGGTACCTAGGGTTAGGGTTATGTTGAGGGCAAGGGTTAGAGAGACGGTTTGGGTCTGGATGGGATCTAGGGTGAGGGTTATGTTGAGGGCTAGGGTTAGAGAGACGGTTCCCGTCTGGATGGGACCTAGGGTTAGGGTTATGTTGAGGGCTCGGGTTAGAGAGACGGTTCGGGTCCGGATGGGACCTAGAGTTAGGGTTATGTTGAGGGCTAGGGTTAGAGAGACGGTTCGGTTTCGGGTGGGACCTAGGGTTAGGGTTATGTTGAGGGCTAGGGTTAGAGAGACGGTTCGGGTCTGGATGGGACCTAGGGTTAGGGTTATGTTGAGGGCTAGGGTTAGACAGACGGTTCCCGTCTGGATGGGACCTAGGGTTAGGGTTATGTTGAGGGCTAGGGTTAGAGAGACGGTTCGCGTTCGGATGGGACCTAGGGTTAGGGTTATGTTGAGGGCTAGGGTTAGACAGACGGTTCGGGTCTGGATGGAACCTAGGGTTAGGGTTATGTTGAGGGCTAGGGTTAGAGAGACGATTCGGGTCCGGATGGGACCTAGGGTTAGTGTTACGTTGAGGGCTAGGGTTAGAGAGACGGTTCGGGTCTGAATGGGACCTAGGGTTAGGGTTATGTTGAGGGCTAGGGTTAGAGAAACGGTTCCCGTCTGGATGGGACCTAGGGTTAGGGTTATGTTGAGGGCTACGGTTAGAGAGACGGTTCGGGTCTGGATGGGACCTAGAGTTAGGGTTATGTTGAGGGCTAGGGTTAGAGACACGGTTCGGGTTCGGAAGGGGCCTAGGGTTAGGGTTATATTGAGGGCTAGGGTTAGAGAGACGGTTCGGGTTCGAATGGGACCTAGGGTTAGGTTTATGTTGAGGGCTAGGGTTAGAGAGACGGTTCGGGTTCGAGAGGGACCTAGGGTTAGGGTTATGTTGAGGGCTAGGGTTAGAGAGACGGTTCGGGTTCGGATGGGACCTAGGGTTAGGGTTATGTTGAGGGCTAGGGTTAGAGAGACGGTTCGGGTCTGGATGGGACCTAGAGTTAGAGTTATGTTGAGGGCTAGGGTTAGAGACACGGTTCGGGTTCGGAAGGGGCCTAGGGTTAGGGATATGTTGTGCGCTAGGGTTAGAGAGACGGTTTGGGTTCGGATGGGACCTAGGGTTAGGTTTATGTTGAGGGCTAGGGTTAGAGAGACGGTTCGGGTTCGAGAGGGACCTAGGGTTAGGGTTATGTTGAGGACTAGGGTTAGAGAGACGGTTCGGGTCCGGATGGGACCTAGGGTTAGGGTTATGTTGAGGGCTAGGGTTAGAGACACAGTTCGGATTCGGATGGGACCTAGGGTTAGGGTTATTTTGAGGGCTAGGTTTAGACATACGTTTCGGGTTTGGATGGGAGCTAGGGTTACGGTTATGTTGAGGGCTAGGGTTAGAGAGACGGTTCAGGTTCGGATGGGACCTAGGGTTAGGGTTATGTTGAGGGCTAGGGTTAGAGAGACAATTCGGGTTCGAATGGGACCTAGGGTTAGGGTTATGTTGAGGGCTAGGGTTAAAGAAACGTTCGGGTCCTGTTGGGACTAGGGTTAGGGTTATGTTGAGGGCTAGGGTTAGAGAGACGGTTCGGGTCCGGATGGGACCTAGGGTTAGGGTTATGTTGAGGGCTAGGGTTAGAGAGACAGTTCGGATTCGGATGGGACCTAGGGTTAGGGTTATTTTGAAGGCTAGGTTTAGACAGACGTTTCGGGTTTGGATGGGACCTAGGGTTAGGGTTATGTTGAGGGCTATGGTTAGAGAGACGGTTCAGGTTCGGATGGGACCTAGGGTTAGGGTTATGTTGAGGGCTAGGGTTAGAGAGACAGTTCGGGTTCGAATGGGACCTAGGGTTAGGGTTATGTTGAGGGCTAGGGTTAAAGAGACGTTCGGGTCCGGATGGGACTAGGGTTAGGGTTATGTTGAGGGCTAGGGTTAGAGAGACGGTTCGGGTTCGGATGGGACCTAGGGTTAGGGTTATGTTGAGGGCTAGGGTTAGAGAGACTGTTCGGGTCCGGAGGGGACCTAGGGTTAGGGTTATGTTGAGGGCTAGGGTTAGAGAGACGTTCGGGTCCGTATGGGACCTAGGGTTAGGGCTATGTTGAGGGCTAGGGTTAGACAGACGGTTCGGGTTCGGATGGGACCTAGGGTTAGGGTTATGTTGAGGGCTAGGGTTAGAGAGACCTTTCTAGTCCGGATGGGACCTAGGGTTAGGGTTATGTTGAGGGCTAGGGTTAGAGAGACGGTTCGGTCTGGATGGTACCTAGGGTTAGGGTTTTGTTGAGGGCTAGGGTTAGAGAGACGGTTCTAGTCCGGATGGGACCTAGGGTTAGGGTTATGTTGAGGGCTAGGGTTAGAGAGACGGTTCGGTCTGGATGGTACCTAGGGTTAGGGTTATGTTGAGGGCTAGGGTTAGAGAGACGGTTTGGGTCTGGATGGGATCTAGGGTGAGGGTTATGTTGAGGGCTAGGGTTAGAGAGACGGTTCCCGTCTGGATGGGACCTAGGGTTAGGGTTATGTTGAGGGCTCGGGTTAGAGAGACGGTTCGGGTCCGGATGGGACCTAGAGTTAGGGTTATGTTGAGGGCTAGGGTTAGAGAGACGGTTCGGTTTCGGGTGGGACCTAGGGTTAGGGTTATGTTGAGGGCTAGGGTTAGAGAGACGGTTCGGGTCTGGATGGGACCTAGGGTTAGGGTTATGTTGAGGGCTAGGGTTAGAGAGACGGTTCCCGTCTGGATGGGACCTAGGGTTAGGGTTATGTTGAGGGCTAGGGTTAGAGAGACGGTTCGCGTTCGGATGGGACCTAGGGTTAGGGTTATGTTGAGGGCTAGGGTTAGACAGACGGTTCGGGTCTGGATGGGACCTAGGGTTAGGGTTATGTTGAGGGCTAGGGTTAGAGAGACGGTTCGGGTCTGAATGGGACCACGGGTTAGTGTTACGTTGAGGCTAGGGTTAGAGAGACGGTTCGGGTCTGAATGGGACCTAGGGTTAGGGTTATGTTGAGGGCTAGGGTTAGAGAAACGGTTCCCGTCTGGATGGGACCTAGGGTTAGGGTTATGTTGAGGGCTACGGTTAGAGAGACGGTTCGGGTCTGGATGGGACCTAGAGTTAGGGTTATGTTGAGGGCTAGGGTTAGAGACACGGTTCGGGTTCGGAAGGGGCCTAGGGTTAGGGTTATATTGAGGGCTAGGGTTAGAGAGACGGTTCGGGTTCGAATGGGACCTAGGGTTAGGGTTATGTTGAGGGCTAGGGTTAGAGAGACGGTTCGGGTCTGGATGGGACCTAGGGTTAGGGTTACGTTGAGGGCTAGGGTTAGAGAGACGGTTCGGGTCCGGATGGGACCTAGGGTTAGGGTTATGTTGAGGGCTAGGGTTAGAGAGACGGTTCGGGTCTGGATGGGACCTAGGGTTAGGGTTATGTTGAGGGCTAGGGTTAGAGAGACGGTTCGGGTCTGGATGGGTCCAAGGGTTAGGGTTATGTTGAGGGCTAGGGTTAGAGAGACGGTTCGGGATCGGATGGGACCTAGGGTTAGGGATATGATGTGCGCTAGGGTTAGAGAGACGGTTTGGGTTCGGATGGGACCTAGGGTTAGGTTTATGTTGAGGGCTAGGGTTAGAGAGACGGTTCGGGTTCGAGAGGGACCTAGGGTTAGGGTTATGTTGAGGGCTAGGGTTAGAGAGACGGTTCGGGTTCGGATGGGACCTAGGGTTAGGGTTATGTTGAGGGCTAGGGTTAGAGAGACAGTTCGGATTCGGATGGGACCTAGGGTTAGGGTTATTTTGAAGGCTAGGTTTAGACAGACGTTTCGGGTTTGGATGGGACCTAGGGTTAGGGTTATGTTGAGGGCTAGGGTTAGAGAGACGGTTCAGGTTCGGAAGGGACCTAGGGTTAGGGTTATGTTGAGGGCTAGGGTTAGACAGACGGTTCGGGTCTGGATGGGACCTAGGGTTAGGGTTCTGTTGAGGGCTAGGGTTAGAGAGACGATTCGGGTCCGGATGGGACCTAGGGTTAGTGTTACGTTGAGGGCTAGGGTTAGAGAGACGGTTCGGGTCTGAATGGGACCTAGGGTTAGGGTTAGGTTGAGGGCTAGAGTTAGAGAGAAGGTTCCCGTCTGGATGAGACCTAGGGTTAGGGTTATGTTGAGGGCTAGGGTTAGAGAAACGGTTCCCGTCTGGATGGGACCTAGGGTTAGGGTTATGTTGAGGGCTAGGGTTAGAGAGACGGTTCGGGTCTGGATGGGACCTAGGGTTAGGGTTATGTTGAGGGCTCGGGTTAGAGAGACGGTTCGGGTCCGGATGGGACCTAGGGTTAGGGTTATGTTGAGGACTAGGGTTAGAGAGACGGTTCGGGTTCGGGTGGGACCTAGGGTTAGGTTTATGTTGAGGGCTAGTGTTAGAGAGACGGTTCGGGTTCGGATGGGACCTAGGGTTAGGGTTATGTTGAGGGCTAGGGTTAGAGAGACGGTTCGGGTTCGCGTGGGACCTAGGGTTAGGCTTATGTCGAGGGCTAGGGTTAGAGAGACGGTTCG
The DNA here is from genome assembly GCF_964146895.1 of Miniopterus schreibersii. Lineage (NCBI taxonomy): Eukaryota > Metazoa > Chordata > Mammalia > Chiroptera > Miniopteridae > Miniopterus > Miniopterus schreibersii. The sequence goes on along the minus strand of NC_138111.1, from coordinate 23,649,820 downwards.
GGTCTGGATGGGACCTAGGGTTAGGGTTATGTTGAGGGCTCGGGTTAGAGAGACGGTTCGGGTCCGGATGGGACCTAGGGTCAGGGTTATGTTGAGGGCTAGGGTTAGAGAGACGGTTCGGGTTCGGGTGGGACCTAGGGTTAGGGTTATGTTGAGGGCTAGGGTTAGAGAGACGGTTCGGGTCTGGATGGGACCTAGGATTAGGGTTATGTTGAGGGCTAGGGTTAGAGAGACGGTTCGCGTTCGGATGGGACCTAGGGTTAGGGTTATATTGAGGGTTAGGGTTAGAGAGACGGTTCGGGTTCGGATGTGACCTAGGGTTAGGGTTATGTTGAGAGCTAGGGTTAGAGAGACGTTCGGGTCCGGATGGGACCTAGGGTTAGGGTTATGTTGAGAGCTAGGGTTAGAGAGACGTTCGGGTCCGGATGGGACCTAGGGTTAGGGTTATGTTGAGGGCTAGGGTTAGAGAGACGTTCGGGTCCGGATGGGACCTAGGGTTAGGGTTATGTTGAGGGCTAGGGTTAGAGAGACGGTTCGGGTTCGGGTGGGACCTAGGGTTAGGGTTATGTTGAGGGCTAGGGTTAGAGAGACGGTTCGGGTCTGGATGGGACCTAGGGTTAGGGTTATGTTGAGGGCTAGGGTTAGAGAGACGGTTCCCGTCTGGATGGGACCTAGGGTTAGGGTTATGTTGAGGGCTAGGGTTAGAGAGACGGTTCGCGTTCGGATGGGACCTAGGGTTAGGGTTATGTTGAGAGCTAGGGTTAGAGAGACGGTTTGGGTGGATGGGACCTAGGGTGAGGGTTATGTTGAGGGCTAGGGTTAGAGAGACGGTTCGGGTCCGGAAGGGACCTAGGGTTAGGGTTACGTTGAGGGCTAGGGTTAGAGAGACGGTTCGGGTCTGGATGGGACCTAGGGTTAGGGTTATTTTGAGGGCTAGGGTTAGAGAGACGGTTCCCGTCTGGATGGGACCTAGGGTTAGGGTTATATTGAGGGTTAGGGTTAGAGAGACGGTTCGGGTTCGGATGTGACCTAGGGTTAGGGTTATGTTGAGAGCTAGGGGTAGAGAGACGTTCGGGTCCGGGTGGGACCTAGGGTTAGGGTTATGTTGAGGGCTAGGGTTAGAGAGACGTTCGGGTCCGGATGGGACCTAGGGTTAGGGTTATGTTGAGGGCTAGGGTTAGAGAGACGGTTTGGGTGGATGGGACCTAGGGTGAGGGTTATTTTGAGGGCTAGGGTTAGAGAGACGGTTCGGGTCCGGAAGGGACCTAGGGTTAGGGTTACGTTGAGGGCTAGGGTTAAGGAGACGGTTCGGGTCTGGATGGGACCTAGGGTTAGGGTTATTTTGAGGGCTAGGGTTAGAGAGACGGTTCCCGTCTGGATGGGACCTAGGGTTAGGGTTATGTTGAGGGCTCGGGTTAGAGATACGGTTCGGGTCCGGATGGAACCTAGGGTTAGGGTTATGTTGAGGGCTAGGGTTAGAGAGACGTTCGGGTCCGGATGGGACCTAGGGTTAGGGTTATGTTGAGGGCTAGGGTTAGAGAGACGGTTCGAGTTCGGATGGGACCTAGGGTTAGGGTTATGTTGAGGGCTACGTTTAGAGAGACGGTTCGGGTCTGGATGGGACCTAGAGTTAGGGTTATGTTGAGGGCTAGGGTTAGAGACACGGTTCGGGTTCGGAAGGGGCCTAGGGTTAGGGTTATATTGAGGGCTAGGGTTAGAGAGACGGTTCGGGTTCGAATGGGACCTAGGGTTAGGGTTATGTTGAGGGCTAGGGTTAGAGAGACGGTTCGGGTCTGGATGGGACCTAGGGTTAGGGTTACGTTGAGGGCTAGGGTTAGAGAGACGGTTCGGGTCCGGATGGGACCTAGGGTTAGGGTTATGTTGAGGGCTAGGGTTAGAGAGACGGTTCGGGTCTGGATGGGACCTAGGGTTAGGGTTATGTTGAGGGCTAGGGTTAGAGAGACGGTTCGGGTCTGGATGGGACCAAGGGTTAGGGTTATGTTGAGGGCTAGGGTTAGAGAGACGGTTCGGGATCGGATGGGACCTAGGGTTAGGGATATGTTGTGCGCTAGGGTTAGAGAGACGGTTTGGGTTCGGATGGGACCTAGGGTTAGGTTTATGTTGAGGGCTAGGGTTAGAGAGACGGTTCGGGTTCGAGAGGTCCCTAGGGTTAGGGTTATGTTGAGGGCTAGGGTTAGAGAGACGGTTCGGGTTCGGATGGGACCTAGGGTTAGGGTTATGTTGAGGGCTAGGGTTAGAGAGACAGTTCGGATTCGGATGGGACCTAGGGTTAGGGTTATTTTGAAGGCTAGGTTTAGACAGACGTTTCGGGTTTGGATGGGACCTAGGGTTAGGGTTATGTTGAGGGCTAGGGTTAGAGAGACGGTTCAGGTTCGGAAGGGACCTAGGGTTAGGGTTATGTTGAGGGCTAGGGTTAGAGAGACAGTTCGGGTTCGAATGGGACCTAGGGTTAGGGTTATGTTGAGGGCTAGGGTTAGAGAGACGGTTCCCGTCTGGATGGGACCTAGGGTTAGGGTTATGTTGAGGGCTAGGGTTAGAGAGACCGTTCGCGTTCGGATGGGACCTAGGGTTAGGGTTAT